>NC_134676.1:51380352-52669519 GCF_030463565.1 Pelecanus crispus
TCAAGGGATGCAGGTACCTAACTGATACAATACTCTGGTTTTGGATTTTCCATCCCATTTCTTAGCAACAGTAACGTTTTTTCCTATTGTAGTCCTAAAGCTGGTGCTGCCTATTCACAACAATAAGGCAGGTAAGAAGCTTCTCAACCTTGGCCCATCCAGTGGCTGCAGCACATTTAAAACACAAAAATGTAACCTGTGCATTGTAGTAAAAATTACCATACATAAGAGCTGTGCCTGCCAAATGACTTTGGGATCAATGGAAGCTCTGGGTTGTTTTACAAATGACAAATCAAGGAAAATAAGTTTCAGACTGAATGATGAAATCTGTTTGATTGAAAGTTGGGTTTTGGCTACATATTTTTACCTAAAGCTGAAATTAGTTTCCACATGCAAAGTCATTTGGGAACTCAAGAAACAAAATGTCACAACTTTCTGATTTTGGAGCAGAAGGTGGTGTTTCTTCCATTAGCTCAATTAACTTAGTGAAACTGATGTGAACCCACCCAAAAGAGAAAACCACACACTTTTTGATGCTCCAGAGACTGTATACCTGTGGCTAAGCTACTTGACTGGAACCCCCCCACACACATTCCCAGTTCAGATACACTGAAGATATTTAAATAATTTTCAGTTCTTCAGACCATACTGTGCTCTGCTTTTAAATTAATATGGCAGGAAAGATCCACTGTTTATAGATCTATAGATCCTACATTCTATATCCTAATGATCCAAGTTAATCAGTTCCTGCAATTTGGTTTTTCTTCATGTGTCCAAAATACAAATCTCCCAAAGACCACTGCTGTATTGAAAACATGAGCTGTGTGTTAGATGCTTTACTTTAAGTCACATCACTATGATCTAATATAAAACATGAAAACATCCCCCACTAACTGCTAATGAAATACAAGTTGATCAGTGTTGCTGCAAAAAAGCATAGTCTCGTCAGCCAACAATCACTCTGACTCCAACTGCAGGCACACCAAGCATGCTACTCCCAGTTTCCCACACACACTTCCAGTTGACCAACTTGAGACTTGCTTAGAATAGACACATATTGGATCAAAAGAGTTTTGTTCCCAACTGCAGAACTGCATTTGTTGGAAAAAAGCTCTCCCAACACCATTTACATGCCACTTGACAGGGGGGTGAATCTTTCTGAGCATGTTAAAAAACTTCATGCATTCAAGAATCACAACTTCCAAAACTCAAGTGGAGGGAAAACCTTGGGGGTAGTCCAAGGTTGGAAAATGGCAATGTCTCCCTGACGCTTAACACCTCTGTGGCTTGCAGAGGAAGGCAGTAGCCACTGCTGGCTCAACCATGTAGTGAAGCTAAGAATAGAGAGGACCATGCAGGCGCTCCCCCAGGGAGACCATCCCCTCACCTGTCGTGCAGCAGCACCCCAGCACAGATGCCTCCTTCCACTGAGCAACCACAAGACACAGCTCAAAAGCCAATGAACGCTTGCACAACGTTACTTGAAATAATAATAATTTTAAAGAAAAAAATATTTTTTCCTGACACTGAAGATCATTCCCTTTGCTATTCTTCCATTTGCAGTACTTACATTGACTCCCCACTATCAAATGAGGACTTCAAACCCAGACAAAAATGGCAGTTTCATTGCTCAGAGCTACCCATAAAATAGGGCCTGAGCAAATTCTTCATTTTAAGATCAGTACAAATACTCATGCTATGCTCATGAATGATCTGACATAGACGCACCCTAGCAACAGCAGGTCATGACATCCGGATTGCACTGTGTCTGTGTCTGCATGTCTCGGAGGGAAATCCACAGTGAAAAAGATTAGTTTCTCTACACCGCATTATATTGCTACTCCCTTGTGCTCTCTCTCAATTTGTAGTAATGCTAGGGTGCAAGCCACACAAGCTCCAATGTGAGAGCCCAAACACCCTGGCAGTAGCAGGAATTACAAAATGGCTGTGCTTTGGAAGGATACAGCTTTAGTGAAGGCGAATGCCTTTACTCTTCATAGAAACAAACACTATTATTTGAACTCCCTAATGTAGTATGAAGACTGACACTATCACAGCTGTAACAGCATCAGAAACAGCATTGTAGTAATCTGATCTGTTGTACAATGTCAGACAAGAAAACTTTACTGGAATCTTGATTTCCGCTGCTGTATATAGTCATATATGTATGTAGGTATTACCTAATAGAAAGAGATTTAGTCTTCATTAAAAAAATATATAAGCTGCCTAGGCAAGTGGTTAAAATGTTCTGGTTTTCCTCTTTCTGGGCATGATTTTAGATGTTATTTTGAATCTGAGATCATACAGCTGTTGTTTTCACATTGTGACTGTAATGCAATGATGCATTTCATGAAGTTTTCATCAGTTATACTTCCCATGTAGGTATTCATCAATTGTAAAGAGCTCTCTTGATTTTTTCTTTTTTTCTTTCTATTCATGGATATAAATGAGATACACACATGAACTGAAACTACAGAAATTACATCGTTCTGCCCACAGAAACAATTTCTGCAATATCAAAAGCAAAATCAGCCTTATTCTAGAAGTAATTTTGAAACCCAGTATTGGCTTTGCCAGGTGAAGACCATGTGAATCAGGATTATAATGATTATACAAAAACAGTAATTTAGCTCACAGTCCTCTAAAAGACACATGCCTCAGAAAGAAATGACCTTTAAGTGTGACTCAGTTCCAAAAGAGGACTCTAGAAAAAGCATCTCGGGGTTCACTGTTTATCTTGTTTCACAAATTCCATGCAAAATTTGCTCAGGTGGTAGACAAAAAGCTTCCCTAACTGGAAGTACTGCAAATTTAGGCCAGGCTCAAAGCCAAGATAGACACTTTCTGTCTCAGGAATTACCATAAATACTAAAATCTGTTACCCACTCAGCAACATTTATGAAATCCACTCAAATCTGTTGGGTCAAAAATTTATTTCTCCCAGCAAAGACAAGGCCCTTAAAGTCAGCATCCCATTTCTCCATCCTGACTTTGCTTCCAGAGTTCTCCGCTAAGTTTTCAGGCCATATGGTATTATTCTTCATCCTTTCACACAGACACAGCTTCTGTATTACAGAGAGTGCAGGTGTTAGCGAATCCAATTCCCAACTGCTGCATCACTCTCTTGGAGCTTCTGTCCTGATTCAAAGCAGAAAAATGGCGATCCTAGCAGGGGCATGTGCAACCCCAAAATAACAGCCGGTCGTGACAGTATTAATCAGAAATAACTGAGAGACTGGGTGCAACTCCAAGTTTTGACTGACATTTGCCCTGCCCAACTTTAGGATCACTACCAAATGCAGGTAACATGTTTCATCATGCACAAAGAGCCAGGATGCTCCATAGATTAAAATACAAAAGGTTTTTTTTAAATATAACTTTATGTAAGGGTATTCTCATTATTACTTTTCTTCCAAAATATTAATTCCTTCATTTATGCAATATAAATTATTACATTATTACTAGTGATTTATGATATGGAAATGAAGAAGGAACAAGAGTCCCTCCCTCCACCCCTCATTTCATTTTAAAAAATAAAAGATGGGAGGGGTGTCCTATCTTCTACTTTTTTTGTTCTTTTACTTTTCCCATTTTTCTCCCTAGTACAATAGCAACTTTAACAAAAACATTAGCAAATGTTCTTTCAAGCTCAGAAGTAGCGTATCATCCACTGTTTAGTGAGTTCCCTAACTTCTTTTGTCAGGACATTAACTGATTAGGATTTTACTGCTTTGTAGCAAACCACTGTGCTGTCTCAGTTGTCTTCTCAACAGACCTAGTTTGCCTACAATTTAAACTAATTCCTTCTCTCTGTAGTATTGCAGTCTGCTTTATATCGTATCTCCTCCAATTTCTCCTTGAGCACATCAAGTGGGACCACATTAGCACATCAAGGCCTTAAGTAAGCATAATTTTTGTTAGTGCTTCCATCCAGTAACAAGCTACCTTTGCCCCTGCTTTAAGTCTTTCGCCTATCTCTCTTTACGCTGTACCACCTTAAGTTTTGAGCCTTCCAAGACATTTGCAGGGTGTGATGATCCCATCAGTCGGTACTTCCCCATGCAAAGAACAAACGGCCTCCAACACATGGTTCCTCTAGATTTCAGTTGAATAACTTAATTTTTCAATTATTTTATTATTAGGTTGTTGAAAACACACCTTGTTTCCTTTCTAAGGCATGCAGTCAAGACCAAGTTTAACTATATAACCGCAGCAAGTACAAAATAGAAGATTTCTCATAAATGATGTGGTTAACAAGGCACAGCATACTCATTGACACATCTTCATAAAACGTGTAATTATATACTGAACTGCATGCCTTTACAAGACAGTAACATATTACAGTATCACTCACAGTGGCACTTTTTAAACAGCCTGTCAGCATCATTTACAGCTTGGGTAGGATTTCACATTAAAAAGGATCTCTCTTTTTGTCAGATTTTATTCACCCTGAACTGTTTGCTGCTTTCCAGATATCAGAAGTCTTGAACAAAGATTTTAGGATATATGACTTTACAACAGACTACATTAAAAGGATGCCAGATACAAATGACTATTTTGGGTGTGAACCTTTGGGCCTTTATCATAGCAAAATCTAATCATTCAGTTTAGTTAAGTCCTGTCAGTGAAAAGGTGTAATGCCTAAGGACAAAATCAGCTATCAAGACAGCTTTGAATCATCCTTTATATTCACCCAGTGCCCACTGCCAGGCCTTTGTGCTTGCGACACCAGCCTCTTGTCACATGAACCAACAGCAGGCTTTCCTCCTTTGGGGCATCTGCCTTCTTGGCTGGGTGGCCATTGGGGGCAGCCCCTGACACCCCTGTAATGGCTCTGGGGAACAGCTGTGACAGCCCGACCTTCCTGCTTTTCAGCAGCCACAGCCTCTGTGCCCCCACATTTTGTCCAGCACTCCTGCGGGTGCACACGCAAGGTGTGCAGGCTCCATCAGGACCTTTGGCTTGCTCTTTCACCTTTGGTGTGGGGGCAAAACCAGGTCTGGACACCGTGCAAAGGCAGCCCCTTCCAGCACTCCTCTCCCCTCTGCCTGGCTGCACGGTGCTACAGGTCCCATCGGTGCCTGTCCCAGGGCTGTGGGTGCAAGGAGGGTGCTTGGGGACGCTGGCAGCGGTGAAGAATCACGGCGAGTTCCTACACCTTCCCTGACCACCTATGGCAGGTACCCTGTGGGCTCTTCACCCAGGGCCCGGGCAGCTCGCCAGAGCCCACCCCAGGCATCTCGCCCATCCTGGCTTGAAGCACTGGGGAGGTGTGGAGGAGATCAGGGCTTCCCCTCCAGCTCCCCATCCCTCCCTCCCTGCAGCCCACCTCCAACAGGGTGAAGAGATAGGGGCACATCCTGCCCCAGCCCCACATCTCTCTGCCCACCCCCAGGCCTGCACCTGCTGATTTCCAGCCTGCAAGGAGAGGCCTTAGGAGGCCCTTGCCTTCCCTCTCCCACAGCCTTCTGGGGCTTCCTGGGCTTTTTTGTTCCCAGGCCACATAAGCTCCAGCATTTTGCACATATCTCTTGGCAGGACGTAGCATCGTGCGCCAAGGAAGCCATGGCAGAGAGAAGCTCTGCCACAAGGGCCGGTGGCACGAGCCAGCCACCCCAGGAAGGGCCAGCGGAGGCAGCAGCAGACTCCCAGTGCCCCATCTGCCTGGGAGACATCAAAAAGGCAGCCTACGTGGCCTACTGCATGCACCGCTTCTGCTTTGCCTGCATCCGGCGGTGGGCCAGGAGCAGCCACAGCTGCCCAACCTGCAGGCAGCCTTTCGAGCAGCTGCTGCACTCCGTGCGAGGGGACGATGACTATGAGGAGTACGTGGTCGGCTTGCCCGCCCGCCTGCGCAGGAGGATGGCCACAGAGAGGGCCCACAGCTTGTCCCCGCAGCAGCACTACAACCTGCGCAGCCGGCCCACCGATGACCAACCCCCGGCTGGCAGAAGGGGGCCTGCGGGGACCGACGGTGCACAGAGGCAGGGTGCAGCTCGGAGGTCCTCCAACGCCACCTCCCAGCAGGCTCCCGCACCCCGCGCTTCTCGGGAGCCAACACCGCCAAGCACAGGTGAGCACTGGCTGGCCGTGCTCCTGCTCCTGCTCCGGACCCACGCAACGGCACAGTGTAGCTGCGGGCCCTCAGCATCCCCCTCTTCTGCCTCCAATAAACACCTTGATGCTTTGCAGGCCGTGGGAGTTTATGACCAAAGGGCAGCCCACCACAGGCAATGCTTTCCAACACTGTCTTGGCCTGCAGGAAAGCCTAAGGGGAGGTTTTCTTGGAGTGCGCTGTGATTTCATTTCACCAAAGCACTGCAACAGGCAACGTGTCCCTTGTGCTCTCCCAGCCTCCCACACCCGAGCACCGGGGCAGGGCTGCCCAAGCCCTTTGACCAGCAGCCAGGTCATAGAAGCATAGAATGCTTTGGGTTAGAAGGGATCTTTAGAGGTCACGTAGCCCAAGCCCCCTGCCGTGAGCAGGGACAGCTTTAACTAGAGCAGGTTGCTCACAGCCCCATCCAACCTGACCCTGAATGTTTCTAGGAATGGGACCTCCAGTACCTCTCTGGGCAACCCGTTCCAGTGTCTGACCACCCTCATAAAAAATTTCTTTCTTATGTCTAGTCTAAATCTATTCTTCTTTAGTTTAAATCCGTTATTCCTTGTCCTCTCACAACAGGCCTTGCTATAAAGATTCTCCCCATCTTTCCTATAGGCCCCCTTTAAGTACTGAAAGGTCACAATAAGGTCTCACCACAGCCTTCTCTTCTCTAGGCTGAACAACCCCAACTCTCTCAGCCTGTCCTTGTAGGAGAGGTGCTCCAGCCCTCAGATCATTTTTGTGGCCCTCCTCTGGACCTGCTCCAACAGGTCCATGTCCTTCCTGTGCTGAGGGCCCCAGAGCTGGACGCAGTACTCCAGGTGAGGTCTCACCACAGCAGAGTAGAGGGGCAGAATCACCTCCCTCGACCTGCTGGCCACGCTTCTTTTGATGCAGCCCAGGATATGGTTGGCTTTCTGGGCTGCAAGCACACATTGCCGGCTCATGTCCAGCTTTTCATCTACCAGTACCCCAAGTCCTTCTCCGCAGGGCTGCTCTCAACCTCTTCATCCCCCAGCCTGTATTGATATTGGGGGTTGCCCCATCCCAGGTGCAGTACCTTGCATTTGGCCTTGTTGAACCTCATGAGGTTCACACAGGCCCACCTATCCAGCTTGTCCAGCTGCCATGGATGCAGGCTGTGCTGACAGGGCACCTCCTGGTGTCCTTTCCAACCTGCCCTTTCCTTAGGAGCCATCATTTTCCCTCTCTCGTGCCACGCTGCTGCCTCCCCCATACAACTGGACCCATCCCCTTCCCCCGCCTTTGGGTCCCCCCCGTGACATCCCGGGATGACCACCATACATTTCCACAAGAGCCTGAACATCATCCCCCTGGAACGGTTGGGCATGCCCAAGCACTCCTGCCCTCCATCCTGCAAGGACTCCTGCAGTGCTGGGGGCGTCGACTCCTTTCAGCCTGCAAAGACCCGTGCGCAGTGTGTCTGGGGGTGACCTGTCTCAGCTCTGCAGAAAAGGACCTGGGGTGAACGGTAGAGAGTGAGCAGAACGTCAGCCATCAAAGGTGCCCTTGTGGCAAAGGTGGCCAGTGGTGTGCTGGGCTGCCGGAGGAGGAGCCTTGCCAGAGCCTTGCAAGCCCACCTGGAACTGAATCTGGCGAGGGACGCCAAAGGCAATGAGAAGGTCTTCCCTAAATTTGTTAAGTGGCAAAGACAACACTAGTGAAAATGTGGGCACGCTGCTCAATGAGGCAGGAGACCTGGTGATGCAGTACAGGGAAAGGGTGAGGTACTGAATGCCTTGTCTCGGTCTTTACATGCAAGACCAGCTGTGAGAAATCCCACTTGACCATTTCACCACCATTGTCGAGCTCTAGACAGTCAAAACACTCCCTGACATGCAGGACTACCCCACCCTCTCTCCTTCCTTGCCCATCCCTTCTGAAGATTTTATAGCCTTCCATTGCAGCACTCCAGTTGTGTGAGTCTTCCTAGCATGCTTCTGTGATTCCAACTGTATCATAGTTTTCCAGCTGCACAATTGCTTCCACCTCCTCCTGTTTGTGGCTCATGCTGTATGCATTGGTGCAGATGCACTTCAGTTGCTCTCTTGATCCTGCCACCTTTTTTGGGTAGAAGCCTTAAGTCCTATGCTATTGTTCTCAGGTGCTTCTGTGGCTTCTAACAACCCTGGTGTCTTTGCTGCCACGTGGATCTCCATCCCCTACCCCTCCTGAGATGGCTAAGGAGCATTCATTGCTGCTCTGGTTGGCTTGGCTTTTTACCCTGTTGCTTTCAGCTTCACAGGTGTCACCACTATGGACCCCACCCCCAGGCTTGTCAGTTTAAAGCTCACTTCACCACATTTGCTAGCCTGTTGGCAAAGATTCCTTTGCCTTTTCTAGTTAGGTGAGTCCCATCTCTCTCTAGCATGTTATAGTCATCAAAGAGTGTCCCATGATTATGAAAGCCAAAACTCTGGCCATAGCACCAGCCACACAGCCAAGTGTTGATTTGTATGAGGCCTCTGTTCCTGTCTGCACCCTTTCCTGTAACTGGTAAAAGAGATGAGAAGGTAACTTGAGCACCAATCTGTTCCAATCCCACCCCCAGAACTTTCTAGTCTTCTTTGTTTCTGCCCCAGTTCCAGCTTGCCATGTCATTCGTGCCCACATGAAAGAACAACAGTGCATAACAGTACGTATTTCTAACAAGCTGCGGCATCCTCTTGCTGACATCCCGGGCCTCAGCACCTGGAAGGCTGCAAACTTCACGACTCCCTGTCAGGCTGACAAACAGGTGCCTTGGTGCCCCTTAACAGAGAGTCACCCATTACGAGCATTCATTGGGGTTTTTTGTGGTTTCTAGTGTGTGCTGCAGCTATGGTTACTCGCTGCGGAGCTTGCTCACAGGTGTTCTTCACCTGTTAAGACATCATATCTGTGCCTGGTTGTTATGCAGGAGGGTGGAAAGGGAAGCCAAGTCCTGCTCTTGTGGGGCCCCAGGGCCCACAGTGCCTCGCTCCAAGTAGTGTCAACCATAAGAGACTGGTTGTGAAACCCTTCATCTACCTCTTCTTCTTCAGCCCCTGTAATACCAGAGAGTCTTCTGCCCATCTCCTGTAACAAACCCACCTGGTGCGACAGATGCAAGCAGGTCGAGACTGTCGCAGGTACTTGCTTGTGCCTCAGGAGGAAGGCCTGGACACCCATCACAACCTGATGGCTGCACCACAAACTCCTTCCCTAGCACTTCTGTCTGGGTGGAAGCCTCGGACGCCTTGGGGGTTCTCGCTGCCAAAACCCCAGCTTTTGCTCCGAGACGACCGCCCAGCAGTCTCCTGAGAAGGGCTCACGGAGCTGACGGACACCAATGAAAAAGGCGACCCAACCACCACACCACCCGCTCTGCTCCGCTCCGTGCCCTAGCGCTGCCGCTCGTACAGCGCGCGGCGCGGCGGCCATCGCTCGTGCCGCCCAGGCCCCTCAGCCTGGCTCGCGAGGGATGGCGGCTGCAGGCCCCCCCACCCCCGGCGAAGGAAAACCCCGGTCGCCCATATAGGCGGGCCTATCCTCGATTAATTAATGATAAGGACATGAACTGGGTTTATTTTGAACTTGCCATGGAAATCAACAAATCCTTAAAAGACGAGGAGAAAGAGGAAAGTGATAGCCACGTCGCTGCCTATGTGTGTGCTGGTATTCGTGTCCCCAGTGTTTCCCTCCTCTGTGTCTGTCACACCTGCCTCCAAATGCAGTGAAGGGGTATTAGCTACTTGGATCAGCTGAAATGTCCACGTGTTTTATACTTCCTACACCGCAAACAGGGGACTTGACGGTCTTAAGGAGGAGGAAAGTGAAAAACTTTGTTAGAAATAACAGTTTTCACTGTTGGGAAAATTGTCCGTCCTCCTCAGCAAGCCTACTTCTCAAAGGAAATTTCTCACAAAAACTGTCACCACTTCTGCCTCAGATGCCTGCAAAAAAAGCTGAAGGACAGTTGTTGATGCTGATGAACATCTTCAAAATTCCCAACATGGGAACCAGAAAAAATTAACTACAGTTGTCAGAATAGGAAATGGCATTATCTCCACATAATTATTAAAACCAGTGGTGGCAATTATGCAAATCCATACTCAGACTGAACAGTTAGTGATGCACCTACCAAGAAGGATTTGTGTACCATAAAAGTACTAGGACTATGCTGAGATTGTATAAATTGGACACTGCAGAATGGCTTTGCTGATCTCTGTAGTCCAAGCAGTAACTGCCTAGTTCAGCTGCAGTCCTCAAAGAGACACTCTAAACTTTCAGGGCAATTTTAACTCAAAGAACATCCGTATTTGTCAGGACTTTTGCCCTCTGTTGAAAACCCGTGTATCTGAACACGCTTTTCCACAGACTACATAAAATTTCAGCATATTACTGACTTGCACAGCATTTGACAGGAATATTCATATTCTGTAACTCTGCTAAAAATACTGTTTAAAAAAATGAGATGCCCAGAAGATTTGAATGGGAGAAGAGTTTGTGGAAGAATGGAAAGAATTCTGCAGCGCTCATCCCCAGAAAGAACATATTCCAACAGTGTAGATATGCAAGATGTTCTACAAATGTGACATCAGATAACATCCTGCCAATTTAATATAATAGTACTTGTCTTGCCAAAAATATAGGTGAGTCAGACTGTGCTAGCAGAAAAACCTAATCAGTGTAATGCACTGCTGTCATCTTAGCTCTCTGAAATAACAAGGTGACACAAAGAAAAGTTTGAGGAGATGCTGTAGAAAACAAAAAGCCTCATCTTCTCCACAGCAAAGAAGCTGGGATTTTCTTCGTATTTTTTTGGCCACTTACTTCAAAGAAATTCCTTAAGAAAAAGTCAGACACACAGGATGAGTGTCCCAACTTCAGGCCAGCTAAGAGGTACAGACCTAGGACAAGATTTATAGTAGTGTTTAGGCATCAGCAGACGTGAAGATAACATTAGGCATACCTTTAGATACCAAAGTACTCTTATAAATGAGACACCATTAAAAAACATATTTTTGTCCATGAAGTCTAAAGAAAAATTTAAATCCAGTATTATAGTATCTGCTTTAAGATCTGGAGATATTATCAGAAAAAAGCATTTTGTTTACTTTCTAGTAGAAGTGCTTGGGAACCCTAATGCAAGATTATTTATTTGGGCTAAGAGGCACCATGTATATGAAAAAGAAAAAAAAAAAAAAAGATGGCTAAATACCTGGTCATAAGAAGCAGGATATTTAGCTTATTTAATTTGCCTGCTAAAATTGCTTGGCGTAATTTATTGTGTCTTTCAGATTTCACAGCCTGTTTTCTTGCTTCCTTCATTTCAAAATTACAGGAAGAGTGTGCTGACTAATCACTAAATGGTTGCCTCAGGTTTTGGACATTCAGATTCCCAAACAGACCATACATGAAGTGCCACAAAAATATTTGGATTGTTTTCTCAAGACTGCACAAGCCTACTTTAATCATGCTTTTATGAGGAGATAACAGACACTGAATTTTGCAAGTTCCCTATCTTTTTTTTTTTTTTTGTTAAACATTTGTTTCATTTCAACACCCCAGAACAGACGTCGGACAACAGAGAACAATCAAAAGGCAGAGCTGAGCATAAGGCATCATCAGTTACTGCAATTGTCAAAGAATCTAAGGCTTCTGTTGTCTTGATTAGTAACATTATGTTAGCAGTAAGTCAACACATTACTTCTAGATTTTGATCTAATTAAGAAAAATACTCAATAATCAATGTGGAAATAAACACCTCAAAATCAAAGGCTCACAAGCTGTCGTCCTGCTGGGGGACATCAACCACCCCGACATCTGCTGTAAAAGTGGCACGGCAAGCTGCAGGCAACCCAGGAGACTCCTAGAATGCTTTGAGGATAACTTCTTAAGCCAGCTAATAGCCCTGCCAGAGGGGATGTGATAACTGGACCTGTAGCTCATGCAAGTGAGCTAATTGGTAATGTCAAGATTGGAGGCAGCCTGGGCTGAGGTGAACATGTGCTGGTGGAGTTCACAATTCTGAGGGATGTTGGTCAAGTGAAGAGTAAGGTCAGGACCCTGAATGTTAGGAAAGCAAACTTCCAGCTCTTCAAGGAGTTAGTCAATAGGACCCCGGGGAAACCGCCCTCAGGAACAAGGAAGCAGAACAGAGCTGGCAAGTCTTTAAGGACATTTTCTACAGAACACAAGAGCTTTCGATCCCCAGGTGTAAGAAATCAAGAAAGGAAGGCAATAGACCAGTATGGATGAGTGGAGACCTGCTGGTCAAACTGAAGGGCAAGTAGGAAATGCACAGGTGGTGGAAGCAGGCACAGGTATCCTGGGAAAAGTATAGGGGCACTGCCCGGTTGTGCAGAGATAGCATTAGGAAGGCCAAGACGCAGCTGGAGCTGAACTAGGCAAGGGATGCAAAGAATAATAAGGGCTTCTAGAGGTATGTCAGCCAGAAAAAGAAGATCAAAGAAAGCATACCCCCACCGTGATGAACAAGACTGGCAAACTGGCTGCAATGGACAAGGAGAAGGCTGAGGTACTCAACAACTTTTTTGCCTCAGTCTTCACTGGCAACCTCTCTTCCCACACCTCTCAAGTGGATGGACCGCAAGACGGGGAATGGGGGAGCAAAGTCCCTCCCACTGTGAGAGAAGATCAGGTTCGTGACCACCTGAGGAACCTGAACATACGTAAGTCTATGGGACCTGACAAGACGCATCCCAGAGTCCTGAGGGAACTGGCTGATGTAGTTGCCAAGCCACTCTCCATGATATCTGAAAAGTCATGGCAGTCAGGTGAAATCCCTGGTGACTGGAAGAAGAGAAACATTGCACCCATTTTTAAAAAGGGAAGAAGGGAGAACCCTGGGGACTACCAACCTGTCACCCTCACCTCTGTGCCTGGGAAGATCATGAAACAGATCCTCCTAGAACCTATGCTAAGGCATATAGAGGACAGGGAGGTGATTCGAGACAGCCAACATGGCTTCGCCAAGGGGAAGTCCTGCCTGACCAACCTAGTGGCCTTCTATGATGGAGTGACGACAACTGTGGACAAGGGAAGAGCTACGGATGTCATCTATCTAGACTTCTGTAAGGCTTTTGATATGCTCCCCCACAACGTCCTTCTCTAAATTGGAGAGATGGATTTGATGGGCGGACAGTTTGATGGATGAGGAACTGGTTGGATGGTCACATCCAGAGGGTAGTGGTCAAGGGCTGAATGTCCAGATGCAGATCAGTGACAAGTGGTATCCCTCAGTGGTTCATATTGGGACCTGTACTGTCTAATGTCTTCATCAATGACACAGACAGTGGGATTGAGTGCACCTTCAGATGACACCAAGCTGAGTGGTGCAGTTGACATCCCTGAGGGATGGGATGCCATCCAGAGGGACCTGGACAAGCTGGAGAAGTGGGCCTCTGTGAACCTCATGAGGCTAAACAAGGCCAAGTGCAAGGTACTGCACCTGGGACGGGGCA
Source organism: Pelecanus crispus (assembly GCF_030463565.1). Classification (NCBI taxonomy): domain Eukaryota; kingdom Metazoa; phylum Chordata; class Aves; order Pelecaniformes; family Pelecanidae; genus Pelecanus; species Pelecanus crispus. Next base: position 51,393,928 of record NC_134676.1, read on the forward strand.
ACCCCCGATAGCAATACAGGCTGAGGGATGAAGGGATTGAGAGCAGCCCTGCGGAGAAGGACTTGGGGGTACTGGTGGATGAAAAGCTGGGCATAAGCTGGCAATGTGCGCTTGCAGCCCAGAAAGCCAACCGCATCCTGGGCTGCATCAAAAGAAGCGTGGCCAGCAGGTCGAGGGAGGTGATTCTGCCCCTCTACTCTGCTGTGGTGAGACCTCACCTGGAGTACTGCATCCAGCTCTGGGGCCCTCAGCACAGGAAAGACATGGACACATTGGAGCAGGTCCAGAGGAGGGCCACAAAAATGATCAGGGGGATGAAACACCTCTCCTATGAGGACAGGCTGAGAGAGTTGGGGTTGTTCAACCTGGAGAAGAGAAGGCTGTGGTGAGACCTTACTGCGGCCTTTCAGTACTTAAAAGGGGCTTACAAGAAAGATGGGGACAGACTTTTTAGCAGGGACTGTTGCGACAGGACAACGGGTAATGGTTTAAACTAAAAGACAGTAGATTTAGACTGGATATAAGGAAGAAATTTTTTACAATGAGGGTGGTGAAACACTGGAACGGGTTGCCCAGAGAGGTGGTATATGCCCCATCCCTAGAAACATCTAATCCAAATCCTTCTGAAGGCCAGTTTTGCCAAAAACAAAGTAAGGTCAAGGGACCTGCACAGGAGATCCAGTTTTTAGGTATAAAATGGCAAGATGGATGTCGTCAGATCCCAGTTGATGTGATCAACAAAATAACAGCTACATCTCCACCCACTAGCAAAAAGGAAACACAAGCTTTCTTTGGTGTTGTGGGTTTTTGGCGAATGCATATTCCAAATTACAGTCTGATTGTAAGCCCTCTCTATCAAGTGACCCAGAAGAATGATTTCAAATGGGGCCCTGAGCAGCAACAAGCCTTTGAACAAATTAAACAGGAGATAGTCCATGCTAGCCCTTGGGCCAGTCCAGGCAGAACAAGATGTAAAAAAAATGTGCTCTACACCACAGCTGGGGAAAATGGCCCTACCTGGAGCATCTGGTACAAAGCACCAGGGGAGACTCAAGGTCGACCCCTAGGGTTTCAGAGTCGGGGATACAGAGGATCTGAGGCCCACTATACTCCAACTGAGAAAGATATTGGCAGCATATGAAGGGGTTCGAGCTGCTTCAGAAGGGGTTGGTAGTGAAGCACAGCTCCTGCTGGCACCCCGACTGCCGGTGCTGGGCTGGATGTTCAAAGGGAGGGTCCCCTCTACAAATCATGCAACTGATGCTACGTGGAGTAGGTGGGTCGCACTAATCACACAACGGGCTCAAATCAGAATCCCCAGTCACCCAGGAATCTTGAAAGCGATCATGGACTGGCCAGAAGGCAAAAGATTTCAGAATATCACCAGAGGAGGAGGTGATGCATGCTGAAGAGGCCCTGCTGTATAATAAACTGCCAGAAAATGAGAAGCAATATGCCCTGTTCACTGATGCCCTGTCGTCTTGTGGGAAAGCATCAGAGGTGGAAGGCCTGCTCTATGGAGTCCTATACAACAAGTCGCAGAAACTGCTAAAGGAGAAGGTGAATTGAGTCAATTTGCAGAGGTAAAAGCCATCCAGCTGGCTTTGGATATTGCTGAATGAGAAAAGTGGCTAGTACTTTATCACTATACTGACTCACGGATGGTGGCATTGCCCTGTGTGGGTGGATACAGCAATGGAAGCAGAAAAACTGGCAGCGCAGAGGTAAACCCATCTGGGCTGCTGGATTATGGCAAGATACTGCTGCCTGGGTAGAGTACCTGGTTGTAAAAGTATGTCATGTAGATGCTCATGTACCCAAGGCTGGATGGGGCTCTGAGCAACCTGATCTAGTTGAAGATGTGCCTGCTCACTGCAGGGAGGTTGGACTAGATGACCTTTAAAGGTCCCTTCCAACTCAAACTATTCTATGATTCTATGATAAAGTAGTCTGCTTTTCTGCAAGTAGACTTAAAAAAAAATTAAATTCTTAACTGTAGCCAAAACAATCCTTTAAAAAGCTGCATCGCTGTGAGAGTATGAAGGAAAAGGAGTATGTGAGGTAATAAAACAGACATACTACCTTCTCACAAGAACATGAAAGTATTCCCAGAATGATTACCGTTTACTGGTTTAGTAAACAAAAAATTAGGGGACTGTAATCCTTAAACATTCATGCTTAGACACAGAGATGAATGTCTTAAATATTGTACTGCTAAAATGCACAGCTTTAAAATGTATTGATTCCAGTTCAGCAAAAAGATTTTTTTAAAAAAAAGTATAAATTATATTCAAGACTATTCAAAACAATAAAACCACAGCTGAAAAGACACAGAAGCCTTTTCACTGTTAGGCAGTAGTGTTAGTCCGTAATACTTTTAACTCATTTTACTCATGCAGTCCAAGGTCAACCAAGGCAAGTAGTTCAGCTGTACTGAAGATGACACCTACTTAAATGAAAGATCCATCCTTAAACTACCATGCACTAACACAGAAATTGTTAACTCCTCAAAAATACCTTATGGCTGGCTATCTGTTCTGACTTGTTTTAACACTGCAACATGTCACACCAGCCAGGTGGAAGAATCATTGTACAGTCCTCCATAGAAGAGCGTTAGTAACAACAATTTTCTCCTTTAGCATTGTGTGTTTTTAAAGGTTGCTAAGAGTATCTCTTCAAAGCAGGATGAAAATAAAACTCTACCCTTGCCAACTATCTTTAAATTTACCTCACGTGCAAGGAAATGGGAGAATGTATTTTCATCTTGCTGAACTCTCCTGAATAATGCTTCTCTTATAACCTCGCTCAGAAAGTTTATCATTTTATAGTTCCAGGTTGGACACAGACAGAACTCTGAAATCAAATAAAATACATGGGTACATGTTTGAAGATACTGTTTTTTGAAGGGATGGTTCCAGCCATTTGAGAATATTCTACTGTCATAACCAATAATTATTTTCCTCTAATTTTTAAAGCATTATCTGAAAAGAAACTCAGTAGAACTGAATGCAAACAGAAATGACAAAGCAGATTGTAGTCAGATATCTTTGAGATGTTGAGACCAGCAGCACTTTAGTTTTACACTGCCAGCAAGGATTGCCTGCTACACTTCTGCAGAAGTAATTTTACATTTATCAACGTGTCAAAGCTATAATGTTTTGAAAGCTGAAAGCCAAGAAATATATAATGTGCAGATTCATCACACGACAAATGAAATAACAGGCAATTAACAGGACATAGTTAGATAATACTACACAAATTCTCTATTGTATTCAACAACGCAGTTGACTACAAAATAACTGATGGTCCACAACACAGGGCTGATGGGTCTAAATTTCTCCCATGTCAAACATCATTAAAGGCTAGATACAGTAAATAGATGGGAAGTAGGAACAGCTTCCTACATAAACAGACTCTTAGGTTTACTCAAACCTATTCAGAAGGCATCAAGCACAAAGCATCATTGGCCACTACCTACTAGTACTTGTCCAAAGTTGTGGCTGCATTTACACTAGATCAGAAGAAGCACTCCTCAGGTGGCTTTACTCTGCCTACAACCATGTTCTCCTCTGGATAATCAAGTCAGAGGCATCCTGAGCTGCTCAAAACCACCTCAGGAAGTCACTACATATTCATTAGTGTGCTTTGTTAAGCTGGCTAGCTAATATCAGTCAGAGCAAGGTCTATTTTGTACAAGATCATGCATGGCCATCTAACTTACCAGATCACACAAACGGCACAGGGCCGGCACCCACTTGCTAGCTGCACTAGCTACACAAGGAACTAGGTGATGCCAGCACAGACACACTTCCACATCTTGCATTCATAACCTTTTTTTAAAGGTTTCTTATCCTGTGTACTATCTTCTACTCTGGAATTCACTATTCATTGTAATATAGTTCTGTCCAATTAAAGACACATTACTGCTGTAAAAATTACATCTATTTTGTTTTCTTATTATAAAGTCTTCTTCCAGTGACATACCATTTTCTAAAATAATACCCCTTTGGGCTGCAATATTATTATATAGTACTGCATCAACAGTAAGTTTTGCAACAGTGCAGCAAATACTTTCACTAAAATGCCCCATGCGACATTTTGCCTCTCCTTCTTATCCCTTATTGCTTTTATTAAAGTTTCATTAAAAATAATTTAAGGATTTTCAAAATAAATCTTATGAGAAAGTTTGTCACATGGTAGGGGAGCGGGAAGAAATGCACCCAATCATTTAACTAAAAAAATAAGAAATTGTCAAGTAGGCTGTCAAATCAGGATGGACCTCGGACGTCACACACATGCTGAAACAGACTACAAGGCTACCTTACCCATTATTTGCTCTCTTGTTTATAAAATGTAAACCAGAGTCTGTAGTTATGTTACTAAAGCCTGGTTTTGTAGGCTACAAAACACATTCATAAGGATTAAGAATATGCATTAGAAAGACTTCCTTATTCATCATCCTGCCCCATTAATAGGATTGTCCTCATTTGTGATGAGATGTGTATTAGAGACAGGAGAAACCATGATCTGCCACCTTATCAAGGTCACTGCATGCTACTATACAGCAATGAATGCTCCACCTGTTTATGATTTTGGGAAAATCCTTTGGAGCAAAATCTAACATTTATCCACTGAAAGAACACCACAAGACAAGCTTTGTCACACAGATTTGTCCCAGAGACCTAACATTGCTACCAGGGAGCAAAACACCACCGTGGAAGTCATCTCTGGACTTTTATCAGCAGGTGACAGAACTATCTAGCCCTGAGCAGGATCCTGGTGGTAAGATTTATCACATCTTTAATTCTGAATTCCTATTATAATATACTACGCAGTCTCTTCATGCCTCTTCGAGTCACATTACCCTATTACTGTTGTAGACCCATAAAGTGACATATAATTGGCTTGCTTAAGAGCAAATGGCATTTTTTTTATACAGGATACTTGAGGATGTATCTCTCCTAAAAATGCTTCAGATTTTATTATGTAATATAGAAGTACCAAAATAAGCTACATCAAGTTTTGAAACATTTTTACATCCCTTTTATGTTTTCACCTCAGAAAACTGTTATTCTAAGTCATATTATTTGACGACATTTCTTTAAATGGTCTTTTTAAGGCACTTTAAGCTGAAGGATTATTTTAAGTCATCTATATACAAGGAGAGGCAATCCATAACAAGGGAGAGAAATCTCTTAATTTTTTCACTGTCCTCAGAAGTGTATTGTTTCACAGCAGGGTCTCCACATCATCCTTCTGTCTCACCATACGCTGCAGAGATGTTACTGCTACAGTTAGAGTAGTTTGTACAGCTACTGTACTGTCTGCTTTATTTCAGGAGATTACGTATATCCCTGTCATATAGCAGATCTAACAAAAATGGAATTAATCACAGTAATCCTCAGTAACTAGACTATATTTAGTCTACAGGGGGGTTGTAACAGACTACTACATCCTTTTTTGAAACAACTTAAAATACTGTTTTATTGGAACATAGTTTTGCATTTCAGATCAGTAAGTGATCAGAATGGGTAGAACAACTTTCAGTAACTTCCAAATAACTTCCAATTTGCAAGAAGCTTAAAAAAACCTGTATTAAGTAAGTTGCTTCAGTAGAGTCAGCTCTTAAACAGTTGAGTGTTAAAACTTTCCTAAGTTTGAAATATATGGCAGCACTAAGTACAAGAACCACATCTCTGCTTCCGTGTGTGTTTACACTTAGGCAAGATTACTTCTTGTAAGTTTCATACAGACAGTAATTTATAATCAATAGTACATATACGTACATTTACATTTATTTAATTTTTAAAATACAGTGCAGAATTGCCACTTTTTCATTCTGAGGGCATTCAGTGCTGTTCTACCTTTGCCAGACCGGAATTTCTACAAAGGCATTAAGACAAAGATGGTATGCTCATGCTGTGCAGAACCTGGCCAGACCACTGCATCAGGCCCATCCCAGAGAGCCTCCGGACTTTGGCACCAGCTGATGATGGCCAACGTCTCACCACACAGTGGCCTAACAGGTCAGCATCTTTGTTCCTACAGGTCCCAGACAGCTCACTGGTCACCAAAGGACAACAGAGGACAATGTGAAGGTTTACAAAAGAGAATTTACAAAAGAGAACATACTACTCAAAGCATTCAGTAACTTCAAAAAATTTCCTATGGTGAAGAAGTTGGATCACTCATCTGCACTTAAAATAAGCAACAGCTGGAATTTACAGTATCCACCTGGGGCATATATCGATGTCTGTAACAGATAAGCAGCTTCAAACAATTTAAGAGGGGTTCAGCTCTGGAAAAGATAAACCTAATTTGATATGCTCCTTGACAGAGCTTCAAGCATAAGCTTTTGCAGTAATCTGATTCCAACTAATTCATATTTTCTAGCAACATACTGAATACACACAACTCATTTTCAGCAAAATTGCTGTTTTCTGTATTTAAAGCCCTTCTTAGTCTTTGCTTCCTCAGACTAATTTGTAAAATGCATAAATAAATTTAAGTAACACAGAAATTTCCATAAAGAGGCAGTCTGACTCATCTACAGAGTCAGCCTTCTTGCTCACTCAGCCCTCACATGGCTTCTAAGTGTCTGAAATCAAGCTGTAACAAATTTCAACTTATACAATACATTATAGCTATAAATTATGCCTGAAAACTGGTTTCCTGGTTGTTTAGGACTTTTCCCCCCCTCTCCTTCAGAGATGAAAACCAGCTACCTTTGGAGAATCAGAATAGGCAAATGAGGTTTTTCTGCACGTATCATAAGACAAGGTATGCATGTTACTTAATGTTTGGAGATTTTGCTCCTGTTACAAGAAAAATGTTTTTCTATCAAACTGTCCGGTTCATACATTTTCATTTGTTCATATTATGCACTAGATAAGATTATAAATATGCAGGCATCTTCTTGAATCTTTCACTTATATAAGCAACATTATTATTTCTCTATGAGTAGTAAGGTGCAAAGCTTTAATAAAGGTACATGGTATACATGCTGCCCTTGTGACAGGAGACAAGGAAATATTCATGCAGAAATCATGCACTTGGGTTCATGTCAACAGGATTTAAGGATGTAGCTGGGGCAGAGGGGGACGGGACAGACATGGACACAGACACCTTCCAAAAACCTACTGAGATGAGCTTCAAAAGTGGATTTTAATTCTCTCATAAGCCATGTTTTTTTAATACTTAATAAAACTGTTAAGAGTTGTCCTGTAAAAGTTCCCTATAAAAGGAAAGGGAAGAAAGAAAGGAAGGATAACTATTTCTATTATAAAACTGTGAGTTCGTTTTTCTTTTTGTTTTAAATGCAGCCAAGTTTTCTGGCCCACTTCTTCAGCTAACCTCAGCGCTGGTGCAATCAGCAGGAAAGAACAGCTCGTGTGCCTTTCAGAAAGAGACAACAGCCATTAGCCTAATTTGTGATCATCAATACTACAAGACAACAAACCTTAACTGCCAATGCATATTACTACCAACTGTCATTATACAAAGAATTGCATTCTGATGACAACTGTGCTTTTTCATATTTTAATACGTTTGGGTTTGCTGCATATATTGACAATTGTTTTTGTTAATTGTACGTTATTATACAACATGTTCCGTCCTAATATTTTAATACATTCGGGTTTGCTGCATATATTGACAACTGTTTTTGCTAATTGTGCGTTATTATACAACATGTTCCGTCCTAATAAACTCATAAATTAAATAAGCCTCTTCTCTACACTCTGAGAAAAAAAAGGCTAAAAAAGGGGCAGAAGAGTGCTCCCACCAAGTGTCTATGACTTAAGGCCAATCTGACAAAGTCCTTGTTCAGCTTCTTAAAGACAGAATATTGCTGCAATTTGGTATCAAAAGGTGCAAGTCGAAGAGTCTGTACAACTACAACTACTTTTTCCTAATGAAAATCAGCAAAATTTGAGATACAAATATGAAACAAGGAGTATCAGTGGGGTATGTGAGCATTGGAAAGGTACTATAATCCTGCTTTATGCCTGAACCAAGTTTATGAAAAGTAAAATGAAATGGCCAATCAATACAACCAAACAATGTATGCCATTTAAAACTGTCATGGAAAGTCAGACATCTTCGTGTGTTTTTTACAAGGCTCCACTCCAATTAAAAACAAAACTTAAGCTGCTGACTTACATCATTCTGCCATTCTCAAACTTAAGTCACATTTATTTCTTCTCTCTGCTTTCAGCATACGTATGCCAAAACCCCCTGGTTTTCTAAATACCTTGGGAAGTTCTAGTGCCATAACTTTAGTGGTATCAAGTGCTACAAATTATGAAAACAGTCCATTTTTTTCCCCATTATGTTCCTGTCTTGGTCCACAGCTATTTTTTGTAAGGGTAAATGTACTTAAGGAAACATGCCTATTAATGCACAGATATTTGTATAGCATGCTGTATTTGTACAGCAGTCATCCAAACTTGCAAAAGATAAAATCGGTGTGATGACACTTCACTCCAACAGTTCTTAACTTGCATAGTTCTCCCCAGCACCAGACAGCATCGTAGATTAGTTACTGGCAAGGGTCAGTGTCTTGGTGTCCTTTTGGTAGAAAGCAAATTAGTTCCTACACATAATCTGTTGTCCAGTCAACATAATCCCACAAATTCTAAACCTGGAGACTGACGTGATGTCAAATTAAAAACGAGTATTTTTTAGCATTTAATAGGAAAGAAATGAACATACTGTAGAGGTCACAATGTTCTGCTGAGATGAACAGACTTAACACCAGCACTGCCAGTGAAGTTTAAAAGAATAGGAAAAAAGAGGTGTTACTTTCTTTTTATTATTAAAGAATTAAAATGACTAAATAGGATTAGTATCAAATTGTTCAAATTACAAATTTAAAATATTTAACTTGCCTTCCCTAAAGATCTGGTCACAGTAAATAAAACAGAAATACACGTTATTAGGCCAGTAAGTAATCAAGCAGAGCACGTATCTTTCCTTTGTCAAGGAATAAAGAGAGCTGGTATCCAGAGACTATGAAAACAAACATGAGGGACCTACAATACTCAGTTCCTACTTTTTACTGGTTAAATAGTAAATACCAAGCCTGCATTTGCAACCCGTAGAATATATCTTTTCCAGCTACTTAGATTTTTCAATTAAGAAAAAAAAAGTACATATTTTTGCTCACTTTTTCCGCGTATTGCTTAACCTGGAGTATTTCCATTCAAACAGGATTACAATCCAAGCCTCCTCCAGCTTTTTCTTACTATTTTGTTGTTCTCCCCATTCATCTACCTCAAGCACATGGAGCAAGGCTACTTTCACATACAGCCAAACCCACCTTTTACCAGATTAATTTACTCCCTACAGCTATACTCAGGATACAAGGTGATAGCTGTAACACATTTTTTTCCATTTTCAACATTTTGCCTTTGTAGTACAGCCAGACCTGCAGAGCCTTCACCAAGCCTTGATCCCTTGACTAACCAAAGCAGTATTTTACTGTGATTTTGTGGTTAAGGAAACTAATGGATAGTGCATTGGATTAGTTGCCTTCTGCATGCAGACCTAAATTACTGTGTTGAAATCCACTGGCCAAATAAATCCATCTTCCTTTAAATATTTGTCAGAGACTGGAAATTGCCATTACAATATCAAAACCATTTTTAGCAGAGATTTCAGAAGAAATTTGCTTCCTGGAAATGCAGAGAAACTATGTCACATTATCCTTATCAAATACAAGCTTTACAATTCTTATTCAAAGAATGTAAATTGTAAGTTAACATCATGTTTCCATGTGAACTATGTAATCTGCTGTAGCTTGGGAGCTCATGAAGCACAAGCCCAGCATGTTAATAATACAAAAACATATTCTAAAAATACTTGCAATTAGACAGTTCAAAACTCCAAGAAGATATCAAGCATGTAAGTTTTGTCAAGCACTGACAAAAAGGTCACCTTTGATAGAGGCTTGAAAAATAAGAAAAAAAAATTCTTAGAAACTAAGACTTAAGTTATCATGACCTGTTTGCATTCTGTTGTCATATTTCCACACCTGTTTCTAGCCTGAAGTTTAATTTCAAACTGATATTAACAGTCTTTTAATACTGAGAGAAATGCAGTAGTAAGATAGGGTGTTATTAAAAATTAGGTTAGCATTTTGCTAACACACACAGTTCTAGAGAAAAGAAACCATCTCATTGCACTGATGCACTGAGACTCTATTAAGTGTCTGGATTAGCTTCTGCTCCAATTTTGCAGATGTATAATGAAGTTGTTACTCTTTTACGTTAGAAGCAGCAAATATAAAAACAAGCCTGCCATTTTCAATGCAGCTTATAGTCACTCTTTTCTTTAGAGGCTGTCTACTTTAGATACTACACAAGCAGACATGGCTCAAAGATGAGTATTTTCCGCTTCAGAGTGGAACTTAAGAGTGTGCTGCGTTACAGACCTGGACTCCAAGTGAGCTTTGCTGAGATCTCTCCATCATCCAAGATGCCCTGTTTCTTCCCCATTCTTCAGAACATCCTCTCTTCATGGACACGTTCATTTGCAGGGGTCTAGGGGATCACCCAGTCCAGCCTCTAGCTTGAAGTGCAGCTTCCAAACCTTCCTTCATGGAGACTGCACAACCCCCAGGGAAACCTGTCCCACTACTGCCCTGCCCTCTGTGTAGGAAAGTTCCTAATAAGCAACATGAACCTCCCAAGCCACAGCTTGTGACAACTGCCCCCTTCTTATACTGCCTATAGATATTGAGAATAGCTCAGCTCTATCGTCTTTGTAACTGTCCTTCTAGCATTTCTAAAAGGCCACTATTACATTTCCCTTAGAATTGAGCATAATCCTTCTAGCAGGGAATAGAGGGTAACAAATCTTCACTCAGTCTACTGACCATGCTCTAACACAGGCCAACATGTAGCTTGCTTCATTTGGAATGTGAGCATACTTTTGGCTCAACCTGGCATCCACTGGAACCTTCAAGTCCTTTTCAGCACACCTACTGCTCGGCCAGTCCCCTCCCAGACTGTATAGAACATGCGGTATTTCACCCCACCTGCAGAACTTTGCAATATTTCTGGTTTAACTCATGAGGTTTATAAAGACCCACTCCTCGGGTGTCTCAGGGTTCCTCCATGCTGCACCTCACCTCTTCCACCTGTGTCACTCCCCCAATTTAATGTTCTCTGCAGACTTGCTGAGGGTACAGTCTTCCCTTCCATCTCAGCAACCAGGCTCTTGATAGAGATACTCAACAATACTGCACCTAGAACCGGACCCCAAGAGTACACCACTTTTCACCAGACACTAACTGGACATTGAACCGTCATTTACACCCATTAGGTCCAGCAGTCCAGGCATTTTTCAGCCTACCTAGCACTCTGTTCATCCAGCTTATACTTCTTCAGCTTACAATGAGAATGACACAGGAGCATCAAAGTCTTCTAAAGTGAAAGTATACTCAGTCCACCACTCTCTTCATCTGCAAAGCCTGGCATTTCATCATAGAGGCAATAAGGCTGGTCAAGCACTGCTTGTGTTGATAACGTTAACTCTTCTTGATCAACTTCTTTCCCTTTGCATTTTTCCCTTGCTGTTTTGCCTGTTATAGGGAATGTACTGCAGTCGTCCCCGAGGATTTGAGCTGAGTAGTGTGCAACACCTGCTCATCCCAGCACAACTGGAGAACTCCTTCCTGCTGTGCACACCTTGGTAAATTCAGTCACCTCCCTTTTTTTGTACCTTTTCAATTTAGCACATCTAAACCTAGTACATAAGTAAAGAGACTACTTAGAGCCACAAAAAACCCACATAAGACTAAAGGAAAAGAAAAAGAACTCCTCCAGGAAAAATATTTCAGGCTCATTTTCAAAAAAGGTACTGATTTGCGCATAAGGTACAGAGTATAAAAATTAAAGATTATTACTAGAATGGTGGTGACATCTTTCTGAGTGTGTACTCATTACAATGGCATTTTCATTAGCAAATATCTGCGCAATGGATGCTATTTAAATGAGGCATGAGCAGTTAAAAAAAAAATTAAATTAAGAAAACCAAAATATGGACAAAACTAAATTTGCGAAAGGGAAAAATTAATAGAATTACGGAAACATTTTTTGTTGAAAATGCCTTTTGCTCAGAACTGAAAATGGACAAGCAGTTTTTGCAGTCTGTATTAGGATTGCCTGAAACTATTTCACCACTTGGAGAAAACATACAGTATACAGATTTACCTTGCTATTGTTTTTGTCGTGTGGTTTTACTGTATTTCCTGCAGTAAGTAAGAATTGTCTCACTTGAAACCAAATATTTAAAGTGGCTTTTTCTGATATATACTGCTCTTGTGCCATACTAATGGACTGAAAGAAAACTCACTTTGTATGCACAAATGAATGTGACAAAGATATAATGTTTATAGCCAAGAGCTTAGAAGACATTATAAATAACATGCTTTGAAAACAGTTTAAACATTAACTGCCTTTTGCGAAGAAAGAGGGCTTCTCCCCAACTTTGATTTTTTTTTTTTTCCCCTGATGTAGAGAAAGCAAATTATTTGCACTTGTAATTGCTTTCTGAACACAGAGAATATTGACACAAAGGACACTTTCATTCTGTATTGGACATTTTAACACTTTTGCAATTGTCATCTAGTATTTCCATCTTCTCCAGTAATAATGTAAACAAACTCAAAATGTATCAAAAGTGTATGTATTTAAGCATTCCTTTATGTAAAAAACACTCATTAAAAAGCACGTTTCTTTGCACAGCTGTAACATGACTAACAAGAGGAAGCAGAGCTCATACAACAGAAGGGCTTGCAAACAGAACAATGTAAGCATCTCCATGGAACAGCATGTTTTGAAACACATGAGTATAATGAGGTATCAAGAAGCTGAGAAGCTGAGAGTAGATAGAAAGTTATACAACAAGTTTCTTAAATAGGCTTTTACTTTTAATCAGTCTTTTTTATTCAACTGTATTTGATTGTGTAAGTCAAAATAGTAAGAGAATAGTTTTGTTTACCAACCTTCTTAGAGAACACCATCATAATGTCAACTCTTTCAGAGAAGGCAGAGGAAAAAAGGCACGTGGTAGCTACCAATTATGAACCGAGTGCACCAGAAACAAATTAATCTAATGACAATAGCTAAACCACTGCCAGTGAATTCATCTATCACTTATGGAAGTCTATTAGAAACCAGGAGATACCATCACTGAAGATGTATCATCACAGAAAAAGTCTATCCATATCTGCTCAGTGTTCAACAGTTTGCTACCAGTTCATCCCCTACATACTAGCCAAAACATTAGGTTTATTAACCAACAAGATGAACACTTAAGACTATGTGTTCTCTCTGCAGCAAAGCTAAAAAAGTGAATCAATGCACCCTTCGATTACTGTATTAGCTAAACAGTGCTTTTAAGTCAACCAATCTCTATTTTTATTTTAAACATAAATTTTATCCCTCATTTTTGACCAAGTTAAAAATCAACATCTGGCCAAATAAAACCTTGATAAATCCTCAGAATACGTAGTAAAAAGGGAAACCTGATAAATCTTACCTGGTATTCATTCTTGCTTAAATTGTTACAATAATAGATCCTAAGTCAAACGTTTAAAAATCTTCAGAAGCTGCTGGATAACTATCAAAAACATTAAGCATAGTGGGAGGACATTAAGAATTTAAGAACCAGAAGGAACACTTACACCAGCAGAGGGGATAAGTTGCAACACTTTATCCCAAGGTTCAATAGAAGTAATAAAAAAAAAGTATAAAGCAGAGGCAATGTTGTCATTCCACTGTAGTACAACTCATGAACGCTATGGCTATAAGCTAGAGCAGTTAACACATGCTGCTCTTCTGTGCACAAAGAGTATCAGTTTAGTTTTTAAGAAAAGGTTTAACAATTCCTCTTTTTAAAAGTAGCAGACAACCACATAGTAAAGTTTAGCCTATCACCAAAGCTGCTGAAATTAAGATACTACTCATGTGGTAACAAACTCCTCAATATAGTCTGTCATCCACACAGATGGGGTTTTTTTAAATGTATCTTATTAGCTAAGGGACAAAGTAGTCAACTACAACTTTTCATGAAGAACAGTCTGAATTCGCACGACGCTTGTTTAAGACAAAATCTGTAGAAAGGAATTTCGGAACAGAAGGTTGGATGAAGAAATGACAGAATAGGTATTCACACATGCAATCACAGAAGTACTCTTCCATAACAGCAAATACACATACATATATATGCACCTCCTGCACCTGAAGAACTCAAAGTATGATGCTGACATGGTTACAATTAGTATGGAATTTAATAAAAAGTGCAAATAAAACCTTGAACGAAACAGCCTTGATAATGTAATCATGAAGCAGAAAAGTGCTCAGAGTATTCAACACGCAATCACAATTTCCTATTGATCAAATAATTGCATTTTTTTTTTCCTTCTGTGCTTCGCAGGCAGATTCATACAAAAAACATCCAGGAAAGCGAAACATGCCTGTTCTGCAGTTAAAGAAAAGCCTCATTCTTTTAACTTGGTGGGACAAAAAGGCACAATGAATGTCTGAAAAAATATTCATTTGAAAGTCAATCAGGGACAGCAAGGCCATGTTGTGTCATATACAACCTGGTTAGTTTAAAATATTCAGAGATTAAAATTTAGAATGAAAAAAAAGAATCCTAATTCTCACAGAGCTGGCAATTTACATGGCAAATCTCACCATCTCAAACCTGCCTTTTCTTTACAGGACAACTCTTGGGAGTGGCAAATACCAGAGAATAAAGAAAAATGCTTTCACAAAAGCCCCTGTTTTACAATCCTCCCCACTCCCTGCACACAGGGACACATTATTTTCCCCCTGTGTTATGGCAAGTGAAGGACCACACAGAATGTGAGGACCCTCCCATGTATACAGAGGGTCCCAGAGGATGCTGATAAACGGGCTGCAGGGAAGAAAGACTACCTGAACTGTACATACCGTATACCAGTTCCCGGTGGGTTGCACCCAGAAAGGCAAAACACATTCCTGCCCCTCTCTGGCAGCTAAAAGGAAGGCTCATGCTTTTGCATTCCTCAGCCAGCTGATGATGGCAGTATTTCACCATCCTCTCTGTTTCCCACCACTTCCTCACACTAACAAATGCACTGTTGGAGAATTTTCTCACAGCACTTCCTCATAAAGAGCTTTTTTTGACAGATAACAGCAGTAATGGAAGTGGTGTGGACTATGGCAAAAGAGAAAAATCAGAACATTCAGAATTCATTCACCTCCCCTTGGCTTTATAGGCTTTATTTTAGGGCATGATATTTACTTTCATGTTGGATTCCTACCTTCAGTACACTCTCTTGAAATGTGTTGGGAGGCAAATAGACCAATTAACTCCATCCAGCTAGCAAACATTTGAAAGAAATCACGTTTTGTTACCTGTTCACAAAGAAGAACTGCTAAAATTGCTTAAGATAAATCACTAAAGAATTTACACACTATTTAAAGCTACTGCCTTTAGACAAGTTCCTAAAAACCCTGCAAGTCTGTAGACTATGCTGGGACAGGGATCAGCTATGTTGGTATTAATCTATTTCTACACAATAGCTGTTCTGAAGTTAGTTTGCTTTTCTACTTCTGTACCACACAGGGCACAGTCTGCAAAAACTGACAACTTGCCAAGACGACACACTTTTACCTTTAGCTCACACTTGCAGAAGTTGCTCTACACTGCAGCATATTAAAGTCTGAGCTGCTTTGCAGTAAGCTTACTGAAGACAACTGTTGGTAGAAGTGAAGTGGAAGTATACAATTTCAACTGAAAATATGTATAAAAGGATTGTATGCAGCATAAGATAAATACTGGGTTAAAAATAAGACATAGTGTCCCAAAAAATCACCAAGCAGAATCAAAAATTCCTCAAGTTTGATAATGAGACTGCCAGTGAAGCAAAAGAGTAAAACTGACAGAAGAAACAGGAACACATTTTCCAGTCCTTTTGTTTTTTCTGTTGTTATCTTCCATAGGAAGAGAACAAATTGGCTGAAAACAAAAAAATTATTTCAAGCAAGACAGGAAGCATCCAATGAGTAGAGAGCAAAAAAAAACCTACAAATTTGAAAATCCTGGGTTCAAATCCCATATTGCTCCCCGTAGCCTGGGAAGCCTGTTTGAAATGGCAGGAACCAGAGCCTCTGGACAGAGAGATGCTCTTTACTTGGACTGTGCCTTTGGACTATGGAAAAAGAGCTTTGCTTTTATCCAATGCCTGAAAAGCAACAACCGAAGGAAAACAGGAGCCTACCAAGTATTAAATGGGGGCTACATGGTAGAACTTCTACCTAGAAATGGTTGCTGTAAGTTGATCAGGAGCCACTAAAGCTGCTATTTTATACTTGTTTTTTCCCCCTGCTGCCCATCTAGACTGGACGCACCCCATGAATTTTTACAGAAAAAAAAGTTTGGTTGCTAACTGGAGGCAGACCTAGTAGGACAGACACCCTCAGTCCTGTCTGACCTAAGTGGTGAAGCAACCAGGTGCTACAACTGGGTGTTTCAATCCAGCACTCGACTAGTAAACAAGATAGGCGTGTGCATTCTGAAAGTGAAGATGATGAACACCATCATCAGCCTACTGCACAGGCTCTGACGTGACTTCTTGTTGTTGTTAATAGTGAAAGGCTGGGGATTTATGGTCCCGAGAAATTACCGACCAAGAACATCTGAGTGACAACACTAATCCATTAAGCTGGGAAAAAAGAAAAAGAACAACAAAAAAGAAAGCAGCAGTAGTGGCAAACCACTATAAAACATACCTTCATACATTTAAACTTACTCCCACACTTTACTTTCATTCACGGATCATTGCTTTTTAGGACAGCTTTATTTGTCTTGTGTTGATTTGGGTGCCTAACACTTCTGCTGTAAAAATAATAATAAAAAAAAAATAGAAAAAGAAAAAGAAACTAAAGTAACCTGGAGAGTTGTAAAGAAATTTCCAATTTGTTAAAGCTACTGAGGGAGAGGATTTTTTGTTATTAAAACTATCACCAACTAAACCTTCATTCAAGTTTCATTTATGAGGTATAAACCCTTAATAAACTAGCTCTTTTAAAAGAGTAAGAGACAGCACATTAGCTACTCCTGCCAAACGTATATCACATCTTTACTAGCAAAACTTTAATTTTGCTCAGAACATCCCATCCCCCATTACCGTTATGTTTTAAACTGACTGCCTTTTGATGTTATTAGCATTTAGTAGTTCTTCCAGTTTAGCCTTTCTTCACCTACTTACCAGAAGCCCCAGATGGATCTTTTTTGCTGGAAGCAAGTCATTCACATTCACACAAAGCCTCCCTCCGTTTCCAGCTCTAACAGCATTTGGTCAAAAGTCCTCAACTTCAGGGCCCTGCCCCAAAGCTAGACATGTCACCCTAGACTACACATGCTTGTTTTTATCCTTTCCTAGAGGACCACAATTTTTTCCTTACGCTCTGCTTTCCTCTTTCAAGCTCTCACTTTGTCACAACCTTTCCCCCCTACACAGGAGAAGATGTCGAGACTGCTGCATGGAGTTCTCCTTTTTGCCTCTCAAGAGCTTGCACAAAACTTCTCAGGTGAGCATCCTCTCATTCTGCCTACTAACAGCATCTCACAAACTCGCCTTCCATGTTCACACCTTCTGTCTTCAGTGCTGATCATGCAGATGTACAAGCTGCAAATATGATGCTCCCACCCCTCCCAGCTCTTCACTGCTGCAGGGCTTTGCTAGCACGGCATCACCCGCTGGATCAGGGCTCTTTGGAAACAACAGCATTCCTCGCGTCTTAGCTACACTGCAATTTCTCAGCAGCGTAGAGAATAACCTCTACTAACCGTAAATACACATGCAAAGACAGTTTTTGGTCTGAAGACTGTAATTCCTGTACAAGCTTCTAAATCATCCAAATGACAATGCCTGTCAGTTTAATGACTATTTCTAAACATATCAAAACAGATTATTATTCAATTACATATTGCATAGGTTTTAGCAGTAAAGTTTTCTTTAAATATTCTTCTTCTCAAGAAGAGTTTACGTATGTATGTACACACACATTTGTGTATGTATATAAATACACGTACACATACATTAACTTATATGATCTTATTCAAAGGCAGTTAATTGGGTTTGTTCATCTCCTAAGTATGTATATCCTCCTAAAGCTTTAAAATAAAGGTTTTAATGTATTTTCTTCTGTAACTACATTTCAGGAACTTTTACAGTACTGTTACAGAAACTCCACAGCCAACCGAATGGCATGCACTAGCAGTTCACAATCCAAACAACCTGTTCAGCTTTGCCTACCATCGATTACGTAAACTGCTCACTGAGCACACAC
The DNA here is from genome assembly GCF_030463565.1 of Pelecanus crispus. Taxonomy (NCBI): domain Eukaryota; kingdom Metazoa; phylum Chordata; class Aves; order Pelecaniformes; family Pelecanidae; genus Pelecanus; species Pelecanus crispus. The sequence continues at coordinate 51,412,278 of NC_134676.1, forward strand.
ATAGTGAAAGAAAAGTCACCTGCATGAAGGTCATAAACCATTTGAACACTGAAAGATTTTATAATTACTTGTGCTGGATAGAAGTCCAAGGAGTTCAGCTCTTCTACAGGGTCAGTATTCATCTAGTTGAGAAATTAACAGCAGTGACCTGTCTAAACACGTGGCAATACCGTAACACTTTGCAAAGACATTTAGGTAGACTGACCATAAAACAACAAAAGTTCGACAAAGGCTAGTGAGCAGATTAGCATGGGATCTCTCTGGGTCATTAGTTGCCAGGACCACAACTTGGTATCTTTTATAGAGACAGCATCTCAACAAGCACTACCCCAAGAGCTCCACTCTCCACTACAGTCTGGAGGCGTTCACTGAGTGTGGATTCCGGAAAGCAGGAACTGCACTAAGCATTGCCAAGATAATTTCTTTCAAAAACCTAAGATCTTCCATAAGTCTCCCGACTAAATAATGTTGAGAACTAACCACATTTAACTGATTACATCGGAAAGATTTAGAACACAGAATGCAGCTGTAGGCATTCAAAGAGAAACTCTTAAGAAAATACACATTACTGTGTTGAAAGCATTTTTATTGCTGGGCAATTTCATCATCTAGAGGACATTATGGTATTAATGCGCATGAAATTATTGAACATTAAAAATGCTTTCTAAAAGCCATTCCTTCCCTCAGTTTAGACAAAACCATGATGATACATGCTCCATGATGATCACATTATTCAGTTTTTGGAAATTCGTGACAAAGAATGCTATGTATCATGAATATTTAATAGCTAGAGAACTTTTGATAATGAGTGAACAGAAAGGGTGTGTATAAACAATGTGGCCTCATGAGTTCAGCAACAGTTGGCATGACTTTGTGCAACAGAAAAACTGTACTGAAGATAAACTAATAAAAAAATACTCAAGACCCAGAGGTGTACAGGAAGCCCCAAGAAAGCTTGAGTTTATCTTAAAACATCTCTGGTGTCAAAGCAGCACTTCAAGGCAACGGCACTCAGCTGCTCAGCACTACAGTGTAACTCAGAAGGAAGAAGGAAGAGCACTATCTTTAATGCCTTCATCACTGTGTGAGAAACGCAAAGCTGGTGACTCACACTCTTCCATTCCAGGATGGACTGCACTGCAGCTCAACAGAGCAGTAACCTATTCCCCACCCAACCTCAAGAGAATTACATCCCAGTTGTCACCCTCCTACAATAGCAAAACTAAAAACACTTTAAAAAAATTGTAAGACTTTCTCTGGAAACATAAGAATATAGACGCTGTATTCTTAGGAAAATGTGCATATTGATTACAGAAGAGCTTTTTCCAACCAAAGATTTGATGAAGATAATGTAGCTGAGAAGTGTCTATGCACGTATTTCTTGATTTAAGCAAGCAGAGGAAAATAGAGTTACTCTTCTGGGACTTCAGGGAAAAAAAGTTCAAAAATGACTAGAAAAAATGTGCTTCTGCTTCAATAACCTCCAGAAGTTATTAATGTTCCATGCACTGAAAATGACATCTCCCCTTTCTAGGTGTGTTCAAACCACTGAATGAAACTTTAACAGCCCACATCATTCCTTTAATATGTTTGCCTTGCACATCTATTTCACTAACAAGATTTTTTTCCTTTTATAGACAGTAGGTTGTCACTTTTATCAAAACAGTTTCATTCCTGCTGTGACACAGAGCAATTCTTTATGGTTCTATAGGCTTTCACATTACTTCAAAAGCAGAGACAAGAGCCAGAGCAAAAATTTTACTGCAAATGAGACAAGGTGGCAACAGAACATGAAGGGCGAAGCCACAGGAAGGGACAGAAGATGGAGGGAGTGTAAGCCCTGAGGAAGGAGGCAATTTCATGGCAGAAAATAAGTCACTAAGGCTAAAGAGATCAGATGTAGGAATGAACACTGTTCTCTCCCTGTATACAGACAGCACAGGTAGTAAGATAGGAGACAAACGTTCCCTGGATGAGGACTGACTGCACTTAACCAAACACTTTGGTGAAGTTTTCTGCTACCACACGGTTTTGTGTTAGCCAAAAGTAAAACACAAAAAAGCTGCTTCAGCCTATGCCAAACTCAAGGGCTGCATTGCTCTTGCAAGCCAAAGATTTCCTGATATAGCTGTAAGAAAAGGATGTAAGAAACTAGGGATTTTGATCTGAGCAAAGAGAGAAGGTGGACTGATTCCACCTCAGCTCACACCATCTGTCATGGCCAGTAGCTTTAACGCCTGCATGTGCTATGGCCCCCTCTGAGCTTCCTCAAGAGTTTTACAGCTCTTCTCATCTTTCAAATGCCGAAAGGGCACCAAAGCTAGATTTTTTCATACCTAAGAATGTAGCAGCATGTAACACAGGTCACAGCAAGGAGAATCCAGAGGCAGCTTTAGGTCTACATCTTGCATTAATTTATTTACCTAGGAAAAGTTGAGTTCTGCAACAGTTGACATCTCTCTTCCAAGAAAGCTCCCACAGCTGGCAGGAGCAGGCTGCTTGTACACTGCGAAGACTGAGCTGTTTGTTTCATATCAGTTGCAGGACTGGCGCCAACCTCAAGACACAAGCATGATCTAAACTGACGAAGGAATATAGGCATACCGGAGATTTAATACACATATATTTACTACTTATTACTGAAGTTGAAAAGCTCTGAAGAAGCATTAATGCTGGAAATGATCCTTGCATTTATGCAAGCCTTGTTTTCATGGGAACGTATTTCCCAACCTATCCAAAAACCTCTTTTAAAAGTCTTTTAAAAGATCTGCCCTACACAGTCGATGTACTTCAACCAGAAACATCAACTCTACCAGCAGACTCCAGTATTCATTCAGTATTTGTCCTGGCCATGGCTGTAGAGCAAAACTGGAAACTACTGCATGTTTGTCTTCCACAGATGTTCAGCTTTGGATTCAAGTAACTGACTTGAAAAAGAAAGTCCAGTGTTCAAAGACAGTCCTTTGCGCTCCTTTGGGGGTTTCTGATAATTTACATGTTTATTTGCAGTAATTTCACAACTAACATCATCAGAAAAGAAAATGGGAAATCACAGAATATAACGTTCAAAGACCAAAAGGCAACTTTCCTCTAAGATGCACTGAATTGCCTCCTTTAGTTGGAATGAAGCCTTCAACAACTAACATCATGTGTGATTAAACTCTTTGCGAGATGAGATCTTTCTTATTCACTAATCATTTGCCTGCTAGGAGGTACAAGTAGACTTGGAACAACAGCTAGCATTTTCCATGTGTCATGTGATCACGCAATACAGCACATTCCCTCTCCTACTACCACAGCATCTGCCCTTGCTCTGGAGGTCGCTGTGCTAACCAGGTATGTTCTCTTTACAAAGGAAAAGGCAATTTTTACCTGATACTGCAACATCGTGCTTAGGACAGCACAGTTTTCCAATAGCAACAGGATTAAACATGAGACTCCTATACTAGTAAACTTTAACATAAGTTAAATATTCTGCCAGTCCAAAGCTCAACAGGTGAAAATGGCCAAAGATGACACTGACCTAGTAGTACTAACCAATTACAAAATGGTTATGAATGTACAGTGTGATGAAGTCTTAAAACTGGTAAATGTAATCCTGAGCAGCAGCAGTGATGCTGAACATTGAGCACCACTGCAGAAGTTAGAAATGAGTTCCCATACATAGCAACATACCTAATCCCAATTACGTATTAAAAAAAAAAAAAAAGGCAAGTGAAAGGAAGGGCAATTAAGAGAACAAGAGGAACAGAAAGCATTGATTCTTGTACCTCACCAAATAAAAGCTCTGTAGCATTTATCAGTATGGATGGGTAAGTAAAAGGGACGAAACAAGAGCTTTCTAAAATAAGTCATAACAAGTCATAGAAGACAAATGGCTGCACGTTTGCCTCAAAGAAGTTAAAAGCCTAAGTAAAGAAGCAGTTACGGCAATTGCAGTTTTAGAAGAGTATTCCAGTAGCACAGCACAGATAAAATGGAGAACCCCATTATTTTCATGGCGCTCAACACTTTTATCAAAAGGAATGATGGGAAGTGTGGAAGATCTCTTAAAGACCTCCTTAAAGTGTGTGGATGAATGCAAATATTAACCGGTTAAATACAATAGTATTGCTGTTTTATTATCTGTACCAATGAAAAGAAGCCAAAAATTCTACTGGACATCTCTCATTACTATGTATTTATCCCCCATGAACAAAGAATAATAATTATACTATAAAACACATACAAATTTTCTTGGAACTGTTTAAAAAAAGAATAGAGCAACACTGTATGATTCTATCCTTGTACTTGTCATTAAAGCTTCTCTTCCCATGTAACTGAAATACAGTTAATCCAGCAACTATTTTTGTTACCTACCTACATGATCATAATGGATGTCGTAAGGATGAAAAGTTACTTCATTTGTACAAGGTAGTATCTACTCTGCAGCGAAAGACATATTTTGACCAAGCTGATTAATATAATTTTGGCTAAACAGAAACAACTAAATAAAAATCAACAAGAAAAGCATAAATCCCTTCCTCCCCCAACTGAGGGCACTGCATTTTATTTTCTTTCAAGTTTGAAAGAACACAAGGTGTACCTACACTGAAGGTAAGGAGGATATTAAAACTGGTGAAACCATCAGCTGGTTTGTTTTCGTTGGCCATTCCAGAGATTTATGGCAGAACCTCCAAATAAATCTTTCAAAATCCATTTCCAAGGAAAACAGTAGGTCTCCAAATGACGTTTAGCAATGGAAAATTAACAGTGAAGTTATTTACTAAAATTATGAGTTTAGTACTAAACCGAACATTCCAATTAGCAACAGCAAAGTTCTGTTAAACTGAGATGACTGGGAAGCTCCTGCAGTTCTGGACTTACCTGCAGGAATGCTACTACTGAAGCATATTTTCAGACACTAAAATAGGTATCACCAATGTTCAGAAATATGAAAAGTTTGAGGACCCCTATGTAATCAAGTCAGTAACTAATCTACACTCAGCAACATATTTTAACATGGTTGTTCTGAGGGCCTCAGTTAGATTTTTCACCTTCTGATGTAATGAACTTCTACCAGCATTTTATCAACAGAATACACAGCTAATGGAAATCCTATTCAGATCAATGTGGGAGCATTGAGTGTTTTCACATCCCTCAATGCACTAGCAAAACACAGTCAGTAGGTGAATACTGAAGATAACTGGCATGTTTAATGGAAACAAAACAACATTATAACACTGGATTCTCACATGGAGGTGAGGTTAGGCCTAGGCACAACAATTGTTATGATAATCACTAGTCTCCAGAAAACAGCTGGTAACAAGCTAAGCAACATAAATTAAATGATCTTTATGATTATCCAGTGCTCAAACTGGAGCAAAAAGGCAAATGGCAATACACTACATTATTCCTAAAAATAGACACACACACACATATATACAGATCTACACACACATACACAGAGAACATCAGCACCACAGCCTATTTTAAGGCAAAAACTCATGAAAGAAGTCTTACTTGAGAGGATGCAATTCCCAGTCATGAGCAGATGATTCATAGTAGCTGTTTTCTAAGACACCAAACTCAACAAAGGCATGTCAGTCTGTTACTCCAGCCTACCTTCTTCCAGCATTCCCCTCCCCTGCTTCTAGCATTATGTGCAGCTAAAATAATAAAGCCACTGCTGTTCAAAATATTTTTCCAGTGATGAGTTAGGAAGCTTAGACTGGGCTGGGATAGTTCATAAGCATACTGAAGAAAGAAGACCAGCCCTTACTCCTTCAATGCTCTCTGCCCATAAAGACCATATGTCTCTCACATCTCTCTCCCATGACAGAGTTGTCACCTTCAAGCATACATGCCAACAGCACAGCATGGATAGGAGTTTAAGAACAAAGTCTGAAGGTAGGTTTGTTCTTGCATTTAGTACAGTAAAAACTAAGGCTAACAGATTTGGAAGACGGAGTGATCACCCAACTTACCACGGCCAGGATGGAGGAATGCCCAATGCATAGTTTTGGCACAGGATACTTTCTTGAAGATACAAACAATAATCAATTTTTGCAAATATGTAACAGACACTCTACAGCTCTAAGCAAACCTCAAGCATCAAATGCCACAAAAGAAATACGTATAAACTTACATGAACCTCCTGGATACACTAATACTACATTTCCTAAAATTACTACAGCCAAATGTTAAGAAAAAAATACTTTTTACTGTTTGACAATATTTTCTATTTCAATCAACTACCCTCAGTTTGGTGCAATTATTTCCCCCCACCACATGAAGAAAAGTATCTTCAATCACAAAAAATCAGACTAGGAGAAAAAGAGTCTAAAAAACTAGCACCTGCTTTCATTCGTTGTAGCAGGATAGATTTATACTTACCATTATTTTAAAACAACAATTAAAAATATCAATAGCACAAAACAGAACTGTTTCATTTGCTGAGTTAAGTACTTTCCTAAAAGCTTTGTCATCAGCTATATCTGTTCTAGTTAAATTCCCTGACTTCTGGAACTGAGACTCATGCACTTCAGAAAATTTTGCCCAAAATTGATAAAAAGTGACAGAAAAAGTCACTGTGTTTCATCATTGTGAACAATAGGAAGCTGTGCAATTCTGGCAGGGTAAAAGTGGGTCCATAAGATAGTCCCCTTTGGTGATGAAAAGTTATTATGATAATAGGTGTGCTACAGTCTGTAGCTGGAAAGAAAAAGCTTTCAAGGAAAATGGAAAGCTGAAAAGCTATGTTAAATTGAGGCTGGAAGCCAAAATACACATATATACAGAACAGAAGGGCACAGATATAACTATGCAGAGAAATGAAAAACAAGCTGAAAGCTAAATTCTTAAGCTTTACAGGAGAGAGACTGCAATAAACACCTAGAAGCACCGCTTAAAAGCTCCAAAGGACCTTCACTTATGTGCCTTGAGAGCTTGGCTATCAACTAGGCACAAGCTTTAAATATATGCATATGTACGTACAAAAGCCCATTTCCATGCATGCAGATTTAGAGTGTATGCCTCAGGTAGTAGTAAAGGCCACATATACTTCCACGCTGCACTGCAGCCACATAGACAACTAAAGAAACGCTGCATTTCTTCAGTGCATCCGCTTCCACGCCATCAGGAGCTCATTCACCCATGCCGCACTCAGAAAGGGCCCCATGAACAAACACCTCCCTGATACTAGCAAATGCAGAGTCAAAAGGAGCATCATCCCTGGTGATCCAATTATCATCCTTCAGACGTTAATTTGCCCTTGAATGGTTGTACAAAAAATAACAACAAAGAAACAAAATGCAAAAAAGGTTAGGGACTCAAATGCACTTTCAAGCAATCTTGAAAATATAAAATCATTCAAAGTATCAAGTGCACAAAAAACCAAGGCACAAAATGACAATCCCATTTGAAAATTATTAGAAGGAGTATTTCCAAGTTTCTAAATCATTTATCACAAACTAAAAATTAAAAAAAAAACCAAAACCAAACAAACAATCTGTCCAGTCAGTACCTCAGGTTTTAATCTCCAATATTCTGTCTGATTAAACCAGCACATTCCAGAAGATACTTATTTTAGACTTCTTTTTTCATTTTTAAAGGTTCACAAAGGTTAGTCTACTAAAGGTAAAACTTCAACCAATGTGGAAAATGGCTGTGGAAAATGTGTCTCAAAAGCACTAAATAAAAAATAAATGGAAATGTAACCTTCCCTTTCCTTGGTTCATTTCAAGACTAAATCATACATAAAATAGCATTCAAGAAGCCTGTATCAGTTCCCAGGCTGCTTCTCCTCCTCCAGAATTTCCTAAAATTATAACTCTAGTTTAAGATGTTCTTTGTCTCCTAAAGTATATGCAAGCTTTAAAAGAATTCTTAAAAGCAGGCCAAAAATCTTTTCTTAGTGTGATACCCAGGAAGCCAAAAATATTGCAGCTGGGGTGGAACTACATGTTTGCTTGCTGCCCACTTGCAAATATGTGCTAAAGAGTAACCAACCTCTGCATCCATCTTGAGCTGCTAACACCATTAGCCAGCACTGGTCAGATGGAATAAACTCCTCAAAGCAGAGCAGTTCTTGCTACACTTTAAATTAATACATGTATTCTTTGAATATTTAATGTTATATAACAAAATCAAATAATTAAATAAAAGTGGATTTGAGAGCATATGTTATAGCAGCATGTACAGACAATGACTTAATACATACCTTCTCACATAAGAACTGAAAATAGGTGGAAATCAGTTTGGTAATGAGAACCACGGAATAAATAAAGTCTGAAGACCTAAAATGATCCAGCCACACTTTATACCTGTTTGTCTACTTGCAGAAAACTCCCAAGAAACACGCAGAACTGGAAAAGTAGCTTGAAAGCTTATTCTTCTAAAAAAAGAAATATATCCTATTTTTGATACCTAATGAAATACCAAGGCAAATATAAGTACATTTAATTAGCATTTATTTCAAATAATTTCTGTAACTCTCCTTGTTTACAACTTCCAGCTTCCCTCTTTCTGAGCATGTTCTATTTCAGTAGAAGGGCATCTTTTGATCTCATCAAAAGACGTGAAGTTGGAAATTGAAAGTCAGGAAAAAAAAGTTATCTCTGGGGGATTTTCTAAGTCAGGACAAGAAGAGATACAAAGAACAGCCCAGGAAAAGTAACAAAACCCATCAACTCTGGGGGCTGGGAGGGAGCAGGAGGAAACAACCTGTGGACTATCAGTGTGTTTGGGAAGACCATACACACTTTGAGCAACTCTATACTATTCAATTTACCTGGTAATCTGCAACAAACCCTTCCTCTTCAAAAAGGCTCAAGCAGGATAGTTTAATAAAACTCTTTGTCGATGTATGACCAATAACCACAGTCAAATCTGTACGCATGAAAGGGAAATTTATTTCAGAACTCCTAGGAAAGACAAAATTTTGAAAATAAAGATAATTCTGGGAATATCTATAGAAACTAATGCTTCCCATGTGGTTTGGTTTACTTGATGTTATGGTAAAGTACAGAAAACTATTTCCAGGTAAAAAGTAAAAACATCAGGGTTTCATTGTGCGTTGTTTCATGAATTCACTTAAAGCTCTGAATCCACTGTTGACCCTAAAGCAGACAAGTTCTTCAGCTTTAAGTCCCTTTTCAAAAATCAACCTTATGCCTTGTATAATATGACAGGCACTGTCAAGAGTGATGATGTGATGGGTTTAAATAAGATAACTCTTAGAATAGTTGTGCCACAATTGCATTGTCTCATGTCGAACACTATTTTTAAACACACTTGAACAGCTAGCCTTCTGCACTAGACTTCTATGGAAATACCACCTCCAATATACCAATTGCACAAAAGTCTTGAGAAAACACTTCCAATAAAATGAGAGCAAACATGAGAAAAAAGTTGAACATGTTCAGGTTTAAATTTCCATATAGGTTGAGAGATGGTTCAGGATACCCATATGCAGAACTAAGGACACATTTTTAATCATTTAAGAACTTTTCCTAATGTTTTTCTTTTGCTTGTCTGTGGGATGCTTTGGTAACTCAAACAAGAGCTTATGCTTAAAGAGGAAAACCTTTGAAATACTTGCTTTAAGAACATACAAACATTCAAAACAGACTAGAAAGCTGTCAGCTAGCCCACGTAGCCCTGCACATAAATAGCTGCTGGCATCTTAGAAGAAAGCACATTAAGAGGAAGGTGTATCCACACTTTCTTCACATCATCACCATGAAAACACACCCCCAGAGTCCTCCAGCACCTTGGTAACTCAGCACCAGGAGTCACAATTACACAGCTGTCAAACGCCAACAAGGCACGAGCAGTATGTCCTCTTAGGGCACAGCAGGAAAGACAGAACCCCCTATCCGCAAACAAGCCAGAAACCTATGAAAAGCTAACTCTCAACCAGGCTGAGAAACAGCTCCGTTAGCTCTTGGCTCCACAGCTAAGATGGCATCATACAGTGGACCACAGCTATGGGCTTGTCTGTGCTGGCGCACACCTCCATGGTGGCTGTGGGAATACCATCCGAATCCTTCATGATAAAGACCCCCAAAAAAGGTATCTCCAATTCTTGCAGTCCTTCTGAGCCACATGGAGAAACACTTAAGACCCTCAATAACATGCAAGTGCCAGGGATGACTCTGTTTCCTCACCGTGAACTTCCTCAACTCCCAGCCAAGGTGATCATGCAGCATCAAGAAGGGGCAAGAAGACCGAGAGTCCCCAGGGTATGTGAACCCAAGGGAGGCAGCACCCCTGGGCAGCCTCCCCAAACTCCCCAGGTAAAAGATTAAATGAATGACAGGAGGTTATTTACAAAGCTAGAGAAAGAGCAGGAAGTCTGCACAGCACAACACAGGCAGGCGGCTCAGATGAGGACCAGACAGAGCCACACAGGGCAAGAGTAATGACCCAATTTTAGCACCACGGTTACTGCAATATGATATGCATTTCATCATTTGCATTTTATTCTGTATCGTGTACACACAGAAACACTCTACTACAATGGTATGGAAATATAACTCACTTTTCTAACCAGGTGAAAATCACAATAAAGTAAAAAAGTTTGATAGCTACCTTTAACATTGCTGTAATCACATAGCTATTAGTAACAAATAGTGAAGAGAGCACATATAACAACCCCTGTATCAGTAATTGGCCATTTATGCAAACAGTTCTGAGGCCTCTGTGATCATCCTGTTCCTCTCCATATGCCCTCAGAGACACCTGTTACAATCTTAATTACCCACTCCTCCATGTTTTTCTATTCTAGGGCCACTGATAGCTCGCTCTGTGTTTTTTCAAAATGATGGATGCATTTATGTAACTACCTAAGGAAGCTGCCCAAAACCACCAGCTTAAGTTGGGGTGCATACTGCTGCTTCAAGATGGATGATTCCAGTACCCAAATGAGCAAAATACCATCTTACCATCATCAAAGGCAAATACACCTCTAATGCTTCTGTTTGCTGTGGTGTTCAACTCAAAGCTGAGCTGTGATCCACCAACACCTTCACCAAAAAGAGAGATAATGCCTCAAATGAAAATACATCAGGAAGGGACTGGCATTAAAAAGGAAAAGATAAAGTCTTTTTAGAGGAAGCCAGAAGACAGCTTACAAAGATTCCAGCACCTCTGGAGACAGTCACAATACCAGTGCACCACAAAAGGAACTTTTTTTGTGTATCCAGTTTTATGCAAATAGGTGTTCTCCCAGGATATTTACTGTAATATTTACTATAACTACTGGGAATCAACAGCAAATAGGATATGAGAGAGCTGTATTATTGAAAAAAAGTTGTAGTAATGAGACTATATTCTATGGTTGTCACAGAACTTTGTAAAAGGAAAAAAACAATGGAAAAACAGATACAATCATTAATGTGGACTGCCTGTACGTGCAAAGTACAACATTTTCTTTCAATATAGAATCATAGAATGCTTTGGGTTGGAAGGGACCTTTAGAGATCATCTAGCCCAACCCCCCTGCAGTGAGCATAATCTGTGATTCTATGGTATTTTCTCCCACAAAAGGGAAAAAAGGGCTACAAAAAAAAATAGCTTTACAAATTTAGCATTAGAATAAATGTCCCAAATACACTGACGAATGGTCTTTAAGTCTTCTTATGCTGCATTTGTCATTCTTCATTTCTGAAGAAAAACCTTACCTGATAGTCAGTATTTATACCCTGACAATGTTTGATTTCTCCTGGAATTGTTACAGCCACTTAATTCACGCGTTGCATTTTATTTTGTCCTTTTGTGGAACTACAGTATTTGATCTGTTACAGACTTAGGTTACAAATTACAAAATGGTCTTCTGAAACCACAAACTTCATTAAATTGCGGGGGGGGCAGCGGTGCCATAAAGCAGTCAGCCTTTTTTTCCCAATGGCCCTCTATAGTCAAGTCCCTCCTAAACAACAAAGCAAGGAACAACATAGCATCCCAGGTTTTTAACTGTATTTTTGTTTCCAAAGACTAAAACGAGTCACTAAAATCAAGCTAATCTCTTCATTCATTCATTTAAAGAAAGACATTTCAAGGCTTCCAAACTAATGGAAGAGAGAATGCTAGCTTGAAACATGGATTCTGAAAGCACAAAAGCAAAAGGCCCTTTTTTATCTCTACTGTTACTGATTTGGGGAAGCAGAAGTCACTAATACTTAACAAAAACAAAATGGCTTTTTACAGAGAGATTTTAGACAAATCTGTCAGGTTTATTACACCTTAATCATTACAGCATCATCAAAACTGGAGGATAAATTAAGATATAGTTGACAAATATGTCAGAACAAGGATGGATCTTCTGTAGAAAGAAAATGATCCACCCAAAATACAGTGCTTCTAGCAGATACTTCCTCACATTGCAAGGAAATGTACTAGATGTAGGCTGCAGTTCAACTGTTGCTTCCAGCCAATTCTAATGTAAGCTGCTGCCAAGAAGGGCAGTTTGACGCTCTCCTGCCCCTTCACTCTTGGCCGGACGTGACCACCTCTTCTTTCTCCTGATGCTCGTGCCCAGCAAAGCTTTGCTCTGGACACCCATTCAGCTGAAGAAAACACTTTTTGGTCAGGTTCAGGTTTCAAGCAGATCCTGCCCCTGCTCCAGCTCACCACGGGGCTGCAGAAGTCCTGCAGAACAGGCCAGCAACCGAAAGGAGCAGCTTTTCACCCTTCAGTGAAAGCCCATATTTATGTCATCTTAGAGCAACTGTCAGATTGCAGCCTGAGGGCAGGGTTTTGTCTCCTCCATTCCGCAGGAGTGCCCTAAAGCCCCTGTTACTAGATTCACTCTCTCAGCAATCCGTGAAGACTAATTATTTATTAAAAGTGGAGGAGCTCCATCAGCAGACAGAGGGAGACTGCCCCCAGTCATTTGGTGTGTGGGAGACCCAGCCTTTAGCCCTGGCTTCAAATCTGGCAGAACAAGGGATTAAACTCTAGAAAGCCCCAAGAATAAGAGTGGCACATTGCAGGCTTGTATACCTCTTCTTTTCTTATTAATTCTGGGGAAAAAAAATTACTGCCCTCTCCCCACTCAAAAAATCAGTTGTAACCCTCTCCTTGCCAGCTAGCATATTACGCATATAACCTAGCACAGCTTACTAGCTAACTCTAAACGGCAGCAGAATAAACCCTGACAGGCAGCCAGTCTTACCCACGCCAGCTGAGCCACCCAGAAAAGATCAAGCATTTCAGGTTTTTCTTGAACTCTTTGATTTCTTTCATCCTCACCAAAGCGATTTTCCATTGCAGTTCTTAGAAAAGAAGTCTAGTTAAAAGATGCAACAGTGATTCAACTCTTCTAGAGCTTTTCTGCTTCTACGAATTTTAATGGAATTGCTTCCAGTTTATATTAGTCTTCAGCAACACATACTAAATAGAAATTATGCATCTTCCCAAAAGCAGTGAAGCTCATAAAAATCTTGCAGCTCAACAGGACTTGGATTAACACATACAAGAGGACTTCAGGACAAAAGTGCAACTGGCTAGGCAGAAAGTCCTGGCCCCAGTCTTCAGTTTTGCACACATGTGTGTATCTGAGGGAATAATTCCCCTTCTAGCACACAAAGAGTGTTGCTGATCTAAGGCAGGAATGAAAAAGCACACAGCAAGTTTCAGTGCCCTAGGAAAAAAAAGTCGCCCTTGTCACCGACTAATTTACCAACCACAACATGCCAATCTGTTCAGGTGCAGTTATCAGGCTGCTTGAAACAACCAGCTACACAATACAAACTATGTCAAAGCACGAATGCAACTTCTTTCTCTCCAGACACTCTATTTCACTCCTTCCCTTCCACACAGATTTAACACTGGGATAGCATCCTAAGCAGCTTTGCCTTAATCACCTGCATCTTCTGGAGCATCTCCTGTACCAGCAACAGAGTCAAAGATTCTGAAATACTGGTCAGAAATGAGCAGCTGCTATTGCAATGCCTAACACATTTTTTTCTTTTTCCATTCTTTGTTACATAGACCTAGGGCCTTCAAAAGGAACTGACAGTCAAGACTGGTGTCACTCTCTTCCAGATCCCATAAAAACACAGGTTCTTTCCAAAAAGTTTCTGTTTACAGGCCCAAATCCCACCATGAAAAGCTGAGCTTCTGGGCAGTCATATAACTCAGTCTCCAAAACTGAAGAAAGTAAACATATTTTTTCACTCTATCCCAGTTACACTCAGTGCCTGAAGCCAAAATTTCCTAACATTCAATATCAAAATAATTTATAACCATAGTGATATTATCTATTATCAGTTTTCTTCCCTTCCCCGGATTTATTCCCAGGAAAACAAACCAGAAAACAAAAACAAAACCCCTTCCAAGATATGACTGTAAAGGCAGAATTGTAATTTTGCTGTCTGATACAGATCAGCAGGCATCACATACCCGTAAGGATTTGAAAACGACCTTGTACATACACAGCCCAAACACATCAGAGTGTAGGATTAAGCTGCCAACGTAGTGCACAGTTTGGAAGTCTGATTAAGAACCACTAGTCCTACATCAATACCCATCTGCACGATAAATGCCTTCCCGGCTCTACCAGCACAATTGGTGTATTATTTTACATTAGCATTTGCACCATTTATTGAAATAGTCTCTAAAAGCACCTTTCCATTGTGGAGTAAAGATTAAGATTTCCACCTCTAAGATTTCTATCCAGTTAGTATCATCTATTCAAAATTTAATTCTGTTCACCTGTTTACATGCACTGTAGCCTACCAAACCCATTTTTAAAATGGCCTTTCCCCAGCCCATTCAGAAAAACACTTATCCACAAAATTAATTATTTTTCCTGTCTTTTTGTTGTTAATAGCACATAACCTCTTTCAGTGTCCCATTTAAATGATTTTTTTCCTGCTTAACGAGGGAGTGCCACAAGGGCAAGCATATATTAATATTCAAGAACTGTTCAAAATAACTAAAATCATATTCATCACATTAGCTATCACCCTTTACCCCTTCTGACAGTTGCACACTTAGTCTATTTTTATCTGCAGAGATGGTCTTGCCACTCACCACAGTATCTCCAGAGGAATAGGCCTGAATTTTAGTTATGGTATTGCAAACAAACTTCTTGGGTACTGCAACACACCTTTATTACTTTAGAAAATGCTACTACGGAATGAGATCGTTTGTTCCTAAAATGACTTCAGCATAGGAAGATTTGTCACACTGTGTGTGTCCTTAATACAT
The DNA here is from genome assembly GCF_030463565.1 of Pelecanus crispus. Taxonomy (NCBI): domain Eukaryota; kingdom Metazoa; phylum Chordata; class Aves; order Pelecaniformes; family Pelecanidae; genus Pelecanus; species Pelecanus crispus. The sequence continues at coordinate 51,427,473 of NC_134676.1, forward strand.
TTTAACACTGGTTTACACTAAGAAAAACACTGTTAAAAGTGTATCATAGGCAAAGACAGTGTAACAAATTTCATTTCTGTACAAGAAAAAAAAAAAACCAACCCCTATTTCTGCTTTTGCCGGTACTGAACTCCGTTAAAATACATCTGAGTGATTAAGAAAATACAGGCAATTCTTCTTCAAACACCACAATGTATTTTAAGAACCTGCGATGCAGATATGCCACATGCTTATCCAAAAACAAGTTGTTAAAAAGATCCAACCTAAACAGCATATATCAAATACAGCAGCATCCTGTCAAGGACTCTATGTAGAAACCGGCAAGGTAATGCTTTAGCAACTTAGAGCGCAGCCATACTTAGAACATGGCTGCAGTAATTGTCACCGATGAAAACTGAAAGACACAAACAGAAACAAATATGCTTGCAGCAACATGCCATGAATGTTTTCCCCTCTTTTTTCCTTACAGGCTGCAGTTTACATTCCGATGCACGCATTAAAACATAATTATGATGAAAAGAGATTGCAGATACAGCTACTTCTGTTGCAAGATGTAAAACTCTGTAAACAAACAGCACATTGCAATTTACACTGTCACTTACCTCATACGACCAAACACACTGAGTTCCTCCAAATCTTCGGACACACCTGCCCACCTCCACGTCCTCATGAGTGGTGTACATTTCTCGAAGGCATTCACCTATATGTGGCACCATCCTCCTGAGAACCTCCCGGCTGAAGATCATACCCGGCCCTCCCATGCAGAAATTCTCTCCAGGCTCCAGTCCAAGTTTTCCAAGTTCTTCAATATTACCCAGACCAGTCTGTCCCAAATACAGAGGTTTACTGCTGTTCAGTGAGCGAAGAAACTCCTCCAACTTTTCACCTGAAAAAGAGAAAAGATTACTGTTACTTTTCTGCCTAGTCTGCCAGCCATCTCTTCTCCCATACCTCAAGCTTTTTTAAAAATATAACAGGCACCTGAGATTGCTGCAGGAAATCACTTGCAATGCAGTATTCTATACCTAATTGAAAAAATCCTTGGACAAGTTTACCTTTCACAGGCTACTTTTTTTTTTTTTAATTAATTAACATTACAATGACATTTTCATTCAGCCAAAAGGCTGAATATGCTCAAAACTTAATTTTCCAGTAAACCTTGTTCTGTTCAGCTGATACTGATAGAAAGCACTCCCTCAGTAGTTTAAAGTGCTCTCCAGAGAAGGACAATTTGCCAGTATAGTTCCAGGCTGGGGAGGAAGGGGAAGGGAGGGGAAATGTCAGGTATTATTTTAATAGGATTGGTTTTTGAAAAGGCCAGAGCAAATCTCAATTAATCAAGATGTTTGTTAAATAACAAAATATGTTTGATTACTAAGTAATTGCCAGAATACGGTAAAACTCTGGCTCCTTCTAAAGTATTTCCCGTGCTACAATGTCTACACACTTTTCTTTCAAACTCCCTACCTATTTCTCTTAAGAAACTGTGTTTTCATATTTACTTGAAATTAAATGTTTCTGGGTAGGTTTAATTTGGAACCTTGGCACCAATTAAAGACAGGCTCATCACAGCTCTGAAATGAGCCCAAACAAAACAGTGACAACGTTTACATCTGCAACCAAATATATACACATATAGCGTACATGCGCGAGTATTTCACGGAGGAATGACAGCTGACAAGCAAGCAGCCCAACAAAACCAAGTGACGAGCAGCGTAGTTACCCCCAGTCAACTTTCAGCTGCGCTTTCAACAGCGTAAGCAACCACGCTCACCACCTAGGCTTATGCTTACACCTTCAGCATCTCTTCTTTCCTAAGATCAGGACACTGCACGAATTAACAGCAGCAACAAGCGTAGACCAAGAGGCAGCGGGTTGCCGAACATCATTTGCTAACGGTGCGATAAAACTCGCACGGCAGCGGGGCCAGTACTTTTCAGAGACATAACGCTGCAACGCGGAACAGCAGCTTCACAAGCAGCCTTCACAGGCGGCGTTCGCCCAGCCCAAGCGTCAGGGAGCCGGCGGAGAACTTTTCCTAGCGCTGGAAACACCATTTCCGAGGAGGACCGAATCGAAGCCTCCGGGCTGAACCGCAGCCGCGGCGGGGGCCGCCCGGCCGGAGCTGGACGTAGCCGCCGCCCCCGCACACGGGTGGCGGGGCGAGGGGGCACTGCCCCCCCCGGGCTGCTGCGGCGGGACGCGGGGCCGGCACCACCCGCCGCTCCCCAGCCCCGCCGCCCGCCGGGCCGGGCCGGGCCGGGCCGGACCCTCTCCGCCGGCCCCCGGCAGAGCCGCGCCGGCGGCAAGCGCGGGGGGCGCAGCACCAGGACCCCGCGCCCACGCAGGGACCGCTCGCCGCCGTCCAGCCGCCTCAGCCCTCCAACGCGCCCCGGCCTCCCCCGGGGCACCTCGGGGCTCCCGCCGGGCACTCGCCGCCGGGACAGCACCCCACGCCCCGCACACCGGGGCTGGAAGCAAATTCCGCCGCGGCGGGGGGCGGTACCCCTTGCGCTCCCCCCCCCGGGGCCAGAACCGACTCTCCCACCGCCCGCGGGACCCCGCCGCGCCCCCGGGCCGCCCCTTCCCGCCCTCCCTCCGCTCCCGCCGGCGGGGCGCGCCCCGGTCACCTTTAATGTAGACGTCGTCGTCCGCCCGCATGAACCACTCGTACTTGTCGAGGTAGTGGTCGTGCATGTACTTGATCATCATGAAGGACTTCTTCTGCGGCGGGTAGGAGTCGTCCACGCCGGGCAGGGCGACGACGGGCAGCGGGGGCAGCCCGGGGGGCGCGGCGGAGCCCTGGCTGGAGAAGAACTCCACGCGTCCCGGCACCGAGGGCGCCCACGTCCGCTGCGCCGCCACCGCCCGGCTGCCCAGGTACTTCTGGGCCGTCATCACCCCCACGTAGAGGAAGTTGCGGGGCTTGGCGCAGCCCGGGGCGCCCCCCCAGTCCCCGCTCCCGTTGTGGCTGCCGCCGGGCCGCCCGCTCCGCTTCTCGCCGCCTTCCTCCTCCTCCTCCGGCTCCCCTTCCCCGCCGGCGGCGGGGCTGGAGACCGTGCCCTCCTCCGCCGCCGGCGGCAGCTCCCAGGGGCTGCTCCGGACACCCGTGCCGCCCAGCACCGCCGCTGCCTCCGCCGGCGCCTGCTGCCCGCCCGCCGCCGCCGCCGCCGCGCCCCCGGCCGCCCCCGGCCCCGCCGAGCGCCCGTAGTAGGAGCAGAGGCTGGCGCCGCGCCGCTTCTTCTCGCTCAGCTCGGCCACTTTGGGGGCGATGAGCCAGGAGGCGGCGGTGAAGCCCAGCACCAGCCCCAGCACCACGCTCAGCCAGGGTCTGCGGGACCGCGCGGCCATGGCGCGGGCGGGGCGGCTCCCGGAGCGCCGCTGCCGCCGCCGGCGTCCCCCCGCCGCCTCCCGCCGCAGGCGACCCCCGTCCCGCGGCGGCCCCGGCCGCGGCGAACTCCCCGGCGCAGCTCCCTGCCCCGCCGCGCCGGCCCGGGCGGCTGCGCTGCTGCCGAGCCAAACTTCTGCGGGCGGGAGGGCGGCGGCGAGGACGGCGGAGCACTAGCGGCGGCCCCTCGGCTCCGCTGGCACCTTGTCACCGCGGCGGCTGGTCCCTCCCCGCCCCTCCCACCGCTCAGCCTCCTCCACACGGCAGCGGCGGCGGCGGCCCCCGCTCCCCGCTCCCCGCTCCGCGCTCGCCGCTCAGCCGCCTTCCTCCGCGGCTTCCGAGCGCCTCACCCCGGAGAGCGCTGCCGCCGCCGGTGCCCGAGCCGCGCCGCGCCGGGGAAGTGGCGGCCGCCGCCGCCGCTCCGGAAGGAAACGATTTTTTTTTTTGTTTTGGTTTTTTTTTTTTTCGGTGCTGCTCCTGGCTCCCCTCGCGCTGCGGCCCCGCCACTCGGCCCCGCCGCCCTCCGGCACCCCGCTCCACCCGCAGGGGGCCGGGGCGCGCAGCCGTGCGCCCCGAGGGGCCGGGGGTCACCGTCGGCCGCAGCTTCCCCCCGCCCGAAGGCGGCCTCGGGGCGCCGGGTGGGGCCGTCCCGCCCCGGTTCCTCATCCGAAGGGTGGTCACGGAAAGGCAGGTCAGGGCTGTAGTTTCAGGAGGAGGGCGGCCGTCTCCTCTGCCCCCGCGCTGCCCTCTGCTCCCCGGGCCCGAACAGCTAGCAACTTCCCAGCCAAGAACCGGAGCGCTCCCTGACCTTGTCTTTTCCTGTGGCGTGGATTCCCACAGCCGGAGCCTGTTGTTATTATCACGAGCTCCGAGACGCCGGGACAGAGCCTCCTCATCCTCCCGACCTCAGGGTGACTGCGGTCTCCACAGCCCAGGGTGACTGACAACAGGAGTTAAACGTTCAGGCCACTGTGCCTGTATAGACAGCTTTAATCCTGAAGTTTAAGATCTCCGTCATGTCCCCCATGTTTATATGCGTCCCTCATTTCATTGTGCAAGATGCTCATCTCTAGTGAAAGCTATAAATTGATCCTCGCATCCATTTGTCATTTCACTGAAATACATCCAAGTTCCTGAAGATCCACTAGCATATGTTTAATCGTTTGTCAGCAAAACCACACCTTTTTGTAGCTAAGTCTATGCAATTGTCTGTCATTTCACGTGACTCCATCAACTGTCAGACACGTGTGTCAAGGTGAGAGGAGTAGTATGGAAGCTGGTGTTGTGTGATGCTAGCAAAAGTAACAGAACAGTTGTGAGCAAAAAAAAGTTTCCAAAAAGACAGAAATTACTTTGCCCACCTAACAGAAGAAAAAAGCCTACTCTGCATAGTCTTCACCTATGAAGAAGTCACTTGCTGAAGTAATTTTCAGTTTTTCCTTGTGCCTCCACCACTTGCAGTGATCAGGCTGCGTGCTCTTTGCGGTTTTAAGGTGTGGGAGCACCAGGCTCAGGAAACATGCCCTCTAGCTTCCCCAGGGCTAAGCATCCTTTCCAAAGCAGCCCATCATTAATTTCCTCTCTACACACACCCAGGCTGGAGCATTTATAATGCCAAGCAGCAAGGCGCCAGGTACCAGGCACACGCATATTCACTCTACCGTCAGCGCTGAAAACAGCCCAAGCAATGTGTCCGGGCACATAAGTACCACCCAAGATGTTCTGTGAGCGACAGGGTGACAGATCCTGGGTCTGCCTTCACCAAGCTACTAACAGGCAACAAGCTAAGGGGGAAGGCTGTCCTTCGGAAAACCTTCACCATGGCATCAGGGATTACCGGCGTTATGAGTGTCTCAGCTTTCCATAGGAGACTTCCATTTAAAAATACTATCTCCACTCCTTCTCTCCCAGCTCCCTGCAAACAGCTGGGGTTTACTGGGTCCCAGCGAGTCGTGCACAGTACGATCTCCAGTAAGGGCTCCTTTACACCTACACAACCCTGTCATCATGGTGTCCTAAATTTTCAGCCAACTTAGTGCTATGGGGTTGCACAGATACAATGTGTGACACCGAAATACTTCCATTGCTTTTGCATATGCTGAAATGACTGCAGTCAGTGTCAACTGGGCTGAATCCTCAGGTCTGACAGCTGGCGAAACAGCGCTTATTTTTATCACAAAGAGAGCAGGCAGACCCATGAGAGGTGACCGTAAAGCCTTTTACGGTTTTCCAAGATGAAAATGGACCTTAAGGCGCTGTGTGTTATCACAATAGTTTATAAAGGAATTGAGTATAAGGATATTTGGAGCAGAAATATTACAAGTGTGTACCTACATTTATATTTTTAGTTCAGTGCGATACCAGCATTTTCATACACCGTGGGGAAATCTGTTGAAGGTTTGTGGGTTTTTATGGACAGACCAAGACGCAGACTGGACCGCTTCTCTAGGAGCAACAGTGGCATCTAGTGGTTAATAATAACAGTCCTGTATGTGTGTTCAGTGAAGGAGTGAAACCCAGAATGCCTGTGCAATTAAATACTTGATATCAACAGCTTGTTAAGCTGGGAATGGTGAGTTCACGTCCACATGGCTTATTACATGTTACATCGCATTTGATAGAATATTACACCAGTGTCCCACTGAATGTATTTGGAGGGAATGGGAGAGGCCAGGGCCAGGCAATAGCTTCAAAAACTTGAAAGATAATTGTATAACAAAAATGGGATTGGAAATTAGACAATCTGCCTTCTGTCCACTGTACCATGTGCTTCTAATTATAATCGCAGGGGAATCTCTTACCATTTTGGGGTTTTGTTGTGTAAAAAGGGTGGAAAATGCAGTCTCTCATTTCACCCTCATAGTTTTACAGCCTCTGATCAACTTTTTACACACATGGCCTTTGATGAAGGAACTGCAGAAACATAGGGGTATCCTTGTCCTTAGTAATACTTTTAAACTAAAATGCTATTTTTTTTTTATGTCTAGAAGAAATGGCCAATCTTTCTTACACAATGATACCAGCAGAAGCTAGAGTTCAAATGAGTGGGTATCAACTTCTCACTCTCACCTTACTTTTCTTGAAAGTCATTCTGGCCACACAGAACCAAGTCATTTTGTCTTCAACAGGCACAAAGCCCTGGACTGAATGGGTGGTCGACATGTCTGCAGTGTCAGAAAGGAACAGAGCTGTTTTTTCCCAACCTTTTTCTCCTATGCCTTAGTAGTAGCCCTACTGCTTTTCCTTCTCAGGTGCATGTCCAAAGCCACCAGTGGTAGATTGCTAGGAATTACTAGTAGGCTTCATGGAATTAGAATCATAGAATTATTTAGGTTGGAAAAGACCTTTAAGATCATCAAGTCCAACCATTAGCCTAACACTACCAAGTCCACCACTAAACCAGTTAAGCGTAGAGTAATAATTAATTTCATGTTTGCTGGCTTGGTGGCTGGATTATTTTTAATGAAAGTAAAACTGGGAATCACTAAGGATTCAAATTCAACACTGGACAGAAGGTAAAGGAAGCTAAGTCTCGAGTGCAGTCTTGGATGTTTTCACTCAGCTGGCTTGCTGAGATGTCTGAGTATGATGCTGACACTTGAGCTGTAGTTTACAGGTTGTACCTCTTGTGTAAGGGGCATCTAAAACAAGACAGCCCTAACACCATTCACAGTCTCTTCACAGCAGCTGTAAGTGAAAAGCGGTGACTAAAGGCAGTTGCACTTTAAGGGAGGCTGAGGGTAAGTTGTGAAGCTGCATCTTTGGGCAGAGTCTTTTATCTGGCTGGTCCCATGTCCTCTGTCAGTCATCTCAAGAAATGACACTTTAACAGTACAGGTTGATCAGCTGAAACAGACATAGCCACAGAGCAGGTTAGAGCTGAACGGGGAAGAGAAAGCACCCAATTTAATTCCACTGTCAGAAAGGAGCTCACTGAACTGAATTCTGTTCCTGCTTTATTTCGCTCAATCCTAGATATCCTACATAAACAAACAGGTCTGTTAGAACAGCAGGATTTCTTTTCCGCATTAGGAACCAGTTGCTAAAACATACACTATGCCAGCTGTAAAAGAAAACTGAAGCACGATTGTGAGGAGACATTAATTGTTCCAGTTGTATTAGAGCTGTTACTTTGGATAGAACTCCTGACCCTTAACTGTGCTAAGTTTTGCTCTGAAGAGAGCTTTATGGAATAGTAAGATTAAATATGTATGTAAATATAGGCACACAAACCAAAGATCAATTAGCTGTTACAGTATTTGTTGATAAAGCCATTCCAGCTAAGAGGCCATTTACTTGGGATTGTCACTATGATGAGTGTCTCAGCTTTCCATATGAGTTTTTTTGGAATGTGTGCTGGTATAGAAATCATACGATGTATGGTTCCCCCAAGGCAGACCAAAATCAACTTTAACGTATAATTAGGGGGTTTGTTTAGGTTTTGAGGTATTAAGGACAGGTTTAGGAGAATTTCCAGATATCTATTTTGTGTTCTTTTTAACTTGGTAACATACTGTGTGAATTCAAAAAGCAGCCTTAGGGATGGCTTCAATTCATGCTGTAGCAGCCATTGCAATCAACTCAATCTCTGTTAGGAACTTAAGAAAGAGTGATGGTGATGAATGGCATTTAAAAAAAAAACCAGAAAGCCTAAAACACATGGTGACAAATGGATCTGCTTGATGCAAGAAAGGAGGAACTCAAGATTGACATATTAATTATTGAAAGGACTGGAGCTATGAGTATCACTAATCAGACAGCTCTCAAAATTTTGCGGTGGGGTCTCAGCCTTTGAGGCCAAAGTGAAACTGTTTTCACTGCTTTCTCACTGCCATTCTTTAAAATATCACCAGGAAGCAGTGAATAGCTCCCTTTCAGGTGTGTGATGTTACGGAAAATTTATAGCACTTGGCTCTAAGTGATAGACCGTAATGTGCCCACCCCACAAAAAATGGCTCATGTCAGAGCTAGCATGGCCATCTGCAAAAGACAAATTTCAATTGTCTTGTAGAGCAAATGTTTGAAAACACTGAGCTCGAAATTGCCCTCGGGCTTCAGTATTATTAGTATTATTAGAAGGCACATAGACATCACTTACAGAGCAGTAGTTGTAACTGCCAACTGTCCTTTAACATTTTTATAAGCATATATTTATTCATTGATACATCTGGGTAATCATATGCATTAACGGCATAGTAATTTAGAAATAGTTTCATTGTCTTTATTTTTATTCTTATGGTCTAAAACTCCAGGGTGTTTATGCTGAACTTGGTATTGTTATGTGGTGCTTGCATTATTGCAACATCTGACTCTATAGCCATTTGCATTTCTATATACAGTTTGGTTTTGGAAAGTAATTATTCCAATCTATTAACCCTCACAGCCATCCGACTGAATTTGATTAAAGCCTTTTCTGTTGATTTTACTGGGCACTGGACCCAGCCAGATCTTGCATAACTATAGCCCTTTCTTTCAAGAGAGATGAGCTCGTTGCGTATATTCAGTCACAGCCACACGCTTACAGTCTTACCACCATTTCCTTGCAGAGCAATGACAGCTACTGGAGTGGGAATTCGACTGCAGTATCTTGCTCCTTCACTACTGTCCACAGAGCCATTTCTGAAGGTCCATGTACTCAGTCCTGCTCCAGACTGAGATCAGTGAAGTGCAACAGGCATTCCTGAAAGCAAAACATTTATATCTTCCAGAATGATATGCAGTTCTGAAAATCCAGCAGTAACTTGAATTTAAGATTCAAGATGAGTTTGCAACATCAGCTATTATCAAACCCATCTTTTACTTGTGAAACGAACATACTTGGTCTGCAATTTAATGAAAGATAAATGTGGAACTCCATATTCCTGTAATTTATTTTTGGATTAAGGCCAAAATTGAAATAATATGCATGATAGGCTAGGCTGTGAAATCCATACTTACGAGAATCCTTTCAGATTTAACATTTGCAACATTTATTTACGAGCAATTATTATGACACAAGTTTACATTGGCAATTTATATGTAAATTTTATTTAACCACTTTTACTTTGCTCCCCTTTCAAACTGTTTATTTTTTCTGTATTTTGTAGTAGTTTTCTGTCTCAGAATACAAATAAATGAGACTACATCACTCTCTCTTATGAAGAGGAGACATCCATACACGGCTCCCACCTGTATGTGGGATACATTAAACAGTCCTATGTAGTGGACAGCAGTATTTACTCTCTTCTTCCTCAGGTGCCACGATAGCAGTGGACGTGTATGGAAGGCATAGTCTCAAGTGGTTTCAACAGGTTTGGGAGATTGTACATAATTTCTCCCCACACCATTAGGTCCCCAGTGGCCTTTTGGCTAAGATAAAGATTTCCACAGAAGTAAGGAATTACAAGCCATGTTTATATCTAGGTGCCTATTTCAAAGTGGATTGTTCAGAGGACCTCAACTGATCTGCTGAGGGAACTTTTCAGAACTGAAACTAAGTAGAGTTGGGCAAATATTTGTTGTTCATGGTATTCCCTTATTTATCACTAAAATGACCTCTCTGGTTTACTAGGTGCAGTTATAATTTAAAACTGCAATTGCAATGCTTGATGAACAGTATATTTTGCTTTTTCAAGCAAGATCAGCCTTCAAAGTGATGGCCAAAATCAGCAAAGAGCTACTTAGCCTGTGTAGGATCGTGAAGTCCAGCAGGCAAGACTGCTACACAATTTAGTCCAAGTGGGTTCAGGTAGCAATGTGTCACCCAGAAAGGGTGTCCTATCTGCTGCATAATAGTATGGAAAAATTGTAAATTCAAAACAAAGAAAGAAATGTAGGTTAGTGCACCCAGGGTAAGCTGTCCTTAAGAAAATGATCTCTGTAAAAATACTGTTGAAAGTTAAAAGCAATTATAAAAATGCTGTGGATAAACTAAATTCCCATCAAGGACACTGGAAAGCTTCTTGATTTCAACAAGCCTTGGACTGGGCCCAAAGACTATCTACCTTGCTTATGCTTTCTGCAATTGAATACAAGTAGGCTCTTCTACAGCTGCGCTGGGAGGCTGAGTAGATGTTAACCACTGCATTGGTGGCTGAGGAAAACTATACATGCACAACATGAAGAGTAATTGTGCCACCTTGTGAAATAGTACTGTGGTTGCAGTCTGATGGTGTCTGGCAGCATTTCATTATAATTCAAACCATCATGCAGTATCTTCAGGACCAAGATATTTTTACACCATTTTATTTTATACCCTTTATTAGAAAAGACTTTGCAAGAAGCTGCTTCTCTGCTTGCTTTTTGAATTATTTGCTGAAAATTCCATTACAGTTTTGAAAACATTATCTTTTACCTGCTGATTTCCTGCCATGTAGCTGGACTAAGTCGTGCAAAGAGTAGATAGCTGTTGATAGCAGAGGTTTTTCCAAAAGAATTGTATCTTTGGCAAAAATATATCAATAATCCAGCCACCAAGCCAGGAAACATGAAATTGCTACTCTACCCTTAATTGGTTTAGCAATGGACTTGGTAATGTTAGGTTAATGGTTGGACTGGATGATGTTAAAGGTCTTTTCCAACCTAAATAATTCTATGATTCTATGAATTTACATAAAGTTCTTGTCCAGAGAATCTAGAATTTTGAAGGGAAAAAACAAACAAACAAACATTCTTACAGGCATAGGGAATTTTCTAAGAGAAAAGTTAAATTGTATGTTTTATCATTTTATAATTTAACTCAGGAAGAAAAAAATTTTCAAGGCAATTTGAAAAAACCTTTTTTGATTTAAAAGATATGGTGTTTGTGTGAGTAGAAGTATGCATATGAAATATCAATCATGAAATCAGTTCAGCAAACTTGTACAAGGAAACAGTTGCTCTATTTTAAAAATATATCATATAAAAAAAATACATGATGATTTTTACCATCACTGCTTACCATAACAAGAATAGGAGATTGGATTAGTAATGTTCGGAACCTGCATTTGGCTGAAGAGAACCCAACAGTTAAAGAAAGAATCATCCTTGATTTCCTTTGCAGCCTTTCATTTGAGTTATGAGTAATTTGGGGCACATTTTGGCTGCTCAGTTACCCAGCACACAGTGGCCCAAATTCAGCTGAATCTATTCTTTTTAGCATAGAAGCAATCCTAATGGAACCAGGGCGTTAGATTCTAGAGATCTCCAATGAAAAAGTGTAGAAGGTTCATTTTGTGCATAAAATTAAGATGCCACAAAATTTTACTTTATAATGGCTATGTCATTAGAAAATGTCAGAGGTGCTGCAAAGTAAAAGTACCTGTTTACATGTAGAAGCACTGGTTCCAAACCACTAATATGGGTATTTAGCTTGTCATGATTATGGAAAGGATGTGTTTGAAATTATGTCCATTCTACCTTGTTTTTTAATAAGAAAGTTCAGAATTTTCTTAAGCCTAAACACATTTAAACATAGCTCAAAACACAGTTTATCAGTTGCATGGATCTTTACACTTAAGAGGAAGTTGCTGTAGTGAAGAGAGAAATTTTTAAATTCACAGTTTGTGACTCATATGCATTTAGCAACTAACATTCTCAGAGCAATGGCCTCAAGTTTAAGGTCTGGCAAATTTGCTTTGCAAAATCCCACTGCTTACATAGCTACTTGTATTTTATGCAAAATTTGTGAGGAAAAAGTCTGCTTATTGGGAAACTGCTATTTACACCACTCTTAAACTTCATCATGTAACCAACTGTAGAGAATATCCGGGACTCAGAACAGTTCATCAGTTTAGCTTGTGGCCTTGGGGTGATAGTGCAGAAAATGTACAGATTTAGTCTTATGCCACAAGTTTCAAAGAGGTATCTCAAGCATTTAAAATTTGAGTTGATCATAGGACAAACATGACTAAGTTCCTCTGACGATAAAATAAGCCTATGTGTCTTATTTTCTTTTAGATTACATTAACCATGGCTGTCTCCAAGAACTGTGGCTATGCAAAACTTGGATTAAAGCAAAAAGGCTTTGGATTTCAAAGGTAGTCTAGCTAGTCAGTTTTCTTTACCATTGAAAGTGTCCATAAAAATACCACCCCAAGTGCCAGCAGTGTTTTCAGTTCAAATGCAAATACAGAATAACAGGCATGTGTATGTTTGTACATGGAAGTTGATTAGTCACAAGAGGAAGCAAAAACATGGAAGAGAAATAAAATCTGGGGTTTCAAGTGTCAGCATGTGGCCAAACTGGCCTTTTAATTTCAGTGTAGGGAAGGGGCTGTATGAATATCATTGTTAATACAACAACATTTATTTATTTTTTCCTCACAGGGTGAAGCATTAGCAAGCGTGCACAAAGAGAGTGGATAAAGGTCTGTTCTTTATGGGGTGGTGGAAGAACCCAGATCCCTTCCTGCTGATCGCAGCCACTGGCTGCCTGCCCGCACACTGCCGTGATTGCTGTCCTGGCACATTCCCCCCCAGCAGGACGGCTCATCCCACAGTTGTGCCGCTGCTGACTCCTGTCCTGCACGGGAACCCCTCCTTCCAGGCTGGAGGATGCAAGGTTCATGACAGTAGGCGCATCCTGATGAATTTTTCATTTCATTTCTACCAAGGAAGACCATTGTTCTCTAGGGTATCACGCCCCATTAGAGCATTTGGCTTTGCTCTTGCCCCACTTGGTGACAGATCCTTCAGAGCTCCAGCTAAACAGCATTAAATAGCACTTCAATCACTCTCTGTGCTGTTTGGACCGGGACACCAACTTGACTCCAAGTAAACTTGTCTGTTTGAGCTGCTCTGCTTCAAGGCAGAAAGTCGGGGGGTTATTTTAGGCAAAACAAACAGTGTTCAGGTTCCACAAAGAAGGCAGTGAGCATATTTTTCAGTGTTTTCCTGTGAGCATCCTGACTTTTCATGTAGGCTAGAAAATTCAAACAGCTCCTAATCTTTCTGGTTTGTCTTCAGCGAAACTGTAGCCTTTGGCTGAGGTGATGAATTAATTGCCACTGTACCATTATTAAAAACCCATCTATATGCCATGTGGTATCTTGTGCCTCTGAGCTGCTATGGCATATGTGGCAGCCATAGCAGAAGGGGGTTGCAAAGATGTGCTGAGTGCTCTGTGGACAAAGGCAGGAAAGTTCCCCTGGGGCAAGAAGGATAAATTGTGGATTTCCCCTGATTAACACACCAGCAACCTAGAAATCATTCCTCAAATAATCTATTCCATCACTGCCAGTATGCAGAGCTCTCTCCAGATGGCTGGGACCAGGGCACTTCAGGAGTGATACGGAGGGGTACCATCCGACCGCCCAAAGGAAACAGCCACGCAGAGTCCTGCAGAAGGGAATGCACCGCTCGTTTTGGCTGGACTGATAAGACTGACTGTGACTGTTATGGCTGTCAAAGCTTACCCTCTGTCATTTTCCTCGATCAGATCTTTTAAAAAGCAAGAGCAGGGGAAAAAAAAGCCAGCGACCAACCAAACCAAACTTTGTAAGGCTGGAGATACACATGAAGACATAGCTGTGCAGTATGATGGGAAAATATTCGAGAGGAGAGACAACCCTTTCCTCCCTATTCCTGGGACATGGAGAGTAAACAACACTGCTATCATCACCTAAAGATATTTTTATATGACAGATAGTGGTTCAAGTCTATTGTTAGCTATATTTGTCTTTATTTCACCAGTAAGAGTAACTAAGCAAGCAAGGAATCAGGATTACTTTGCCCTTCCTCTGTCTATATCCCTAATCATTATTTCTGGCTTCTTCTACTAGGAATTTCAAGGCTAGTATTTGTCAGCTAAGAACTTCTTTCTCTTGATGATATTTTAAACAGGTTTCAGCTATTCAGCAGCTAGTGCAATCTAAGACTGCATCCAATAAACCATGCCCTGTTATTTGCAGACTTTAGCTGCTGCCACAGTAAGAAAGGTGATTAACATGCTAAAACAACCGATACTTAAATCAGTAAGTATAGCTCACAAGAACTTTTCCTTAGACTAATCAAGCACATGCCAAGATCCCTGCTACTACCTTGAGAGTAGCATTCCCCAAACAACATCAGACTGCACAGTTTATTTGCTGGAGAAGAGCATTTTCTAGAGGTCAGCCTCCCTATTCTGATGTAAAGGTACTGACCTCAACTCTTCTCATACTCTGTTTTTTCCCAAAGTGTGACTTCCTGAGCAGAGAGGAGGCAGAGGATTCCTTATCTGTCTCTTCCAATGTCAGATAGGAAATTACAGATTCTACTGAAGATTTAAGGTTTGCCATTCTCTCTCATTTATTTAGCTTCACTCTTTTAATCCTGGGACAGGGGGAAGAGTCAGCCTTCAATAGACTCAGTGGTTCATCTCTTCTGTTTTCAGAGTTATATTCTTCTCTTCACACTGAAGAGTTCTCAGTGTGCTGGTTTGTGCGTAAATACTAGCTGACATTCCTTCCAATGTAAGGAAAAGAGCTTCCTTTTCAATGAAGCTGACATTAGCACAGGAGTGCTCTTCTTATTTTTTGCATTAGAAGAGACCACACCACTGACGCCTGTTTTCAGCAAAGTGATATGTTACAGAATTGGCAGGCTCAAATAAGCTGAGAGCACTGGCAGGCAAAAGTCCCTTGGGAGGTAAAGGAAGTGAAGAAGCAATTCCTTGAAGAAACAATGCCAGGGCTAAAGGAAAGAGATTTCCTGTTATGTGCACTTCCAGTGCACCCACTGTTATGTGCAGTAACAGACCAACCTGGCTTAATTGTACATTCTCTGTTGCCTTAAATGAAAGAAGGTGCCTTAAATGCAGAAAATGAAAAATAAGCCAAATTACTGAGGGCAAGGATGAAAATGTCATCAAGCATCCAGGGACCAAGAAGATGCAAGAAAGCAACAGGTATCAGAGGTAACAAGAACTAATCCTGTAGGCACACAGAAAGTGTGTGTCAGGAAAGCAATGATGCTGAGGGCCAGAGGGCGTTCAAGTGAGCACTCATTATATCTTTCTTTCCTTTAAAATACCATCATATTTATCTTTTTCATTAATTTTCACTGAAGAGGCTACTTGTGAACTGGTTGATAACACAGTATGTATCAGCAACAAAGACATAAGAATTCAGTTTAGAATAGGGAAGGAGGATATCAGAGAGAGACCTTACAAAACTTAGATGTTGCTAAGGTCGGCTGAAATTGCAAAGCTTTGTCTTCAGATGCTGGAGAACTGGGAAGCAGCTGTAAAGCTAGAAGTTATCTCAGAAGAGTGAGTTTGGTGAGATGCTAAGACAACAGAACAGGACTACTATGATTTCGATGTTTAAAAATTGATCAATTTGCCTAACTATGGCTTCTAGAGAGAATAACCTGAAGCAAAACCACCACTTCATTATTATGTAAAAACATAACAAGAGCTGAGAGTGGAAAGCTCTCCTGAGCAAGGCTTCACAGGAGACTGTGCTTGGCACATCTCTGTTTGTTGTTGACAACAACAAAACATGTCCTGAAACATTAAAGTGCTTCATATAATCAAATTACCATTTCTCAAAGATGACTCAGGTTCAGTCCCTCAAAAATCCCATTAGAGCAGGGGGAATTCAAGACAGTATTCTTAGTACTAATTCTTTGACTCCATTCAAATTTTTCAGGTCCTCTACTGAGACTGACATTGAAAACTAAGAGTCTGCACTGATGTTTTTATTTTAAAAGCCCTCTACCTTAGTTCTGCTCAGGAGCTCCCATCTGCTCTCTGTCCAAGATCAAGGGACCTCAGTTTCTCCTTCTAGTTCCACTGGGCACCTCCATAGTACTTCTACACTCTCCTGAACATGGATGAATTTCTCCAGAGATTCCTGTTGAGGTTTCTATATGGAGGCCCTAATGCCCTGCCAGAGCAAGTGATTTTCTGCCATGTGAATGCTGTATACACCACTCCCTGAGCCTGTGCAATGAAATGTGCTTGTGCTCACTTCTAGCCAGCATTTGCTGGTACATTGACAGCAACGAATTCTTTTCAAAAAGCTATCTTCCTTGCCTGCCATTTCCCTATCTAGGTCACAAGCACAGTGCCTGTGATAATATATTTTAACAGCAGTCTCCAAAAGGAAAGCCATAAATAAGTTTGGGGGCTTTGAAATTTTTATTCGAGGTGCGCAGTGTCTTAGGAGAAAAGGACTGGTTTTGTATTTTGTTAGCAGCAAGTTTTGTCAGGGTACCTTTCATACCAGAAAAAGTTTAATTCACAGTAACAAAGTTGTTTTGTGGTTTTTTTTTTTTTCCATATAAAGAACGGAAAGATAAAATCAACAATCAGCCCTCTAAAATTAGAGATTAGCATTCTTCTTCCTGGTTCTACTGTTATTTCTACCTCCAAAAAAGCATCAAATTAAGCTTTGAAGGAAAGTTTAAGGATTTAAAAAACTTTAAGAAACTATACAATACACAGTAATCACACATATGTTCCCTGGTTTACTGCCAGTATTTTTATCAAGGGAATAGCTGTTTGCTTTAGCTGTTTGCTTAAGCCTTCACTTTCATTTTAACATAAATTATTACCTGAGAATTCTAGCTTTAGATGGAGAGGTTATACTAAGTGGAACACAAATTTATGTTATGGGTACTTCATAAAAAAAGCCTTTTTCTAATGCAATAGAGCTTATGCCTTGTTTGGTGGATTAATATTCTTCTGGAAGAAAAAGGTAGATGTAAATTAGAACCCAACCCTGCAATTATAATGCATAGCAGTTAGAGTCAATTACTTTATAAAACCAACTTGTATATTCTTCAGACTTTTTTTCTTTTCTTTTGGATCTCCAAAGCTGGAGGCCTTAGAAGGCAGAACCAGGCTGTAAGGCTGTAAGTCTGCTGCTACTTACTGAAAAAAAAAAAAAAAAAAGGAGTACCTAGGGTCTTGGCATATTCTGCCAGCATAATTAAAGCCGAACAAAATCCTTATTTATAAGCATCATGTTGAATTACTCAGAACTTCATTTTCTTTTTCTGGAACAGATAGTAAGTCATTTTGTGCTTTAGCATTACTGCATGCATGAGGTGATATGTGCAAGACCAGTCAAAATTATTCACCTCTTTCCAGAGTGTAAGGAAGAAAAAATAAAAAATACACAAATATCTACTGCTTTCTTGTTAGAAGCAGCATGGTGATAATTAAGGCAGTGTCTCTGTGCCAGGTAGCTCTCAGCTCCTGCCACATTCCTACAATTGTTTGGGAGCAGGATCCACTCAACCAGGACCTGGGTGACGATTTAGCGACAGCCAGAGCCACTGACTCCCAAGGAGCCGCAACTCCCTGCTTCTGAAAGCAGCCCTGGACCACTGCTTAACAGCACCTGGTCACGTGCATCCTGCCTCTGAGAACATCGTGGTTCAGAGTCTATCTATTTTTATCAGTCTTTACTCATTTATTTTGGAGTCTGTTTATTTAAAGGCATAATGGCCACTTTTTGAGGTCTCTGGCCCTAACACAAAGCTGTAGATAACTTTAAACTGGCTCTTTGTTGTAGCTGCTGGTGCATCTCACCTGCCGCTGGCAAGACACTGGCTGAGGTAGTTCAATGTAGCAAGCCAGCCTCTAGAGAATATTGAGTTGCCTGTGGTGTGAATACGGTGCACTGAAAAGAAGTGTCAGAGGGAGCTGCAAAAATATACTGAATGATTTTGAGGCTTAAGTGTGCTTGCCAGACTTGCATACTGCCAATGTGCAGCACGATCACAAACCAGCTTGCATTAGAACTGAGCTGTGGATGTAACTGGCTCCATAAACTCAAACTTTGGCAGGTGTCCTGGTTTAGCTGCCTGCCGGGTTAAACCACAGCAGCAGGTAACCAAATATATTGACATATTCAGATAAAACCAGGATGGATCAGTAAGAGTGAAACTAACTTTGTGTCAGAAAGGAAACTTGAGAAGAATCCTGTAACTGTACTGTAAAAGGGTGATTTTTCTAACAACAACAGCCCTGCTGAAGTTATGAGGAATGACTTCCTGGGCATCCCAACATCCTCTCTGAACATCATGTATGAAAGGAAAAATAAACAAACTCCTAAACCATTGAACATTTTTATGAGAAGGACATTATTCTGATTACTTCAGAGGAATCCTCAACACATGCCTCAAGTTGTTATCAAGTTTTAAAGGCATAGCTAGAAGCATAACTCCTAATAGAGGGGAAAAACAGACAGTGGGCAGGGAAAGCCTCCCGGACTTCGGTATTTGTCGGTTAAGTTTAGTATACCACTGTAATATTAGGGACAGAATTTAGCTCTTTGTAGTTTGTATAACTTTATAATGAATGCCTTCCTCATAATCTCATGGATTACAGCTTCCTTAAATGGATTCTGCTGATATGATCAGTTACAGCTTATTCTTCAATACTTCATAAGCATGCGTCGGCACTTTATTTAATAATGGCTAGATATGAAACTGATTTTGAACACTAAATAACTTCTGATAATTCAGAGAAATACATACTATTTTGGTTTTGGTGAGCTTACACTGTTTCTCACCCTTATGGTCCACATCACTCTGTTGAATAATGAAGGCAAAATGGATTAAGAAAACAATCATAGATTCATAGAATCATTTAGGTTGGAAAAGACCTTTAAGATCATCCAGTCCAACCATTAACCTAACATTATCAAGCCCACCACTAAACCAATCAAGGGTAGAGTAGCAATTTCATGTTTCCTGGCTTGGTGGCTGGATTATTTTTTAATCAAAGTAAAAACTAGGAATCATTAAGATTGGAAAGGATCTCTAAGATCATCAGTCCAATCATCAACCCAACACCACCATAACCACTAAACCATGTCCCAGAGTGCCACGTCTACCTGGTTTTTGAACACTTCCAGGGATGGTGACTCCACCACCTCTCTGGGCAGCCTGTCCCAATGCTTGACCACCCTTTCCATGAAAAAAAATTTCCTAATATCCAATCTAAACCTCCCCTGGTGCAGCTTGAGCCCATTTCCTCTTGTCCTATCACTAGCTACTTGGGAGAAGAGACCAACACCCACCTCACTACAACCTCCTTTCAGGTAGTTGCAGAGAGCAATAAGGTCTCCCCTCAGCCTCCTCTTCTCCAGACTAAACAACCCCAGTTCCCCCAGCCACTCCTCATAAGGCCTGTGCTCCAGACCCTTCACCAGCTTCGTTGCCCTTCTCTGAACACGCTCCAGCACCTCAATGTCTTTCTTGTATTGAGGGGCCCAAAACTGGACACAGTGTTCCAGGTGTGGCCTCACCAATGCTGAGCACAGGAGGACAATCACCTCCCTACTCCTGCTGGCCACAGCAGTTTTATTTTCAGCAGGCATTCACCCTCCACTCATAGCATGTGAAAACATTTGCAGGTAAGAAAGTGTGTGTGTGTGTGGCGGGGTTAGTTGTTTGAGAGACTGGATGCCACCTCTCTGGAGTGAGCTGATCCCACTAGAAGTTTCAGCAGGAGCAGGCAGAGATGGCCACCGCTGCCTGTCTGGCTTCCCCAGGTACAGCAGCTCCTGGCCGCCAGCTGCAGGGCTGTCCCACTCCCCAGGCAGCTGGTACAGCCTGCCAAGCTGCTGCAGTGTCCAGCTGCCCAGCTCCTTGTCTGAGCTGCCTGGCTGACAGGCAGGGTGCCTGCATACCCTTGTGCCCTGGGCAGCCCCGACTCACAGCTGCATGGGAAATGCACCTTCACAGGCCCCTGCATAATTCACAGATTCATTTCCAGCTGCCAGTGAATTACACAGCACAACATCTCAAAAGGCCACTTCCTCATATCTTCTTTTCCAAGTGGGCTTAGAGGTGGAAAGGGATGTTCAGCACAGATCCATAACAAGCAAAGTGAAGTCATGCAGTGGTCTCCAGCTGGCACCCTAGTTGCTTTCCCTTGCTGCTTGATCGCCAGCCTTCCTCAAAGAAGGAGCAATAGCAGTTGTTAACAATGTGTAACAAGGGACTAATGCCATCTGTTTCACAAGGACTATGCTCTGGGCCTCGTCTGTCCTAGCATACCTAATTATTGCTTCAGAGCTTCTTAAGCAAATCTGTTCTTGACACGGGTGACTTTCTGCTTTAGATGCTGGAAAAAACACATCACCTGTGCCTTAGGAGGTAACAGCTTCACAGGGCCCATGTTTTTTTCAAGTGTGTATATGCAGACACACACATACAAGTATGTATCATACACACGGATATATACATGCACATACCTTCATGTATGTATACAAACATATGCATGTATCACCAAACTTCATTGGAAAATGCATTGTAGTCTGGGAAGCCCAGACACTTGTTCTGGGTAGCAGTGAAGGCAAAGCTTGCCCCCAAAGCCATGACTGGGCAAACCAATTATGTGACTGAATATGCCACGGGGTCATTCTTAAAAGGAAAAAACACCAGACAAAAAAGAAGCTGAAAACGCACTGGACAGCATGCCTTGAGCCAGAGGTGTACATGACTGAACCTTTGAGAAATGTTACAGGCGTCAAACAGAAAGGTTGCTGGTAGCTCCCCACTGCCAGGATGCAGAGTGAGGAAGGCCAGGCATGTTTGCAGCTTCTAGCTGGCCCATCATCACACTTGTTACGTCTAAACTGAGGGGAGCAGGGAATAACCTACCCTGATGGAAGGAGACCTCACTCAGAATGGAAGCGGGTTTTCTGGTGGCAGAGTTGTCTTGTGAAAGCAAGGTCACTGATTCCTCGCTTGTCACAGGGGTATGGACACAGCCCTGGGGAAAGTATCTGACCAAGGCATGTACCATTAAACATAGTCAGTGAGGTAAAATTTAATGTGTGTCGCTATATAGATCCTACCATCACATAGCTTTGTTTGTCAAGAGAACCCTGAGGAAGCTCACTTTTCACTTCAAGGTCAGACATGCATTTAGCTCCTTAGTGAATTCTTCTCTCCCTTGGCAGTTTGTTATATATTGCAACATTCATTTCCACACAACATTACTGGTATAAACCTTAGGTTTTACTCATTTGTTTTCTATTGCCTGGGGATTTGACATCTTGCCAATTTAATGCACTGGCATCCAGGCTGCAAACAGTATCTTTACTCCATTTGCTAGGAGAGCCCATTCTACTCTGGTTTTGAGCTTTGCATAATCTTCAGACCTAATTACTTCTAATGTTTTATATTTTTACCTATATGCATAAAGCCAGAGCTGCTGCTGTTGTATCAGCTCATTCAATTCTAAATGCCTTGTTCAGGATTTATTCTTGTTCTAAGTATAGATCACTTTCTGTGTCACGTTTCAACGAGGGACAAAGCCTGATTAATGTCCTGGCTGTCTCTTTATCCTCAGCTTAATCTTAACAAATTAGGAGGTTCCCCCTTCCTTTCTCGTTATTTTATTTTTAAACGGTCTGATTAAAAAGCTCTCTCACTTTATACTGTACTAAAACTGTGCTACATGGTAACTACTTACTGCAGGCATCTCAGAAGTTTTTTATGGGGTGCAATGAAGATACAGTAACTTGTCATATCTTTAAAGGAATACAGACCATTTGAGAGCAAAACAGAGCTTTCCAATTCCTGATTTGAAATTTTCACCACATACCTAACACAAATGGTTCTGAAATTCAGTGCAGTTAATCTTAAGAAACAGCCGTTAAAAAAAAAGTAATTAAAAAAAAGAAACAGCACTTTTGGCTCCTGACTATGTAGATTACCCACAGGCCAATTTACTAATACTTGGTTCAGCTCACTTCTCATTGAGATGAGACAGCATTTATGACATTGCTTATTAAAAAGATGGAGAACTAATGCAAATCTAAAGATTGAAGGCCCTGTGCTTATTTTACCCTAACAGCTACTTTTGTAAGGCACAGTCTTTCCCTTAGCAATTTACCACTAACAGTGCTAGCCATACACAGAGCATTATTCACTTACAGCTCCTACACCTAGAACTCCAGATTGTCTTATACCTCAAGCACTTTCGAAAGGTTACTGTGCTTGCAGTTCAGAAAACAAAAAAGCAGGGGAGGGTGTGAAAAAGAGAAACCTGGCTTGGAACAAAAGCAAGCATCTTCCACCACAAAACCAGCCTTTGTCATCTTCACTACCAATCATCTTCACCACCTCCCTTTCTGAGGAAGCACCAAGTTATTCAGGAGAGAGAGAGGCAAACAGCTGAACACAAAATACTGCTTCAGCGTGCACATTTATATGTGTGTTTTCAGTATTCAATTGTGCCTAGAGAGAAGAGGCTTTAAAGGCTGAACATTTGCTTCATATACTGCACACCCACAGGTATTAATAAACAGAAGTCCACCAGATTTGAAGGAAATAAGCCTGATACCCAGTAGGTTTGTGCTGCGTGTGCTACAATAACTGTGTGCTGTCATAAAACTCTCTGCTTTCCACCTTACCTCTGCACCGCTTCCTCCAACAAGACTAACCTTACCACATGCAATGAGAATCCCCACAGACAAACCCACTTACAGCTACAAGAGTCTCAATTTACTGCAGCAGTTGCAGCAAATTGATTTCTGAGCTGGAAGTGTCCTTCTGGAGCATTTCCAAGAAGAGCACAATCAGCACAGAGGAAAACCCCAGAAGGAAACAACCCCTCTTGTGGAAGGCTGGTTCATATCCTGGGTTGTCTATGAAGCTTAATATGTGGGTGGCAAAACTAATGCACACCAACTCAGGATTTCCATGTTCTCCTGAAAACACAGCATGTCACGCTGCTATGAACTAATTATTCTCCTCTCTCAATGTAACACAAAAACTGTCCGCCAGCTTGTTTCAGTAATGCATTGAAAATATGTCTGTGTACAGGAATTTTATTGCTGGGTTGCCTTAATAGGATGTAATGTATGAGAGGAGAGAGTGTCCAGCGTTTATTTTCCACAACCAGATGGCTTATATTAGATCTGGGGATGAAAAAAAGCCCATAACAAGATGTCATTCATAACTAAACATTCTGACTCTTGGATTCAGTGTGTCGTAGTCAGCATTAGAGCAGCATCAGGATCATTGCAAAGTGGGTCCAACTGCAGAGATTCACAAAGTCACCCTCCACAACTAGAAAATCCTGACGAGTCCCTCTGTCAGGAAGAGGGTTGCCTCTCAGGATGTACCACCACCACTGACAAGACTGGCTGCTCCCAGGGAGAAGTCCACCGAAAAGCAGCTGCAAAAGGGAGACGTCAGTGTCACACCGTCTGGGGGACCTGGTCAAAAGCTCTTTATCCTAAACCACGTGTGCACTCAGACTCCCCCTCAGCTCAAACTTGAACTGCTTGGACTCCAGCAGAAATCTGCCTGGATTGTGTTTGTGTTTGGGAAGTACCCATCTAGGGGCAGTCCTGTGATGACTGTTTGTGGATAGCTGCAGACACCACCCATTGCTCTTTGCAGTTGGACATGTTCAGAAAAACTGAGCACCTGCAAACCTTGGCAGCTCGCTATTTTCAAGATTTAGCTTAGTAAGCTTATGGTTTGAGCCTAGCCTAATGGCATAGGTCAGAAACACAAATCCCAGCTCTAGGGAACTTAAATGAAAGATTGCAAATAAAACTCACTGGAAGACAAGAGGAGAGGAGAGAGAAGAGATAAAAGAGAGAAGAGAGAGGAGAGAGAAGAGAGAGGATACAAGAGGGAGAAGAGAGGAGGAGGACACGCCCCAAACCCTGAATTTTGCAAGTTAAATCTTTTGCAGATTCAGATTCATAGACTTACAGACAAGTATTTCATGAAGAGATTTATTTTTCTCTAAGCCATTGTTCTGTTGTTCTCCTTCCAGCCAATGGACTGGAAATGGGCACAGCCTTGTCAAATTTGACTTACGATTCTGGATTTGCAGTACTGCCAGGCTGCTGAGAAACGAGTTGAACCATGGCACATATCATGTCTTTACCCATGAATCCAGGTACCCTGAGTGTGCATGTAGCAGTGGCTTGAATCTGAACCAATGTCAGACACAAGAGTCTCTCCTGTATTTATTAATGCATTCCTACCCAATGCAAATTATCAGGTTATGGCTGTACAGGTAGGGTCACAGCAGAACTGTGTTTGCATAGAAATGCTCTGGATTTGTATCTGTCTGTGTCCACGAGGTAAAGCTTTCTGGGAAATCCTAAAAAAGGTAATATAGTGCAAAAACCACTTTTTGTAAAGGAAACTATATAGGAGGAAAGTGCTGCTGTTAAACCAAAAAGTGTAATCCACCTAAAATACTAGGTGCTAAAAACTTTTAAAATTTCTCTTGTGCAACAAAAAGAGATGGTACACCTTATGTTACACCCTGTCTCTGGTTACAGCGGGTGACTGCTGTTCTAGCTTTTTAAATCTAAAGCACCTTCTAGCCAGTAAAATAGTATGAGAAAATAGTTGACAGGAACATCACAGTTATTGTGCTGGAAGGCTGGCTGATGCTTAGTTCATCTGACTAGTATCCCCGTAAACTTCAGTGAATGACTCCATTTACAAGAGCATAACCACGCAGAGCCAGGTCCTTAGAGTGGATTCCGTAGTCTGACCTGCTTCAAAACATCTCTCAGCTAACAAGTGGGACACTCCCCTTGGATAGGGAAGTCTTGTGGGGACCTTCCTGATCTTTCAGTGATAGACAGCTGAGATGCTTAGCATCCACACAGGTTCTGACATGAGAACTCAGTTGCATATTTATGGACACTTTTAGGAAGGGAAGAATGTAGCACAACAAGAGGAAGAGGAAGGTTGGGAATTTCCTCATCAAAATTTTCCAAGATGCTCTAGTGATATGGGACAGCAGTTGTACTAGAAGCTAATAAAAAATAAAGTTCAATCACTTAGGTAGTCCTTACTTGCTGGACAGAAGGAAGTTAATTTTTCTAAAATCACTTGTGAAATACAGCAACTGCCAGCGCAATTATAAGTTGGTAGAATCTGCATAAACGAGTGCTCTTATTTGGTTCCAGGTTGCAGCTGTACAGTTTATAAGAACTAATTCCTGCTACATCTCACTGTCAGTACCAGTTTTCCCAGTCAAAGGTAGTATTCTAACACAGTTATATCCTTGTGCTACATCTTATGAGTAGGTGCTGGTAAGGTATCGATGTATCAACCTGGTGTTGTATGTTAGAGTTTTTACTAATGCATAGGAGACTTTGCTGCCATTTGAGCTGATCATCATTGGAATGAAAAATGTGAACCCATGCCAGGATTTGTTTCTGTTCTGATCCAAATTTGAGTACTTTCTTAGCATTAAGCACCTGCTTAAATCCTACCGAAGTCAAACAAAGTGTATGCATTACCAAAAAAAAAAAAAAAAAAAAAAAAAAATTTTACATGGTAGAAGAGGCAGCACAAAGCAATCTTACCAACCAAAAATTAAAATTGTTCTTGTACAACACACGTAACCTAATATTGCATTAAGCGGTTAACCAAGGGGTGTCTCCTTAACTGTTTTTAGGCTAAGCACGCTGCACAAAGGATCCCGAGGCTCCACCACTCCCCCTTGAAGAAAGGTCTTTGTCTCTCAATCTGTTCGGTTGTTGTTCCCCGCCTCCCCCCCCCCCAAAGTATTCAACTGGTGCTTATTTTCTCCAGCCCTAGAACACAGCTCCTATTTAGGCAGACAAGGGGCTATCCCCCTGTGAATGCTCAAGTGTCGCCGCCACAGCAGCAGCAGCAGCAGCAGCAGGCCCCTTCCTTGAGGGCCAGGCAGACGCTCCCGCAGAGAATGAATGGGCCTTTTTTTTCTCCCGGTTTTTAGCAGCGCTACACATCCGTAAGTGAAAACACGTGTCGAGAGCAGAGGAGGGGCTGCCGCCAGAGCGCGGGGGCGGCGCGGGGGCGGCGCGGGGGCGGCGCGGGGGCGGCGCGGGGGCGGCGCGGGGGCGGCGCGGGGGCGGCGCGGGGTCTCCCCGCCCGCCGCTCTCCGCCACCAGGTGTCAGCAGAGGAACCCGCATCGCAACGGCGCGAGCGGAAAATAAAAAATCACACCCCACCCCGCGCCAAAAAAAAAAAAAAAAAAAAAAAAAAAGGAAGCGGGGGGAGGGCAAATTACTCCAAACCGGCACCTCCGTGCCTGAAACGTCTTTCCTCTTTTCTGACCGTCCGCTAGATGACAGCAGCGAAACCAGAGTGAAACAGCCAGTAATGGGCTGGTGGAGAAAACGATTTTATCCCTACTGCTAAACCCTCAGAGAGCCTTTCAGTTAAGAAACTCGCATTACTGGCTGTTTTCCTGGAAATTACAGAGCCCTTTGCTTTTAGGCTTCCCGCCTACAGGCCTCAATAATTTACAAAAATACGTCTCTGCATTGTATGCAATGCACTTGAAGCAAATGTACTTGGGCTGGAAAAAACAGTTAAGTATTGTTGTTCTGATGCAAATAATTACTTCATAATGTCAGCTATTAGTCTTGTAAAATGCTCCCAAGTTCTTACTTTCATAAGCTGAAGGGACCTGATCTTTCAGACAAGAACACTCGTCTACACTGAAACTGCAGCAAGCCAGGAGACTTGAGTTCCCCTGTATATTTACAGCAGTGTTCAATCTTGTAATAGGGATACTAATTTTATGCCAATGCATTAAAACGCTGCCTCACTTTTGCTGTTGGCTGCTTACCAGATTAAAGAAGTAAGCTGTTGTAGCTTGGTTCTTCGAATCAGTTATGGTACAAGCTAGACTAGGGTCCAAGGAGTTACAGCACGAACAGGAGTCAAACATGGACTAGGTGAGCCAGGAAGGAATTAAATGCAGTTATCTTACTGTCACACTGCACTTGAAGATGAATCCACCTTGACCTGAGTTAAAGCACTGCAAAGCTGCTGTAAGTAGGGCACACGCCAGAATTCAGAGGGGGCAATACACACCCTCTACGTTGGTCCGATTCCTGATGGATTCCAAAGCATTTTTTGTGTGAAGAGAGGTAGATCTAGGATAACCCCAGATCTCCAGCTTTCATGCATCTGTAAGATTCTCTTGTGTGAGTGAGGGAGATCCCCATCTCAACAGTATTCTTAGCCCCTTGCCCTAATATAGAGCACTGTACAAAGGGTTTGCAGCACTCACAGTGTTTTTCAGAAAAAGAAGTAACTTAAGTTTTTCTCTCTCTGTTCACTCACTTTTTGTCATTTTAGCTCATGTTTTCATTGTCCTGAATTATTCAGAGATGTATAAACTTAATTGTCTGAGTGCTCTTAAATTGTAAATTTTGGTCCTTTCATTTACAAAGACCCATTTTCACAGCATGGCTATATCACTTTCATCTTTTTAAGGTGTATTCTAATTCCACTTTATACTCTAGTACTCCACCAATTTTGCTCCAGTTTTTGATGCATCAGATTAAAAAAATATTGGCCTTCCATCTTCTGGGGTGACAGAGATGCTACATGTTTAAAGAACTTGACACACAGATGAAGAAACCCTGTCTCAGGTCTCAGGGAATTCTTTTGATAGAAGCTCAGTGGTCTATTTTTTGTTTTTCTTCTCTGAAAAACTATGGAGAAACATTTATGCATTTAGGCTAGCTTTTTACTAAGTGCTGCATCATTGCAGCAATGCATTTAGTCACTAAGTAATGTGTGAATTTTTGTTTTAGAATTCTTTGGGATATCTTGAATGCCGCTTTATCATACTTTTCTATATTCCAGTAATACCTATCATAAAAAGATGAGCAGGATGGTAGGTGTTTATTAGAACAAATAGTCATATTATATGTACCATGCCACACACATACTGACCCAAATCACTAATCCAAAGAAGGTGGCACTGAGAAAAGTAGCATATTTATAGTTTTATTTCTTAATTATACCCATAAGGAGACATTCTGCCATGCTCAGAGTATTTGTCTCTTTTCACGATCAATTCCTTATGCTGCACAGGAACATTGTAAAATAGTGATGTCAAACAAATTGTATTTGTGACAAAAAATTGGAATTCAAATAAAACAAGGGAGGGGAATAGCTTAATAAAAATATTTATTGAAAACATTCCCATCAACATCATTTGGCTGTACTAAGTAAGCAAAATGCTGAGTGTGACTATGGTAATCAGGATGCAAACAGCTAGTACCATGAGCAGGATGATTCGACAACATTTGGAATGCTTTTTTTCTCTCTCTTTCTTTTTTAACAAGGTATCGTACCCAGGAGTATAAATATCCCCCATCCAGAACTGTAGATCATTAGGATTTTCCTAAAAGAAAAATCAGAAAATTAACTCAGTTCCTCTCTGTTGCACATAAAGTCATTAGAACATAGCCAGAAGTATTTTGGCTATCATCAGATAGTGATTAATGAATTTAAGGCATCACAACACAAATGCAAGAAACTTTCACTTGAACATAGGTTGCACTACTTGCCAGATGCTGCAAATGTTCCACCGGGGAAAATTAAACCCACACTTTTCAGTCAGGAACCAAATGTAGGACACCAGCCATTGAAAGGTGATTAAAAAGCCCAGAAGAAACCATGTTGTCTTCTCAAGAAGACTTGTCGATTTATAAACACAGATCTGAGTCCCTTTCCAAAAAAGGGAACAGCAGAAAAAAACTCACAAAAGTTACCCTAAAAGTGATTTGTGCCAACCCACAGTGAGGCAGGATCCTGCACAATGTGGATGAAGCTGAGAAAATGTATATTATTTGATAACAGAATGATGTTATGAACAGTTATTAAAGTGGACATATAGTATTTAAGTGCCTCGTTTATAGTTCTTCCCTGTATAAACAGGGAAGCTGAGTTGCAGGGTGTTGCTGTTTAAGACTTTCTCTAGTCACATAGGTCATGTTGTGCAGAACTGAAATTCCTGGAGTCTAACCAGGTACGTAGACTTCTTTTCCTGATCAGACTCACATTAGTGTCATGTCCATACCAGAAAATGCATCCGTATTTACTTCTGGAATCCCCCCAAAAGAACCAAGTGGGCTGCGCAGTGGTTCATGCATGTACCTCACAGCTCATAGCAATTTACTTTGCTCAAACACAGCACAACAGTGTGTTACCTTTACGTGGCTGGCCAAGTTAGAGTGCAGCGAGTGCCTGTCATAGTCTTGCACAGTCCAGGAAGGGGTCTTTTTCTTCTCCTTCCATTTGTCATCCACCTGGATATCACTATACAAGGGGTTGCTTTTGATTGTGGATTTCAGGGTGATGGGTGTAATGTGTTTCCCGAGGGCTTTGTCTATCATTTCTTGGCTGACCTCATTCGAGTCTAAGCCTGGCAGCTCAGTGACATTTCTTTTTTCTCTCTGTAAGGCACAAGTTAGATCAGAAGTTGGCTTTCATCTTCATTTACCTATGACACATGTTCCCTTCCAGAGTTATCATTTGTAATACAACAGAATAATTTTTAAAATTCATGCAATCATTTTTCTTGTTCTGGCAAACATCTACCGTACAGTAAGGGAGCCTGACTGTTCACTCCAGGCAGATTTCTTCCTTCTGGGGAAAGCACGTGGGTACAATCTGAACAGTCAACTCTTTTGCAAATGTGAACTGGCATTATAATGCCTGCTGAAAGGAAGACTCTGCTTTAGCAAAAGAGTGCAGTGGAGCACTGCAGTAGAAGATGTCCCTGCTCACTGCAGGGGGGTTGGACTAGATGAGCTTTAAAGGTCCGTTCCAACCCACAATATTCCATGAATCTATGATTCTATGACTCTAAGATACAGTTCTGATGAAAGCCACAGGCATATGATGCAGAAGCAGAACTGTAAGGACAAAGCAGAATGAAGCACAGGTGCTACGGTGTGTAGCACTGCCTTGACTGGAGATGCATCTCTGACAGCAGGGGTGTGATTCGCAGTTCTGTCCACGCTGTTGAATGCTAGACCCATGTCAGGAAGTCAAAGAGGCCCTTCATTCAACTGAAGGAGAGTCCTTAATTTGGGCACTGTCAGAACTCAAAGGTAATTAAATATCTGAGCAGTCTCCCAGCAACAATTGTTAAATTGGACCTTTTAGAACAGGGGAGTGGAAAGGGAGGGGGAAGAACAACCCTGGTGGTATCACATTTTTGGAGAACTCACAAGATGCTGCTTAACACAGTACTAAGAGACTCTTCGGGAGCTGCTAAGATGGTAGTTACCATATTTTTCAATATGTAATTGCATGGAAGAATGCAACCAGACTCTCCAATTCAAGCTGTTCAACATTTTGGTTCACCACCACCTTCTGTCCCCAAGACTTTGAATTAATCTGTCACTGATCTGCAGTTCCAGAGGTGTGTCAGCTTCCTGGGAGACCTGCTTCTGGCACATCCTTTGCCTTATGCTAATACCTGTCCCGTGTCTCAGGACTGCTTCTACAGAACCATCACAGTGCAAATTCAGCTTTCCTCATTAGCAAACACCACTCACCCATTAGCACCTTTTTCCTTAGGAACTTTATGTTGAGACAAGGGGAGCCTTGGCCTGACCAGGTGACCCTGCTGCAGGCATGTTGGGAGGGGGGGCACACCCCAGCCCTCTCCCACCCTCAGAAATCACAAAGGTGTGGGCAGCACCCACTGCCAGACTCCCATAAAGTGCACGCATATCATAAACAGCCGATGAAGAGGCTGGGACCTGAGAAAATTCCTTCCCTGAAAAGATGTCTTTCCCAAGATTTTTCACTTCTATTGAGATCTCCAGAGGTTAAGGTGCCATGGGCTGGACAGACTTCAGCAGCTGAAGGGCTTGCTGCTGCTAGGGCCACTTCCTGCTCCTCCTTCCACCTTTCTGGTGGGAGCCCAGGGCATCCCACCTCCTCCTGCACACTGGCTCTGGGAGCTGCTCAGATCGCTCATCAGCCAGCGTGGGTCCCTTAGCTGATGGCAAACTGTTGGCTGCTTCTGCTTGAGTAATTTTCTGATGCCTTTGTGGGCTGGTGAATCCAGTTGCAGTGGAAGCCAGCTGCTACATGCCATCACCTACTTTATGCCTCAGTGCCTGTGCACACACATAGACATGTGTGAGTTGGTCTAGGGCAGGCAGGTGTAGAATGAAGTGGGAGGACTTGTTTCCTTCAGAAAGGAAAGGTGGAGAAGAGAAAACAACAGCCTTTGTCTAAGAAACCCTAGGAGGAAGCATCATACTGGCATTCTTATCACTCAATTGTGCACAAGTGACTAAGCATGTTTCTCATCAATAATTACCATTAGTAGGTGGGTGGATCCTCAGTGCCCTCCCAGTCCCTCTACTAGTTCATAATTTCCATATATCATTTCTTAGCCTTGACATATCCCCTGACAACATTACTCTTTGCATTGCAGTTACAGCTGGCACTGAAGCCCTCTGGGTTGTACTGGCCAGATTTCAGCTGAGCTGGTGTTTTTAATGGTTGTTTCTTTCTGACTGCATTTTATTTTATTTTATTTTATTTTATTTTACTTTATTTATTTTATTTCTTATTTAAAATTTGTCATTGACTTTAATGATGCTTCCCTCAGGCTTGCTAGATAGTTGAACTTGGAGAACATTTTGTTGAAGAACACGAACTGTCTCACCAGGGGATGCTTGGTCTCCCTAGGCTAAAATGTTGTGAAAAGAATGTGACTCGACAGTAATTTCTCAAGCTGTTTTGAATAAAATGCTCCAAAACTTGGAATAGATGGCATGATGCAAAATTTGTTCATAAAAAGAGTTCTTTGTGGCAAAACTTTTTGCCCCTTCTGTCTGTAGTACCTTCCTTTTCACGGGCATGAGAACAGGAGAATGTGGTAGCCTGGAGCAGAGGTAGAGAGGGAATAGGATAGGAGGGGCAACAGGGTTTTACCGTGAGAACTGGACTGGAATTTGGGCAAGGAGGTACTTTGCAGAAGTTTTAGAGGACAGACATTGAAGTGCCAAGCTAATGGGGAGAATACACTTGAGTGCAGACAAATGCTTGGTTGTGAAACTTCTGCAGTAGATATGTCCTGGAGACTAGTTAGGGAAAAGGAAGGACAGAAGCCTGAAGCACATATTAAAAAAAGGTTTATGTCCAAGAAATGATACAGAGAAATATGAAGAGGGTGGCATGAAACATATGCATTTATAGAAGCAGAGAAATAGGAGATTAGATAATAAAAATATACCTGCTAGTATTAATTCTAGCAAAAACTACAAAATTTTTCTTTTAAGATTCAAAACATCTCCCAACAGTTTTCACAGACTTCTGTGTTTTGATTCTGATTCATGAAGCAAATGTTTAAAGAAAGAGTAAAGTCTTCTAAACTTAGGTATCCATGTGTGTTGAAGAATTTATATGACATACACTGTGTCTAAGAAGCCAGTGTTAATGAGTGTGGAACAGACCAAATCAGAGGCAATTTATGTTACTGTTCACTGAGTGGAAGGAGGGAACAGCAAATACTCAAAGCAGCAATAGTTACGAAGAACTCTGAGAAACTGTAGTTGAAATGTGTTGACGAAATACTCATTTAACAAGATGAAAAATGCTCAACTCTGCAAACACATAACTGTGTTTGATCTACATATAGCTCATGAGCAAGAAAACTGTTATGGTTTATAATTCGTGTTTCACTGAGAACAGTTTGTACCGCTTTGACAGTCCCAGAGAGCTGGCATGTACATAAAGCGAATTCTGTAAAAAGCCTGAAGATCTGTAGAGAGTCAATGTTAGTTCCATCCCTGGGTCAAAATGTGCTTTCTCCACATGTTTTTCTTGCTGATTATTTCATAATGCAAATTATGCATATAGGTACATTGCAATATATATAATTAAAAAATATAAATTAATCTATGTTGCTAGGAAACATTTTTATCTCATTTTTATCTTGACTTCATCCTTTTGTTCCGGCTGTTGTCATTGTTGTTAGCCCTGAAACAACCTGAGCGTCTAACCATTCTTTCCTCAGTCTGCGATATAAGACATCAAGCTAATTACCCACCAAAACCAGGACATCAACAGTTAAGGCTAGGCCTTGGTGTCAAGCCCATCTACCTGCAAGAAAAGATCAAAGAGACATCTAAAAAATTAAGGAAATTTACTTCCTGCAAGTCAAATTTTTCTTTACTCCCCCCCAAAGAGAGTTAGTTCCTCTTGTCCCATGGCCAGCCATGGTCTCCAGCTGTGGCCGGGGGAGATTCTCAATGAAAGTGACAAATGCCGTTGATGGGCAGCTACGCCTAGAAGTTTTAACCAAGGGTGTCTTCAAGAAACTTAGGGCCAACAGATACTGCAGGATTTGTTTTGTAACAACCTCCTCAATCCTAATGAAAGTGCGTAGCAGGGTGATAATTATATTTGCATGGAATTTGTTTAAGACTATAACCCTCTGTTGTGCAAAAGCCTTGTAACACACCCTGGAGGACTCTCCCAGCACTTGGAAGGGCATTTTTCTGATGTAGAGGCCTGTCTCTAAGACAGACAAAAGGTCTGACAGACAAAAAGCTGCTGGCTAGTAACCCAAGAATCCCTGTGATAGTTGTAACTGTATAGGTATTGCTAGTTATTTGGTCAATAAAAAGAGCTCATTTATCAGGATAAATAAATGTTAGCTCTTTAGAATTCCCTGAACAAATCTGATCTCATAGGGGATTCTGTGGAAAAGCAATCAGGAAGGGAATGAGTAACCAAGGGTAGGTAAGCAGATCTGAAAGACAGTAGGGCAGACAGCTCACATCAAGGATTCCTGAGAATGCAAGTTTTCTTACTGAAGGAACTGAGGGGGATCAGAATTGCTTGTCAGAGACAAGGCAGCATCAGGTACTACAAAGCAACCTGGGAAGCCACCTGACATGGATAGGAAGGAGATCAGTAGGTGGTTATAAACATTTAAGCAGAAGTGACAGGAATATTTAGAGAAAAGTAGGCATTCATATGGACTATTTTAACTGTGCAGCATTGAGAGTACTTCTGTCCTCGTAATGAATTGTTTACCTAAATCTGTCATTGGTAATGGAGTTCTGCAGGGTTGTGAATGCATTATATAAAAAATTCTGTATGGTGTCAGACCAAAGCTCCTGCCAACCTTGCAGCTGGCTCTGACTGTGGCCAATTGCAGATGTCTAGGGAAGAATACAGGAAAGAGTGGAAGTATGTAACACACATATGAGCCAGGGGACAAACAAGCGACTGTAACCCAGCACCTGACTTATAGGTAAAAAAAGAAAAAATCTTGTCCTGGTACACTGAGAAACAAACAAAGGCAGGACACAGGCGTTGGCTCAGACGAGAGACCAGGAGGGGTTAGGAGTGCAGTTAGCATGACAACTGTAATACCTGCAGGCCAAAATTTGTTTGGAGTTGTGAATTCCTAAGCAAGAACAGCATGACAAGAAGTAGCATGGTGTTCAAAGACCAAATGCTCTCTAGCTGTCTTCCAGAAATAGGGAAAAAAGGGAAATACAAGCAGGAAAGAGAAGTCCAAGCATTGCAGAAAATGACCAGGTAGACTACAGGGGACACATGCACCCCAGCTATCAGAAGCAGATACAGGGGATTAATCATCAGGTGTATGCTGAGCACCAAAACATACGGTGCGTGACTGGAAATTTTCAGGGCATTCAGAAAGCGGTCAGTAGCTAGCCATTTGCAGGAGAAACAGTCTGTGGTTTTTATGCTGCTTTTCACAAGGAAGGGCCAAGATTCCTCGACTGCTTTATGGTTTGTTTTATTCAAAGTAGATGATGAAACTATAAGCTAAGCAGGGAAGCTGTTCAGTTTGCCTGATACAGAATAGGAAAGTAAGGAGAAAGAGCAGCAACTTTTTGGTCAGCAATAGGAATCGTCGTTATGTCAAGCTGCTTTTTATAATGGAAATAAATTTAAAATCTTATAGGTGGAGAAAACACATAAGAGCTTAAGTGCACTTGAATTTAAGTGATCTTATAATAAAGGTCTGGAAGAGACCACAAACACACCACTGAGAAGTCACTTTATACAGGGAGCCCTGAGCAGCAATAGGTTCTTAAAAGAAAATGATTTTCTAAAGAGGGAACTTAGGCTACTCTCAAGGTTTAACGACTTTGCAAGTCTGTAGGTCACGCACATATGTTCTGAAATGAATTCTCCTCCCTCCCCCCCCCATTTCCGTTTCTGAATTAACTAACCCTTAACCCCATTAGCTCTCTCATCTTAAAGCAAAACATGTTATTCCTGCGCCATTAGTTCTCCACTGTGCCATCGTGTTTATTCTAGTGTCTGGAACTCATCAGTTCTTTTCCCTTTATTTGATTGTCAGCAAAAGGGAAAAAAGGAGGCGAGCTCGTAAGGGAGAGAGAATAAGGCTCAACGAATTTTATCTGGACAGCTTGAATTCTCTAATGAATACACTTAAAAGTATAGGTTGTGCTCTAGGTTTAACATTTATAAAACATACCGCATTGCAAACTGCATTTCTGGAGACATGGTGAGCACAGACATTTCCTTTGAAATGGCCATCCCAGGGCTAGGAACAGAGTTCCAGGAAAACCCTCTCACTGGTGGCGAAGGGCAGAGCACAAGTCGAAAAAACACAGGGCTCCCCACACATTTTTAATCCTCCTGCAGCTCTGCAGCCCTGGCTCGGTGACAGTGCGTCCTGTTAAACGACAATAGGGAGAAGGATCCCTGCTGCGGAGGAGGCTCTGTGTGTGGCTGCCTCCCTCCTGCACAAAAAAGGGGCTTAGGTGGGGTGGGAGCAAGGCCAGCATTGCACCATACCCCATTGTTTGGGATCCCGCAGGCTCCTTCCCTTGGTTAGGGCTTTTTGCATGGGAGATGATGGGCGACCGTGCGCCGCCCCCCACCCCCCGCCCCCAGCTCTCCTTGGGGAATTGCCAGCAAAGATTACACAATATGAGCAGACGAGGCTGGAGGCATTGGGGTAGGCAGAGGGAAGGGTGTTGGGGGTGGCAAGAGGCTAGGGAAGGTGGGGGGGAGGGCCATGGAAGTGGGTGTCAGGAGGGGGAGGACTTTTGCATGTGGCTAAGGGCTGGAATGGACTCTAGGAGGGAGTGAAGAGGTTTGGGGAGCCGATGGGGAGAAATGTCTGAGAGGGGAGAAGCACAACTGGAAGTAGCTGTGGGAGACTTTAAGGATCTTTTTCTTCCTCTCCTCCAGGTTGACGGTTTCTCGGCTCCCACTCCTCATTCCCCTGGGGAATTGGACCCCCACTCTAAGGATCCTCAGGATGCAGACCGTTCTCCATCCCCCCCCGCAACTGCTTATGTGCGTCTCCATCCCCTGACAAGAACCAGACCTTGGAGCTTTTGCTCATGCTAGGGGTGGGGAAGGCAGGGGGCTCCCTGGGCAGCAGGGAAGGAGCTCTGTGGAGCAGCAAGTGGGGCCCAGAGGGGTGTGAGCTGATGCAGCTGTACTGCTGCTAATCCAGACATGAACTTCGCCGCCGCCAGCTCGAGGGCCTCTGCTAGGCAGTGCACATTTACATACTTACCAAGAAACTGCTGCTACCTCTATATAATAACCTGGATTAATAGAGTTAGTGTGTTTCACACTTTCAACAGCTGTCTGTCAGGATAACAGAAGGTCAAAGCAGAATGAGGAAAACAAGGCAAAATAAAGAGGAAGATACAGTGAACTGTGTAGGCATATATAAGCTCGCAAGACACTAGCAAGAATCTCTGATGCTCTCGCTAATGTCTCTTTTAATCGAGTTTGAGGGATATGGCCTGGCTTTCAGGTTTAGTTTTTTTCTTATTTTGCCCCTTATTGCTCCCCTTATTTTGCCCCCCTCAGTACAATTAATCGGTATTTGATATCAATAGAGTTTCTGGGAAATGGTATGAAAATGTTATAACAAGCAGTAGAAAGCCTAACGTACTGAAACGAAGTCAGTGGACAGCCCTGAAGACAGTGACTCTTCTCTTGGAGCCTGGTCCTCACTGAAGTCAATGGGAAAACTTACAGGGATATTTGTGATTCAGATTCAGAGATTCAGGAAGCTGAATCCACAGCTGAAGTCTCAACCTCATGTAATTTGTCTCCAGATCCCCAAAACAAGGTAGGAAAAATGTCAACCTCTTTTAGACCTTACCTGTAAATAGACCCTGTTGTGCCACCGCTGCACGCCAGGTAAAGCTGTTTCTGGGAATTTTGCCAGGCTGGCTTGTGGAAAGGCAGAGTTTTTCACTAGAGACTTCACCTCCAGTTGCAGAAATTTATCGGGATGGTTGTTGTTTGGCAAAACGGAAAAGTCCATGTTTCTGTCCTGTAAAGTAATAATGAAAACAGCCCCAGCTTCTGCTTCCTGGCTGTGCACGCTCCTTCTATTATTAATGACGTGAAGAAGGATACGACAGTTTCCTGAAACTGTATCTGTCCCCTGTTTGGTGTCAGGCTCACTTATATCATCTACGAATGATAAAAGATTGTTTAGAAGCGGCAGAGCAGACAGGACATGTTTCTGTAAGTGCCTAGCTTAAGTTTTCAAGTTCAAGGTCTGTTTTGATAGATACATATGTGCTCATTAAAGCTAACAGAGTACCAGTGAGTAGATGCATGAGACACTTAAATGCATACCAGCACTTCCTCAAGTGACCTGCCAAAAATGTCAAGCTTACAATACTTCAAAGCAAGCTTTTTTCCCCAGAAAATTAGAAGCAGCTCCCAGTGCAAAGCAAGTCCTCCTTTTCTGTGGCGGTACTCAGAGGCTTCATTGTGCTGTGTGGGTTGGTACCATTTACCACGATGGCTATGACATACACTTCTTTAGGTTCAGGAATTTCTTTCACAGTAAATTCTTCTTGATCCTGGGAAATATTAGATTGTTTCAAGTAATTGATAACAGAAGTTTTCAGGGAATTGATTCTGCTCCTGTTCAAGTGAATGGAAAAAACTCTTGCTGACTTGAATGGTGTAGTCTCAGTCCCTTCACTTTTATTATTTTATTTTGAGATTTGATATTTTCATCATCGTTTTACAAGTCTTTTGACTTCCAGCTAATGAAATTCCCCTTCTCATCATGGCCATTACTTACAATCAGCAAAAGTAGTCTCCTCATTTTTATTTTAACCTTTTTCTTCAAACCTTTCTGTTTTTCTAAGATATTTTTTATTTTTGATGACACTGCCAGAGAGGTTTTTGAAAGCTCATTGTTTGAAGTCCAGGAAAACCTATTTTGGATCAAATTAGTGCTGAGAATTAGGGCATCACAAAAATTTTAGCCTTGTACTTAGACTAGAGAATCTGACCAATCTCTTTTCCTTACAGAAGACTGCTGAAATTTAAAAAGAAAATAAAACCAGTAAACTATTTTTTTAAATGTTACTAATGTGAGATCCTGATGTAATAAATGAATACTTTGATATATGTACAAGTTAAAAACTTTATCTACTTAGAAAGTTCATTTTTTCTTTCATGTATTTATTGGTGACTATTTTACAGTGTATCTGTTAAAAATTATTAATCTGTCACCTTTCAGTTGATACTCATATTAGAGTATTTATGAGCAGCCACGAAAGAGACTGTAGTGACTCTGTTTCTGAGTGGATGTGCATGCTTCTGGGCAACCTACTGCTACATTTAGAACTGTTTCTCCCTGATGTAATGAAGCCCTGAAACACTAACACACCTTTACAGTGTACCCTAAGGAAGTACCATGAAGCTTCTGGTTTAGACTTACAATGACATGTAGTCCCCCTTTTTCCCTGTGCAGAACTAAGGCAATAATAATTTGTGCTCTAAAATAGGTGGTACATATAACCTTGCCTTCTTTCTTGAACATATATACGCCCTTTCCAGCATCTTTCTGAACACAGGATTCTTCCATGCTACTGTAGCATATGATGTGGTGTGCATCTGTGTGAATTTACTTACCAACACTACTTCATTTCATTAGACATGACATAAGAACATAAAAAAGGTCTCACTAGGTCAGACCCCACCAAGCCCAGGATCTATCACTGTGTTTGAAAAAGGCAGGAAGAGATGCTGCTTAGGGAGACTGTGTAGCCCTGGCTGCTTTCTGCAGTTCATTCTTCTTTTACTCCCCCAAAAGCCACACAATTTTTTGTGCTAGTGTGTTTCTTCCCAGGCCTTTTATTATCTATTTATGAACTTCTTGTCCATGAATTTGTCTAATTGCTTTTCAAATCTTCTGACACTACCTCCTCTAGAAGCAAGCTTCAGAACCTCATGACCATCTGTCTAAAGTGTTTACTTTTACGTGTTTTAAACTAATTTCCATACAAGTTTTATCAAGGATGCCCTTTTTGTTGTACTGCAGGATTTTAAGAACAAGAGCTCCATATGCAGCTAATTTATCACCTTCAGGATTTTTTAAACCTTGACCATGCTCATCTCAGCCTCTTCCTCTCCAACCAGAAGTACCAACTTTTTCAGTCTCATCTCATAAGCCACCTGGTCTATCCCCTTGATCATTTACTTGCCTTTTTTAATGTGTTGCAGTGTAATTCCACTACATTGTTCATGAGAACACAGCAACCATAAATGAATGCAGTGCCCAAGCCGTGGGTACACCACAGTTCCAAAACCAGGAAAAATGATGCCCTCTCTTCTGACAACATCCATCAGTTTTTGGCTTTTTTTCCTGCTATTCTCACAGAGCTCCTAACTTCAGACTACAGTAAGCAATGACGCTATGATTCTTCTCCACCTCTATGACTGCCAGTTGCAAGTTCAGTATCTTGTAGGAATAGTTTAGGCTATTTTCCATAGCTACCATCTTACTACCTTATATTTACCCACATCAAAGTTTATTGGCTAACGTCTTGCCTAATCACTCAGTTTTGTGAATTTCTTGCCAAGTGAGGCAACAGTTTAACAGGTTAAGCAGAAGAGCTTACTGTCACCTGCAGAGCTGGAGATCTCCATTTTTGCTCTCTTCCTCATGTCATTGATGAAAATGTTGAAAAAACAAAACCCAGAATCATTCCTTGGGGAACCATACTGCTGACTCCTCTCCTTCCTGAAATATGACCATTTTGCTTTCAATCCTTTAACCAGCTTTCAAGCCATAAAGATTGCTCCTTTAGTCCTGTGTGAATGTTGTTTCTTGAATATCCTGTAACATGTAACCTTGTCAGAGACTTCTGTGTCCATCAGCTCCTCTTTGCTCAGGACACAGCTGAAGCCATGCTGACTCTCCCAACAGCCCATGCTTATCCAGGTACTCGGGGATCTTATTCTTTTTTATTGACTATTACGGCACCAGAAAAGGAACTCAAGACTCCTTAGTCTGTAGTTCAAAGGATGCCCTAAAGTTCCCCTTTTCCACAGGCAGGAATTACACTGCAATCTGCTAGTCGTCTGGCAGAGCAGCTGTTTGAAACAACAGCTTAAGCACCATGGCAAGCAGTTCTGTTTCCTAATTGTGTTCTTCCAGGAATCTCATGTGATTGCCACCCTAGATACCTATTAACATCCAAGACACCTATTTGGTCTTACATTCCCGTGTATTTCCTTCAGCTTGATCCAGCTTCTCTGCCATTTCTGCTATAAGCATGTATTGGGTTTGCATGGCAAAGTTTTGGTAGGGGCGGGGGGGAACTACAGGAGTGGCTTCTGTGAGAAGCTGCTAGAAGCTTCCCCTGTGTCCAGTAGAGCCAATGCCAGCCGACTCCAAGATGGACCTGCCACTGGCCAAGGCTGAGCCCATCAGTGACAGTGGTAGTGCCTCTGTGATAACATATTTAAGGAGGAAAAAAAGTAACCAATGGGACACAAACAGCAGCTGGAGTGAGTCGTGAGAATATGTGAGAAGAACGACTCTGCGGACACCAAGGTCAGTGAAGAAGAAGGGGAAGGAGGTGATCCAGGTGCTGGAGCAGAGGTTCCCCTGCAGCCCCTGGTGAAGACCATGGTGAGGCAGGCTGTGCCCCTGCAGCCCATGGAGGTCGACGGTGGAGCAGATATCCACCTGCAGCCTGGGGAGGACCCCACGCCGGAGCAGGTGGATGTGCCCAAAGGGGCTGTGACCCCCTGGAGAGCCCGCGCTGGAGCAGGCTCCTGGCAGGACCTGTGGACCCATGGAGAGAGGAGCCTGCGCTGGAGCAGGTTTGCTGGCAGGACTTCGGACCCCATGGGGGACCCATGCTGGAGCAGGCCGCTCCTGAATGACTGCACCCCGTGGAAGGGACCCCCGCTGGAGCAGTTGGTGGAGGACTGTCTCCTGTGAGTAGGACCGCACGCTGGAGCAGGGGAAGAGTGTGAGGAGTCCTCCCCTGAGGAGGAAGCAGTGGCAGAGACAACATGTGATGAACTGACCACAACACCCATTCCCTGTACCCCTGCGCCGCTCGCGGGGAGGAGGTAGAGAAAATTGGGAGTGAAGTTGAGCCTGGGAAGAAGGGAGGGGTGGGGGGAAGGTGTTTTAAGATTGTTTTTATTTCTCATCACCCTGCTCTGATTTGACTGGTAATAAATTAAACTGATTTTCCCCAAGTCGAGTCTGTTTTACCCATGATGGTAATTGCTGAGTGATCTCCCTGTCCTTATCTCAACCCATGAGCTTTTCGTTCTATTTTCTCTCCCTTGTCCAGTTGAGAAGGGGAGTGATAGAGGGGCTTTGGTGGGCACTTGGCATCCAGCCAGGGTCAATCCACCACAGTTGCAACCCACGTGCAAGGTACAAGAACCCCTGCAACATTTCAGCTGGAAAGACGGTCCCATTGACTCCCTAGCCAGCTTCCTGCTTTCAATATATTTCAAGTCCCTTTTACTATTAGTTTGAGCATCTTTTCTACAGAGCTCTCCAAATTCTTTCTGAGCACTCTCAATTTTTTTTTTACAATTGACCTGCTAGGCTTTAGGGCCTCCATTGGTCTCCTCATGCAGGCAAGCTTTCCATTTTTAGTGTATTTTTAGAATAAGCAAATGGCTGCTTCTCTGTCACTAAAGATGACAATGAAAATTGAATGAAAAAAACCCCCAAACAACCCAAAACCTAAGCCACATCCTCCAGAACAAAGCAGCAAACTCCCTCCAGAGTAAATGACAACACAATTAAAATTCAGGTATTCCTTTTCTTTAAGAAAAGTATGAGAAGTGGTAACTATTGTAACTTTTGGTCACTGCTGTAGCTAGCCAGCATGCATCTGGGAAGAAGCAGGCCCACTGCACACCAGCCTAGCACAAACCATGTGCACCACTTAAATCCCACTTAATCCAACAAAATAGAATCTAAGTGGGAGTTAATTAGCAGAGGCCTACTCTAGCCCTTGTGAGCTGGAGTGTATTTCACCTTTACTTGTCAGCTGAACTTGACTGATTTGATGTTCATTAGCTGAAATTTTACATATTCATCAGGCTGGATGGAATACATATTAATGCAGAGGGAGCGTGCTGAAAAAGCAAGACCAAATCCAAAAAGCGAGTAAACTTGTGTGGGAATGTCTGTAAGTGCAGAAGGCTATTCCTTCCCTGAACACAGCTGGAAAGGGCTGCCTGCTGTCACCCTGG
Organism: Pelecanus crispus; assembly: GCF_030463565.1. Taxonomy (NCBI): domain Eukaryota; kingdom Metazoa; phylum Chordata; class Aves; order Pelecaniformes; family Pelecanidae; genus Pelecanus; species Pelecanus crispus. Next base: position 51,470,096 of record NC_134676.1, read on the forward strand.
GCTGTGGCAGAGCTCTGCAGGGCAGGCACATGCACGCACACCCCCTGCAGCGTGCTGGGACTTGGGCCACAGGCTGGGCACGTTCTCAAAATGTTCTTACCATTTTCTGACAAAACAGGTATTCTGGTCTGTGCTGCTTCTCTGAATGATGATAGAGTGTATCAAAGCAGTAAAATTAACTTGCTTTGAAATTCATGCAGAGAAGGAAGAGGCATTTTTGCTGTGTAGACACAAAACTGCTTCAAAATTATTCACACACATCTAATTAATAGTTTTGTACTACGGATGCGAAGGAATCGGAGCCAGAGCTATCAGCATTATAACATCCTGATTTCACTCATTACAGTTAAAAAGAACATAATTTTACTGTGCAACTTTCCATCCCTGCTTCCCATCCAAAAGTCTTCTTTTATGATGCTGTGTAACGGTGATGGGAGGATGATTTCAGCACAAGTCACTCATCTGTTTTCAATGGATACAGGCAGAGTTAAAATGTACTTTTCCATTTTGAGATGGAGCTGACATTCTTGTTAGTGGACTATTCAGAAACAGCAGAGCATAAACATTCAAAATTGCGTGGATGATATCACTGGCTGATGGAAGACTGTCCTCTGGCCCCTAGTCTGGGGGCATCTTTCCTTTCGCTTGATTTTCAGTTGTTGTGATTCAAGCAAGTGCAGGAGTATTAGCAGGACTGGGTAGTAATTAAGTATGAAGAAAATGTAAAATAATGATTGTTTCTTTTGCCTTCCAACTACAATAATTCTGTTAGACTTTCAAATGCATGTCTGTGACATTGAGGAGTTATGCCCAAGAGCAACTGAATTTTCTGTGCATTGAAACTTTTTAATTATACAAAATGTAGTATCACATTCCATGATGTCAGAGTTACTTTTCTTTCCTTGTTTACTTTTTAAAATCAGAAGATACTTAGCACATCATGAAAGTTGCGGTTTTTGAATGCACAGCAGTAAGATGCCAAACCAAAGATTTTGACAGTACAGTTATTTGAAAGCACATATGTTGATTTCAGTGGGAATTAACACTGCAGCTAAGTATTCTTCCTGGACAGAATCAGAGTCCTGATTGGGGGGGCCTCAGTTGATTGAATTGTGTGGATATCTACATCACATCTATACAGTAGACTCTTGCAGAGAATTACAAGGAACAATCACTCAAATAAAGATGAATTCCTTTTTTGCTTTGAGTAGAAAATATTATGCCTTTCAGACTCATTTCTCCAGCTGTCTTGCCTTCAGGGTTTGCTCTCCCTACATATTTTCAGAGGGTGCCTAAAGGCTTGCATCACAAAATGAAGGCAGAGGACCTACCCCTCTCCTCTTGCCAAGTGCAGTGGTTATAGAACTCACCTGAGATAAAAAACTTCTCCACTGAACAATACTCTGTTATACCCAACTTCCCATGTATCAAGGCTCACAGAGTGGCATGTCTGCCTGCAGCTGCAGAAAGGTGCCTAAGTCAAGAGGCAGGAGAAATTTGTTTTAGGGACTACTGTAGCTGTCCCTGCTCTGATGCAGGGCTTGATGGATTTAGCTACCAGACATGGGTGCCCAAAACAGGAAAAATGCAAATAACAAAAGAAGCTTTACTTTTTATTGAAAATGTAAAAATCATGTGAATCATGTACAATATTTTCTCATAAGGAAAATTTTAGCTGTTTCATAACGTTTCACAAAACTGTAAAACATTTCATTTTTATAAAGACTTTTTCATAAAACAAAGATAAAACTAAAGTAGTATTACAAAGCTATTTTCTAAATCGTCAACAGAGAACTGAAAATGTTTAACAGATTAATTCATACAAGTGGCAGGAGGAAGGACTCTTCCATTTGTAAATCTGCAAGAGGACACACAAAGGTATAGAGGGGCATGGGTTTTTTGTTTCAAAACGTTTAAAATCAAGTGACATGTTAAAACAGTACAGACGTGGATTCATAGGATGGTACAAGTTCTAGGACTGCATTTCTCTACACTACCTCAAACAGTGCAACAGTGATTCAGTGTAAATCTCTACAGTGTTTCATTGATTCAATACTTGTGTTCAAGTATGTGTCCATGAGAATGATCAAAATCTCTACTTAGCTATTTTAATTTTCTTGTTTATAATATGTTATAAGTTACAGTAGATTATCCCCTTCAGTATGTTTCTAAATCAAATGAACTGGTTTCACAATACATTCTGTAATAACCTGTTCAATAATGTTAGCTTAATCACCTCAACATCTGTTGCAAAATACACAAGATCATTCTGACTCTGAATGCCAAAAATATAATAAAATTAAAAAGGGCTTTATTTCCATATACAACAAAACTATTCAGCTAAATTAAAATAGATTCAAGATAACATGACTTTTTTTTTTTGGCAACAGAGAGATGACCCTACTGAAAATAAACATTTAAAATACTAGTTACTATTTTTTAAAAATTCTGATAAATGTATCCAAAATTGTTCATATAAAAATTAATTACGAAAATGCCAGAGTATAAAACAAATTGGCTGTCTAACCACAACAATTAAGGATGTCTGGCAGGCAAAAATAAATTAATTTGATTAAATTATATGTAATCTGATAATATTTGGTCTGAAGAAGCGTGCGTGTGTGTGTGTGTACGTGTGTGTGTGTTTATAAATAAAAAGATTGCAAAGAGCTGAGAGCCAGCCAGCCTGACAGAGGTCAACTCTTTTGTTGCATTTTTTGCGCATAAAAGTCCCTGCACGTCTCACAGCACCGCTGATACCACCTCATGTCTTGACAGAGGTTCTTCTCTCTTATCACTCTGCAGTACACAGGCCACTGGTCTCCCAGGCACTTGAATGTTAAAGCAGCTGTGAAACAACAACAAAAAAATCAAATATGCATTTATTAGTTTTATGTTTATTAGTGAAGAATCAGGTAGCAAAGGTGCAAAGGACACCAGAAGTGTATCTGGGGAAGGAAAAGGAGAATAGATGTAGATATGCAACAAAAGACAGACAAAAAAATCCTCCTGCTGTTGATATTCTCAACATTACATTTTTTTAAGGCCAGCTTAATTTATAAATTGGATTAAGTTGCATTGAAAGTAATTGGTTTAATGTCATGCACCTGTCTCCTCATGACAGAATGAAGCCCATCTTTCTGCCCTATACAGAGGCGAGCTGGGGCTGGGGCCAGGGCTGCATGGAGCAGCTGCTCCAGCTGAAACTGCCCTCAGTCTGAGACGGAAGTTGCCACTGGAAAAACAGGAAGCCTCAGCTTGCGTAATACCAGAATGGGGTTCTCAATGACACCTGTGACACCTGTAAGGGATTTTTTTTTTATCAGAGGCAGGTAGGGAAATGTAGGAATTAAAGCATGGAGACTGCTGCTGGTTTTGTGATCAGCCTTTGCTCAAGAAATGAAGACTTTGTGCCATGTTGTCAACGAATGGAAATTGACCAAAACTACATGACATCTTATAGCATCTTTCTTTGTAACTGAAATAATCTACTAGACCTTTAGTTTTGTCTGGCTTCTTTGTTCAAAGGAACAGAAATATATTTTCTTGCTAGCTTGAACACTACAGATGCCATACTACGAGGCACTCATAAGGTTTGAAGACAGTTAGCAAGTCCCATGGTATGTTTTGTAATGTAAATCCATTTTATCTAGAAAAATGAAACTTACAGTATGGAATCAATGACAGTTGTTATGTTGGCAAATATACGTGTCCAGGCCCAATTATCACATTTTGTGCTTCTCAAATGCACAAATACTGTGCGTTTCTTACCTTCCTGATCTTTTTGTCCCCTCTCCAAGTACATTCAAAATGTTTTTTTCTTTAAATTGTCTTCCAATACATTGGTCTGACTGCATCACTCTCTTTTTAATCACTCCAACACATCTTCCCTCCTCCATGTCAAAGGCACGCTGTTAATCCTTACCTTCAAATCTTTCATGTCTTATCTTCACCCAGTTATTCAGGTTGCTCTGTAAGTAGTCTACGGCAGCTTTCTAACTGTGAGAATCCCTGACTACCAAACTCCTCCTCAAAAACTTTCTAAAATGACAAGACATCACACTAGCCAGAAAAGCTGCTGTTTGGTTTACTCTACCTACTCTGACGGTTGCTGTAACTATTCAATTCTCTCTAGCAGTCATAAACATTCAGATGCAGAAGTCTGACTTCTGTTGTACAAAATAGGCATATATTCACATGTGTTGTCTTTTTTCTTGTGAAGCCCTCTATTAATCCACCCACCTGTTTTGCTTACAAAAGCCTCTTACAGTGCTTATCATAGAAGGACCCTGGTACCAAATTTGGATCTTTGCACATTCAGTTATTCAAGCTGTAGCGCATACATGGAATTAATATGGCAAACCAGTGAAAAATAGGGCACAAGAAACAGACATCACCCAAAAACCATCATAAACACTGAACTGAAAAAGTCAATCTCACAGAAGATTTGAGTTACTTTCCTTTTTTAATAGAAGGGAAAGAGAAACCAAGAGCATATTTATAAAAGAGTAGAGGTGGTGCAATCCGTATCAGCTTCCACTAGCCCTACCCCCAAATCTAGAGCACCTATACTGCATAATAGGAATGGAACTGGAGGCCAAAATGATCAATAGATTCAAGAGCAGCATTGCTTTATGTATTTTGGAGATGTTAATATTTCTACCAGACTGGATTCTGACTTCTGCTGGATGAGATTGACCTGTAGATTACTAATATCAGTGCTACATAATCCATTCTACGAGGACAACATAGCCCAGTCTTTTTTTGTGCACTTTACATTAGGTAAAATTTTAATGAATCTGACACTGTGTTTTTTCTGTGAAACTTTGTGATGTTTACTCTGTGACACAAAGCTGCTTTTACCTCACCAGAGGGAGAGCATCAGTGATGGAGTGATGGCCTCTTGCTTCTGAGAGATCAGTTGTACAAAGAATAGATAAATTACAAAGGGCAACCTTACAACAGTGAAAAAGTAGAGGAGAGGACCCTAAGCAACAGCTGCCATCTCATCCAGCAAACTGAAACAATGACTACTACACAGAAATGTTTAAGGGTTAAAAACTTCAAAGAGAAATACCCTTCACTGACTTAAAGGAAGGATTACGCACAGCCTGCAATGTTAGACTTGCTTTCCATGCAGGAGTAATCTATGTGACAGGAGGGTTTATCTTAACAAGGGCTCTGGCAAATCATCTGGAAAGGGTATGCTGTCTTACAGCAAGCTTTTGAATATTCCTCAGTCATGCTCAAGAAGCAGATGAACGACTTGGGGAACTAATGGTAAGACCATCATCAACAACCCACTAGGAAATAACAATTAACAGAATTAACAGTTCTGTAGTTATTCAGTAACATAATTTCTTGAAGACCAACAAGAGACCTGAGTTCCTCCAGGGACAGCAAATCTCTTCATCTTAGTAATTTTCCTTCATACATCCTAATCCATCACGCACAGATTGTAGACATTTGAACTAAAGACAAGTGGAAGGAGCTATTTGTATTTGAGAAACAAATAAGGGCCTCCTTGACCTCACAGATATCATGAAAACATAGTTTGCAGAGCTTTTAAAGAGAAAACAAGGTATTTTCTTATTGGTAAAAGTGAGTGGGCAAATATATATAAACATACATAATATGTTTATAGTGTGTCTAATATAAACGTATTTTCATGTTGGATGTTTTGTGTCCATAATATCATACAGTCCCATAATACGGTCCTTCCTTGGACAGCAAAACCCTTCGCGATTCTGAGGTACAGTCTCTGATGTACACACTGGAACACTGAGGCAGAGAGATGAGTCTCTGCATAGAATTTACATCTCCTGAGTCCTAGCCCTCTGTTTTTAAACTGGGATCATCATTACTCTATGGAGAGAAAGAACTAAAAAGAGATTTCCAGTGAGAATGTGTCATTTTGACTGCTTACCTAACCTGGGTGATGTTATCGTGTTAACATTAATTTTCTCATTGCAGGGGTGGAGATGACAGGGTCTGTAGGCTGCAGGCTTTTCTGAGGAAAAGCATTCATTGCCATGCCTTCCCGTGATCTTGTGCATGCACTGGATGACTCGGGACTGCATCCCTTTGCCACAGGTAACAGAGCACTGGAACACACAGAAGACACATGTTCATTCGAAAGGTATTTTTGCCTGTAAACATGAAGGTGAAATGCCAGTCCAGGTGAAGTCAGTGGCTGCTCCTTCAGGTGTCAGCATTCCAAGATTTCTGCCTTCCATAATGTTAGCTAAAGGCAAATCAATTTAAAAAGCACAAATACATTGGCAGTATTTATTGAAGGACTGATTCCAGCATCCTGTTGCTGTCAAGGCCCATTTTGTAGAACCTGTGATGAAACTGAAACACAGCAATGTGCCTGACAGGAGCAAGGGCTGTTCTCCTTTATCCATATCCTAATTTACTCTTATTAGAGGTGAAAATGGTGAAACAAAAGAAAATGCTTACAGACACTGACAGTGAGAAGCATTTTTAATTAAGCCATTATTTCTGCCAGTGCAAAAGTGCTTTTTCTACTGAGCAGAGTGTATCCCTCCTGTCTTTGCGTCACATCTTCATGTTTTCACATGTGTCCCACAAACGAAATACACAGCGTGAGTCATGCTGCCTGGCCTTTAATCAACCTTCCCATCTCGTTGCCACAGAGAATGAGGTGAGAAAATAAAAGAGCTGAGCACTGTAACAATGGCAATGTTCTAGTTCTATCACAGTAACAAAATATATTAGAAAGAAAACTTGGGCAGTGCTGTACAGATGCATACAAAACCTATTCCAAAACAACAAAATACATGCTTTCCCGTTTGCTGACTTGTGAACAAAATTTCACAGGGCATGAATTATTTTTGTGTCCACTGACATATGTTCTATTGCTTTAACTACAAATTCATTAAAAAATTTCTATACTGCAATCTGCTCCTACCTGCTAATGATTTTGACTTAAGTACCCACAATTTTAATTAAGTTTTGGAGAAATTTGCTATAGAGGACATCTTCATATATTAATCAATTTCTTGCAATGAATGATATGAGCAGTGGCTGAAAATTTATGCCACTGTCATCCACATAATCCTCCAAATCTTTTTATTCTAAAAAATCTCAGTTACATAAATATTCAGAACACGCTTCCTCAGGAAGCTTCAAGAAGCAGCTGAAAAAATATTGAAATGAGAGAGAAAGACAAGGAGAGGGTGCTATAACAAAAGACGTTTCCCAACCATTCTGTCTCAAGATGGAGAAGTATAGTTTTCTGAAAAGAAAGAATAAATTTTGAGTGTAGGAAACTCTAGAGGGATTTCTACTGTTTAGTTTTGTTATCTATGTGCTTTTGAGTCACGTTTTAAACACTGTTACTTGGAGGAAAGATTTACACATGCCAAATGGGCAATAGAGGGCTTTACCCTAATATGTACATCAAGAGAAGTGAGACTCATGTCTTTTGGACTCATGATACGCCGGGAGAAGTACAAGAGACTAGGATACACACTTGAAGGGTGTTTTCACAAGGGACTGAACAAGGTCCGAAGCACACTTCAGTTGGTAACCACATGAAATCAAACACTGGCATGCTACAGAGGCAGCAAATGGACTTGATTTTGCTTCTGTTCTCAGTGATGTACATCAGGAGTAACTCCATAAAGTCAATAAAGAACTATAATTTCTTGTGAAGTTAATCAGATACAGCCTGCATGAGCCAAGGCATGCAAAGACATTCAATTACGAATACATAATTTTCTATTCAATAGCAACCACAGCTTAATATATGAACAAATATGCTGTTTACAGGAGGGAATCTAGCTAGTACTGAAGTCTTTTCAAAGCAGAAGTATGTCATCAAATTTGAATTTAGTATACTGCTTTTAAATTGCATGAGAAAAAGCATCTCCCTGAATTCTCCGCCTTTTTCCAGTGCAGCTAAAAATAATCTGACTTCCTGCAATGGCCTACATGATGCACACGGTAAACATTTATAATCACACATATATATATACCCAAATTTAATCATCAATAGCAGCCAGAACATTGATCTTAATCTTGGCAAAATTCCATCCGCTTCTTGGATTCCTCTCTCCATAATTTCAGAGAGATTTCTCTTTGGAATATTTTAATGGAATAGCAAGTGAGACAATGGAATAACAAAATTAAAAAAAAATCCCAACAACACAAAAAGCCCCAAAACCTAAGAATGAAGGAAAGATGAAGGTAATACGACAAAGATAATATGATGAAGGTAGTAAGATGAAGATAATCTTTAAAGATTATCACAATGATCTTAATTTAGAGTAATTTTGCACACACTATTGTATTTTTTTTCCCTTCAGTAAAACACTTGCATGCTTATTAACCAAAGTAGAGTATGTGTGAGCTTGTAGTATGTGAGCTTCTTTTATCAGAGGAGGCGGACAGGACAGGCAGGTGGATCTGGTACATAAGATCTCCTAAAAATAATTTATCTGCCCTTAACCTTTGGTTATCCTAAAATGACTAGGTGCAACCTAGCCATATGGAGTACTGGAGGGGAGAATGGGATTTGAAAACACTAGACTTCTGCTGAGAAAATGGACTCCAATGGTTTACCTACTAATTCATAATGCATAACAATTCATGTATGCAGGTGCCTTTGTGGAGGGCGCTCTGGCACCAGTCATATCTTCTCTATATCAAATGAGCTCTGGCCTGAAAGCTTCTCGTGACTGTAACTGAGACAATATGCAACAAGCAGACAGATCTCCCTCTGGACTAATGAATGTTTAGGCCCTGAGTTTCTGTGCAGAATTTGGCAAGATTTTGACATTAAATCTTAATTGGTGAATTACCATCCCTTTAATGACTGAGCTGCTACTGGCCTTTGTGAGATATTTCAAAGAGTGCCATGAAGCATTACAAAGTTGTTTTCTATCCAAAGATGTATATGTCTTGCAAACAATTGATTTTAGTCTTGCATGACCTACTTATTAACATCCTAACTTTAGAGGAAGGAACTGACACTAAAGATGATAAAACAAAATGTCTTAGTTCATATAGGAAATATGTGGCAAAGCAGGAAATGAAATAAGAAAATTGCCTTCTCTTTTATCTTCTTTTCTTCTCACAGAAATGAACTGATTTTTAACTTTGTATTTATTCTCATTTTACAAAACTGAGAACTTAATTTATTAAGTCTTGTAAGATGTTAGGGGGAAAATTGAGGCAGGGCTAACACACTGATTTGCAATCCAAAACTTTCAAAGCCAGCCTGATCAATTTACAAGTAAAAGAGTTTTTTCCAAACCACTAGTGTTTTAAAATCAACCAGGGATCTGATAGTCAAGCTGTGCTGTTGCCTGTTCACACATCAGCAGCAGCAGTGGTGTCTGACTTCAGAATTAAGAATTCTACTGATTGCAAACCAGAAAAAAGTATCTTTTTACCATATCAGTATTATCTCACATTCAAAGTAGTAAGAAATAGTATGAAATAGGGAAAACACACTTCAGGTATGGCATTTAGCAGTGCATTTGCTAGCTACACAGACAAACAGTGAGATTTCTGTTTGTCTCCATGAAGTGGTCTTAAACCTGAATTTGTGCTGCACACACACCAGCCAACTGCTGATATAAACTGAAAGCAGCCACCGAATACTGGAGAATAAAAGGCATCCATAATATTTTTCTTTTTCACTCTGCAAAGGAATGGACTTGGTCCAACTTCACTAGGAGACACCTCATCTTCTGCAAACCAGCTAGATGCAACTCAGAGCAACAATTGCATCTCATTTTACTGCATATGCACATGTACATTCTAGCTGAAGCAGACTCTTCCAAAACTGTCTCCTAAGCTTGCCTCACTTTTGGATTTCTCTCACTGAAAATATTCAACCTGAGGCAAATACCTCTCACTGGATGTGCAGCTGTCACATTTTAGGTAGCACTTGTGGCAGGTAGCTAAAGCTTCTGCACAATTCTGGAATTTCCATGTTTAAAACTGTAACAAAGCTTTCAACTTAACAGCAAACAAAAATAGTTTCACTTTTACATATTTAACAATTATTTTAATAGAAAGCAATCTATCTGTCAAAATGGCTTTTATTTCCCATGATTTTGTATATAAATATATATATAAATACAAAGCTTATATATAAAAAATGTACAGAAAAGGCCCACTCCAAACCAATCTGTAGCAACTGCATCAATTCAGCAGATTTCAGATTAATTTCAACCCACAGCTTTTATTACTAGTGAATAAAGAATACTTTTCTGTAGCTCTTCTTCCCACCCCCTCCACCTCCCAAATGTCACTCTTGCACACGCTACACTTTACTTTTGTGGTGGTTAATTACATTTTATTTCTGACTGTTCAGATGACCTACATTTTAAGGCCATGTAGCTGATTAGCAAAAATTCCCATAGGACAACTGTGTTTGTAGGTTTAGACTAAATGTTCTAATATGCAGCCAGAAGTTTTTTATGTGGCTGTTAATCTGTGCATTTTGGACACAGTCCTAAAGGTACTGTAAAACCATTCAAGCAGCAAGACATGTAAAACATTCCTGTTAAAGATTACAAAAAATTCCTGGATAAATATAGTTAACAGCTATTTTTTTTGAAAGTTTTTCTTTCTTTCAAATAAAATCTACCCACCCTGTTTGAATTTTGTCCTACTTTTGAACTTCTTTTAGACATAATTTCAAGGACAGAAACCTAGGCGTTAAATATAACAATCCTTACACTTGGCATGCACACCCGTTACCCAAGATTCCTTCTTTCTGTTCCCTGCCAAAGATATATATTCTGGAGAGAATACATATTCCCAAGGCCAACAGCTGAGGAAGGTGCTGTAATGCCTTAGCTGCTTCCAGCTGGCCTTCAGAAGAAGTAGGAATTCCTAAATTAAGGGAAAAATTGTCACTGGCAGACAGTAACGGTCAAAATGCATCTTTCTGCCAAGACAACAGGCAATCACTGGAGAGGCTGATACAATCCACAAGAAAAACCCAATCTGTGACAATATTAACAGAATTGACTTGGACAATTTATTTTCAAGAATAAATGGATTGTTCAATAAAAGGTTTTTACAAGTCTAAGTAGCATTCAAAGTGGAGAGCAATGTGCTCATAAGGAAACTCAGTGATGAGTTCTACTGGAAATTATTAGCAAAGCATTCCTAATCATTTATGTATAGGTTCATCAGTTCCAGCATTTAAGCAGTTTCAACCTTTTCATAAAGTGAGTGTGAAACATGGATAGCAAGCAATCAGACTTTAGCAACAGGATTTGTATTTGCTGACATACTTGCAATCTGTTCATATATCTTGTATTTTTATGAAGTTTGCTTTCGAAGGCAGGTAGTAGATAAAGTGGTGCATTTGTTTTCAACAAAGACTTTATACTGAGTTTAGCAATATTCTTAAAGATTACTAAATAAAGCAAATAATCTGCAGTTTATTTAAGAACTTTTTTTTTTTAAATAAAGGCATTTGTGAACAGTGTAACTAATACAAAAAGAGGGACTAATGGATCCAAACATAAGATGGAGTCTGAGTTCTCCCATGCATCATTTCCAGGAAGGTCTTTCTGCCTCTCTCATTTCTGACACACCCAACACCTCAGTATGTGAATGCCAAATTTAAAATTCAGAACTTGTGCTAAGTTTAGCTGAAAAAAATCTGCTGTTGGTCTCTCCTAAGTTTAGCAAGTTTGAGTTGTCCTTATTTGTTTTATTTTCCTTTTCTCCTTTTTTTTTTTTTTTCCCTTCTTTCGCCCCCTCATTTTTCTTTCTAGCTGTTCCTTCTGGAGTAATAATTAGTACTGGATAACTGTTTAAAAGAAATAAGATTTTAAAGTAAGATAGACAGAACCCCAGCTCACCTTTGGCAAGTTGGGCTAGAGATAGGGTTCCAATAAAGGAAACCCTTATCACCTCATTTCAGGAATCTGGACCTACCTTTTCTCTTTTTTCTTTTTTTTCTTTTTTTTTTTTTAAAATCCTTGTTAGCTTCCCATGCAAAACAATGCAGCTGTTTGGTGGATGATGAGAAACTAACTTTGGTAACAAGACAAGAAGCAACTGAAAGTTTACGAGTAAAATTTGGTTGAGGAAAACCACATAGAATTTGGTGTAATATGATTATTAATGACACAACAAAACCCAATTTTTTCTAGAACAGTATATAAAAATCTGTACTTGAGAATACCATGACTCTTTTGCTCCGAATCAATAGTGGGGTTTGATAGGCATCAATCTTAACAGAGTTGTTGAACTCAGCTCAGAAGTAGCAAATTCTTTGTCTGTATTTGAAACACAGGTTCAGTTCCCCAATTTCTTTCTTGGATGAACTAATGAAACACAGTCACTCACTTCATGATTTAAAAATCTTGATTGTCCCAATTAAACTAGTTTGGTTTGTTAGGACAGTTGGACTTACTAGTTCATTTAGGAAGCCCGCTTAGAGAAGTAGTGGTAGGACAAGAATCTCCTCAAGCTCAGGGAAGGCTAATGCTGCAATATACTTCTTATTGGACTAAGCAAGGAATGAGTAGAAGACCCTTGAATTTTTGAAGGGAAAATTTCTTGCCAGGCTAAAGAGTTTTCTAATGTGGCACACAGGATAGATTTGGATCCCTCTGGAACCAGAAAAAGAGCAAAAGGGAAGGGTATTTTTTTCTGGTGGATTCTTCCACCACCTTTATAATGAATTAAAAGCCTTTATCATGAAAATTTTCCTTTCCTCCACAAACAGTAATCTGATTATGATAGTATTATTTTCCAAAAAACCACCAGGATAAAAGTTCCTGAAAACTTCAAAGTGAAGACTAAGCTTCAGCATTAAGCTGCAAAAATACCATGTATGACAACCTGGAACCCTGATCCATAAAAACTATTGCAGCCTCTCATTTCCCCCTGCAAATCAAGGAAGGTATCAGCATTTTCCTCTCATCATTAATGACCTATGTCAAAGAATGGACAAAAACTGTAATACTGTAACAGATACAGGAAGCAATGTTTCTCTGTATGCTCCAGATGTTCTTTCCTTTCACATCATTTTCACTTTTGTATTTGTACTCGCCAGAAGAATGAGATGTTATCCAGAGGCACCTGGACAAGCTGGAGAGGTGGGCCTGTGTGAACCTCATGAGGTTCAACAAGGCCAAGTGCAAGGTCCTGCACCTGGGACGGGGCAACCCCCGGTATCAGTACGGGTTGGGGGATGAAGGGATTGAGAGCAGCCCTGCAGAGAGGAACTTGGGGGTACTGGTAGATGAAAAGCTGGACATGAGCCGGCAATGTGCGCTTGCAGCCCAGAAAGCCAACCGTATCCTGGGCTGCATCAAAAGAAGCGTGGCCAGCAGGTCGAGGGAGGTGATTCTGCCCCTCTACTCTGCTGTGGTGAGACCTCACCTGCAGTACTGCGTCCAGCTCTGGGGCCCTCAGCACAAGAAGGACATGGACCTGTTGGAGCGGGTCCAGAAGAGGGCCACAAAAATGATCCGAGGGCTGCAGCACCTCTCCTGTGAGGCCAGGCTGAGAGAGTTGGGGTTGTTCAGCCTAGAGAAGAGAAGGCTGCGAGGAGACCTTATTGCAGCCTTTCAGTACTAAAAGGGGGCCTACAGGAAGGATGGGGAGAATCTTTTTAATAAGGCCTGTAGTGACAGGACAAGGAATAATGGATTTAAACTAAAGAAGAATAGATTTAGACTAGACATAAGAAAGAAATTTTTTACAGTGAGGGTGGTGAAGCACTGGCACAGGTTGCCCAGAGAGGTGGTCGAGGCCCCATCCCTGGAAACATTCGAGGTCAGGTTGGATGGGGCTCTGAGCACCCTGCTCTAGTTAAAGCTGTCCCTGCTCACTGCAGGGGGGTTGGGCTAGATGACCTCTAAAGGTCCCTTCCAACCCAAAGCACTCTATGATTCTATGAGATATCACTGCATGGTATTTTGGCAGAAGATGACTTTCCATTGATTATAACTATCAAACATGGAAACAAGAATCTGGAAGCAGTTAGATTTGACGACCTCATAATTACCTCTGTCCTTCTGATTAAATTAGTTGGAGTATGTAATTCTGGACTGATGAAAATGAACTCTTAGAAGTATTTGAAATATTAGCCTTTGAGTGTATAATTTAACGTTAGCATATATGACAATGCTGGCTTGCTGCTCTGTAGAAAAGCTTCCAGGGAAAAGCATATTTCATCAGCACAAAAATGTAATTAAAGGATTATGGCATTGCTAATGAAAAGACACTTTGAAGAACCCATTAAGGACATAAAGGAAATGTCATAGCAGGGGAAAAAAAACTCCAAGAAACCCCTTTCTCTTCAAAATTTCTACTATTTTATCTATTTACTTTTCAGAAATAAAAGAAACATGCCAAAAAGCTGTTTTGTACCACATAAAATTAAGTATTTGGCTTTAAATAGCATTATGCTATATAGCACTCTCAAGTTTTTCCAGTAGTAGTGTAAGTAAAAGAAAGAGCTCATTCCTAACAATGACTTTACTGCCATTCACTATATCTACCAAATTTTAAATCATGAAGATCTGAAGTGGTAGCAGGTAACTCAGCTAAAGGGATATGAAAGATACTAAAAAAACCTCATAACAAATTGAGAGTTTATGAGGAAACTGAACCCTAAGGACTTTTTTTTAGCTGAAACACCGTAATCCCACATATGGGTCATTACTTTTGAAATAAAAACCTTAGAAGAGAAACAGAGAAAATGAAGTAGAATAATAACTTACAACTATCAATAAAACTTCCACTGGTTAATTTTTTCTTCAAAATGCCTAAACACATTTTCCACTGGAAGCAAATGGATTTCCAGAAAATTATTCTAGCTGCTTTATTAGTAGGAAAACCATACTGAAGGGTAACACTTTCATTATGTATGATGGGGCCACCCAAAAGCAAGACTGTCCTCAGGGAGCTATCAGAGGGCCAGGAGATAGACAATGTTGACCTGAGTTGTTGTGATCCTGTAATAAACTTACCAAAGAATGATCATTACTTTTGGGTGAACTCTGTTTTATGGCAACATTACTGGAAGTATTTGTGGCAAGATTAGATGAGGAAACTCTGGAGATTAAACATAAATCTATGAACAACAGCCTGAAACAGCACTGGTAAAGCAGAAAAGTGAATCTTTCTTACAGTATTTAAAAATATGTAATATTGCCAGTAATTCTTCAAAACTGGTAAATGAATAATGTTAAGTAGCTATTCTGATTCTCTCTTGCCAGTCAGAAATCAGACTTTAATTTGAAACAATTATTTCAAAAGAATTTTTCAAGAATTAGTTATTACATATATAGAAAAATTTTATTTTTAAAGTCTTTTCAGCTAGTAACTAGTTACAAGCTATTAGAAAACAGTAAAAAATCACACAGATTAAAACAAAATAACAAAAAATAAACAACAATAAATACTTTTTTGACAAGATGAGGACCTCATAGAAGATCACATTTATCACAAGAATGAACACCTGAAGCAGTATTATCTACATTAACTGCATGAAAGATAGGATAAAAAATGCATGCAAGAAAAAGGTTTTCTGTACCACAAAAATCAGTTAGATCCCACAAGAGCAGAAGGATTACATAAATTCTAACAAAACCCAAGTGAACTGGCTAAATGAGTTACACGTTGGCAGATGATATGGTCAGAGATGCTGAAGAAAACATTTCGAAAGAGAGAGAGATGATCTTAGAGATGGAGATACACCAGGCAAAAGAACGCCTACTGGACTGAGTCTCAGCACTAGACTGAGCAATTGGATTTTCCCACGAACATTGACAGCTTTGGAATGGCTTGTCAGCTATCAGAGAAAAATCCAAGCATTATCATGAACAGACCAACAAAATGATCTGCCCAATGTGTATCACTAACCAAAAGCAAGGAAGAGCATTAAGACAGAAATTAGAGTAATGAACGTGTAGCAAAAGCCTATGCTGAGAAGATAAAAAAAGTATGTGGTTCAAAATGTCAGGGGACTGGTGTTCTCCTCCAAACTGTGGGACCAGCCATGAAAAGCCAGACAAACTGCAGCATTTTCCAGTTTGTATACTGAGATAGTCTTACAATGTAGACTCAGGTACATAATCAGTTATTGTAAAGAGACTGGAGGTCCTTATGTAGAATGGGCTGTACATACACAACATATTCATTTCAGTTCAGTGAAATTCTGAGAAGATAAAACAGAAGTTGCTGCTTTTGTTTGTCTTGTCCTCCCCTTTACTGTCCAATGTTACTTCGAATTCCATTAACTCCTTTCTTACCTACTTACTTGTGATATTATGTGACGATATTTTTTGCACATAAATTCAGCATAACTCTTTGGGATGCTGAAATTCTGATGGTCAGTATAGTCCCTATCTTATAAAATTTTGTTGAGAATAATCTTTTTAAACCGAGCCTGATTGAGCAAGAATTGTCAGCACAAGGACACTGAAGGGATGCTCAATGTTAATACTCTTCCTCATTCAGAAGAGTACTCTGGCATACTCATCCTGCTAGTTGGGCTATGATGTTCTGTATTGTAATGGTTGTGTAGTAGAGTGTTAGAGTAAAGATTTCCCTGGTAAATACCATTTTTCTACCTGCTGAATTATGCATCAGCCTTCCAGAAGACTCATTGTTCAAAGATCCCAGCAGCCATCAACAAAAATTGGTAGGCATTTCTGGCAAGTCCTGGATATAGGACATCGCTTCTATTCAGCAATTCCCAAGAATGTTTTTCTTTATTTAAATCTATGTTTATATGCATATGTGTGCATATGTAAGTCCCCTGCAGCAGTAACGCCTGGCCTGGCGCCACCAGAAAAGGTTGGGAATTGCTATTTGGCCTGATCTAGACTGCACTAGAATGGCTTGGAAGACACCGACAGTGACGGGAAGCTGTTACTGATATCCTCTGTGACATATGCCTTTGTAGCTGCATGACACATCTCCTGCTAGCTGTTAACTAACTTGTCTCCTTCTCCTGGCCTTGTCTGCTCCAAGAGATCACAACATCCAGAAGTTGAAAGACAGTACTGAGCAAGCCTCAGCACAAGCAAGTGGGTTCCTGCTGTCTTCTCTGTAGTAAAAACCCTTAACAGTTATTCAAAGGCATCCTACTTGTATTTCTAGCTCTAATAATTATAGCTAAGGTGGGTATTTTTTTCCCTAATTCTAGTTTTCTAGTTTCTGATTCAATTTTTTTATCCTGAAGGTAATCCCCATCTCCTTTTTAAAAGTAAGATCCAGCATCAAAGTTTAATGTTGCAATACAAATGTACCTGTAGGTTTTTCTCTTTGTGAAGACATTCAGTAAATGCCATGATGCCATGATGCCTAACAGTTTAACCAAACTTCCTCCCTGAAGCCATACTTTTGTATTACTCTGCAAAATTTCAAGAAGCCTTTCACCTCATTGGTCTGAAAAAAGCCATTCCAAGAACTTAAAACAGTTGACAGTATCTTGTTTGACCAATCCACTTCTCATGTTGTACTCCATGAGAATGTCATTATGGGCACCCACTTGTTTACTTCTTGAAGGGAAAGTTCAAAACAAATGTATAAAGCCTGTACCTTCTGATTGAGACCCTCTCCTAGGACACATTGGAAAAAAAAGAGTAGCTGTTATCAGGTGGATTTAAAATGTTTTTTCCATTCTTTTCATTATCTATTTGGTTATATACTTCTCCTACCATGTCACTTGTCAGGTAAGACTGCAAACATCTTTCAGCAGCAACTGTAAGCTTCTTTTGTTCTTGTTTGTTCTTGTTTGTTCTTGCTTGTTCTTGGTTCATTTTTCTATGGGGCCTAGCAAGGCTCAATCCTGATGGGAACTACTGATGTACCACAACTTAATTTTTTTCTAATATAACCCCACTTACAGATAATGTAATTCAAGATACAACACAACATCCGCCCACAGTTACCTTTTGATTCCAGTTTGGCATTCCCAAAAACTTTGCTTACCCTAAAGAGGCTTGTAGCCAAAAACCAGCATAGAAATCCCGTAGATCTAAGTGTGATACAGATACCAGAATTTCCCATTTATGTGTGATTTTGTGTGTGTGCACAATGGGTAACATCTACTTTTAAAATCCTTTCCAGACTTATCAGTGCTTTTGCCTATTATTAAGGGTGGTCTTGTTCTGTTTTTCGAGAAACTGACATGACATTACATTTATTCCAGGCAAAATACTACACTGATCTATTAAAAAAACCTTTATCTGAAACAAATGATGTTAGTATTACAGGATTGGTTAGAAATGTATAAAAACCTCCTCACTCTCATTTCATTATATTGACATCTTCCATATGATTTGCTCATACTTCATTTCTGAAACAAAGACATACCTCATTTGCTGGAAACTAACTGTATAATGAAGTCAATATAAAAGTTATTAACATGATGCCAGTATTATTTTGACTTCTATTTTTTCACAAAAGTCACATAATTTCTTTGTCCATAAATCTATTAATAGTGTTACACTTTGACTCATGGCCAGCACTATCCTGTTCCCAGAATCTAGAAGAGCTAACAATTTTGGATGGGGACCCAAAGAATAAAACCAAGGCTAATTACCTTGTCAGTAAAACTGTAACATTAATATTATCCAAATTATTTTTTTTAATTGAAGGAGATTAAATCAGTTGAGTCATTTGCTATGCAAATTCAGGGGTTGTTTAAATGTTTAAGCACACTTTAAAGGTTGAATGCCCCATGCTGCTGAATAGTTGGCAAAAAAATAATTTCTTTCTTTTCCTCTCCATTTTCACATGTTCTTTGATTGGGACAGAAGAGAAGCAATCCTCATCACTGACAGCTGCTTTTTGTACCACTCAATTGGGAGATCTCTCTGTCACCTGTTGGGTTCACTGTCTCCACACAACAGCTGGAGACTTGACTTCCCCCCCGATACACACGCACACACACACCTTCTAGACAGCACTGCATATATTGTCTTAAATAAATAATTTGGAATAGGTCATGAATTCTGGGACTCTTTGGTGTAAAAAACCAAGCAGTCGCTTCAGATGTCCTTTCAGACTCACTGGAAAAAATTTAGCAGATTAACCTTTGTTCCCCATTTTTGCTTCTTCAGCCTATAGACAGAGTGAACTCCATCGCAACCATTGGGACCATTATCCCAGATGTTGTATTTGACTCCTCTGCATCTCAGGTCTAACACATAGATACTATTTAGAAATTCTGCTGCTGCTGCTTCATTCATTTCTACCGAATGCATCCTCTTTCCAGCCTCCACAGCCAAATGTCTTTTTAGAACTTATACCATATTATATTCTCTGGTCTCCTCTACACATACACATTATATTTCTTCAACTTAGAAATGGCTGCTCTTAAATTCTACTCCGTTGCCCAGTATTTTGTTCCTATTATCCCCTGCTGAATGTCTCCAAAAATTTCTGCTATAATATCATATCAAACTTAAGCTTTTAATTATTATTTTCAAAACCCATTCTCCAAATTATTCTCCCCTCCAAAATTCATCCTGCCTCTCATGCTTCATTTATTCCACCAATGTTCTGAAGATTATAAATAATAGCAAAAAAAAAACCCCTAAACCACAGCTTCCTACATAAAGTACCCTAGACCTGCCCTTCGAGCACCCTATGCTGTTGACATTTAAGTCTTTTTTCGAGAATGACTGCTACAATGACATGAACTTCTCTAGTAAGCCAGGTAGATGCATAAACACGCAGTCCATATGTATTTCATTTCACCTGTTCCCTGCCTACTTGCTTATCCTTGGATGATGAATTCCTCTGAGCATGACCCTGTCCTCATATAGCCTTGAAATGGGTGGCAATGGGCAGCTTAGTAAAAGACACTGCTGCTAATAAGACTAAGGTATGCCTCACCCTAACTGGCACTACAGTAGCTATGAGCTATGAGATTTCCTCATCTGAAGGTAACTTTTACGTGGTATTCCAAGGACAGCATTCATTGGGAAAAGGCAATGTAATTGGTAATGTTGCTCGGTGCTGGCTCCAGAAGCTCAGTTTGAGCATTTATTCTTTACATTCTCACCGTACTCATTTTCCTCATGAAGGCAGGCACAGAGCCCAACTGATGTTAAGAACAGCAATGTTTAGCATATTGAGCCACCTTGCTGACTTAAGAGCTATTATGGAGTTTAAAGCTGCATACAGGCCAGGTTATACAGCACACTTTTAAATTAAGTCAGAGTTTTAGAAGGATTGATGTGCTTATTGGCCTATTGGAGCTTGCAATTTTGGTCAAATTTTCTTTGATCTTGGTATTATTGTTAAAACATTGAGCAGAAGAATTATTTGATCTCTATGTGACGGTACTTCTAAAACAAATTAACTCCATTACAGCACTACTATGATTATTAATAATATTATCTTTTCAGTAATAGTGCAATTTAAGCTTCATTTAAAATTATGCCTTAGGAGTTCAAGGGGAGCAGCAAAGCCAATAAGGATCGCATTAAGCCTCTTGTTTCAATGTGTGAGAAGTGTCATTTAAATTTTTCAAGCCCAGTCTTGGCATTAGCTTGGGGGAACTTGGCTCTGCTCAAAGGAACAGCCTTCTGTCAATGTCAAGAACAATCCTAAAGAGTAAAAACAGTGAACACAGAAGGCTGTACTGAGCCTCTGAGTTAGAAACAAACAGTGAGCAAAGATTAACATTTATCCGAGCTTTCCACTTGTTTCCCCCATTGCAGACATATTAACATGTATGCCATGATTTCATGTTGCTATGTACTCTACCAATGGAACAGAATAGTAACAGGGAAAAAAAAAAGGAAATCCAAGTATATTTTAAATTGAACTCATGTCTTGGTAGAGAAATTAAAGTATCTATTTTTTGGTATAAATCTTGGAAACTCTCAGCTGCACAAGTCACAGTCAGGCTGTATGTTAACTGTTCAAAAAGTTTTGTCAATTCCATATGAAATATTTCCTTGTCTCCTAATTTTGAACTTTAAGGTACAATTTAGGTGACTGTTACAGCTTTAACTGTAGGGGGAAAGCAGAACATACAAGATGTCAGTAAATTTTAAACAGGAAGAAGTAAGTTCTTGTACATTCATCTATGACATAGATGTTTGTGAAAAGCACTGAATTAGCGAATAAAGCTCTTCTTTTTTCCAGAGGGCACTGGGAACACAGTGTAACCGTCTGAGCATCCCCACATAGCCCCAGCAACCCCGATTTGAATGACTGCTTCAACTAAGAAAGCAGATGGTCATTTCTCCATAGCCTACTCCCTGCTGCTGATGCTAGTGCTAAACGATGCAGGTTTTTACTGCAGTTCTGTGGCATGGAAATGCAAATACTAAACTTTATTGCCAAACACATCTTCTTGTAAAAGTAACCCTGCTACTGAAGGTTAGTTCTTTCTGTTGTTTAAAAAATTAATAGTTATACCATTTTGTGCTTTTGAGGTAGCTAAGGTAGGGGGGTTCTCTTCTAGTTTTTGTGAGGCTGTTCCAAAATATTTCCAAATATTTTAAATGATCATCACTACAAAAAAAAAAAAAATCATTTGACACTAACCTTTATCCTTTAAATGTGAAAAAAGTAAAGAAAACAGAGTAAGTAGTAATGTCATAGTGACAATTTGTACCCCATCGTCATAAAATGGGAGCTCCCAAGCAGAATTCTGTGAAACACTAGTTGCCCACAGAGTACTTGCAGCTAATTCTTGGAAGGCTGGCTAGTCATACACTGCTGGCTTTAGTCCTTGTTTCCAGCTGTTACATCACATGAAAGACAACTAAAAATACATTAAATACTTCTCCATACAAGCAAGTTAAAAACTGCCACAATAATGTTAGGCACTGAAAGTAGAAGTGTTGTGTGGAAAGTTATGAACAGAAGCAAGGTAAAAAAAAAGATTACAATCTCTCTGCTAAAGTGAGGTCTGTAATATGGCAAGAGAAAACCTTGACTTTTAAGGTTCAATTTCAGTATTTCAACATGTTTTGTATATTCTAAAGTGTATCAGATGTTCAAGGTCCTGGTCCAATAACACTCTCAATCACAGATCTAATTAGTATTTTCTGTTACAGTTTGGTCTATGCTTATATGCCTCACTGAAATCAAAACCCATATGCCCAGGAAATAATGTACTGACAACTGTGTCAAGTGTTCAGAATAGACAGTAATAGATGTTTCCCAGATATATGATTAAATGGTCTATGTGGAAATTAAATAGGCTAAAGGTGCTTCCTTATAAGGCTGGATGATGTAACTTAGTGGAAACACAGATTAATAAAATGTGCAAGCACAACAAATGAAATGTGCAAACTGTGAGGTTGGAGTGAGCTGCAGTAGAGGAAAAGAATTATAATTGATTACAACTGTATAACATATAAGCCGGAAACAATATGTTGCCTTGGTTGGGAAAAGGGGTGGAGGGACATCCAGTAGGATGGCCAAAGCAAAGTATTCTAAATGTTTAGTAATGGAAATTAAGTTGTCTCCTCAGAACCATTCTGTTAAGCAATCCTTGAAAAAGTCCCATATCACCATGAGAAATGCATGACAGAATCAGGACAGAGAACAACAAACATCAGGTCCCTGGCAGCCTAGAACGGAGGTGGAAGGGGCAAAGAAATGCAATAGAGCATCTCATCGGAGTGTGTGTTACACATAGCCAATTGATAGCTTCTACTCTGCAATCCAGAGACAATCAGAAAGCTCTTGCTGTGAGCCAAACACAGTACACAATGCATATGACACCTTGTCTCAGTAATATATGAATCCAGAAACAGGAGAGAAAGTAAGTCAAACTAAAAATAAGCAAAGACTACAGACAAGATAAATGCTACTTGATTTAATCAGATGTCATTATTGTTCTCTAACAGGTCTGAAAATGAAATAATCCTGATAGCTGTCTTCACAAACAGAAATGCCTGACTGTCTAGTACTCTTCAGTTTCTGAAGTTGTTTGCCTGCCTACTGACAACAGTAAATTTATATAACATTTGCATGATACTGAAGATTCATCTCATGCTTTCTTCATATTTCTGATTTTTATTTATACTCTGGCCTCAGTGTGACTACTTGTTTTGTTTTGGTTTTTTTGTAGCCTTATTGTTCCCTCAACTGGGAGACTCCTACACTTCTGATAAACACAATTCTTACATAGAACTCAGCTTGCAAAATGCATTATGCTGTGGGATGCTAGTATCAAGGATGCCTCACCTTAGACCAGTCTCCCATTCTCCAGACATAGCATTTGGAATAGTCCTCACAGTCCTCTGCTTCTTTAGGTCTTGTGGACAATACACATTTCTTGCGGGGATTGGTGCACCTCACAGTCCGATGCCGTACTCCCTTACCACACTTTACAGAGCACTGTTGGAAAAAGATGTTTTTCAGGTTTCTAAAAAAGTCATAGTTACCCCATGTTAGCCACTTCTAATGACCTCTGCCAGGCTAACATAAATATTTCAAGACTTCAGTGATTTCCTGGCTTCCAATCGTCAATTGCATAGACACTGGATTTGTTAAAAACTAACAAATGAACAAAAATTCCTTATGGGGCAGAACGATAATTGTTGCTCTTTCAGCTAAAAATACATAATTAGATCAAAAATTATTTGCTTAAGAAAAAACTAGGCTTTTGCATAAGGAAATATCTGAAAAGTTATGAAGTGAATGCAAAATGTTATAGTGAAAAAATCTAAATAATGTTCGTAAGAATAAGGTATGAAGCAACTTCAGAAAAACTTTACTTATGCCTAATAGACCTTTATTGGGAGGGAAAAAAGTTAAAATGGAAAAGTAAATATTCTAAAACTATGCAAGAATCCAGACTGAATTTGAAAATTCAAAGTCACTGCATATACAGAATGTGAAAACTCTCTTTGAGTTGCACAGAAGGTCTTAATCTACATTTTTTCCACGATTCCCACTTACACTGCCAAAAATTATGCCATTTCCTTCTCAAAACATTATCATTGCTTTTGATCATCCCACTGCTTGCAGATCAAAACTCTCCTTTGCCAAGCTGATTATAACTGCAGGAAGCAGTAATGGCCAGCTTCCAATATAATGGTGATAGTAGGAATAGCCATGGGAAACACCTCGCTCTTCAAAATGTATTTATTGCTTCCAACAAAAACACGCTTACTTATTTCTCGTCTCTCAAGTAAAACAAACCAACTAAACAATCTGGGTTTCTTTCTCACACCTCTCTAAGTGAATACCATTCTTCTCACAGCCAGCCCTTGCATTATAAACCTCTGTGTACCAAACCAGGAACTGCTGCTATTTACTTCTCTTATCTCTACCTTAGCATCTGCTTTTCATCTTTGAAAACATTCCCTATGTCTTAGCTCTTTCTTCCTTGGGGATCAAGGGGTGGTCCTGAGCAGAGGAGCCCAAAGAAGGGACTGCACCCATATGCAGAAGCTGCTATTCATATTTTGAACCCAGAGGGACCCATAGCACAGTATGGGTCCTCTAGTACGGGAGGCAATCAGAATTGCCTTGCTCTTCCAATGGGGAGAGACACTTCAAGTACACCCTTCAGCTTGTCCAGATGGCAGTGATAACAACACCCTTCTTCCACCACAGTCAATTACTTTTACAAGTAGTATAGCTTTTCAGAAGAAGAAGAAAGCCAAATGGACATGCACATTAAAAGATCTTAAATTAATAAAGCTTTTTGAATAATAATTACATTCTACAGCAATGCTTCAGGATGCAGTGTATGCAAAATTTTGTTATTTACAAGCCCTTTTGCCCACTGCTTCTGGTGTTCTTGGAAAAAGAGGTAAGAAGAGAGAGGAAGGGAAGGAAATGTCAAGCAGCTCCTCTCATAGCCTCTTGAAGCAGAATGGCAGCAACCACCTGCTGATCAACACCCTTGGTACTAAAGGATGTCAGAGATGACCCACCCTGAACTCAAGGTCTGGTAGCTGATAAATGGTGGCCTTAATTCCATTTACCCCTAGTTACCCAGTACTGCAGTCAGGACATACTTGATTACACGTGCTTGAAAACTGGCCAAAAGAAACTGTTCCACGACATTAACTAGGTAAAATGTAGTAGTTCTATACAGCTAGTTTTCCTAGTCCCTGATCCCTTTGCCAAATCATTGCATGAGGACCGTGAAAATCATTAGGCTGAGCTGTGCCACTTGCTGCTGAAAAAATCATATTCCCAGAAAATAGTAAGGTTTACATAATCGCTATAGACTATTTGTATAAATAAATGCAGCACCTCGGACCAGACGCCCGCCTCCCACACGGTCATGCAGTCCTGGCCTTCACAGCGCTGTGCAGAAGCGGGCTTTGGCCCAAGGCAATCCCTCTCCCTAGCTCTGATCAGGGTCCCGTTTCTGAGCTGCTGTGTGCAGGCTACTTGTCTGTTCTGGGTCCCTTTTCCACATGTCCTTGAACACGGAGTCCATTCTGTCATCATCCATCTACAAAGAAATACAGGCAATGCAGTAACATGAAATCAGGAAGGGAAAAGTACCATCACATCATCTTACTCTCTTGCTTACCAGTGCACACACCCAAGACATACCTGCGTATTTTCCTCCTCCTTTTAGCTTCACTTTGTTAATGGGCTACTTATTATTCTAGCATATTTTACAGTAAATAAGGTGTTAATGTTCACATCATTTCATTCCCCATGTTTTCAGAGTACTCTCTCATTATAATTCAAATTAGAAAAGCTCCAACATACACACACATTTTAAAGATGACAGGTCACTGATCAGGCTGTCTGTTATTCTCTATCTATATGACTGCCTATATGTCAAGTGCATGCCATGCATTTCTTTGAAAATACTTAGTTGCAAGACAGAACCACTCCTGTGTGAAAGGATCGTTGCTCTGGAGGAAGTATAAAAGCTCAGACTTCTTCATGTTCTTCAGGGTCAGGCCTAACTCCAGTTGCGTGGTTTAAATCCCAGCAGCAAGGAAGGCTGATGCAGCTTAGCAGAGCCCACATACCTGGAGAGCAATCATTCTAGAATATAATTTTCCCTAAATGTTCGGTAGCTCCAGACTATGGCCATGTGCCCTGAAAAACCAAACAACTCTGCCACTGATGCAGTACACAAGTGTATCCCAGCAGACTTAGATTGCAAGGGAGAGTTTTTAGGAAACAGAGATTTAATAAATCTATTCCAACCTTCTGTCATGCATTTGTTGTAAGAAAATAAAAATATTTAACTAAGTTTTTTTTATTATCAGTCCAGAGACTCAATTTACTACTCAAAGCCTGTCAAGATAGTGCAATAGTTTAAGATACTTCTTCAAGTGCCAATAGCAAGCAAGTCATTATGCAAGCGTATGCTTTCATTACATTTCTGTGGAAAGATAACAGTATTTGTTTTGTAAGAATCACTGACACAATGTATTAAAAACTGGATATATAGGTTAAGGATCATGATATCTTTCTGCATTTCTCCGGGCAGCATCTCGAAGTAGCAATTAGCAACATTTAAAATATTTCATTTAGTAAGCTGGAAAAAGTACAGAACACTGAAAATATATAGTTGACAATGCCTCAGAAAAAGATCAGAATCTTCCATTTCCATCCATTAAGTGTACAGTGATATTAATAAAATAAAATAAAGATCTGCTCAAGTATGTATATAATGAAATACAAATAATCCCTCCAAAGTGTAATGCCCCAGTTTGGGGAAGTCCAAAACTCAGTGGTTTGGTCTTACTTAAAATGTATCATAACTTGCATTTTATCAATTTCAGTATTTCATCCTTTCCAAGAAAGCTAAGTATTCTGTTTTATTTTACATGCTTTCTTCAGCAATATTTGTGTTTTATTTACTTTGCATTGGTTTCTTTAAAAACACCATCTACCTCTACTCGTCGATTGCAGTAGATCTATCCCAGTGCTTACTCCTGGGGACGCTAGCCAACTATTGCTAGCTACTCTCCCCTTCCTTGAAAGGTGGCAGATACTTTACCCAAGTTCACACAATATTTGGGGGCTTAGTCATAATTCTTAGTTGCCATTTGGAAGCAGGATGGCAAACTCTGGAATAGGTCATTGTGCCAGTCTGGACAGCCAGTGCAAGGAGCAGGCTGCCAGCTAGGCTGCAGGGACAGCAAATAGGGTGGGCTTTGCAGGGCACAGGCTGCGTGCTGCAGCTGCCTCCTGGGGTGAAGTTCAGAGAAAAAAAGCTCCTCCTGCTTCTTCCATCATTCCACCATCAAAGTCCAGTTCTGCCTATTGATTCACATACAAAGGGATGGGGGAGAGGGAGGAGAGGAGTGAGGGGAAGGTGTTTTATACTTCAAGTTGCATCAATGTAGAAAATCCGATTAACAGGTATTTATTTATTTATTTATTATTTACTACTTAGTGCACCCAGAGCTAACTGAGAGCTTTTAAAGGAGCAAAGCCCTGACTGGACAAAACACTAAAATGTATCATTAATTAAAAGCATGGGATTAAATCCATCTTTATATAAAAAGCATTTAAATTTCGATTTCATAGTACGTATCAGTCCGTGAGAACTCTTCCTGAGGAAAGTAATGAGCTGCTTTATTGAATAAGAATTGATTTAGGCATGTGCTTAAAGGCTCCCTTTCATTAAAACTCGGGAGAAACAACAGCCAGTGTTTCCATTTTCCCTTCATTTTGAATTACAACTTTTTGGATGTATGTATTTACTGTACATTCATTGCCAGAGGCAGTCAGCTCTCTCAGCTCTTAGGATTGGTACATCTAGATATGACAGTTTAATTTAACCAAATCGCTATTACCTGGTCTGGCATGGCTGCTCATTGCACTTGCGGATCTGTGGTTCAGGTTTTGTTAAATATTTGCACTTCTTGCTGTCCACAAGACTGATATTCTTGTTCATAATCTTTGTGCAAGAGACTGTTGTCTTTCTTTCACCTAGCAAAAAAAAAAAGGAGGAACGTGGGGAAACAAGGAATATGCAACTTTGTTAAAAAAGGAAGCACAAAGGTATCTTTATCAGATACAGCTATTTCATGCACAGTTTGGCTGAAAGAACTGTAAAACCTGTACAAGTGTAAAATCTCAAAAGAAAATCAAAGTTAGCAGGGAGTCCAAGACAGATATTAAAGTTTGTAGGGAACAGTGTGATTTTCTAATCCAACACTGTCAACAGAGTTTTTGCTGCTTTATTGCTGTAACTAGTCATAGGCCAAAACCTTAGTCTTACTGGAATAATTGTTTCTTTCTCAACCACTGAGACCCCAGCGCTGAGAAAACCTTGCACTTATTACATAGAAAGTACGTTTGTTCATTAATAAGTAAAGTAAGGAAAGGAATGACAGGTCCTGCTTCTCCGTATTGCTCTAGCTTAGTAGTTCTGCCTGGTTTAGCAGCATACTGGCAGGCGTGGCCGGCACTCAGCTAAACGGAATCAGCACATGCAACCTTCAGTAAGGAGCCTGCACTGTTCCCCATGAACTAAAGAGGCCACATAACTGACCTGATCTGTAGGGTAATCATTTAGGAAGTTGGGTACTGCCTGCAGAGACCTACTGCATGTTCTGTCCAGAAACCTTGCCCTGATGGGTGCGTTGGAACCTGGTGTCTCTCAAAGCTGAAAGCGCTGGAAATCAGAATTTAACGTTAACACCTACCGCAAGCAGTAACTCGTAATTAGGCTGGAGCCTAATTTTTAGAAAACTAGCAATCCTTGAATTAAAGACTTAAATTGGTAGAAAATAGGTGCATAACCATTTGTTCCTATGGTTACATTATAACACTCTGTTTCTATCTGGAAGTTTACTGAGAAACAGGGTGCATGCAGGAGCGGGGCAGACTTAAGCATGCAATGTCCACCAATGGTCAGAAATGTGCCTGCGGATGGAGCAGTTAAGTTATAAATGCGCATTATGTGTGTGACCACAGCTGACATTTTACACAGTGCTTGTGTATCTGAGAGCACATGCAACTAATCTATCATATACGCCATTTGAAATGTTTTTCAATTCTTTCTGCATTTACATAAACATCTGTGTATTCATATTCGCTCCCACACAAGGAAAGCTTTTCTGCAACACAGGAGGTTGCAGACCAGATACATATATAAACATGCACAGAACCACATGGTATCATCAATAGTTTCATCCTGAAATACACTTCAAACATTTAAGCAAAACTATTGATAATTGTTATATTCTTTAATCAGATTCATCAAAATATTGATGTTAAAAACTGAAACACAAATATTTACACAGGGTACAAGCTGCAGCATTTTAATTTCATTATTGCTTCATATTTAAGCCAAGAACTAAAAGAACAGTTAAAATGGTTTTGTCTAAAGTAAGAGAAATCTTTCACTTGTATTTCAGAGTATTTGCAGTAAAAATACCTTTTATGGAACTTTGTATTAACTCAACTATTTTAGACAATAACAAAAAATGAAGGCCAGTTACAACAGAAAAATATGAAAAATAAACATTACAGTAAAACACTTAAATATTTATTTAAACATTAATGTAGAATAAATTACCGACACACTGAATTTTATGACTTCTCCAGATAATAGGTAACCTTAGAAATATTTGGGGCAATAATGAGAAATTTTAGTGGCATTAAAATTATTCTAAAAATACTTCAGGAAACTGTAAAAAGCATGAATACTCCAAGTGAATAGGAATGCACTACTAAGAAACAGAGGATGCTACTAGCACCACGTACAAAATACCTTCAGGGAAGAAACTTTCTTACCAAACCACAAAAAGCATGTTTGTGGAAACTACAGTAATCTGTCATGACACCAGGGTTGTTCACAGAGTCAAAGGAGCTAGAACACTGTGTTCCTTATGCTGTTGTTGTGAGAAAGTAAAGTATTTCCAGGCCTTCTTATTCAATATCACAAGGTGCACAGCAGTTTTCAGAACTGCTGATCAGAGCAACCATGACTGTCAAGGTTGTAAGCAGGAAAGACAGTTATCAAAAATCAATATAGTATTCACAGTGTAGGTCTAACTACACAAGGTATGAACAGATCTCTATAGGTTGCATTCATTAAAAAAAACTCTGAAGTATTTTTTCAGTGTAATTACCTATTTGAATAACCAGCTTCTAAACAACAATATTAAAGGATTTTATTATAGCAATACTGTTCACGTTCCAATATTTGTTTTCATATCTGTATTTTGTTCTTCCAAATTCACATTTTTTATGGTTTGTAAACATAAACATAGGAAAAATATCACATTAGCATGCTAATATCTGCTGTTATATTATTTGTTCCATATGTTTCCGGATCATCCTCAACTCATGTTACTAACTGTACATATTTGATCTGAGATTGGGGTTCAGCTTTTCTGTAGTTTGCAATGTCTTTTACAGATCATTTATCTTTAATAGTTCCAAATACAGAATGGAATGCATATGAACTTTCTATTCTTGTTCTAGCTCTTGCACTTGTGTTTCTTCTTGGAAATTGTGTCCTGAATTTGCTTTGTTAATCTAGATTTTGTTCCTTCACTACTTCACTGTCTTTTTCTACTTACTTCAGTTACTTTGAATCTTTTCCTAGAGTTATCGCTATTCTTTTAATATAATCAGGAAGCATGAGACTGAAGTATGTCCACCATTGTGTGGAATCATATAAGCTGCAATGAGGATATTACCGTTAAATATACAACACTGACCATCAAAGTCTTAAATATTAATACACCATGTGTTTTCATTGAGAAATATATACACACATAGTGTATATACATAAATATGCATATTGTATACACACACATATATGTATCGTGTATGTACATACATACACATTTTCAACATATACATGTATGTGTGTGTCCGTACATTTTTCTTTTCTTTTACCTCCTCCACATACAGCATCACAGTCCTCCCAGCCAGAGTGAGTCCACATGAAAAGAGGCTCTGGTACTTTAGAGCTCTGATTCTCAGGAAGAGGATCCAGTGGGATTGTGTACTCATAGTGTAGACCATAGCTCTGGTCATGGAAGAGCAGCACCTGCAAGATACAGAGAAAGAAAACCTACATACGTACACAGACACTGTGGAAGACAAACTCCGAACTGTGAGGAGATCATGTTGAAAAGCATGACAGAATGACTTAATGCTCTATAGCCATTCAACCCTCCTGATGGATTTTGTAAAAGAAATTAATGAGAGCATCTAAATCAAGACAATGGAAAAAATTATTTTAATTAACATAAAGGTCAGAAAGCCCTCCATGTGAAATAAGCAAACAAAATTAATCAGAAATGTGGAGGAAGATTATGTCCTGTCATTTCAGTGCTCTTAAATAGAGGAGGTCTTTCCTAGATTCATCAGATTTAAAACTATTTTTGCTACCAGCCAATTTCTTGCATTTGAAGTACTTCCTCATCATCTCTCCCTCTTTCTTTCAGGTGGCTATCAACATATCCTCCCCTACACTGAAATGCATCAAAACTTTCCTTCCTCATGGAAAACTTGGTGATTGCAATCCTGAAATGGCAATGCTGTGCTATAGTCAGCCAGGATAAAAAACATATGATATTAATTTGAATCTCTCTTCTTAAGCGGCATATCAATTTTTTATGGCATTTGTAGGAATGCTGAGACCTTCCATCCTGCCTCAACAATGTAAAGATTATTCTTGGATTTAAGTGCATTTTTTTAGAAGTGGGCTGACAGATCTACATATATGAGGTGTGTGTGTGTGTGTGTGTATATATATATATCTATCTAAAAGCAGGTGTATCTTACATAGATCTCATTATCTTCAGGGGCCTGGAAAAAAATACTAGTTACTACATTATATGATAGGAATCAGGTAAAAAACCCCACTCGATAGTGTCATACCAGTAAATGTAGAGGTGATGTTGTGGGACCTTTGGCTGATATTTTCTCCCAGAGGCCTCTCCGAACATAATGGACAGTGGTCCCAGCAATATTGAATGTTCCTGAATGCTCTATCTTCCAGTCACTATTGATTGACTGTTTTCCAGCATCTCGAAGAGCTGCAGAACATATGAAAAAAGACCAATATAAAAGGTGTCTGTTCAGTAGTGATTTAGGCCTCCTTTCACTTACTGTTTGGATAATTTATCAAGTAGGAGAAATCACACAACTGTTTGCAAAGATACTTACGGATCCTACTATACATGAATTTCAACTGGAACATGCTTCAGAAACACTTTCTGGAAGGAATGATTGGCAAAACCATGTGAGTTTAACATTGCTTGAAATTAACACCAGTGTTTTAATGCCTAAAGAGACTGACAGGCTCCTGCATAATTCACAATCTGATCACTGAATTAATTTAAGGCAAAGGCAATGATTCTCTATTCCTAGGGTGGTCATTTCTATAATCCATAAAGGCATAGGAAACAAAATTTTCACAAAACACTCTTCAAGATTTGTGGAATTAGGCTAAAACTTCAAAACAATTCTATTTCAGAATTCTTTCCCCTCTAATAATTACATTCGCCTTTTTCTCCAACTTAGAATGTGACAATTCTACTGTTATCCTACCTAAACAATTTTTTTACACACTTTCACCACACAATTTGATGCTTCTAACAAATAGGAAAACCTTGTCCTTTTTGGCTGAATCGTTCCTCTTGTTGGCCCAATTTATATTCAAAAGCATCATCAAGTCAGGTAAGATACATTTCATACATTGAGAACACAGCATTTTACATTAGTTTTCTATAGTAAACTCAATAGATTCTTCTGTAAATGACTTGTAATTTTATTTATTTTATTTTATTTTATTTTGTTCAGATCAGGTCTGAAATAATCATGTGAAGTAGAATATACTTGAAGTCACCTTCTGGACAAGAAGTTTTACACATTCCTCTTCACTGAAATTGCATGTTTGGCATCAGACTGTTGTAAGAGAACCTCAACAGTTTAAGCCTTGTCCAAAATGTCTTTTTTAAAGTTGTAAGTTAATGTGAGTCACTCCTGTAATCATCTTCTCTCCTATACATATTTATACTGTTATGTTTTGTTTCTATGGGAAACAATGGCAACAGGTCTATGGACTGGCAGAAATACAATTGCGTAACACACCACTGATGTGTACCACTGCAGCACTGTGTAATAAATGTTAAGGCTATAAAATCCATTAACACTGTAGAACAGCCCTGTACTAAAAATAATCAGTCATTTTACAAGATTAAAAATTGGTATTTTAGGTTTAAACATTATATCATTAATGGTAATTAAGTTCTATTTAGTGTTTAAACTGTAGGGGTCAATCCTCTTCCCAGTGGAGAAACAAAACAAATGTACTCGAAAGTGCTGAGGTCCATTTGGATCATGCTGCTCAGATGGAGCAGCATCCTCTCCCTGGAGAGCAGAGGACTTTGCATTGTTTTGTCTTGTCTTTAAAATGAACATGTGTGCCACAGCACACAGCTGGAACCCCAGCCCCAGAATACAGAAATAGGTCAGATCTTGCATTTTCTGCTTTCAGATTCCTCGCTTGATCCACTGAGGCACAAAGTAAGAATGGGTATCCTCAAGCCTAAAATTTAGGCTTGGATTCAGGCAGTCCAGCTTCTGTTCTTGACTCTGTCACACCCCATACTGTAAGCAAGTTCACTGAGTTTTATTCCACACCACACACGTACTCCCACTCTGCTTAGCTTTTGATAACAGAGGATTTCCTGTACAAAGTAACACAATACAGGAAGAAAATTCAGCACACAAGTGTATCCCCTCTCAGGCTGTAAAACAGATCGAGCAATACATCTAAAACTAAAAAGACAAACAAAGAAAACTCAGACTGGGAAAACATCCTGCAACTGTAGCCAAGACCCAAATTTCAGTGCTAAAACAAGGGAGCTAACTACAAGTGCATCTCTGCAGAGCATAACATAGCCATCATCACAATGACAATTAAGTGATAAGTGATGGTGATGACTGCAATGTATTTTTTAATTACTGTACCAGGGATATACACTCTTCCAATTTTAATGAGGTGTGAGAGGCTACACAGCCACAGAGATGCAATATTTCAGAGTTCAGCTATTGCATCTCCCAGACCTCAGGGAGGAGCAACAGTGCCCTGGTCCTGGTCCTCCACTTGGTAATCTGTGCTTACTAATCCTTTTATTGTTTTCTATCAAAAACTCTAAAATACTACTGCAAAACAGCACTACTGTATTAACTTTGAAATTTTTGCTTAAGTTGAAATCGCCACACTTTATGGAGAGGTTAGGTGTCCTGGTTTCGGCTGGGATAGAGTTAAATTTTCTTCCTAGTAGCAGGCATAATGCTGTGGTTTGGATTTAGTAGGAGAAGAATGTTGATAACACACTGATGTTTTCAGTTGTTGCTGAGTACTGCTTATGCTAGTCAAGGACTTGTCAGCTTCCCATGTTCTGCCAGGTACACAAGAAACTGGGAGGGGGCACAGCCAGAAGAGGTGATCCAAACTGACCAAAGGGCTATTCCATACCATATGACGTCATGCTCAGTATACAAACTGGTGGGGGTTGGCCGGGGAGCAGCGATCGCTGCTTGGGAACTGGCTGGGTATCGGTCAGCGGGTGGTGAGCAATTGCAATGTGCATCACTTGCTTTGTATATCATTATTATTATTATCATTATTATACTGTTACTATTAGCATTACTATTTTACTTTACTTCAATTATTAAACTGTTCTTATCTCAAGCCAGGAGTGTTTCTCACTCTTACTCCTCCGATTCTCTCCCCCATCCCATCGGGGTAGGGGGAGTGAGCGAGTGGCTGCGTGGTGCTTAGTTGCTGGCTGGGGCTAAACCACGACATTAGGAAAAAAGGCATTTGTACCAAAGTAAGAGGAAAGTTGACATCTTTGTGAAATGTGAATTTTGCCTTTTGTTCTGTGCAAAATTTAGTCACAGTCTCCAGAAAAGTACCAAAACAATGTCATTTTGACTGACGCCTATTTTTCTCAACAAAATTGACAAATACAAAAATATCTGAAATTCAATTCTAAATGAGAGTACCTTCACTGACATCTTTTGTCAAGGAAGTCATTGTTTCATTTCCACTCAGGTTATTACATGTTCCCTTCAAGCCATCTGAAGAACATTAAGACTTGAGATTTGAGTAACTTTTTGAAAAAATTAACTTATAAAATCATAGAATTGTTTAGGTTGGAAAAGACCTTTAAGATCAGCCAGTCCAACCATTAACCTAACACTACCAAGTCCACCACTAAACCAATTAAGGATAGAGTAATAATTAATTTCATGTTTCCTGGCGTGGCGGCTGGATTATTTTTTAATGAATGTAAAACTAGGAATCATTAAGGTTGGAAAGGATCTCTAAGATCATCAACCCAACACCACCATGCCCACTAAACCATGTCCCAAAGTGCCACATCTACCTGGTTTTTGAACACTTCCAGGGATGGTGACTCCACCACCTCTCTGGGCAGCCTGCTCCAATGCTTGATGACCCTGTCAGTGAAAAAATTTTTCCTAATATCCAATCTAAACCTCCCTTGGCGCAGCTTAAGCCCATTTCCTCTCATCCTATCGCTAACTACGTGGGAGAAGAGACCAACACCCACCTCACTACAACCTCCTTTCAGGTAGTTGCAGAGAGCGATGAGGTCTCCCCTCAGCCTCCTCTTCTCCAGGCTAAACAACCCCAGTTCCCTCAGCCGCTCCTCATAAGGCCTGTGCTCCAGACCCTTCACCAGCTTCCTTGCCCTTCTCTGGACACGCTCCAGCACCTCAATGTCTTTCTTGTACTGAGGGGACCAAAACTGGACACGGTGTTCGAGGTGCGGCCTCACCAGCGCCGAGTACAGGGGGACAATCACCTCCCTGCTCCTGCTGGTCACACTATTCCTGATACAAGTCAGGATGCTGTTGGCCTTCTTGGCCACCTGGGCACACTGCTGGCTCATGTTCAGCCAGCTGTCAACCAACACTCCCAGATCCTTTCCCACCAGGCAGCTTCCCAGCCACTCTTCCCCAAGCCTGTAGCGTTGCATGGGGTTGTTGTGACCAAAGTACAGGACCTGGCACTGGGCCTTGTTGAACCTCGTACAGTTGGCCTCGGCCCATCGGTCCAGCCTGTCCAGGTCCCTCTGCAGGGCCATCCTACCCTCCAGCAGATTGACACTCCCACCCAATCTCCGCACTCAATACCATCATCCAGGTTGTTGCTTTTGTCCACAAGGGACAAAATTCTGTCTTGACCTTACATATACGGTGCCACTACAAATCATCTAGAGTTATACAGAATTTGGCATAACACGTTATTGTTTCTGTTTAAACTATTTAAATTATTTTAGCTTTCTATTTAAAGTATTTTTTCCAACTTTTTGTTAAACAGGAAGATACTTAAAGATGCTGAAAGCAACTAAGTTTTCAGTTTGTAGTACCATACAGGACATATTATTGTTCAATAGATATTATAAGAAGAAACTTCTATTGGACACAGCCTTTCTTCTACAAGGTCACATTTGAAGGTTGATAATTCCTTGCTGTTTTCTCCAAAGTAACTAAGATTAGCCTTGATATTATCATCTGCAGCAAACTTTCCTTTAGTTGCTGCTTCTTCGGTCTTTTCCTAATCGCTGTTTTGATGTTAAGGAAACTAAAGTAAGAGAAGAGAAACGAAAAAGAACTGCTATCAGGTGGGCATACAGCAGATTGTCAAATGTCAGCAACAGAATATCTTCCTCCTAAATTCCAGAAAAATATTTACGACATAGTCCAGCAATTAATTATTTATTTTAAACCTAATTAATCACGGCTATAGTTAAGGAACTTAACAGCTATTACTAATAAGGCCAGATTACAGTGGAAAAATCTAATACGGAGAAACTCACAGATAAAAATTTCACTGCTCTTGCTGAAGTGTTTTGCATACACATTTTTGTTCTACCACTCACTTATAAGTATTGTTATGAATGATAAATATTTACTGACTGTGAAGTGGGGTTTTTTTGAATAGCAGATGTGATTGTAAACATCACTCTTGCATTCATGTGTGAATAACACCAATGAATAAGCAACACAAGCTCACAGGTGCTCTTCTGTTTTATAAGCAGTAACTATCAAATTATGTGCCACATTCAGAGGTCTACATATTGCTAAAAGCCATTGATACCATTTCAGCATCACCTCGGCTAATTAACCCCAGGTGGTCATTAGCATCCAGAAAATCCCTGTGTTAAGGTCATTACTGCTATTATAATGAGAAGCTGATAACAGGGAAAGCAACATGCATGTTTGGACATGATGTGACAACAAATGTAATTCATATAAAAAAAGAGACTGCTTGTATTTTCTCACAATAACTCTTGAAAATAGAAAGGAATAATCAGGCTGTCCAGCTTAATTCTTCTAAGTTGTACCAATCATTCCACACTAAACAGTAATAAAGGTACCAGTTTACAAGTATCTCACCTGAAGGCATATATGTAATCTAATGAAAATCAAGGACTCTTAAGACTATGCTTAAAATCAGTAAGTGCTCACATGTAAAGTTAATTTTAACTCAGAAATTGATTTCTGATTTATCTGCCTGTTTTCAATCATAGTTTTGATGACTTGTTTGTACTTCCTTTATCCCTTTTATTTCACAGAACTAGAACACAAGTTCTCTTGGGATCAGATAACAATTGCACAGGAATATTTTATTAAGGGTGTACGTATATGAAAAAGGCTCATTTCTCTGTGCTGGGCTGCAAAGGGAGCCCGAAGGACGAGAGGAAGCAGCCTCAAGTTGCACCAGCTGAGGTTTAGATTGAACATTAGGAAAAACTTCCCCAGTGAAAGGGTTGTCAAGCACTGGAACAGGCTGCCCAGGGAAGCACTTGAGTCATCATCCCTGGAGGTATTTAAAAGACTTGTAGATGTGGTGCTTAGGGACATGGTTTAGTGGTGGACTTGGCTGTGTTCAGTTAATGGTTGGACTCGATGACCTTAAAGGTCTTTTCTGACCTAAACGATTCTATGATTCTGTGTGCTTGTATACATATCTATGTCTGTTCCATCACTCTATGTAGACAAGGAACATTTATTTCTAGAAAGAAACAAACCTGACATATATTAAAATGTGTACATGCAAAAATACAGTTTTATCTATCTGGACAATAATTCAAACTCACACAAGACCTTCTGGAACTTGTCTGCTTAATTTATATTGTTACAAACTACACAGTGCCAAATTAATTGCTGACAGCTTTCAAAGATATGAATTTAATCACAGATGCTAAAGAATGCAGATTTCATAGAATCATAGAATGGTTTGGGTTGGAAGGGACATCTAAAGATTGTCTAGTTCAAACCCCCTGCCACATCTTTCACTACATCAGGTTGCTCAAAGCACTGTCCAGCCTGACCCTGGATACTTCCAGGGACGATACATCCACAGTTTCCTGGACAACCTGATCCAGTGTTTCACCACTCTCCTTGTAAGAAGTTTCTTCCTTACATCCAATCTAAATCTACCCTCTTTCCATTTGAAACCATTGCCCCTTGTCCTGTCACTGAAGACCACGGTAAAAAGTCTCTCTCCATCTTTCTTATAAGCCCCTTTACGTACCGAAAGGCCACAATAAAGTCTCGCTGCAGCCTTCTCTTCTCCAGGCTGAACAACTCCAACTCTCTCAGCCTTTCTTCATAGGAGATCTGATCATTTTGTGGCCCTCCTCTGGACCCACTCCAACAGGTCCGTGTCTTTCTTGTGCTGGGGACCCCAGAGCTGGATGTAGTAGTCCAGGTGGGGTCTCAGGAGAGTGGAGTAAAGGGGGAGAATCACCTCCCTCGACCTGCTGGCCACACTTCTTTTGATGCAGCCCAGGATATGACTGGCTTTCTGGGCTGCAAGTACACATTGCCAGCTCATATCCAATTTTTCATCCACCAGTATCTTGAAGTCTTTCTCCACAGGGCTGCTCTCAGTCAGCTTACCACCCAGTCTGTACTGAGGATTGCCCCGTCCCAGGTGCAGGACCTTGCACTTGTCCTTCTTGGACTTCTTGAGGTTCACATCGACCAACTCCTTGACCCTGTCAAGGTCCCTCCGTTTGGCATCCCTTTCCTCAAGTTAATCAACTGTACCACTCAGCTTTATGTCATCTGCAAACTTTCTGAGTTTGCACTCAATCCCACTTTGTCATTGATGAAGATACTAAATAGTACTGGACCCAGTATGGACCCTTGAGGAACACCACGCATTATGATTTCCACTTGGACATCGAGTCATTGACTGTAACTCTTCAGATGTGGCCATCCAGCCAATTCAACATCCATCTAACAGTCCATGCATCAAGCCCATTTCTCTCCGATTTAGCAGCAAGAACGCTGCGGGGGACCGTATCAAAGGCCTTACAGAAGTGAAGGTAGATTGACATCAGTTGCTCTTCCCTTGTCCACTGATGCAGTCACTACCTTGTAGAAGGCCACTAGGTTAGTCAGGCACTATTTGCCCTTGGTGAAGCCATGTTGGCTGTTTCTACTCACCCTCCTGTCTTTCATATGTTTTGACATAAATTCCAGGAGGATTTGTTGCATGAACTTACCAGGCACTGAGGTAAGGCTGACTAGTTGGTAGTTCCCAGGGTCCTCCTTATTACCATTTTTAAAAATGGTGAAATATTCCCTTTTTCTCTAGTCACTGGGGACTTCACCTGACTTCCAGGACCTCTCAGATATGCTTGAGAGTGTCTTGTCAACTACATCAGGCAATTCCCTCAGGACACTTGGATGCATCTCAAGTCCCATGGATTTGTGTATGTTCAGGTTCATCAGGTGGTCTCAAACCTGATTTGTGATGGGAGGGACTTAATTCCACCAGTCACTGCCTTGATGTTCAGGGACTTGAGAGATGTGAGAAGAGTGTTTACCATTGAAACTGAGGCAAAAAAATGTTAAGTACCTTCATCCTTTTCCATGTTCATTGCCATTAGTTCTCCTGTCTTATTTATAGTGTGTGTGTGTGTACATTTTCTTTGATCTTCCTTTTCTGACTAACATACCTATAGAAGCCCTTCTTATCCTTCACATTCTTTGCCAAATTCATCTCCAACTGTGCCCTAACTTTCCTGATCTCATCCCTACACATCTGGGCAGCAACCCTATATTCTTCCCAGGATATATGTCCCTGGTTCCACTGCCTATGCAGGAATTGAGAGCTCTTGTGATCTAGGAAAAATATCATAAAATCATTTACGTTGGAAAAGACCTTTAAGATCATCCAGTCCAACCATTAACCTACACTACCAAGTCCACTCTAAACCAATTAAGGGTAGACTACACTAAACCATGTCCCAAAGTGCCACATCTACCTGGTTTTTGAACACTTCCAGGGATGGTGACTCCACCACCTGTCTGGGCAGCCTGCTCCAATGCTTGACCACCCTTTCGGTAAAGAAATTTTTCCTAATTTCCAACCTAAACCTCCCTTGGCGCAGCTTAAGCCCATTTCCTCTCGTCCTATCGCTAACTACGTGGGAGAAGAGACCAACACCCACCTCACTACAACCTCCTTTCAGGTAGTTGCAGAGAGTGATAAGGTCTCCCCTCAGCCTCCTCTTCTCCAGGCTAAACAATCCCAGTTCCCTCAGCCGCTCCTCATAAGGCCTGTGCTCCAGACCCTTCACCAGCTTCCTTGCCCTTCTCTGGACACGCTCCAGCACCTCAATGTCTTTCTTGTACTGAGGGGACCAAAACTGGACACGGTGTTCGAGGTGCGGCCTCACCAGCGCCGAGTACAGGGGGACGATCACCTCCCTGCTCCTGCTGGCCACACTATTCCTGATACAGGCCAGGATGCTGGCTCATGTTCAGCCGGCTGTCGACCAACAGCCCCAGGTCCTTTTCCGCCAGGGAGCTTTCCAGCCACTCTTCCCCAAGCCTGTAGCGTTGCATGGGGTTGTTGTGACCCAAGTGCAGGACCCAGCATTTGGCCTTGCTAAACCTCGTACAGTTGGCCTCGGCCCATCGGTCCAACCTGTCCAGGTCCTTCTGCAGGGCCATCCTACCCTCCAGCAGATCGACACTCCCACCCAGTTTGGTGTCATCTGCAAACTTACTGAGGGTGCACTCAATCCCCTCATCCAGATCATTGATAAAGACATTAAACAAGGCTGGCCCCAAAACAGAGCCCTGGGGAACACTGCTCGTGACCGGCTGCCAACTGGACTTAACTCCATTTACAACTACTCTCTGGGCTCGGCCACCCAACCAGTTTTTTACCCAGCAAAGACTACGCCCGTCCAAGCCATGAGCTGCCAACTTCCCAAATCATTAAGACTGGAAAGGATCTCTGAGATCATCAGTCCAACCATCAACCCAACACCACCATGCCCACTAAACCATGTCCCAAAGTGCCACATCTACCCATTTTTTGAACACCTCCAGGGATGGTGACTCCACCACCTCTGTGGGCGACCTGTTCCAATGCTTAAAGAGCTTCCAGCTCTGTTCTGCTCCTTTATCCCTGAGGGCAGTTTCCCAGGGATTGCCATCCACTAATTCCTTAAAAAACTGAACATTTGCTCTCCTAACATTCAGGGTCCTGGCTTTAGTCTTCACCTGGTCCATATCCCTCAAGACTGTGACTTCCACTAGGACATGATCACTGCAGCTCAGGCTGCCACCAATCTTGACCTCTCTAAATATTTCATCTGTGTTGGTATGCAACCAACAAGATCCAGTAACGCTGTTTCTCTGGTTGGACTGTCTATCACCTGGATTAAGAAATTTTCCTTGATGCGCTCCAAGAGTCTCCTGAACTGCTTACAGCTTGCTGTGCTGTTCATCCAGAAGATGTTGACTGGAGGGCCAGCCTGGAAGACTGGAGGCAGCTTGGGCTGCAGTGATCACGCATTGGTGGAGTACACGCTCCTGAGGGACATGGGAAAAGCGAGGAGTACAGTCAGGACCCTAAATTTTAGGAAAGCAAACTTCCAGCTCTTCAAGGAGTTAGTCAGAAGGACCCCCTGGGAGACGGTCCTCAGGGACAGGGGAATGGAACAGAGCTGGAAGATCTTTAAGGACACCTTCCATAGAGCACAAGAGCTATCAGTCCCCAAGTGTAAAAAATCAGGCAAGGAAGGGAAGAGACCAGCATGGCTGAGTTGAGACCTGCTGGTCAAACTAAAGAGTAAGAGGGAACTGCACAGGCAGGGGAAGCAGGGACAGGTGTCCTGGGGGGAATACAGGGAAACGGCCTGGTTCTGTAGGGAGGAGGTCAGGAAGGCCAAGGCGAGGATCGAGCTGAATTTGGCAAGGGACGTAAAGAATAACAAGAAGGGCTTCTACAGGTGTATCAACCAGAAAAGGAAGGTTAAAGAAAGCGTACCCCCCTTGATGAACAAGAAAGGCGAACTTGTATCAACGGACGAGGAGAAGGCTGAGGTACTCAACAACTTCTTTGCCTCAGTCTTCACCAGCAACTTCTCTCCTCACTCCTCCCAAATCGATGGACCAAAAGATGGGGACCAGGGGGGTAAAGCCCCTCCCACTGTAAGGGAAGATCAGGTTCAAGACCACCTGAAGAACCTCAATGTACACAAGTCTATGGGACCTGATGAGATGCGTCCCAGAGTCCTGAGGGAATTGGCTGATGTAGTTGTCAAGCCACTCTCCATGATATTTGAAAAGTCATGGCAGTCAGGTGAAGTCCCTGCTGACTGGAAAAAGGGGAATGTTGTGCCCATTTTTAAAAAGGGAAGAAAGGAGGACCCTGGGAACTATCGACCTGTCAGCCTCACCTCTGTGCCTGGGAAGATCATGGAACAGATCCTCCTAGAAGCTATGCTCAAGCACATGGAGGACAGGGAGGTGATTCAAGACAGCCCAGCAGGGCTTCACCAAGGGCAAGTCTTGCCTGACCAACTTAGTGGCTTTCTATGAAGGAGTAACTGCATCAGTGGACAAGGTAAAAGCAACGGATGTCATCTACTTGGATTTCTGTAAAGCCTTCGACACAGTCCCCCACAACATCCTTCGAAGTTCAAAGGGCCTATATCCCTGAAGCACCTTGATCACATGTTTTAGAATGATACAGCTAATCCGCTTCTTTAGTTCAGCTGAAAACAAATAATTTCTCTCATTTCCAATTAGCACAGAAAAATTTCAGGTTTTAGATTGTAAGTAATTTGTATAGTTATATACCATTAACCAATCTTATTAATTCATTATGGGGCCTGGACCTGTCATGCCATTATACAGGTGTCACATGAATGAGCTCTCTAAAGTCAAAGCCTAGTGTATCTCCTATACAAAAATACTGTAAACTTCCTTTTTGTATCCTACATTAAGAACCTTTTTTGAAAAAACTTTTAACATCTGCCAAATGTAAATGAAAATTTATCTGCAGAAAAGGCATTATCTTAAACCACAGGAATCCACATAATGCTTGAAACAAGTTTTTTTATCTGCTCTTACAATAATTTTTTTAAAGTAACTGACAATGAACCAAGTCTCATGTCAACACTGTTATATGCAGACAAGGTTATCACTGTTAATTTATCCCTTAAAGATAAATCTCAAACTTCTTTCTTAAAATAATGAATTCTAATTCCAAAAGTAGTAAGTTTATGCTTTAGAAAATATTCTCAAAGTAAATAAACACTTCTCCCCCCTCTATACTGCTACAAATATTTCCTATTCCTGAATACTCTGCTGATGAAAGAAGAATCATCATCATAGAATCATCATCATAGAATGCTTTGGGTTGGAAGGGACCTTGAGAGATCATCGAGCTCAACCCCCCCTGCAGTAAGCAGGGATTGAACCTGTGAACTTGGCGTTATTAGCACCATGCTCTAACCAACTGAGCTAACCCCGCTGGTCAAGAGGAGAATCACAACCTCTTCTGCATTTTCTTATATAACGTCAGTAGGGAGGAATACCTACTGTTGGTTTGGCTCTATCACTGCTCCTATCTCCCTACAGAGGAGAAGAGACAGGACAGACCTTGACAGATCCATCAATTCAGTAAATGCAGTTGCAAGTTATACCTTATCTTTTCTCCTAGGATGCCAGAGCTCCTGTTACTCTGGTGTATGTTGATACATCTCAGATAAAGAGGATATCTGAGGTGTTCAGGAAGAACTCCTCTGAAGATTTGCTTCAACAGCACAATCACCCAGTGATGACACTGATATGGGCTTTATTTTTACTAATCACTTCAGCAACATCATTGCAGCTTCCAGAGCATAGTGACTCTGCTTTCTGATCACCAAGTAAATCCAGAGAAGGGTGTTTTCTGACTACCTCTGTATTTGATCTGTGCTGTACAACAAGGACCAAATCTTCCCTCAGTTTAAATTAGCTTCTACTTTCTAAGCCACAGCTCTTAGTGTACACTGGATTAAATTGTGTTTACAGCTGTATCTTTAGTTATACAATTACTAAT
This sequence comes from Pelecanus crispus, assembly GCF_030463565.1. NCBI lineage: Eukaryota > Metazoa > Chordata > Aves > Pelecaniformes > Pelecanidae > Pelecanus > Pelecanus crispus. The sequence goes on from NC_134676.1 coordinate 51,514,404, forward strand.
TATATGAAGAGGTATATTATTTAAAAAACTTAGTGGTAAAACGTGTATATGACAATTAGCAAAATAGAAATAGCGTTGGCCTGTATTGACTCTTTTCAAGTACAGAAATGCAGAGCGCAAAGTACTAGGCAACATAAAATCAGCGTACAGAACTGTAAAGATAGAAAAAAAATCAGAAACACAGGAGAATTTAATCTGCATTATATTTCACATTTTTAATCACACTATTTTGAAGAATATTGTTTCTAAAATGAAAGATTTATGCATTCTCCCCAAAACTTTCAATACGTTACTGCTATTCAAAAATGTTCCTATTCAAAATGTTACTCCTTTTCAATTCAGATTTTTATGCTTTTAGAATAAATCTCCTATAAGTGAAGAAAGTTTAAATACCTTCTGCTAGTAAAAAAAGAAAAAAAGGTGCAACAACACAAGTTCTAATTCAAAATACTGTGACAGACCTGTTCCTGCTTCCCCATAAAGGCTTAACAAACAATATTGCAATGAAATACTGGCTGATCCTCATTCAGACTGACATTAGTGAAATTAAGAAAAGTAAAATTAAAGGGACAAGCAATTAAGAGCTGATTATGTGCTAATTAATATCTTTCAAAAATAAGCATCATAACCGACATTATTTCATGGGCATAAAGAGCATTACTGTCTTTTTGCCTTTTGTAAGGTAAGGGATGAATCAGTTTGCTAGTCATGAAAAAGGGATTAATTTTGCTAAAAATAATTCCAAGATTTAGTTATTTTTGCATTATTTTAAAAATAAAAAATAATAATATTTCTGTTGTTCACATATGCTAACACAGTAGACACAGAGGGAAAAAAAAATTTGGAAAATTTAGAAAAGATATCAATGAAATTTCAGTTACTGATTGGACACTCTTACATATCCAACTCTACAGTACATTGGGGAACAATGAAATAATCCAGATCTCTAAATCTCCTGTGGTATCTTAACAGGGCAGGTGCAGACCCCATGATAAACCAAGAGTCACTCATTGATAACTTAAGCTGTCATAATTAAGATTCACCAGTGTTAGCATTCTGTCATTTGAAGTACTGAGAACACTCAGGTAAAGAGTTTCTTAAAATGTAGATATTACCTATGAGGAGAACTAGGAACAGTGACCAAACCAGGGAATTTTTCATTTCATTGTCCTATTTCTCATCCTACGTCTCTCTCAGTTTAAACGGAAGCAGTGCATGGAACAGCACCAATTATGATATTCATATATTCACTTAAACCCTGTAACAATAATAGTAACAAATTACACTCTCCTACAAAACAGCTTTAGAACTCACTAAAAGAGAAAAGCTTTTTTTTTTCAAAGAAAGACAGTTTCATAGAAATGGAAAAACTAAAAAAAATTAATTGTGATTAGAATTGTCCATTAAAACATTCAGACAATTCAAAATAATGCAAAGAAATATTTTTCTGCTTTCTTAGTCTAATTTTAGAACTTTTGTTTTACTTTATTGGTGATTTGCTACGTTGGTCAGTGTGGGTTTTTTTGTTGTCTGAGCACAAATTATTCCATGTTTCAGCATAAAACTCTTCACTGTTTTTTATGTGAAGTATTTTCTTTAGTGCTTTCTGTATGAAAAATTGAAAATGTCGAAGATAAAGTATGCAGAATTTTTCTTACATCATCTAAATACATTCTTTGAAATATTCTCTAAACAAAATGAGATGAGACAAAAGTTCAAAATAAAACCTATATGAAGAATGGCGCTATGAGCATTCTTTGATTTTGTTATTTCTACAAAATTTCTTTAGAAGTATGTTTCACAGATTTTTTTTTTCTAGTCAGAGTTTTGTTTTATCACAAAACCATGTTTAGCTAGCACTCCTTATTGCTGACGAAAACAGGACATGAACACTAAAACGTATGACATTTACCTAAATAACTGTGAGCTGGTTTTTCTTCCACAACTTTGATTCTCCTTGCTCCTGCAGGTATCACCAAAGCTTCCACATAACCTAGACACGAGACCAGATGTCATGAGTTAAATACAACAGCATAGAAAAGTACATCTTGTATGTTTTTTCATTTCTTCTACCCTATTTTGCCTTTTAAATGTAAAGTTATAATTTATATAGCATTGATTTGAGGGTTCTTGCAAAATGTTGAAACAAGCTATGAAACCGTGCATTATGTGTAATATATATACCATGATATACAATTAAAAGAGTATAGCGAAGTAAAACATAACAAGAACCAGTGAGGCTGTGCAGGTTGGGGCTGGAGCTGATGAAGTTGTCTCTGGCCAAGTAGTTTAGTGTCATCATCACTGCCAGACAACTATAAAAGAATTCCAACTTCACTCAGCATGTAGAGACAAGCGGTGTAGCACTAAAACCCAAACATCCTCCCATGTTTTCGGGTTTTGTGTTTTTTTTTTTTTTTTAATATTTTATGCTCCATCTCCCTCTTCTTGCTCTAACACATTCAAACCCTGTTATGAATGGCTTCAGTTTTGAAAACTACTTACTAGTTACTTGCTTTACATTACACTTCCTTCCTTAGAGTGTGGGAATAAGACATGCTGTTGAGCAATTTGCTTCAAGTAAAAAGGGGTGAAAAGGCAATGCAGGTGAAAAACACTGTGCAAGCAGGAATGTTATAAATAAATAAAAACAAATTTTAGATTAACCAGGTGAACTTCAAGAAGTGGACAGTAAACCAAGTTTTTATTCCATGTAGCTATGTAATGTTCTATAACAAAATACTGAGCATTTACAACACCTTTTCAATAAACCTGAAACATGAAAATTAAATTGCTGCAAAGAAGCATTATTTATCTTTAACTTCCTTAAGAGCTAATAACACTTTCTAAGTATTGCTGATAGTCCAACTTCTTGAGAAGGAAAATAACTTACGCAGTTGTTTAGAGGGCAATACCACAATATGGATTGACAGAGAACCCTGAATAAACTTGAAAGTGCATGGATATTCGTATTAGCTATAAAAGAGAGCTGACACATTGTAATTTGTATAAGAAGCCACCTTCTTTGTAGTTCTTGATGTTCTAGTCCTCCAGACTCATCTGTGGCTTGGGATCCCTGCTCTGCATTACCTTCAGCTTAAGAGAGGGCCAGAGATAAACATCTGAAGACTGACAGCTTTTTTTTAAAAAAAGTACTATACTTCAGTCTATAATGCATTGAAGTCCTTGATTTTTCAAAGATATACTGTCTGCTTCTAATTACAATATTTTTTGATGTGATTTACTCACTGTCTTGAAATTCTGCACAATTTCTACTCAAGAAACTGAAAGTGTAATGGCAATCAAATACTGAAAACAGTTGGCCAAATGCTGTTTCAAAGAAAAGACTTTTCTTGGAGAGAAGGTATTCGTGGTGCATTGTGCACATTATTAGGTTTTCAATCCTCTACTCTGTCAACACTGTTGTGCTGGATCCAGTCAATTATTCTCAATCAAAGAACGGATCACAGGCAGTGTTTGAAAATCTCATGTTCATTCTGTATCAGAAGATCCATTTGCTTTTTATGATATGTTGTTATTATTATATAAACCAATGAATAATGAAAAGATAAAAGACTTTTTCACACATTTGGCTTTATGTTCTTCCACTGCCTGGCTTGGTTTAATGAAGTTACTCTAGGTAACAGATCATAATTTGGATATTTATTTTGAAGGACACTAAGTTAATCTAAACACTATAAAAATTTACCAAACACTGTAAGAGTTTACTGTTTATTTATTTACTAAAAATAGAAATTTTATTTCACAGATTTTTTAAAAATCAGGTTCTTCTATGAAATAATGTGTGTCTTAATGGAAGATAAATTAGATAATTCCTTAACTTTATAATTGAAACAATTTGCAATAATTTTGCAACAATTACATTTAAAAATACTCATGCATTCTTCTCTTAAATGTCTTATTATCTTAAAAAAAGTAGATCTGAAGTTCTTGTGAGGAACTGCATAATTTTAAGAAGTATAGCTTTTTAAAGTTCCCAGTGGTCAAAGTAATCAAACAGCTACTGGTTTCCTGAGTATTTGAAATAAACTGACTTACCTGCTCCTCTGGTATGGTTAAAATCACCTTTAATAACTTTGCATGACTTTCCGTTACCGTTGCATACACCGCAATGATCTTCACGAGCCAGAGATCCTACTATGCCATCACAGCCAAATTTCTGTGGGAGAAGAAAATAAAGCTATTGAGACATATTTTTCATGAAGCTGCCTTTAGTGGTGGGCATCTCACCCACATGATCTAGCCCTGCTCAGAATGAGGATATGCCATCCTGATCCATCCCACAGGGAAGTCTGCTGCCTACCTGGGGCCCGGGTTAGGCACGTTACTAAGAAAATCCCCTATCTGGTACAGCCCTCCAATTATTACTGACTGCTGGTTACACAGGTTGGCAGTGATGAGGTTGCAGAGGAAGTCCAAAGCAATCAAAGGGGACTTCAGGGCACTGGGGCAATTGGTTGCAGGATCAGGAGCACAGGCAGTGTTTTCCTCTATCCTGTCAGTGGCAGGGAAAATGCTAAATGGAACGGGAAAACTCACCTGATTAACAAGTGACTCAGAGGCTGGTGCCGTCGGTGGAATTTTTTCTTTTTTTGATCATGGGGAGGTCTACATGGCACTGGGCCTGCTGGCAGCAGATGGAGTTCAGATATTTCCAAAGGTGAAAAGGATTCTTGCTCATGAGTTGGCAGGACTCATTGAGCGGGCTTTAAACTAGGTTCGAAGGGGGAAGGGGATACAACCAATCTCGCTAGAGAGGAACCCAAGGGTGGCATGGCAATGTTGGGGGTGAAATTGATAGCACAGCTCAAATGCATCTACACCAATGCATGCAGCATGGGCAACAAACAGGAGGAGCTCGAAGCCATTGTGCAGCAGGATAGCTACGACTTAGTCGCCATCACAGAAACATGGTGGGACAACTCTCATGACTGGAGTGCTGCGCTGGATGGCTATAGGCTCTTCAGAAGGGATAGGCCAGGAAGGAGAGGCGGTGGGGTGGCTCTGTATGTTAGGGAGTGTTTCGATTGTATAGAGCTCAACAGTGGTGATGATAAGGTCGAGTGCTTATGGGTAAGGATGAGGGGGAAGGCCAACAAGGCAGATGTCCTGCTGGGAGTCTGTTATAGACCACCCAACCAGGTTGTAGAGATAGATGAAGCATTCTATAAGCATCTGGCAGAAGTCTCACAATCGCTAGCCCTTGTTCTCATGGGGGACTTCAACTTGCTGGACATTTGCTGGAAATACAACACAGCAGAGAGGAAACAGTCTTGGAGGTTCCTAGAGTGTGTGGAAGATTAACTCCCTGACACAGCTGGTAAGTGAGCCTACCAGGGGAGGTGCCTCGCTTGACCTGCTGTTTACAAACACAGAAGGACGTGTGGGAGACGTCATCATCGGTGGCCGTCTTGGGCTTAGGGACCATGAGATGATAGGGTTTTCGATTCTTGGTGACATAAGGAGGAGGGGCAGCAATACCATTACCACGGACTTCCGGAGGGGAGACTTTGGCCTGTTCAGGACACTGGTTGGGAAAGTCCCTTGGGACGCAGTCCTGAAGGGTAAAGGGATCCAGGAAGGCTGGGCATTCCTTAAGAAGGAAGTCTTAAGGGCGCAGGAGTGGGCTGTCCCCATGTGCCGTAAGACAAACTGGCAGGGAAGACGACCAGCCTGGATGAATAGGGAGCTTTCGGTGGGACTCAGGGAAAAAAGGAGAGTCTACCACCTTTGGAAAAAGGGGCAGGCAATTCAAGAAGAGTACAGGGATCTTCTCAGGTCATGCAGGGAGAAAATTAGAAAGGCAAAAGCCCAGCTAGAACTCAATCTGGCCACTGTTGTAAGAGATAATAAAAAATGTTTTTACAAATACATTAACAACAAAAAGAGAGCCAAGGAGAATCTCCATCCTTTGTTGGATGCAGGGGTGCACCAAGGATGAGGACAAGGCTGAGGTACTTAATGCCTTCTTTGCCTCATTCTTTAACAGTCAGACCAGTTATCCCCAGGGTATTCAGCCCCCTGAGCTGGAAGACAGGGATGGGGAGCAGAATGGAGCCCCCATAATCAAGGAGGAAGCAGTGAATGACCTGCTATGCCACCTGGGGACATACAAGTCTATGGGGCTGGATGGGATCCACCCGAGGGAACTGAGGGAGCTGGCAGAGGAGCTTGCCAAGCCACTTTCCATCATCTGTCAGCAGTCCTGGTTAACAGGGGAGGTCCCCGATGACTGGAGGCTTGCCAACATGATGCCCATCTACAAGAAGGGCTAGAAAGAGGACCCAGGGACCTACAGGCCTGTCAGCCTGACCTCGGTGCCCAGGAAGATTATGGAGCGGTTCATACTGAGTGCACTCAACAGGCATGTGCAGGTCAACCAGGGGATCGGGCCCAGCCAGCATGGGTTCATAGAAGCCAGGTCCTGCTTGACCAACCTGATCTCCTTCTATGGCCTGGTGACCCGCCTAGTGGATGAAGAAAAGGCTGTGGACATCATCTAGCTGGACTTCAGTAAAGGCTTTGACACCGTCTGCCACAGCATTCTCCTAAGGAAGCTGGCAGCTTGTGGCTTGGACGGGCATGCTCTTCGCTGGGCAAAAAACTGGTTGGGTGGCCGAGCCCGGAGAGTAGTGGTAAATGGAGTTCAAGTCCAGTTGGCAGCTGGTCACAAGCAGTGTCCCCCAGGGCTCTGTTTTAGGGCCACTCTTGTTTAATAACTTTATCAATGATCTGGATGAGGGGATTGAGTTTGCCCTCAGTAAGTTTGCAGATGACACCAAGTTGGGTGGGAGTGTCGATCTGCTGGAGGGTAGGATGGCCCTGCAGAGGGACCTGGACAGGCTGGACCGATGAGCCGAGGCCAACTGTACGAGGTTCAAAAAGGCCAAGTGCCAGGTCCTGCACTTCAGTCACAACAAGCCCATGCAACACTTCAGGCTTGGGGAAGAGTGGCTGGGAAGATGCCTGGTGGAAAAGGATCTGGGAGTGTTGGTCAGCAGCTGGCTGAACATGAGCCAGCAGTGTGCCCAGGTGGCCAAGGAGGCCAACAGCATCCTGACTTGTATCGGGAATAGTGTGGCCAGCAGGAGCAGGGAAGTGATCTTCCCCCTGTACCTGGCACTGGTGAGACCACACCTCGAACACTGGGTCCAGTTTTGGGCCCCTCAGTACAAGAAAGACATTGAGGTGCTGCAGCGTGTCCAGAGAAGGGCAAGGAAGCTGGTGAAGGGTTTGGAGCACAGGCCTTATGAGGAGCAGCTGAGGGAATGGGGGTTGTTTAGCCTGGAGAAGAGGAGGCTGAAGGGAGACCTTATCACTCTCTACAACTCCCTGAAAGGAGGTTGTAGTGAGGTGGGTGTTGGTCTCTTCTCCCAAGTAGTTAGTGATGCAACGAGAGGAAATGGGCTCAAGCTGCACCTGGGGAGGTTTAGATTGGATATTAGGAAAAATTTTTTCACTGACAGGGTCATCAAGCATTGGAACAGGCTGCCCAGAGAGGTGGTGGAGTCACCATCCCTGGAAGCATTCAAAAAACGGGTAGACGTGGCACTTTGGTACATGGTTTAGTGGGCATGGTGGTGTTGGGTTGATGATTGGACTGATGATCTTAGAGATCCTTTCCAACCTTAATGATTCCTAGTTTTTACTTTGATTAAAAAATAATCCAGCCACCAAGCCAGGAAACATGAAATTACTACTCTACCCTTTATTGGTTTAGTGGTGGACTTGGTAGTGTTAGGTTAATGGTTGGACTGGCTGATCTTAAAGGTCTTTTCCAACCTCAGCAATTCTATGATTCTATGATTGCACTAGTTTATGTGCAGAGATCCCTTCCGTACTACTTTTTGCCATGATCTTATGTAATTGTTCCATTCACTCTTCCTATATGGTTGGCTATCTCTACCAACTGCTCTCCAAGAGGAACACAACCTTGTTCCTACACCCCCTGGAGACCTCTGGCACTGTGCAACACACACCCCACAGGCCCTCCTGCTCAGCGACTGCAGCATGTGCAACTCTACTGCTTTCTACTCCAAACACGTGAGGTTCTTTGCCACACCCACAACGGTAAATGCTGCCTAATGTCAACCTAATGTCGTATTCTGAATAGGATGTGAACATGTCTGGGATATGTAAATTAATAAATAGTTATTTGTGATTTGCTAAAAAGCATTCAGTTTAAAACAAACTAAGTTTACTCTAGCAGCTCCACATTACTATGTTAGACAGATTTCTATCAATAAATATCAGTGGTAGCTTGAAAAAAGGAATACAGTTAATATCATATGCTGGCCTGATATGAAATAAAAGCCTTTTAAAGTCTAGAGAAATCATCACAGGGTAATCTCGTGCACTGTATAAATGCATCTGATAAAACCAATTAAACTTCAAGACTGTTTGATAAATAATGGAGATAAAAGCTAGGTTAAAGAGAAAACAAAGGATTCCTTTAAGAACAGAAACCACAGCCTATCAGGGAGCCTCTCATTTCCACGCACATTAAGACTGTTACTTCACTTTATGCACAGAATTTTTGTTAGAGTTCTTCTACCTAAAAAAGCAATTCAGATTTCAAAATACTGATTACAGCATAAGCATTCAAAGACCTGTGTATCCAAAATGGCACATCTACAAGATATAAGCACCCAGCTCTACAGCTGTAGTCCCCAAAGTTCCTCCTAATGGGTTGTCTAAAAAGACACTGTAAAATGTGGATGACCTTAAAAGTTAGACTTCTAAATCCCATTAGTACCCATCTCTCTGACCCTTGATATGCCAAGAAGTCAACTCAGTCTTAGTCAGGTGGGTTTGGTTTAAGGGTATTTTTGGTCTTTATTAGTCAGTTGTGAGAAGTGAATGATAAAACAAATGACATTTTTTCAGGGAAAATGGGCTATATATAAACTTTGTGATTAAACCTGTAATCGTTACATGGTGAACTAAAGCCCCAATTCAGCAAAGTATTTAAGAGTATCCTTGTGGCTTGCACTCAGTCACTCGAGAAAGGATAACTATACGTAGTTACATACATTTGTATGCATATATACATGCATGCATACATCTATAAATTTGTTGAAGTTATTGTAGTATCTAGCAATGCTGTTTCTGCATTAAAATTGTTTTTTCTACTGAATTCAATGTGTGCAATGAGAAGCAGACAAAATAAAAAAACAGCCCTGTGGGATTTTTATATAAAAGAGTTTTCATATGAGGCATTATAAAAGCGACAGAATAACTTCTATGAACCAAATGAATTCTAAGGATCAGGAATAGCATAAGCACTCAGCTTTAATTATCTGTTATTCTGCTCCTTTGGTCTTGGTTTATTTAGATGTAAACTTTTGTACTGTTGAAAAAGGCAGAATTAGACATACATACATACATACATGCACCCTATCGCAAAATTTCCCAACCTGTTGAAAGCTGAGGCTTCCCTTAGAAGATGAAATCAGTTATATTAATTTTCCACTCTGCAGCAGTTTTTTAAAAGCATCCTTATCATCACAGATACACATTCCCCAAGCTAACCCTTCAGCTGCTTCACATACTGTGTTGCACTGAGTGAAATTAACTTCAAGTATTTTAATATGATACAAAAAGAGCCATGCAGTCTTGGTCACACATATTGCAACATGCTGTCAGAGAAATAACACATATACGTAACAAATGCATGTGCTTGCATACATGTGCCCATGTAACCAGGTTCAAAACAAGTAATTCATACCTGGCATCTACCATCTGCACAGACATCTAACCCATTCTGGCCACAAGAAGTCCCATCCATCACCTTTTCTGTTAGAAGAACGGGTTGATCCTTTCCAGCCGGTGAACAGAATAAGGCACATGGCTTTTCTGTAGTAGCAATTGATGGAAAAAACCACCAAATTGGTGAAAGGTCACTTAACAAATACAGAATTATTATCAACATTATTTTTAAAACTGATATTTGCTTACCTGTGTGGCATGAATCTATGCTAGCATAACAAGTTATCTTAGATAAAATGAAAACAAAAAGATTTTGATCCTTTTCTCAGCTGTTTGAAAAACTCAAGTTCTTTTTCTTGTTAAAACATACTGGTGCTATAAACTCAGCCTACATAGTACTCATGTCACGTTCGTTGTTGCAATTAAGAATATGCACATTACAGCTGTCAGAATATTTTGGTTGTAATCTATACTTTCATTCTACTATATTTTTGGCAGATCATAAATATTGGTTAAAAAAGAAACTTAACACTTTCCAGACTTTCTAACTATGCAGGTCAAAGAGAAAAAAATTAAGTAACTGAAACACCCTGGGAAGAAAAATATACGGATTTACAAAGTCCACGTTAAAAAAAAAGAGACAAAAAACTGAACACATTCTTTCTAACATCTTTATCAAGGTCAGGTAATTTTCTACTACATTTCTAAAATATTCTGCAAACCATTTCTAATTTTGAAAGAGAATGAAAAAGGTAATAACATCTCATATATCCATGTATTCCTAATGGTCATCATTTATAAATAATAACGTTTGCTTCACCACTTGCAAAATAATACCAATAAAATAAACTAAGTCTCCTCACAGTGGTCAACTGAGTACAAAATGACATGATCTTTTATATCTTTATTCGCAAGTGTACTGACTCAGAACTTCTTGCTAAACCTATTGCAGATTTTTGAAAGGATAAAGTCAATCCTGAACTTGAAACGGATTTCACTTGGACACAATCTACACCACTCTGACTTCATACTGACTTCTGGATTCCTGGAGTGTGTTTTTATTAGTAAATTAAACAGTTCCAGGAAACGTTCATGGGCACTGGAATTCTACTGTCTATACAGCTGAACTGTAAAACAGTCTATGCCACATTTTTTCTCCTGTGCTAACTAGCACTCACTCGGTCTAGACCGGAAATTGCCACCAGCAAATGACCATTTCCAAAAAGCAGTCTGGATGTCACCATCCCTTTTAGAGCGCAAAAGGGTTGAAAAGTAAGAACACAGGACTTCTGTGCCAGCTGACATACATCCAAAAGTGGTCTGGGCACATTTAATTTGCTAAAATTGACACAGCCTCTGGGCATCTCTAGGGGACTGGTGCAAACAGATGTGATCTCTTTTGCCAATGTGTGAAGCCAGTCAGACACAAGCCATCTCCAGCTGAGAAGCGTGAGTCTCTGCCTGATTTTGTGTTCTCTGCATTCTTATTATACTCCTTAAGTAGTAATCCCAAAGTTCCCTGGGAGCTTTAAGCATGTATCATCATTTTTTAAAGGAATACAAGATTAAGAACCTAAATATGATTTTAAGGACACTGAACTCAACTCAACAGCACCGGACAACTTCAACAGACTATAGGAGACTTTATTCAAATACAGCAACTATTTTGGACATGGTGCACAATTAGTGTCTATGAAAGGCTAAGAGTGAAAATAATTAAGGGTTTGGGAACAATGTATTTCTGTAATACTGGAACTCTTTAGCTGGTGTCCACTTCTGTGTCTCCTGAGGGACACCTCAAGACAACAAGATTTCTCAGAACAAACTCAGATGAAAGCAACCATCCGTACTCCTTAACATGGGACAGGAGAATGTCAAGATTTTTCATAAGATGACTGAATTATTCAGAGCCAGGCTGAAACCTTTTGATGCCTTAGGATATAAATTATCTGTTCCTGTACTAAAATGAAATTTAGTAAAACGAACCAAAAAACTAATTCACTAAATAAGCACCTATAAAATAGCTGGAGAGAGTTCTCCTTACTATGAACATCGGCTAACATACAAGCCTAATGAAAATAGTCTCACAAGTTTTCACTTTGGCACCTTGAGCAAAGACTTAGAAATAAAAAAACCCCTTGTTTAGCTAGGCATATATTAAAATAAGTTCTTGATAATAAATTCACATTTTTTGGGATTCAGAAAAATAGTTCTCTTAAAATCTATGCTTTCTAATGGTTTCTGATAATTTGTTTCAAGAGTTAAATATAAATGGCAATAATGAACTACTTAAAATGTGGTAACACATACTTACGGTACTCCTGTGTCATTCCAGGCTCTTCTTTACCACCAGTTGTTATGATTTTGTTAATTTCTCAAATTAACTGTTTTCATAACTAAAGTCTTTCTGTTGTTTTCTTCTTTTTTTTTTTAAATTAAGTAAATTACATCATAACAATTTAGAGAAAATTTGGTGGAATGGCAGCTGTTGTTCACATTCCTAGCAAGAACTTGGGTTGGAACGTTTTTTGATTTCTAGTTGCTGATATTTTACACCAACATTCTCTTTGCACGTACTGTAAGTTTGACATTACTCCTACTTGAGCATGCTCCTAATAATGTGGTATCTAAGCAGATTTGTTATACTGAAGCATGCATGCAGTATGCCAGGACTTTGCATGCTGCAGCTGTTAGGATTTATAGAAATCTTATCTAAGTTTGCAGTATGCATTGCATATGGATTTCTGCCAAAATCAAACACTGGTATGTGAAATACTCAAGGGTTAAGCTAAAAGTGCTCTCTCGTTCCTCAAAAATAGAAGCTCACAACATCCGTATTGTCTTTTTGGCTTTGTAGGTAGAAGAATAACCGATAGACACATGCTTAATGATGTAGCATTCCTCTAGAAAGGTGTATTTCTGTATCACTTCATAATATATTTCTGATTAAATAGGACCAAACTGATATTGAATTTCAGTTCAAACACAGTCATTACATATCAAGAAGGACAAATTCAATAGGAATATAAGACAAAAGATTCTGGAGCACATGAAAATACCACCAAATCTTGTCTATGAAATAAAAATGACTTACCAAAAAATCTTGGGCTTGGGGTTTGTTTGTTTGTTTGTTTGCTTTAGTTTTTACAATACCTTTCTTAATCAACAACAATACCAACAAGCTATAAGCCACATGAGCAGATGATAAGAACATGGGAGATGGTTTATACTTACCATCATCAATGACAGCCTGCCACTGGTGCACGTGCTTCTGATATGAAGATCTGACACTGAAAGCCTGGCACTGCCAGTCCCTGAAGGCAGGCACGCCAGCAGGACAAGAAGGATTTTCACATACTCTATACTGCATCGTGGGACCATGACACTCTCCTTCAAGGCCTGAACTAGAAAAGATGGCATAAATATCATGCGTTATTGTTGATAATATTTTGTAAAACTTACAGCACAGTTTATTTATGCTATACACAAATTCAATTTAAATAGCAGATTTTTTGTTGACAACACAACATTAAGAAATCACCCACAAAAAATCGAAGTCACAGAACAAAAACATGTTTGCCTTCTGTCTGTACTGGTTACATTACATACAAAGAGTCATGTGTGCTAAACCATAATTTACACTTTGCCCCAAAGAAGCACTAGGATTAGTAGGAGTGTTCAGTAAGGAGAACCTCAACTACAGTTTTGATATAGTTCAGGTGATTTTTCTCTAGCTGGACTGAGGCAAAGATGCCACTGAAAGGAAGTAACACCTGCAGATTTGCTACCTCTCCTTTTTTACAAGTGCGATGTTGCCAATTCAGACAATATGCTTTGCTTCTTTTTGGCCACTCCAGTTGTGCTTGCATGTCCTAATGAACAAATGCAAAAGAACAGTGAACTGCAGAAACTGGAGTTAATCATTTGGAACCTTGCCTGGAAAAATGAATGAATGAAAGTGAAATTAAGGCATCCCTAAATTCTAGAAACAGCTTTTAGTCATACAGCTGGAAGTGGTGTTTACATGGCAGGAAGTATGAAATCATTCTGCATATCTAAGTCTTCTGTCAAACTACCATGCTTTTGTATAGCCATATCCAAGTTTTCCTCACATTTCTTTATGCAAACTTCTCTTTTTTAATCCCTCTGTCTTTCCTAGTTTTTTGCCCCAAATGTTATATCGCCTTTCATCTTTCTTTATTTCCCCCTTTTGTTCTATTATTTTCCTAAATCCTCTCCTCTCCTCTCCTCTCATCCTCTCTACACTTGTCTTTATTACTCAGCTCTACTCTGTTCCCACTTCTCCACCTATTTATTCTTTTTTCTCTTGGTGTATAAATGACCCATGAAAGAACTATGGTACTGAGTAACTAAAAGCAAAGCACCTTTTAGCTGACCACTGAGATATGGTGAAGCAGACTCCATTCAAGTCAATAGTAAAACTCCCTTTATCCCCCATAGCACAAGGTTTTCACTTTCACAAGATATGTAATCTAGGTGTTGTTTCCAGATACTCTGTCTAAATGCCTGTGAAACTGGTAGAAAGACCTCCTTGTAAAAGTTGCAATTGCTTGGCTCTCCAAATGAGACAGAAGTCAATTTTCTCCAGCAAAAAATGGAAAGACTAGAATTACACACTGATGCTCTGCAAGTCAAAAATTATGAATTTAATTTTCTGTTGCTTCTTTAGGTGAAGCTTAAAAAAAAATTGTATTCTCCTATTAATATTACCTAAGCTGTTGACAGAAGCAGAAAAGAGGATAGTGTTACCATGCAATAAAAAACCCTGAAATACCTATTCTCCTAAGTGTTTTTCAGTATTCATAAAAAATTAATTGCTTATGTATAGGACAACTATACCTTAATAGGTTTTTGTACTCATAAGGTTTAAATTCTGTTCGGAAATTCTGATGAACAGCAATGGAAACCTGAACTTGTTTTTACCCAGGGCATTTGCGTTGTCGACTGCTGATTCCAGTGTTGCAAGTACGGCTACAAGTGCTCCACGCGCTCCACTCCCCCTCCATATGCTCCGCAAAAGAGGTCCGATTGATACACTCTCCAGCCTTACACCACTAGGTGAAAATTCAGCTCTTAGGTAAATAAATCAAGGCATATGCAAAACAATTCACTGCTCCACAAGCACACAAGAAGCACCACATAAACGTTTTGTTCAATACATAGTTTTCATGAGTCAGATATATTTTTTTCCTACTGTTCCCCATAGGTTTTTTTTCTACCCTAGTAAATACAACAGCCAAAGACCTTTCTCTGGCTCAGTGGCCAAAGAGCAGGTGCAACTCTTGTCCATAAGCTTGAGCACAAGTTCATTCCCAATAAAGGATGCCTCTTGGAATAGCCTGCTGGAAATGGTCCCCAGAACATGCCAACCCCTTCATTTGAGCCCGGACACTGCCTAGGAAAGCGCTTTTGGGTCCAGCCCAAACCCACTGCAGGGATCATCCTCCAGCTGAACTGTACAGATGATCACAGCACAGCGTTCAGGGCTGTTCTCAAGACTTGTTTGGTTCACTGTTACAGTTCCCACTTGACTAGCAGGAACTGCATTGACACCGATTATCCAGTGATGATTTCAACAGAAGGATATATTAGAAGTAATAGAGTAAATGAGATTTTATTCACAATGTGTATTCAAAGAGAGAATGGAAGTCTCAATAAACTAGTGCTGAGAAAGTCAAGAGAATTTCTGGCATTCATTTCAATAATAATAATCCTCTCAATAATCTTGCATGCATATATTGTTTCCCAGGAGAACTGCAACTTCTCACCCAAAAACTATTGTTATGCTCTTTAACCTATGTCCATACCTGGTATAAATCATCATAACTCTGCAGAAACTAGTCCTTTATCAACTTATACCAGCTGAACATGTATTATGAAATTTCAGCAATTTCAAAGCAATAAGGCTACAAATAGACAATGAACACTTAATGTCATTAACATCAGTAATTTAACCCATTTCTCTTTGTGCACTGAGTTATTGATGAATTACTGTTATCAATAGATAAGGTTCATGAAGAAGTCTCATATTTTGAGCAAAACAAAACATATCACTAATGCCGTCAATAAAGGCCTTTGTCACTTTTAGAATACATTTCTGTTACTTGCAGTGTCCGTGCTAAATCCTTGTCTGGTGATCTCAAACTTCACCTTCAGTTTTTAAACTGGTCTTCAGTGATCAACTGATCTTAATTTTCTCTTAAATCATGGCATTACAATGATGGCATAATTATACCAGCTTTGAAAAGTCTTCACATAGGATGGTTCCATCATTATATTAGATTTGCAATCAGAAACTACAAATTTTGTAATGCTCTTGGATGTTTCAGAACAAAAATGCTCATATTTATTTAAAGATATTCCTTCAGCTGTAATAGGTAAAATGTTTTTTTCTCTAAAGACAGCATCTGCATTATGTAGAGTCTGAGGGATGCTTATAAATCCTTGACTTAGAAAACAACCAAGTTGGACAGGCTATGCAAATGACATTTCCACCACTTCGTAAGATCCTAAGAGAAGCACAAGAAAACAATACTCTACAATATAAGTAAAATTAAAAAAAATGCAGAGATTTGTGTAATCTGAAGCTCATCTTGGACAGATAATAAAGTAAACAAGAAGAATAATCCCTTCTAATCCTCTGAGATGTTTCAGTGATCTCTGCTTAGTTTTTTACTGCTAGACATAAATAAGGCATCTCATTAGCCTGGCACAAGGCTCAATTTGTCATTCTAATTAGAATCAGTACTTTGTCTTACCCTTACCAATTATTTACTCCCTACTAGGTAAGCTCTACAATAGAGAGAATAGTGTTACATTTCTCATTGGACTTTCCCAGGACCCATGTCACTGCCATATCATAGTGCTCCCACAAGTATAAAGTTAGAGTGAGTCCTCTGCAATGAGTTGCTATTACCACCTTTTGCAAGTCAGATATTAATATGCACATCACACTAATTTCGGGTGCCCAGTTCATGATGGCGATGGTTTCACAATGAAAAATTCTGGGTAGTCTTACAAGAGGTCCTGCTTTCTTATTCCACACCATGGGCATGCCAGTCTCAATGTAAAGAATGTAACATTGAACAAAAGGCATGTCCCTGACTTTGCAGGTATTGACTTAAGACAGAATATCAACTACACACATTTATCAGAATCAAAAGATCGCAGCAAATGTCATTGTTTTAGAGATACGAAAATGCATAAAGCCTGTTTTTTCCTTTAGCATGTAAAATGATATTATCTGAACATTTGATCTTACTCAGTTGATTGATTTGTTTACTTTTTTAGGGGGATGATGACAGCCCTGGTGAATGTAATATGATTCGAAGAGAAAATCACCCCTGTGGGAGACTGCTGTCAGCACAATATCATGAAAATCCCAAGATACATGTGTGCTCCTTCTCTGTTATCTATTTGAGGTTATTTATCTTCATTTAGAGTTATGTACAGAGACAATTCTGATTATTCAAACAGGAAAGCTCTTGACGGACATTTAATGTAAGTCTGACTTCAGGTGACCATTTAATTTGTCTTTGATGGCATACTTTTAATGACATTTATCACTCTTTTACATGCACTGACACTATAAGTATTTCTTTACAAAGCTTATCCTGAAAAGTTTTATCACAAATATGTCTCAGTTCCTTTGACAAGACTATTTCTAAATCTTAAATCATAGCTGAGAACTTTGTATCTTTGAAAGCTTGTTTCTGTTCACAGTAAGCAGTGCAACAATGGCTTTCCATTCATAAACAGGATACAAAACCAGAATGAAGGTGAAATAAAACAGTGTAAGCACTAAAACATCTGTGGCTTTGGCTAACTTTTTAAATTCAGTGTTTTTAGGGAAATGTACTTTTTTATCATACCTATATTATATAACACATAATACATTCAACTATATATATCTATGATTTTTATGATAATTGAGGTAAGCAGGAAGTTAAACAAGTGCAAAGACCTATTCAGCTTGTTTCCTTAGCTGTTTGGTGTTTAATATAATTTATATTGCTTTTCCACCAGAAACATACCTTTCCAGTGTCACAGTCTGTTCCATCCATTGGTGGATCCAGTTTAGTTTTGCATTCCTTCTCACTTTCCACCTTACACCACAAGCCAGTGCAAATGACATGCTGAAAACCAAACTCACAGGTAAGCACAAAATCTATCTTATGCAAAATTATTTTCTGCATGCAATCCACTAATGTTGTCATAAAGTTACCAGTTTGATGGTAGTGAAATATGCTTAAAGTCAGGTTAAACACGCACAAAACCTAAAGTGGGCAGATTCTGCTTAGACTTTTACTAATCGCGAACACATGGAACAAGTCAAGCTGGTGTGTTGATAGAGAGGGGGAAGAACCTTCTAAGTCTAACCCTAGGGGTCACAGTCTTTGCATATGGCAGATCTTACAAAGCACATAGGAACAACTTTGCCCCATGATGTGAAGTGACCACTGTCCAGATGTACTCCCCCAGAGACTGGAAGAAGTGTGAGCTTTCTGGGAATTATTTTTAAAATTAATTCATATTTTTACTTCTTTTATTTAGTGCTCATTGACTTTATGTGAAAGGGAGAAAAATAGCATGGTTACTAGCAACAAAACCCAAGGTTTTAAAATTTCTATATACAGGGACTAATGAGTCTTTGTGCAACTACATAGAACTATGTTCATGGCAGTTTTGTAAAACTGTGTTTGTAAGAAACTTGGAGGCTTCTCTAGGACTTCCAAATCTCCCTTGTTCATACTATCCCAATGATTGCTGCTATCTTATGCTCTTCCAATGATTCATAATTCCTCTAGAATTCATTCATTCCTCTAGAAATATCTCAAAGAAGCAAGCCAACCTGATAGCCACAAAGAAGACACAAAGTAAACTGACAAATCAGGATGCAATGTTTTTGCTGGGAAGAAGAAGAGAAGGGAGATGAGAGGAGTACTAGTCATTAGTAAATTTTGGGGATGGAAAGAAAAGCTGCTTATTCTGTCCCTTTTAAGCATCAGAACAAGATAGTTTTACCTTCTTCAAAAGAAAGTACAGCCTTGAAGTATGCTGGCTCACATGTCCCCAGATTTCCTTGGCAGCTTTCCCTATTTTCCTCTAAAAAGTTCTCCTTCTCCCATGGTTTTCAGTCATGGCTTCATTCTCCTTGCTGTCTTGTTCCCCCCTTACCAGTAAACCGAGTGACTGTGTGGAAGTGAACAGAGGGCATGGGGGGGCTCAGCTGTCACCTCAATGTTACTGCATGTGCGGATTGATTACCCCCGAATAAGTATAATACACCCAAAGAGGGGAAAGAAGGATCAGGAGAGGAGGAGGGGTTGCAGGGAGGATAAAAAATAAAAGATTTGCTAGTTTTTTGAAACCAGGGTTGCCAGAAGACATGTTTTTCCGACTGAAATGATTTGTTACATTGGTAAACCCTGCAAGAATCTCTGTGCCTTTTACACTATCCATGAAAAAATGTGTGATAAATCTTATGCTACCTTGAAAAAAGTCCTACAGCACAGGAAACATAATTCAACAAAAGACTGTGTCCGAACCAAGGAACAGGACTGTTCCAGTGGGAGTCTTGCATGTGAAAATGTTGGTTAACATCAGCTTTCAAAAAAAGTCAAAGATTGTAGAGGGCTGAAGCATTGCACAGAAACAAGAGACAGGATGGCAGCAGTCAGATTCACTCCTGATTCATCCTGTAACAGTTTTGTGCTGAAGCTGATTAACAAGACAACAGCCTGTGCGTATCCTAAAATATAGCTACAGAAGTCCTATCCTGTTCCTGGATAATTTTAAGAAGCATTTTTCAAACATCAAACTGTAATTTCTGTTCTTGTTCAAGGGAGAAAGAGACTTTGTTCTTTCAATTTTTTTTTTTAAATTTGCACTTCAATATATAACTTCAGTGATGAGAACTAAACTTAGCAAGAAGACTTCTGGTCAGTTTTGGAAGACAATGTAGATGACACAGAGTATCAGATGTTCATGACAAAGTGCTTCCATACCAACTATGAAATGACACACTACACAGTTGGAACAACTCCACAAAAATATATGCTAATTTAATGTTCCTAATTCAAATAATTTTTTAAAATATCCCTAAATCTTCATTTGTCAATGACTACATTTGAGGAAAAGCCATGCAGGTTTTCAAAAAATAAAGTCAAATTTTCCTTTATGTCATCACATTTTAGAGTACGTTATCCTTTTTTCTTTTTCCTAAACACTTTGATCGTGTGCTCAGTTTCACTTGTGTATGAGAGCGGAATGGCTGAGAACAAACCTACAGTTCCTTACAAATCTGTAAACAATTATTCTAAACATAGGAAGACATGAAGGAAGATTAGCAAGGATTTGGGTACCTGAACACACAGATGCGCTTGAGCTGTGTAAAGTAAATCAAGTAAATCAAATCAAGACGCTTGACTTGCTAATGGACTTTTATATACATCTGCATGCTTCTGCAAATACTTGCATACCCCCTCCTTATGAATCATGAACCTAATTCCCCCAGTTAGAAACATCTTCAAGCCATAAGTGAACTGTATTCTAAAACCACTCACTTCACTAATTTTTAAAATAAGCATTCAATATTACTATTACTAGACTTTGAGATTCCCCAAACCCAAGAAAATGGAGATATGAAATTACTAAAATTGGAGGATGACTTGTAAGGTTTTTTCCTGGGCTTTCCATTTCAATCAAATCACAAACAGACTCCTTAGTTACTCTTCAGATTGTACTTCTGCTGCAGACATAAGAGAAATGGAGATTACTGTTACCATGTAACTTTCACCATTTGGGTATTTCTGCATGTGGCTGGGGCAAAAACATGATGCACAACTTGTTTTTTTCACTCGCAACCTGCAATGCTGCAGATCAGGACCGATTTGAAAACTAACAGAAATCTGGAGACCAGTGTCAATATTACAGTCACTCCAAAATCAGAGCACAAACTTCTAAACCAGAAATTTACTCCTCCGGGGAGAAAGTTTCATTCAGTCAAAATCAGGATAGCTGTTAAAGTTCACAGAGGTTTACTAGTTATCTATCATAAGCACAGTTCAACAGCCATTACAGTTTTTTAGACTAGCCAAAGGAAGTAAGCGTTATTGGAGATTATAACCATACTTGTGATACTAGGCTTTTCATAATCTGTTAAATATTTCATTGTGTGTACACTGGAAAACAAAATATTGCCAAGCACACACAGAGGATTTTTTTCTGAAAGGCTGTGTTAATCATGAGTTTTTAACAGCAAAAGCTTGTAAAATACAACATGTAAGTCACAATGTACTACAGAAAAAGCAGAGGTCATTCCATCTTTTGGGGTTTTTTTTTGAATGAAGACTGTGAGGCAGGACTGTGTGCATCAGAGAGATGTTTTTCCAGTGATATAAGCACCTGGAAAGAAGTTCCAGTTGAGAGGAAAGAACAGACAAAAAGAGCATTTCAGAACTGTATTTGTGCAAAGTCAAGATTGTTTGAAGTGTGGTGGTGGAGATGAGGACAGATATTTCACCAGGGCTATAATATTTCCATGACTTTCGTTCTTTTCATTGTGATCTTTCCCTGAAATGCCTTAAAAATCACCAAGAAATATAACCATTCTCCTACTTCGCAAAGATCACAGCTGTGTTATGACAAGAATTGTTTTAGTGGAACTGACTAGATAGCATTCACATCCTGGACTTTAATCTCAAAAGCCAACATTTAATAGTTCAACAATTATATTAAATTGTCAAGTTCTACAATCACATTTAATCATCAAGAACTACTTCTGGGCCATGATCTCACTATCTGTTATGTGAAACAATGTTAAGGTCTAATTGATTCTTGTGTGGGACATCATGGGCATAAAAGCAAACTTGGCTCCCTTACAAGATAAGCATGGTGACATGGTATAAATCTTGTACTCTGAGATCCACTCACATGTTTCTCAGGGTCTATAAATTTTGCTTAGGGTATGGGAAAAAAAGTCTTTGAAATAAAGATGAAAAGGAAAAAATAAAGTCTGGACACCATTCATGAAAGAGGAGTGGGAGAATATCACTTAGGAAAATACGGGAGTAGGCCCTCTGTAGTCCTTTCAGTCCTTTGCTTTAGCCATTAAATCATAAAGAGGAATTCCTGATAGCAAGGGAAAATCATTGGCATCTGCAGTGTTTCTCAGAGGCTGTCATGTAATGTGACTGTAAATTATCCAAAAGTGCTGCTTAATAATAAAGTTTGTAGAAAATCACATCTCAGCAGAAATGCATTATTGATTGTACCACTGATATTCATAGTTTATTTTTAGATCATTAAGAAAATTATTTTCCATCATTACTCAATTGTTTTCTTAGTTGAATAGCTGTTACATGTTGAACATTCTTGCTTAATGTCAAAGGCTGCATGGAAGTCTGGTCATCAAATTATCTTCCAGTCACAAAAAATGTAAGATGCTGACATAGTTCATAATTTATCTTTTACATAGTTACACTGAAGTGCCTGAACTGTTCAGAAAGTAGAATGCATCCAAGAAATGCTGGGCTATAAATTGTTGGGTTTACTGAAGTTTAAATGAACGTTCAAGGAGTATGTTTCTCTCTCATGTCCTGGCTTGTGGACAACAACTGTAACCACAGTAAACTGCCAGTTACTGGCAGAGTAGAAGAGAGTATACAGAGATAAAAGAAAGTAGCTTGGATTTCATGGAAAATCCAGTGATTGCCAATGTATAATAAAATAATTATTTTAATAAATTAATACCGCAACTAATGAAATACTGTATTCAATTTAGAAAAGTCTTCCAAATGTTGACTTCTCTAATGGCAGCCGCAATAATCTGCACAATCAATGCAGTGAACTTTGAATCGCCTTCATAATATGTAAAATGCAATTATTTGTTAGGTTAAATTCAACATATTTGTTATTTCCATCTAACATCCTTGTATTTCAGAGGGAGCTGATAATATTAGCTACTAACAGCATTTTGCAGTTAGACAATGTTGGTGTTGCACAGTCCATGTAGTAGAACTCATGAAGGATTTCTGGAAAGTTTATATAGTGTGTTTCTAGCCCAATTTAAATTGCAACATCTTTTTTTTCCGTTCTCTTCATACATAGGAGAAACATATGTAAGAGCAGGATGGCTTTCTTATTCTTTGGGCTGTGCTCTATCCATTGCTCTAGGTTTCCTCTTCACTGTAGAAATCTTATTTAATTGGGCTTAGGACACGGTAAACTTCCCTAACAGAAGAGCTGAAATGAAGACCCACAGCAGGGAACAAAAGAAGGAGATCTGAATATAGTGTCTAAGCTTGCTGTAACTAGCTCTTCAGGTCTACAGTCTGAGGATCGAATTTCTTGGATTTTTTTGTTGGCAGGGAGGTGGGAGTGTAAATTTTGCTTCCAGAAAAAAGAACACAGAGGAAAACCAACAATGTGACTTTACGGAGGTTGGCAGTGGAGCTTTGGAAAATTTCTCTTCTGTCTCAGTGCCCTCACCAGATTTTTCTCAATTCTGTCCTTAGTGCCTTTTATTAATTTTTATGTAATTTCTCATAGGTCCAAAGCTCTTAAAGATGCATTACAATAATTTTGTGGTTTGGTATTTGCTTACATGATTTCCAGTTCAGGGTTACTGGTTTTGCAGAGGATTTTGGTGCAATTGCAGAAGGTTCTTCCCCTTGCTCTCTTCTCAGAAACTGTTACCAAGTTCTGTTTTCCTTACTGTTAAGACCATAAGCTTATCAAGGAACAGATTTGGTTTACAAAGAAGACTGAAAATTAAATTGCAGTTTGTCAGAAAACAAAGAAAAGTTGAAAAGACCACTGGCCTTTGCATCATTACCAGGTTCTTTCTTCAAAGCAAGCCTGAATGTCTTTGGATTTAAGTTACGATGGTTATCTTAATGGTACCTTAATACCAATATTTAATAGGAATTTTTGCTAAACTAACCATTTTAATATAAAGTAATGATCCAATAAGTGGGAAAAAAATAAGGATGGTACAAGTGATTTAGCTGAAATGTGTCGTCTTACATACAAAATGCCAGAAGAGGAGAAAAATGATTGAAAATTATTAGAAATGGACAATTAGGTACCAGCACCCAGAGCCTAAGTACTCTCTGTGCAAACAGTTGAACACTTCCAGGGTAGTGTTAACTGAATTTAACCTCCTAACATTTCTAAAATAATAATGAAAACCAAAGAAACCTTCGAGTCAGGACCCCGAGAGAATATTCACTGCTGCTGTGAATGAAACACAACAGGCATGGGACCACCTGGCTACCTGAATTGAAACGCCTGAACTAGAACTAAACACAAGAGTATTAAAGGAGGGAAAGTGCCCAGAGAAATTAAAAGCATATTAAGGTATTACGCAACAGCAAGTGTCCAGGTTTGACTATCTCTTTGATTACTTTTGAAATTCTTTTGCCTGGCAAAGAAGACCTAGAAGAAATAATGGGCTAACACTGTACAATTTGCTTGTTCAAAATAGGTTTCTAGAGAATAAGAAACCAAAATCTCATCTTTTAATTGAAAACAAGTACTACAAAACAAGAAACAGACTACAGTTCATGAAAAAAGCACTTAGAAGTAATTAAGAACATTTGTAGAATTGTTACACTGAGTTCTACTGCTCATCTCTCAGAGTGAAAATGTTTTCAGTAAGACAGTTAAAATAATAACCAGTAACTTACAGCTCCTTTTTTTTACAGCTATGCCACTCTCAGCACGGGGTAGTCATACATGTATTGCAGTATTTCTTTTCAGAATCTTTAGGATAAATACTACTCTCACTGAAACTCGCTAAAGAAAGAGTACTATGTCCAAGCTGAAAAGATGAAGAGAACTGAAGAACTAAAGGAGTAAGGAATTACGCTTTCATATTAAATACTGACTCTGATGAAATTTTATTTCACAGTGCCTCCTAGCCCCCACTCTATCAATCCATACTCCATGCTCTTTATACATTTATAATATCATCTACCCATCTTGTCTTCGTTACCTTCAAGGGCATCCAACATGTTCAGTACCTGTACTGTTGACATTAAAGAAGGATGATTTTTCTCCGTTAAAACCATTCTTAAAATGCTTCTTCGATCAGATGTCTACTAGTATTAGGCTGTAAAATCATGAAGAGCTCTTCAGTTTTGTTCATCTGTCTTTTCAAGGTATAGTGACACTGTGTCGTGCAATGGCATGAAGCAATGTCAGCAAACTCACTTAAGTACTGGAACTCCTATTTCCATGGCACTGCACAGCTCTGCCAGGGCTCAGAGGGGACTTGCTGGGAGGCAGGGTATATTCAGTGGTACAGAGAACCCAGCTAACAACACTATTCTCCGTTGGAGCTAGCACAGGCACAGCATACTCTACTGAAGGTCAGATATGGAGGTTCAATACCCAAAACATAATGAAACGGACCTATATACGAAATCTGGTCCCAGTGGAATAAATTACAAATATTCCATTTGCTGCAACGAGGTGACTTCACATTATGACATTTTCTATTTCTAAAGTACAAGGAACATATCAGTGGTATGCTATGACACAACATGATTCAGGATGTTTGGAGGTCCAAAGCAAGCCTTACAAGACAAATGAAAATGTTCATATTAACTTCCAAAAGTAAAGTGTAAACTTCTTGTTTCAAAGGTGCTATGTTCTCTTTCTCTCAAACACATGCACAAAAATATCTCTTACAGAAAAATGAGTTGGCAGGTGTATTTTCGGAATTATACACCCACCCTTACCTGCATTTCTTGGCAAAAGGAAGCAGTTGGTCCAAAAAGAATCTGACACTGTTCATCTGCAGTGTACGTCATTCCTGGGAGCTTGGAGGGAATAATCACGGAATTGAGGCTCTGAGGATTTGTCTGTAGCAGACAGTTACTGGCCTTTGACCTGGCAATATGCAGAGATTCATATGATCAGCAATCGTAAAGAGTCTGATTGTCATGCCTACTTAATGCAGTTGACATTAGAAAAATGTGGACTCTGAGATTTTTTTATTTGTCAGCATTGGGCTGTCATTCAGAGAAATGACTCTGTATAAATTAATATGGCTTACTTGTTATAAGTTAACGGTGTGTTCTGATGTTGCGCACTTGCAGAAAGACAATATAATTTATCAGCTGTAATAGGAATTTCAGGAAATCACTGGACAACATTTTAGTGTAAAATTTACTTAACTGATTAAGGTTTGGATAGAGATTTAAACAATTATTAAAAAGTAGACAATTTATAACACATAGGCAGTTGTGTAGCTTAGTTTTCACATCTAGTAGGACCTCAAATTAGTCACTTCAGATTGTGAACATACATTTCTCAGCTGGTAGCTAGAAATTTAACTTTTCTCAAAAACTGGAGAAAAAATATTTGAAAATACTTAAACCTGTTAAAGCACCAAGTCATGCTTTTGATTTCTGTATAGGTTCAGTACAAATGTATCAGACTGATGCATCTAACTTATACCAACTATTCCAGTGTCATAAAGCAGACCTTTTGAGGACTGCTTAACTGTTGCAAGTAAATTCTCAACAGATATATTTATAACTTTAACAAAGGAACAGAGCTTTAGGGACCAGATCCTATTTAAGGATATAGAGTGAAATTTCTATTTAAAAGAATAATGTAATTATACTGCATGGTTTGATATTGAACAGCACAACATAGATCAGAGAATCTACATAATGTTCATAGGTCATTCACTGTCCAACATTCTTCAATACATACCCTATTAATATATTTTAAACATATTTAAACTTATAAGAATGTATATATAAATATATGTAACTGTAAACATCTACATTAACACATGAAAATATAAAAATACAAATAATTGCTGAAAACAGATTTTAATCAGTCTGTCAAATACTATATAGTTCACGATGATTTAAATTATTTTGATGGGCTACACTAACACAAGTCTCCCACAGAAATGGTAAAAAATACTGAAACATTATTTCAGGATAGTTATTGGAACTATTTGTAAATGACATACAGTAAGAGTTCTTTTTCTTGAACAATATACCTGAGAAATCTTTCTAGATCTTCCCTGCTGCACCGAGACCATGAAACATCCCCAAGATTCTGTCCTTTAATCCACTCCCCAGACATGATGTGGAGACCATCTGCACAGGATGGGTGGTCATTGTCGTGGTTGATCCCCATGCTGAATTTTGAAATCATTAAAAATAAACCAAAGCACAACAAAATAACAAGTTGTTTTCGAAACATTTGTAAGTTATAACTCTTGCAAGATGCTATGAAAAATTCACGTATATTACATATAGGAAATATCTTTTGATTTTTTTCCATGATACCTTTCAGAGAAGTATATGGAACCATGTGTGGAGGACAATTCTTTGAAATGAAATGTGAAAGTGAAGCCTCATTCGTTTGATGAGAAATACTACATTCTAATCAGCTGTTCAAGATATGCTTTGGACAACTTCTTGAATGTTTAGAACTGCACAACTACTGCAGGTTTAATGAACTGTACTTCTCTCACTAACGGGAAACAAAAATACTGGAAATCTACTTTTTGAGATCAGTGAATTGTTTGATATTTTGGCAGTGATTCTCTTCATTCCATATGGAACTGGTTTGTTGAAATTTTACAGAATAGTGAAATGCTTACTAGTGTATTGCATGATTATTGTATCTAAAGAAAAATCACCTAAATGTGTTTTCAATGTCTACTATTAGAAATAACACTGATGAAACATTTCAGTGGATTTTGATTTTAAAGACCCAGCATCCACATGCACCCCAGTGAGTTCTCACACAGGGCACTGCAATGAAACATTCTACTAAAAATCTGCGTGAAGCTGCTACTTTAACTGAAGACTCGCTGTCACTCATTCACAACCAGTAAATAGAGAGGAAGAAGGTGGACTTAAATAAAAATAAAGTTAACGAAGTGGATACATGCTTGACTGGCATTAAGAGAAATAAAGGAAATACCCTCGGCTGTTTTTGAAGATTTGTAAATGAGCATGGCACTGCTCTCCAAAGCACTGGATTCAAAGGGGTGCTGGAGTTTTGCAGCCCTATTCTGCCCTGCAGAAAAGCAAAACTTTAGAGTGAATAAAGCTTTATACTTTGTATTGATTCCTCCAGCCAAAGAGCAGTCAAATCACTTAGAAACTGCAAAGATGGGAGAAGTTTGCTGCCTCCGTAGAAAAACTGGAGTTCATCTTGCTGCTCCATATTTCACCACACTGCAGTGCCAAAGGGCAAAAAAGGGCTGCCACCCACCACTGAAAACACCATCTCCCTTTTCTTCTGCACTCTATCCCAAAACCCCATCATGACTAGATCAAATTTCATGTTTTTTTGCAAGTGCATTACCTTGTGTTTACTAATGAAATGAATTTAAATGCTGCGCAGGGCTTTATCTTGCCTATCAGAATGCTCAGCCTCTTACAGTGATGTGTACACCCCACAGCCTGAAGCACTGGAACAGCTGCCTCTGCATGAATTGGGTAATTTTGTTAGTTGTAAACAGTGTAACTGAGGTAAACAAATCTGTCTGACTCTCATCTCAGCTTCTGTCTTTTCCTGAACTGCCTGAATGGGCCAAAACAACTATGCAAAAGTGCCTTTGCACTTTCCTTACATTCTTCTTCCTCACATGCAGAATTTGAGATGTCCTTATGTCCAGAGTTCTGTCCATAAGAACTATGGAAGGAGACATAGAAAACCTAGTGACACTTTTTTTTGCTGACTACACAAGAAATAGATTTTGCTGACACCTCTGCAAGTTATATACTTACTGTAAAAGTACTCATTTATCAGTGTCATATATCTATCTACCTATCTATATCTATGACCTGGTGATCAGCCTGGTAGATGATGGAAATGCTATGGATGTCATTTAGCTGGAGTTTAGCAAAGCTTTTGACACAGTCTCCCATAATATTCTCCTTGGGAAGCTGGCAGCTCATGGCTTGGATGGGCGCAGTCTTTGCTGGGTAAAAAACTGGTTAGGTGGCCAAGCCCAGAGAGTAGTGGTGAATGGAGTTCAAGTCCAGTTGGTGGCCGGTCACAAGTGGTGCTCCCCAGGGCTCTGTTTTGGGGCCAGCCTTGTTTAAGATCTTTATCAATGATTTAGATGAAGGGATTGAGTGCACCCGCAGTAAGTTTGCAGATGACACCAAGTTGGGTGGGAGTGTTGATCTGCTGGAGGGCAGGATGGCCCTGCAGAAGGACCTGGACAGGCTGGACCGATGGGCCGAGGCCAACTGTACGAGGTTCAAAAAGGCCAAGTGCCGGGTCCTGCACTTCGGGCACAACAACCCCATGCAATGCTACAGGCTTGGGGAAGAGGGGCTAGGAAGCTGCCTGGTGGAAAAGGATCTGGGAGTGTTGGTCAGCAGCTGGCTGAACATGAGCCAGCAGTGTGCCCAGGTGGCCAAGAAGGCCAACAGCATCCTGGCTTGGATCAGGAATGGTGTGGCCAGCAGGAGCAGGGAGGTGACCGTCCCCCTGTACTTGGCACTGATGACACCGCACCACGAACACTGTGTCCAGTTTTGGGCCCCTCAGTACAAGAAAGAGTTGCTGGAGCGTGTCCAGAGAAGGGCAAGGAAGCTGGTGAAGGGTTTGGAGCACAGGCCTTATGAGGAGCGGCTGAGGGAACTGGGGTTGTTTAGCCTGGAGAAGAGGAGGCTGCGAGGAGACCTTATCGCTCTCTACAACTCCCTGAAAGGAGGTTGTAGTGAGGTGGGTGTTGGTCTCTTCTCCCATGTAGTCAGTGATAGGACGAGAGGAAATGGGCTTAAGCTGTGCCAGGGGAGGTTTAGGTTGGATATTAGGAAAAATTTCTTCACTGACAGGGTAGTCAAGCATTGGAGCAGGCTGCCCAGAGAGGTGGTGGAGTCACCATCCCTGGAAGTGTTCAAAAAACGGGTAGACGTGGCACTTCGGGACATGGTTTAGTCTAGTCTACCCTTGATTGGTTTAGAGTGGACTTGGTAGTGTAGGTTAATGGTTGGACTGGATGATCTTAAAGGTCTTTTCCAATCTAAACGATTCTATGATTCTATGATTCTATATATGATTTGAAATAAAGCATTTGCAACATACAAGTACACAAAATCTTGTTGATACAATTCATTATAGAATTGATGGCTACTATTTATGCAGAGTGAGAATTAAGACATTCATTTTATTTAAAACATTTTTTAATTTTTTTTTAAATTAAGAAGCATTTTCTGATTACTATTGTTTCACGTCCACTCTGAAGAGCAATTCTTGAAGTCAGACTTTGTCACAAACTAGTCTGTAAAATCACCCAGAAAAATATGTGCTGAGCTGAACCAACATCTCTGCTGTTTCAAAAAACAATTCCATTACGCACCATTAGAGACAAACATCAGTGTAACCCTTTTTTCCAATCTGCTACCACAGAAGTGTTCTTTATCAGTACATGAATTCTGAAGACAGCATTCTCTTTCAAGGTAAGAAGTGGTAAAAACTCTTGTATTTATAATAACTCTGTATATCAACAGCATTAAGCACTAATAAAACCATCTTCCAATACTTCAGCTGCTATACTTCTTTAACACTTCTATTCTGCTTTGACATTCAAATGTAGTTCAGAGTACCTGCACTGACCCAATAGGATTCATTCCTCCATATGCTTCCACCTCCAACTTAAGTACACGTAACAAAATATCTAGCAAGTAGTGTAGACCAGTATGGAAGCCTTTGACTATCAGAATGAATAGCTACTTCAAAAGTGAAGTACAGGTCATTATGTTAACATCAACTATTTAAATCACAAGACAGTATGTGAGGAGAATGCTAAAGTAGCAACAGAACCCGCTCTTAAACATTCTCAAAAATGTTTTCCTCAATACCTACTGTCAATCTCTTCTATAGCACGGTAATGACTGCATACTTTTCTCTGACCTAGCATCAATTAATTACAAGATCACATAAAAGTAGATATGCAGTAGTACTGACTTCTGATTTAATTCACTACATCCCATTATGTGTGTGGTGAAAGAACAGTCATTGCCACCTTCCTATTCAGCAAGAGAGTAAGCAATGTAAACATGTATATCTACTTCTACATTAACAATCAACGATATAACAATATTCAATGCTCACACTTGTGGCCATGGTATTTTCTAGCCTTCCTTGCTGTACTGTCTACAACCTTTCACTAAAACAAAGGCACTGCGGAAACTGTGTCTGTATAAGGTGCTGTTCTGTGCTCTTCCTATAGAATTTATTATGCTAGCACTGGGCACATTGCCCTCTCTGTCCATGAGCTCCTCTCTCCCACAGCTGTGATCCTTCAACCTCATGCAAGAGTAAAGCAACACCATGTGCATGTGGGAGGAAGACAAGGGAGTTTGGGGTAAGAGGATAACTTTGTAACAGTCTGAAAAAACATAATTAACAAAGAAGACAGTGCTGTACTTTAAAAAGCAGTAGATCATATCTATATGGAAGTAAATCCAATTCTGTTTTAAGAACAGAAGTATTGTTTTTTCACTGATATACTGGTTAAAGACTGTATACGGCAGATATAATATGAAAGTAGGAAGCATCCTATGGAATGCATTGCCTAACTAAAATACTAGCAATATTTCAACTCACACTATGAAACTAAACTATATTTTAATAATCTCAGTTTAAAAGTATTTTGACAAAGAGCCTTGGTCAAATAAACTCTACTAACATTATACACGGTTGTCAAGTCAACTGAAAAAATATTTTTATCTCATAAAACCTCTAAAACTTGTTTAAAAACCAGTGCCAGATTTTTTTTTGTGATATCATGCAGCAAGTTGGAACAATCTCTGCTAAATTTTGAAGATGAGCCCTGTTGATGTTAATGTGCAGTAGGAATATTACAACAAAAATCCTTAATTCCTCTGTGCTTAGAAGTCAGAATTAACAACTCAGGCCACCAAAAGTAGGAGGCAAATATTAGTTCCATTTTTCAGTTAAAAAGTAATTCTTTTACAATTCACTACTGCTGCAATTATATGTGTACAGCTGCATTCAGGATAGATGACAGCATCTCTCATGCCATCAAGGGAATAGGTTATATTCTCACAGGCACAAAATGCATTCCAGTGTCAACCCACACACCAAAAAAGTACCAAGTACCACACTTTGATTTGATTTGATTATGGCCGAATATTAAGAAATAAAAGCTCTTTTAAGTCTCAACAAAGGGTCCTCAGTCATTATGCTATATTTACATAAGTTAAATAAAGCTACACACACACCTTCTGGAAAGAATTAGGTCTGCATTGTAAAGTGCTATTTTATATTTCTTCTCACCACAGGACTCCAAAATTCTCCTGCATGTGCTACATTCATGGCATCATGGATGTGCTCAGTGACCCCACACTCTTCCAGGTGGAAAGCTTTTTATTATTTATTCAAGATTTTCATTGTGCTTTGCAAATGGCAGATGATGACCTGATTATCACCACCACCTTCCACTTAAATGTATGGCAGTGCAGGTGAACAAGAATGATTCTATTAAACTAGAAACAGGCAATGCAGGCACAAAGACTAAGCAGTATCAAAACCTTAATATAGGAGCAATTAATTGGGAGAGTTCAGATAGACATGGAGAATTACTTTAGGTCCATCTAATAAATCTATCTATCTAAATAAAAAAAAGCTAGAATTAAAAGGATTAAAGAGAACTACTGCTGTTCAGAGTTTTACAGTCACTAACATGAGATGGGTTAGGAAATAAGAGATGGATTAGGAAAACTGCAAAAGCAAGTACCCAGGGAACCAGGGGTAGGTTGTTGAATATTCAGTGTAATAGACAGCTTCCCAAATCCTAAAGGATAACAGTTCAGCCCAAGAGATATAAGCAGCAGAGGAATGATGAGTATAAACTGCAGATCCAGGATAATAGTTCTAGTTTAAGCTCATGACAGAATGGAAATTACTGAAAAAACCCTTCACTTTCTGAAGGAGATAGTAAACCTCTGAATGCTGCTGCCAGTTTATACCTGTGATGGGAACAGGGTGCCGTCTGATTTCTTTCAAAATTCATATTTTTATAAATGATTGCTACATAGCATTTGTAAATTTACTGCAATTATTATCCTACAGATATTTATCCCATAGATTTTTTTCCATTCTAGCAAATAAAACACAAACATATAATGGATAGTATTACTTTAAAAAATAAAAATAAGAATTAATTTTAAATTATTATTAATTACAAGGTGTTACCCTCCCTATTATTTCCACTGCTTTCTTTTTTGTCATCATTACGTGCAACAATATGTTGAATGACCGAAACGTCTTAAACTATGGACTTGGAAACGAGGTTTAAAAGCTTATATGGCATTTCATAGTACAATGATTATCCCAACAATCTGTCTAATCTGAAATTTTTCATATGACAGTATCACAAGGATGTATTTGGTAAGTGAAAATAACACCACTCATTTACTATCACAGACAGGGAGATGGAAGCTGCACTACATTGTTAGTACTTGTATTGCATTGTTTCAACAAAAATCCAAAGCTTTATCACATTGCTATCTATACAGAGAAAATTATGTAAACAGACTAGCAGCAGGTTTCTATATGCTATTTTACAGAATTAATGCAAAAAATATGTATTACTATATGTTGGCTTTTTTTTTTAATCCCAGTTAGTGGAACGGTAAGTCTTGTATGATTTTTTTTATAAGTGTTTTAAGACATATGAGGCCTTCACAGACCATTGCATAAATGGGATAAGACACATGGTTCTGCTTGTAAATGAATTATTTAGCTTAAAGTGAATTGAAAGGCAAGTAACCCAGCTACAAAAAAACTATGATGGTAAAAGATAGAAGATGATTTCTTCGGAAAAACTTTGTTTTCAAAGGAAGAATCTACTGGACAAGGAAACCTCCATCTTCTCGTTAATAATTCGATGATAAAAAGAAAAAATCAAAAGAAATATATTTAGGTAATGAATATTTATCTTTTGTGAATCAATCATTCTCTAGGATGTTGGCAACTCAGATTACATAGCCTTAAAACAATTGGGTAAAAAAAGCAACATGTATATTAATATAAAGATATTAATATACAGATACAGATATTAATATACAATATTATACAGATACAGATATATATTAATATATAGATATATACAGATACATAATATTAATTATGTATACTAATATACAGATGTACAGATATTAATATACAGATATTAATATACAGATATACCGCAAGCTACTGTCCAGCTGAGTTGGTAACTTTTGCTAAACAGCTGCTTTCTGCTCTATCACTCCAACACTTCTACCACCATGCTTCAAGAAGCTGGATGTAGACATAGCATGGCATCATGGTCCTTTGACTTAAGTATATAAATAATTTAAAACTTTGATGTGACAGAAGTATTTAGCATCTTAACATGAAGATACATATGGATCCTTGCTGAAGTTTTTTACAGAGAGTATATAATATAGGAAAAGTATTCGGTTCTGGCAAATACAATACCCATGCCACATCCTGCAAACTGCAGCATTTCAAGATAAACAATTATGTCTATGGTTTATGACTAATCTTATGCCAACGAAAAACATTGACATATAACATGTCTTCAAATTGAAGAAAATATGTAATCAGGAAAAAGATTTTGAGCTAGCACGTACTCACTGAATAGACCCCCCCCCAAAGAATTAAGTTTCCGTATTAAAAAAAGCCATTGACACTATCATGATCTTTTGCCAACTTTTTCACAGCTATTTTAAATGTATCAGACTATCAATTAAGCCTATGCATCCTGTAGGCTGTTGTTCAGTTACTAACTGTTCATTTTACAAATGCTATTCTAAAATACATCCTGGAGCATTATAGTCTGGCAGAAATGGAAGCCTTGATACCTTGCTAGAGAAAAAGTTGGCTCATCTTCTAGATTTCAAGTACAAAATTACCTATCTTTTTAACTTACCAAAAATGCTGATGCAGTGCTACTTCACTGTCTCAGCACTTCATTTCTTCCTGAGCTGTTTCTTTCTTCAGCTGTCTAGCTACCAGAAAAAGGTTAGAGAAGCTGGATTTCTCCTAGGCATTGTTGTGATGTGTTTGCATAAAATAAGATCTTTCTTGAGTCTCTGTCTGTTCTTAGAATTAGCATTAAAATGTCACTTTTTAACGTTCCAATTTATTCTAGAAAATTACTTATCCCACTTATTCCCTTTCTGGAATGTAAAATAAATGTAATTAAATAATTATACAAATAAGAACAGTACAATCTGTTGCATGGCTAGAATCAACTATCTCATGTAAGAAAAAGGTCCTGTGGAAGCACGTAACTTCCGCAGTGTGATTCAAATCATGGTTTGTTCCTCTAAATTGTGTTTTCAGGAATGAAAAGTGTATTCTCTTAATACAGATACTGGAAATTACAGCCCTAATACAGATACGATTCCCTGGTTGGGGAAACAAAAGAAAGCTATGCTTCTCATGAGTCAGTAGGAATTACAAACTCTGCCTTTGTAGTCTCTCCCAGAAAAGAGGAAGGCATATGGAAGGGGAGGGACTCTTTCATCTTTCATAAGAAAGACTGCTGTCGCTGACCAAGTAGACAGAAAGTTTTCTTCTCCTATTTTTTCCCAAATGAATCTCCAAAACCCTCTCCTGGTGAAGGTAACCTTTGACAAAATTGCTGGACTAACAGGTAGGAGACTCAAAATTCTTGGTATACCCCACAGATAGGTATTTTGGAAAGAGAAAAACAGTGCCACTATCCTGTAAAACCTCTCTACTCGTCTTTCTCATGACAGGAAAGTCATTAAAATGTCAACAGCAGGTGGTCTGTCTGCATATCCACCCAGGTATCAAGTCAGGCTTCATTCTTTCTCTCACAGCTGAATGATAAGAGATCAAAAGAAACACTAAACATATATTTTGACTTAACATCTGAGACAAAATGCCACATGTCAAATGCCTTAATTTAGAGATCCTTACTAATATGAATCCTACTGTGCACAGTTTTATCAGTGGAAGTGACCACTATTGCTCCTGAAGTTTCTCATTATAGTTGTGACTAGATGATTTTCAAGATGTAAGGAGGTCTTCTATCAAACCTAATTAATACCTTTGCTTTCCATGTGCTAATCTTGTTAAACACCAATTCAATTGTTAAATTCTACTTTAACTTTATAAATAGGAAGGTAACTTTTTTTAGTTACTTTAATGAGATTCCCTACTCCACATTAGTAACTCATTTACAAAAATTGGTAGACAGTTGCTTTTATTATTCTTGTTGATTTTATTGTGTTCTGTTATCATATTTGGGACTGTGATAAAAAAATGCATGGAGTAACTGATGCTCCATTAGCATTTCCTAATCTCCCATTTAAAGCTCTCCAAGTTCCACTGGATTTCATACAGTTGTTGAATATTGTCACAAAAAATGTACGTTATTTGCTTATGAGTTATTAAGTAGGTGATCGAAAAATTCCACAGACTTCCCATTTGGAACTACAAAATACCTGGTAGAATATCCTGGACTTTAAAAATAGGTACATATCATATTTCACAAAACACTTATGAGAAAAAGAATGCAGATGTATGTAAAATTGATTCTGAGAAATTACACCAGTATCTCTTTCAACTAAGCAAATATGATACCCATCTACAAGAAGGGCCAGAAGGAGGATCTGGGGAACTACAGGCCTGTCAGCCTGACCTCAGTGCTGGGGAAGGTTATGGAGTAGATCATCTTGAGTCCCTCCACATGGCATGTACAGGACAATCAGGGGATTAGGCCCAGTCAGCATGGGTTTATGAAAGGCAGGTCCTGCTTGACTGACCTGATCTCCTTCTATGACTAACCCGACCTCCTTCTATGACAAGGTGACCAGCTTAGTGGACAAGGGAAAGGCTGTGGATGACGTCTACCTAGACTTCAGTAAAGCCTTTGACACTGTTTCCCACAGCATTCTCCTAGAGAAACTGCCTGCTCATGGCTTGGATGGGTGTACTCTTCACTGGGTAAAAAAATGGCTGGATGGCTGTGCCCAAAGAGTTGTGGTGAATGGAGTTAAATCCACTTGGCAGCTGGTCACAAGTGGTGCTCCCCAGGGCTCTGTTTTGGGGCCAGCCTTGTTTAATATGTTTATCAATGATCTGGATGAGGGGATTGCGTGCGCCCTCAGTAAATCTGCAGATGACACCAAGTTGGGTGGGCATGTCGATCTGCTGGAGGGTAGGAAGGCCCTGCAGAGGGATCTGCACAGGCTGGACTGATGGGCCAAGGCCAACTGTATGAGGTTCAAAAAGGCCGAGTGCCAGGTCCTGCACTTGGGTCACAACAACCCCATGCAATGCTATTGGCTGGGGAAGAGTTGCTGGAAAGCTGCCTGGTGGGAAAGGATCTGGGAGTGTTGGTCAGCAGCTGGCTGAACATGAGCCAGCAGTGTGCCCAGGTGGCCAAGAAGGCCAACAGCATCCTGGCTTGGATCAGCCATAGTGTGGCCAGCAGGAGCAGGGAGGTTATTGTTCCCCTGTACTCGGCACTGGTGAGGCCGCACCTGGAATACTGGGTCCAGTTTTGGGCCCCTCAATACAAGAAAGACATTGAGGTGCTGGAGTGTGTTCAGAGAAGGGCAAGGAAGCTGGTGAAGGGTCTGGAGCACAGGTCTTATGAGGAGCGGCTGAGGGAACTGGGGTTGTTTAGCCTGGAGAAGAGGAGGCTGAGGGGAGACCTTATTGTTCTCTACAACTCCCTGAAAGGAGGTTGTAGTGAGGTGGGTGTTGGTCTCTTCTGGCAAGTAACAAGTGATAGGACAAGTGGAAATGGCCTCAAGTTGCGTCAGGGGAGGTTTAGATAGCATATTAGGAAAAATTTCTTCACCGACAGGGTCATCAAGCATTGGAACAGGCTGCCCAGAGAGAAGTGGTTAAGTCACCATTCGTGGAGGTATTTAGACAAGTAGATGTGGTGCTTAGGGACATGGTTTAGTGGTGGACTTGGCAGTGTTATGTTAATGGAAATTGGACTCAATGATCTTAAAGGTCTTTTCCAACCTAAACAATTCTATGATTCTTTTTCAAAGGTACTTTTATACTCATCAAAACAATGGCAATTGTGAATGTATCTGTTTCTTTGTTCTCAGGCTGATGAATGAAAATCTACAGAGTATACTGCATACATTTTGAGTCTATTTGAATGATAATTTATGTGCAAGTGTATTATTTGTTGTACAGAAGACAAAAAAATTAAGGAGTTTTTCTTTGTACTTTGAGAGCTGAAGTCTTTGAGAAAGTTTTTGCCTCTCCTATGTTGCTGAATAGGACTGTCTTCACAACAACAAGAGCAACTAGAACGGTTAAAGATATTAGGCAAAAAAAGAAAGTAATAGTTATTGACTTGAAGATTCAGAAAGAATTTGTGAAAATTTTCTAGAAAACGATGTGTTGAAAGAGGAAAAGACTTATGACTGGTCTAGATGGTGACCATTTAATCTCCATTTCTTGAATGAGCAAGACAAATCTCTGCGAGACATACTCTCGTTGTATTTGAATCTCTTGAGGCCCTTTTCAATGGGACCTTCATTCACATGTTTGTCTTCAAATATTTTATATTGTCTCTCCACAAAGGGTCAACTACTTCCAGCGTGCTCTTTGCAGTCACCAGGGCTAGGCTGCCAGACAGAGACAGTCATGCAGAGAAATAAATGTCTCTAGAATATCACCTTACTCTCTTTGGGGCAAGACCTCTGTATTTTAGATTGCAATGGTTAAGGACTCTGCCTCCACAATGAAGCAGGGATCGAGCTGAATGCCTCTGCATGTTTTGCTCTGCATGTTTTGCATTGGAGGTTGCCCCTTATTGGGTTGGGGTTTTTTTGGTCTGTTTTTTTTTTGTGGCAGCTGTTTATGTATCTCTGGCTACCTATTCTTTCACTTTTGTGGTAGTCTTCCTAACTTCCACATCGCTTGTTACTAGCCTTCATGAGGTTGAATTTCTTGAAGAAATGTGTGGTTCAAATAACATCCTGTCCTTTACTATGAAACCAGATTTGGTTTATTCTTTGTTTCCATTGTTTTTAAATGTCTATTACAATAACCTGTGAAAATCTCTCTAAGGACATCCAAATGCCATTATTACTGTGACAACATGATGGCTGGGGTATCATAATGATTTGTTTTTCCAATTTATTTGAATTAATATGGAGGGATTTGAAAGTTCTCAAAATCCATAGCATAGACTGTAACATTTTTTTCCAGGATTCATATATCAGCAATTCAGATTTTTATGTCCCTGTAGGAAGACCATGCTAAATCCTTTCTGTTCCTCAGTCCTACAGCAATGCAAAGCCATGAAAATATTTCAAGTTGAGGACTGAATGCAATAAAGGTTGTAGAGCCTGGCCTGTGCAGCAGTCTTGGAAGAACTGCTAGGATGAGTGATAACAGCAACTTCCCTGTCTAACTTCTTCCAGATACTGCTTGGCATCCAGCAGCCTTTACAATGTCAAAGATAGGTCTGACTTGTCTGCTGCAAGACAAAACATTCTTTGTAAGATCAGTATCCCACATTCTCAAATTTGCTAGTGCTGAACCAACACATCGCCCATAACTTTGCAAGAAATTTATACCTGCTTCCTGTTTTCCGCATCTAGGATTTTGTACATCACCATTTCTCAGGAAGCATAAGGTGTTACATTTCTTGTTGATCAAGATGCCTCTTTTTCAAATCCAGTAATTCCTCTGCCAAGCTTTTTATTCGCTAAACATAATTCTACTGTGCAGGGCATAAAGCAGTACTTATATTTCTCTGAATTATCTGGTATTATCATATCTGCCTCAAAAGATTTTCTAATTTACTCCATCAGTGAACTTACCTGCAGATCATATTCAATTATTGCTTCTTTCCCCTTATCCTTGACTTACTGTCGTAAGAACCAGTATACAGAAAATTAGTCTTCCTCTACACACCCCCCCTTCTAATATTAGCAAATATTACAGTGAAAAAAAGAAAAAGGACAGCATGTGACTGCAAAATACAAGCAAATTTTTCCTTTGAAGTCTTTCCTGTTTCATAATTATCACTCAAACAGGATGGCTTATCTTAACCTGGAGTTACTTTCTGCAGTTATGAAAGCTCAAAAAAAGGAAAAACAGAAAAGATCAATTTCATGCAGCATGTCATATTCACATCACCCTTTCCATCCAAGTTATATAATGGGTCTGAATTTGCTTATTTTGCATCCAGGAAAATTTTAAATGGAAATATTTTAAGTTCCAATTCTTTCTTGTAATCAGCTGCATGTTTCAACATTAGATGCTATGACCGCCATTTGCAGACAGCTTTGATCAAAGTTAAGACAAATCACTCTTAATTAAAAGTGTTTGTCCTAAGATACCTAACCTCAATGTTCAGAAGTTCAGACTATTTAACAAAGCATCCCTCTCTGCTGTCACTCTGAAACGTCTCTTCTAAAAATGTATACACAGATACATGGAGCAGACACTGCAGGTAAAAATGACAGATTAATACACATGTCCCTTTTATTTATTTATTTATTTTAAAAAAGAACTGTCCTATTTATTTTTCTGTAACAAGTACTGAAGCCAAGAATCAAATACAACTTTCACTAACAAATTTGATTATTGCAACATGAGAATTTTTCACTTTTGCTTCAAAGTATTTCTCACAGAATGAGTAAAAACTTCCAATCCAGTTGTGAAGGATAGTTACCTTCACCTTCACTTTGTTGTCCTGTTCTATTAAGGGGAGGAAAAAACGATATTAATGTTGCAATGACCCATGACCTCTTCCAACTCATGATCTCATTAAAATGTTTGTTGGCAACAACAGTCAGAGCTGGATTTGATACACAATACCACAGTCCGAAAAGAAAAAACATCTTGGGCACCTGCTTTTCCTCTAGACACTGTCAGTCCTTCCAGCTAACCTGGTTATGGTGTAGCTGTAAAGATTCCTGTACTGCTCCAAGTTGTAAACATTTGCTTAATTTACATACCATATATCAATACATGTCACTATCATTATTAATACAAAAACTTTGTTTTCAAAATTTTTCATCAAATTGAAAAGCCTTTCTAAAAGAAAAAAGGGAAACCTGCAGGACACAATCAAATTAATCTAATCATAGCAGTATTACGTGCAAACAAATGAAAACAAACTAGGGTTTGTTATCCACATACTTACTTGTGACCCATTTCATGGGCAATGGTGAAAGCGAGATTCAGACCATTGTCCTCTGCAATTATACATTTTCGTTTTTCACTGCACATTCCACTCAGATATGCTATACCTAGGAAACATAACCATCACATTCAATTATTTTTTGGTATTACTAACCACATGTATTATGGCATCATTGACCCCAAACAGGTCTGAAACCTTATTGTGGTCAGAGCCATCCAAATATGTAAGCAGATACCTGACAAAGGTTTATTTACTCATAAGTTACAATGACTGATTTTAGCACAAAATTGGATAAAAGACAGCAAAGAAATCACAGGCAGTGGTAATATAACGTGATAGTAACATTACCTGATTACATAGACTGCTATGTGCAGAAAATGTATTATATAAAAGCCTTGCTAGCTACCTTAATGCAATATGATACAACATGCACATGAATATCGATACTACTGTAACTGAAAATACATATCGACAACAATAGGACAAAAATCTGAACACTAGGAAGAACAGAATGCAAAGGACAGAGCCGTGCCCCTACATTATAACTGTTAAGTACTGATACAGGGTTCAGCATGTTAATGATTTTAAAAATGCGTAAAAGAGTCAGGTGTCATAGAACTAGGAGAATTTGTAGGATACTACAGCCTGACAAACACATTCATTGTAGAGGCTATAATGCCTCTACTATACGATACCTAAGTTTTAAAAAAATAGACAACTGAATGGTAGGCTTTTGAGCTCAAGTTCAGCTTCTAAAAAGTAGAATGTCTTTAATTGTAAAAGCTTGAGGAACATGCAGCTTAATTTGGGTAATGGTAATGTTTTTCAAACCACAAATACGTTTAGTAGGGACGTATTGTCGTCACTCATCGTTTGAAATTTTGGAGTAAGCAATCAAAATGCTGTTTCAAGTGTTTGGCCTTCTTCCCAGGAACATCCTTTCAATGGAATGGTGCCCTCTGGATCAACATGTTTGCTGGATATTTACATGTAAAGGTCAAGTTTGAAATGTCTGACAGTGTTTGAAATTTAGTCATAACTAGTATTCTTAGTTAACAAGATAAAAGTCATTCTTCTTATGAGCCAAGTATTTGTCAGTCTGTGAGCACAATGCCTTATCTATAACATGAAATTCAAGTAGTAACCCCAACACTAGTCTGGCAGTGTTGCTCTCAACAGGGCTGGCTGAAAGTTTTTGGACACAGAACTCGTGACAAAAAATGCTGTTCAGGAAGGAAAAAACCAATCACAAATTAGATTTGAATACGGCAGAATATTTCAACTTTTACTATGTCTTTCCAAAGAAGGGAGAAAAGATGGCGCAGGGGTAAAAGTAATTTGGGATACAAAAAAAGGCAAAACGTTCACAGCAAAAAACCTGAAGTCCTTCAAATGACACCACACTAAATGTAGGTATCATTTATATTAACTCCACTGAAAATAAGAGAGGTAAGAAACGTGCAGAAATGTAATGTTTTATTTCAAATGTTAGGCTCCACTGGCTGAAATAAAAAGAAAAATAATTCTAAAACCATTTTGTGCCATGTAGTTCCACAGTCGTTCATTTTCTTTCAACTCTTCAAACTGAAAAAGATAGAGCTGCTTCAAATACTGTAGTTCTAAGTAGTAGAGCTGGTAGCAATATCAGAAGAAACAGACATCAGATCTCTGACTTCAGCTAACACCAATGAATTTACACAGTGCTAAAACAAAACAGAAAAATTACTCTCACCATAGACAAAATCCAGCACTGCATTTTGAAGTGTTGTGGGCATTCCTATTAGTTTAATGGAAAATGTTCATAAATACCTTCTGTACTATGCTCGTTTCGGCTGGGGTAGAGAATTTGCTTCACAGTAGCTGGTAAGGAGCTATGTTTTGGATTTGTGCTGGAAACAGTGTTGATAATACAGGGATGTTTTAGTTATTGCTGAGCAGTGCTTACATAGAGTCAAGGCCTTTTCTGCTCCTCCTACTGCCCTGCCAGTGGTACCCTGGGGGTGCACAAGAAGTTAGGAGGGGACACAGCTGGGACAGCTGACCCCAACTGACCGAAGGGATATTCCAGACCATATGACATCATGCTCACCAATAAAACTAGGGGGGAGGCTGGCGGGTGGGCTGCTGCTCAGGGACTGGCTGGGCATAGGTCGGTTGGTGGTTAGCAATGGTTTTCATTTCCATCACTTGTCTTTCTTGGCTTTTCTTTCTTTCTTTGTTATTTTCCTTTTCGTTACTATTATTATTATTATTATCATCATTATCATCATCATCTTTAGTATCTTTAGTATCTTTATATTTAAATTAGTAAATTGTTTTTATCTCAACCCGCAAGTTTTCTCACTTTTACCCTCTAATTCCCTCCCCCCATTCTGCTGGGGGGGGAAGGAGCGAACAGCTGTGTGGTGCTTAGCTGCTGGCTGGGGTTAAACCACAACACTTACTGATGATGGCTATCCTCAGCTGGATAAAACTTACTTGCTGGGATCTACAGAAAGAGAATTCCCAAACCTCCCTCTGCCTGTT
Organism: Pelecanus crispus; assembly: GCF_030463565.1. Classification (NCBI taxonomy): domain Eukaryota; kingdom Metazoa; phylum Chordata; class Aves; order Pelecaniformes; family Pelecanidae; genus Pelecanus; species Pelecanus crispus. The sequence continues at coordinate 51,557,857 of NC_134676.1, forward strand.
GATGTTGAGTACTAACTGAAAACTGTCTGATGCTCTCCAGTTTTTTGTATGGAAAAGAAGTCCCCTAACCTTCTTCTGCCCTCTAAAATGGCAGGGTCAAGTACATTAGCAGTATCTTTCTATACAACACATGAGTACTATCAGTTGCTGTCTACTACCCTGCCTGCCCCCTAGTTTATTCCCAAAGAACTATGCATATTGCAAGTTTCATACATATTCTGCAGAAAAAGCAGAAATAGGTATTTTCAACAATACTCACTATATATCACCAATAACGTTTTTAGACTTGGCATTGCTTGAAGGGAATTGATTATGTTTGACCTTTTTAAGTGTAACATATGAAACATAAGACCTGCATTTCATTTAGATTAAATTATATTTCTAATTCTAGAAATGTCCAGAAGCATCAAATGCAATTAATGCTTTATGACTTTTCCCTTATTAAATAAAGTCAACCTCATATGTGAAAGCCACATCCAACAGCAGCTACTGGATGTAAATCAGCCAACTACTAGCCGTGAACTAGTTTCATGTCTTGTCCTTGGTTATTAATTTCATATGTAGAGAAAAAGAAACTGACTTCAGTAAGCAGCTGCTCTTGCTTAGTTGTCTCTACATTAGGTAAGAGAAGGAATTTCTTCTTTAAATATATGCATGTTCACTGTAGCTTCCTGTGGCTTATTAACACAGCTGGAACTGCTCCAAGGTTAACTCCACAAGAAAAAAACCCAACAACGAACAATTGGTCCCTTGTTATGATTAAGGTATTCCTAGTGAACCCCCCAGTCTCAACACACAGCTTCAAATTAAAACACTTAGCATCTGAAAAGTGTTGGCTAGAAAGCAGTAACATCATCTCACTGACAATTTAAGGAAGGATGCTGTTATTTATCTATAAAGAAAGCTGTGCTTTGAAACAAAAAAACACTGAATGAATACATGCCAAATGTAAAATATTCAAATTACCTCACTCTGTAGATAACTATTTCTCAAGTTAATTCAGAAGAAAATACATGTAATATCAATTAAGAGAGTAAAGATTTATCATTGTACCCTAGAAGAACCACAATAAGGGACTACATTTTCTTATCAAACATGTAAATATCCAAATTAAATACATGCTGCTTCAGAAAAGTAAAACTTTTGCTGAAGTCACAGCAGTGGTTTATTATTACTACCATTACCACTACCCATAGAGAGCAGTGGTCTATTATTACTACCATTACCACTACCCATAGAGATGGGTATTTCATTCTAGACAGTATGATAAATTTTCTTTAAAATTTTCTGATTTCTTAATGAACATCCTCATCATGTCAACAAACTATTTATTTTTTCAAAGTAGGCACACATTTACAACTTTTCTGTTGAAAAGCTGTGGTTCAGCTCACAGGGATGTTATACAAAACATGTTACCTGATAAAGTATCCAAAGAAATTTGTCAGTTTTACCTATTCATTCCTGGCCTGCTGCCCATAACATAAATCCACTACCTATATTAAAAGGCTACTGTCAGCATTGCCCGCAGGAACAAAAACTCCACAGTAAAAAATCCAAAATCACATTAAGAAATACGCAGTCACACATACAAACATTGCTCTTGCTTACGGTGACCACGCAACACGCAAGTATGATTTGAATATGTCTGCATTTGTAACTATGCCTTCTAAAAGGCTAGAGAATGGTTATTATTTTTCCCTTTACAGTGATCCAATGAAACACAGTTCATACTCTGGAAATCTTAATCACACAAATTACTTAGTACATTTGAATTTCTTGTCCTCTGAACTTCCTTGGTTTCACAACACATTCAAACTTGGTTTGTCATGCCATTAGCTATGCACTTATTCTGAATCCCTTCCCTCATACTTGCTCCAAAATCTACTTTCTAATTTTAGATACTCTTAAAAGAGAAAGAGACCCTTCCACATACCACCAGTTTAACCCATTGATATCTCCTGGGTATCACCCCTACACATTTCTGAGCTATTTCACAGCTCTTCTTTTTTGGGAACAGTAACGTTCTGCCCAACAGATTTTTTTTCTAGATCATAAGGCAATAGTGACCATAAAAAACACAGAATAAAGTTCCTGTAACATATTGTTTGATGAAGAGGGATAGGGGATCACCCAGATACCCCTTCTACTACTGATCAAGAGCAGAGTCTACCTGAATTTCCAGTCATATCAAAATTCCATAAAAACCAAAAATTTATGTTCCATTTCCAACACAAGAAAACACAAGCTGAAAGAACTGAAATGAGCACATGTTTGTAAAGCACAGTTCAGAAAAAAAAGCATTTCCATTTTAAAGCATTTTTTAATGAAGGAGCATGTTATATTCTCAGGAATCTAGGGATAGTATGCTCCTTGTTGTGCTGTCTATCCACCAGTAAAAATTGTCAAATTTGACCTAGATGAAAAACAGTAATACAGAACAGATTCCCAGTGCCTACTGCATTCCCTGTCATCTAGGTAAAATAATGCAGCACACTATGATTATTTAATGCACATTAGATATAATTCCAAGAATACTGAAACTGTTCATGAACTTCACGAACGATGCATCTATTTTTATTAAATTAGTATACACACAACTGATTGCTTAAACACATACTATGAATCAAAGTAATATTTATGTATGGAATTTTATTCTAAAGCTTCTACACCGAGCTTCACAAACAATAGTATAAAATGCTGATGAAATACAGGTAAGCCTGAAACCGATAAAAAACTTTTAAAAAACTCATGGTGATTTGAACCACCAACTTTCAAAAAAAATCTTTAGCTTTCAGAAGGCACCATGCAGTGATACACTCCTGATAGCATGACTTCAGTTTGAATTACTGATGATGTATAAAATGAGTTAGCCAATGCAATAGAAACATAATTTAATGCCCATCTGGCTTTTGATTCAAACGTAACTGGCAAATCAATGGGCCTGTGAGCATAAATGATGGTGCTTAACTGGACTTGACTACTAATCTAACAAATGATGTTTTTAGCAGCCCAGATGCTTTTCTTAAGAAGCAGGAGAAAAAAGCTTTTCACAGAGCCGACACTTGAAAGTCTAATTAGCACAAACTCCTCTGAAGAGAGTCCCAGACACTAACGATTTCCAGGAAAAAAGAGCCTTGTCAGTCATCAGTGAATCAGCAGCCCTTCAACATGTCAACAATCAAAACAACTCAGTTAACAAACAGGGATCTCAAATACAAACAGAAAAGCCTAGACATGTTTATTTTTTCTTTGTAGAGTGAGAGATACCGACAGTGATGGTAGCTATACCTATATGTGTGTTGTGTATATATATATAAATGCACATACACACCAATGCAAGACATTAGAAAAAACAAGGGGATAAACCCAAATCAACTGCTGCTGCATTTTACGCAAACATAACTCAAATTTTATTTCCCTGTTTTCTAAGTTTATGATTTATGTACATCTTACAAAAACTAACACTTCCAGAAAAATATTTTATCAATATCTAGTAAGTATGTGATTTTATGTTTCAGAATAGACTATTAAGCTCACTCTTCTCCCTTTAAACAAACTGCTGCACTTTAATCCTTAGAGTGAGGAAAAAGTCTAAAAATGGGGAGGGCATCTGAGTGTGGCATTGTACAGTTTTATGTCCTTAGTTCTTACACCTTGTGAGCAGTCCACAGATGTCTAATATGTTATTATAGGGATGGGATGGCAGAACTGCTGCAAGATGCTAATTTGCTTCTAAAACACAGCCCACACAGAAAACAGTTGTCTCAAGATGAATACACAGATGAGACATTAAGTGAATTTCCCCACTGTCCACTCCTGGCCTTTGCTGATAAGTGTCATAGGGATCCCCTGAGCTAAAGGGTGGATCTATACTGCCATCTGTAACAGCCACCAAAGCATTTATTCTCTGAATTTGGGTATTCCTTCCTAACCTGCTTCAGAGTTTGGGTCCGTAACATGTGAAGTTAAATAGCTCCAGAATGTAACTGTGTACAACAGTACATTTTTCTCTTTTTATGAAGACGGATAGTGGGTATTCTAACTCAAATACAAAGCTATATATCAAATATACAAATATATCTATTTATATATACAAATATATCTATTCAAAAACATCTGTGCCTTCCTAGATCTCTGTCAGCTATCTCAATGACAAACTGAGAAGTTCTAGCGACTCCTCAAGCAGAAGCCAACCACACCTTTTTGACATCTTATAGCCCTCTGCATACCTTACCATCTCTTGTTCTACTACAGTCTGACAAAAGTCATTATATTCAAAAGGTGTACTATCGGTTAATAAAAGACCAGCATTATGATTTTTCTATGGTTCCCTATTCTTTCCTAGTCAGTCCCAACGGTCACTTTACTAAGCTGATCAGCGAGCTGACATTTTCAGAGAATTGTCCACTATCATTCTCTGATCTCTTTCCTGAGTGGTAGCAAAGCCCATGGTTTCACACATGTAAGCTAAAGACTAAACACATTACTTTGTGTTTGGCAATACTTAACTTCATCTGCTCTTTCACTGTCTTTTCAGTATCATGACAGTCATCTACAATTCTTCTCGTCAGCTTTATTCTGATCTATCCAGAATGCTTCAAACCATACGAAAACATACTTAGACCACCACTATTCCGAGTACTTTACGAAGTGAGGCAGCTCTGAAATCAAGGACACCTTCTTCTAGTGTAAAAGCTGACAAATAATTCCTGTGTCTTGTTTTTTAACTTTTAAGCAACATATGAAAAGAATTTCTTAAAAACTTAAAGGAAAAAATTTAAAGCAACAATACACTGTAACATGGCCACTGAGTACAGCCAGTATACTTTTTTAAATCTTTTAATTGCCCTTTTTTTTTTTTTTTTGTGACGGCAACATGACAAAGTGAAAAAGTTGTCCATAAAGATATGCATAAACAGGAAAAGACAAAGGTGCAAAAGAAAACTACATACTAGAAAATTAAAAGAAAAAAGCCATAAATTGAAAAAGAAAAGTCACAAATTCCTTTCCTCCATGGTTGACTTTCTTTTGCACCTGTAATCTAGAAGCAAAAAAGAAATTGGTTAGATCCTGTATAATTGACTTTGAAGAGGTCACAAGTCATTCTGTTCAGAAGAAAATGTGAAAAATCACAGCATATGCAGTAATGTGCAATAATTTCTTTGCTTCGTATTTTCTCATACTATTAGTATGAAAGAAAAATCAAATGTAATCTTTCTAAGCAAGAACTCAATCTTCTTCTAAGAAACAGAACTAGCTTGATCCATTACTCTAACTTCCTCATGGCATGATTTGCATAAACTGTTTTTCTAGATGTTTGTTTTACATGGCATGGAAAATGATTAATAATCTTGATCTAAATTTATAAGTTTAACGTTTGGACAGAGGTAGAAAAGTCTATTTTTAGGACTTATACAATAAAGACTTTCAGTCCTTAAATTACATGTGTAAATTATAAGAGTGCCTTATGAAAGCTTCATGGAACTCTGCTGTATACAATCAGATAAGATGTGACTTTGAAAAGGAGACACCTCACTTCTTTGGCAGCAAAACTGAATGGGTCTTTCCAAAGTAAAGTGGAAGCTTGTTACTTAAAAAGCCAGAAACAGGTTTGAAGCTAAGCACCAGCCATTTCAGAACAGCTCTCACCAAATACGTGCATAAATAAATTCTTCTTGAGGATATGCTTTTCACTGATGCATTGAACAGACATAACAGATACACACTTTATTTCAAATGAGTATCACATGCCTCAGATTAAGAGTTGGTGCCCGTTTCCTACCATAAAACTCTGTTTGTGTACATTGACAAAACTCTTTTTGCTCTACAGGCAAGATGGGGAGATGATGACAAAGAACACTGTGGTACCCTACAAGAAGTATTTTTAACAACTCAAACATGTTTTCTGTGTTTTCCAACTTGTTCTACAATTACATTTCCTTTACAGGTGGGCAATGTGACAACGTTGTTTTGCAGTCTTTCAGCTGTATTTGTAGTGTTCTCTATCAACCCCTTCTGGGAATCATCTATTTTCCTGGGGTAAAAATGAACAGGAAAAGCTGTTTGTGTGAACTAGCCATTTCCAGTCCTCATGGTATCTAAGCATATGGCACTTCTAACCTTGGGATCAGCTGTAGAGAAACAGGAATGAGAATTTACTCTTTACAAAGGAAAGTTTTTATTATTGTCTATTACTTTCTTATATACATATATTGCATAAAGAAGACCATTAGGAAGAAACATCTTTTAAACATTATGCTAGATGGAAAAAAGCAGAGCTTGAATTCTGCTTTTCTGTGGTAGAATGAACCCTAACCTAGAAGCTAAGGAAAGACTGCTATTAATGGATTATGACAACAACTAGAAAATATGTAAACCCAATCATAGATTTTCCTTCTACTTATTTACCTGTGTGACCAGATACACCACCACTCCATATTGGCACCTACAGTTGCATAAAGTGTTACACGATGGTATGCGTGCACGTGGTATGAAGGCTGTGTCTATTCCTTTGACTAACTGTCTCTACATTTCTGTCTACATATATATGCACTTCTCTTTTTTTCCACTCGTTTGATCTTTATCTAGCCCATCTTTCATTTTTCTTTTCCACACCTGCTTTACTTAAATAAACCTATTTAAAAAAAAAAAACCACAAAACATCACCTTTTTGTGTCTAGTCAATAAACCCTTAAAACAGAAGAAGGGTCAGATGAGATGGGCAAGGGAAGAATGTAGGGAGTGACTGACTGGCCACAGCTGTTGCAAAGAAAGCTGAACTTATCTCGACGGAAAAGGGACTGGAGGGTTTGTTTTAGGTAAATGCCTGTACCAGTTCAGTGGATTAACTGCTTGTGTAAATGTTTTTCCCTGAGTTAATCAAAAGAGCGTGAATGGCTTCTTGAGTTAGCCAGCCCAGCAAGGGGTAAGCGCATATATGATTCAGCCCAACAGAGAGTACAAAAACTGAACAACTGACAAAATGAACTTTGAAGAGAGTGATAGGCTTGAGCTGGCTTTAACTCACATATTCCTTTCTGGCACTGGGGATTTCCAGCATTGTGATAGTGAGCATATGAAGGCCAGTAATGGGAATCAGATTCATACTGCGATGTTGCAGTATATTGCAACGGCTATACCGTGTTTCCACTGTGATTTCAGTACATTGCTGTGTCACTCTGCTAATTCAAAATCCCATGTAACATCAAATATCTTCAGGTAAGTAAATTTTGCTTTAAATGTTAAACCTTCCTCATGTGGAGTATCTGATAGGGCCTGGGCAGAGAGTATTGGATTCCGATACACTTGCATTTCATTGCTTCTCACAGAGGATATTCTTTCAAAAGATGGAAGCAAAAGTAATACTGATCTATACAGCATCTACACAGAATCGCCCTTTCTAAAATACATTCTCTTCCCTATTGCTTTCAGTCTGAGTCAAGTTCTGTTCAGTTGCTGGAAACTAACCTCATGTCAGAGCATACAGGAGCTCTTGAACCTGTCAGGAAGCAAGTAGGAGCACTATGAACATCTGGGATATGAAGTGGCTACCTGTGTCTAATAGTGCCACACAAAAGCCTGAGAGACAGAGGCATTCTTGAAAGTGGGAAATTCTCTATGAAGTTCTTCAAAGAAAAGAATTATCCTTCAGATGTGTTTAAAAATAAATGTTCCATTGTAAAAACAGGTAACGGGAAAATGATTATCATGCCTATATATGTCCTTCTAGAACACTTTTTGAGAAATAAACCACCTGATATATGGGAACAAGTATCTCAGATGATTAAACAGCCTGATGAGTATTGAATGACTCATATCTGGTATTTGCCCATTCAAAAATCTGTAAGGAATAGATGGCATAGATTTACTGTGACAAGTACTTTAAAACAGTTATCTTTCACAGAAAGAGAGGAACATGTCAATTTTCTAGCTCAGTATAAATACTTCATGCAAAACATTTAGAGGCTTGCGAACTGGGGCTCCTGCTACAATATGACTTTAAAAGGAAAACTAGGAATCACAGACTCTAGACTGAATTCAAAGGGAAGTACCTTTGCCAAAAAGGCAAGTGAAATTTTAGTTTGCCAAGAATACCAGAGTATTACAAGAAATTGCAATTTGAATACTTGCTAGCATTAAGAAACACAAACTGACCTCATTTTATGAAGATGACCTTTTCTAATAATTTGTTACAGCTTTGCTGTTGTATATTTTCTTGCCACTGCCAATTGTTTAAATTACTTTTTTTTTTAATGTAAGCACTATTTTAAACACACTTTTCTAAAAATAACATACAGAAAGGCTTGGTCAATTTAAATATATTTTAGATGTCTGGAATACATTAAAAAACCCCAACATTTTATTTTAAAGTATATTTAAAAAAAGCCTCATCATTTAATGTCAAGGGCCCTGGCACAAGGAAACAGGAAGCACAGTGCGCAGAACAGCATATTTATGAAAATGCTGATGTAAGGATAGGCTTTAGACTTCCAGGAGAGCTGCACACAGTATGGGTACTTTAAAAGTTCCCCTAGTTTTCAAGATCAGTTTTGAGGAGTCCTGACTTTCTAAATGGAAATTTTACATAACTTCTGTAACCTTAAAAAAATTGTGCTGACCTTAAAACTTGAGTATGTATTTCATTTCAAGATAATTAAATGTTTTCTGTAATTTGTCAAAAAAAGCAGCAAATACTTATTGCACTCCTATTTTAATGCAAATGCTGTGTTTTTAAAACCATCTCGTCTCTGCTTCCAAGAAAAGCTGACTCTCTCCATAAGAAATACGATGAATAGATGTTATCCTGCAATGTAAGATGGTCCAATTAGCTGTCAGAACTCCTTCCACTGCTATGAAGTGTGACTTCACTTCAAGATGTTTTAAAATACTTTAAGCCTACAACTCTGAATACTTGGGTCAAAATATGTTAGCATCACAGAGTAAAATATATACTAGAGGTAATTAAGAATTATGTCACTCCATCCAAATAGTGAAAATATTCACCCAGGTGCTTATCTCTCTTCTTGCCTTCCTGACATCTGGGTTTCAATTCTCACATTCATAAAATGTACAGCTGCTGATGTTGCCCCCATGCTCTGTACATCTATGCACATTGCAATGCCTTTGAATTCACCTCTTGTCTCATTCCATCAAATCATTTTTTTTCCTGAATATGCTACCAAGCCTTGTGTAACATCAATTCCCCTTACTGATTTGATCCACTCATAATATATCACCCACACTTTTCCTTGTCTTACAAAGATTCCAGCCTTGATACCCTGTTAAGCTGATTTTCCTGTAATTTCATTTCTGGCGCCTTCTTCCCCTTGTCTTGGTACCATCCTCTGTGCAACAAGCTGATGTGAAATCACTCATGAGACCATATCATTGTCACTCTAACACACCTTTATTTCTACAGCAAACTATGAGGAAAACAAGACTGGCTTTCTTTTGTAATTTATTTTCTTATACCCATGCTACGGAAATGACAGTGTGTGACAGAAACATAAAATTGTTTCTTGACAAACAGTGCTTCAGCACAGTAATACCTTTCCTCATGTTCTGCAATCTGGGTGATTCCTGTAAAACATTTCTGATGTTTTAATGAGATAATCAAGCTAAAAGTGATATGGAAGTGATTATTTTAATGTTGTTGAGACCCCACCTGAAGAAAATATTTAGGATTTTTTTCCCTTTTTTTTTTTTTTAAGTATGGTGTAACCTGCACTCTCTTTTGTCTGAGACAAGGGGCAGCTAAGGGAATTGAAAGAGGTATTAGGCTGCTTTTTGTTTGTTTGTTTTTTAGAATAACCTATTACTTTATGGACAAAGTTTTGAAGTTTCTCATGTGAAGAAATTACACTTTGTTTCATTATGAGAGAGATGGACTGTAGGAAAATGACTGATCTTGGGACTGTTTATAGTAGACACCAGCAGCACACCCTCTAGGAAAAGTGAATTAAATAGCTAACTGTTCCCTTACATAGAAAACACTGTCTAGATATGGATGGCTAGCTTACCTATTATCTTCTGATAAATGAGAAGAAAGGCAAAGCTATCTTGAGAAGAATCTTCCATCATGTGTCTTTTCAGCTAAAATGATTTGACTTAAAATTACTAGTTATCTCCAGATATCCAGTCTGTATTCCATCTTCATTAGTGTAACTAAGCATATTTTGTTTCGTGCTGTATTAGCACACGTGATGAAAGTAGTTATGCTACCTAAGTGTCAGCAGTAATGGATCACTGGCCCAACTTGTACCTCTACCTGATGAGTTTCTTCAAGTCCACATCTCAATGCTCTTGCAAACTGTTTCCAACTCAAAAATTCTTTGAGTTTGTTGTGATGGTTCTCAAGAAGTTTGAACTCTATGAAAGCAAGCTGAAAAGGCTGAGAGTATCAGGTCTTTCTTCTTCCAGGGAATCCATTATCCACACTACCTTTGCAAAGTTTGCAAGATGCAAGGTGATTGAGAACTAGAGGAGGCTCCTGTATCTCACATGTGCAGCACTGGGCCCTGACTAGCCCCTGCTTGAGCAAGCTGAGTAAAGGATGACTTACTTGATGAGAAACTCATGTTTTATTCAGGGTGCCATCATCCTGAGAACATAAAACCTTCAGTACAGGCTCAAAACAGAAATACAAAAGAACTTGTTGCCGTTTACGTGTCACAAAGGGGAGCTATGAGATGGATTCAAACAGAAAATCTGCCCAAAGGCATTTAAATGATGAGCGAGCCCTGTCCCTCTGTTCCTTCCTGCTTGTATTTGTGGAGCACTTTTCCTTGTATTTTGAAACAGTTAGATGCAGTTGTATGGATCATCGGCAGTTCTCTCCACAAATATGGAGCTCCTTTTGTTTCCTCCTCAATTAAAGGACTCATGTATCACCACCTACCTGTCCCATTCTTCAAAATCCAGAGAAAAATATGCATTCATTACATAGTCTATCTAAATCCATTACGCTGATGGTTTTTTTCCATTATATAGCTATGGGACACAGAAACTGATGCATTAAGTCACAAGGAGCTACCTGGTCTCTCTTATCTTGAAAAAACTTCCAATAAAAAACAGTGGAATTTTTTCAGTGCAAAGTGCTATACAAGGTTGACTACTCTATTCAAATATAACTGTGCAAACGTTTCTTTTGAAGGGATGAAAATACTATACACAAGCATATCTACCAAGAGCTAAAAACAAGACGCTAATATCAGAGATACGGCTGGCTAGCCAGAGAACAGGTATACCTTACATCACAGTCATATATTCTGCATGTCTTTAATTTGTAATGCTTGACACCAAATTTTATTTTTAATTTTTAAAATTTAATTGTATGCATGATACATGAAATGAAGAGCAATTCTTTATACAAACTAATACAGAGTATATATCAGTATTATAGCATATAGAGAGAGTAACTGATTATCAATTCACAATTATTTGCAGTTGCCAATCCACACAATTTTACTATGAATGTACACAAGATTTCATCCAAATGTTTTTCACATAAAAGCAACCTGTAAAAGATAAATACTGAAGTTGTAAAATCCACGAGACAATGAAAGATATTTCTAAGAGCTCACAGCTGCTTGGGCCTGACTCAGTTTTTCAACACTCTGGATGAATAAAATGACACAGGACATAATTCACTGTTCAATGCAGTGAGGGAGTCACTAAATCACTCATGTGTTTATCTCTTGCAGTCTGATTAGGTAAAACTGTAAATTTTCTCCTGGTGAAAGAATTTTTGCCAGCAGAGACCTGACCTTAGTTAAGCCATGCCCACTTCTGTCCTCTGCTTTGTGCCTCACCACCCTTCTCTAGCCTTGACATGAGCACCTCTTGCATACCATGGCAGTATTGCTCTGAAGTTTCACTGAGTTTTCTTTTTCGAATCTGGCATGCACAGCTGAAGGATACATACATGAAGTTAGAAAGTACACATTATTCACAAGACAAACACAAATTATTGTGATAATTAGCTTGCAATTTCCTTTTGTTTTAACACAAAGCAAATATGCACTGTATAGCATTACAAATTCTTTTGTCCTTACTTGGGAATGCCTTTTTCTGATGGACACAGGAGTTTCGCCTGTGAAAAAAATTGAAGTTCTGGCTCCAAGCACAAATATTCTAAATGCTATTAAGTGTAATCTTAAAATCCTTTACACATAGTAAGTATCTCTGTATTTTAAATCCCTTTAAGACAGAATCTTAAACACCTCAGGTAAGTTGAGACTAAATACAGGAAACAATACGAAATAAATACAAAAATTTACCTAGAGATGAAGTAGTATAATCTGTAGAAAATGACAAAGTTATATTACATTTTCATGGAAGGGATATGGCTACACATGAAATTACAAAGAACTATGGATGGTATTGCGGCATATTACAGGACCACTTACTGAGGTCAAGAACCAGTTCATCAATTGAGCATGTAGTTTACTCTGCTGTGACTTAAACATATGTTAAGAACAATCATAGCACATCACCCAAATGAGAAAGAGCACAACTGAATGTATCTGAACTGGAATCTGTAACAAGAATTAGACATGGATCTGAATGGATGTAATAGTTATTATTACAATGTAAGAAAAAATAATCGCTAACCTCAGAGATATTTCAACATAAGCACAATATCTGAAAAAGTTGATTTCTTTAGTAACTGAGGAATGCACTTTTAATACTATCTTAACTATCCTGTATTTATTTTTAATTTATAGCTATTATACAAATAAATACTATTAATGACAACCATAAATACCAACACTATACAAATACACAAAATTACCCTACACATCAAATGAGTAATGTGTTAGACTGTTTCATTCTCACAAATTATTATTCCGTGAACCAGAACATCCACGGGCTAAAGGAAGTTCAGTACAGGTGTCATAGATTTTCTCAGCTCTATCTGAAATTTATTTACAGATTTCATTGTAAACTTCTGAAACTGGACGTAAACATCAAAATTACCCTTCTGGTCTTCCTAAACACATTCATAGGCCCTATTGTTTCCTAAGACAGATTGTTAACACATACTTAGTAAGAAAGCAGTGACTTCTATAGTATAATTTGAAAAACAAAACAGAAAATGTTTTTTTTTCCCCTTCACTTTCAGCTCTCTACATGCATTGGCTAAATATTTCTAAGTAAAATAAAACAAAATAAAGAAAAGGAAGGAATTGCCTGAATCAGTAAGTCTTTGATCAATTGTTTAAGGAAGAAAAGACTTGTTTTTTAAGTATGATAAGTGGTTAGTAATTAAAAGTAAGCTCAGTGATTATGAAATTGCCATCAAGAGTCCATTCAGAGATATTTATTTTGTGTTACCCTACTACTGTTCAGATTAATTAAGATTTAAACACATAAAATAAACCACTGGAAAATAAAACAATCTATTGTGTTGTAACCTAGTTATTTTGTGTCTGAGTTACAACACAGCCTGAAAACAAAGGTTTGGCTGTCTTGCTGTGAAAACCTAGCTCTCTGGTCTCACTGGAGTGTTGCCATTTAGTCCAACCCAGGAAAACAAGAGACAAGGTAAGATGGGACTGCATCTTAAGAGTTTTGCTGGAACCAAGAATCTTAATAATTTTTAAAACTGAATTTAATACATCTAGAAAAGGAATGAAGTTGAGGCTTGCAATAGCAGACGTCTGGATTTGATGACTGAGCACATGTATTGCAGTCCTATGGTCTTCTGCTTTCCTGAGAAACTGCACCAAGCATGCATAATTCATTTGACATTTTCTGAACACAAGGTAGACTAAATTGTATTTATTTATTTAGTTTTGTTTTTTTACATTGATTGGAATTCACATCTAATTAGGTTCTGCTTTGCGGTACTTACAGACATGTAACTTGCCAACAAAAGCAAGTTTTATTCTGTAGACTGTAGAAGTCAAAATTTCCCTGCGAGTTAAAATAATCTCATGTATTAAAGGTATTTGTATGCCAGACATACTGTACTATCATATGGTTATCAATTCCTAGGGAACTTACGCATTTCTATACTTCTACATAGTTCAAATTATACTAAATAAAACATTCTAGCAATGTCACAGGAGAAATCAATGTTCAGAAGCCACATGTGAACATTGTAGTTACTCAGGCAGTTACAGCTCCTGGATACACATCTGAGCTACAGTACTTTTAACAAAAACAAAAGCTTACGAAATGAAATTGAGTGAGATCTCTATGGATCACTTTTCCACTAAAGCACTTAAAAGACGCTCCTGTTCTCACTGTATGAGGTGTTCCTTTATATACAAGTCAGTGAACTTATGATCTTGCTGTAAAAGAGAATGTTGTATGAATGCAAAGTTGTATGTATTGTAATAGTCATATGAATGGCTTAGATTATGTTATACATTGGAAATCTCCATAGGAAGTCTTCTGCAGATTAAATGGTGAACCCAGTTCTCTGAGCGTCAGCAATGTTATCTTTCCTTTACACAGGATATGTTTAGAGTATCTTCTATTCAGGACAGTTTTTGTATTTTGGGGTAAACAAACTCACAGGGCAAAAACTCAAAGCTTACAATGCCTTTGCTGTTTAGGCAAATTTTGTGTAGCAGCAAGCTTGGAGATACATGAGAGAGCATTTTTGACCTAGAAAGTTTAACAGACTGCACCTATGCCTTCACTGGGAGAAACGTGCTGTGGTTGCTTCTCCTCACGAAGGCTGTCCATCCAACTGCTCATGCTCCCACTCTGAATTCCCCATGACACCCTGGAGACTAACATTCACGACAAAATAAAAAAAATTAATTACACTAGTGATGAATATCAGAAAAAAATGCTGGTCGCAGCGGTCAGCTGGAAGGCTAGGTGTACATCTCCAGATATGGGCGACTTCAGTCAACAGAATCTTAAAATGGCAACCTCAAATAGTATTTCTTTACTTAAAACATAACACTCTTCATCAATATCCAACCCAACTGCATGCAATGCTAAAATGTTCCAAAAAATGGATGTATGCACACACCTTACAAAATTCATCTTTCTAACCTCCACTGATTTAATTCTCTAAGCGTGTCTCCTACATTTCCCTCCGCAAGACTGACAGGACTACCAACTCCCTACCCCCACCCCCTCTGCTATATAGAGGGCAGGACTTATGTATAGGCACTACACTCCATCCTTTGTAGAAGTAGTTCTTGCCCACACCCTACATTCAACCTTATCTGTCTTGTGGAGAAACCTGTTCCCAAAAATGCGTGTTAGTGTTAGGACATACTGTAAACAACAAGCCTTGGGGCTTACGGATTCCTGTTTGCCTTGATGGATCAAGAATCTCCCTTGCCCTCTGCAAGTGTCAGAAACTGAACAACCTACAGTATTGATTTTTAACTGCCTTAAGTGCATTTCTTCCACAATTGTGCCTCAACAGAAGAGAAGAAACAAAAAAAAAACCCCCTCTTTCTAGAGAACATAAACAACAGAGACCCTTGTTAGTGTCTTCTAGAAAAACAGACACATGCTGCAGGATCCAGTTCTGGTGGTGGGGAGGGCCTGGAAGAGGAGGGACAGACTTCTGCTTGCTTCTTTATCGCAGTTAAAACAAATATGCCTACTGAAAACACAGTGGCAGCACCTCTTCCCTCCTTTCCATTCCTCTGGATAAACACAGTGCAGGGTCCAGTAATCCCAACCTGTCCAGCTGCAGACCAGAACCCAACCACACAAAGTGTTAGAGAGGCAGAAAGACTAACCCTGCCTACAGGGCTTACGTTTCAAGGGCTCCTGTTTTGCAGCACACAGGCACTTGAACTAGCTTTAAATTAGTGCCGCATCATCCAGTGCCCACAGGAGTTCAGCCACAGTGGCATACGGCTCAGCATGAGAGAGTTCACCTTGCTTCTCAGCAAACTGTTACCACTCTCCTAGCTAGTTAGGCTAAGGCCAGCGATGCAAGACTACAACAGAGCAATTTTCTGGATAAGAGAAGGTACACCAGATGGATGCAGATGAGGAAGCACAGGGAAACAGACTTCTTAAGTTTACTTCTGCAGTGCTGCTGCCTGTGTTCTGTGCAACTTCTTTGGCTGCTTGTTCATTGGTAACAGGCCCTAAGCATTACACTTCAATATTTCCAGCATGAACCTCCATTGGACAATGATAGCCTACCCAATTCCCTATTTCTGTCATATCTCTTAATGCATAGGGCTGGACTAAACCTTTGTCCCTGGGGACAAGTTTTGGAGGAAAAGGCCAAGTCCTTTGTATTAAAGATCCACAGCTTTCACGTTATAAAAGAAAAGTAAATAAATCTATCTTTGGCATTTTGCTAAGTTGGATGGAAGACGTGTTCTTTCACTTCATTTTGTTTTGTGGTCTTTATTGTGTAGATGTTTGTCTGATTCCTTACCAGTCATTATTTGTATCCACGCTATTTAGATCCTTTGCAACAGCATGAAGACCTGATGGCGCCTCAATTTTCTGCTATTGTTTTTATCCCTGCAACCCTAGCCGTTACCAAAGTTAGAAACTTATAATACACTATATTTGTACCCTCCCCTTAAAATAATCTGACAAGAGTTTTTAAGGGAGTTCTGTTTAGAGATTGCAATGTCAGCATTTTATTGGAAAATGCTTTCTATTTCTAGTAAATAGTTTAGATGGAAGCATGTTTTTGGGAAACAATGTTCTCAGAGCTTATGTTGTACCTGAAAATGCTACCTGAAAGTACTGGATCAAATGGTACAGTATCAGGTTTTAAAAAGATTTTGTTTGTTTGTTTTTTGTTTAGGAAATGCTACTCTTGTGATATCACAAGGTACAAAATATTGTTTGAAAACAGCATTTAACTACCTTCTCTCCAGGAGACCACAATCAGAACATTGCACTTACACTCCTCTGAGATCAATGAAATGCTGGAAACCCTGTCTTTCATGAAGCATCAGAAAAGCTCTATTTACTATTCCTGAAACATCCCATTACTTGGGAATTTCAATCAGGACTAAGAGTACAAGCAAATCGTATCAGTTTAAAGGAAATGTGTTTGTGCAGAACAATACAGGTGTGTCAGCCAGAGATGTATTTAAAAAAAAGAACCCTCACCCTGCTGCAGTAAGAAGATAGTATTGAAACAACCAGCTGAGGTCACTCTATTTAAGGCAAAAGCTATCTTCGAAATGACTCATAATTCTGACATGTTAGGTCAAATGGAACTCAATTCATACATGCTGAGAAAATTCCTGACCTTCCTTTGACAGAGGCATATTTTTTTACTGAGTGCAATAAAAGGCTTACAGTAACTGAATCTGCAAATACTACTTTTTGTTTTCCACTTCGTTGCAATCAGTGTTATTAGGACATTTTATTAGCTACCATGTATCTTTCAAAACAGTAACTATGGTCACAACATTTTACAGAGCATGTGTTGTACACCTGTAGACTTTTGACAAGGGATGAGAGAAGGTATTACCTGAAGAATCAGATGGCATAAGGCAAGGGATAATACCAGGATTCAGGTGCTTAGTGTCTGATATATGGAATGGTCTATCTTCAATAAGGACTTAGGAAAAAAAAAAAAAACTACCAGCAGGAACTGCAGTTATTCACTACAGGACAGTATTACTAAAGCAACAGCTTTCAAATAGTAGAATAGATGATTTTTTTGTCTACAGAGTATTTTCAAGTTCTGCATGTTCTTCAAGGATAAGCTTACTTGAAGCTTTACAACTCACAGTGATATGACAGCCTACCAACATTTTAGACTTTCTTGAAAGCTACATCACAGGCAGTAGAAATGCAGACTGAAAAAATGGATGTATGCACACACCTCACAAAACTCATCTTTCTGATGAGGCTGAATGGAGGGGAAGAACGTGTTGGGTTCCCTTCCTGATTCTATCACTTGCTAATTCATTGATCTTGTGTGGGTCATTCAGCCTGCCAGTATTTCCAGCTGTAGCAATTATGCTCATTCCTACACCTTTTGAAAAACATTTTGAGATGATACTGCTGTGAGACCACCACTATGCATCCCTGAACACTTCCAGGGCATCAGAAGCTCTCAAGCACCCTGCTAGAACTTACCTGTCAATCTAACCTACAGCTTTGATGCAAATAGTGAGCTGCATGGAAGCTACAAAAAAAATTTTACAGCTAGTTAAGTAAACAATCACAATTTCCACTGAACACAAATGCATGTTTGTGCTAAGATTTGTGGAGTCATTTTACCGGCACAAGGAAAGACTAGAAAAGGAGCCAGAGGGATGCTAAACCAAGGCAGTGAGCAGCCTCCAAGTGGGGCAGTCCCAGAAAGGACACAGCCTCCCTTAGAAACAGTCATTCCCTCAGTTCCTGCAGATTAACAAGGCTCCAAAGTGATGCCAACACAAGATGAGCATCATTTTACAATCTGCCCATGCCTGTAACATCTCACACTAAGAACTCTCTATCATAGTGTGTCCACAGAAGACATTAGCTAGCAGCAAACAACAAATGTAATCCAAAAGAGGTATGTCTCAGAGACTCAAAATCTTACTTGCTGCAGTGGAAAGGTAGACAAAGGAAGGGAAATTAAAATGTGCATGGACTTGCTTCAACAAACAGTTTTCCTGTGTTTACTTGTTAGCCTAATCCTTGAAGGGAGTGAGAAAATATCTGTCTATTTCCATCTGCTGGTACCAAGGTTTGGGCAAGAATCCACTAACAAGTTGCCCTACGAATCATTGCTCCTTTCAGTTACTTAAATATGATAATAACAGAAGATGCATGCACAAGAACAATACAGCATGTACTAGCCCCCCGTTTACATTTTGTACTAATTCTTTTAGTACAGACTTAATTTTCTGAAAACTGTCAACTGAATTATTTCTTAGATTTGTCAGAAATTTGTTAAGACATCTACACTCATAAGTTTAGCTGTCTACAACACAAGAAAAAGAACACCACTCCAAATCACCACAGATTTAAAAGATAGGTCGCTCTGACTAAGCTAACAAAACCTGTCTGGAGGACAGAAATGCCACGATCCCAAAGAACAGTTGTCTTCTGGGGGAAAAGAATCTTGGACAATTACAGGTCTAAACCATTTTTTTCATTAGCTAAAGTAAATTTAATTTGTATATACACTTCTTCATATTTTTCCATCCCAGACAAGCCCTCTGTTTGTTTAAATCATAGTATGTCCCTAATGATTGGAGAATAATGCAAGGTCTGAAGCCTCTCTCTCCTTAAGCTACAGAAGAGCTGTGAGAATCAGTGGCAGAGCAACAGGATCTCACTTCTGTGCAGGAACAGGAGACATGGAGCATACACATAAGCAGAACAGTGGGTGGGGGGTGGGGGGAGGGAAGGAGTGAGGCAGCCAACCAACCAGAGGAAGCTCAAGAACACTTTGGTCTGGTCAATTTTGAGCCTAAAACAATTGCCTCGTGGTTCTCCACCCAGAAGGAATCTGACAGGGGCTGTGACAATTGACAGTTCTGAAATCAGAATAGCTTAGCTGAAATCAGTTGACCTGGGCTGACTGATAGATAGCACATGAGAGTCTAGGTTATTGTTCTACAGAAACATGAGATTAGTCAAGGAAGGCATTCATTTGAGTTACTCTGGATTTACATTGTGAAGAAGAAAGTGGCTCTACAACTCCCCTGGCTACAGCAGAGCTTTCCAAACACATCTAGCAATAGTATAATACTTAATATAATTCTGAAAAGCACAAAATAAAGACACTCTGCTTTCTAAACCTCAACACACTTTGGGAAATAAAATAAAATTCCAGAACTAATTCTTCTATTTCTGCCTACTTTTCAAAACTATAAAATATGAAGTGTTAATACATTTTGTGCTTGATCACCAAGATAGCCAGAACTTTTTTTCCTGTTTAAGAATGTAAAAATCTGACAAACATTCCAAAAGATGTTATCTATCACTATGGAAAAAAATTCTTACGTTTGTCCACCTTAAATGCTTTTGTGCAGGAATATTTGTAAGATTGGCACCATGTATTTTGTTTCAAAATCAAGAATGAAATTATATATTTCTAGGGAGTTTTGACACATGTTTTTGATTTTGAGTAAACATTTTTTCCTGGTTAACAGAGTTCTTGGTTAATGTTACCTTTAAACCATTTCATCGTCATATAAATCACTCTGTTATTTTAAGAGACAATGAAAACATACTAATTGAAAAGTGCATAAGCTCTGTACTTTGAGTAGAACAAGACCGGAAGCACAGAGAAATGTATTATTTGCCACCTAAATACATGAAAACTTCGTCTATATAACAGAATACTGGCACTTAACTCCATCTGGCTTAAGTGGGTATTCACGTCCAGTCTGAAAACTGTGAGTCTTGGCATTAATGAATAAACAATAAATCCAGTATTTGCTTGTTTAGTATCCATCACTGGGAAGAACTATGATCCAACATGACAACCCTTTCCAGTAATGAGGTCCATCCTGTAAATTTTCTTTTCTCATGACTTTGATTTCTGGATTGTGTAACGTGCTATAAAGATCACCTTGACTGCCTCACGCACATGTACAGTTATGTTAACATTTCACAGAGACTTGCCTTATTCCACTCTTTATGGTAGACAAAAGTCCGTATTGTGGTGTATTCTTCTGGGGTCTTTTGGAGGGAAGGAGGGGCAAGCTCTGGACAGCTGGGAACTGTACAGTTGATAATACATTAGCATTTCTCATCTACTTTCTTTGGCAAATTCCATAATTTACAGCATGTTAATCCCTGGAATGTGCTGTCTCCTTTTGCCTATAAACATGTTGCATGAAAATCTACAGAAAGATCAAACCTTACCTGTCAGCGAACCTTTACTTGTGACCTAATCTAAGACTACAAAATCACCATTTGGGTTTTCCTAGGGAAATCAAAAGTGAAAGAAAAGATGCCAAAATGAAACAACCATCTACCTACATGTACTTTCAACAATTTTGCATATAAACCTGCAATCCCAAAAATATTGATGTAATATAACCATGCCAGTAAGACAATTTAAAAATTCTCTTCAAGAAATGCACAAAGTTCTCCCTAGTTTTTGAACATTCTTCCTTAGATCAGCTCACGGATGATGGTGGACAAGAGCTTCAGAAAGACATCATCTTCTTAAGAGTGAGCATGGACCCCCAGTACTGTATAATGTGCATGGAAGAAATGATACACTGAATTTATGGAAAGGCGTTGTATTCATCTGGAAACCTAATGATTAAATTCATACAATAACTGATGGAACAACAGGAAATTAATGACCTTAGCTTTTGCTGCACAACTGTAGCTGTACAGAAAGAACTACACATATGAACTGTGTTTCAATTCCCAAAGAAAACTCTAAACACCACCACATGGAGTGGGAAAGTCCACAATGGCCATTCCACAAAATGGCAAATTAGGCAGCAAAGGTCTCTACTTCATTTTGCTTATCACTATCTTAAGACTACAAACTCTTTACTTCCTGTGCACTCAACGATTAATGCACTGCCTCATTTTCAAGTTTCATCCAAGCTTCTTCATCACAGAAATACGAATGACTGATACTTGAGTCAGTTCAATCTTATCTCATTCACAATTCCATGGACAAATTCAGACATAAATAGTCATTCTATTACCTCCAAGGTTCAACCAAAGAGGAAACATTTTTCAGGGAAAATCCTTGAATACAGTCACTTCATCTGTGAAATCCAGAGAGCAGCCTATCCTGATCAGATATACTGGAAGTATTCTAGATTTGATCTTCAGCTTACATCAGCGTAAAATGCTGAAGACTTCTTGTCACATCACTTCCTCTTTCAGCTGGAAGGAAACATTTTTCCACTTACAAGACAAAAATAAACGCCTCTGAGTACCAAGCACTCACACGAAATTCACCTAAGACCAAGATACCTATTAGTGGAAGAACACTATGAATTCTTAACCACTAACTGCTGTGAGAAACATTCTGTTCTTCATTTAGAAGGACTCTTTATTGACACCAACCCCACAGCCATGCGCACATAGACTTGTGATGATACAGCAGTAAAAGAAAAAAGACTAGCAAGTAGTGAGGTCATACAGTTTACGCGGGAATTCTCAAACTTTTGCCACTGAAATTACACAGGGGAAAAAAAAAATCTAGGGTAAAAACATGCCATGACATTCTTCATTTAGTGTCATGGCATGTTTTTACCCAGAATTAAGACTGAACAGAACAATGGCTACATTTTGCTACCTCTTCCACCAGACCTTTACACTGAAAAACTGTCTTCCCAGAAGGGTGTGAACTAAATTAATGATTGTTGATACAAAAACTCAGCGCATCTAGCACTCACTTTAATCAAAGATGTCAGAAGATGCCTTGCACAATAGTTCACATTCTGTACGCTTCAGAAGTTGCACAGTTCATAAACACCATATTACTCTACTACGTTACATTATATTCTTACAGAAACTTTTTTTAAACGTCATAGACATATTCTCACCAAAGATAAATCCACTGCATAAAAAAAGAATCATAAACACATTTGTTTAGCTTCATATTCTGAATTATTAATATTAAAAAATTTGGTATTAAACTGTCAGTGAGATTAAAAAGTTTAAAAAGTTTGTTCTATGAATGAGATAGAAATATTGTACTTAAAAATTATTCTGGTAGAAGCATACGTAAGTCTAACACGGTATTATTGGCATTTGAGATGTATTTTGCATTTTAGCTAGTTACAGCTATCCATCACTGATGCTGTTGTCATCTTTTAGCTTCACATCTCTATTTATGTAACACTTATTTTATGAAGTGGTTTATACACACAGACTCTTACGCTTGTTTACTTACCAACAGTATCACATGGTTCGTCTTTATGTACACAGAAATCCTTCCTAGAATCAGGGGGGAAAAGAAAAATGTTAAGCAAGCCAAGCTGTCAGACTGGTAACGACTCTGTGACCTATTTACAAATATTTTGTATGGCTCAATGAATAAATACAGAACACCATTATCTCAACAAAGAGCACGGGGAAGCAAAGGCCAGGATTACCCAGAACACTTAAACTTCAGTTTATTCTCAGAACAGATTTAGGAGTAGTCAAATGACAAAACATGTACCATATATTTAAATTGCATGTACCTAATTTCTGTTTGTTTCCCCATGTAAGTATCTTGAAATGTAACAAGTCTAAAGTTAGTCTTTCTTCCATTTGAAATGAAAATATCTTCAGTGCTTAATATCAGATCCAAAAGCAGCACTGTAATTCAGTATTTAGATCAGAGATAGAGTTAGAAAATTTCAGTGCTAAAAAGCCAATGTTAAAATGACTAACAGGAATACATTCTGGAGAAGAATTTCTGCTAGGGCATCTCATTCTAGTAGCAGAAGACTTACAAATTAACTGACTGGGAGAAGACTACCCTATCACCAACACAGATTTTGGTTCAGCCAAAGCTCTATCAATAAGACTGCTCAATTGCATGAAGTGGAATAAATATTTCACCTCCGTGTTAAACAACATCTGCTTGGGATTCATCTTAATTTCACACCTATTTTACCTGTTCCCAGAGATACATAACAAATGTATCAAAAAGAGCAAAGGAAAAGCTTCCTTTTACTGGAGTGTTTATAAGTCATGCTGATTTTTTTTATTTTAAGTAAAAATAGGGTTGATGAGGCATGCATGAACTGGAGAGAGGGGGTGGGAACCAATGGGGAACAAACAACAAAAAACCCACACGTACAGCATCTAAGCAAAATACAACCTCGTTACTTGAACTTCAATCCAACATGTACTCAAATAAAGAAGTTTCTGTTCTTTAGCTGTACCACAGAGTAATGGTCACTATATTTAGAGAGGGACCATATGGGCCAGAGAGATTTCATATTGATATTCTGTCTAAGAAGCTACATAGATATACACATAGACTGATACAGATAAAGATACACACATACAGAAACACTCATTTTCCAGGAACAAAATGCGGGAATTGTTTGGTGCTTGAGATGAGAGAGTAGACTAGTGATACTTATCATTTTTACAAATGTAACTATTCAAAGAGCTTTTTGTTTGTTTGTTTCCCACAGACTATTCCCACAGAGCGATTTAGACCCAAAAGCAATCTCAAGAGGCTGGCAAATTTCTGACACTTGTTAAAGGCCACACAGCCAGAGACATGGGGTTATATAGCTTTTGATTCGCCTGTCACCATTGCCAGATAATTACAGAGTAGGAAAGCAAAAACAACAGTGCTAGAAACAAGTCTTGCAAATAAACTGACAGAGAAACTCTGGGAATCCACTTAGAAGAGCCTGGAAATTGAGCCAAAGGTGGTGAACAAGAAACTATAATCAGATACAGAAGGAAGGTCCTTTATTTTTTCAAACCTGCAAGAAATTGCATTAATACACTGGGTTGTAACACAATCCTTTGTTTTGTGCTATGTGACACAAGGGACTTATTGTCTTGTTAAGAAACATGACAGAACGATTAGAAATATGGGACTTGTGGTGAAGCAAGAGAACGTGTAAAGAAAACCTAAGGACACAGATTGTCTTCCATGCACTCTCATACAACTACCATAAATATTAACTGATGTAACAAGAAGTAAAAAAAAAAAAAAAAGAGAGCATACCTTCAAATGTACAAGAATACCATCTGACGTTTTAAAACTGCCCATATCCAAGAGGTTTCTGCTTATGTAATAGCTTTGTTCTCATACACTTACTGAGCTGTTTTTGTTTTGTTTTTCCTTCTTGGCTGACTCTGACTATGGTTATGCTATGCATCCAGAGTTTCATTATGGGACTTGGGGGGAAACAGTACTGCTATGATTTGGCAAGAGGAAAGTACAATAAACCATTCTTAGTTCCTGATTTACATTGAAAGAATGTAATACCTCCTTTAATTTCCAAGAATATGAATGCATTACATACATTTGAGACTAGGCTCCTTAGTAAAGATTTACAGCTCTAGCCAGACCTACCAATGACTCTCACAGAAATCGCTCTCCAATTCCCACACAGTAACTTAAATATTCCATCATATTATAACTATGTTCCTCTGTGTGTATATAACATACACATACACATATATACACACCTCTACACTTTTTATATATATATTGAATTGGCATACTGAAACTACACAAAACAAAAGAGAAGATACGGACTCTTCCAAGTAAGAGAGGTATAAAATAGAGCAATAAAGCACACTACAAAGCCCTCAGGAAAGCCACTGAGACTATTTCCATTTGTTCTTTTCCTCCCTTCTCTTAGTAAAATAGGGCAAAGATATTATCATTACCATTAATGCATATAGAAGCTTTTGTGGCACAAGTTAGTAACCGAGTCTAACACTGAAAGCAAGAAACTGGTTAAATCACACTTTAAAGTCTCCTTCTAACCACTATCCAGCACACAACTTCCATTACTCTAAATGGTTACTTTGCATGCACATGGAAGGGAAAACAGGTCCTTATTCAAGTGAGAGCGAAGAGGAGCTTTGAAAAGATTTAGAACTGATTTCCAAGCTTGAACGAGTTGTCTAACCCTAGAAAAGAATTCCAAGCAAAAATGGTAACTTCTGATTCATTGTTTCACAAAATTACATTTAATTAGTGCATTTTAAATCGACTACATAAAGCATTATGAAAGGCCTTCACAGCAAACAAAAGCTAACTATCCAATTTTCAAATAGAAAGTATCTCATTATATTATCTTTGTTAAAATAAATCCTGATGTGTAGATGGGATGTACAACAGCAGACATCAAGAACAGGAGAGGAAGATTAAAGAAGAAGCCAGACTTTTTTTTTATTAATAGTTTGCACCAATTTGTCCTTTTAGATAAATTCAACACTCATTTTAGGTATACTAGTCAAAAGACCTATTCCTTGTCCAAGCTGATTTATCATTTCCTTCCATAAACTAGATTAGAGAAAAGAAGACAGAGAAGAGGTCAGATAATGGATTTTACCAGTCTACCAAATCTTCATTCTGACTTTCACTCTACTTTCAATTTCTTAACTTCTCTGATGCTCATAATTTTCATAGAATAGAATCATAGAATCATAGAATCGTTTAGGTTGGAAAAGACCTTTAAGATCAGCCAGTACAACCATTAACCTACACTACCAAGTCCACACTAAACCAACCAAGGGTAGACTAGACTAAACCATGTCCCAAAGTGCCACATCTACCCGTTTTTTGAACACTTCCAGGGATGGTGACTCCACCACCTCTCTGGGCAGCCTGTTCAATGCTTGACTACCCTTTCCGTGAAGAAATTTTTCCTAATTTCCAACCTAAACCTCCCCTGGCGCAGCTTGAGCCCATTTCCTCTCGTCCTTTTTTTTTTGAAAAAAGTAGTGCAGGCTTGAAACTGCAGTCTAACTCCTGCTGTTGTCATTAATTCTAGGACTTACAACTTTTTAAGATACATTTGAGGTTTATTGCCCAAGCAGCAAGTTTTCTCAAATCATAAGGTTTTTATAAAAATAGTTGCAATTAATGTCCCCTGTGGCATTAACGTTCTCATCACATTGCAGATGCCTTCGTTTTTGTTGTGCTAAGTGAATAATGGCAACACTGAAGATGTTCTTCTCTCTTCACGTAATAGGACATTCTGAAATGATTCCCACATATAAACTAAGCACATACATACTAACTAATAAATGTGCTTTAAAAAAAAAAAAAAGAAAATAAATTTTGGAGTTAATGAACGACAAGATAAATTACACATTTACTGTTCAGTTGGGAATTTAAGCAAATGGATAATGTTACTATCATAAATGCTATTTCAGAAACTGTTTAGTACTTTGAGGTGTCCTGGTTTCGCCTGGGATAAAGTTACTTTTCTTCCTAGTAGCAGGCATAGTGCTGTGTTTTGGATTTAGGATGAGAAGAATGTTGGTAACACACTGATGTTTTAGTTGTTGCTAAGTACTGCTTATGCTAGTCAAGGACTTGTCAGCTTCCCATGCTTTGCCAGGCGCATGAGAAACTGGGAGGGGGCACAGCCAGAATAGTTGGTCCAAACTGACCAAAGGGCTATTCCATACCATATGACGTTATGGGCAGTATATAAACTGGGGGGGGTTGGCTGGGGAGCAGCAATCGCTGCTCGGGAACTGTCTGGGTATCGGTCGGCAGGTGGTGAGCAATTGCATTGTGCATCACTTGCTTTGTATATTATTATTACTATTATTATTATATTGTTGTTATTATTATTTTACTTTATTTTATTTCAATTATTAAACTGTTCTTATGTCAACCCAGGAGCTTTTCTCACTCTTACTCCTCCAATTCTCTCCCCCATCCCATCGGGGTAGGGAGAGTGAGCGAGCAGGTGCGTGGTGCTTAGTTGCTGCCTGGGGCTAAACCATGATAGAGGGTAAACCTCAAATGCACCAGTATGCACTGGGCAGTGTATTTTAGCAAATCAGGAAATATTACATTTAAATACTTTAAACAATTAACACATCACTTAGGCTCTGTAAAGTTGAACTGAGATTAAAAAGGATAATATAAATAGGCCTTCTTCTATAGTTCATGTTTCAGTCAAACTAAAAAATAACGGCTCAGAAGTGTGATAGTGAACTAACAGCTGAATTGAAGGTGTAGCTAACATCTCAAAACAGATAGAAATACTAGGAAGCCAAGGAAGGTGTTTTTCAGTGGAGTCCAACAGAATCTAGACTCAGCACTGAACAATGATCTGGAAGAAAATAAGAGAGCTCTACTGGTAAAGTTTGAAAATTAAATGACATCTGGTAGAATACAAATAGGAACGAAGACAAATACATTTTAAAGATGATTCATGTGAGTAACTTTTATTTTAACATAGCCAAAACAGGACCCCCAGACTTGATCACATATGGCAACAGCATGACAACAAAAAGAGGTGAGCATTTGAAAACAGGCAGTAGCAGTGAACAGTGTCCTTGGATAAAGATGCAGGAAAATACCAGACATGGCACCAGTACAACCATTCACACACTACTGTGTCTAATTTTGGCACTTATGCTTTAAAAAACAATTTGAAAAATAGGAAAAGGTCTGAAAAGAGCTAAGAGAATTATTACATGTCTGAGAAATGGGCTTAAAAACCTCTCTAAGTTAATCTAAGAGAAAGATGAGTTGCGACTTGATCACAGCCTCCAAGTGTTTACCTAGGGAAGAGCTTTCTAGCAGCTTTTTAGCAGCAAAGGGTACAAAGAGATCCATGGTTGAAAGCTGAAGTAACTAAAATTAGAAATAAGACACAACTGTCCATTCTGAAAGTAAGTAACTGCGGCAATGGTCTACTTCAGGACACAGTTCATCTTTCTTTCTTTCAAATGTTCGTGTCAAGACTGGCTAGCTTTCTTATGCACCAGAAAAATAAAATGTGAAAATAACTGACTGAATTTAATGTTAGGGACTTGCACTAGATAATCACAGAATTAAAATTCAGTTTAGGTCCATGTAATGCTACATAACTGATCTGTACAAGTAAACATAACATACGCAGCCTGAACACTAAAGCTTGAAAGAACAAGCTGACAGAAACAGGTAAATTCATGCAGATTTTTGTCATACTTATTATTACAAATGTTACCACTTCACAGACTCAAACACCTTGAACTTAGAGAAGAAAAAACAAAAATGAAAACACACAGCATGTAATGACTTAAAATTAGTGGGATTTTTAAAATACACAAGATAAAAGTACATGTCTTAAAATTAAAGTAACAAATAAAGAAGATTGTGGGTTTTTTAAAAAAAGACACCTTTGATTTTAATGTATGCTCTTGGCACGTTTTCATGCCTCCTTCTGCATCTACAATCCTATTAGAGATTCTCACGAACTCCCTTGATGTCCACTGTTGATGTCAAAAGAAAAACAGTAAACACTGTAAAACTTTGCAAAAAATATCAGGAGTGTTGGCAGTATTGAAATTACAGTGAAAAAATACCACTATGAAGACAAAATTAAGAATAATTTCATCTCTCACCATGGACTTGCAAGAAGCCATTTATCCAGCACTGAATTTCACTAGAAGTTTAAGGACAGCAGTAGCAGCTTAATAACCCAAACTCTATCCCATTACATTTCAACACTTTTGAACTGCCAAACACTGCAAACTTTTTGGGTGACCCTGTAATGTAAATTTCTGTGCAGGGGTCATTCACAGTCTTCCACCTCTGACTTTCTTGAGGAGGTAGTTTTGGTTCAAACCATTATCATCACAAGGGAAGTAAAAAGCAAAGTCAGGAAAAGAACTGTACTTCTTGTGTGCGTTGGAAGGTAACAGCAACACTTAAGGAATTCTTGTCCAAGGTTTGGGAAGAGTTCTGGAGGGTTGGAACGAGTGGAAATGAAACAATATTCAGCAAATCTAGGTGCTGTTTATGCCATTCTCTACTTTTATAGAATGAGGCACTTTTCTTACAGCGAAAATGCCTCACAGCACTATTTCAATTATATATCACCCAGAGCAAAGAGATTTCAGATACTGAAGATCAATATGAATTAAGAGCTGATGTACACTGTCAACATGGAATATCACTGTCTATCTGCTGAATATTAGGAGAATCAGAGATCCACTTTCTATCACAAGTACATGTGAAAATGGTAATTCTGAGAAGGAGAATATAGAACTTGATTTTTTTTAAATTTTTGTATTTACATGTTTTTCTAAAAAAACACTGTTATACAGATTGATCTATGTACTGGAAAAGCAGCATGATGCATAATTGTTCAGTGAAGGTAGATTCTGCCTCATTCTTGTATTCTTTTTTTTTAATACACTTCAAAGCTGTCATTACCTTGTTTGCAATAGTGGCAATGTAAGAACTTTATCATCATAGAGCAACTGTGGATGCCATGGGCCTTTTCCTGCCTTACTGTCCATTACCTCATTTAGGTCAAACAACCTATGTAGACAGCAACTGGTAAGATCTCAGTGGCCACCAAAAGTGGGGCTTATCTCTGTGTACTCACACTCTGTAACTTAAAAGGCAAGGAGGATGTTGATGTGCCATGGTATATTTTTCCATCAGAGAAAAGTACTTCCCGATATGTGTATTTTTAAAGTAATAGTGCTAATTTATAACTGTGAATCAGATAGCTTTTTTATCAAGAGTCCTTAAAACAATTTCTGTCTTAATTCTCACATTCTTCTTACACCTAACCTCCCTGGGGATCTTTTCTAAATACACTATTCAAACTTTTTCTTTCTGTCTTCCTTTTACTTTATGGTACCACATTTTAAACAGGACATTACTTCATCAGAATATGCCAATTTAAAGGGAAACTAAACAAAAACTCACAGGCTGAAAAAGGACTACGGTAAAGTGAAATGAACAAATTAGTAGCAGATTCATATGTATCATTACAGCCTATTTGGGCAGCAGAGAAAGTTGTGGGGAGAAGCTGGTTTTGCTTTCTGCTTTATGTAACAAATGTAAAAGTAAGTCTTGAAAAGTACCTTTTTCATGAAAAGACTATGACAGCTCTTTGACTGCTGAATAAGTCTCTGTTATATACACACCACACTCTTTGTAGTTAGGCATTAAAAATTAGCTCTGCAGAATACTCAATACTTCATTTCTAACTCTTTTGGTTATGAGACACAACTGGCATGTGAATGCACAGGAAAGCTTTTTCAAAGCACTCTTGCTGCCTCTATTATCATGTGAGACAAAAAAGGAGGTGTGGTAAATTTTAGGAGGTCTGCCACAGAATGTGTTAGATAACCAAAACTTAACACTTTCACTTGAAAAATACCAAGCAGTTGGTGTTCATCTGTCTAAACAAAATTATCTCCCTCAATAAAGCAGGTCTGCTGTTCACAGTTGTTTGGAAGTTGCGACAAAGGAGCTTGTTCTGTGTTTGCAAAACAGAATGAGACTCTGAATTAACAAAACACACCAGTGGAGCCACACATGGGGTTAGCTATACCATAAACCTGATGATGTGCAGAGGGAGCCTGGATTAGGAAAACATTCCCACAGTCAGCAAACCGCACTGCTATGATTTATTAGCAGCTAAAGCAGCTCTGAGATGGGAGGCAGTATAGTCCAGAGAATAATACCACTGAAAAAATAAAAATGTCAGAAGAACAGATCTTTAATTTCTGGCTCCAGCACTGACTTACTATCTGACATCCAACCAATCACTTCCCTGCTCTCTACTTCAATTTCCTTAACACTGATCAGAGATTTACTCCAAAAAACATATTAAACCTGACAGGCAAAAATTGTAGGCAATGCAAATCAGACTATCAGTATTACAAAGCACATCAGAAAAGCATGTCTTAACATATGATTAGACTTTCCAAAAGCTTTTTTACCATTTAAAAATGCTGCATGAAATTCAAAAAGCTCTCTGGCCAAACACACTGGCTTCTGAAGACATCTCCAGACCACTGCCTCTCAACTGCTTAACTAAGACCTCACTAGTATCAGTTCAGAACTCTTCTGCCTCTTCCCATAAAGGCTGGTTAAGATGAAGATGAAAAAATGAGAGGAAAAAGGTGTTACATGCTTTATTTCATAGTATCTTACTACTTGTGAGATACATCTCACAAACTGAAAAATGCAGCCCTAGACACACTCTCCTGGCAGTGCCCGAGATGCAGGCTTGAAGTGTTCCTCAAGCTTCTGCTGCTGCTGCAGATACTGCTGTCTGTCTCCAGTAAGAGAGCCAGGGGATAGGTGAGAGGTACTCAATAACCCCATGTTTCTAGCAACCAAGCAGTATGCAATTGATTATCCTTGGACAGTCACAAAGTACAACTGGATGTCAGAAGGTCTGTTCCCCTTTAGGTACGCTCATCAACCCAATGCCAGGTATGATACCCTGCCACCCTTTATGCCTTGGCCCAAGTTCACTCTTTCCTACTACTCACACCTTTCCTTCTCCATCTAGACTCTTCCCCCACTGACACACTCACTGCTATTAACATCAGTCTTGGGTCTTAATATGAAAAATTTCTTTCCAGTCTGTCATCCCATGTATGTTTTCTGATGAGCTAATGGAAATTTCTTACAGACAACATTATTTCTCATGTCTTCCATGGTAGTTCAGAGGAGCCTGTGTGAAGGACTGCAGCTTAGCTAATGTACAAATGTGTAATAAAAAATAATCTGCCCCCTCAAAGCATCAACGATCCATAAAACAGACAAACATAACAACTAGAGGAGGATGGCACATGGTAAGAAGAGATGGGGGTAAGAAGAGATGGGTGTGGCCTTTTCCAAGAAAAGATAAGGGATTAAAAAGCAAAAGTAGCAACAAAGCTGTCACCACAGGCAATTTGGACTTCTTCGTTTTCCTGCTTCCAGCATGTGACTGGCTCTCCAAAACAGGGAAATTTAGGGAAGCATTTTTCTACTTCAGAAAATTGAAATACCTTATAGATATTGGAGTAACCAGAATGTAAACTAATTTAAAAAAAAATGCATGTAGCTCCTAGTGAGATTGCCCTGAATAAATGGTATAAGGTTACACATAAATTTAAAGATTACACATGGTTTTATGATACCAGGTCACCAACTAGCATGGGACAGCACAACAGTATTTTAATATATCCAATAAAGGAATGTTATTTGGAAGGGAACTCCAAAGGTCATCCAGTCCAAGGTCCACCTCAAAAATGGGATTAAGCCCAACCCTAGACCAGCTGAACCATCATTCTGTCCTTTTCTTTGGATAATGGCTGTATGCTGTCTGAACATCTGTGCACCACTTACAGCCTAACCCATGACAGCATCTGCCTGGGAGGAAAGAGGTGAGGTACAGGCATACTGCCTTCTGAATGTGTGAAACACCTGATACCTAAAGAGTTATAAAGAACTGCAGATCTGGGATCACACCCCTGTGGCTGCAGAGCACATACTGTGTACATGATGTACCTTCAGCACACAATGAAACATACTAGTTCTAGATCCATTAGAAGGAAGCGTAACTCAGTAATGTGCCTAGTGGCATGCTGATCCAGCTCTGAATGCTCTAAATACACTTTTGTGTTTTGAATGAAAGTATCTACAGGTCTGTGTGTGCTGCCTCTTTTAAATGAAGGCACATGGAGAGAGGCATCCAACCTTTGGTCTTAGCTATATCACCAAAGAAGAAACAAGAGTGTGACCTCTTTGTCATTTCACATGTTTACCATGGGGGAACTATTGCTTTCTGAACCGTCTTTATCACCACTTCACCACCTTCTTTGAGTTCTGGAAGGAAGCCTCAAGTTGCACTCTTCCTCACTGCAAAACTAAATCCTAACTGTGTTGGTCATCGATCAGTTCCTTTGCTCTATGGTCATATTAGGCCACTGCCTATTTTTTAATGCCTATCTTTCACTAGTTTACCTTGTGATCAATATGGCTGCATCAACTGAAGACATGTCTTCTCCCCAGCTTGTTGACATTTCTAAGTGTATATCATTCTTCTTGCCAAATTCTTCATGTTGCCACTTACAAAAGCTTTCCAGCATTTTTTCCCCGTGATGTCCAATATACATATCTGCCTGGAAATAAAAATCAATTCATTTCACTGAAATTATAATTTTGTAAATAGAATTAAGACCATTTTTTGACTGAGTTAAGCAAAAATATTCTCCTTTTTGTGGCATAATATATTCACAGCAGAATGACTTGAACTTCAGGAGCAGAGACCATCTTTTTCTCATGTTAAAGATATGGTGAAGACAGCACTGAGACGCGTTCAGTGGATCTGTTCACCTGAGCTCCTGTCTCATTCATTTGCTGATTTTTCACTATCCATAGTGAAGAAAAGATTAATGATGTGAATACCCAGAATTTGAATGTGAAATGAGACTTTTCCACCTGCTGAGAGGACACTGAAGAAAGAAATACTTTCTTATTCATTGGAAAAATATATCTTAAAATTAGAAACATGGATAAGGGAATCCCTTTTTCTCCTGAACTAACCAAAGTTTTTGTAGAAACAACAAGAAATCAAGTTGACATTGTCCTGAAATATGATATACAAACCACAGGTTAATAGAAAATATCAATCAAGATATGGGCTGACTTGTCTTTCTTGTCCACTGGGTTT
Source organism: Pelecanus crispus (assembly GCF_030463565.1). Taxonomy (NCBI): domain Eukaryota; kingdom Metazoa; phylum Chordata; class Aves; order Pelecaniformes; family Pelecanidae; genus Pelecanus; species Pelecanus crispus. The sequence continues at coordinate 51,591,858 of NC_134676.1, forward strand.
AAAGATGATTTTTGTATTGTGCTATATGAATGGACAAAAAGCAAAGCACAAGCAGATTTCTTAAGAACTAGCTGATTTCCACAAAAGAACTTTGTTTGATTGATTTCCAACTGCAAGCACAGAAAATTCTCAGTACGTACAGCACATAAAGTAAGAGATCCTTAATCTTTACTGAGGCTGCGCAGCAGTGTAAGAAACTAAATAATGCACAAAAGCTAACTGAGACAATATGTCAGCCGTTAAAGTCGGCAAATATTGCAAGCCTTCATGGAGCAACAAGTTAAGTAGCATTACCCTCTACAGGCTAAGAGAAAGATAATATATACTTACTGGAGTCTCATGAAGGAGGACAAGCTTAGTCACACGAAGATTTACTTGTAGTCCAAGGCTCTTGTGCTGGAAAAGGTTAAAAACCTAAGATAAAAAACAATAAATAAAAATACATGCTTGAATTGTACACAACACATTGTAGACTAAAAATATCAAAACCTCAAAGAACCTCAAGAATTTCTCATATTCTACTGTGACTGCTTTAATTGTCCAAAATTTGAACAGAACATTAAGCTAATATATTGTGTTGGTCTTCTGAAGAGAAAACAGAACTTAGACAGTATTCTTTCTGGGAACACAAAAAGACCTTTTCCCCTCAATGGCCATGACCACTTTATAAACTGTAGCCTGCTTATCTAAATATTTACACATGCATATAATACTATTCACATGAAAATTTCTATTCAGTTAAAACCAGGATCGCGGCCTGAGTAGTGTGAGCCAGGACATGGCAATAACTCTTCTTATCATTCAGAATAGCTCCAAGTTTTTATTTATTCTTCAGCTTATGCTCCTTCTTTGGAACAGTCTTTCCCTGTACATTACAGATGCTAGTTTTCACTGCTTTATGCACCAAACAAGCGTGCCGCAGCTCCAGATAGAGCTGGGAGGGGATGTAATTGTCCAAGTGCATTACCCTTTGGTTTTTTTCAGCCACTAATTATCACACAATCCTTCTCAATGACAATGTCACCTCTTCATAACAAGCATAGATCATGAGAAATCACCCAATGCCCCAGCCTTCCCGACATCATGAGCTTCTAACCAAAAAATCACCTTGTTCAGCTCTCACTTTCTGGCTTCATTGCTGAAGATATAAGACAGTACAGACAAGCCTGCAGCACCATGGTTTTATGCTGCAAAATATATGGACTAAGTCTTCACAGCCTGCTGATGGTCATGTACTGACTGTCCCTTACAGGTGCCCAGTCAGAAGAATTAAAAGGAGCAATGAAATCAGCCTGCAGTGCATGCATTGTTGGCAAAACACCAAAATTAATTTTAAATTTCCTACCATGTTTAAGATGGTTAGAATAAATCTTCTGGCAGCATCTGTTCCATGATACGAAACCATAGCTGGATCCGCCACCACAACAGTTTCTATATTGTACTCCTGAGGTAACTTGTAAGAGTATCGTTTTCCTCTTCCACTTTCTGATACTTTTTGATTCTTGGATTTCCTTTTATCTGTAACATAAAACACTGCTTGACAAACTCATCCTTCAAACTACCCCTACAGTACTTTTAGGATTTGCTACCTGTGATTATGTTACAACTGATTATGTGGAATGTAATAGCTATGAACTCTAACACATACTTATTTAGCACTGCCAATGCTAAGGCTCAGACTGAACGCCTGTACTACATATAAATGTTAATTCACCCCAAGAAAATAGGAACCTTATTCAGCTGCTCAAATAAAGTCAGTCAGATTCTTTGCATCCTTTTGCCTAATATATTTATAAAAGACTATGCTCCTCCTAGTTTGGTTTGTGAGAGAAAACTAAATTCATGTTAGGTTTGACAGAAAAAGTCTCACCAAGATTGCAGAATTGTTATCTGCCCACCTTCATAAATCACAGATAAATCATATTGATGTAACTGTATCTTAGCATAAAAGACAACAAATATAGATTTGCCACAAATTCAATATTAAGAAAATACATGGAACAATTCACTGATTTGCAAAGATGAAAAAAATATTTCAGACAAATGACAGAGAACAATATGTACGATATAGGTTTGTTGGAAACAAAAAAGTGAAGTTTTACTAACATGACTTCAAAGTCAGTGGTGCTGTCATTATGAGCAGCTAAAGTAAAACAACAAAAACAAACCCTGGAAACAGGCTTCTAAACCTACAGAAAGCTCCAAACCCAAAACATGTTACATTTATGGTAAGCTAGAGGTTACTGCTCTTATTAATTTTAAGATTCCCCTCCAAAAACATAACAAAATCCCCATTATGGCTACAGTACATACGGAAAAAGAAAAACTAACTACACAGACACAGTTCAAGCCAGAAGGTGGTCGGATATGCATACAGCAGTTAGCAATGATATTTAAAATAATTTAATTTAAGACAAAATATAAAATGAAACTCCCTGTTGTAATAGCCAAATTCTGTTAGATCCCCTTGAGAGGACATAAAACTTCTGGGACTGATCTCATTGAAGTCACTGAAATCAAGTGAAATTTTTTCCAGCTTCCGCAATGGAATATTGGGCTCTCTGTTTACAACAAAAGTGATGCTGGAGATGACAATTATAAACACATGTTCTGGAAACAATCAAATATTCAGAAATTTTGAGGAAATGTTTTGCAATTAATCAGTCTCATCTCTAATAGGAAAGTTCCTGAAGTTGGTTTTATAACACATGACTACTCTCCAAAAAATAAGTCACTCTTCAGGGAAGTGCTAAAAATATGCCTTAAAAGTCACTGAACTCACAAATTAACTTTAAAATACAAGATACCAGTGGAATAAGGATACATGATTTAATATATGTGTAGTATAGATTTAATGTAAATATAATGTAGATGTATACTTTTCACTTAAAAAGTATAAAGCATCCATGCTTAAAAAAGGTCATCTATCTTTTTTTCTGTAGTCATTTGTTAAAGATTATATACGTGAGTGATTTAGTCCATCCTGCTACATTTTAGAAGGACTTAACTGACCACTAAAACTGATAAGCATACAAATTTGCATACACAAAAAAAAGTATATATTCTCCAGAAATAAATATTTGGTGTTTGATTGCCTAGAAGTAGAAACAACTTCTGAATTCATAAGCTATCTAAAACTAACTTTAACCTCTCTCATTTTGATCCTTCAGACACTTGCTTAGCCTTATATGTACAGCTAACCTCTAGCTTTACTTGTGTTTACTAACTGTGGATACACAGTCTAGTTTATAAAACATTATGTGTGTTTTCATCGCTCTTTTGAGAATAATTTTTAATGAAACTTCAGTGTCAGGATTTGTGCCAAAAAAGCCACACCCTATAAGCTATACAACTATGACTTACCATACAAGCATCTAATGCTGCAAGAGTAGGCTATAGATCTAAGTTTAAATAGTAAACTCATTTGGGTTAAAAAAGATCTCTCATGAGCCATCTGGTCAATCCGCCTTCCTCCTAGGAGCAGTGATTGATTCCAGTGCAGTTTCCAGCAACACAGTTTATTCATTGTTCACTTCTTTGTAAAAAACAGCAGCTAGTGGCTGAAAACTTCAAATTTAATATTAGCATGGCTGTTCAGAGAAGTCTGCTAACACACCTCTCTAAAAGTTTTAGCTAGCAGTGCATTTTTATTCAGAATTGACAGTAAGCAGCCCACAATAAAATACAGCATTGTGCTAAACACTAAGGTCACTACAGTCCCATGAACTGTTGAAACCTCTGTCTTTCAGGATTGTAGTGGATGAGAAGACTGCACAGCTCTGTAGACAAGCTGGCTGCGAGGGGCAGTGCCCATCATTTGCCTCAGATATCTGCTGGGTTAACAAATCAAAGGAAAATCTCTTCTTGGCCAGCCAACCTTTTCTAAATTGCTGGCAGAATTCCCCATCACATGAGATCTCATTATCTGAAAATTCTACCTCTTCCCTAAGACCTTTAAATAAATGGAATTAGTAATTTTGGTACCAGCGGTATTCAAACAACTGCCACAATTACTGCCAGATAGCAGGCAAAACAGGCTTTAGGCAAAAAAAACTTGTTTCTTTACATATTCAGAAATAAGTAAAAATTCCAAAGAGTTGCTCATTACTGAAGATACAATATGTAAGAGGTAACAATTCCTGTAAAAAAATATACCTACATCAATAATGCATATGCTAGCAAGATAAAAGTCAGATTAACTGAAAAAAATGCTTCTTGGGATTAAAGATGCATAAATTTATCTTAAAAATTAATTACACTGGCAAAATAAAAAAAAAATATATGCTACAGGAGGGCAATAAGACTTCTATGTTTTGTGCAACTATAGAAAATATGAAGATTCCATATCAACTTATTAAACTCAGTTGACTGAAAGGAAAGCTAGAAATACTCCAGTATTCCAGCAAGAAGGCTAGAAATACTACAGCAAGTACATTTGACATTCAATAGGCAATTAAGAGAAAATAGCAAGAAGTGTTAACAAAACAATAAAAATCCCCCCCCCCCCCCCCCCCCCAAAACTAGAGCTGAAAATCCAGTTACTATAACCACAGATTGCAGAAAGTATCTGAACCAACATTAAGTACAGGCTATGACTACAGGAATCCTGGACACTTACAAGTCCTCAGGCACAAGAGCATTCCCTGAGAACATCCACATGAGGCCCAGACTACAGAGCAATCACCACCACTCTCCCAGCTTTCTTCTTCCATGGAAAAAAAAAATAGGTACCCTAGCCATATGGAAATTGCAGTATTCTGGCTAGGCAGGGAATATTCAGAAGCTTAGGAGGCCATGAGCTTGGACAGGGATTTAAACGTCTTAATGCAGACTGACAACTTGTTTCTAACCCATGGAATGGAAACCAATACCTCAAGCAGCACCAGTTTCCATCTAGTGTAATCTCACAGATCTATACCTATGACCAAGATTGTTTATGCATTTTATTTCATGATTATCACATGGAAATAGGCTGTAGAGCAAGAACAAACACAGCTCTCCCAGCTGACTGCCCAGTCTACGCCCCACAAAGTCAAAATTCTGCTTTTGATCCAGTGAAACTAGCAGGCTTTTCCCTACAAAATGGCATCACTCTAAGAGGAGAAGTACAATCTGATCATAACTCAGAACAGTATATTATCACTGGAACTGAGAAGTAAAAGAGGAAGCTTCCAGTCTCCCAAATACAGAAGGGATTCAAAATTCAGATCTACTATATCCTTGATAAGACCTCACACTCACTAGTCTATGTAAAAAGGAATGACCACTTGAGAAGATAACTATTTTTCTTTTCCCCAAAGTGCCCCATGTCTTTACCATGAGTTAGGTTCACTGTACAAAAAACTTCAGCCTGGAACAAGTGCTTCAGATTAGGTAGAAGGAAAAGAGCTTAGCTTTCCAATGTGGCCCTTTGCTCTAATAGCAACTGCTTCTCTCACATTTTCTCTGTAACACACTTACGAACTGGTTGCTTTGAAAGGTTTCATGGGCCATGTGCTAAAGAAAGGGGTGGAGTGTGAGGTCTGCATATGAGCAACTGGTTCACACATGTAAATAAATCACACACACATTCAACAAAAGCATATACACGCACACTCTTACAAATCCAGAAAGCATCTGCTTCTGATGGTATGATTCTCCCCCTCCCCTAATTGAGAAGAAAAATCCACTCCATTCAGAAAAACAAGTTCTTTGTTCTCTCCAAACAAGTCTGGCTGTGTAGCATCTTTCAGTCCAGCCCACAACAGTAATGGACATCAAACAATACCATCTTTGATTGTCTCCTGTAGTTCTGCATGAAAAGCCATTATTTCCAATAGTGATCCTTCAACACCTCCAGCACATTCATTCCTTCTAATAATTACAATTCATCACTGGCAATACACATTTGCTTGATATGTAGCCAGTCTTTGAGATCAATTTGGCTCAAACCAGCAGCATAAATACCTGTCCCAGAGCACCAATTCTGACACACAAGTACTGTAGAAGCAAGAGATCCTGTTGTAAGACAGGTCCACGTGGCTGAAAAATTGCCATATTGCTCAGATAATAGTTTCTCTGTTTCACACAGCTACAACTCTACCAAAGGCAGCTGTGCATAACCTGAGAGTATCAGACAGCCCCATATATTAATCTGTTTTATATTTGTTTCATTGATCTACTTAGTTCAGGATTTGACTTAAAATTCTCAACTATGGCTGTAAAGGCTTATTTTTGTTGCTTCAACCCCCCTTTAAGGCTGTGCTCGTACCATGAATGTTCTGGTGATATTAGCTAACTGCATGTCACACCAGCAAATTGCTCCTAGCATAGACAGAGCTTTTATCCATGTAACTTACTGCAGTCCCACTTAGTAAAATAACCTGCAGCAGCAGAGTGAGGGACTGGTCTTGTTAGTACAACAGCATCAGTGAGAAATTGCAAATATTTATACCCCCCCTGGCAATAACGTTATGCCAGCAGATGCTAATCAGTTATGCACAGCTTTAGTTATTTTGAAATTTCAGGCTGGTAGTAGAGATAATGAAACTTATTTCAAGCAAATATTTGAATGTCTGTTGACAGACTATTTGCACCAAGTCAGAGCCTTGGGCATAAGATTATTAGAACAGAATAAGCTGACTTTCCCATTTTAGAGCATAAAAGAAGGTGAAAGGATGACTGGTAATGAACATGACAGAAAAATGTCCTTACAGAAGAGTTTGCATCTTTACTTATTTTCATACACACCATGTTTTGCTATTTATCAGATGCCCCTCTCCCCTTTTCCCAGTGCATAATGCATACGTTTCATTTTCTCTCTTTTTCTCACTCCCAAACACATGCAGGCATGCCTGCTCTAACTCACTTATCACTAATAAGGAAGAATAACCAGCTTTACTTTATGTGAACAACTTCTGCTAATACAGAAAATTTCACTTTTAGATAAGCAGTGGCAATGTAATACAATGCCTAGAAGAGAAACATAGACCCCGCTGGAGGAAGTTACATGTAATTTACTTAGTCCCTCTTAATAACTACAGAGCCTTGCTTTGCTAATTCATCCTTGATTTCAATGTGTGGATGGATGCTTAATTATAAAAACAATACTTCCAAAATGGAAAAAAAACCTGTCACATTTATTCTGTAACCCTACAAAATGGACAGAGCAGTATAATGTTCAGTAAGAACCACACAGCCACAGACAAGTTTAGGCTAGAAGGGATCTCCGGAGGTCAGCTAGGCCAACCTCCTGCTCCAGTCAGGGCAAGCGTCAAAAGAAGATCAGCTCTCTTACAGCCACTTCCAGCTATGTTTTGTAAATGTCTGAGGATGCAGACTCCACAGCCTCTCTGGGCAACCTCTTCCAGTGAGCATTCTTGCTGAGATTTTTTTTCCTTATGCCCAGTTGAAATTTCCTTGAATGCAAGTTACAACTGTTGTCTTTCATCCTGTCATAGCATACCTCTAAGGAAAGTCTGGCTTCACCTTCTCTCTGCAGCCCCTCAGGCACCAGAAGACTGTAGCTGCATCCTTTCTTTACCTTTCTTTACCTGTTTGAAATAACCCAGTTCCTTCTGCCTCACCCCAATTATATAATCTGTCTCCCTAGCCATACCAGTGCACATCTGCTATTTTTTTCCACTTTGTCAGTATCTCAATTATACTATGTTAGGAGACATGAAAAAAATGCCTGTAAATGTGCACTCATTTTGGTTTACTTCCTGGGAAAAAAATAATTTCTCACAACAACATTAAAAACACTCTCAGCTCATGCTGAGGTCAAATGCTGGGATGTCCTCTATCCTTTGAAGAAGAGGAGCCAATGATGAAGCAGAAGAGGAGCTGATGACGAGGCAGGAACAACAGAATGTCATCTTTCACAAAAACCATTTTTCCCCTCTCTATTGAAAACTATTAAGTCATCACTGTGTACCAAATTTTTGTTGAATCCCTTCTACTTCAACAACTTCTTCTACCTGCCATTGAGGAAGATGCAGTAGGCTTGTTTCATGCAGTTCTTCTAAGTGTCAATCATAGAACAAGAACGCTGTTATCAAGATCATTTCAATTCAGTGTCAGACCCATTTGGAAGTTCAAGAGTTATTACTAAGAAAAAATGGGATGAAATGTGCTAATGTTTTAAAACAGAAAATTAAGTACAAACACTGCACGTAGTAAGTAATTAAGCAACTACAAAGACAGAGAAGGACAAGAAACAGGTTGTAATATTAAGCTGAAGTAAAAAAGTGACCTAAAGATTTCTACCTTCAAATATAATTCAACATTAAGAAGCAGTGTCTACTCCTCAGTGGACAGTTCCCTCTTCTGACAAGTGAAACGGCAGCCTGAGCACGCCACCTCAAAGTCCACCATAAGTTACTGCTACAAGAATAATCAGATATGCTTTCATTGGGGGTTGTTTGTAACTACTACCTACATATCTTAAAAATAGGTCTGCTACATTAGATCTTTTCAGTGAGATTTGTATATTACCTGTAACAACACCACAGTACTGATTCTGAGAAGCTGGCTTTTCAGTAATTTTCTCCTCTATGGACCTTTTTCGTCTGTACACCCTGTGTGCATGACCTGTCACAGCCAAAGTGCGATTGAGTGGCTCAATAAATATGAAGTCCTCATTAATCTGTATAAACCCCATCTGCAAAGGAAAACAAAAGGAACACATAAGATAAGAATTTAAGAAAGTATGAAATTGTGCACAGTCCTGCAGAAGAAAAAAATCCACAAAACTCCACTTAAGAAAACCCTTTGTTTTAGTAACCTTACCAGCAAGGTGACTACCTTTATATTTTACAAGCCTTTCCACTTAAGTGAACTAGAATAAATTTCATTTATTTCAACTAAATCTGTGTGGGTGGGTGGCTACATGCCAGTAACAGATGCACGGTAAAAGATCTGGAATGTTAAAAGTTTGCTTTGGGAGACCCATGGGGTCATTTAAATATGTACAGCATGTACAGAAAAGTCTATACACTAGTTTTATTACTCAGTGTATTGTCACATTTTTAGATAACAATATTTAATGAAATAACAGGAATAATCTAGGGCATAAGAATACATCCTGAACAGCTATGAAGCTGGAAAAGACATCTTGTGACACTCCTTTTACACTTTTTCAAATCTACAAAAAAAAAAAAGTACAAAAAACGCAGCCCTCCTTGGTTGCCAGCAGCTAAAACAGAAAAACATTCTAATACAGCTATTTAGTTGGTTAGCTTCCCCCCTGCCCCAACATATTTATACACACAAACATACATAAAAAGCTAACACACCAGATGCATATCTAATATTACAATAGTGTGGCCAAAGTTAAAAAGAATACCATAAAACGTATTTATATCAATACCATACAAATCTAACTTAGCTCAAATTGTTAAGCTGCCAACACACACAAGTTCCTATCAAGAGTAAAGCTGGAGACAGCAAGGTTTTGTGGGTTTTTTTCCTCCTAGAAAATGTCATCAGCAAGACTGACAGTTAACTTTCTCATTCTCTAAACTTAAAACCCTATTAAATAGTTTTGCTACAGAAAGAAAACAATGTGGTACATCTGGCTAAGAGAAGCAAAGAGCTCTTCTGTATGTTTCCATGTAGTATGAATGGAGAGAAATAGAAAAGAATTTTGTTTCTTCTGGAATTATGTAGATGCCATTATCACATTGGATATCCTGCCTGACATATGGATAAATCATCAAAAAGAAATTCTGATCCAAGCAAGAAAACAAAATAAAATTTTATAGGTGGTACAAAACACGACTTCCTTCAAACATAAGTGGGCATTACTTTAAAAAGAAAAAAAACACCACAACCTCTCTGCACAATCACATTAAATAAATGTGAATACATGTATTTAATTTTTCAATCAGCTACACAAGCTGCAGAATGCTGAACAGATGTTGAAAGGTCATCATTAACATTGTACAGAAACATAGAGTAGCTGGGTTTGTTTGCCTGTCCCGTTTCCTTTTTGCACGTACTTTTTAGGACAGTTTATCTGCATCATGAGCTTTAAATGTTACATATTTAGAAGATTAGCTACTTAACATATTGCTAGGTACTTTCTATACACCTTCTTGAATAACATTACCTTTACATAACAATTACCTTTTCTAATATAAACTGTAAATTATGTTAAATGAAATTTTATTTAAAAGCATAGTTCTAGTAAAATGCATAAACTATTTTTCATTCCATTTTTATGTCTAATGCTGAATTTCACTCAGGGATATATATTTTTTTTTTTAAAATCATTATTTAGCCTATGAGAGATGCTGATAAACTCTGGATATAGAACAGGAATAGTAGCCCATCAGGTGGTGCTGTAGGTTTCCCCTGTCCACCTACAAAACCCAAGGCCTTAGTCCACCTTGAACAAAGACTCAGTCATAGCAAATGTGCCATATTCCTTCTGCCTTCATTCTCTTTGCTGCAAAATGAAACCAGGGCTTTAAGATGCTGTTCTTCAGATTGCTAACTAGACATACTGAGAAGCTGTGCTAGGACCATTGACGTTTTATGTTTTCTCTCAGCTCCTTGCATAAACTGAAGGTTAATCCCTTGGTAGAGAACTACGAAAATTATTGCCAGTCTCCCAAGTCAGAAGTTAAAGAACTGAATGCTGATGTAAAGTTTATTGAATAAAATTAACCTCAGTTATATATATTAAAATACATAATTTTCAGACAAACCAGAATAACCAAATCATCTCTGTGATCACTTTGACTGCTTTTGAAAAAAAACATGACTATTTCTCCATCTCTTGGACAATTTCACAGGTAGAAAGGGAAGATGAAGCTGTATCCTTGCCAACCATGCCCTTATTTCTAAGTAATCATTAGAAGTGGAGTTAGGAAGATCTTCTACCATAAAACTAAACACAGAAAGCAGAAAAAAACCAAAGCCATGCATTAAAGCACCACAGTTTCAACATGTTTTCAGATATTGGATGCCAGGGCCAAATACAGGCTTCAGACAGTTCAAATGGCAAAACCTCCATATCATGAAAACGCACAGCAAAGCAAAGATCAAAAACATATTAAAAAAATAATATGCATCTGGGGTAGAACTGTCAGTGAGTTCTGAGGTCCATCTCCCACCCGTTTCATCTGAAAAGCTACCACTGCTCACAGCTGCAACTGAGAAGGCTACCAGGATGGTGGACTTATCTTATGCAAAGGTAACATAACATGCCATTCTTCCCCCTGCATTCATGTATCCTTGCATTTTCAAGTTTCTTACCTGAAATAAAACAAAACTTAAATGTAACACACATACATCTCAGTAGAGTTCAAGCCCAGGGCAACCTCATTTGGCAAAAAATTCCTCAGACCTCCTAAATAAGGATGAACTGGGTACTTGCTCTGCATTTTGCTTACTTTATGCAGTAGAGAGACCTTACGTACAGGGCAGACTTCATCAAACGAGCATGTAAAGCATTACATGGGACTAAGTATGGACACACTGAAATGGACTCACATCCACCACACGTATTTTAAAGTGGATAGTTGCCCTCATAAATGAAAGCTTTCTGCAACATACATTCAACTCATATCAAGACTTTTCACTTTCTTAAAAGAAACAAACACAAAAAAGCCATGTGGAAACACTAGCCCTGAATGAAAACTAACCTTTTGTCTTATCTAAAATAAAAATAGTTCACATCTGAAACATGCCAATATTTCAAAAACTAGGCAGATCAGACTTCTTCTGAAATACGAAAGCTTATATCCAATTGGAAATGTCATAGATGAGAGATGAAGAATTAAGAATATCTGAATATTCTGGGCAATTGCATCTGGTAAAAGACATTGTAACAGAAACTGCTATGCCATCTTATTTCTAACATCTATGTTAGAACACTCATGCTAAACTTTTCTGCCCAGCATTTCTTTCCTAAAAGGACAGCAATTTTTTTTTTCCTATTTAAAGCATATATAAGAACTTGACATTCTGTCATGTATCCTATGAAAACGTAAAGTAAGTCTACTGTTTCTAATGAAGTTATATTACCATGGGAAGTTATACAAACATAAAACTGAAGTAAATTTGTGAAGACCACCTATGCACGTAGTTACCAGATACTGGTTTAAGCCAGGAAATGTCAAGATTGGCAAGGATTTCTTTAAACTCTTGTACACTCTTCCTTGCATACCAATTCAGACTGGCAGCTTGTTATCATTCAAAGCTGAAACAATGCAGATTTTGAGCATAATATTGTTTCTTGCACAATTTATACAAACAAGGCAGCGAAGGAATGTAAGAAAAATGAGTATGTTTTCCTAAGAACAGGAATTAAGAAGTAAGAAAAGAAGAAAATATATTTCCCTTGCTATCATTATCACAAAAAAAAAGGGATGTCAGAAGAATATCCACAAGCTTGTACTACAGTCAGAGATTAAGTAATTTCCATTTTAATATCCCAGAGAAGAGATGGGGCACAGATAATACTGTGTCAAAAAACTTTAGATACCACAAGACAGTTATGAAATAGCATTTTGCCAATACGTTGTGTAGTTTTCGTTACAGAGATTCACTGAAATGCAATAATAAATGCAGATGACATAACAGAGACTTCAAAGAAACGGCAGAACATGAAGGCTTTTTTCCTTTTTTAAACAAAGTAGTTTGTCAGCTCCAAAGGATGAGTCTCAGTGGTCTACAATTTATCATTAGTGGCTTATGTAGTAGCAGTTTCTAATCCTGCAGCTTGACATATCAAGGCAAAATACTTCATTCACTAAACAATTCACCACTGTGGTTGTTGACTTTGGACAGATGCCCACCCAGCCGCTCCCCTACCTGCCTCCGCGACAGGACAGGGGCAGAAAATAAGATTAAAAAAAAACTCACGGGTTGAGATAAGGACAGGGAGATCATTCAGCTATTACCATCACGGGCAAATAAAACCTGACTTGCAGAAAATGAATTTAATTTATTGCCAGATAAAACAGATTTGGATAGTGAGAAACAAAGACAAACGAAAGCAACACCTTCCGCCTGCATCCCGAGTGGCACAGGGCAGGTGAGGAATGGGGGAGGGTATGGTCAGCACATCGCGGTTTCTCTCTGCTGCTCCCTCACGCTCACCCTCACACTTTACCCTTTCCCCCTCCCCACAGGCTGCAGTCCTTCAGGATAAGCCTGCTCCAGCGTGGGCTCTCCACGGCCTGCAGTGTCCTTCAGGGCACGCTCGCCTGCTCTGGCCTGGGGTGCTCCGCAGGGAGGACCCCACGGAGGACCTGCAGTGGGGACAACTGCTCCGGGGCCTGGAGCACGGCCTCCTCCTCCTCCTCCTCCTCTGCCCTTGGTGTCTGCAGGGACCTTTCACTTATTGACTGGAGGCTTGCCAATGTGACGCCCATCTACAAGAAGGGCCGGAAGGAGGACCCGGGGAACTACAGGCCTGTCAGCCTGACCTCGGTGCCGGGGAAGATTATGGAGAGGTTCATCTTGAGCGAACTCCACAGGCAAGTACAGGTCAACCAGGGGATCAGGCCCAGCCAGCATGGGTTCACAAAAGGCAGGTCCTGCTTGACCAACCTGATCTCCTTCTATGACCTGGTGACCCGCCTGGTAGATGATGGAAAGGCTGTGGATGTCATCTACCTCGACTTTAGCAAAGCTTTTGACACCGTCTCGCATAATATCCTCCTCGGGAAGCTGGCAGCTCACGGCTTAGACAGGCATACTCTTCGCTGGGTTAAGAACTGGTTGGGTGGCCGAGCCCAGAGAGTAGTGATAAATGGTGTTAAGTCCAGTTGGCGGCCGGTCACGAGCGGTGTTCCCCAGGGCTCTGTTTTAGGGCCAGTCTTGTTCAATATCTTTATCAATGATCTGGATGAGGGGATCGAGTGCACCCTCAGTAAGTTTGCAGACAACACCAAACTGGGTGGGAGTGTCGATCTGCTCGAGGGTAGGATGGCCCTGCAGAGGGACCTGGACAGGCTGGATCGATGGGCCGTGGCCAACTGTATGAGGTTCAACAAGGCCAAGTGCCGGGTCCTGCACTTCGGTCACAACAACCCCATGCAACGCTACAGGCTTGGGGAGGAGTGGCTGGAAAGCTGCCTGGCTGAAAAGGACCTGGGGGTGTTAGTAGATAGCCGGCTGAACATGAGCCAGCAGTGTGCCCAGGTGGCCAAGAAGGCCAACAGCATCCTGGCTTGTATCAGGAATGCTGTGGCCAGCAGGAGCAGGGAGGTGATTGTCCCCCTGTACTCGGCGCTGGTGAGGCCGCACCTGGAATACTGTGTCCAGTTTTGGTCCCCTCACTACAAGAAAGACATTGAGGTGCTGGAGCGTGTTCAGAGAAGGGCAACAAAGCTGGTGAAGGGTCTGGAGAACAAGTCTTATGAAGAGCGGCTGAGGGAACTGGGGTTGTTTAGCCTGGAAAAGAGGAGGCTGAGGGGAGACCTTATCGCTCTCTACAACTACCTGAAAGGAGGTTGTAGTGAGGTGGGTGTTGGTCTCTTCTCCCAAGTAGCTAGCGATAGGACAAGAGGAAATGGGCTTAAGCTGCGCCAGGGGAGGTTTAGACTGGAAATTAGGAAAAATTTCTTTACGGAAAGGGTGGTCAGGCATTGGAACAGGCTGCCCAGAGGGGTGGTGGAGTCACCATCCCTGGAGGCGTTTAAAAAACGGGTAGATGTGGCACTTCGGGATATGGTTTAGTCTGGTCTACCCTTGATTAGTCTAGAGTGGGCTTGGTAGTGTAGGTTAATGGTTGGACTGGATGATCTTAAAGGTCTTTTCCAACCTAGATGATTCTATGATTCTATGATTCTATGATTATTTTCCTCACTCCTCACACTGCTGGCTACGTTCTACCCTTTCCTCTTCCCAGGGGCACTGCCATCTTGGCCAAGGGGCTCAGCTGTGCCCCGCAGCAGGTCCACTGGAGCCCGCTTAGACGGCACAGGGCAGTCCCTGGTGTCATCCCACAGAGGCCATCCATACAAAGTTACATACCTGTCCCCCCCCTGCAGGTTAACACTACCAGCTGCACGCTTGCACGGACACAGGCATACCTAATAATGGTGCGTTCCCCTAAACGAGCAGTAGATTCAAAATTTCCTAATTCTCACCTGAAGTAAACTCCCGCTGTGTTACACCTTTCCTTTTTTCTCACTACTCTTTCGTCCCTTCATCCATTCAACAGGCATCTTAAACTAGATTTCAGTAATAAATGGACATAGAGTTGCCATATTGTGACCACAAGAAGAATTTTCCCTGCAGTCTACTCTCCGCTAAGCAGACGCACACAGTGTGCAAGGACAGGTTGTACGAAGCTGTACTTCTTCATGCTCCCACCACATTGACCAAGGCAAGCAGCAATACTGTCGTAGGAAAAATGCATCCCTATCAGATGTAGAAAATGTACATATGTATATACAGCTTAATAATATTACAACCATCAGCACCAAAATATTAATGTCATCTGCAGTATAAAAATGAAAGGTTTTCTTCAATGTACAGTGCAAAAGACAATTCTTCTTTACTAGTTCAATACTTTCTAGTTTTGAATTGCATTCTGGTAATCTTAGACTTTGCACTAACTGTAAAATACCCCAGACCTTCAGATTTATTCTTGACTAAAGAGGCAAAACCTTTAATTTGCGTATTGGTATCCCACTTGAAGAAGATTTTCCTCCATGATTTTAAAAGTCCAGATTAAATTTAGTATCATGATTCTAACAATGCTATCCGGACCTGACTTCAGCTGAAACACAACAAAAAAAAAAGTCTCTAGCTCTTACTAATGCATATAATAAGGCAAGCTCAAACAACTTTTCAAACTGCGTAAACAACAGGGTAAGAACTTTACATGTTCTTGTTATTCAAACACACTACAGCTTTCCATCTTTAAGTACCTTCACTGCTGAAGGCTGAAGAAACAATTCATCAGTGCCAGGAACTTGTGTCTTCAATTAACGGCATTTCCAGGCTTTGCACACACAGCATACACAACTGTACTTCTCATAGAGGTTTTCTCTACCTACCTCCTCACTCCACCCTGCTGCATAGTTAGAGAGAAGTCATGGCAGGGAGAGAGTCAGAATTATCTCTGTTGACTGGCTTTCAGCTGCTGACATAGCATTCAATCTAATCCTTCCTGGGATTTTTTTTTTTAATGGTAGGACTGCACCCTAAGGAAGTACACATACATCACAACGCCATACCTTATAGCCCTGATAGAGGAAAAACATTCAGACTGTTATGCAGAGACTCCTGAGTTAAAAGCATGCGTTCAGGTACTAGCCCCCAAATTTAAGATCTGTAGAAACAATTTTTTCCATAGCTTTTAAACTCTTCCAAACGCCTCTGCTTCCAGTCTGGTTTAAGATACACACTACCCTGAATCTTTAGGAAAACCATACTCTATAGGATGCTGCTCTCATGATGTTTAAGACGATGACTACTTTTATCAAAACAAGCTGATGCTGCACCTGCGAAAGGATTTTGTCATTTTTGTTAGATATGGATGAAGCAGAATAGTGAAGCATGCAAAATTGAGATGGGTTTGCATATTCTGACACATTTCAACAGGTGCTGTTATTCACATAAGCTTACTCAACTGAGCAAGACTCTCTCAAGCTGACAGTGGAGAGTGAAGTGTAAGCTGATTACAGAAAGGACACAAATCCAAAGCAGTCTGATTTGTTGAAAAGCAAATGAAATAAAGGGGGCCAATGGATAAAGAAACTATAGATATCAGGTCTGCCCAGAGGGTCTGTGGTTGTTACCCCTCAAACTTCCATTTGCCCATTAATTCACTGCCAGCCAAACCCTAAGACGTTTGGCATCTCCTCCAGATACCAAATTTTATGTTTCCTAGCCTGAAATAAAACATATCCGTTTTTAGGCCTAAGTCTCCCTCTGTGAACACATTATTAGAAATTACTGCTGTCTTTGGTACACGAGATGCTTAAAAGGCAATATTCTAATATTTGCTATGATTTTTAAACTGTCTTCACAGTGCAGGATGGTATCTAAACAAAGTACAGTCTACTTAAGAAATGACCACAAACAATCATTGACTAAGTCCACAATAAAAATATTTTAATAAGGTTGTGTGTGCAATAAATTATTTTGTAACACAACTTTGATATCTGTTGCAAGATGTTACCAATTATTTCACTATTAATTTATAATACAGTAAGTTACATGGCTAGCTTTTCACATTTGGGATGCATTTTTAATTTATGCAAAAGGCATCTGCAGAAATGTCTTAGTTCTGTTTAATGTATTCTTCATGATGGGCTTAGGTTTTATTGGAAGGTAGACAAAAATGCTTCAGTATAATTTGTACCATTAGGCTATGAAGTCTATAGCTTATAATTATCAGTAATCACACCTCCAAGATAAAAACCCAAAATTCAGAATTTTTGTAGGGCACTTGGGAAATTCTCATGTCACATCTGAGATAATTAACTCTCAACCTGTATCCTGTCTGCATAGATGCAATGCAATATCTTTAAAGGTAGAAGATGCATTTTGCACACCTATCATAAGCTGATAACACAATAAAAACAGATATTATAAAATTAACGTAAGTGTAGATAGTTCAAACTGTGATTTTCCAAGCATTTCAAAACAACTTTTCAATGCTTACAGGTAAACTTCTCATTAATAACACTAAGCTTTGAAGTGTTTCAATTAATTTCAGCTTTAAATAAAGGAAGGGAAAAGCTGTAAAGGCACATATATCAACAAGGGTCTATGTCAAAAATTTATCTGTATCACTACGACATTATAATCTGCTTATCAATGTTTCACATCTGTTTTTTGGCTCAGCATTGTCACTTTTATCAGAGGTCCCATGGTATCTGGGTTTACCATGAAAATTCTCATGTCTTTTCCTCTCTCCCGTCTCATGGAGTTTTCTAAATCCACAACAATCCATGCCAAAGATGAAAAGCTGAAATATTCCCCATGATATAATATATGATCATCATAACAAATGTGTAATGAAGATATCATATTTATATTTCATGGACTTTATACCAAATGGGCTTTAGCCTATGTGATTTGTAGTTAAGATTCTTTGTAATCAAGATATTACCTAAAGGATGTGCTACAAATTGGTACACAAACGTGAACACAAGGGTACAAAACCCTTTTTTTGCTGAAGTCTAACACAAATTTCAGTGCAAGTACAAATTCCCTAACTTCCAGAACAGTGTATCCGTCTGTCATGACCACCATCTTAAGGCAATACTATTTAAAAATCTGTAATTTTTGAAGAATAATATTAAAATGCCGAAGTAGTTAATACCCTTGTTTCGCTTGCCATTTTACAGTGTTTTACAACGACTACACATACACACAGAGAAATACACACTCCTCAATCTCTGAAAAATGCACACAGATGCAGGAAAATAACTATGTTATCAATCAGCAGCACTCACTATGCTATTCACTAGTCAACAGGCATTCACTACACACAAAACAAGATTGCAAATAAAATACAAAAAATTTATCAATTGTAATCTTTCCCATTTCTTTTGACAAAAGCACAAAATGTGCTTCCTAAACTCATGGTGGTGTTTTAAAATCAGATGTTCAGTCACTGCCATCAGCAGTAAAACTCATGAACCTGACACAAGTTCCTCCAAGTGACACAGCTTTCTGTGCAATGTAACAGGCTGGTCATCAGGTTCAAGTGACCACCTCTTCACATGCCAGCTACTCTCTTTTCATTAGAAATATCAACTGGCTATAGACTCTTGCAACACTAATGTCACATCACTCATGGAGTCCACTTGTTCAGCTTGGGCCACTGTTTCCAGAAAAGTCACTGCATTTTCAACTACTGTACACTTGCTCTTTGATCTCCAGAAGAATCCAGTAGAAGTGACAAACGAATTGTCAAATGCTGAAATTATGTGTTCAAACCCCGTTTCCTTTCCAATTTGTTATTTTGAGGTCATTGTAACACCTGACATTCTGTTTTTACAAAAATACCTTTTTTTGTCTCAATTTCCTAGGTCTAACTAGTTTTGTCTGTTAGCATTTGCTGCTACTTACTTGTCCTGTATTGTAAGGCATACAACATGTTACTAGGTAGATGTGGTGGTGAAAATTGCTTCTCCTAAGTAATGTGCCAGCAGGTTCATTGCAACATCATGTATAAGCTTTCATAGATTCTCCTTTTAAAAAAAAACCCAAGCTTTAAGAAGAAGTTTACTGAAATTAAACATATGTTATTCTTTTCACAGATTTATTGCTTCAACAGCACATTGTAAATGGACTCCACTGTACACTCTTTTTTTGGCAGCAGCTATCCAGAAGTATAGTTTAATTGTAGTTCGCTTTAGTCAAATTAGTTGTGTCAAAACACTGGAAGAGGCTCAATGCTTTAAAATGCAGAACTCATCTCAAACCCTTTTAAGTCTGGCACTGAGAAGGCATAGCATAATTTAAACATACATAAAAAATTTCAAAATCAGTAGTGCACCATAACTCAAATTTCAAAATATTAAATGTTAAAAGGAGGTAAATAGGACACTGGTGTTGAGCAAAACCCTATCGTTCTTAAGATGACTTTATGGAACAACTACAGAAACCTTTATAAACAATCACCACCCTATACAGACTGTCCCATAAACTAGGTGTGTGTATGCTGTTTTTTCTCTCTATAGAGACAAGTCTAATCTGTTCCAGTTTGAGGTAGCTGAAGCATCTTTAACAATAATTCATTGAAAACTACTACCATAAGGCAATTTAAAGTGCTATTTTCAAACACTTCAAACAGGAATGTAACAAATATGAATTACAAACTCCTAAAGCTAAATGTACCATTCTTTCTGTATAGTCTATTTTTCTAAAAAATAGGTGGCAACCAAACCAGCTGTGTTGAACTGCAGATAACTTATTCCCAATGTGTCACATTAAGATAATTTTGTTACCTAATGATTTGCACTATAGATAATAGTAACCCTCAGGCAATTTAAAATTGTAGAGATTGAAGAGTTATAACCAGATAAATGCCATCTGTGAGCCAGATTATGACATAAAGAACAGGGATAGCCAACAAGAGCCCCAGCATCTTTACTGAAGCCAAAGAACGATGGAAATGTGGATCTCATGGAGATACCAGTCACTCATGTGACCTCATTTTAGTGCCATCCAACCTCTGCATATAAAATACATCCATAAATATATATTTATGAATAGTTATCAGCAGGAACCTCATGAAATTCAGCATGAGTTCAAGGATGAGTGCCTATTCCAGCCCCTGGGACAGATTCACCTGCTGCACTGGTATGGACTTCCCATTAGGTGGGGGGGTGGATGGATGGATGGGTGGATGGATGGATGGATGGATGGATGGCAAGCAGATCTCCTAAAATGGACCTGGTGGTCTTTGTGGGCAGTAGGTGGGGCATGGAATACAACAAAGGGATGTATGCAAATAAACAGAAAAAGCATAATGAAAAATTTACATAAACCTACTGAAGCATAACATACATGCAGAAATAAAGGAAATGTACTCATAAATATCTTTGTCCAAGGTATTAAAAAAAAAAACCTAATAGCGCTGCAATCCTGCATGAATAACAGAACATTTCTGTGTACACAATTTCTAAAAGATGTAACAGCTTATTCAGCGCTTCCTCAGTTTAGGCTGAATAATCCCTACAACTCTGTTCTGCTGGAATTTGTTTTTTTCTGGTAGTAACAGCTGATCTATGCCACTGTCTACATCAACATCATCACCTCTCACAGACGGGACATGTACTTGGCTGTGATGTTGTACTAAGTTGATACTGTCCTGATCTCTAAATTTTAGTCCAATTCTATTATTTACTTTTTCTCTGTCTTTGTTTTAAGTTTTGAATTCTAATCTTGTTCTGTCACTGACTTGCAGTATAAATTTGGCCAAGATATTTATGCTCATGTATTCTTAACTAGCATTCAGTTCGGGGGGTGTATATGTATATGCTGAATACTAATAATCTGAGACATTCAAAACTAGTGGTTATATTTTAAAATTTTGACATAAACCACAGTTTAAAGCCTAGCTTTCAGTTGTAATACCTACAAAACAAACAATTGCAGCTGCATGCAAACATACATACATGAAAAATGTTTGACAGAAACATAAATACTCTAAATGCCTCTTTTTTTCCTGTTACCATGTTACACAGATAATTCCTACATAAATAAACATATATTTTTACTAAATTGCAGCTACTCAGATTCTGAATACACTGTCCACAGCTACACTTCTATTAATCTATCAAGTGTTTAGGTTCTACGTCCTTTAAACAAAGGGGGAAGAAAAGGAGAGGGGAGAGACATACTATACATAGTATACAATATTGAGATGATCTGGACTTTGAGTTTGCACTGCATGAAATTCCATTTTCTTTCACATACACAGTTTCATGTTCACTCAGGAAAAGTGTTCCACAGATCTATCTTTAAAATCATAAATTCAAAATTATTAACACCTAAAGATTTATACTTAGAAACTATAAACTAAGAAATGCAGACTTACCACAGGCATGTTCTTATTTCTTTTCCTTATGCAGCACTCTGGAAGTTTATGAGGTACAGAAAGCCTACTCCTCTTAGCACAGATGACTTTATTTTATAAAATTTTAAAATCAAATTAGCGTTTCTGATCCAAGTGCTACAAGCCATTGTTGAAATGGGAAATGAAATTTTACATTACATATGTGACAGTCAATTTAAAACCTATTTTCAAGACACACTGGATTAAAGACCCACTGAGAAAACTTGATTTTTAAACTAAAATTAAAAAACTGTATTGTATGCATTTGCTACAGGTAACTATTGCAAGGATTGACTAATATCACTAAGAATGGAGACAGCTATTGGCAAGCCAGACTCCATCAGTGGTGTAGCTATTAAATATGCAGAATATCTATAAATGCACGCAAGGTGCACTCGGCAGTCCTTAAGAAAACAAATATGATATTTTCAAACTTAGATGCCTAAAGAAATACAGATTTTATGGCAACCAAGCCTATGTCACAAAAGAAAACATCACCTATTCTGCCAACCCGCCATGTAATGAATTACTGGTCTCTCTCTGATCATTTCTCCTTTTACTCAGTAGCTCCTACTGCTTATCTCAGAAGGTTGAACTGATTAGTAAAACTAGTTAAGAGTCTGGAATTTTTCTTATCTCTCAAGTAGTTTTGCTTCTATTACAGAAGAAACAGAAGTTCTGAGGAAGGGCTAGAAAGCCTTAAATGTTGTCTTTTTATTCCAGTGATGTAAGCTGAATTACTAAAAAAGGTATCTTTTCCTCAGAAACCTGCCTACTATTAAGTATGTACTATTTTTTTTAGAATAATGACACTAAAGACCATCCTATGTCTCTTTCAAAATGACTGTGTTTATGTCACCTATGATCAAGCACTGATATTATGGTAAGAGGGTAACCATATTATAGTTAAGATCAGAAGATAATTTCTCAATTTTAGAATGTTAAAAAGGAAGACAAATGAGGTGGTTGTTATGCAAAAATCATTTCATGGATGCAGCCCTCAAAACTCTCGGTCTGCTCTGGTCAATATATGCTCAATAAAGCAAGATGCAGTATTCCACCCTCTCTGTCTAAACCCTAAGCAGATCCAGATCTGATTTCATATCAATTTACATCAATGGTAGTGCTATGATAGTAAATGTAACGTTATGTTGTATAATCAAGATTCTGATTTTATGGTGTCTAGAAAAATTCACTGCCTATATCTTTATGTTACAAAATTAATTTATTTAAAAATAATAATTAATAAATGGAGCTAGAGCTAGTAAAGAGAAGGAAACTAGACGGCAACATCTGTGCAAAAGTAATGAACTGGCCACCTATCTTATTCCTCTTCACTTGCATGAAAAAATTCTATTCATCAGAAATCAATTTTATTAAAATGGAATTTATTATTCTACTGAGAGAACACATAAACTTTCTGTACCTGCAGCTCTAAATGGTCAACTACAATCAGAACCTTTTTTTTCTTAAAGAAGTTCTTTCAGCGGTCTCCCAGCATTTTGGCCTTCAGGTTTCATATTTTGATCTGTCCTCATGTGGGCCAGTGAATGACTTTTTTATTTTATGAATTCTCATTTTCATGCAGGCCTATGTTTCATGAAGCTGGAAGACACAGTAATAGCAGAGCAACTCACAAGGGCCGTGCCTTCAGCTTGGTTCATAGAAACACAGTGATCAGAGCTGACCATGATTCAAGCACAGTTTCCAAATGAACTAAAGGAAGTAACTACCATTACAAAAGGAAGCATTAACCAACTACCAGGGCTGATAAACCAAAAGAAAAAATTCAAAGATATCAAATGCTTGAGTCCCATGGACAAAGATCTTCATTTTGTCCCCTACACATTCATACATTAAATACATGTTTTATGTGGTTGTATGACTTCAACTCCACTGTTGGTGCATGCACCAACTGACTAATGAATAAAGATGCTTCTTGTCTGCTGCCTGAAATGTTCTGGAAAGCCTGATTTTATTTTGCTTCAAGAAGTATGCTGGAGCAACATGCTCAACCAACCACAGACAACTAATACAAACCAATAAAATAAACTACTATCAAACTGAAAACCAAGATACAATTATACTTGAACAAGCATGATACAGCCCTTTACTTTCACAATTCAAAGCAGAACTGGCATAAAAATCCATTTTTAAAACAGCCACCTAACCTGTAAATTATGTCTATCATGTTGTCATAACTGAGTGATGCATAATGTTAATAATCACTTGGTTTTGCTCATCAATTATGTGCTATATTAAATGGAACACCACCACTGATTTACTATTTAAAAAAAAAAAAAATCACAACCCCCATCATATCACCTTTCCAGAATAATAAAATAACAGCTTCTCTAAAGTATGCCAGGATTTAAAAAACTCTATTCCATAAAACTTAAGTTCAAAATTCTTTACAATGAACTGGTTCATTTATTGTATTTCATTTATTATACAACATTACAGTAATTATTATTATTGTATTAGAAAGTCCCTTTGCATAACTAAACATGACTAGTCCTAGAAAAAGCAGGACCTATGGAAACATATCACCTATGGAAAAAATCCTTGCAATTAAAGACTCAGTGCTTGTAAAGATGTGTTTCTTTACAGCATTTTGGTGTTACATGAGTAACTTCAGCACTTCTTGTGGTAAGACTAAAAACCACTCTTTTGGAGTGCTACTGCTGTACCTTTAGCTAATGAAACTGCATTAACTCCATTTCTTTAGCGCACGCCTGGATTTAATCCCATGAGAATCTGAAAAGCTATTTTATGCAGGCAAAAATGTAATAGTACACAAAGGATGAGCAGAAAGCATTCTACACTTAGTCCCATGCAGGAGATTTAAATGGAAAATATCAGCAATTGTGTGTGTAACCTACATTAGATAAAACACCTAGTCTAGTACCAAAAAGACCAATACAAGGGATCCAAGTTTAAATTGATTCATCCATGTAAAACATTCAAATAGTGCATACCAATGAGCTACCAATGAGCTACCATTGTCCAAACCCATATGCTTTCATTGCAGCCACAGAGGGGTGTGGCACAGCTCCAAAACCCACCCATGATTGCCCATAGAGAAATTTAATCTCTGCTAATCCTTATTGAAATATCTATCCACGACTCCATTATTTTGGTTTTCTTCTGAGAGGGGCTGAACTGCATTCAAAGACTACTTAATTCACAGCAACATTCCATTAAACTCCATTTATTTCAAATCTACAATTTGCCAAAACTACTAACTGTGGAAAACAGTAATTCAAGAAAGGAAAATATATTTATGGGCATAGAACTAGAATCCAACAAATTAAGTTAGTCCACCTATAAAATAAAGTTAGGCTTAGGCTTTTTTATGTCTCTATCTAGAATTACATGAATCCAGAACTGGTGGCTTTAAGATAAATAAATGAAACTCTTACAATTTATTATCATTTTTGATTCACACTGCTTAAAAAAGGCAAAAATATACAGAAGTCATATACTTCTATGACTCCACTCCTAACTGATATTAGTTATCTAAATTTTTTTTCCAAATGATGTATAGTTTTTTGCTTTTAACTTCTAAGCCTAGATTCTCCTTCGCCTTTTTGGGGAAAAAAATATTAATTTACGTTTGCTTACACATAGAAACTAAAGTTCTGCTACCCTCATAAAAGAAGGAACA
Source organism: Pelecanus crispus (assembly GCF_030463565.1). Lineage (NCBI taxonomy): Eukaryota > Metazoa > Chordata > Aves > Pelecaniformes > Pelecanidae > Pelecanus > Pelecanus crispus. The sequence continues at coordinate 51,617,048 of NC_134676.1, forward strand.
GTATCTAATTATTTTTCAAGAACTATTATTTTAACTGAAAGGAAAAAAATAGATTTTAGAAGGCCTTTTTCCTTTTTTTAAAAGCTAGAGAGCTTGATTGTACGTGCATAAGAATACAAATGGTAAGCAGAAATAGAGTTTTGATACTAGCATCTTGAACCAAGTAGCATCAGTTTGGTCGCTTTTAAGGAAATTTGCTTATATGAAACAAGCAAAAGATTTATCACCCAAAATGAAATAAAAAAGGAAGGAATTATTTCCTTCCATTATTTCCAATGCAAATAATTTAGTGTTAGAAGCAAAAACCCCCAAATGGACACAGAAGAAATCTTTGTTATTATGCTTCCTGAGATAGGTTACTACAGAAGAAACAGGTGATCAGACAGAAAAAGGGAAACATGCTAGGACTATCAGCCAGAAATTGGAAAATGAAGTTTTTTATATGCATGATTGTATCCCTTTTAGTCTATAAACCCTCTTCTATTTTTAACTCCCTCACATGTTACTTAATAAATATTTGGGGTGAGGGCCATTTATGTCATAGCGGGACAAATGAGATTGGGGATCTATCTAGGCATAAAGTCACCTAGGCAACTTCCCAGCCCCTAACTTGTTACAATCTTGTAAACTCTCAGAAGACTTAAAAATTGCCTGTTAGAAGAGTTCCACGCAGCGCTTACAACAGAAGCATAGATCCAGACAGCTTTATGCTTGGAGAGTATTTTTAAAAAGCAAATTAAGCAAGACCACAGTTAAATATTAAGTCCTGAGAGTATGTGTACAAACCTGGCTTTATGTTCCCTGCACGTACATAAGAACTCACCCTTCACCCACTGCTGCATCCCTGAATAACAGGCATTCAGCTTTTTTTGCCCCTTATCATGTCCCCTTTTTTTTCCCATCTCCCATCTTCAGAAGAAAAGCAAAGCACTTCATACAAGAAGCCTTGAAGCCGAGTTACACCTGAGTTTTCAAGGTTACAATCACCAGGCTAGTCAGTGCTCCCACTGACAAAAAGAGCACTGAGAAGTTTAAGCACATCTGAAGCACAGTTCCAACATTTTATATAAAAGATGGCATTACTATAATGGCTCTAGCCATTACTTGGGCACTCCTCCCAGGATGCCCTCATCATCCCCTTAAGCCCAGAGGGACGTAACAGGACATTTACTCTGTACTGAACCATAAAAAGTTGTCCCCAGCTGAATTAACACCACCTGCAGAAATATATGTATTTTCCTTAACATACTGCTATCTAAATAAGCTTGACCTGACTTGACCCAGTTAAACTTCTGACATCTAATGAGAACTTAAGGTAGCCCAGCTGAGATCATAAAACAAGCATATGCAATTGTTGGAGGATAATCACACAGAAACTAAATCACTTCACAAGTCAGTTTTGGGCACATTTCTACATTTTTGGATGCAAAACTCATTCAGAAAATAATTCTGACTGAAGTACTGGTAGACCCAAGAAAAACATTCACAGCACAGGCTTCCAAAAAATTTTACTTCTATTCACTTACGTGCAGATGCATGTATTATTAGTAACTAATGTTACGATATTGATTTATCATTCTAAATACATTCTTCTACAATTAACACTAGAAATGTTCTTCATTCTTTCCCTTCCAAGTAATGCTTCTTTGCTTATTTATGCCATTATTAGAAGCAATAGAAATAACCAAGATGACCAGATTGTCCAGGCAATGACAGGTTAACAATAAAAGGTTAACTGAACTGCTAATGCACAACAGATGTACATCTGATTTTAAATCTAACATAGATATTTTGGGCTATTGGTTTATAAAAGTTTGACCAACTACCATCTGGATATGCAATATAACACACACTTGCAAGTGCTCAGCATATTTCATGCTATTTCCATTACATTGGTGCTTCTGCTAAACAAAGAGCAACCAACCAACCCTCATGCTATGTCCCTAAAGTCATCAGTGAGAGACCCAAGCAAACCAAGGAAAGCCACACACTCTGCAGAAGAACTTCTGCCAACATCTCATTCTCCCCCAAATCCAAATGGCTTCGACTTGTCCCTTTCTACCCTGGTAGCTCTCTTTATCATGTAGCAAAGAGAGATGTGCATCATTTGCATGCTACCTCTACGTGACCATCAATTTTCACAGACTCCTCCTTGAATATCCTCACCTACCATCAACCCCACAATGACTCTCGTACCTGATGCTTCGTACTGTTTCCCCCCCGCTTCCCAGCTCCCCTATTTTTATGGTATTACATCTTAGTAAATCATGGATGTTCCTAATTTTTCCCCGTCACAATCTGTCATTAACTACCACAAAGAATCTCCATTCTTGCAGGTCCAAGAAATCTTTTTAAAAAGAAAGACAAAGAACTGTGCTTTTAAAATAAAATTACAAGGCTTGCATCCCAGAGAACGTTTTTTTCTTTTAAAAATCCTGGTTCATTTGATACAGAAGAAAAAATCGGCACATATCATGAGATACAAATAAAAGTCAGGGACAAAAGACTTGAAGAAAATGCTGATTTCACTAACCTTAATAGTTGTAACTGGGAGAGGCTCAGTGCTCTGTCTTTTTAAAGCAGTTACTTTCAAATTAGGGGGTCAAAACTTTACTAATTTAATTAATGCAAAAACTTTACTCATTAATGGACTTACCCAGTTTTTCTGATTTACTGTCTCACTTCTGTATCTTGCAAAATAACCTTGATAATTTTATATTATTAATTACAATGGGTAGAAATCTCAAGTGATTCACAACAGTCTCAATTTTTTTTAAATAAAGCTACTCTAGAGATAACATTTCTCATTTCTAATTATGGCTTGGAAACATATTGCAAAGGAAGTATTTGTACTGAAACTAAGTACTTGAGGAGAACAGCAGGCTATTATAAGCAGGATTGGAATCACAAATCAAACCTATCTCAAGATGGAGTGATTACATGATTACAGGATAGCTCTTAGAAGGAGAAAGGAATCATTACCACATGGTCTGAGGCATCTTGGCCCAACATCTTGCATACCATGCCACAGTGTTGAACATTAAAGGAAACAGACATCATTACAGTTGAAACATAGTCTCGGCCTAAAGCAAAACTAATTTTCTAAACCTTTCAGCTTTACATTAACACTACTGTTCCTATGTTTAGAAGTCTTATACTTCTTATCAATTAGCAAGAGCGCTCAGATACACAAAACAAAAATTCAATCAAATGATTTTTCATTCAGAAAAGCAAAGATTAATAGCAACAGACTGCAGCAGCAGAGCTCGAGAAGAAAAACAGAAACAGTTTTTAGTCCTTTATCTTTACATAGATCTTTGTTGTTTCATGGTTCACAATGACACTAATCAAACATTTAAAGGGATATAATCTCCAGTACTCCTTTTCTTTACAAAAAAATAGAAACGAACCATATTTAGTTGTTCTGTTTGCAATTAGTTTGCTGTTCAGGTGTGATAAAGCAATCTTCGTTAATAGTGCTTTGCTTGTACATATATGCTGGTTATTCCAGCTGGCCACAGTCACTTTCTTGATTTTAATTTTCTCTCACTTCTCTACTGTGTTTTCAGTTGTGCTTCATTAGAAGTTCAAAGTGAGATTATAATGAAGAGGTTTTAATATAACAGAGAGATTAACAAAAATATCAGATAAGCCTATGCTGGAGAAAGACGCACCTCTGCCTAAGCGTGCCAAAGCAACCTCATGTAAACAACTTGTGTTGTTTTGCTGGAGACCAGACTTCTAGAACCCTGGCTGCCCTGCTCTCTCCCATGTTCCACTGCCATGTAAATCCAGGAGGAACAACCCAGCTCAGATTAAACACATGCATTGAAAGTAAGGGTATTCTCGCAGGAGCACCACCACATTTCATTGGTTCTTCTACCTTATGCAGAGGTGGGAAGCCCAAATTTTAGTCCAACACTCTATTTTCCCAGGGGTGCTTCTGTTTTTTTCTGCGAAGAAACCCACTTTCATAACAGAGCAAAGCTGCTTTCTGTTCAGGGCTAACAATTCCACTCATGCCCTACCTCACCCACCTATTTCTACTGATGACAAATTTTACACTGCCCATTTAAAAATGTTTAAAGCACAAATAAGGCATAAGTTAAAGCGAGCAAAATAAAACTTGGTGAACCTGTGACCTCTCAGTAAGGGATACTCACAGAGTACTCTCCTTCACATATTTCTGTCCCTCTCAGCAAGTTTCATTTCTTCAATAAGCTCAAAATGCAACAGTAGGCAGGCTGTGCACTACGAAATAAAGAGTTTAGATAGGTAACTGAAAAAGTCTCCAAAAAACCCACTTGTGATTTCCCATATCTTTCCGTCTTGTGTTAGCCCTAGCTTTTAAAAAGAGGGGATCTAAACACATATTGTACTACTTGTATTTGTCCTCTCTTTCATTCAAAGATCCCAGGAAGCTGGGTGTATAGGAGGGAGCGTGTACTTCATTTCATCCTGGCAGCCTGTAAGGATAATCCTATTTAATTTTATAATCCTCCTTCTGCAATGTCAAACTTTAGCCTGTATATATCAAATGGACCATGAATATTGCTAACGATCTTTTTTCTTCCCCCTTTTATGAAAAATTGTTGGTGACCTCTGTTTTCTAACACTTACCCTCAGCACAAAAGAAGCTGTAATTGTCTCCAATTTCTTTTGGAAAAGCATCTGGTGTGGAAGTTACTCAATACTGATGTGTAACTGCAACATCACTGAAGTGGGGAGGCAGGGGTACTATTTTTGGTTGACAAGAGGCTTGGTATTTAACCCATTCAAGCTTGTATGTTGGTACCGTATGGTCCAGGATGTATAATAGGGTAGTCGCTCTCCCGCTTGATCGAAGCAAGGGAGAAGTCTTAAAGGTCTTACACTAGGAGCTCACAACCTGTAACAGCACAGCTCGCCAGGGAAATTTATGAAGCCCATGAGTTGCTCCTGACCACCTGCTCCAAGAGCCCCACAAAAGCAGGAATGCTCACAAAAGCAAGGATTTACCTTGCATGTGCACTGCACAGCAAATGTCAGGGTCACTACTCACACCCAATGCAAACAATCTGTGCATTCCCAATCAGTCTGACCCTGTGCCAGGAAAGGAGTTGCAGCAGGTTAACCAAGTACTGCACTGCCACTAAAAGAAGCATACAACCAAAAGCCAGAAGCTCAGTACAGCTCTCCAAAACTGTCCAAGCTGTCCAAAAATTCAAGTATACGTGCCATGTCAGACACTGCTCTCATTGCAGGAATCACTAGGAAGTGTAACTAAGAACTGTATTCACTGGGAGTTTTCCCATATAAAAATGTTGAAACACTGTGGTTAAAATCCTTCTCTAGGAGGAGAGATGTCAAAACAAGGATTCAGGCATTTCTCAGGCTGAATCCTACCCTCAACAGTGCCTGTGTGCAGAATTTTAGGAATACAGATTTTTTTTTTAAAATTTTATTACTATTGTTCTACTACGATTTCATTCTGCTTGTTCTGAGACAACCTGCAAAGTCAGACTATCCTTGATGGACAGGTACAAAATAAAACATTCCAGTTTTGTAGAAGCTCTATTATGTGTCCTGAATTTAAGGGTCATGTGAATTTAGAATATCCTAAAAAATCTAAAATCTTTGAATCCATCATGTGTAATTCCCTCACTATTACTTAACAGCACTAATCTTCAAAACACAGTTTGTCTAAGAAATAAAAAAAATCATACATTTCCTGTAAAGGTGATTCCGTTTTTTTTCAAATCTTACTGAAGTACCATACAAGCATTCCAGGAGCCAAAGAAGGCACATACTTTTTTTCACATCCTAATTTCTTTCAGTTTTCTTGTAAAAGTAGGATGTTACCATCAGAAGTATTTCTTTAAATGTTGTTGTCCAATGATATTTGGCACATCTCTGCACGACACAGAACTACCGACATCCATTCTTTTGCTGATACTGGCAGCATTGCTCTGGATAGTATGTATGTATGTATGTTTTTATGTATGTATAACAGCTGGAGTAAATCTGTGACTACTTGTCTATAAATTATTGATCAGATTTTTAAATACCAGCCTGTTAAGGGCAATGAGGCCTAATAAAAGCACCATACACTTCTCTAGAGAGAGCTCTTCCCTGGATTGGATTGGAGATGTGTTAGGACTTGTTCCCACCAAAGTCACTGGGATGCACGTTAATTTTCATTGCAAATCATATTCGACACTGACTCTCCAGGGATTTAGAGAACTATAAATATGCCATTGATGATTTCACATTCCTAAGATCCAGTAAAAATACAGAACCACACAGACAAATTTCAAAGCTTCTCTCCAATAAATTAACCCAGCTGGCAATGCTGTCTGTTTGGGCAGACCTCCACACATGTTCTATTAGACAACCTGCTAAGTGCTGCGATGAACAGCATAGCTGTATGGAGCTGCATTCTCCCGTCCATCCTCTGTGTATACATTTGCTCCTGTTTGCACTTCCAAACTGTCTAAACATATCCCATTGCTTTAGTTATAAGAAGACATTCAAATCCTTTCTCTACCTAGCTGTTCTCTATTTATTGCAGACTACTTCAGGTAAAAAGAAAAAGAAGAAGAAACATTGGGAAAACCCCTGCCTGTCACCACATAGCCATAGAGTACTACCTTAGCAATTCAGTGCTGAGAAAAAATGACATTAAATGCCTCTCTTTCTGAAATGAAAGGTGTCAGGGATAAAGCACGCTTTTGCCATGTTTACAGTTCTCTTTGGGGAAATGCAGTAAGACTGCTTCAACTTCCATGCTAGCAGCAGAGCATATCGTTGGTAAAGAACCAGTAGCCAGATTTCTTAATTTTAGGTCCACAGTAAGTTTCTCCTACAGTATGCTCTAAAAGAACTACCAGTTGTAAGTTATATATATTACCAGTTACAAATAAAACTGTTTAACAACATTTGACATGCTTTTTTTTCTTATTTCAAATACTATGGCAAAACACAAGCAAGTAGTAGAAATGAACATTTAAATAATTAATGGTCCAGCTCTGCAATTCATCACTTTCAGAAGAGCAGTCTCACTGGCATCAGGAGGACTGCTTACATTCTGGTATTTGTCTAACGATGAACAACAAGTAGGCAGTCAGCATACAGATGGAGAATTCTTGGAAACCTCTCCTTATTAATCTTCACACAGCACCAGTGCAGAATCCCAAAGCATACTCTGAGCCAATCCCATAGAAGTACAAAAGGATGTAAGAATCCACAAGTGTTTTACCAAGGAGTTGCATAGGGCTGTCACCACTGATCATGTGAGCTCTGAGATTACACCAAGGTCACGGTGATGGAGTTTCTAGACAGTCCGTGCGTATCTCCAGTTTGATTAGAAAATACCCACTGAGTTGTTTTTCCTTCATTTGTTGAGAGAGATTGCCAAATGAAGTCAATGCTGGCCGTCCGAATTTGGTTAGTAATTATCTGGGAGTACAGCTCTCATTTTTCACTTGTATATTCTCATGATTAACATGGTATGTTATGAACCCCATTATTATCACCCCTCCATAGTTGCTTTTGACAAACAGCTCAAGAAAAAGCACACTACTGAAGCTCTACAAGAACTGCAAAGTAAGAAATAGGGGGGAGCTTTAATATTGTGCTGTACATTACATGTTTTACCCAACTGCAACTAGTGAACTACTTGAAAAGCATCTAAATCCCACTTCAAGGGGATAAGGTGCCTAACATCTGCAACAACATTCTTCTGTCTTCCTGCCTACAGAAGGAGCAGTTAAGACTTCTACATAGGCATTTTTTCAACTTCATGAATGTCACTGGCATGTCAAGTGTCTCCATGCCTTGAGAAGTTGGCACCAACACCAACATCCTAACTTGGATGGCACAACAATTTCATGCAAGGCCTTTTTTTCATTTTACTGAAGGTCCAGTTTCTTTTCACAAAAGTAGTGCTACAGCATCAGCCACACATCTGTACTGCCATGTATGACCCTCCCCTGCACATAATAGCCAAGCTTTTCTCTTGGCCTTTATATTACTTCACCCTTCCTCCTGTGTGGCAAAATCACTGTTGTCTGTCAGACTACAGTTACTTTCCTCAGTGAATAAAGAGATTCACTAAAAGGCTACTATCGAACGAGCAGAATGATGGAAGCTTTGCTGTTAGACAGAGATGCTGTATTTCACACTGCAAAGAAAAATTGCTGAGTGGAATCTAAGCTGCACATTAAGGGACTTACAGCCCACTTGTTTGGCTTTCCAAAGTGTATGCAGCCTAGTAATCCTAACCCAAAGTCTGCAAGACTTTGAAATGAGAGTATATCTAAGACATTCATACCGTATTTTCTCTGAAATGTCTTTATATTTAAAATGAAAAAATAAATTGTAATTGAGGTAACTACAATAAACTATTTGTAGGCTCACATTTTAATGGATTTTTACATCTTAAAAGAGAAAATGTAGTTTGAAATATTGCTTGGCTCTTTTTGCAGGGCAAGGCCTAGAGGAAATGGTGGAATATGCAATGTATGTATGATGTTTTTTCAAGACTCTTGGAAACAGAGGAACTTATATATGTAATAGAGCCCAAGCAATGACTGAATAAAGAATGACAAATAACTTAAGATTTGTTATGACAACTTTGACATAATAGCACTGTGCAATTTTTTTTAACTATGTGCCTGATGCGGCAACGCTCACAGGAAGAACAGCTGCTTAACTATTTCACTGCAAACAAGACTATGCAGTTGAGGATCATGACACCACCAGTCAACATCAACAACAGTTTCCAATTTTATTTGAGATACATAGAATAGTTTGTATTTCAGCTGCAGCCTTCTGAATGGGGAACGTGATCTGGGCACATGCATGCTTAGACAGCCAGTAGGCCAGGAGTAAACTGGTACTCCTAGGAAGAGTCTGACTGAATCAAAAATTACTAATGGGCCTCCTAGGGAACTGGGGTCTACTTAAACATTGAATTTCAATTTATAAATCAAGTCAAAGGAATTACAGATATGCAATGATGTACATCACTTTTGAGCAGACATTTGTGATAATTATCTCTACCAATTTCTTTGCAAAGAGTTGCTCTAACCTAATTTTACCCATACTCTATGTAAAAGTAAGTAAAATTCTAACAAGAGGGTACAGAAGTCAAATGCTTTTCCAGAACATAAAAATCCTTTACCTGGTTGCTTTCAAACCACCTTCAGTTGACTTTCAATATTTTTCTCGACAATTAATTCTGCTACCATGCTTTGGAAAATCTGACAAAATGTCAATAATTAGATGCCAACCACTTAGAGTTGTGTGAAACTTGGCGGCTTCACTTTGCAGGAGTGCAGGCAAATATTTTATTTGGTGTCAATCCACCTATGTTCCTATGTTTGGGTTTTGACTTTTGAATAAGTCCAAACAGGCAAATGAATAAGCAGTCAAAATTTCCACATTTTACCTGGTTTCACTTCATGACCATGCAAATAAAAACCAGGCAGGCATATCTTCATGAATCAACAATGGAACAAGTTAGATGCTCAGATTTGGAAAGAAATACAAGAAAACATCTATCATGTGATTGTGGCGACTTACACCCATCTAGCCACCCAAAAAATCCAGGGTCATGATGATGTTAACTCTCCCTAGCGCCATTACTGTTTGTATTCTATATTCTGTAAAGTGCTGCAGGCGTGTGCATTTATGATGCTATATAAAGGTCCAAAATGAGAATAATAGCAGTAAGAATAGCAGTTTTTGTTTTAAATCCTGCCAGCATTTTACATCATCCCAGCTGCTTTCTACTCTTTCCATCCACCCCCAGGTATCTTGGGATTGCAGCTCACTGGATCACCACTGCTGTTGTCAGTGTGCCCAATTCTGGTCTTTATCTGGTAAAAATCGTGACTGATCCAACAGAAATTATAGCAGGTGAAATTTGTCTTAAATAAGGGAGGTATGCCACAGAAGTAATAATCATTCAAAAGGTCTGACTGTATTAACATTTCTGCTGAGAACATACTCATTGTGTACTTCTATGGAGGAACTGAAAGGAAAGAAGGGTGTGGAGTCCCAAATCCAAGTAACTACAGGTACCACATGTGGGAAGTTGTGAGGTAGAGAAAAAAGGCCAAAGGGATGACAGGAATGAAAGAAAAGGAATAATGAAAATGAGAACACAGATGTAAAATATTGGTAGAACAGTCTGAAAGACAGAACAGTCTGAAAACTGAGAAGATAAGGAAGATAACACAGATGAGAACTTGAGAATGTAGGATGGGAATGAAAAACAAATGGATTGCAGATGGACTGGAGGAGAGATGATGATAGAGGGAAAAGGAAGGAGAGTGAGCACGGAAGTAACTAATTACAAGTACACACTGAAGACCAAGATAAAATTAGGGATGGAGATGAGAAAAGTTGAAGAAAGAATGGCGTAATAATAATAATGAGATCCAAAAAGAGAAAGGTATGGGACTGAGAGACAAAAGCCTATCTGGAAATGGGACAAAGAACATCAAAACTTTACAGGATAAAGGCAGAAGTAGTATTTGAGAAAAAATTATGAGTGGGATAATAGAAGTATGAATGGCAAAATGGTTAAAAGTGAGTACAGAGGTAGGACCCAAGAGGATATGAAAGAAAGACAGCCTCAGGAAAGGGATGGGACTGAAAAGCAGCAGATGAAGCTGACACTTGGATGGAGACCTTGGTGCTACCCCTGCATGCAAGGTCATCTTACCAATCCACCACAGGTACTGAAGGAGGCGAAGGAGCCCGGGTAGCGGAGGACAGCACCACTGTAGTAACAAGCTCTCTCAGGTTGCGACTGTGCAGCACCGGGTGGGCTTTTGCCGTCACCCCCGAGTCGCTCCTCCACAGCAAAGCCAGGAGCCAGGAAGCGGCTGTCCCTCTTGAGCAGCAGGTAGAGCTCCCGAGCAAAAGCCGGGATCCTCAGCAGCACCTCATCTCCGTCCTCTGCTGGAGGTGGTGGCGGGGGGGATGGTGGTGGTGGCAACTGAGAGGCAGCACCAGACCCCTGGGGCAGGGGGGACCAGTGGTAAAACTCCTGAGATTCATACTCATCCTCAGTGTCCTCCTCCTCTGCCGCCTCCCCCACAGCCTGCGCCTGCCCCTCCACCGAGGAGGAGACTGAGCGCACCTCCCGGGAACTGCCGGCCACCGGGCTAGGTGTGACAGGAGCACTGAGGGTGCTGCTCCGGTTCCCACAGCTGGGGTCAGCGCTGCAGCCCCCACCACCACCGCTGCCACCCGCCGGCTCCTGCTGGCCCCTGCTCCACAGCGCGGGGAAGACGATCTCCCACTCCTCAGTTTCTTCTGAAGCATGGAGACCTGTGGGAAGGCCAGCAGATGCTTTAAGTGAGTGGAGCACCCAGCAGCACACCACAGCGCCTGCCAGAAACCTACCCTGTACCCCCCACAACACGCTCCCTCAGGCTCCCAGCCTACCAAGCATGCCACCCAAAATACAGTGGGGTCCATTTGGCCCTTTCATCCTGTCCTTTCACAAGGCAGAGGGGCCAGCCACTAGATGTCTCTGTGCCTGTTCGGGGGTCTGGGACCCACCACGGTCCTGGTCAACACCAAGAGGGAGCTGGAGCTCAAGCTGGGCAGAAGTTGTGTTTGTACCAGTAGCTGGGGATGCTCTCCTTCATGACCGCCACCTCCACCCAAGGAGAGCTGCACAAGCCTTTCATCATTTAGACGAAGTGGCAACTTTTTCGTACGGCTAAGAAAAAATTGGTACTTTGGCAGGGAAACCCCGAACAAAAAAAATGTGAAAATTTCAACCTTGGTTCTCAGCGTGTTTTGCAGCACCCGCTATGATTTCAGAAGTGCGGCCAAATGCACACACCCCCCATTGGCCACACGTTCGCGAGTGCGCGTACAAGTGGCAGAGGTATGCGCATGCTGTGTCACCGTTATAATGAAACTGAATTGTAACTGCTGGTGTGCGATGCCTGCGTGTTGCATACGCCGTATCAGAATTTAAGCAAAATTCCCAGCACACCAGCATTATGTTTATAAACATATGAGTACACACAACCTCCAAGAGCCTGAGAGAGAAGCCGGGTTTATGCACCCACTCATCCTCCACGCTCCAGCAGTAGCACTGCTGAGGTGACAGGGCTGCGTACGAAAACCGGTACGGAGGAGCGCGTCGCAACGCACCCTCACAGCAGCGGAGGCGACGTTCTCTGGCCGCCCGTCGGGTGCAGGGGCCGGGCACTGCCGCTCAGGCGCTCAGCGAGGGGCAGGCATCGGCTGCCGGCAGCCGGCGGGGCAGGGAGGCCGCCGCGACGCTCGGCCCCGTCCCGCGGAAGGCGCGCACTTACCTGCGGCGAGCCCGCTTGACAGCACGCACAGCTGGTAGAAAACGCAGCAGACGCGGCTCAGCCGCATCCTCCCGCCCATCCCCACCGGCTCCGCGCCCGCGGGACGCCGGCGGGCGGGACAGGGAGGGCCGCGCCGAGCCGGGCCGGGCCGGGCCGGGCGGGGAGCGCCGCGGAGCGCGGCCACCTGGGCGCCCGCCGAGAGACCGCGGGCGAGCGCCAAGCGGGCGTCCCGGCGGGGCGGGCGGGCAGCACCGGCAGCGCTGGGTGCGCGGCGGGCGGGGGCGCGGGGGCGTGCGTGCGCCTCTGCCTGTGCCTCTGCCTGTGCCTCTGCCTGTGTGTGCCTGTGCCTCTGGCTGTGTGCCTGCGTGTGTGGGCGCAGGCAGGCAGGAGCGCGGCCCGTGCGCGCACACAGCGCCCGGCGGCGGGCGGGCAGCTGCGCCCCGGCGGCGGCGGCGACCGCGCTGCCCCCGCCCGCCGCTTCGCCCCCACGGGGCGGGACGCGCCGGGCCCCGTCCCGTCCGGCCCCGTCCCGGCCCCGCCCCGCCCCGCCCGGGCGGGCACCCGGCGCGGCCCCCCCCCTTCCTTTCCTTCCCCCCCCCCCCCCCCCCCCCGCAGCCCCGCCGCCGGCGCCCGGGCGGCTCCGCGGGCAGCCGAGTGCCGGCCGCGCCCCGCGGGCACCTTGCGCGGGCGCGGCCCCCGGGACACCGCGCTTCGCGCCCCGCCCGCCGCCAGCGGCCGTGCCGGGGCACACGCCGCCTGCGTGCCGGCAGCGGGAAGGGCTCCGCTCGCCCCCGTCGCCGAGCAGGCGTTCGGCACGGCCTTCGCCTCAAATTCAGGGAGCAGCAGAGATTGACCGTTTCTGCCTGGTTTTGTGTAATTTGATGCTAAACTCCTTTTGCCCCCGCTGCGTAGCTCTCCATGGAAACCCATCGCTTTCCACCCCGACCCTTGTCAGCAGAGGAATGATTAAATGAGGAGTCGAGCAAAAGCTTTAAATACACGACTAAGGTCAGCATAAACTGCAGAAGCAACAGGTAAACGCCTCCCTGTAAAAGCCTGATTTCTTACAATAACTTCTGCTGCTTTACCTACTGTTGGCGGTGTCAAAGGTGACTGCTCTGCCTTAGGGGGAAGCAGAGCAGTCTAGTGCGGAGAGGAAAGCCATCTGTGCCGTTAAGGGTAAGCTATGAAGTTGAAAGAATTCTTTCTGAAAGTTAGTTGTATAAAATGAAAAGCAAAACAAACAAACAAAAATCACATGTTAGGGCTCCAAATAGAGAACATGTTTAGACTCCGCAGAAGCCAAATGCAGCTGGGGTTCGCTCTCTGCTGTGTTCACTATCTGCTTCAAACCTATGCTGCATGGGTACGTATTCTCAACTACCTCCAAACTGTATTTTCGATTAGTTGCTTGGTTTTATAAGAAAAAAATTACCGTACACTGGTCCTTTTTTTTTTTTTCTTTTTTGGCATCTGAGCCAACTTACACTAAGCAAAATCAGAGGGACTTAGTAAAAACAAGATGACAGATTTACATCTAACAGTTTAGGAAGAGGGGAGTTTTCCAGAGGCTGCAAACTAGTATTTGCCTGATAATTAGGATACCTTAAAAATGCATTTAAAGTGAAGCTTTGTTTCCCAAGTAAATTACAACATACGTACTAATTTACACTGGATTAGTTAATAGGCCCAATACTGCAGCCTTTCCACAGCCAGAACTCTCCTTACAACTGATTAGAAAATGCTGTAAGATGTGGTTTATAGGCTTCTGTGCAAATACTAGATAAAAATTCTGATTGTATTTTTTAAAAACAGAATATGTAGACAAGATGCAAAAATACACAGAGAAAATCTTTACTTACAGTGTATAGTTACATCCCAAAGGATATAAATGGACAACCAGCAGGAATAAGGAAAAAAGACACAGCATGTGCATTTGCTCATTTTAAAACTGTGAATTGCTGTAACTGTTTCCAGTCTGCTGAAGTTAACTTAGTCTCTTTGGACCAAATTCTACTTCTCTTATTCGCATGTATAATCTTACTAAAAAGACAAAAGAACTGCTTTTGTCAGTAAGGTAAGCAGAATTTGGCCTTTTCAACACAAGCTGCGGGGGGTGAAGAGACTGTAAGAAGCCAATTGAGAAAGACTTTAATATGTTTGACTTTATCACCAGCCAGGAAAAGAGGAACATTTCAAAGAAGTCTCCGCATACGAATACAAGGCAAGCTAAAGTCAACGTGGGGCTGCAACAAATTTCTTTAGCTCATTTTATGTTTTCTTTTTATCGTTTCAATAGTTAAAGTAAAAATATAGGGGGAAGTTCTCCATGTTTAACTTTGGGGAAAGTGCACTATAAAATAGAGCCCCTACTGGCGTTCATTAGTTTTAACAAAGAGCCTGGTCATAGGTTAATACTGGTAGACGGTATTGTAGCCCACCACATGCTAATTGTCGTCAGTGTGAAACTAGTGCAGAGACGTCTATGTCTAAAAGAATAAGAATTAAAAGAACAAAACAATGCTTTCATACTGCAATTATTTTGCAGAGAGAAAAATATTGTATCCACATGTCCCGTACAAAAGACTTTATTTTCTTAATCACAAAGCCACCAAAACTCTTTGCAAAGTAGTTTTTATTTTACAGAACATACTGCATGTGGGCTAGTATTAACTATGTCTTCGTAAAATTGGAAGAAATAGTATCGTCAAACTCAATATAGAGCAAAATGGAAAGAAACATTTAGTTTGCTCCAGCAGATTCTTAAAACTGTGCTTCCTGTCTGAAAGGTCTAAGCCTTTTGGCGTTTTAAGGGACTTGTGCAGAATCACAAATGCATGAAGTAAAGAATGTGGTGATTTGTAAAGTGTAACAATGATCCAGACCATCTCACTGACATGAGAAAAAAATTACAGAAAATGAGGTAAAGAATGTGTCCTCATCAGTCCTTCCTGATTGAGATAAATAAGCCTAATTTTGTTGAAATCAATAGAGATTTGGTAATTTCCTCTCTTTTAGCCCTCCCTGATGTTACATTTACAGAGTTGTGCCATCAGTCCCTTAGGGGCTGGCAGGGCAAGGGCTCTCTCAGGCCCTACCACAGGCTGACTTCTCGTTTCTTCTGTGTGCCAAGATCATTCATGATAGTGCCCCAGTCACTGGTGACATACCATAGACATCTCAAGCCATATTTTGAAGACATGGATGTTGTTCTTCAGCCTCCACACCCTTCACCACCATGGTTTTATTTAAATCTGTGCTGCGGTTACTGTCTTACCTTATGTGAGCAAGGGCAGAATTTTCCCCCATCTCATAGTGAATCTGTTTCAGTGATTTAATTCTGGGGATTAAGATAAGTATGGGCAAATGATACTGTTGAATTAGAAATGTCAGCTTCTACCAATACAATACAAACTTTCCTTGGTTTATTTTTTCTCTTTACTTAATCATCTAACTGTAAAAGCTATCAAGTTTATACATACAAAAGTGATTTAAAATTACCTCAGCTTTACAATATATACAAGATTGCCTCAGGTAATTGTTAACAAAAACCCCCAAACCTTTAATCCTCTTCACAGGGAAATAATTGTTAATTATTTGTGCATATGCTTTATATATATCTGATTTGTGATATCATGGCTTTTTTTTAAATCTTTGAGTACATTTGTTTTGAATTTTTACAACTTAACAAAATATGCTATATGAATGGAAAAAAGCTATTCTGTTTTGAATGGTACTTACTACCTTATGGCCACATATCATATGACCATTGAGATTAGAAACAGAAACTCATATCTTCCTGTTTCTAGGGTGCTTTGAAAATGTTATCTCAGTATAAATAAACTTGTTTAAAGCGGGTTGAACTAATTTTTTTTTTTTTTAGCTGCAAGATACATGTGAACTGATGTGTATTTTCTCCACTTAAGCGTGAATGAAATGACATTTTTTCCATTTTAGAAAATGTTGTGTTCCCTGTCCCTTGAACTGAACGGTGAATTTCCACTGCCTGTTAGCTCAGGACTCTGAATGTTTAGTCTGTAATTCTATACTGTTATTTACATGCTCAAAATTAAGGGTTTATTTAAAATGTATGTATTTGAGACCACTTCAAACAACTTCTCTTTAGCAGATCTTGCTTCCGAGCAAATCTCACAGTTACATCTAAACTCAGTAGTACAATCAGATGACCTGGGGAGTAAGATGTGTGTCAAACTGTTGTGAGCTTAATACCTCTACTGGTTTAAAGTGCTGTCGTGGTTTAACCGTGGCTGGCAACTAAGCACCATACAGCTGCTCGCTCACTCCCCCCTGGTGGGATGGGGGAGAGAGTTGGAAGAGTGGAAGTGAGAAAACTCGTGGGTTGATGTCCTGGTTTCAGCTGGGATAGTTAATTTTCTTCCTAGTAGCAGGCATAGTGCCGTGTTTTGGATTTAGGATGAGAAGAATGCTGATAACGCACTGATGTTTTAGTTGTTGCTAAGTACTGCTTATGCTAGTCAAGGACTTGTCAGCTTCCCATGCTCTGCCAGGTGCACAAGAAACTGGGAGGGGGCACAGCCAGAACAGTTGATCCAAACTGACCAAAGGGCTATTCCATACCATATGACGTCATGGGCAGTATAGAAACTGGGGGGGGGGGGGGTTGGCCAGGGAACAGCGATAGCTGCTCGGGAACTGTCTGGGTATCGGTTGGCGGGTGGTGAGCAATTGCATTGTGCATCACTTGCTTTGTATATTACTATCATCATTATTATATTGTTATTATTATCATTACTGTTTTACTTTATTTCAATTATTAAACTGTTCTTATCTCAACCCAGGAGCTTTTCTCACTCTTACTCCTCCGATTCTCTCCCCTATCCCATCGGGGTAGGGGGAGTGAGCGAGCGGCTGCATGGTGCTTAGTTGCTGGCTGGGGCTAAACCACAACAGTTGAGATAAAGACAGTTTAATAGGCAAAGAAAAAGCCACGCACACAAGCAAAGCAAAATAAGGAATTCATCCACTACTTCCTATCAGTAGGCAGGTGTTCAGCCATCTCCAGGAAAGTGGGGCTCCATCATGTGTTAACGGTTACTCGGGAAGAAAAACGCCATCACTCCGAATATCCCCTCCTCCTTCTTCCCCCAGCTTTATACGCTGAGCATGATGTCATATGGTATGGTATATCCCTTTGGTCAGTTGGGGTCCACTGTCCCAGCTGTGTCCCCTCCCAATTTCTTGTGCACCCTCAGCCTGGCATGGTGTGAGAAGCAGAAAAGGCCTTGACTCTGTGTAAGCACCGCTGAGCAGTAACTAAAACATCCCTGTGTTAACAACACTGTTTTCAGCACAAATCCAAAACATAGCCCCATACTAGCTACTCTGAAGAAATTTAACTCTATCCCCACCAAAACTAGCACATTCTCCACCCCTTATTCCATACCATTTACGTCATGCTCACATACCATACTATCTAATACAACCTCATTAACCACCATCTCCCTTCCCATCCTTTCATATAATACACAGGCATCATTCCCTTAGACTATGGACCACCCTTATAAAATGTCTTTAAAATGTCCACAAATGTCCGCAAAATGTCCATTGAATTCATTTAGTCCGTGACTTTGTGTTCCAGCTGTTAGGGTGGTCATTCGGGACAGGAGAGATGGTGTGTTGCATGGAGTTATTGGGCACCAAAGCCAGCTCAAATCAGGTCACTCTTGCGCTTACACTGCTTCCTGTAAGGCCTGTCTTCCATTGGTTCAGGTGGTTCCTGCTATAGTAATTCCTGTAACATGCAACTCAAATCCCAGGTTACAACACTTTAAAGGTATTTCCATTACAATCACCACCCCTGGTCCCTTTGGGCGAGACCATCAGGTTTAACATTACAATGAACTCCTCCCCTTGCCCCTGCTCTGGCTTGGACTTATCCACAGACTGCAGTCCCTTAGGGGTGTACCTGCTCCAAGTGGAGCCTTAACTATGCGCCACAGTCTCTTCAGGGGTGTTGCTGCTGCAGCGTAGACTTATCCACAGCCACAGTGGCTTTGAGGTGCACCTGTTCCAGCATAGCCTTCTCCATGGGCCACAACAGCTTCAGAGATAGACCTGCTCCAGCATGGCCTTACCCACAGCCACAGTCCCTTCGGAAGTAAACCTGCTCCAACATGGCCTTAGCCGTGGCTGCAGTCAGGCTGAGGAGCTTCCTCAAATTTCTAAACTGGAAGTCATCTATCAAGCAAATATATCACTTGATCAGTTATGGTGAAAAGGCAAATCCAGAATGATCAACAAATAGTTCCCATTTTTGGAACACCTTAAAGGAACAAGACTTCAAATTTGAAAACTGCAAGTCACCTGTTGGAGAAAAAAAAATTGCTAATTTGTGAGAAAGCTTCTCTGAGGCAGAAATCGTTTCTCTCACTTTTGAACATAGGAAGGAAGTTAAACCAACACAAGAAACAACATAACAGGTCTTTAAAAAAACCCCAAACACAGACTTTCTCCCCCACCTTTAAAACTGCCCATGGGTAGTGACCCAGTTACTAAGGTTTCTTTTGTACGTTAAAGATTTCAAAGCTCTGTTTGATTTCTTCCAATACAAAAGCAAATCCATAAAAATTCTGAGCTTCTCTTGAAATTCAAACAACTTAAGAAGAAAGATATTTGCTGAATTTTCAAAAACATGAAAAGAACATCCTTCTGAGTTTCTTCCTAATTAAAAAGATGGCAAAGGACAGCTTAATTTGCATTTTGGGAGATAGCTGAGAGTTGAGAACACATAAACATTCAAACGAATGCAGAGTTCTGTCTAAAAATGTCTAGCTTTAACCAGAGAAAAGGCAAAAATAACAATTCAGGACCTTGTGTGGCATTGGGAATCCCTGATAATTTTTTCCATTGACAGTAAAAATGTATTTGCTTTGATTCTGAAAGAAATTACTTGGTTTAAAGAATTAGGTGGAAGAATGATAGAAAAAGTGACATGCATAATAAAAAATATTTGGAAACAGTAACAGTTTAATTAGTCTATCCTTTAGACTTTTGTCCTTTGTAATATCAGAACATTATTATTCAAAAGATAAAGTAGATAAAGACACTGGTTTTTAAGAACTTTCGAGATTGCCTTTTGAATCAGATCTCCAGTAAGAATTAAGGTTTCAACATTTCCATAGTTTACATGCATGCCTGAATTTAGAAGTGTAATCCTTTTGTGGTCACTGTCTATAAGTTTACAGTTGTTGTTTTATAGGTGCTATTGAAAACTTGTTCCAGTCTTTATAGAACTCTGCCTGTAATCTGTAATCAACAGCATGTACAGTTTACCATCGAAAACGGTATATCGCTATTGCTATCATAGGGTGTAGAAGAGATGCTGTAGCACAGACTACTTATGGAGAATACATTCACATTATTAACACTGCACGGCTCTTCTTGACAATTACATTTTAAATTAATACAATAAGCATGTCTTAAAATAGTGTATCTTCAAATTAAAAATACTGTTTACAACTGTATTATAATTTGTAAATGTATATGAGAACATGGAAACATTAACTAGTGGGAAAAAAGCAATAAAGGAAAATATCTTTAAAATAGCTTGATGGACATGAATTCTCACAGTGGAGGGAAGTCTCTCCCTAAAATAAAGATAATGAAACTGACTCCTCTGCCAAACTGTTAAGAGCAGGTTAGAAGATTGAAGAAATTATGCATCATCAAAAATGTGGAAATGTGGAAAATTAGACTTCTGCTTCCTGTTGGAAAATTACCCCATTAGTGACTGTAGCATTTGTGTTTTTAAAAAATTCTAACCCCTTCTAATTAATACCAGAAACAAATTCAGGGAACTTGACTAGGCTACTTCATCCTCTCCCTACCTGCATGTCCCCACATGAAAAGGTGGTGGGGACAACAGGCAGGAATACAAGCTGTACAACAAAGGAAGGCATTTGGTAAGAACTACAAACATCTGAGACTTGGTACAAAACTCTATGGCATTTATGATCAAACCAGAATAATTGACAACTGCATTAGATTGTTAGTGAACGTTATGTAGATATCTGCTATGTTTAAACTAGTAAGTTTAAAAGATTCTGTAAGCAATAGTTATCCCAACCCTACTAGGCAACCAGTCTGTTTCAGAATTTATGCTGATTTTATGCAGAGAAATGAGGCAATCATGTTAAGAATTATACAGTGAGTTAAAAATACCTTTCCTATACTTATGTTCATAGTTTAAATGGCTGAGTGGTATTACCATAATGTATTTACACTATTTTAGCTTCAGAAAAAAGCCAAAAACCTTTTCTTTTTTTTTTTTTTTTTTTTTGGTCAAGGAATCAGATAACTTGAAAGCATATAAACTTGAAGATAAAAATGAATAATACAGAAATGGGAATTATAATATGTAAGTGAGAAATATGAAAGGCAATGCAGGCAAATCTTGTATAACATGAAATATGGAAATATGGCTTCAAGAAAGGTTTAAAAAACCAAATGAGTTTTAGAGATTCTGGCAGTTAAATTGCTGTCTGGTCTTTAGTTGATCAGTATAGATGGATTACTATTTTTATTACATAACTATATATATATTACGCTATTAACTCACACAGAGAAATAGAAGACAAGAGGCAAGAGAATGGATCCAGGATCAGGAGAAGCCAGTGTAGAGATGATCAAAAGCTGATGGGGATAACAAAGTCAACAAGAAAGGATAAAGAGAAGATAATAAGATACTACTTCAAAAGCTGTAAATAAATCAAAGGGAGTGGTCCACGCAGCAAGGTTCATTTTGTAAGGTGAGGCATATAAAAAACCTTGCTTTCTGAAACACATCTATTTTTCTGTATAAATTTAAAGAAAGCATGCAACAAGATAGCTGAACAAAGATAGTCACTGATTTCTAGACATCCTTCTTCAACATGTCACCTAGCTGCAAGCACTGAAGATATCATGAAGCCTTATAGAAATGAAGTTAACTGGTTTCCAAGTCATTATTCATTTAAACGACATTGCGGATATCCTATTTGCACTTTTCCCTGCCACAGGAGAGAAAGACTTCATTATATCTACCAGATAAAAAACAAACATTGTAGAAATGATTTATTTTTTCCTATCTAAAGGATTTATTCATAAGAACTGCTGTGTGGTAGCCTGCAGAACAGGCTGCCTTGCTCTTTTAGCCTCTGTAACTGGGAAACCCATTAAGACCACATGAGTTGTCAAAGCATACGGTATGTTACATACCATATGAGTACTGTCCACAGGCACTCGCTTTGAAGGCAGGCCAATGGCAAACAGTGGCACCAGGAGACCAGCTAAAATATAGAGAAATCAAGGTGACAGCACATAAAATACAGGTTGTGCAAGACCTCTGTTAAACAGGCAAAAAGCCAAGGACACATGGCTAAGGAGTTTCCAAGCTACTCCCTAGTAGTCTTTTGCTTGAATTGAGGTGGAAAAAGAAATACTGGTGTCATATGAGATGTTCTCAGTTTTGCCCCTCAATTCTTAATCTCCACCTCCCTCTCCTTCCCATTATGCTGAGACAGATAAGAATAAAATCACAAAAGTTGGTATACTTATGTGAGGTCAGGCAGTAGAAATAAACAAATTGACAAGCTGCACAACAGTGATCATGTTCCTGGCCAAAGCGAGGAAGTGTCAGTCAACAGAGAGCTCAAAGATCTACATTGTAGAGGACACATTAGTTCCTATTTGCAGAGCACCCTGAAGATTAAAAGTGCTGCATATCATTACTATCCAAAACACTGTTTTCCAGTAAAATGCAAACTATGATTTTTTTTTTTTATTGTCAGAAAAACTAGGGATTATTTATAAATACTTTTTCTAAACCAGCTGATGTAAATCTGGTGTCCGTGATTGCTCCTGCTTTTCTGCCAGTGTAAGAGCTTGTAGACGAAGGGTTTCACCTCCATATCTAGATAGCAGAATAAGCCTGTTTCTTGACCAATATGAAGAAAATGATTTCTATGAATTGAAAGTAAGTACTATACTGTATGACACCTGGAACAGGTAGTATAAACATACCAGGGAAAAAACAGAAGGAATGGCTATCCTGCCAAGAAAAGGCTAGCAGTTGTTCTGATTATAAGAAATACATGGAGCAATTTTCCTATCAATAGAAATATTTCCCATAGGACATCAAAGTAATGGCTTATTACAAATCCAGTTATGTGGTACTTAACCCTAACTTTTGAAGGTCCTACTATCATAGCCTTTTACAGTTTTCAGTACTTTTAATCTACTGACATGCCTGAACAATAGGAAAGTATATTTGTATCTCCATTTTTGGCGAAACAAAGAACCTAGACACAATACAGTGATCTGTTGAAAGCTAAACAAGGAGAAAGTAGTAAAAACTGAGAATCTATGATTCTATAATCTCTTACTTCCCAAGCCGGTGTCCTAGATACCAGACCCAGTTATTTTGATATTTATGTTTTGTAAAGAAGATAATGTTAATCGACGTTGTTATACACTCAGTCATTTCCTAAACAAGTAAGATGATATGCATTTTCCCCTCCCATCTTTTACCTTAATTTTGATGTGAAGAAAAGGAGAAGACGAGTTTCTAGAAGCATATCAATAGGGGTGGCTGACTTTACAAGGCCGGTGTCAGTGTGACAGTTCTTCAGAGATAACATCTAACAACAGGAGGTACTCCCATATGTTTCTGGTGTTCATTTTACTGCTGCTCCCTTTGATCAGTACTGATTTAGGCCTTGATTTGGATTCTCAGTTGCATATCACCAACAACTTTTTAAGCTATCTAGCCGCACATCTTTTCGGTGAAATACTATCATCCCAAAATCTATAGTTCCACTTTCCCTTTATGAGGAATGTCTCTCCATGAAGATGTCCCACTCTTCCTCCATGGAATTTGTGAGAGTTGCATCCATGAAGTGGAAATAAGCTCACCCATATAGCAATCTGACTCACAGAGACCTGATTTCTATACAGTGTTTCCTGACTCTGTGTACCTTCCATAAGTCTTCCTACCAGCCAGAGCTTTTGAACACACCTACAAGAAGAATGAAGCCTTGCAACCAATACGGTCAGTTCTGACTATTAGCTTATTTTCCAGTAGCTCATACATTCAAGGAAGTGTAAAAATGTGGGAAGGCGCTCAAAGCAAGGCTTAGATGTGTTTCCCTTTTTCTTTCCTAAGGAAGCTGACCTTAAGTAAATCGAATTACATAGCTATTCATCATGATGCTAGGGAGAGATAGGGTAAGCATACCAGAGAGCTTCCATCTCCCTTGCCTCTCCACATCATATAATTCTGAAAAATATGGTTGGGCAGGCCATTTATCCACCTTCCTGCCCAAGAAACAGTCGTAATGTCAGTGTGCCATCTGACAGTTGTTCAACAAATCAATCAGGAGATTTAAAACCTCAGTGATGAAAAATCCCTGCTCTCCAGTTGATATTAATTCCAGCATTGAACTATCATAACTGTTAGAAAGCCTGTTTTTCCTTAGGTCTGTTCTGGGTTTTTTTGTTCCACTTTCAACCTGCTACTTTGCTAGTTGTAGATAAGAAGAAAATTTGTTTCCCTTTCTCTTTTCAACAGTAGCCTACCAAACATTTATTGCTGCTCTTTGGGGTCTTTGTGCTCTAGACCCAACACTTTTTTTTAGTGTTTTTCCACTGGTCATGTTTTCAGATTCATATTTACTAGACCTGTGATGAGCACTGTTGCTCTCCCATGGACTCTCAGACTGTCCCACATCTTTCTGGAAATGTGATTACCCAAACCACGTCCTTGCTGAAGCCTTATCATTTCTCAGTAAGTAAGAGCAAAAATTAACTCTGGGCTCTGAAGGCCTTAGTCCAGTCTGTAATGCCTCTAGGGATGTTTTGGACTTTCCTTTGTGCTTGGAATCAGAATAAGGGTTTTCTGTCTATAGAGTAAGAACTAATAAAGTCTTGGGATTACAGTGTTTTTTAAGCATCCCAGTTAGACCTTTCATGCTTCTTACACCAAAATAATGGTGCAATGGATCATAAACTCAATTAGATATCTTATCCTTAGAAGCAGAGACATGTAGTAATAAAATCAGCAGAATTATAGCTGCTGAGCAGAGAATGCAGGACCTTTGTGCAAGTGTGAATTAAATGTGACTTGAAAGTGGCTTAACCTGTTGTACAAACCAAGTTATTCATAAATATACTCAGAAGATGGCTTTGAAGGGAGAATACCATATTTTAAATTTAAGTATTATGCCTACCTGGCCTGTGCTCTTTTTTAAAAAATGGAATATACTTTTTCATCTTGCAGTTACCTAGGAAAGGTAAGTATTTGCAGAATACAGATCAGAGAATACTGGGGTTTTTTTGCCTCAGGAAAACTGTGTTTGGTACCTGCACATTGGTGCCAAAGCAGTACCTCCAGTTTCCTTCATACGTGGCAAGATTTTCTTTGTACATTACTTAACCCCTCATTCATCAGTCTGCAGATATTAAGAGAAAGACTTCCTTTGATCTTTGGAAATAAAGATATCTCTTCTGGAAGAGTTTCTCAAATGTTAAAAGGAGCCAAAGAAATAATTTTTGCAAAGCAATGAAGAAACCTGGGTGGGGCTGGAGAGATGGAGGTTTTATAACACAACCTGCAAGTTAACAAATTCAAGTTATTACAGAATAAAGGGAAGAGTGGGGTGCCTTGCCTGTTTAAATACCTTCCTTCTTTGTAGCTGGGTGTTCCAGCACAAATGGCCTCTTATGATTTCAGCTACAGCTATGGGGGTTGTGAAGGCAACAACTTACACAGGTAGCACTCTTGCCACTTAATCAAAATCTTAAATTCAGCTTTAAGCCATTCGTTAATCAGAAGAAACCTGAGTCCAGAAACCTGCATTCAGGCTTAGCTTAGTGCTGGCGAGGAAGGTAAATATAGTTGTTTGTAGTGCATGTGCACCATGGTAGCTATCACTGATATTTCACAGTCTATATAAAAGCATAATTGATATTATCTATTTTCCAACTGATATTTATATAAAGGTAGATCAATTTTGATTCCCTTTTGACCTGAGGTTGTGAATGTTGGAGTCCTTTAAGAAACACAGGTGTTTTTACATGCTAGGAGGACTGTATCATTTATATTCTCCTTTAGTATGATTTCTAGAGGAAAAAAGAGATGAAGGCACAGCAAAAGCAAACGGGGATATGGTTTGGTTGCAGGAAATTATGTGGAAATTGACCAAATAAGCAAGCTCTTCCTCTAACTGTCCCTACTGACCCATGAAATGACTGTCTCAGTAGTGGAAATGCACCAAATGAGCAAGTTGTTCCTCCTCTTCTCCCTTTTGGCCTAAGAAAAAGCTACTGAGAAGGACCACTGCCTCATTCAAAAAAGTATCCTTAGAGGGCAAAATCTTCCTCCCCTTTTAAACACTGCAAAACACATCATAGTAAAGTGTTCAGTCCTTAGTACACAGGAGATTGGCTGCATTTGTTGAACCAGCATGAGTGTGCAGTTCAGATCCGGCTGGCAGTAAAGTGTCATCTTGCCCATATTAACACATCATAATTTTTCCCTCTGTATTTTTTTTCCTTTCTTAAATACTTGCCAGTACACAAGATTGTGTCTCTTCTGTTAAGAAGTGTGATCCATAAATACAAGCAAAGCTGATGAATGAATGAGGAGACAACGAAAAAAGAAAAAAAAAGTAAAAAGAGAGAGAACATCCTATTCCCTTCAATGGTTATGAATACTGCAAGGTTCGTCTGGTGGCTCTTTGACATACCAGCTTTCGGCTTGAAACCTGCTGAAGTTTTGCTCCTGCTTTAGTAACCTACAGAGCCTTGCAAGAGGCATACTATTTTAAGGCATTTAAGGCATTATGTCAAACTTTTGCATGCTCTCTTCTAAAGCAGAGTTTCTATTAAAAGAGAAACACCCATCTAAATAAAATTAATTCCACTTCCATCTTGCAAATGATTAATTTAAAATCCCTATCAGTAGGTTACATTGTTTGTTTTCCTAATATCCATCACTAGTTTATATCATTTAAGAAAAACAAATGCTGTCATTGTTTTTAGACAAATGAATATGCCAGTCATAGTAGATCAGCAGTAGATATTAAAGTTCTAGGGCTCCTGGGGTTTGATCTTGGGAAAAAACCTCCTTTCTGTTTTACTGATTATTCAAATACGATTTGTGTGTTTTAATAGTTCCATGGAGGCAGTCATATATTAATGAGACTGCTCAGTTTCTGTTCCTCAAAGCTTTGGGGTGACATTGGTCAAAAGTGGTCATGATACCTTTTATTACCTTTTTATTTTTTTCCTTGATTTCTTCCTACACCTTCAATAGAACATTTTGTTAGAAAAGCATTTAGTTTATTTAATTAAGAAAAAGAAATGTACTTCTATAGTACATAAAGTAAAGCAGTAAGCAGATGATGGCTGTTAGAAAATCTGCTGCATCGTATCAAATATATTTTGTATCAATACAAATCATAAAGGGGATATGTATAATGAAGATAAGAAAAATAAATTTTATTAAAAAAGCAAATGCTAACAATTAAAGAGTGTTGCAGTCAAGTTTCGTGGTGAGATTAATGTATTTTCAACTTAGCAAAAAATGAAAGTTCAATTAAATCTATTTTCTATAAAAACAACTTTCATAGAAAGATTGAACTGGCTTTTCTTTAGTTAATGTGCCTTCCCAATTTACCAATTACAAACTTAAGAACCACTCCCAATTTTATACACAGTGAAAAAGAATGATTGGGTGTTTTGGTGGTAATGTACTTGTCATCATCTTTTTTTAAGCACATTTGACATGTTCACAAAAGGGTGCAGGTGACTGCAAATTCAAAGCTCTTTTCAAGTATCTTTTCACCTCTTTTTAAGATAGAAGTGGTTTCTCCTTCTCTCTTAGGTCTGTGATTAAAATAATGTTCCTGTATTGTATATATCTCTTTCAAAATAAGTTTGATTCCCAGAATATCTAGCCTTAAGTTCTGAAAAAGCATCTATATGAAAAAATTTCTTTTAAGAAAATAAAGAGGAAGGCAGTTCTAGAACCACTTCAGAGGACACACTGGATAAAATGTGAATAACTAAACTCTGCTAGAGGGAGCTCTACAGCTACATATTTACTCAAACAAGGGAACTTCACAAGAATTTGCAATCTACCTACTGTTGTAGGCAAAGTTAGTCGAGACTTGGAGCTAGCAGCTTAAACATTAATAGCTAGAGTAGATAAAGCCTACAGATTGTGGCATATGAAATGTAACAACTATATTACAACATGTCAAGTAGCTAACTATGGAATTGGCCAAAACTGACCTAAGAGGATGTGATATTGTCTAAGAAGATGACCACTTAGCAACCACTAAAGAAACAGCAAACAAATCAAATGAATAAAAAAGCAAGAAGACCCATATCTTAATATTACTATTGGTCTGAACTCTTGCGTGAGGGTTGGGGAAATTAGATTTTAAGGGTATAATTGCTCAGGGATTTCTTTGCTTGGGGTCCCTCCTCAGAGGCACCCAGCTTGAGCTATAGAGCTATTAATAAAAAGGACTTTAATCTCTTTTTGGCTTATTGATTCAGCAGAAACCTAGAGTCAAACCCTGTTACGGTGGCTAGCATGTGTAATTTCCATAACACTACACAGAGATATGATAAATTAATGTGAACTTGAAATGGCATACATATATTGTATGTCATCCCAAGCACAACATCTAGGTTACTGATGATCTGTAAAACATTAGGTTTTGCTTTGAACGTTATTCTTGTTATCAATTTAGAGTCTGCTTTTAACAGCAGTATCTTTAAATGGCAATTCTGTTACAGATGTAAGAGCATGAATACTGTTTTATGATAAGGAATAAGCTTTCTTTCCTATTTTCAAACCTAAATGTAGACAGAGAACATGATGCTGTACAAGAAACGCAGTGAAAAGTCTGATCCTGTGTTAAGCAAAACATCCATTGGTTTTAGGGTACAACCAGACAAAACATAGGAGCTCTGAAAAAGGTGCAATTTCTACTCATGTACTTTAAGCTGTCAAGAATTCAACTCCTTTTCTCAATTAGGCCCATAAATTACAGTCAAATTATCTCGGTTCACTTCATCTGCTCGTTCCTCAGTAGGTAAGTCTACCTTCTTACCCACTGTTCAATTTGCTACCTCCATGCAGCTGTGCTGCCATGACCTCTCAGCATCTGCTTTGCATTAGCATGTCCTGGCATTGCTAGTAGTCATGAAATTCCCTTGTGTGAAACAGCCCCAGTGCAAAACCTGTGTGGAGCAAGAAAACATTCTGACATTTTACCTGTGCTAAATGCTCTAGCCACTATAACTGTTGCTAGCAAACTGAAACCTACTAGTTAAGGCCTGTTTCAGAGGACTGTACACTACACTGCAGTGCTATGCACAGAGATGACCTCTAAATGAAGGAAAGTACAAAGTTAAGAAGTGTCTGGTGAGAGAAAAAAAATAAGAGTTTCTTTATTTGTGCTTTTGCTTTAATAAAAACATTTTATTTATTAATCATTGCAGAGACAATGAATTTATCTCATTATTGACTTCTGGCTGTATCTCCCTCCTGCATGCATCTTACTGAGCAGAAGGCAGAGCTCAGTATTAAAAAACAGGGAAGAAAAGCTGACTATTACAACATACTAGTGACATGCTTCAACTTCCTATGCTGTGCTTACAAGAAAGCTTTAGTGTAAGACTTCATTAAATACAAGGTAGCAAATGGTTCCAAATAAATAAGAGAACATATAAGCAGTTATAAAGTAAATAAAATACAGTGTGATTGAATTTTTTCCCCCTTAAAATGGGAAAATACAGACATTCTAATTTAGAAATCGTTTAAATAGGGTATTTTGCAAAGAATTTGTTGTTAAAAATATCACAGAAAAAGATCAAAATAACCAGCTAAAACAATGACCTCTTGAGTCCAAGCATCTTAACAGATGGTTTCTGTTAAATTTCTATTGCTTCTTCAAGAAGAATTGCTTTAATGTCTACTACAGTTTTATTATTATTATTAGTTTGAGAACATACCTACAGTATTTTAGACATATAATATAAGGGCAAAACTATGCCAAAAATCTGACAGAAGCATTTCTAACGGGCTTAACTTCTACTCTTTTTTTCAGCTGCTGATTCAGGTCACGTTTTCATTTACTTTCTGCTACTGTTGGACTTGAATGGTTCTGTTCAACAGGAGGCTCTTTCACCACAGTTCAGTTTCTTTTCAGTGTTTCCTCATGCTTTTCTTCATCAACAGCACATTTGAAGAAAACGTGCTTAAAAATATTTTGTTTCCTTGCCTTTAAAAAAGCACAGCTATTTAGGACTTACAAGAAGGCATCCAGCAATCCTTATGGAAATTCGTTGACATAGAGTTTGGTCCTGATCCCAGATAAGAAAACTCTCATGACTTTAAAACTTTTGTAAGCAGAAGAGCTAACTATGTAACATACTTATCTTGTGTTATTTCATAGGAAATGCATTCCAAAATGACTAAGTGATGTAAGTCAGTATTGGTACATTGCTTTCCAGGACAATATACCATTTCTTCTTCTAGAATAAGTGTTATACAAAAGCAAAGACACATAGAAATATGATAGATTTTGCTGAATTCAAAAGGCCAATGAAAATAGGTGTTGGGGGTCTAGAGATTTGGCACACAGAGCACTCTGATTTCCCCTATTTTGCTGTTAGAGTGAAATGATAACTAGAGATCTCTAGTATCTCTGAGTGAGGTATATTCCAGGTATTAGCTGGAATAAACTATATATAAACTTCTTCAAGGTGTATTTGATAGGGTGTTCTCTGACTCTATATGATTTCTCATATCTTTTGGGTTCAGCATTAGGAAACATTATGGTGATTTTTTTATTCTCCTTAGCAGATTCTTAGTCATAAGCCGAAGAGTTATGTCTATTCACATAAGCATTTTATTAACCTGTGACAGCTATAAGGCCGTGTTCTTCCAAATGGCCTTCAATTTCAATTGCTCATAGAAATGGTAGGTACAGTCTTACAGTCTTTTTAGTAAACCTCTCTCTCAATTTAATAGCCAACAAACAAACAGAAAAAAATTCTAAAAATATGAGACTTTAGGCTACAATTTTTAAATAAACAGAGCATAGTAGTTCCACAGACAGCACAAAATTTACAACAAAAAAAATATTCACCTGTTTCTATAATGATCTCACCTAATCGAATCTAACTGAAAGCAAATACGATGATGTCACCAAATGTCTGCCTCCAAAACCACCATGGTTACTACTAGCATTGCCTTTTTTGGAAATACTACATGATGCTCATGTGAAAGGAACCCAAACTGAATTTCATTGGCAACTGTTATTCTGGTTTTCCCAACCTCAGGGTTATGCAATCAAGAACAGAGAATAAATGTGCTAACACAGTACAAACATATTTTCACGAGCCACCCTCTGGAGGGAAGTGAGACTTTTGCTGGAGAGGTCAGGTTCTCAAGCTCTGTAAGGGTAGTTATAAACATCATCATCATCATCCTTTTGTTTTCTTATGCATTTACATTTTCCTCTGTGTCCTTCTAACCTTCTGTCTCTGTTCCCCTCCTACTACAAGGGGGGCCTCAGCCGTGGCTTAGTAAGGCTGCTGAGATGTTTCATCATTTCTCCATTGCCCTCCCTAGAAACTAGTCAAAACAACCTTACTGTTCTCCATTGCAGCGTCCAGCACCAGAGTGATTTAAGTAAGCATTTAATATGGAATCTGATAATGCTATCCTTTAACCTGTCCAAACAGCCTTTATCATGGGTAGAGATACACTCCTGCGTACAACACGCATGGGTACAATGTGGGCATATATTCAACAGCAAATAGAAATTGCGATTGGTCTGTGTGAAAATCTAGGAACAGACAAGGTTATAACTGTGTGTGAATCTTAAAATGCTGGAGCACATGGCAGTCAGAGAGGATTCACTTTTTTGCGGTAGAGATATGTCTGAATTAGTTGAACAGGATTGTGTTATTGAATAATAATACAGTAAGATCACAATTATTATCTCTTGCTGTCTGTAATACAGGCAAGTACAACAGTGTGGAGGAGAGAAATAATACAAAAGAAAACAAAAAATCTTTGTGCTAAGGATAGGGTACTTAAAAGACAGAACTAAAAACCCCATAATATGACATCAAAAAATCACTAATTAGAGTCATTCAGCTCAGCATGGGAGCTTCTTAAAAATACCAGAGAGGGAATGCATAACCTTGAGCATGAAAAGAAAACAGCCAAAGGGTATCTTAAATTCAACCCTATCAAGAAAAAACAACAGAATACATGTTCTGTCAGGGACAATACAAGACTGAATTTATGGAAGCTATCAAGTCTAAAGGAATTTAAAAAGATTAGTTAAAGAAAAAAACAACCAACCAAACAAACAAAAAACTAAGGTAAGAGTCAGGAAGCCAGAGAACTAAAATACAAAATTAGATTGGTGGTAATAAATAGAAGTAAAATAGCAAGTAGAATGAACACTATGGAGAACTGCTGCTAGCCCTCTACCAGTAAAGATTGTTCTCCTTCTATATAGCCATGGAGATGGTAAAATTTTTCATTAGCTTCAACAGCTGTGCAGCCAAGCACTGATTTTCACTATCCAAATGTCTAGGCAATCCATGGCACAAAAAATAGGGAAGTAATACTGAATGAAAGAGACAAAATTCTTTTACTAAACAAAATAAACAAAAAAAATATGGCTGGGATCGAGACTATGAGCAAGATTATTTTCATGTCCACATCACAGTTCCATACTTCTATGTACTTGGACATCTAGTAAGACTACCAGGGTATCTGAGGGCCTCTGAGCTATTTGTTTGTTTGTTTGTTTGTTTGTTTACAGTGGGTCAGCTAAATAGACTGTATATTTTATCTCAGTGACCAATTAATTACATTTCTGTTCTGGAAGATCTTTCTCTATCCCTT
Source organism: Pelecanus crispus (assembly GCF_030463565.1). Lineage (NCBI taxonomy): Eukaryota > Metazoa > Chordata > Aves > Pelecaniformes > Pelecanidae > Pelecanus > Pelecanus crispus. Next base: position 51,649,337 of record NC_134676.1, read on the forward strand.
TCCATGAGGGTATAATTCTTTTCATTCACTGTTAGCACCTGGAAACTAATATTTCATTGTATTTCACCACAGTTGTCTTAAATTAAAATCTTAGCTCCCAGTTTTACAACAGCAAGTGACTAGGATGGGTTATAACATGCTCCTAGGTCAGCCAGTTTCATGCGTCAATGTATACGTGAATTCTGGCACTTGCTGGTATCTTTTCAAAACCAATTTATGTAGGAGAAATGTGGGTTTGGGCTTTTGCTTTTTTTTTTTTTTTTTTTAAATATGTTATTTGCTTCAAATGAGTTCTTAAATCAGAAATGAAGTTATTTTACCTTGGAGATTTATTATCTCAACTTCCCATGTAAAAGTTGTTTTGCTTTATGCAGTGGTTCTCCTTTCTGTTTTGTGACAATAAATGCTGACAGTTTTCAGCTTTAGGTGATGCGAACTGGTTAGAAAGATTCCGTTTCCATTTAATCAATAACAATATAGAATCATCAGTGAACATAATGTGTTTGTTCACAGTCTGAGGAGAGGCATACCAAAAAGTTTGTATTTTTCTGAGTACTGACTGAGGATTCCAGCTGTGGGGTGCCAGGAACAATCTAGAGGTACGACTTAATTGCACAGAAAGAAATTTGTGTGAATTGCCATTTTCCCCCTTCAATCATAACAAGTTTTTGAATTTCTGCCATGAAAGTTAGAGTGAACTCAATGTCCAGTTTTGTTCTGGACATATATTTGAGGCTTGCCTTAGATCATGTTCAACAAAAACAAGGATACCAGGAACAATTTAAAATCCACTGAGATCATGAATATTTTCCCCCAGGCACACCCCCAAATACAATACTTTCAGTAGGTTTTAGTAAGTAATTGTGAAAAGGATCTGGACCAGACAGATACACACACACACACACACAGAGAAAAATAGCATCCTACTATTCAGTTGAGAGGAAGAAATGGGATCTTTACCTTTCAGTGTGTAGGGGAATTTGTAATAGGTTGAGAGGATCCATGAGTTAATGGACTGAGAGACAGAGGCACCGAAGACAACCTGGGTCATAGGCTTGCAATGCAGCTCCTGGGAGGTTACCAAGAGCAGAGAGTCCTGCTCTGTGTTCCTCTGATTCACCCAGGAATTTGGGAATGCTGCTTAAGCATATGGACAAACCCACAGGCCTGTCAGTAAAGGGAGTGTCTGTACTGCATGTGAATACACCTACACACAAACACAGTGCCTGGGTTCCCCTTCCTCAACTGCTGAACATGTTGAATAATTAAAAGTAATGAGGATGACTTGAGGTTCCTAGGGAAGAAAAATCAGAGGAATATCAGACAAGAAATTGAAACAGAAGGATGTAAGGAAGAGTCAGATGGAGATTTGTCTTCTTCAGCAAAGAGAAGTGGGCTCCCTGGACTGTATGAGGAGTGAATAAGGGCACAGAAAGAAAAACAAAGAAACAGTCATTATAGTAAAAAAGAGAAAAATTGTAATAACAACTGAGGCAAACATCTAATACTAGAAGATGTCAAATAAATGAAAGTCAAGTAAAACATGCTGGAACAACAGAATTTGCTCCAAAAGGGGATACGTACAACAACAAAGACAGACACTGGAAAGTATGCTTAGTGGCAAACCCACTCATGCAGCAGTAGGACTGCATGAAGGCAGTCCTGTCTAATCCCATATCAAAAGGACTGGAGAGTGCCTGAGTATTATACTTGAAAATTTATGTCAAAGGACTAGGCCTTTTGGTCTCACTATAGGTACAGCAAACATATGACATTGATCATTTGTAAGCCAAACAAGGCACATGAGGGATCAGAGGGCAAGAAATGTAGGAGTTATCTTTGCCAGTTCTGCCAGGTTTATCCTAGTAATTATTACAGTTTAGCATAGTTGAATTGGAGTTCTGTTTGTGTAAAACAGAAATTTCTTAAGGATTTCACTTATATTGATTAGCATTTTCACAAAAGACTACAGTAACTCCATCTGGGATTTTTAACTATGAAAACCTCTTCATTCAAAAAGACTTTGCTTCCAATTTCTCATGAATAAATACTCAATTTTAGCTTGACTACTGAAGATATTCTCATCTGCTGCGGTAGCCCTCTTCTGAGAGTAGCTGTCTTTGAGTCACATAGGAACCCATGAAATTAAGGAGATGAAAGTTTAAAAACAGAAACAAAATACAAGCCCAAACTTTGTATTACATCTGGAAATGAAGTGAAAGCTGAACATTGCAGAAGTTTGCTTTCTGAGAAGCTCTTGCTAACAGTCCCTGTAATCCTCTCAGCTGAAAGCTATTGGGCAAAGTCCACAGTTACAACCATCCCTGTAAGGTAGGACGGGGGGGTTGGGCTCATAAACCTTGTCCTGGACACAGCCATGCTCCAGTGCTGTGGGTTCTCCCAGCTGATGGGGGCTTGAGGGGTGAAACTGCCCTCCATGGGTGTTAGCAGTGAGCATCATCACTTTCCTGCTCTGGCCAGCCCTGAGGAAGTCCCAGCTGTGCCTAGCCAAGTGCTGCACTTTCAGAGATGTATGAAGGAAACAGAGAGAGAACTGGAAGGTAGGACAACATCATTAGCTCTTCTGATGAGTTTTTACAAGGGTAATTCTGCTTATTGTCATTCCCCATTAATTTACCTGCATACATGCCCTGAACAAAAGAGACAAGGTGACTACTGGTATTGTACCTAGTAAATTACAATGTAAAGCTGAGTAATAGATACAATTACTACTATTTTATCACCATCACAAATTGTCTTGAAAATGGGAATAGAAGACCCAGAAGATTGTTCTTAGCCTAGAAATAAATAAATAAATAAATAAATAAATAAACAAATAAATAAAATGAAACATTACTCCAAGTTGGATTTATCTCTGTCATGTTGGACTATGGTATAACCTCTTTTGTTCAATTAGTATCAGTGGCTAGAGTTTACACTCTTTATTCTCATTTATTGCGAGGTGGCAAACAAGCATTAAAGATCAGCACAGTATTGTGCCACAAAACATAAAACATGAGAAAAACAAGGATTTAGATCTGTTTTGCTCTGCCTAGATGTGCTGTCATAGAAGGAATGTTTGATAGCAAGTTGGTAATTAGAGAATTTATCAGTGCACAAAGAAATGAGAAGTAAAGCAAGTTTTCACCAGTTTTAACTACAAATTAAATGGTATCTTGTTTTCTCCCAGTAATTTCATTGATCAAAAGCAACTTGTGTGTTTGGCTTATTTATCAGTTTGAAACTCCCCCAGTGCTTCTAGAGTCTCACCAAGAGATACTGTTGACAAAAATTCAAGCCAAGAAAATATTTGTCCTTTCTGAAGCCAGCCTTTTTCTTTGCAAGCCAAAAGTCAAGTCTGACTTTTAGTGAGTTTATCCAAGTATAACAAAAATTCCTCATCATGAAACACTCAACCAACCCCAAGAGTAGACAATTACTTGGAACTAGACACTGACTGAGATGTTACAGATGTCATGGAAAAGAAAGGTCATATGTTTTTTTTTTGAACAGTCATGGCATAAAACAGTCTTTACCAACATCTTTGTCACTGACACTCTGGTTATCTCCTGTGATACTTTAGGACATTCCTATGCTAAGTCTTGAAAATTATTATTAGGCAGCATTGCACCTATAGCTGTGAGCACATCAGTTTAACAATGACTTAATAGGCAACAAAACAGGTCTTCAGAGCTATTTATAGCCAGTCAGGATCAGCAAATGGTCCAGACTATAACAAGGAAATCCTGAATCATAATGTATTAGGGTGATAGTTCTAATTGGAGTTTATATGGAATATGGACTCTGTATATTTCATTGGTGCTATCTCCAGTTCTGTACAAAAAGCAAGATCCAGAGAAAGATGCACTAAATACGCAGGGTCCGTAATGACCTTAATTATTCATTTCATTGCTACTTACAGAAACTATGAATTTTTGCAGTTGTTCTGAGGATTTGGTGTTCATATGGGTACTACAATTGCCCAGGGCAGTAAGTTTCTTCACACTTGATAAGCTCAAGCAGAAGTATTTTACTGAGCTTGGCATCAGAATTGCTGGAGAAATCCAGCAGGAAAAGAAGCAGCAGCAGCACCTCAAAAGGTGGCAGAGATTGTAATGCAACTTATGTTTGATGAATCTTGATGCAGTCAGCCTAATAAGCAGGGGAAATCGACCCAGTTGGACATTAATATGTTCAAATTTTAATTTTGTTGTTTTAAGAGTACAAGTGAGTTACATTACTTCTACCATGTGCAAAAAAAGATGTCACAGTGCAATAATCACAGAACCTATACTTACAGAATCTACAATGTTCTGTTGGATCATGTCAAGCTTACATAAACTCAATGAAAATGTACGAGTCAAGAAATGAACTCTTCGCTGCACAAAGAAGGTGAGAATTTCTTACCCTGCTATAAAAGTTGATTAGGCTTATACATAAGCAATTCACACATGGATTATAAAAGTACTTCAGACTTCAACAGGAATAGCCCATGAGGTCTGCCTGCAGGGTTGGAGCCTCAGAATGTGACTAAGAAATGCAAGGCATCTGCAGCTTCTATTTTTTCTTTTTTTTAAAGCTGGAAACCATCCCAAACTGGGTTTCCATGCCCAAAACAGCAGCACCTGTCTTTGTTTACACTTTGACAGCTATGTCTTAGAAGGAAAATATTTCTAATGAAAACTGCAAGTGTGACAGAAATTATGGACAGACTGTACTGGTTTTGGCTGGGATAGAGTTAATTTTCTTCGTAGTAGCTTGTATGGCACTATGTTTTGGATTTGTGATTAAAACAGTGTTGATAACACACCAATGTTTTTGTCATTGCTGAACAGTGCTTATGCAGTGTCAAGGCCTTTTCTGCTCCTCACACCACCCCACCAGTAAGTAGGCTGGGGATGCACAAGAATTCGGGGGGGACACAGCTGGGACAGCTGACCCTAACTGACCAAAGGGACGTCCTGTACTGCCTACAGGGGTTAAACCATGACACAGGCCCAGGAAAGATGCAAGCACCTTAACATATCCTTAAATATACAGGTTTTAGGGATATGCTAGTACAAGTCCCTTGATTGAGATTTCTATACCTCCAAAACTGGTACCTTTCACATTTTGTCCTTCTTTAACTCATACTTTCAAAAATCTCAGCTGATTACAGGTGTCATCCTGCATCCCTGGAAGTCTACCTGTGGTTCTTCCTTCAGACACTAAGATATTATTGACTCGGTGCAATCCTGGTGAAAATTCCTCACTCAACCTTTCTGATGTGTCCCTCTTAGATTCTGTACTTTTACACAAGAGACTTTCAGACTAGAAATTTATTTCTCATCTTTTTGAAGTATCTTGTACTATGAGGAAGAAACCTGGCAAGATTATTTACAAAGAGGAAATACAAATTCATTTACTACACTGTTTATAACAGGCAAGAACAGGTCTCTACACCCTGAAATGCACAGGAGTAGGAGGGTCCTAATGCAGTATTGAATCCTGCTATCTGTTCAGCGTGCCAAGTAATGTCATCCACAGATGGATTAAGAACCATCACTCATTTCAGTAGTCTATTTTTCCATCACTGTTCCTGTTGGAAAGTTGTTGTATAGCACACTGATGGTTAGAAATATTTAGGTTATAAATACTGATGATTTATATCTATTTGCTTTTGTGTCATTATCATTATTGGCCTTAATAGCTGATGTATCTATAAGGCCCTCTCATTTAGAAGAATTCTGACAAAACAACAAAGCCCATTTATTATTCTCTTGTGAAACACTTTCTGTTCATTTTGTCAAAAAATCCCATCTCATCACCTATTTCACTTTGCACCCATCCTCCTTACAGGTGGGATCTCACTCTGCATAGTAGAAAAGCCACAGTATTTCTTGACGTCTGCTGGAAACAGCTTTACTTAGCAAAGCTTGGGATAGCATGTGCTGCAATCACAACAGTATCCCATCACATTCCTATGATTAATAATCCAGTGAGCTTTATGTCCTTTTTTTTTTTCCTGCTTCCAAAAGGTTAGCCTCCAGTTTAGAAAGGAAAACTTGTTTTATAATTCACAAACATGTAGCACGTGCACACAAAAAATCAGGTTAGATTTTCACTCTATATTAAAGACCTTCCTCTGAGCCCTGCTATACCATAGAGGAAAGCTTTGCAGGATTCTGCAGTGAAGACTGTGAATTTCCCCTGACTTGGGGGCAGTAAATTAGTGAAATTCTGTTACCATCTTTAACACAATAATTTCTAGTTCCATACTCGCACGCCGTCTAGCCATTCTGCCTTGGCCCTTGAATTCAACTTTAGCATCATTCTGGAAAGGTAAAATACTAATTTAATTTTGGCTTATGCCTATGTTGTCTTCCCTTTCAATTCCGTCTTCACTGCATAGTGCCACCACCATTATGCTTTTGTTGTTTACATGACTAGAGAAACTTTATCGTTGGATGCAGATTTATGTGCAAGATCTTCTGATTCTGTTTTTGGCTCCATACAAAGATGTAAATTCTGGGACTATGGTACACATGAAACCACTGTATTTGTTCAGAAGCAAATAGCCTTGATAAGGGGTTGCATGTGAATACTCATTTATCATTATATTTCTTGTATTTTATTAAGATGTTTAAAATGTTGTGCAGTTACTTTATTTACATAGAGAGGCATGCTGCAAAATGCTGAATATTCTTCTAAAGGGTAAACACTTTCTTTAACATAGGTGGAATTTGAGAGATAAGGTTCCTTGGTCTACAGATAATATCCTTGACTATTACTACTCATTGTGCAAAGACATAGAATAGCCAAAGGTTCTGCTTCACAATGAGCCAGAGTTGACAGTGAGCTGGGTCACTAAATCTGAACACAATCCTGTCACTATCCTGAAAGAGGCAGGAAAATATCAGCACTACTGAAGAAAATGTGGTTCAAGCATGGCAAATTCTCCCTCATGTTTTTTTCTCTACAATTGATGAAAGTGATCATGTTCCTTTTGTGCTCACTACTGAGGTCCTCTGAATAGCAGCCAATGGCATTACAATAGAAAAGAAACAGCTGCTGACATCTTGCCAGCTACAGGTTGTTTTCAGAGTGAGGATGAGACGACATATATAAAAAACATCCAATGCTTGTGCTACAAGAGGGGCTGAGCATGAAATTCAAACAAACTTATGAATAGTAGGTGAAGTGAAAGAAAGACCTTGTTTGTGATCTTCAGTAATAGACATTCTAATTTTGGACAGTTATTTTTAAGCAGAGAGTCAAGTGTATGGGAGTGGAAAGCAGCCACAAGACAGATGATGTAGAGATGGTAGTGACAGAAATCTGAATCCTGAGGTTACCGTGGCCTTGTTCTTGGAGCACTAATAGTCACGCTAACTATGTCCAATTCATATCTCATTAAAACCTGAAGTTATATTCACTGACCAGTTCTACCAATACAGAAAATAATATTCTTTAAGAGCTTACAACTCATTGTGAATATGTTGGTACTATTCCCTTAGATCAAATAAATAATTTGTATATATAACTATGAACAACTCAGGTATTGTAATTACTACTTAGCCTAGACTCTGAAAGTTTAATTTAGATTCAAATACATTGTCAATCACCCTTGTTGGCTTTTAAAATCCATTTGAAAATGTGATTTATTAGATTTTGTTTATTGAATTTTACAAAATTTATTCAGGGATTTGTATTTACAAGTCTGGAAGTTTTAATTAATTTGCCAGCATTTCCAAGCTCACATGCATATATTTGGGGTGAATATAATTCTATTTATGTTTAACTGCTTGATTCTTTCTACATAGTATTTTTCATCATAAAACCATTACTTTAAGTGGTATGGAACCAGTAAAATTGATCCCCAATAAAAAATAATTTCCCCACCTTTTTTCTGATATATGCTGTTTATCCACAGGCTCTTTTTCCAGTTTGTAAAATGATTTGTATTCTGAAGTACGTATGATTAAAAGTGGTTCTTTAGAATTCCCTCTAGAGATTCAGTCTGGAGACAAGACCACCAGCAGGATATGACTGCCTTCTGGGAAAACAAAACCAACAGGCTTCCTGGTATTTTCTTGAACGATCTTCCTTTCAGCATTGATAGCAATTTAGATAAAGTAAGAATCACACTATTTGCCCCAATATATCTTGCTAGTTTCCTTTTGGTTTTTTAATGGTAACAGAGAGTGAGACAGGTAGCTGGGGATTTGCACCTCCTGCATACACTGCACTTTTGTATGGGAATAAGATTTTCAGGCAATATTGATGGGTGCCTTACCCTGTCCAAGAAAGATAGTCTTTTGGCCAACCTTGAGGGAAAGGTAAGTATAAAAATAGTAAGGAAAAACTAGCAATAGCGGTGATCTAATAGAGGAGTTCATCGTGGAAGCTCAGGCAGTTGTTTTCTAAACCAACACCCTTTTTCAGTTTGGACGCAAGCAGTAATGGATATCTTCTAAGTTAACTGTGAGCATCTAAAGCTGTGTGGGCTAAAGTACAGCTCACAAGGTTTGTTGAAGCCAAGGTCAGCAGACGCTCCCAAAAATACTAAATGAAATTTTGTTTTTGTGTCCCAATAGATTTACAAGGTTAGAAAGGTTTTTTGTATTGCTTTTTTTTCTTAGAAGCTAGTGAGCTCTTCAAAGACAAAAATCTGTTTATTCCCATTGGCAACTAATAACCCCAATGAAATAGATATGTGTTTTCCATTGGGGTTTATACCATTTGCTCTAGCATTTATATTACTGGCTTGTACAAAGGAAAGAAATAGTAGCTTGAGCTCATAATAGGTTGGGCAAAATATCAAGAAGATTAGGCCACATGGTAGAGCAAAGTCTGATGGAAAACATACATTTACTGCAGAGAAATAGTTATGCCAGAATCTAAGAAATTCTACTGCAAAACAGTGTCTGCCTTGTGTCGTGGTCTCTTACTCCCTCTCTCTCTCTAAGGTTTTCTTAGCAGGAAAATGGGCCTTAGCAAAAAGCATCTGAATAGCAGATTACTTCAAAAAAGACTGAGAGAGTTACTGTGGGAATAGAGAAGGGGAAAGATGGAAACAGAGAAAATCTAGACCAAATTTGATTAGCAAAACTATTTATCTTTTCCTGTTCCATAAAGTCATGGGTGCACAAATACTAAGCAAACTACAGATGTTGAAGGAGACCATCAAATGTACTGTACAATGTTTATGATATTTATTATTATGACCTCATTTGAGATTGAGTCTAATAGTAATTATGCTTTGCAGCTGCTAGTCCACTGATGACCTCCTTCACTTCCATAGGGAATAAGGAAAATGCTCCCACTACATCACGTCCATGAAAAACAAGCTACATGTTAGACAAACTGTTCCTTCACACATTGCAGGGCTGCTGACTTCCTCTACCCTGTTCAGCAAATAGTTGTAACCCAAAACACAGCTGTCGTCTACAAGGCTGAGCAGCCCAACATCTGCCTCTTTCACCCTAGCCAGAACTGCACTGATGGCACCCCTTTTTTCACTAGTTGTCGCCCCAGGGAGCACGCTGCAGGGGAGGCTGAGCTCGTGGCAAGCACGGCTGTGCAGGACACAGCCTTTATGTTCAATGCTTGCTAAGCTGGCTTCAGCACCTGTGTGCTGCAGAACTCACCTTCACAAGCACTGCTTCATACTACATGCTGTCTTCCTTTTAAATACACATTGGTGCACTGCATAATATCCTGTTTCCTACTGACACAGAAACACGCTGGGTACAGTTAAGCCCATCCTAAAGCCTTAATGATTTGACGTTTGCTTTGGATCTTATTTGTTGAAGCTTGCAGCTCTGATAGTAGCAGTTAGTTATGGTTCTTCCACTGACTTGCCTTCCATTTTTGTTGTACCAAGATATAGAGAGAAGTGCATTTTTTGGCCCTAAAACTGAGAAAGGTCACTAGTCATTCTGCCTTTCAGACTGCACTGGGATGTAACTCTAAAAGTAAGGCTGCCTCCCTGTTTCACACTTTATCTCCTGAATTCATTCTCCCGTTGTAGCAAAGTCACAGTTTGTAGGTGGGATCATTTGCTGCAGAGTTACTTTGGTGAAATATTTACTAATCTTTGAAGATGCTACCACAAGTACTGTCTCTGTTGTAACATCGTCATCTTTCTTTCTTCATAGAATCATAGAATCATTTAGGTTGGAAAAGACCCTTAAGATCATCCAGTACAACCATTAACCTAACACTACCAAGTCCACTACTAAACCAATCAAGGGTAGACTAGACTAAACCATGCCCCAAAGTGCCACGTCTACCCGTTTTTTGAACACTTCCAGTGATGGTGACTCCACCACCTCTCTGGGCAGCCTGTTCCAATGGTTGACCACTCTTTCCATAAAGAAATTTCTCCCAATATCCAATCTAAACCTCCCCTGAAGCAACTTGAGCCCATTTCCTCTTGTCCTATCACTTGTTACTTGCCAGAAGAGACCAACACCCACCTCACTACAACCTCCTTTCAGGGAGTTGTAGAGAGCGATAAGGTCTCCTCTCAGTCTCCTCCTCTCCAGACTAAACAACCCCAGTTCCCTCAGCCACTCCTCATAAGTCCTGTGCTCCAGACCCTTCACCAGCCTTGTTGCCCTTCTCTGAACACGCTCCAGCACCTCAATGTCTTTCTTGTACTGAGGGGCCCAAAACTGGACACAGTATTCCAGGTGCGGTGTCATCAGTGCCAAGTACAGGGGGACGATCACCTCCGTGCTGCTGCTGGCCACACTATTCCTGACACAAGCCAGGATGCTGTTGGCCTTCTTGGCCACCTGGGCACACTGCTGGCTCATGTTCAGCCGGCTGTCGACCAACACCCCGCGGTCCTTTTCAGCCAGGCATCTTTCCAGCCACTCTTCCCCAAGCCTGTAGCATTGCATGGGGTTGTTGTGACCCAAGTGCAGGACCTGGCACTTGGCCTTGTTAAACCTCATACGTCTTTGGGTTCTTCTGACCACAGTCACAGCAAAACATGAGCGTCTACCAGAATGGTTAAGATGCAGCCAACTACTGAAATTTTAACCTTTTAAGCACTGCCTAAACAGATGTCAGTACTCTTGCCAGCTCCTGAGTTCTTCCAACTTCTGGCTCTTGCCACTACAGCAGCTTTTCCCCTCCTCCACGTCATTTCCCTAGAGGACTGGTTTATCTCCCACAGCTTCTTTTAACCAAGAAATCATTCCCTCACAGCCATTTTTGCCACTGAGTTCAAGTCCTGTCCCTGGTCCTGTTTTCACCCCTATGTCTTCCTCAGCTGCCTTGTCCTTATTATTCATACTCAGCTGTAAGGGGGGTTGGAATAGGAAGGAAAACTCTTGTATATATGACACTGGAAAAGTGAAGCTGTGGTGAAGAGATAGCATGAATAGTAAAACCACTTGATGTGTATATTGAAAAGATCCTTATATGTACAGATATTTGTATGAAGTTGTTCAACAGGGTTGTGTTCTCTTTCATACTTGCCAAAAACCAGGGGTTTGACATTCTTAGCAGCCAACCAGACCATAAGAGTATGAAGAGATGTTAAAAAAAAAAAAAAAAAAAAGAAAGAAAAGCCCTGCTGCAAAACAACTTCTTGTTTTTTTCTCCATTTGGAAATGAAAAAAACACGTAAAACATCCTGCTATGAAACCAAAACAATACATCCAAGGTTAATTTCAAGCATATATAAACTTTTTACAAGATGTGTGTATAACATGGAAATTATTAATGACAGTCATTGTGTAGCTTTACCGTTAAGTAAGGTTTACCAGACAAGCTAATCTAATTTTTCTAACATGAACAAAATAAACGCCAGCATAGCATAATATGTCCATCTGAGCATTTACGATATGCTAAACATTTTATTTCTGCTTTACTCAAAATGAAATAGAATTATCACTTACAATGCTAGACACCATGCTAAACCTCAAACAAAATTGCTGTTCTTAATAAATGTTCACTTTTTGCTTATGCTTCTCTTTGAAAACTCATAGGATAAATCCTGGTCTATTGGCTGATTTCATTGCGCTGAATCACACCATGTGATAAGTAAGAGCAGGATTTGACATACGCTTGGGGTAAAGAAACTGGAAACTCTTTAATTGTTTAGAGCTGCCACACAGCACAGAGCGTGATGGGGAAATGTAAAGAGTATGCAGCTCTGTAGTAAGTCTTAAGAGTTTCAAGCTCATGTAAGCAAGTAGGTATCTGTCAGCCTAAAATTCAAAAAGGGTTAGCTTGCAACACCACCAAATGAGTTTATTTATGGGACCAGTCCCAAGTCCAGTGAAGGTGACAGGAATATTGCAGTTTACTTGTGGTCTGTATTATCTTAATGACAATTTTATTGCTTTGTACATTTTCAATTGTACAAATACTGACCTCCTTATCTGCAGGAGGTGCATTCCTCCATGGACATCTCTCTTTCAGAAGCATCAGATTGAAGCTGTTTACACTTACATTGCATTTGGGTCTTCAGGTCCCAGAGTGCCCCTGAAGATCTCAAAGCTCCCAAACTAGCCACCTTGCAGTCCCATTTCCCTTGCAAGCAGGATGAACCCAAGCCAGGTTCAAGCTACTAAAAATCCTTGTGAAAGGTGACTTCAGGGACCTTCCCAGAAGAACAACAAGCCTTACTTATCTGCCAGCTATCTGTTGTAGAGTGCCACCACAAGAAGGAAATGGAGGATGCTGAGTCCCATCGCTGTGCTGGGGTAAATGAGGAACCTGGCACATGGTCCTTCACATGCCCTCCTATGTCTTTGTGTCTCTCTCATCATCTTCTGTTGTCTTTCTGTTCATCAGCCTGCTTCACAATGCTGTACCATGCTCCAGTTATCTGCTCCTTTCTCAGCTTTTTGGGGACATCTAAAAATCCTGACCCATATTATACCAAATCTCAGCTGTTAAGAAGAACTCTTACCCTCTTTGTGCTTTAGGTACAAAACCAGGTCTGGGACTTTGTGTGCGGTGTATAGATTTAAAAACAAATTAGTGCTAACTGTGCTTATGGTTCTTCAGCTTGATGTGAGGAATAGCCTGGTGTCTAGCAGCATGAACATGCATGAGGAGGCTATTACAAACAGCCCTCAGCGGATGCTCACAAAACACAAACTTTAAACAGACTGCAGTGTGAGCCTGCCATGTAGGATGCAGCACATGTAACTCTTTAGTGTCGATAGCTGTGGGTTGGACAGACATTTACAGATCAGTAAATTCAAAACATTTGGTGTATTTTAAATGTCATGGGGCACTCATTCAGGAAAGAGAGAGACTTCCCTCAATCCCTGGCAGGAAAGCAATTAAATAAACCAGAAGAAGAGGTGGCCATATTGTTTTGGAGCTGGACAATATATACATATGTTTCCCTTTTGTGCAAGCCTGGCTAGAGAAATTATCTTCAAATTGAATTAAATGTGACAGTAGCTGTATTTTACTTTTAGATATAATGCTTTAGGTAAACTGTGCACAATCCTGAACAAAACCCAATTGAATCATGATTATCTGTTCCCTCTTTTTAAAATTCCTGAATTTTATTTTCCTAAGAAATTCAACCCCCTTGATAGGTCTTCAAATTTTTTCCAAATTGTGGGATTGATTTTCACCCAGCTGCAGAGCAACAACAAGGTCAAGCGACATATGAAAAGCAAGAACACTCAAAAGTTAAAGCTCATGTTCTCAGCTATTCAGTTACTCCTGAGGAAATGAAGTAAACCAGTTTCACAAACTTAAACATAATCTGAAAAAGTGACACTGTAGTCAGTATATTCCAAAAATCTTTGTGTTTATAGATATAATAAATACCCTATATAAAAATACATTCATTTGCTGTGTTACGCCTGAAAAAGTTTACTTGGTCTTTAATAGTGATCTATTTGTCCCCTAAGGATTTTGTGAAGTTCAGGGGTTTTTTTTAGTAAAAGTTTCCACAGTATTGTCAAGGGGAACATACAACATAGATGCTTATCATGAATGCAATAAGTGAAATATTGTTACTGCAGTATTTATAAGCTGGTTGCATTTCATAAAAGAGCCACACAGAGTGGAAACAACTGAGAAGACAACTGGTAACTGGGAAGCAAGGCAAGATTTCTTAATAAAGAAGCTCTTATTCTGGGAATGGCCACATCTCATGAGGAAAAGTCATGAGCACATATTGTGATTCCCTGGCTGTCAGGAAAGATAAGCGCAGAAGCAGAACAAACCAATTCAGTCCACACAGTCCAAGACAGAGCAATACCAAAACCCAGTAGTAGCACAACTGAATATTTTGTCAGATTTTTACAAGGCACAACATTGCTGATAGTTGCAGGAAAGCTACTCTGAGGAGCAGCATTTACAAACAGTTTATGAAGATTATTATAGACACAGCTCTGTTGGTGATATTGTGCTAATGTAGTAGACTTTCAGACTTTGCTAAACACAAATAATATGGCATGTGTAGTTAAGGAAAAGTGTTTGAATGCAGAGCACTGCATAAAATGTATCAGATACTTCTGATGTATCCATGTTGTTTCTCAGTGGCTTGAATCTGTGGATTCTCCCTCAGGCACAGACACTACTTTTCATAGAATCATAAAATCATTTAGGTTGGAAAAGACCTTTAAGATCATCCAGTCCAACCAGTAACCTAACACTACCAAGTCCACCACTAAACCAATTAAGGGTAGAGGAATAATTTCATGTTTCCTGGCTTGATGGCTGGATTATTTTTTAGTGAAAGTAAAACTAGGAATCATTAAGGTTGGAAAGGATCTCTAAGATCATCAGTCCAACCAACTTGAGGACATTTCCTCTCGTCTTATCACTTGTTACTTGCCAGAAGAGACCAACACCCACCTCACTACAACCTCCTTTCAGGGAGTTGTAGAGAGCGATAAGGTCTCCCCTCAGCCTCCTCTTCTCTAGGCTAAACAACCCCAGTTCCCTCAGCCGCTCCTCATAAGGCCTGTGCTCCAGACCCTTCACCAGCCTTGTTGCCCTTCTCTGAACACGCTCCAGCACCTCAATGTCTTTCTTGTATTGAGGGGCCCAAAACTGGACACAGTATTCCAGGTGCGGTGTCATCAGTGCCAAGTACAGGGGGACGATCACCTCCGTGCTGCTGCTGGCCACACTATTCCTGACACAAGCCAGGATGCTGTTGGCCTTCTTGGCCACCTGGGCACACTGCTGGCTCATGTTCAGCTGGCTGTCGACCAACACCCCGCGGTCCTTTTCAGCCAGGCATCTTTCCAGCCACTCTTCCCCAAGCCTGTAGCATTGCATGGGGTTGTTGTGACCCAAGTGCAGGACCTGGCACTTGGCCTTGTTGGATCTCATCCCGTTGGCCTCGGCCCATTGATCCAGCCTGTGCAGATCCCTCTGCTGGGCCTTCCTACCCTCCAGCAGATCGACACTCCCAATTTGGTGTCATCTGCAAACTTACTGAGTGTGCACTCAATCCCTTCATCCAGATCGTTGATAAAGATATTAAACAAGGCTGGCCCCAAAACAGAGCCCTGGAGAGCACCGCTTGTGACTGGTCTCCAACTGGATTTACCTCCATGTACCACAAGTCTCTGGGCTCGACCACCCAGCCAGTTCTTTATCCAGTGAAGAGTACACCTGCCTAAGCCATGAGTTGCCAGCTTCCTTAGGAGAATGCTGTGGGAGATGGTGGCAAAGGCTTTACTGAAGTCCACATAGATGACATTGACAGCCTTTCCCTCATCCACTAAGTGGGTCACCAGGTCATAGATCTTGCTACAGATCTTTAAGGGACCTCTCTGCTTTGGTAGAGGCATTAGTCCTAACCTGCTGTCACTGTTGTTTAAGATGTCCTTGTACAAACTGGCAGGTTTCTGTTGCCCCTCCCCTTTGTTTTTGCATGATGCTGGGATGAGAGGGCCTACCTCTCCTCAGTTTCTGACTGCCAAATTTTGGGGACCCCACTACAAGCTATTACTGTTGTTGTCCCCTGTAAGATATATAGTATCTTCTATATGGGAAAGACCTTCAGACACCGTACCATATTGATTATTCTGTTTGGCCTTGTTTGTTTCTTTGTACTTCTGCAATCCCTCATTTCCTCTGGCATCAGTTTTAAATATTACAGGCTCACCGCATCTGGTTTTCTATTAAATATGACAGCTGTACTTGGTTGATGCCAAAATATAATTCGATAGTGCAAAGTATGAATGACTCCACATGTATTACTAAAGGTACTTAGCTACTCTGAGAGTTTTCCTGTTGGATTGGAATGAGTGATTTTATACCTAACCCTAAAAGTACTTTGCTACTCTGAGTGTTTTCTTGTTGGATTGGAATGAATGATTTTATACCTAACACCAGACTTCAGTATCTGAAAGCACTGTCACTGGTCTGTGCATTATACCTTGCTGCTATGTTAGGTATACCACATCTTGAAAAATAGAGTGAAAAATCATCGCTGTTTTCTAGCAAACTTACCTTTGGAAAATGAGATTTATGGGCTTTTGGGGAAGCTCTAGGGCCTGTAGGTTTACTGTGGGTGTGGACTGTAGATTTGCTTTGGGTTTGGATCCCACTTACACCCAGTCAATGTACCGGTTTTTGTCTTCTGAGCTTTGAGGTTTGTCAGTTTTTGCTCAGACTGCAAAACTAGATTATTTTGTTTGATTTTCTCTTCATTTATGGCATATGCAGGAAACTATGTCAGTTTCTTCTAAATATTTTGCCAAATACTATTTATGGGTGTTCTAGAAATCTCACTCTGTTCCTGATTTTGACCAGTCTTTCTCAGCCTTACAAAGGCCTAGGCCAGGCCAAAGTTACAGTCTGCAATGGAATTTCAGGTGGAGAATCAGATTCTTCCATAATTTTACTTATATTTTGTATCTTTATACACATCTTCTTTTCCTATAGAAACAAGTGTTAGCACACAGTGTAAATACCTACCTACAACTTCCTGTTGCACCAGAGAACTACTGAACACAATAAATGTTTTGGTACAAGAAGTTTAAAAAATAAAGCCACTGTCTGAAAATCTTAGTTTGTACTGGTACCCATTTATTTGTAAGTACAGAATGAGGTACTCCTCAGCAATCTGATTTTGCAGATCTGCGTCTGCCAGTATCTCAGTTCTGGTGGCCTTGCATCTACATATGAGAAGCCTCCATTGCAAGTAATATTATCCTCTGAAGTAAAGAGTTTTTAAAAAATCATGGCAATATCTTTGAGTATAGAGTATACTTTCTAATGATATGTATCCATTATTTGCAAATCAAACTTAATTTAAAACACGTAATTTTAGCAAAGTATCATTTATGGTAATTTTGGGGGGGATCTCAATTATTTCAAAAGAGAGAGAAATATCAGATAAACTTTTTTGCAATCTCACTTCATCCAAATTTCCAGCATCATGTTTAATGATAGTTAAAAAGCAATGGAATTTTGTAGCCTACCACTGAAAAAAATTAGGATTTGATTAGGTTAATTCTAAATTACTTAGGTAGCAGATATCGTCACTTCTGTATGGAAACAAGGCAGTAACTCACCTTGTTCTTAGATGGGGCTCTGGCTATACTTGTAGAAAATACTCATTTTAGAGATACACAGCTAAGCTGCCTGAGCAACCTAAACTTTTTGCTGTAATTATGACTGTATTTGGATGGGTTTTAGCTAGCAAATAATCTTGTTCTTTTGCACTCTCAACCAATACACGCCATGCCACATTAGCATGGCATCATTCCTAAAATAATATACAGTGCTTCACAGCATAATATACAGTGCTTCACAGCAGGGCTTATTAGCTTGGACTCTGATATTCTGATGGAAGTTAAATGTCTCTTGTTGGCTCAGGGTCTGGGAAGAGCTTGCTCATGTCTGTTGTAGCATACCATTTAGTAATACCTCATGTAGTAAACATATTAATTAATGTAACTGACTGCATGGGTGGGGTTTTTTAATTTTGTTTTTCAGATGAGAAATAGAGTGGAATAACAGGTAGCAGGGTATTTTGGTTGTTCTTTAGCCTGAATTCTGAGTAACCTGGACTTTTAATAATTTTTAAAGATAGTCGCAGATCCTGACTTTAGTTCATGTTTAAATTAATATTTATGTCTTTTGTTGGTGTCTGCACAATAATTCTTCACTGTTCCAAAATCCTCACTCTAACAGCTGTGTGTATCTTTGCAATTGCAGTTACTGTCCCTGGAACTCCTCCCTGTTGCTGCTTCTCAGATTGGCTTCCTTGAGGGTCCAAGCTGAAACGGTCCAAGGAAACCAATCTGTTCAACTCTGCACTGAAGGACCACTCATAAAATTGATTATATCATGGTAGGTGGAAAGCCTACAGACATAGCTCAGCAACTACTTAAGCAATAGTCAATAAACTTCATTAAGCTAGTGGTTCTTGGGCTTTCCCCTGAGTTGTACGGTCATCACATTCACAAGTCCTCTAAAGGTCCCTTCCAACCCAAAGCAGTCTATGATTCTATGATTCTAAATCTCTTTCAAGATGTTTTTTAGGTATACCAGAAAATCTTATCCTTTTTGTTCATTAATTTTCCAAATTAACTTTTTTCTCTGTCTTCATTATTAAAAAAATCACTTTCTTTCTATGTTTGGGTACGTTTCTTCACATCACATGGCTTTATCTAGGAATCGTGGTAGTTTTCATACCAAAAGAGAGGGGAAAAAATAGTAAGTTTCTAAATTAGGTTGTTTTATGGAAAAGACTGGCATGTTTCTGTGTTGCTAGTTCTAAAATTATTAGTGGTAATTACAGGTTAAATTCATCTGCATTCATAGAACCTTATTTAAATCCTTTCTAAATCTGACAGAAGGCATGCTTAAATGGTGCAAAACGTGATCACCCAAGCCTCTGCACTGGCATGTAATTTAGATGTATACAGTGCAACCTCTGGAGAAATGACATAATTCTGATTTCTAATATTTTTTTCCTTTTATTGAGATAGTTTGTGCCCAGTTTTCTTCCTTCTAGTCAGGAGAGTTTGAATTACAAAAGAAATGGTGAACAGTCAACTACTGTCAGTGTGCCGTATTGTGATTTGAACATGAGAAGTTGTGGTGACCTTGCCGTTATATGAAAAGAATACACAAAGTTATTTAAGCTGTCAACCTAGCTGTAACTGAAGAGTGTCCACCAGATACTCAGGACTCATATTCTAATTATAAAATAAGTTTCCAGGAATCTATTCCTTCATTCCTCTATCACACTCATCTGTCATTTGCTAAATCTCTGAAATATTCCAGACTTGACCTTGTCCCTGTTTTCTGTTTCTGTTTCTCTCTATTACTGTTCTACTGGCAGCTTTCATATACCATGTGACGTTTTGTACCTCATTGAAAAGTCAGGGTGTTTCATAAGTACAGTTTCCTGGATTGTAGCATCCTTATTACTTTAAATTAGACTGTACAGAGCAGCTCTTCAAGTTAAATCATACAGTAATTCATAACCCAAGTTTAAAAAAAAAAAAAAAAAAATCCCTTCAATTAGTCTGGTAAAGGAAGGATTCTCCTGTAAAACTCTGTATAACCAGGGCAGTAAAACTGTGAAAAGTGCCTGCAGTAGTGCAATTACTTCCTTCTTCAGTTTGCAAGTCAACATTTTACAGAATGAAAGAAAACAGAGCTCACACATTATAAATTAGTCTCGTTGTGACACAGATGAGAATTCATCAAACAAAATACCTATACTTGAATTTTTGTGGGTTTTTTTATATAGTATTCAAAATGTGGCTAGCGGAAAGAATGAAATAAAATCCTTCAAAGGATGATTCAAAGCAGGGATATTCCTTTCCGTTTATTAGAAAGGGAACTCCTCAGTGTAAGTGTGCCTAGAAGTGGGTGCTGGGTTAGATTTAAGGCTTGCCATCAATGTGAAGTGGTTTTGAGAGTCATAAGTCTGTTCTTTCAGGCTGTACTAAAATGTCACATTCTCATAGCCTTACAAAGTTTTGTTGCTTTTATGAACAGTGAAGTGGTCATTTACTCAGCTTGAAGGGGAATTAGTCACAAAACCCCCTGTATTAGAAAAAGGTAATCCAGATTTTAGCATTGGGATTAAGAATTATTATGTAAATCCTTTCTTTGAATTTGTTCCTCCTTCTATGAAGCATTTCTCACAACTTATATCATGCTTCATACCAGAGAATTTTCATCAAATTTTTTTCCTATCTTGAACTAAAGATTTTTAAACATTTTTTCAAAAATAAAAATACTAATACAAAAATTATTGCTTGCTAAATCTTTTATTTTTGTGCCTAAGGCTTAGAAAATACATGCACTAAATGCATCTAAAATGCATCAATTTATAAAATTGAAAACCTTCAAATTCATCATGCAGCTATAGATTTCATATTTTTATATTTGTATTTTTAATGTACACTCCCCTTTCAATTTTGGGGATTAAAAAGAACAAATTCTCGACCATTTTGGGAATACTCATGTAAACAAAAGCTACACTGAAAATGCATATGTGAGCTTAAGTCATCCAGTATGAAATGAAAGAAACTACTGATTTACACAGGATTATCTTCTTGTTTTATTCTGCAGTCTCATATTGGCAAATTCTGAAATACAATTCTGTATAAAGCAATATCATACATGGATTTGCACAAAATCAAGCAACCTATGCTAAAAAAAGTAATGTGATTGGTCACAGAGGCCAACTTAATTGGTCACAGAGACACTCCAAAGATGAAGAATCTCATTTGGCTCAAATGAGACCTTAGTAGTCAGTTCAAATTAGGGAGCAGAGACAGAGAAGATACCAAGATGGAAGAGTGGAGTTAGGTATAGTTGGACAACAAGTTAATATAATGAATTAGAATAATTTATGAAACATTTTGAAAAACACCATTTTGAGGTTGATTAGAAGGTCAGTCTAAGTAGAAGGCTAGGGAATATTCTGGAAGATGAAGCTGATCTCATGATATTTACTGGATAGGCAGAACTGTGTGGCTATGATACTTCAGTCCCCCTGAAGTTTAGATAATAAGGATTTATGATTTACAAAGACTATAAAGAAGGAATAGCAATAGTCCCGATAAGAAGTGATTAATGTGTGACTGAGGATTTCAGCAAATGAAAGGCCATTATAAGACCAAATGCAGGCAATGTTCCATAGGTGGAAAATTTACAGAAAAAAAAAGATAAAAAGGTTTCTTGAAAGACCAAGATAATTCACAGGGCTTTCTTTTACCTAAATATGAAAACTAAGAAGAATTAAGACAGTTATGTATTTTAGAACTATGTTGTTTAAGCAGGACAGCTTGAAAGAAAATCATTATGGAATATTCAAGTTTCTTGTATGACAGAGCTGCTTTTCTCTGCTTTTATACTCCTACCTCATATGAATTGCTTATTAAGTTTTCCTTGAAGAACTCCACCATGTCTGATTGCCCATGAACGAAGACTACAAAGTGAGAAAATAATTGCTTCTGCACAACTACTATTCTCTTAATGAGTTTTTGTTTGAAGGACAGGAATATTGTATTAGGCAATTGTAATAGGCAATTTGTTATGGTTTGCAGAAACTCTGAATCTTCAGCCTCGAAACTGTTACTCAGAAATGTAAGGCTTGACTGCTGTACCAGCTAAATTACATTTAGTTTTAGTTCTTCTTTACAAAATGCAAGAAAATATTCTGCCAGCCTCATACATACCTGTATAAGAGAGTATTGAAGAAGAAATAACATTATTTAGGCCAAATTCCTCTTACAGGACTACATTGGACTTCTCTGGAATTGTAAAAAAATGGCAGGAATTATTTAAAAATGCTAAAATGCTATATACTTTTTCAGTTCTGAAGAATAAATATATTTCATGCAGGCCTGGTTAGCCCATACGGCAGTAACAAAAAAAAACCCCAAAAATAACATAATCAAAACTGTGTCATCTCCACAGTTTGGAATAACAAGGTAAAGATGAATAGCCAACAACTGACTAGCTATAAGGTTAATCCCTGTTTTTGATAAAATTATAGGACTCTAGAGGGAAAAGTATCCTGTGGCAGGGAGGTAACTTCAGAAAAATCTAGAAATCATATAATGCAATCTAAATTCAAGAAGTTAACAAACCAGCAAAACCAGGTGATTTAGAAAAGAGAAACCACATTATCCAAATAGCAGTCGTAGGACTACTTGGAAATGCTTGTTTTATTAGCCAGATGCACAAACCTACAATCTGATGTACATCAATATACTTGCCAGTCAGTTTATATGGATTTTTTAAATAGATACTGGTTAGCCAGAAAATGCATACCTCAATTAGTCTATCAGAATTACCTTTGATATAGGTGGGACCTTTTTTTGAATAAACTGTAATTTTAAGCATTAGTCAACAGGCAAACAGAAAATATATGCTACCACATACATGCCTGTGTACAGTAATATACAACAGTATGCAGAATCACGTCCTTGGACTGTAAGTCCTTTGGGGTGGAGAACTTATTTTCCTGTGCATGTTGGCAGCATCTAACCAACAGCACCATTAGGAATAAAAGAAATGGAGATGGTAGATTGTAGCTTTCCCAGGCAGTTTTCAATATTTTGCTCTTTAATCTACCATATGACATTTTGTTATCATTATCAGAGAGTAATGAATTTCTGGACTAGAGCACCTTTCTAAATACAAAGATGCAGATTCACTAGTTCTGCTGGTGGGAGCCCATGCAAGACACGCTGTCTTGGCTGTGGGAGAGCCTCCACAGTGGGGAAGCTGGATAGGGCATCTGTGTCAACGATCTAGATGAAGGGATTGAGTGAGTTTGCAGATTACACCAAATTGGGTGGGAGTGTAGATCTGCTCAAGGGTAGGAAGGCCCTGCAGAGGGGTCTCATTGGCTGGACCGATGGGCCGAGGCCAACGGGATGAGGTTCAAAAAGGCCAAGTGCCGGGTCCTGCACTTCGGGCACAACAACCCCATGCAATGCTACAGGCTTGGGGAAGAGTGGCTGGAAAGCCGCCTGGTGGGAAAGGACCTGGGGGTGTTGGTCAACAGCTGGCTGAACATGAGCCAGCAGTGTGCCCAGGTGGCCAAGAAGGCCAACAGCATCCTGGCTTGTGTCAGGAATAGTGTGGCCAGCAGCAGCACGGAGGTGATCGTCCCCCTGTACTTGGCACTGATGACACCGCACCTGGAATACTGTGTCCAGTTTTGGGCCCCTCAGTACAAGAAAGACATTGAGGTGCTGGAGCGTGTTCAGAGAAGGGCAACAAGGCTGGTGAAGGGTCTGGAGCACAGGCCTTATGAGGAGCGGCTGAGGGAACTGGGGTTGTTTAGTCTGGAGAGGAGGAGACTGAGAGGAGACCTTATCGCTCTCTACAACTCCCTGAAAGGAGGTTGTAGTGAGGTGGGTGTTGGTCTCTTCTGGCAAGTAACAAGTGATAGGACAAGAGGAAATGGGCTCAAGTTGCTTCAGGGGAGGTTTAGATTGGATATTGGGAGAAATTTCTTTATGGAAAGAGTGGTCAAGCATTGAACAGGCTGCCCAGAGAGGTGGTGGAGTCACCATCCCTGGAAGTGTTAAAAAAAACAGGTAGACGTGGCACTTTGGGACATGATTTAGTGGTTATGGTGGTGTTGGGTTGATGGTTGGACTGATCATCTTAGAGATCCTTTCCAACCTTAATGATTCCTAGTTTTACTTTCATTAAAATAATCCAGCCATCAAGCCAGGAAACATGAAATTATTCCTCTATCCTTAACTGGTTTAGGGATGGACTTGGTAGTGTTAGGTTACTGGTTGGACCGGATGATCTTAAAGGTCTTTTCCAACCTAAATGATTCTATAATGTGGCCCTTAACTGAAGACCCTTGAACACCTGGAGTTCTGTATAGTAGTGTATCAAATCTGGTCTTCCATTTTATTTTCCACTCGCTATTTCTTTTCTTTCTATTTAATGAAATAATTATATGGAGAAAAAGAAACAAAATCTAAAATGTAAGTTGCTGGTATCTTGCAACTACTGCTACTCTAATCCATCCAGCCATTTCTGGCATCACCTTTGAAACAACAATATTAACCTAGCATATCAGTTCTTGTATAAACCACCATGTGGACTCTGACAATATGTGATTTATTTTAACTTGGTTATTTTAATTGGCAGTATTATTCAACCATTGTGTTCAATGAGATAAAATTTGCTGTTGACACTAAATCCTAATCACACACAGTACTATATATTTCATATTTTAAAACAAGAGGAAAAATCCTAAAGGTATCATATCACATGAAACGCTTTGTTTTCTGTCATATTATCGTCTTGCCCTCTTGTCAGCTGAATTGACTGACACTGTTCAGAGAGGGTTATATCCCAGAAACCTCAGTTCAAGGCATGATATCCTACCACACTGCAGTGAAAGACAGAGTGACTACACTATCTAGAAGCTTTTATGTAATGATTATGCCAATAATCAGGTGCAAACATCCTAAGCCAGGCAGACCTTATGACAAATGTTCCCTCACCCTCTGCCTCAGCATTCAGCTCCAGAATGACTCTCACTGGGCTGTGAGTAAAGGCTACAGCAAGAGGTGTTTTCAGCATCCTTGGCAGTCCCCAGCCAATTATGGAGCCGGTACCTCTGACTTTGCCTACATGTTGAAGAAGGTATTTCACACTCCCTGACTGATACCAGTATGACTTTACCTCCTAGTAAATTCAGTGAAGCTATTAAGCACTCAGCTCCTTGCAGAATATGGTCCTGCATCTGTTTAAACCAACATGGTTTCAATCAAAACACTTGATGACAACTGTCCAAAGAATTTTTACTTCAACAGGCTGACTGACTACCTGAAGCAGAAGTTGCCAGTACAAAATGTACTACATTTTAGTTCATGAATAAACATTAGGGCAAACTGCCAATTAAAAAAAAAGTTCTGGTGAAGCTCCCTCTCCCCTTTCCTCTCTTTCCTGCCATCCTCTCAGTGTCACTGTCATCAGTCCACTGTTTGCCCTGCTGTATTGCATGCCATGTGATAACTGTGATAACAAGTTTGAGCTCTATCCAGTCCTTCCTGGCACACGATCATAGAATACCTCTGTGAAGGGGGAAAAAATTACTTCCAAAGATTAGCGTTACCACTTCACAGACACTCTGAGAAAAACCACGAGCTAGGACCCACAGACCACTGAAAGGCATTGCAAAGTGAAAATTTGGGTGATTGTCTTCTGCATGATTTTAAGTAAAACATTCATTTCCTCTGACGTGGTCACTGAGCTGCAGTTTTGTTTACATAGGATTCTTTGAAGTGCTCCCTGCTACTCTCTCTATTTTTTTAATCTTAGTTCAGTTTCAGCTTTGTTCATTAAAAAACCATCAGTGAACTATTGTGCTGAATTCTGACTTAAACAGGCCACTTGGGGGTACTGCACTGTAAAGCCAACCGAGCAAGCAGCGTAAAAAAGGCAGACATAATCTCATTCACAGCCTAAATTTGCAGAAGGACACCTGGAATATAAATGTGTCTGGATAGGACCAGGATTTTTGTGATTAATTGCCAGCTGTTGTCTGTAGGAGATAGAACTATGCTATGAAACCAGGAGAAAGTGTTCCTTGGGGCTTCCACTGCTCGCCTTCAGATGTACTAGGGCAGGAAGGAGCACAGTGAAACTCACAAGCAGAAATAGATCTTTTCACAGGAAAAGAGTCCAGTATTGATACACTATTTATTTGCTCTCTTGTTGTGGCTATTCCCAATTAGGCTTTACACAAGGTGGTTTAATTGCCCATGGTTTTCCACAGCTTCCTTTTAGAAAGCATACCTTGCCTAACCATAAATTCAATTAAGAATCACAAGCTGTGCTATTTAAGCATATAAATGTGGTAAATGTCTGCTGAGCCGCAACTTGTGGAGTATTGTCAGCAAAACCAGTAATTTGCTTAAACTGTCAACTCAAAAATAGCCTAAAAAATAACAGATAGTAACTGGCAACATTACAGCAGTGACAAACTTTGATACATTGTTTTGATGAATTGCATAAACACAGAAATAGTAAAATTGCTTAATATTTTACAGATCTATAGTGCTTGTCATTCATAGGTATCAATTTTATACTGTGGCAAGATAGATAACCATGAGATTTGAGAATTATCCAATTTCAATGTATAAAAAGAAGCTGATATATCACATCAAGTCATATGCGGAATCATAAAACCCAGAAAGTAAATCCTAGAAATACTTCAAGAACAGATCTATCATTTTCTGTTGAGATTTTCATAAAATAGTTTTTAAAAAAAGAATGTTTCTCTGGTCATGCACTTACAGAATGAATGAGTACAGATTTCAAAAGCAAACAGGTGATTTAAGAAAACAAGTACTATTTCTAGCAGCAACTTACTTATCTCAGAGAGTGGGGTATAAGTTCCTAAGTAGTAATTTCTTGAAAATAGTCATTTCATTTTGATACTTTTCAATATTTTAGACAGTCATTCCAACTGTGTAATGCACTGAGTACTATCCCTTTTGAAAACAAACTCAGACTCTCTTGCGTTAAGTACTGACTTTTCATATGTGGAGCTTCAGCAACTGCATAATAAAAATCAGGCACTCCATTAATTTGCAGTTTTCTCTAATCTGATGTAAGAACATAAAACTGGAAAGATCATCTTGGCATATTAAGTCTAGTCCCTTTCTACTGCAAAGAATCTGCTTATGCCCTCTCTTCCATAAACATGTAAACTTCCACTTAAAATTAACTTGTCCCTTTTCATCCAGCTAGGAAAGTTCCTCCAAAATGTTATTTCTTGAATTCTTAGGAATCTAATTTCCAGTCTGTGTTTAGTCATAACAAGTTTGTACTCATTTGGTTTTCCTGCATGTGTCCCTTCCCTTCCTGATAGATTGATAGAGATCAATTGCTGGGTTTTTTATGTCATATTGGATGTGTGAAAGATGTTTTAGAAACATCTTTAGAATGATGTTAAATTTTAGAAAGATGTTTAAAGGCCAGCTACTGCAGATACTGAAGGTCTTAAAACTTAATTTTCAGCTTTATGAACCTTACCTAATTAGAATCAACATCAGTTTGCAAACGCAGACAAAAAAAGATGAGATTTCTCTGCTGAATCACTGAGTAGATCATTCTGATTAATCCTTTTAATCTAAAAAATTCAAAAGGGCAAGTTTTTCAAAGGTTTTCAAAGAATTGTAATTTCTGTTTATTTTATCAGTTGTTGCTAGATTTTGTGATTTGGAGCAAATTTGTCTTCATTGAGTTACTTCTTCATTAACCTGTTGTCTACAAATATGTGTGTTTTCTGGATTCTGCTCTTTTTTTTGTACACACATCCAGAATTCCTCCCACAGCTGCTTTACTGTTTCCATTTAATTATGAAACTTAATTTGTGCTCTGAGATTATGAATACATTAGAATCCTTTCTCTTTTTGCAAAACCACAGTTTTATCCTACACCAGCATAAAAATATAAAATATTTTTTTGTTTCAGTCAGTGATTGGCTGAATGAATGGCTTCCAACAAGTCTCTAGGGAAAAATCCCAGGTCTACAGAAAATCTCAGAATGGATTGCCTTTCCTATTTTCTAAATCCTGGGAGCACACAGCTAGAGAAAAATTTGATTTTTTTTTTTTAAATTCCTATTTTTCATAAGAAAGCCTTCCCCCCCCTCCCCCCCCCTGCCAAAGATATACCTATTCATTCTGTCAGTAATATATGATATGGCCATGCCATGTCAATTCCATAACCCTCTCTATCTGAAATACAAGTGCTTCAGGAATCATCACAATCACTTCTGCATCTCACAGCCTCACATAAGCTGGGGAAAAAGAGACAGACCAAGCTGTTCAGAGCAAATTTCTCTCTTCGTCACAGAACCTTTACAAACTATTTGCAAAAGAAGTCTTATCACTTAATGATTTCACTGATTGTCATTAATATTGCCAGACAGTAGATGCTAAAAAAAAATCTTACAGGAATACTGCTTGTTCAGGTCATGAATTTGAATGAAAACATGATTCTGTGTCCTGCTTCTATGGATATTAATTAGGGCACTTTTAAAGGAAGAAAAAACAATCAGCCATTCACTTCTCCATCTGCAAAAGTTTAAAATTGGTTCAGCTTTTTCTAATATTTGTTTGACTGAAATACTTTGTACAAAGAGAACTAACAATAGAGAGACATGTGGAACATCAGACAACGTATACTGAAATGATTTTCTAAGCACTTTATAGTGGCAGCTGAAGAAGAGGGAGATTTCATCAGAGTGCATAATGTGACTGAAGGTATGCAAAGTTGGTGAGCCAGATAACTGGGCAGGCTGGACATATTGGTAGTTTTGCAAATAATTGTACTGAGCAGTTTATGTTTATGATAATGCACAAATATTTTAGAACTTTTTTCAAGCAAAAATAAACCTGGGACCTATGCTTTAAGCCTCTCTTATTCTGAAGTTATAGATAGCAGAGTGGCCTTGTATTGGACATGCGTAATAGCCATAGAAGTATTAGACATAAGTATGGTGCTTCAGGGATAGCGTGTTACTGGCTTGGCTTGCCTCTACAGTCAACAAAACTGTATCTAACAGGAAAACAGAAATGGATTTTGAAAGCAGACTGAGGTTTGGTATTTAGCAATAGTGTCTCATTACAAGAGGATGATGTAGAAAGGCAAGAAAATCTGAGAACTCACATTGCCTTGGAATAGGGGCAAGTAGAAGAAGGACTTGAAAGTAGGGAAAGGCTGAATTGTGTGAGACTTTTAGGGTATTTTTAATAGGAAAGACTGAGCTATTAAAGAGATTAAAGGATAGAGATGGGTAAAATATGTCAGAAACAGACAAGACCGCATGCTTTAAAAAGGATTTTTAAAAGACTATCATTTTACTGATATTTTATACATATAATTTATTCATAAGTTTGCAGAAAATGGAATTGTTATACACATACACTACATGCAGATGGTCTGAACAGGAGAAAGGAATATACTTGTGATGATTTGACATATGCTTTCTAAATGAGCAACTCTAACATGCAGGGCCAGAGCTCTGCAATAAGGCCTCCATTTCTAGCTACGCATAATTGCTTGCTCTCACATTATACCTAACACTGCCCACTACTGAACAAAGCAGAATGCTTGGAGTGTTGTGCTTAACTGGTATTACAGATGGCAGGTTCCTTTTGTGATTCAAAAAATTCCTCTGACAACCAAAATCCCAGCTCCCCCGTGTGCTGAGAAGCATAAGTCTGCTGCCGTCTCCTGGCAGGCTGTGTCACGGCAGACCGTGATGAACCAAGTTCCTTCCAGCAAGACAACAGGAATTAGCGGGAAGCCCCACAGGGGAGTCCTAATACCTACCTACACATATGCTGTAAACCAAAGGTATTTCATTACTCCAGTTACTGAGCTGATGAGAAGGCGGCAACCAGTCAATGGGGGTGGCTGAACACACGTGATAACAGAGCAGGGCTTGGATTAACTCAGGAGTGAGTGAGTCTGATGAAATCACATGTCCCCACCAGGTTGAGGAGAGCTGCTCTTAGTCCCCTTTTGCTCAGTTTGTTTCGACTCATGCGAACTGTAATGGTAAACTGGTGCTCCGCTGAAGTGCTCAGCATCACTTCAGAGATGGCAGTTTAAGATAAAGGCTACATAAAGCATTGCTTGGGTTTGATTACTCTGCATTTGCTATAGGGTGGGTGTACCTTTCATTAAAAAATTCCCAATACTGGAAAATTTTAGGCAGATTTCCTAGTTCTATGACAGTGAGGTATCCACATATGAGTCACTAGGAGGTTACTGTAGTTTTACTCCAACACAGACCAGAATGCAAAGGTATTTAGGGCTCTCTGGTAGGTTGCGTTTCCCACTGGAAGCTTTAGGACTGCTTTAGGACGTTCCCTGGCTCTGCTGTGCATCTGGATGGAGCTGAAGGTATGGGGCACACAGAGCCCAAGTCTGCCTCAGGCTGCCTTGCCACCCAGCTCATACTGCCACAGCTTTAATCCTGTCATGGTCTCAGGTTGGAATTTCATTTCTTTCAGAAGGGAACTTCAGCAGGAAGTTTTTCTTTTTTAAAAAAAAAATCTCAGCTTTACAGTGCACTTCCCTTTTCTGAGCCGAACGCCGTGTAATGCAGAATTTGCTGAGTCTCTCACACTTGTTCTTTAAGACAGAGGCAGTGAAGGCAATTGAGTAGATTGTGCTGCATGGCTTTGTTATTTTACAAGTTGTGTTTTGTAGTTGTCTATATAGGAAGCAATGATTGCCATACAGTTTCTGGTGTTCTATATAGAATATAACATTAATTTGATTGCACTAGGTATGTGTTTGTCAGAGTTAACATGAGTTCTGAGTAGTAAATGTACTCTGTCAATACCTTTCCAGTAATAAATGTATGTGCTTGTACAGTCAGTTGTGTCACCTCGCCCAAGGGCAGTTCCCTAGGAACAACTTCTCTAATTTTTTGTGGTACTTTTCCTACTGTGTTGCATAGTGACCAGGAATACAAATCACACTTTGAAAAATGCTGAGCAGCAGCAGCTACATTTGCTTCTTAGCTACATACTATAGATACTTCTCTGTAACTAACGCCACATGTCCTGGATTGAACCCCAATTGCAGCATTCTTAGCTCTAATGGAGAGAATGTGTTAATTCATCTTTTGTTTCTCAGTTTATAATCCTCTTTTCTCCTGTAGCTTTTTGATCAGTTCTCAGGCCCTTCGCAGATTGCTGTTTCTATTCTTTTACTGCTCTTAAGCTCC
The DNA here is from genome assembly GCF_030463565.1 of Pelecanus crispus. Classification (NCBI taxonomy): domain Eukaryota; kingdom Metazoa; phylum Chordata; class Aves; order Pelecaniformes; family Pelecanidae; genus Pelecanus; species Pelecanus crispus. The sequence continues at coordinate 51,680,037 of NC_134676.1, forward strand.
ATATATAGTGTTTGATTCAAAGCAAAGAAACACGTCCAGCTTCCACACCACAGAACCACCAAAAATAGATTCTCCAGAGTATTTGCAATCATACCCAGACTTCCACAATGCTGAAGCCAGCCACAGTTTAGCTGGCCATTTAAGGTAATTGTCTTCATTTATATTCTTCATAAATTTTCAAAGGTTTGCTGAAAATTTATTTAAACATTGAGGCTAAGATATGGAAAATGCATTACTTAAGCAAAATTCATTCCCCCTGTGCAAGCAAAGTTCCTCCTTTTAGCCTTCTCTCTCTGACCCCTGACAAGATCTGATGATCTCTGACATCAGATATTTGCACTGCTTGATCACTGGGTAATATAAACCAGATCTGGAATAGGTGTATTTTGAATTAATTAGCTGGAGCATATAACATGCTGTTTATGTAGCATTTGCCACAAAATTGTCACCTATGGCCCTGATTGCTTGTGTTTGTTCTCTTCTTGCATGGTGGTGGTAGGGTCTTACACTACACGTCTGTGATGCTGAGCCTATCACCACCAGTATAGTTACCCTCATGACTTGATGGTTGTACCTAGTTCCCGGTGGCTATCCTAGGAACTGACTTTGTTTTTAAGGTCAGATTCTGTCAGTGAAAGCTTAAATAAAATGACAGATCTCTATACTAGGATGGGTGGCAGGGGGCTGTGACACAAATCTCGGAGTTTGGGGAAAATGTCAGGTTGAAGAAACTTGTTTCCATGGACAACAGTGTTTACACTCTACCTTGGTAAGGAAGCTAGCCAACGGGAGATTTCTTTTAGACAAAGAAATGCCAGGGTTATTTGAAAACAACCAGCCACAGACATGTATTGTGCTGTTGCTAGTTATTTTGGTGTAAGTCAGCATCTCACTATGATTCAGGGGGCAATATATGCTATTCAGAAGGCATTTTCATTATGCTAACTGCAGATGGTGCACCCACAGAAGGTCGCAACAAGCCTTATTGACATGGGTTTCCCTACCCGTGTCAGAACAGTCAATTGGATCTATATGATGTATACTTTTGTTCTCTTCTCTGGGCACTCCTGATTTTCTGTAAACACTGGAAAAAAGTACTTCTCCGTTGCATTTTAGACTGAGTCACTGTATCACAGTGAATGCTTTACCCCCATGTCTGTACATTGCATTGTCACTGGATACAACACGTAGGTAGAGAGCTTTTCCTAGTCAAAACAACACCAAGAAGCCAGAATGTCCCTGATGCCAAGTCCCTCACCACCACTATAGTTACACTTGCTAATGGATGAGTGTTTCACGTTTATCTGTTGCACTTCAAACACAGATAATTTCATTGACTTTATTTTCAATGCTATCCCACAAAGAATTGCAGAGGAACAACCAAGGACTTGGTATGCTGGGCCACAGAAACAGAAGCACAATTTGGAGGTTAGGGGAGGGGAAGGGTACATCTTCGTTCAGCTTTGCTGCCTGAAGAAAGTAATCATGGATTTGTGTGCCAAATACTTCTGAAAAATTGTGAAAAATAAATGCTGCAGAAGTTGACTCTCCACCTAAATAGTGAAATTTGAGCCTATGAAATGTAATGATCTAGATTGCAGAGTACACCAGCATGTAATTGTAATGACTAATCTCAAAGATAGAAGTTTAGTCTGAATGTCAGATTAATGCAACTACTCTACAATCAAGTCTGCAGTGTAGTGCGAAATATTAATTCATATTGATAATGAAATATTAGTGAAAAGTATTGTTACTAAAGAATATATATATTAAGAGAACTAACTGCATAAATTCTTCATTAGAAGTAATCTGCCTAGCTATTTTAAAATTCTATTTTAAAAAGAGGATAACTGGGGGAAGTGATCTTGAAGTTGATTGTAGTAACAGTGACAACTAGTTTCTCCCTTTTTTTAATCTTTTCTGTTTATGATTAAGGTAGTTTAAATTTAGTGTATAGCATCTGTTTTCTTTTCTTTACTGTTGAAATTACATAATTGAGTCTCCATGGACTTGATGTTTATATAGCCTTTTACAATTTTAAAATCTATGTAACATACATGTTATTTGGTTTTAGGCACAATATTTTAGCAAAGATTATACAAAGGCTATGCTGAATGGGGACAAAGATCCTAGGAAAGTGATAAAGCTATTAGAGATAATTCTAAATGTCAAACAGTAGGATTTAACTAGGTGACAAATAAGACATTAAACAGGCCACAGTCTTTGCAGAGATCTTGACATTACTTTGTAATGGAAGGAGGATTGCAGACATGAATTGAGTTCAAAGGCTTCTAGTGGAAGCAGGGTGGGGAAGTCTCCTTAGTCAATAAACTCTGTGTGGTACATGATTTAACCCTTGAAAGGCAAAAGATCTGCATGAACTAAATAGAATAAAATAAAAAGTAATTTAAAAAACTCCACCAAACCAACAACAACTAAAAAGTAAAAAAAAAAAACCCAAAAAACAACAACCCAGATACACATATGAAACTGGCCATTTGACTTCTTTTTTAGGACAGCTTATCCAGCCCTTTGCTTACAATATTTATATTAGTATCTTTCCACAATGCAATGCTCTTAATAAGCTAAGTACAAACATGCACACCCCAAAACCCACAACTTGAAACAATAATCTTTAAAAGAGGAGCCTGCATGCCATTTGGATGAGAACAAACAAGAAAAAACAAATTTCTGGAACAACAATATGCCAACTACCTACTGCAGTTGAATGTGAAGTTCAACTTAATTTAGTGTACAGTTTCTGTATTGAATTTGTAACCCCCAGTACTTTAATTACTATGAAACCAGCTCTACTGGGCTCAAAATTAGAGTTACTAAAAAGCCAGAATGACTTTCACTATGTTTTTTATCCAGAAAAAACAAAACTATAAAATCTCATGTCTCAGGAATTTCCAATGTTGGGCTTTTAGTACTGACTTCAAGGATGAAAAAGAGTTATCATTTTTCATCCCCTATTTCTAGATTGACAAGGATATAAGTACAACTCCCAGTAGCTCAAGGGCAAATATTTCTATGAACCACAATTCAGCTAATTCTGCTACCGAACTCTTTATGTGAAGGCATGGCATACAGAGGAGATATTTGAATTACAACTAATAAAATTATCATGTTATTGAAAGGAAAGAAAATTACATAAAATAGTAAAAAAAAAAAAACCAAACCCCCAAAAAACCCAAACCAACCCAAAAAAAGCCCCAGAAAACATTTTAACTTCTTTGGGAGAACAATAATTTCCAAGTTGTTTTCATCTGGAGTTAGAACTTTACAAAATGGAAAAAAGCTAGAATTAAATAAAGTTTGATTTGTTTTCTTTTGCAAGCATCCCAAATGAGAATAATTAGTAGTTGGAATATGGGTGAGGAAGGAAAGGTATCCAAGTAAACTAACAGTCCACTGGTCTTTGCAGATTATCACATAGATGTTATTATGCAGAATCACATTGTGGTTGAGGCTGGAAGGGACCTGTGCAGATCACTAGTCCAACTCCCCTGTTCAAAGTAGTGGCAGCTGGAGCAGGTTGCTCAGGGCTGTGTCCAGTCAGGCTTTGCTTATCTCCAAGGGTGGAGATATTACTAAATATTTTAATACATGTACATTATATACATTATATAACAGACCTTTGAGGCAGTAGGTACTTATTCTTTCATTTATTTCACCTGATTCAGGAGCCTGTTTGGCTGGCATTATGAACCCTTTTTCACCTGCATCCTTTTATGCACAGCAGGCTGCATCACAGGGACTCCTGTTGTTGAATACCTGGTTTCCACCTGAGCAGACAGCTGCCACTCTTTGGCATCCATAATAGCTTTGTTAATCTTCACTTAAGAAAACTCAGGTCTGTATGAATATAGTATAAAACACTTCTAATTTTGATTAGAGAGTCACTTGCAAACCCCAGACAGAGTTCTGAATGTAACACCTAGGGACAGCAAGAATCATGCATACCTTTAAGGGTAAGAAAGTGTTTCCTATTAATGGCAACAAGCTTCCAAAATAAACAGTTATTCCAAAGAAATCCTACTACATTGCAAGCATACTGAGAGCTTATGCAGGCTTGACTTGCCGTGGAGTGCAGTGGGCAAAGTATTATAGCTAAATTGTATGTAGGCATTAGCTAAAGTTCCACTTGGCAGCTTCAAGGACAAAATAATCGAATAACAGTAAAGTGTTGGAGGGAGCTCCCAGTGCCTCATGTGAGACCTTTGCTAAAAGGTTACAGAGCAACCTCCCCCTGAAGATGCATTCAGATAATCCATGCCAGAGATAACGTATCCAAGGGACACTGCCTAATACATCAGAGAACATTTTATCCTTTTGGAAAAGTAAAGACTATAGCAGGTGTGAAATATTTTCTCATAGTATCCACAGTGAACATGCCACAGGAAACCCAAGAAGACCTTTAACTGCTCCCCTTCATCCTGACCACCTCCTCCTTGCTTGGTGTCAGAAGATTTGTGACATATGTACATCTCTTGTTTCCTGGACTGCAAGGGCAAAATGGAAATGTCACACCCTTTTGAATGAAGTACGTATCACCCACCCAAGGAATTGCTCTTCTGACTCATATGGAGAAGGAAATAAGATTATGATCTTTACTCCCATCTGTTTCTCCTGTATGTTTTGTGAAGGCTGGTGCACCGTTGTCAGTAATCTTCTACTCCAAGAAGTGGAAGGATGATGATTTCTCCCATCTTCTTCTCTGAGTACTTTCAGGTTAAAACCTGATCTCATTGTATTACATTTAGGCCAGAATAGGAAAAGAAAAACAAAAATCCAGAAAGACAAGATTTCTCCCACAAAAATAAGAAGTGGCTATAGGAGTTCAACATATTAACTTTTTTTTTTTCAGAAAAAGGCAATTTTAGGAAAAACTCTTAATCTTTTTTCTTAATTTTAGCCCTGAATACCTTGGAGTAGTAAAAATAATATTTTTCTTGACACTTTAAAAGCAATTATTCAGTGGTCATTAGTTGCTATTTGGTTTCTTTCTTTTTTTTTTTTTTTTTTTTTACTGAAGCTTGTTTATTTCATAATAACTTTTGGGAAAATGCAGAGGAAACGAAAAGTTTGGAAAAATCTACAACTTCAAATTAATAAACTATGGTAAATTTTAGATTATCCTACTATCACACATATTGGTTCCAGAGGTAATGGAATTCTCTTTTAAGGAACAGAAATAGTTTTTAAAAATGTGAATTCAATTTTGTGTGGAAAAATAACTGAGTACATATTTGCACCGCAAAATATTTGCACCTCAACTGCTAATTGCACCCAATTGTAGCTGGATGCATAAAAGTTTTCGTACTTGTCTGGTAATTCATGAGGGATGAAAGTGATTCTGAATATCTGAATCTAAGTCCTTTGCAATTCTTGGTCTTTATTATCTGGGTGATCAAAATGGCACCAGTAATTTCCAGAAGGAAGTTTTACTAGCAATGGTTCTGAACTGAGGGCCATTTAACCTCTCTGTGAATACCTGTAAGTTACATGTGTACTATTAAATGGTGAGAGTAAATTGAGGTTAGTAATCTTTCCCATCCCTCACTCAAAGAGCCACTCAGTAATGTATTAATTTAGCAAATAAGTCATCAGATTATTTTTAAGTATTAAGTACGGTAAATATATAATTCCTAACTTATCATTATGGAATTCTCATCCTGTTTTTTACACAGGTATGGATGTACAAGGAAAATCTCTGGTCATCCACATGGGAACTGATTCTTAGCTGAAAGAAACTGTAACTGTCATTATTTCCCAATCTGCACTGAAGATTACAAACCAGTAACAGAGTCACTGCACCCTATGTAAAAAAGCTGTACCACACATTGTTAAACCTCATTATTTTCCATGGGATTTTGCACATCTCTTTGCAGAAGAAGGAACTGTCATGAGACAAGTGACAGAAGATGACTGCATGGGTAACAGTTGATGACAAAGGTGAAGTCACCACAGTTATGTAGTCATTCTGAGTTGTTCTTTTAATTTACCAAAACTTAAAGTGGGGTTTTTTGGTTGTTTTTTTGGTTTGGGGTTTGTTTTTTTTTTTTTTAAAGCTCTTAATATTGAAGACAATGAGTGTTTTAGTATTGAACTCAGTGGAAGAAATTTATAAGACTTCTTGAAAGAAGGGATGAGAAGAGCTTGAAAAGAGAGTCAAGGTATGCTAGATGACACAAAGAAGAGGATCTAGGCAGACCTCAACATTAAATGGCCATGTTAAAAAGAAAAGAAAAAAATGTTGCATCATTTCATGCTGAGAAATCAGATGATAATACCAAAAAAGTAATTCTCCCCATTCTCAGAGCTCCAAGATGACATTAGAGTCAGAGCAAAAATGTCAGATTACAGATAATACTTCTTGGATTTCAGTCTTATTTTAATTACTTGGAAACACTGAAACATACAGTCCCAAGCAAGTTCATTTTCTCTTTTCTGTGTGGGTTTTATCTGAGGAGTGCAAAATTAAACCCTACTAACTGCTCTTAGATTTCTGTACTTTTGTTCTAACTCTGGAGCTGACTTTCTCATACTGTACAGGAAGTGGTAGAATACCAGTTGGGGTTTTTTTATTATTATTTTTATTATTAAATGTTGCCCTCAGTATTTATTAAGCAGTGTCATGTTTCTTATTTGATGCTTTATTTAATACTTATTAGAGTTTAGATTTTCTGTCCCAAACACATTTTAATGATAATTTGAGTGTGTTACTAATTTCAATAGTTATCATCATAATGGTGAAGTGGTAATTTTATTTACCTTAACAGTAGATATAGTCATGGATGAAAAGATAATTCTTCATTTTGACAAAACAATACTGCTTCTAAAGTTTTGGGACAGGTGAAGGCTACAACAAGCAGACTGTGTAAGAATAAAACAGCGTATCTGAGAAAGAAAAAATTGTCTAAACCCCATAATATCTTCAGAGGCAAAAGTTCATCTTAGCAAAAATAGATCCCCAGAGACAAAACCCCATTGAATTAGACCAGAACATTTAAAATATTCACAGGATAGATTGTACTGTAATAAAGGAGTTTCACAGGACTCAGAATGCATAATGATGCCCTACTATAATAAATCTTTTCAACATCTGTTAAATTCCCCCCACCTTCACCAAACTGTGTCAGGCAGCCCTTACTTATTTGAGGATCGGCGTCTGGTAGTGAAATGCATGCATACAAGAGCCCAAAGCACTGAAATCTGGAGAAAAGAAGTTAAGAAAAAACATCATTTTCATGGTGGAAAATCTTCAAATGATACAGACATATTACTGAAGTTTAATACATGGGTAACTGGCTTACATAGAAATGTCCAGTTTATCCGTCTCTGAAACTGGACAGAAAAATCCTCCACCTCCATCTCTATAATTTTGCTAAGGAGTAGGAGTTTGTCAAACCTAAATTTTTAGTTAACCCAGTCATATGCCAACCTGAAACCAATGAAACCTGGGTTCAAACTGTCTGTCTGGCAAATCTAGGGCTATTCATGTACTGTCATTACTGAGAAAGATTTTGCTCTGATCATGAAGGTTTGATTAAAACCTGTAGACTAAAAGTATTTATACTTGTAGCCCAGATTTTCATTATACCTGTTACGAAATGTTTAGGAAATCAGCCATAAGTATAAATCCAATTACAAGGAGCACACAGGGAGCTAAAAGCCTGCTGATTTTGACTAAAAAATCAGGCCTTCAGAAATCCACTGTGTTTACACCTGTAGCTAAATCAATCCTGAAGCAAACATGTCTGTGTTACAAAGTAGAAAGGATTGGTAGAAAAGATAGTGGAAAGAATGAAGAAAATTATAAAAGCTACATAATGAGATACATTCAAATACACAGATTTTTTCCTCTCAAGTTCATGAAATCTAAATATGGTTCAAATACTCATTTGAAAATCAAACTTGTCTTGAACATCTATACAAATGACCCAAATTGCTTTTACATGGGAAAACACCTACTACTTACAGTAAAAAAACATTTGTGCTATTGGCCTGGTGTTTTGCGTACCAGTTTTAATAAAAAATCAATTTTCCATGGATAGAAGCCCTGAAAACAATGATTTACCATGGAAATATTGACCCAGTGCAAAACACAATAGGACCAGTTCTGCTTTTAGACATAAATGATTCATACTGCAATGAGTCACTGTTCTACATAGGGGACTTGATTTCCTGGCTCCATCACTGCTCAGTTTATATCCTAAAACATTATTCTTGAATGTTTGCCATAATATTAACTTGCATAACTACAATTGTTAATAAAGACTACCAAATTATCTACAGAGGTATGTAATTTGCTCTCCTGTGTCACAGATGTAGATACCAATGCCATGCTTCATCAAAAGCCTCTCATTCTTGTACTTTTGAAGATTAGGTCAGTATGCCATATGGTTAACCTCAAGTTCCCTCAAGGAACACACTTCTTTTAGTCAATATATCTAAAAAGCTGTAATTACTTGGCCTTAATTCTTTGGGATTATCTCAGTTGTACTCTCTTGTGCTTATTTGTTTTTTCTTATGGTTTATTGAGAGCTGGTTGTTTGCCTGATGCTGTGCAGACATAAAGAAATAGATTGAATAGTACACTTCTTTATTTCTAATGTTCCTTTTTTGTACAATAGAGTATTGTCATTTTGAGGTTTCACATAGACACCTGTAACTCAAGCTGAACTGGGAATTTATATACCATTTTCCAGGGTGACTGCATGGAGGCAGATGTACAAAAGACGTGTATTTCAAGTAGACACATAGCTTGTACTTTCATGAGCTGAAAAATATAACCAAAATACGAAACATTTAAATTCCATAATCCCATGTTGTCCTGCTGTTACAAAGAAAGACAGCTTGTAACAAAACCCCACTTCCAAGTTAGAGTTAGAAAAGTTAGTTAATTCCAAGTTAGTCAGAAAATTTAGGTTCACGTTTTGAGGCTACAGCCCATTTCTAGCCAGAGTTATCCAAATCCTTCCTGATTTTAAGCCAAAAGGCCACAGAATTAAATGAATGGCCAAATAATTTGTGATGTAAAATGATTTCTAGTATCTTATAAAAACATTTTGGACCAACTGGATGCTAACCAGTTAGTGCTTTATATGGTCAGAACAAACACCTATTTGCTTGCTGCTGTACTACAATCTTTGCTTCAGGGCTTTCTAGGTGCAACAGCAAGAAGTCAGTATTTTTTCAAGCTAATAACTGGGCATCTTGCTGGATAAGGAAAACCACAGTGAAAACCATGATGGAAATACAGCCATGCCTCTCTAAATAATATGAAGCATGGCAGTCATAGCTGTTCAGTTGTTCCTGCTCAGCATTACAACAGTAGGAAAAAGCTGATGAGGAGAAATGTTGCCACGTGGTGGATTATCTGTTCCTTGAAATCCTGAAATAAATGAATTATACTTTTCTTAGCATTTAGACCTTTCCTTAAGGAAAAAAAAAGTATCAGACACAGCCAAATGCGTCAGGCAGATGTGGCTGGAGAACTTACCTGAGGTGCCAGCTGGATTTGTACTAGCATTCTTGGAGAGACTGAAGACACAAATGGCTGCTTTGAAATTAATATATGTTGTTTCCTGCCTGCTGGCATTACTTACAGGACATTTGCTGTCCACTCTGCTGTGCCCTCTGAATGCTTCCCCCCCCCCCCCCCCCCCGCCTTCAATTTTTTCTTCATTTTTAGTATGGACTTTTCATGAAATGAAACAAAAATATTAAATTGTTGCCTTAAACATTTGGCTCCAATCACGTAGTTCTTAAACAAAGACAGACAGCAGTTCGCGGTAAAGAGTAAAGGCAAATGGTTAACACATTTTAAGATAGATTTTTGGCAATGAAAGAAATTTGTGAAATAGTTTCTGACTTTTTTTCTGAAACAAAGCTGCTTACTAGAACTACTAGAATGTGTCTGTGACACCATCGCCCTTGCGAAGCTTATTTGCAGCTCACATTGTAATTATGTAATATGAGGCCTGCTGGTGACAAACAACATAGGTTAGCCAAAAATTTTATTTGTACAAACAAAGCTTTACAGTAAAGTTGGTGGGCTTGACCCTAATCTTAGTGGGTAAATACTCCACCATCTAGAAGTGAATTAACAAATGACTGTCCTGTTGCCAAAATGCACTGGAAATAACGAGAGCACAGAGTTTGAAGTTCTTTATATGGACTACGTACATCAGATTATGAAGGTTCCAGGATTAGTGCATTCATGTGCAAGTAAGCATATATATCTACATGCATATACGTGCTTACATGTGTTTTGGATGTGTGTGTCTGTTCCCATAGCTTGTAGATACTGTTTTCTTCCTAACATATGCATTGTACATATAGTTTTGAGAACTGTTATTTGGATGCTAGCAAGTGAGTGTTGAACCCTGTGTTTGGTTTCATCATTTAAGTAGTTCTGTGACAAGGGACAAATAACACTGCAGAGGTTTTGTTCTTGATTTTTTTTTTAAATTTGTTTTATAGAAAGGTTCAATCCCAGTGCCCTGCAGTCCTACACAGCCATATCTTTACTCCTGCATGAGCCTGCCCACAACCCGTCAGGTCCCTATCTATCTTTTCTTGGCCTGACAGCCCAGCAAGAAATAGCACGCACTGTGGCTTTGTGAAAATCACAGCCGTGCCGACTGACCAGCAGCTCTCTGTGAGCTGACTGCCCGGCTGGTTGCTGTTTCTTGGCTGCTGGGTGAGCCTAAACAGAGCAACTCAACTTTGATGGATCAAACAAACAGCTGTGGAGCCTGAATGAGGCCCCTGGGCAATAGTTTGTGCAGGCCAGTTGAAAGAGCTTAATATCTTTGAAAACTCAATGTCTTCGTCAAATTCTGTTGAACCTGTCCAAGGGACTCCAGGGTACTAGTGAGAGACACTGACACATAGACAGCAAGGCCACCTAAGCCTGGTTTCCTGGGGAAAAATGTGCCTAGAGATATTTTTAATGTCCCAAACTGTTAAATAGTCCTCAAGATGAGGAAAAGAAATAGCTACACTATATATTGTTTGGAAGAAGATTTCAATGTGCAAAATGAGAAGAAAAGTAAAAATCCATTCAATGCTATCTAAACCAATGATTTTGGACTGAAAAGGAGTGCCAGTGCTTGCCACAACTTACGCTTGAATGAAATCAGCACCAATAACTACAACAATTATAAATGGCTGTTAATTATAAATGCCTATAAACCGGTTCATGGTATTAGCATGTCTCTTGTTGAAGAGAGGTTATTCTTATTAGACCCGCTCAGAATGTCATCCCATATAAATTCTCTGTCACATGTTGTGTTTTCATTCTCTTCCAGAATGAAAGTATCTGTACAGTACCCACCCTATAGTTTGTCTGATATTTTGTGGTTCTGGCTCATGACTTCCAGATCATATGCTATGTTTTTAATTGAAGAGGAGGCTAATGCATCTTGAACATGAAAAAAAACTAGCAGTCGTGGAGGAAAGAATATTCTTTTTTGTATGAGAGTGACTATCTAGACATAGTGTCAAGAAGGTTAATGCAAATATGCACCTGCTATCAAAGTATGACTAAAAACTGTCAAAAGATGGGGAGGGTGCAGAGTTTAAGCATATACTGAAGATGCTGCCTTATATTTTCATAACTTTTAAAATGTGAACAGTCCCATTGACATTAATGAAATCATCTACAAATGTAAAGTTACTGACCTGCTAGAGGAGTAGAATTGAGGCCTATTTGATCAGCCTTACCTGGGAAACCATTCCTACCATGAGCTCATAACTAGATCACTCCTTCTAGAATTGAAGTATAAGGTGTAGAAATGAATCAATGTGCTTTACCACTGGAAAAGAATTTATTCTCTTCCATTATATATTTGCATTTCAGTAGGCACAAATGACTTTTGTTTCTAACAAGATGATCATTCAGAACTACAACTCATTGCAAGAGAGGAGTAAATTAGCAGGTCTTGCCTTTTCTGCAAGGTCTCGATTTTAGTAGGGGCCAGCCTTGAGTGAGTGCTGTACCAGGACTTTGCAAGCTTATAAGGAACCCAAAGGAAAAAATGGGTCTGTGTGCTAATACAGAGAGAGTGAATTCCCTCCTGTGCCTGCCTGCTCTGCTTTGTCATTAGGATGCTCCCTGGTGCTGTTTTGGCTGAAGCCAGCTTGTGCTTTCCCAAGCATAAATGAGGGGGATAGCAAACTCCAGGAACTATTCCCATTAGGAAGACTCCAGTGTGACTGTCCTGTTTTAGGAGATCTAGCTGCAGACAGGAATAGGAAAGTTCAGATGTGTTGACTCAACGCAGGCTTTGTTACTTGGCTTTGGAGCCAGAATATGGGTCCTGGTTTATTTTATTTAGCTATACAGACAAAGCCTCAGTGTCTACACTCGGGCATGATAGCGCATGATAGTGCTCAAGCCTGCTGTGAACAAGCTGGCATAGCAAAAATCAGTTTTTCTTCAGGGAGAGACAATTCCAAACATAAAGGCAATAAGAACATGTAGAAATATCACACAGCTCAGAAGAATTTGCAGGAGCAGATAAGAGCTTGCAGAACAACTCAGCAATTCCCCTGGCCCCCATAAACCTCCTGCCCTGGTCTGCAGGCTCCATGGATAGACCACAACAGCAAGTGTGCTGCAGGCACTAAATCTGTAGATTCAGCATGCAGGGTAAAAACTGGCCACCTTATTTTGGAGCTAGTAGCTGTGCCTTTGGCTATTTCACAACTGTGCTTGAGCAAAGCAGGCAGGAGTTCACTCAAATTTGCAGTTTGCAAACTGCAACTGTATTACATTGCATTGCAGTGTATTACAAGGAAAGGTGATAGAACTCTTTGGAAATTGTGTCCCATCCCATGTAGCCTGTAAATAAATTAATGGAAAATTTTCTTTCCTTTATTATGTTACAGTATTTACATTTGATGAGAAGATTCACTTTCATGAGTCATTTAATTTTACTTTGAAATGCATTTACTTTGGTATGCATTCTTTGATATGAATTCTCATGCATATGCAGGAGAATGCATAACCAAACAGGTGAAAATACCTTGAATTATTTAGTTAGCTGGTCTGTTAGGATATAGAATCATGGATTTCTCTGACATGCCACTGTGCCTTTTGTGGGTACAAATGAGGTACATTTAAGCTCTCTCCTGTGTATCTTTTATCTGTTACATTATATTGGATCTCCATAGTCTAATTCCCATGTGATTTTACCATACACATTGCCTCTAGATTACTGGGAGACTAGATTCATAATGCACCATTTCAGCAGTTCTTTTACATTCATTCTATATGCCAAAACAAAAAGCTTTGAAATTTTTTTCTTTTTTTCCACAAGTGTGCCGATTTTCACACAGCTGAAATCCCAATCATTTGAAAATACATATGTGCAGAAATACGCTATTAAAAAGAATTCAGAAAACATTGGCAAGCAGCACTTCCCTACCGTGAGCAACTGATTTATATTTGTAACTGCAGATTTTGAAAATCAGGAGTAAAAATGAAGAATAAGAAATAATAAGTAATTTTCAGACAGAAGTATCTGTCAACTTCCTACTGTGATTTTTGTCTTGTATGAAGCACTGCTGAAAGTTTTTATTGCATTTGGCAGCATAGATAGACCATAGTTAATGTTTAAATTTGTAAGTTTTAAATATGTTTAAACTATATGTTATTATTGAATGTCCAAGGTCCATATACCTGTTTATTTGTTACTACACTTTGAATAGCTGAAATTAAAAAGAAATATGAAAATTTCTTAATGTACTCTGTAATTACAGCTTCAGAGAGTATGCTTGTGATTACCGGCCCTTTGAAATAGCAGTCTGCCTATCTATTGAATCAAGTATTTTGCCCACATGGTACTTTTCAGGTGATAGTATTCAGACCTCCTTTATATGCAAAACAAGGATAAATGCAAGCAGCCTTACAGCACTGCTTTCCAGCCATTCTTGTAACCTGAGAAGATAAGCAATGTTCTATAGCTGCTTATGGGCATCTGCCACTTCTTGTTTGCTTTCTTCCCTTCTTCTTGCTGTGGCCATCATCTGTTTCTCATCCTTATCCATTTATTCAGTGGTACAGTGCAGCTGGTGCAGAGAGTGCACTGATAAATTGAACTGAGCCCATATGCCTCTGGCCCAAGTGCCTGGGGTTGTTTCCCTACTGAGCTCCTGGTGTAGGGGATGTACAACAGGGACACTGGAGCTGATTGAAGGCCAGACACATTTGCTTGAGTTCCCCACTCTGTGCTAGTATTGCCAAGGACAGCTACTGCCTTACCTACCTGGAAAGGTGCACAAAGTTTCATATTCTTATGGTTTTGAAGTGGTTTGGGGTCTTCAGGCAGAAAATACTATTAAATTTAATTTCAAGGTAAACTCTTTTTCTTCTAAAATGCAAAAGATATTCAAGTTTTAGGCAAATTTAGAATCACTAATAAATTATTTTAAAATACATTTTAAAACCAAGCTGTTGAAAATTAATTTTTTCTTCATTTAAATACCAAAATCTGGGGTAATGAAGGCTATTTCTGATTCTCTGTTTTGTTGGTTGTTGGCTTTTTCTTTTTTTCCCCCTTCTTTCCAGTTGTGGTTGATGGCATCTCTAATACACAAAGCAAATATGAGGAGCAAATTTGTGTTGCTGCTTTGGATGTTTGTGGGGTCATCTGTTATAAAAGAAAAGCATCACTCTGAACTCATGTTTTGGCAGATAAAAAAGTTGTTTACAATGTTTTGTGTCTTGCTTTAACTGCACTGTGAAGACATGGTGATTAGAAATGTATTTTTGTTTCCATCTGTTTGTTATGACTACCAGTAGAGGGCTTACCTAGTTATTTACAAAGCCATTTTTCATTGATAAAGAAATATTTCTGAAGACAGTGATTTCACGTAATTTTTGTATGTATTAATGATACCACAATTTACAGTTCCTTTCACAACAAAAGGGGAATTTTTCTAATGTAAGTGACAAGATACTAGCAGTAGGAGCCAGGTAACAAGCAAGTGCATTTACATTTAAAACCTTTAATTCACAGGAAATTATTTAATACCACATACTAATAGCTCAGAGTTGTAACATCAAAAATATTATTAATAGTCACTTCCTGAGGACATTTTCTAAGCTTGGTACTGAGTACTTACTGAACACTCTTTGCTGTATTTCAGTGAACCTGGAAATTACTCAAGTTACAAGGAACCTAGTTAAAAGATCTAAGAACTGTTAGGTATAAAACTGCAATACTATATAATGTACTCCACTGAAAAAGAGATTGAAGCTGCAGTGTTCCTTTGAAATCCCCTGTTATTATGGGTACAATGTCTTTGATAGCAACATCATGGGGTTTAGCATCATCGTATTAGATTCAAGGAAAACTGTATACATCTGATGAAGTTTTTTGCAGATCAGTTAAAAGACAGATTTAAAAAGTACTGTTTACATTGATGAACAGTTTGAGATTGATTAGATGCATTATGAAAGAAACAGTGAAAATAGCTTACTGGCTTTTTTCATCTGTCCAGTTTATGTGAGCCTATCAACAAGGAAGCAGAGTAATAAAGTAGGATCATTTTTTCAGTGTTACATTTCAGTACTACAAAATTTAAAAATGTGCACATACGCTATTATGTCATTAAGAACATCATTATGGATGCAGATTCAAGCATGTACAGGACTTGAGCTTCCCAGAGCACACAGGCATCTGACAATATAGTGGGAGACCTCTTGACGGTAAAGCCAAAATATAATGTATAAACACATACATAATGTGAGATACATCATTTCAGGATATAGTGGTATTTCATAAACAGTAGGATAAGATGTTATGTCTCTTCTTCAAAAAGAAACCAGAAAAATAATCTCAAAACTTTTGCAGTTCATCAGAGTCTCAAGAAGAACTAAAACTGAATAGCAATTTAAAAAAAAAAAAAATCATCAAAAGGTGACAGAACTTGAGTGTATTTATTCTGGTTCATTGCTAATCTTTTGCTCATGAGTACAAAACAGCATGAGTGAAGAGTTTACAAGAATAAAGACTTCAAGACAGGGACATAAAAGAAATGGAATACTAAGGAATGCTATTAGCACAAGATTGATAAACATGACTGATCTATTGTTACACTAAAACTCTTATGTAAACTTGATTAATCATTGTCACAGATGTTAGTATGTATGTATTTTTAAAATAGTAAATCAATTTGCTTTGCTCAGCAACATATAGTATTTGTGTATTCTTTGAAGAACAGTTTTACTCTAAATATATGTTCTTCAAGTATTTTTAGAACCATCTGTTACAACACACTCTAACACAATGTTAAAACAATGTATACTAGGAATTCCAGAAGAAATGGTGTTCAATGAAGAAACGGATTGTTCCCTCCATTGCCTTATTGAACGAGTACTGAATAAAGCATGCAAAATTAAAAAAATGTGGAGTATGGAAATATAAGATATGTGTATTGGTAAAAAGGATCTGTAAATGTTAATAAAAGTTATGTATTCCTATGTGCTTTACATCATTGTAGTCACATACTTGGAATAAAAGTCGGTCTGGAACAAAAGTTATGCTTGTCCTCATACAAACTTTGTGTCTCAAGTAGAAAAGTAGATTATTTCTTAAAAAAGAAGAATAACAATCAGAGAAAAAGATAAGCTCATTTTTCTCACACTGTTAAAGCTGGAAGACAAATTAAGTTTGAACTGTTTAATGATGTTTTTTTAAAAATTAATTAAATCTAACAAATCAAGTGTTTACTCTGTACTCTTGAAAGTTGAAGGACATTAATATTTTAGGTCTATTTTCAATCTTCTATATAAAATAGCATATCTATTATTTTATTCCCTAGATTTCCAGTAACAATGATAATTAGAGAGAATTACATCTTGGAAAACTAGTTGCTCTTGATATTATAATCTTTATTTCAAGAAACCTTTTTATTGGCTTTAAGACAGTCTTGCTGTTGTATGTCATAGTATCCAAACGTTTATTACAAAATTAGGTGATTACCATGTTAATTCACTCACTAGTAGTCAAACAAATGAGCCAAGTCACTTCAAAAGTTAAAATGGTGGCACAGATAGAAATTGTAGAAGTTGATGAAGAGTGTCTCAGACAACAGTGTTAGACTCAATTGCATGGAATCCCTTGGGGAGGTATTCCTTATAGCAATTTAAATATAAAGGTTATCTTTAAAACTGTCTTCAGGACTTACAACTGAACCTGTCAAAATCAGACAACAACTTCAAAATAGAAGAGATGGAAAATGCTGCAAATTCTTATAGTGTGTAAGAGTTTGGGCCCCAATAGGCTGAATGAACAAAGGTCAAGAAGACAGAGAAGATGATCATAGAATCATAGAATCATAGAATCATCTAGGTTGGAAAAGACCTTTAAGATCATCCAGTCCAACCATTAACCTACACTACCAAGCCCACTCTAGACTAATCAAGGGTAGACCAGACTAAACCATATCCCGAAGTGCCACATCTACCCGTTTTTTAAACGCCTCCAGGGATGGTGACTCCACCACCTCTCTGGGCAGCCTGTTCCAATGCCTGACCACCCTTTCCGTAAAGAAATTCTTCCTAATCTCCAGTCTAAACCTCCCCTGGCGCAGCTTAAGCCCATTTCCTCTTGTCCTATCGCTAGCTACTTGGGAGAAGAGACCAACACCCACCTCACTACAACCTCCTTTCAGGTAGTTGTAGAGAGCGATAAGGTCTCCCCTCAGCCTCCTCTTTTCCAGGCTAAACAACCCCAGTTCCCTCAGCCGCTCCTCATAAGACTTGTTCTCCAGACCCTTCACCAGCTTCGTTGCCCGCCTCTGAACACGCTCCAGCACCTCAATGTCTTTCTTGTAGTGAGGGGCCCAAAACTGGACACAGTATTCCAGGTGCGGCCTCACCAGCGCCGAGTACAGGGGGACAATCACCTCCCTGCTCCTGCTGGCCACACCATTCCTGATACAAGCCAGGATGCTGTTGGCCTTCTTGGCCACCTGGGCACACTGCTGGCTCATGTTCAGCCGGCTATCTACTAACACCCCCAGGTCCTTTTCGGCCAGGCAGTTTTCCAGCCACTCCTCCCCAAGCCTGTAGCGTTGCATGGGGTTGTTGTGACCGAAGTGCAGGACCCGGCACTTGGCCTTGTTGAACCTCATACAGTTGGCCACGGCCCATCAATCCAGTCTGTCCAGGTCCCTCTGCAGGGCCATCCTACCCTCGAGCAGATCGACACTCCCACCCAATTTGGTGTCGTCTGCAAACTTACTGAGGGTGCACTCGATCCCCTCATCCAGATCATTGATAAAGATATTGAACAAGACTGGCCCTAAAACAGAGCCCTGGGGAACACCGCTCGTGACCGGCCGCCAACTGGACTTAACACCATTTATCACTAGGATTACACAGGAGAAAAGCCTTTTCTTTCCCCTGGGTTACTTTAATTCTGTGAAAAAGCTAACCAGTTTATACCAGAATTCTTCTTAAAAGAATTCATACAGACTTACACATACTCAATGAGGGGTTTTCAAGGAAGTGTAACCTTTATTTTCATGCAAACAACTGACCCCACCAGCTTCTGAGTCCCTCTGAAAAAAACAATCCTTACTTAATAACTAAATAGGAAATTCACTCTTTTCCCCACTGAAATTATAGATTACACTGAAATGAGCACCTTCAGATTACATGTTTTCTTCTCTCTGGAAAAAAGAAAACCGTGCAAAACATCTCACTCCAGTTCTTCTTGCCCTCAAGGCAAAATAAGAAAGAAAAATGTTAATATAACCTGACATTCCTAAATGCAAGGAGTAAAAAAAAAATTACAGTGGTTCTATCTGCTTCCTAAACAAAACCCCCAAAGTCTCTCTCATTTGGAAGTAACCTCTAAAAATAATAGTGTTTACTTTGCATATATACACAAGCACATTCATAGACCCTTGTCAAAGAAATCTGGAAAATAAAATCACTTGTTTCATTGTAATTTCCTATTATAGCTAGATAAATCCTTCACCACATTATTATTTCTCCAGCTTTGAAAGGAACTGAGATCATATGTAGTCATTCCACCATATTAGACCTTTTGTGAAATAAATAGAAACATTTACATTTGTTGTGAGTTTCAGTCAGTTACAGTTCAAATCTGTAAGGAAGAACCAAGTATGAAATACAAATGAAGTTGGTTAGCCATATGACCAGTTGATACCACTGCTTTACTATACCATTCTAATAAATCAGTAAAATAAAGCCCAAACTCTAAAATATTGTCTGATAAGGGAGACAGAGTTTCAAAAGTCCACAAGAAAATCAGAACCAAAACCGGATAAGAATCTCCATCTTTGCCATTATGTATAAACATTCATATATATAATACCTCATCTGAAAACATATCTGAAATATATATCTGTACAGAATAGTTTGGTATTAACAAATTGGACTGTGTCCTGAAAGATGTTGAGCTCTTTTTAAAGACAGGAATAGAACCCTTGAAATCACAAGAAAGACTTTTGTTGACCTCTGCAAAGCCCATGGAGAGCAAATCTCCCACTGCCACGTAATGAACAAAACAAAATCACAATGATAAACTGACATTAACAGCTGCATAGTGTTTGCAAATGTTATTTGTTCTTTTAAGCCAAATTTTTGTGATTTTTATATAAAATTGTAATGTGTGTGAATAAACAACTCTTTAATAATAAATCCCTTTATTGTTATAAATGACAGAACATATTTTTCATGCTGATATGACCTGGTGAAAAGAGAGTTTTATCACCATTTGTTTCAGCCACATGTTCTCATTCACAATATTGCTTACAGAACTAAAAAATATTTATCTTATGGATTAGAATGCTGGTTTATAGCAGATTCCACAGTGTTACATGATGCTAATGGGGTGAACTCATAACACAAAATATTATAGCCTCTTTACTAAATCTTCACTCAACCTTAGAACTAAAATCTTTTTGAAGTACTATTTACTTAAGTTTTCTGATCCACATTTCTGATACTACATTTCTCTACTTTAGAAAAAGGGACAGACAGAGAGAAAGGAAAACACGAAAAGAAAAGAAGGAGGAAACAGAAAACGGATCAGGTGTATTCTTTCTATATCCCATGGCTTTTTACTGTTTTAATCTTCCCCAGCCCCACACTTAGTGAGTATTTTGGGGGATGGCAGAACCCTTTATTTTGGCATTTTGCAGATGTTCTGGAGCCTACAAAGTAATTTCAGAAGTTGTAGCCGAGTTCTATCCTTTTCTAGGTACTGACCTCTCATTTCACTGGGATTTTTAGGTTATTACTGGATTACAGACTTGCCAGACACCAGCTAAAGTACTGGAAGGAAATAGTGGACTTCTTTGTTAGCTCCTTTGCAAGACTTTGGCTAGGCAAAGGAGTTCAGCGTTCACTTCTAAAATATTTTTGTTCTTAGTTGTAAAGATGGAAGGGAATTTATCAAGGTGAACTCTGCCAAAACGAAAAGAAAAAAAAAGAGGAAGGAAAAAAAAAACAACCAAAAAACCCGCAACTAATAAACCATAAGATTGAAAATCTTTATTCTACTGTATACTCAAGAATTATTTCAGGATGTGGCAATTAAGTCCTACAGTAATTTAGCATTCAACAATGAAATTCAACCAGTTGTTCTGAACTTGGCAAAAGACCCTCATTCCTTTTTTCTGGCCCTGCCCTCCAATAAAGGATACAGAAACAAAACCAAGCCTCATGTTTTGCCGTTTTTTACCACTTTCAAGACTTGCTCTGCAAAGACCAGATGCACAGTCTGTAAATCCTAGAGATTAGAGAGCTTCTCTGATCTGATAGAGAACCACAAAGGAACTATGCACAAATTAAGAGCAATTGAATAGAAAGTAAACAAAGAGAAGTCATGTCTAAAAGAAATATATTAGTTTGAAATTTACAGTCTAAAACCAAATTCAAGTCAATGTATTTCTAGATTATCAAAGATTGACTTGATGCTCTAGGTTGTACTGAAACCCCTACATTTTTTTGCAAGTTCACTGTCACTATACCCTTTGGAGTTCTGAAGTTCTGCCTCTGCAGCTTCAATAGTGAAGAAATTAAGAGATTGATAGAAAAAAATTCATCTAAAGCCTCTGATTTTAGTGAAACTAGCTATGGAGTGAAACTCTGTATGAAGTACAACAATTATGCAAACTCTGAGTCTGAGACTGAAGGAACTCAGATTGATTTCCCAATCTGTATCAAATCAATGCTTATGACAACTTTAAAGGAATTTATTAAACTTAACAAATTAAACTGAGTAAACTTGCACTGTTAAAATTCTCATCTCTCTCAGTTAAAAAAAAAGTCATTATGATAGATTGTTGTTCACCTACTCTTCTACCAGTTTTAAAAAGCTGAACTAATAGTACAGGCATAATATCATTTACATCCTTCACTGATTTGTGTCCTTCATTCTTTCATGGTCTAACCATCAACTAGATTAACCACACATATTCAATACAAACATCATTTTTCAACACTATAATATATATTTAAAATCTAAAACCACTGTGATAGAGTACAATCATGAGAAGGGTCTAAAGATACAACCTTCAATATAGTTAATATTTTACTGTGAGGTAATACACGGATTTGAAAAATTGCTTTTAATTTTTTTTTTTTTATACCCTATAGAGTTTCCAGTCTAGGAGTGAATTTTAGGAGATTGGGGAGAAGACATGGCGGCGGGGGGGTAAAATGAGGGTTGAAAATTTATATTCTGAATTAAAATTTTCATTCAATCACAAGTATTCAGTAGTTAGGATCTTAGGAAAAACAAACAAATAAATGCTGCAACATTAACAGTAAGAATCAAGTGAAATGGTAGCACTGCTATGTGTTCAAGATTTGGTTTTTAACCTGTTACAGATACTTTCACTGCATCTCCTTGAATCCTACATCGCAGGCTGTGACTGCCATATGAAGTGACAAAAGCAACTATCAGCTCTAGCTGCTGTCACTGTAGCAAGGTCCCTCCTTAGAGCCCTGCTCAGCAAGAAGCCATGTGAGCAAGTGCTCACCAGTACTGAAGACAGAAGGACATTTAAAAAAAAAAAAAAACAAGCAGACCCATGCAAAAGCAATAAAAATCATTAATAAATTCAACACCTACAAAGCTCAACTGTGATGCTAGCCCTGACTTACATTAGATTAAATTGCCATTCTTTTTAACAGCAATTTTGCAGGGAATTTTGAAAATCATCATGTACTTTTTTAGAGAAATATGTACTACATCAGTTCAGTGGTTTAATACTTACGACTATTTGCACATCTGCAGTGCCAGTAAACAGAAGAATGGGTAGGATGAAGATTATCTTTGTTTACTTCTTGAAGTATCAGCTACCTGCTATATATCTGAGTGTTAATAAGCCCTCAGCATAGTGCCATCATAGTACATATGCACCACATGTGGCCATCCATTACATAGGAAATAACATCATGCAAAAGTTATAACATACTTGCAATATATTAAAAACTAAATCCATATATACATTACATGCACTTTCTTGCAATGACTATAATAAACCTTAAGAGTAAGCCAGTTTTCACTAATTATTTCATAGTTTTTTTCAAATATGTCTATTATAAAGTTAAAAACAGACAAGGGGGGAGGGAAAGGAGGAAGGAAGACAGAAAGGAATTCTGACCAAATTCCCTAACGGCAAAGTATCACCCATGAGGAAGCTGTGACATGCTAAGAGCTTTATCCTGCAAAACAGGGCTAACTCTACATCAATAAAACTGTCTGCATGAATTCTCACAGCTGGGTGATAAAAAGGGAAGGAGGAGAGGAGCTGGAGAGCAGCTCAGCCTTTCTTCAGTGGTTTATGCATCTAATGCAACAACTGGAGGGATTGATCCGGTATGTACCGTATGGGTGCAGTATGTCAGACTGCTCTCTGTGCAAAAAGTGCTGCACCCTGAACAGTTGGTTTTACTCTCGCATTCGTTTGCTTCATTGATGCCATTTCAGTGTCTCTCTCCCTCCCACTGAGCTGAATTTCAGGGACAGAAGATATGACCACAGCACTTTTGTGACATAATGAATGAATGAATCCCTGGTTGTCAAGCCACAGATGGCCTAACTAGTTCTAAAGTTTATAGGAAAAGGAGAGTGGAGACAAAACCCCATTGCCTCATTATTCATGTATTTTGGTAAATATTATTTCATATTATTGTTGGAGGTTAATAACATCACTGCTATCCCTCCACTCATGGGCTTGGAAATTAGGGACACTACAGAAATAGGCAGTATCTGAATTGCTTCTTCTTCCAACACACATGTAAATTTGAAAATGTAAATAAAACAGATGTTATGGATGTGTAGTTAATTTCCTTCATATTTCACATGTGATGTTCTGATAGTCTTCCACAACATAAGATACATCAAAACTTCACTGCATTTCTCCAGATTTTTCCAGAAAAGCAAAACAGGAAGAATGTGAATGAACTAATTTTTGGACGATCTTAGTAAGGACTGCACTAAACAGAATGAAACTAAAAGCTTCACCTAGGAAAAATCCTTGCAAGTAATAAATACATTTAAACAATATTAACTGCAGATTTTTTTCTATACTACAGAGGAAACATCATTGATTCACTTAGTAGCAGAGAACTTCCTGATAGCCTTAGACCTCTTCCGATTTGTCCTCTGCCAGGATGTACAGATGAGCCCCTGTGTGAAAACACTGAGTATGTGTCTTCACTCAGTACCCAACAACTGTACACTTTTGCAGATGTGTAGGTGTTATCCTATCTACTAGGGAGACAGAAAACTGGCTGTACTAAAGCAGTCACAAGATAAGGGCTTTGCCTTTTGGGGGCAGCCATGATGAATACTGCAAAAGGAATCAAAGAACAGTAAAACAGCTTCCTGTTATATGGAAGAGAGAAAATAGTGCACCACTTACAGCAGCAGAGAAATACCATCAGTTTGAAAGACTGCATATATGTACAACTATGCCTGTTGGATGCAGGAAGGAACCTAGACACAGCAAGTCAAGAACCAAAACTTATTGAAGACACTCTCCTGTAAAAGGAATCTGAGGTTTTCAGACTTCCAATTTTATCTGTACTGGCCAAGGAGCCCACTTTCAGGCATTGGACATCCTTTTTGAAATCTAGCTATGACAATGCAGGAAATTATGGTCCCCCACTGCTGAATCCCTCAGACAGCACATCCCTTTGGATCTGGTGGTAGAGATATTCATCTGGTAAGACTTATCCTTTTTTTTCAGTTAAAATATGTAGATTCAGGGCACATCCAGTACTTAGTCAGCTTACGGTAGGACAGCAGATTTCAACTGAAACAGGTTAAGTAGCTGTTGTTCGAGCAACTTAGATGGCAGCTTTAAGCAAATAGTACCCTCTGGTATGAATGCAGTGATGAACATACTTTCCTTTTTCACATTAAGAGAACAAGAGAAGGTGGATGTGAACATATTGCTTTGCTATTCCTTCAGGAATAACAGTGGTTTAAAATTCTTTACAGTAAAAACCTTTTCAATGACAGCAAGACTAATTAAAAATAAATAAATAAAATCAAGAAACCATCATCTCCCTGAGATGTCTCCAGAATTTAAGTGGGCAAAAGTTGCAAAACCAGGTTCTGTGATTCTACAGTGACATAGAAGTAAAAGCTGGAAAGAGAAAAGTCTTAGTGTAATCATAAGCAGCTACAGAAACTCTGTGTCCCAGCTGTGATCTCAGGAGAGCCATATTAACATAGGGGTGTTGCTAAATGTATGTGTCCCAAATAGTTGAGACCCATGGAGACCAGCTTTAGATAATGAGCAAAAGGAGGTTAGCAATTGCTGAATACAAGCAGAAGTAGCACAGCCCTTCATGTATCTATCCCCATACCACCTATAAAACTTGAAGTGCATTGAACATAACATTTAACTTTGGCTGAACTTGATAAACAACTTGAACAGGGTAAGAAATGCTTAAGTAGCCTCTCCTGCTTTCTGTGCTAACCCACTAATAATTCAAACATATTTAGGCAGCTTCAACTGCAAGACATAACCCAGTATGTCCTTAAGCTTTCCAGCACTAAGTACTATGGCTCAGCTCTGCAACAGTATTTATGCATGCAAGTCCCACTGGAGTCAGTGCAGTACATCTCTGGGTGTCTAGGTGCCTAGACATTTGTGTTGATTTTTGGATACAAATTTCTTTTTAGAACAGGCTTTTGCACAAAAGAGGAACCATGTATAATACAGTGGTAAAATCGCAAAAAAAGCAATATAGTTTGCTTTTGGCTAATGCCACATTAATCTTTTTATATATATATATTGTTTAAAATATTAAAAGGCCTTGATTTTAAGTTCCTCACTCATCCACATACCATTTTGCCTGGTCCCCCATGTTTGTGTATCTTACCATGGGAAGTTCATTATGTTCCTGAAGATGAAAGAGAGGAAGGCAATAACTGGGAGCTTCCTGGTGAGTCAGGAGAGCATAGAAGGCAGCAGAGTTCTATGCAGAACCGTCTGTCAGAACTAAGGGGATGCATGCACTGCTGAAGTGCTTTCTTAGGAGATATTGCAACAGAGGTGTACCTGCGAATTTTCAGTCCAGATTTGTTCATAAGTTACTTATTCATCCATTTTTGACTTGCTAACATGTATCTAAGCCCATTCACTAAAATACAGTTAGTTTCTGGGCTGAAATAAAAGACAGTAAATGATAAGCATGAGATGCTTGCTTCTAAAACAGTTTTTCAAATCTTTCTAACTTCTAATCTCTTTCTTTCCAGTCAAGCAGATGAGGTTAAGCAGTTTTAAGATACTTTGTTTGGCTTTGTACCAGAAAGAAGTGGAAGAAGAGATAAGTGCAGACAGAAACTCATTTCACCTGTGTGCCAGATGACCCCTGCACTAGCTGCAAGCAGGCAACCTGCAGCTGAAATCAATGCCCAAACTCTATGTGCTACAGCTGATTGAAGTGAGTGACTTTGATATTCCCCCAAAGCACCCAAACGAGGAATGCTGAGGCAGTCCTATCTGTCTTCACACTCAGTGAAGTGAGTGGCAATTTTTTTTCTCTTAGACCTGAGAGCTTTCAGTGAGGATGTGATAAATGACTATCACTTGCAGACACTTCCAAAGCAAAATCTAACAAATCTGTCTTGGCCAGAGGCCCAAAGTACATTTTAGTAAACTGAAAATTGCAAAATTATTTTTATCACCAGTTACCTTAGTTACGTCATTCCTTAAAAGTTTGATGGAGTTTGGCCTCACAAAGTAAGAGTGGGTTCTCTCATAGCTGCAGCAGTTCCTGGTATACAGGTCTGCATAAATTCACTGAAGAAGTTACTTAATGTTTTATGTTACTAGTAGCTTTTGTCTTATGGCATCACTGAGAGGAGGGGAAAACAGTTTATAAAAAAACAAGGAACCCATTTTACCCCATGACCTGAACCTTCATTCTTTTCTCTCATGCCAGACCAAACTCTCTTGCAGCCTTGGAAATGTTTCTTTAAGTGTTTTCCTGCCATTAATTTTCATTGTTGCATACTTCTGCACTTGTGTAAGGAGAACTTTAGTGACAGATGAAACAGAAACAACTGTGAAACTACAATAAATAAATTGTATGTCAAAGTTTTCCAGGGAGAAGAAAAGTGCCAACAAGCGAGGTAAGCTTTAGTGATGAGCAAAAAAAATCAATTAAAATACGGCGACTTTAAGGCATATAAAATTTTTTTTAAAGAAAATTATTCTTTTAAGAAAACATTGTTAAATAGCTTTAAAATATAGGAAAAACATCCTTCTGTTCATAGCAGAAGCTCTTAACTCATGAAGAACAGGAGAAATTTCTTCAGCATAAACTAAATTTAATGCTTTCATTTGATCTAGCTAAAAAGACAAGAAATAAATTGATTCATTGAGAAGGGCATATCAGTCTTTCTGTAATTATCTATTAAACATTGTCATTTTGTTTTTTTCTCAGAATTTCTTACAGAGGAGCACAGTCTTTTCATATTTCTTAATATCTAAACCTGTTTATCCATTTTTACCCGTGAAAAATTGGTGAAATGGTCAACTCAGAGTTAAAAATTTTGAAGTGAAATCATACCCTTCCTAATATCAGCGATGTTTTTTCCCACTGATTTATATCCTAGATGTGGAATTTTTCTATTTTTCTGAGTCCGGTTGTCTGTAACTGAGCACACATTGCAGTATGTTGTATGTTATAGAAAAGTTAGGTATGAAAAATGTCCACCACTTACCTTTCCTTCTCAGAAGAAATTCATTCTAAGGAGGTTCAGTTGCATAATTAGCAATGTACAGTGAATACAAATGGTGTTCAAGGTTGACCAAGCCCCTCTTGTTGCAAGTTTATTTGAATACTTGGAGTTTCTCTTCTTTTATAAATTACCCAGCTCTATAACTAAAGCTTTTAAGCCTGACTGCAGATTGGATGACTTAAGAGTCACAGTGTTGACAGTAACACTGAAACAGAAGGATGTACCAGTGGTTCAAGGACCAGGCAATGTTGCGGGAAATGCAAATCCCATTCTTTTTCTGTCCCAAACTTCCTCTGTGGTCCTTGACATGTTATTTTAGCACTTTGTACAAGTGTGCCCAGTTCTGAAATATAATTATGCCTTTAGGGCCCCACATGTGTTGTGGTAGTGATGTGACTTACACAAGAAACTAAAATAAAAAAGGAGCACCTGGCCAAAGTGAAGTTATTTACAGACCATCTGTAAGGGTATGCAAAAGTAACATAATTTTTGGACTTCAATCCCATAGGTAGTCCCATGTGAACAAACCTGTGAGCTTTTATGGACTTTTTTTTTGTTTGTTTTGGGTTTTTTTTTTTTTTGGTTTTTTTGTTGTTGTTGTTGTTATTTATCTTTAAGGCAGCTACCTAGAAGCCTGGGGCTCTGCTCACGCTGTTCTAGACTCAGAATCAGGACAATCAATGCACTTTTTTTTTCTTACAATAGCAATGCAAATAAACAGCTAAATCACGGACTAAATTACATGAACTGAGAAAATAACTTTTGATAGTGTAACAGTGAAGACTAATGCAGAAGACCAGCCAAGAACACTATTAACGGCAAGACAGGACAAAAAAATTATGCTAGTGATGAAAAGAAGATAGTAGTGGTGAACAGCTTCACCTCAGATAGGAGGATGGTGTCAAGTGTAGTGCTTGTAAGATGAATGCAGAAATGCCAGTGAGTTGGATGGAATAACACAAAGAAATGAAAACACTTATTGTCTATGCTGGCTTACTGGGTAAACCCAAATTCCCCAGTGGTCATTCTCCCAACACGAACGTTTTCCTGAAATGACAGTAAGAGTGCTAAATCCTGTCATTTTTCCTTTAAGTGAAATCTGGATGCAAAGATGGAAAAAATAATGGCTTAACAAAAAGTTCACTTTATTGTATAATAAGGCATACATATACACGCACATACAGACCTGCATTGTAACAGGCATAATTACTGTGTTTGTATCTTGTTCCAACATACAGGCCATTTGCTGAAATGAAACACCTAGGAGAAAAACTGTAATTCATTTTGTTGCTTAACTTTTGTTATATTGGTGGGTTGGCAGCCACCTTCATATCTCAGGCTGGAGCCCACAGAGCAGACTGAAGAGATACTTAACCTCTTAAATCATGTCTCTTATTTTCTGTTATCTTACAATTCTAAAATTTCTTGGCAAAAGAAGCAGGAGGTTAACAAGAGAAGTTCTTGTTTGTAAATTGTACTTGTGTTTATGGCCAAAGTAACAGCCCTTAAATGCAGGTTCACAAATAGGATTCCAATCTGCCTAAGTGTATCAGGTCTTGTTCAGTCAATTCCAAGCTCTTTCAACACATTGTACAATTTGCACATTTCATGATTAAATCTCAGTTTTGTTCATTAAATGCTGTGTCTTAAGGAACTACCAAGTTCAGAAGGACCTTATATTGATTTAAAACTCAATTTTCTAGTTTCTCATTAAGAAGAGTATTATAGCCAGTGGGATGTGGTGACACCAGAACAAGGTCTCCTTCAACTCAAGCACTAGAAGTCAAATGTTATGTTGCGTCTACCCCATTTTTGTTTTCTGTTCTTTTTCTGGACATGTATACTTCTTCCTAGGTGTAAATATGGATTCAGGTTGTATTGTCAAGAGTTTACACACATGTACAAGAAATAGCTCAAGAAGTAGAAATACTTTTCCATTGAAAATGTGACCTCTTAAAAGTATTGTAGAAATTATAAAGCTTCCTTAAAGAACTTCCCTTAAATGCAGTTTGGAGAATACCTGACATAAAAAAGGAAAAAAAAAAAAAAAAAAAAAAAAAAATCAGTAGGGCAGGAATTGGAAAAATACAGCCAACTTTTTAGTACACGCTGACCTGAGACAATTCTCCCAAATATATATTTCCCCTAAGAGCTGAATTTGACAAAATTTTCACTTACACTTGCCTAGTTTTAAATCAGTATCAGAATAGAAGAATCTGAAATAATGTTAACTGTACTACTGACTTGAAATTGTATTTCCTTCTGGAAAGCTAACAGTTTTAAGTCAGGTAATATGTTTATATCTAGGAAAAGGTAATGGATTTTCTTGAACTAACTTTTAAGTTCACTCTCAAAATTCACTGGTGATTCTAATTTTTTAGGACCTACCCAGTAGAGGTTATTACATACCTCACAATTAACAGTGAAGAGAAACTTTCCAAACGTCTTCAGAAAAAGTAACTGATGGACTCAAAAATGTTTTGCTGCATTATCAAAAGTTTCATTTATTCTTTCACAGTGCACATCATAACCTTGAAGCCAAACAGCTGGAAGCTGTGCTGTGTGTCTATGTTACACTCCATACGTTATTACTACCATCTCTGTTAACAAAGTACATTCTTTAACTAAATCCTTCTTCTCAAAGTAATATTTCTTTAAGTCTTAGACACAATGTGATCAATGTTCTGCCACCAAAGTTTATAAATGAAAAACAAATGCTGAGGGTTTGGGGGATGGTGGCTGGAGAGTAATTTTTATTTAAATGTTGATCCAAGTTATCCACTTTTTAGTTGATCTTGTGTTATCATTTTATCTACATACTCAAAAAGCCTTTCAGTAATTTGTCACTAATAATACAGTAACACACCATATATCTAAACCTGCCCTGCACTGTACCCCAGGAAATAAATTGTATACAATGCTTCCCATTAATTTTCTAATGACATCATTGTAGAGAAGACGAGTATACACATTTTTTCAGCTATTTGTATAGTGAGCAACTGCTACTACTTTTAGGTGGAGGAAACAATACTAAATTCTGGTAAGAAGACTCAGAGGGTTTGCATTGAATATGGATGCCTACCTAAATATCAAAAACTTGTCTATAAAGCCAGCAAGAATAGTGTACCTCTAGAGACTGTAAGGACTTCTGGCTTCTGGTTGGGACTCAAGCTCCTGGTCTGTTTTGCTGGGAACTTTAGATGGATCAAGTGTGCAGAGCAATGAAAAGAGATATCCAAGATGACCCCCTGCCTCTAATTTTGAATGCCTTGAAAACTTACTGTCAACATTGAGACAAAAACTTTTTAAGGACAGAGACTCTTTTTACTGAGTTACATCTTTTGTGTAGCTTTTTTGCTATTTTCAATTTAATCGTAGAACGATAGAATCGTAGAACAGCTCAGGTTGAAAGTGACCTCAAAAGATCATCTGGTCCAACCTTTTGTGGGAAAAGAAGCCTAGATGAGATTATCTAGCATCCTGTCCAATCACATCTGGAAAATCTCCAGTGATGGAGACTCCACCACATCCCTGGAGAGGTTGTTCCAGTGATTGATTGTTCTCACTTTAAAAAGATTCTTTCTTCTATCAAGCTTATATGACAGTTTACTGTTTCTGAATCATTCCGTGAGGTCCTATCTGCCTAAAATCAAACTAAATACAATTCAAACTATTGCTTACGTAGCTAAAACATAACCTTTAATATGGCTACCACCCAGGAGGCATCACCTATGTCCTGATAAACAATCTCTTACCTGTATTAGCAATCAGCTCCTGTGTCAGCAATCCAAAACAGAGCAGACAGAACTTTTTAGCAACCTCTGAGAGTAAAGAAGTGGGGGATTGTTCTGTTGTTTGTTTACATTGATAAGTTTTTTTTTTTTTAAATCAAAAAGGAGAAGTAGCATTCCTCACCAATGACATGTAAACAGTTAGGATTAGATGAGTAATACTTCAGTGGTCATATCATTCAGCTGGAAAGTTCCCTCAGGATTTCAGAGGAGTGGTGAGAGATGGGAAATGCTCTGACACAATAACCACCTACTCATTCCTTCTCCACAACCTGTTTTCCATGAATTCTCTCGTTTCTCTCTGCTATCTTCAAAAGACAGTGCTCAAGAGTGCCCCATGCAGGCAGTACTGCAGACAACGACCACACTGAGGGGAGACACTAGGCACCACTCCAAGAAGGAGGAAAGATGAGAGAGAAACCGCTTCAAACAGTGGAGGGGGTCAAAGGCCTGGAGGTGTACAATGGAGGAAGCTCTAACTTTACTTTGCAGGGAAAGAGTTATATGAACTACTGGGGAAAATATTTAGATTGTAGACAGTGGGAAAATTACATTTTGCCTGTATGAAATGATAACTGCTTATTCATTTCTTTCTACTGACTTGTCTTCCTTCCTCAAGAGTTGACAATGCCCTCAGTAAAGCCCTTAAAAATGTAGTAAACCACAGGAAGAGGCCTGGAGATGTTTCCAGTGCCCTGATCCTTTTATTTCATTTCAGCTTGCATTATCTGCTGGTTTTACATATGTCTGTTTCAACACATGCTGCTGAATTTCACAGCCTTGTTGATCAGTGTCAACCTTTTTTCTCTAAATGAGTAATTCCTGACCTACTGACCTGAATCTCCAGCCACAGCAAGTTTGCTTGAAAAATGCTAGTCTGGTATGACCAGAGCTCATTAAAAGACTACCATATTCTCATTTTCTTCCTCACTTTGTCAGTAAGAGAACAACACAGCACAGGTCATTAAATAAATATGAAGAAAAAGATCAACTCCTTGTATCATGATCTAAGGATTACACTATTTTACATGGTTCACATCCAGGTAAACTACAAGCTAAATTTTGAATACAGTAAATGCAAAAATAGCAGCTGTTTTCATGCTGTCTGCCTACCACTAGCTGACAGAGGAACCCAAATAATGGCCTTGGGGGGAAATCTGAGTTAGAGAATGCAAATAACTGCAAATTGTGGACCCCAAGCTCAAAGCAGAAGTCCACTTTGGACAGCTGTCCTTACAGGACTGTGTTATATGGTATTTTGGTATGATCTTTAGAACAAAAGAAAAGGTTAATTATTTTCAGTACCTAAGGATGCTGCTAATATTGTTTACAGATTCAGTGGCAAAGGGGTTTACTTCTGTTTTCTTTTTTAGTTTTGCTCTTCTTGCAATCCTGTATCCTAGGGCAGGGGATTGCCTCTGTGCTTAAGGATTTCTGCATAAAACTAAGAGGTGAAAGCTATTCATATGCTGAGTCAATCATTATGTAACAAGTTCATATTCTTTTGCTAGCTTCCACATTCTCACTTCAGTTACAGCATTACCCTATGCATTTTCATCTCACTATACAATCAAGGACATTGCATGGAAGATCTGTGCATGGGATTGGTATGGTTATATTAAAAAAATACTTAATTCAGCATTGACAACTTCACCACATGAGGTCAAGAAGTGCTGACATAATATCCCCACAGGGCTTTTGGAAATAAAAAAGGCGAAGACAAGAGAATGGAAACAGTATGTAAGACAGAAAGACTGAACAAAAAGAACAAGAGACTGTTTTGTAGAAGTGATTTCCAGGGTTCAAACAGTTACTGCACATCTAACTAAAATCCAATTGTTCTCATCCATGATCTTTAAAGCATTTCTGCTTCTCACAAAAAGTTACACAGAATATTTTTGTTTTCTGTTTTATAATCCATTAAATCAAAAACACATGAATGAGGCTTATGCAATGACATATGGAAGTCATTAATGCTGCTTTAGTTCTCAACTAAGTACCCAGTCCTGTACTCCTTAAGTAAGAAAAACTCTTACTGAAGTCACTGTGAGTTTTTCTTGCATAAAAGGAAAAAAACCTGAGTACTAAATGTAATGATCTGCAGGCTACTAAAATTGCCCAGTGACCCCTATGTCAGTCCCTTTTAATAATAGACACTCTTTTTTGCAGGATATAAATTCTTGCTATACAGTGAGTGATTGTTTTCTGTTCAACCGGGGAGCAATTTGGCTTCCACAATGTCAAACACAAAACTCTCACTGACCTTTATAGGAAGCAGGATTAAGACTTTTACATAGTTCCTTTATAAGAAATCTTCTGTCTCTACAGGCTGTCACCTTCTCAGCTAGCTGTAGATATGAGTGGGCTGCTGTATGTGTCAGTCACATGTTTCTTGACAAAAAGAGTGCAGAAAAGCTTACCTGAACATTGCAAGGTGAAAACTGCAAAAATCAGAGACACTCAAAGCCCTATATCTATTTTCTACAGAAAGGCTCCTATTAGCCTTTTAAGGAGATAAACAAAAAATCATCATATACCTTTTTTTTTTTTCCCAGTTAACAAATGCTCCAAAGTACTATTGATCTTGATCTCAGCACAAGCTCATGGAAATCAGTGGCAAAAGAAATCTCTCATCACAGTAAATGGGAGTGGATTCAGAAATGTTTTTGCTTTTGTGAATTAAAACATATAGATAAGAAATTTCATTATCATTCCCAGTAAAGACAGAAATGGTATGTGAAGTCTCAGAATTCAAGTATTCTGCACCAAATTCTGCTCACATTCCCTGTTATTCTGACTTTTTATATTTGCATATTATTCTTCCATAAATAGGTCACCTTGGTGATTTCTCCATCCAAGCCATAAAGTCTTTGACACTGGAAAATAAAGATGGAAACTGAAGACTGGAAATAATTTTCAGTAAAATCATTAAAGAGAAATATGACATATCCTGACCTTCATGTGTTCCCTGCTCACCTGAACAACTGCATCTATTTATTTGTGATATAACATTGTATATTTGTGAAAATATATGTGCAAAACCCAAATTTATATAGACTTACATGGTCTCTGTAGTCCATTAGAGTATTTAAACATTTTTATTTTAAAAGATAAAATCTGTTCTTCAACATTGGAAAGGAGAATTTAGATAACACTGTGTTGTAGTACGATGATTACTTGTTCCAGTATTTTTCTTGGAACTGACTGATGATTCAAATCTCTGTGCATTCATTATCAGCTTTCTAGTACTTCAGAAATTCATTGCAAGATTTGATAGAAAGCAAGAGAGAGAAAAGAAAGAGAGGCAGAAGAATGAAGGGGGAGGGGAGGGGAGGGGGGAGGTGGGGAGGGGAGGGAAGGGAAGGGGAGAGGAGAGGAGGGAAGGGGACACAATGAACTGCCATCTAAGTGTCTTTCATGATGTGTAACAGGAATTCCATCAGGTAACATACTGCATATCAGTCCCACTGTAAGTGTGGCCAAAAGCAAGCTAATAAAAAAAGTAAGATTTCTACAGAATTTAATATATAATCTGGCTGGCAGTGAAGGAAAACAGTTCGGGCTGGGGGGAAGCTATTATTCTAAGTGGAATGTAATGAGTCATCACCAAGGTTGAAATAAACTCACTTGTTTCAACTTACTTAATGGAAAATTATTTTGTAGGTTACTTCGTAATATAGTGATTAGATTCTTAGGAAATTCAATGCTGAATGTCAGAATTTCATGGAGAATTAGATTTTCTCTATTCACTAGTACAGCAGTACACCACAAATTACACCAATTCCAATGTGCATTTCCTTCAAAATTTTATTTTACTGTATCTCTTATAGTTGTTTGTCCTGCAAATTATTTGATACAGTGTTCTCCAATTTGTCCTTTTTTTCAAGAATCAGATTGTGTCTAGGCAATATTTTGTATGGTTATGAGAACCTGAACAAACCAGCACTCCTCCTAATGGGCCATAAATGGCTTGTCTTCTCTTCTTTGCCCCCCTCAAATATCTCTCAGCTGTGAAAAGTCAAAGCTATCAAACAGGAATCCTCAGAAATTCTTGTGTTCAGCCTTACTGAATGCAACTCTTGACAGTGATCCTTCTAGCTCAGGTTGTCCAGTCTAATGTCCAAGCTCACAGAGAAGTTATAGCCTACAGAAAATTTTTCCTCATGCTAAGTTCAATAGTTCTAGTTTAGAATATTCTGATAGTAAGACAGGGAAAAATGAAATTAGTTTTTTCCCAGATCAAACAATGCTGAACAATAAGGACCTTTCATAGAAGAAAAATAGTCTGGTTTATGATATTAACCTCCAGATATGTGTGAAAGCCACACATGAGCCATGAAGTCAATGATTAATCAAATGAAATTCTTTCTATTTTTCTGAGCTGGAAAGGAAGAAGAAAGCCTTCATCCAGCTTTAACAAGCTAAGCTACATAATAACACACATTTCAAAATTAAAGTGCCAATTAACATTATGACAAAAAGTATTTCTGGTCACTTTGACAAAGCCACTAAATCCTTTACTATTCTAGAGTCAGATTTTAACATAATTCTATGCTGTTGTGATTACATATTTACTTAGAAGTGGACTACACAGAAATCACTGGATGGGAAAAGGCCAACTCAAACAGTTTTCCAGCAACCCTTCCAAGTTAAATCAAAGGAAGTGTTTGGGTGACAAAGAGCTCTTTACTTTAGCAACCACTGCTTACTACCTTAGGGACTACTGACTAAGATTCCTGTTTCCTGGTTGGTTTCTTGTAGATTTTGGACAGATGTTTCTGAAAGGTCAAGAGGATGGTCATTAATTTGCATGTGGCTTTTTCAGAGATGTGTGCATGAAATGTCTGTGACTCCTGTCTTCTTTTCACTTTAATGAAAGGAAACTCCCCCCCCCCCGGAATACAACTAAAGAGCCAATTAGTTGTCAATTAACTTATTATTAATTGTCTGCCAGTGGCACCTAAAAGATAGCATCTTATCTGCAACTAGAAGAGGTAGAAAACAAAACACGTCTCTGACACTGACATTATGAAAGTCGTAGGCTAATGTTTCCTCTATTTTAATTTCACTAGGTGGTAAGAAACAGGAGGGGGTATCGTGTCCCAGTGGATAGAATGGCAAAACCTCAGATGATTGCAGTGCTGCCAGAGTTTTACCCAAGAAGTTCAATCAGAGGGACAAGGACTGCTGGATGTATAGACTCCTTGTAACGTTTCATAAGAAAATGCTATTGGGCAAAGTTTACTTTTACTTTACTTAAGGTTTGCTGATACACTGGAACACTAACCTATGTTGAATGTGAATACAAGGTATAAAAAAAATATTATTTCCATGCAGTTATTTTGTTTACCTCATACATTTAAAACCACTTCATGAAAAGTGGGCAAGTATAAACATTGAAAGAGACTGTCTGGAGACCTCAGAGTGGATGTCCTGTTGTAGCTTAGGAAAAGAAGTAGACTTACTGATTAAAACAGCATGAAGCTTGTCATGCCATAAGTTCCCTTGTACCTCTAAAACTGCTGCAGATGAACCTCATTACCACTTTGTGGAAATAAAATTAAGTCCCATGATTGCTAACCAGATGTAGTTGGAGAATCCCTATCTGATGCAACTGGAAGTCAAAACACCTCAGTGGGAGCTGGCACAATGTTCAAGTCTGTAATTATCTTTGAATTTAAATACATATATGTATAAAAATATATGTGTATGTGTGTATACACATATATATGCATATATGTACATGTGTGTGTGTGCTTCCTGAGAAATTAAATTGCTCTTTTCAATAATTCTGGTCTTTTTCTTGCATTTCCAGGACAACATCTTCAAGAACATAATTGTGTGCTCTTGTACAGAGTTGAGTACTGAGATTGGGTTTTCCACTGCCCATTTAAGTAGAGGATTAAAACAACTTAATAACCAGGAGGTGAATAAAGACCACTGTATCCCATGCATCATCTCTCTACTACTTTTTAAATTAGCTTATATCTAGTGTCTTTCCTCAGATTTCTTTTTCCTAAAAAACAAACAAAAAAAAGGCAGAGTCACAGTCACAATGAATACTTTGTGATACTTTTACTACAAACATGGGAAGCATCCTATTTCTCACAATTAAAACAAAGTTTTTAATGAGTTTTATTAGATTAAAAATTATACTAGGTGAAGGCAGGTAGCATGGCCTACGTGCCAGCAAAGACACAAGGTAAATATTCTAAGATGCAGAGACAGTCATTATAGTATGTATGACATATACTGTAGAATTACCACAGATAAATGTCATAGGAATAGACATATGTATACAGGATAATTAAGTATCTGTCATGGCTGTTGGAATGCATGACACACCCATGAAAGGATGGATTCACCCATAATCAAATCTTTCCAGTTATCATAAATTTATCTGAGTGCATGCATCCAGCTCAACTAGTGGCATGTCATCGTGGTAGCTTATCCCAAGAAAAATCAGTTCATGCCTACTCTCAGAATCACACAAAAGCTATTTAGAGACTGTAAAAAGAAAGGCTCTGGATGATAGTTGTATATGATACACAGAAGTCAAGAACTGACAGAAAGTTTTACAGATATTCAGTAAATGCAAAAATATGCTTAAACCCATTCTTTTGCATCCTGGGCATAAGCGTCCAGGCTGTAGCAATGAATCTACATAGATTATGGCAGACAATTTACAAGACATATGTTTTAAATTGCTTTCAATACTTACTGTAAATGACTGGAATTATTCTGGATGAATTAAATCTAACGTAATGCAGATGTTGGATGTGTTAAAATTAGTGTTGTAGGGACAGAAGTGTCTGAACATATTCTGTCAATGAACTTAACTCACACTCAAGAGTTTCTACTGCTTGTCAAAAGAAATGGCTTCAAAAGTAACATCAGTATCCAGCAACAGATAGTTTAATATAAAGATTTATTAAAAAATTAAAATGTAACTGATCAACATTTTCCACCTAATGAAAATCCTATTTGAAAAGATATATTGTTTAGGCTTAAAAATTCCTCTTTATCAATGGAATGGATATAAAATATTCCATATATCAGAATTGTTTTGTTTGTTGCACTTAATCAGTTCAACATTTTCTTAGCAACCCCCTGCCACATAAGACAGGTAATTCAAGGTACCATTCTTTTTTCTGAGCCCAGATCCTTGAAGATTTCCTCTCTTGCAGTGCAGTACATCCTTCCCTCCTACCAAGCCTTATCATGGGCCTCATGAGGTATCCATGAGAAAGGGCAGTTCAGCAAGCCAAACAAAAACATTTGGAGATGTTACACATTTTTATTTAAGTAGGAAGTCCATTAGGAAACATATAATCCTTTAATGAACTGAAAGCTTCTGACACTGTTTCTGGGATTAACATTCCAAAAGTTCAATTTTTCAATTTTGCTCAGCATGAGAACAGAACTATGGTGCTTCAGAAGTTCCAGGTGAAACAAAAATTTCAAGTTTTACACCAGTTCTAGGTTTGGGCAAGCCAGTAAGAATACACATTTTACCAGGTCTTGCATATTAAGCATATTTAGTAAAAATTATTCTTTAAGCTTAAAGAAATCTGCTTCTTCATATTATGTGTAATATTTAAAGAGTTAAAGGCAAACTTTTGTCAATTGCTTGCATTAAACTTTTAACTCTAGAAAGGCAAATATCTGACACCAATTATGAACTTAATTTCCACTCCCCTTAGCCCTGTCACATCAACCTGTTGTTAATTTGGAGTCTTTTTTTCCTTTCTCATAGGTGTATTCATTCACAGTTTGGTCCCCTTCTGAGTGATCCCGTTAAAGATAATCCCATTTATTGAATCTCCTTTCTGAAAAACCATTTTATCCATTGCCCTGTCCGCCACAGTCCTGGAAGTCTTGCCCTGCCTAGCAGGGTTTGCAGTGTAGGTCAGAGCTTTCCAGGTGTGCTACT
Source organism: Pelecanus crispus (assembly GCF_030463565.1). Taxonomy (NCBI): domain Eukaryota; kingdom Metazoa; phylum Chordata; class Aves; order Pelecaniformes; family Pelecanidae; genus Pelecanus; species Pelecanus crispus. Next base: position 51,719,030 of record NC_134676.1, read on the forward strand.
GGTGGAAATCTCTTCTAGGGAAAAATTGGGATTCACTGTTCTTTCCTCCAGCTATTGAGGCAGCCCATCAGTAGACAATGACAATAATCCTGGGAATAGAAGAAAGGAATATTCTACTTTCATAGTCTTGGTTACCTTTTCCTTTATTTTGGTACTGTTAGGAGAAACAATTAAAACCAGAAGCATTTTAAATGAGCCCAATAACTGAGAAGTACAAGGATCAATACTGCACTTTCCAATTCAAAAATGATGTAGTTAGAGGAAAAGATCACCTGCTCTCAAGGTCATTCCCTGTTAAAGGCTCAAATCCACTTAAATCTGTGGGTATGTTTTCAATAGTCTAAGGATATATCCCAACGTCGACAAAATACCAGCAGAAGAAACCATTAGCATTCCTATGAATTATTCCCTTGCACTGTAGCAAACTAAACTTCCAAAATAATTGATGTCTGCTGCCAAATGCAGCCGGATGCCTCCCCACCATGTAACAGGAAGTTTGTGCTCCTGATGATGGGAGCCCTTAGTGGGGAATTACAGTACCCTGGCCTGCTTGCTCTCTCCTTCTCTGTGAGTTATGAGCTGTGAAACTAATAGTTTTGTCATTCATTGTGTTTCCTCTGAAGCTGCTAAAAATTAATGAACCATTCAACAAAATTCACATGTTCACCATCTAAGAGTCTGATCCTGGCAAATAAATCTATGTGGAGCTGGTTGGCTTTATGTCTCCCTGAGTCCTGATGATATCAGTGGGATACTGCATGGGTCCAACAGAGCAAATTCATGTCCAGGACTGAGCCTCCTGCAGCCTCTTTCTAACATAAATCTTTATGTGATACCATGAGTGGTTCACATGCTCAGAAAGTTGTTTGGCAGGTGTAACTCTTGGGCCAAATCCTTTTTTTTGTCTTATACTTACTTTCCTTAGGTTGAGACAAATATTTGGAAAAGACTTCTTTGATTATTTTGCAAAATAAAGGCTTTTATGTAGTATTATAGTTTATTTTGATGTTTTTATGGCACAAAGCAATCAATGAAGGTAGTTCCTGCAGATTTTTATAGTCAAGGAACCTTAACTCTAGAAGCCTAGAAGACTACCTTGTGTCGTAATTCTTTTGTGATACCTACAGCTAAAGAATAAAAAATCAAATGCACAAAATAAAATGGAAGTACTACACAGTCAGAGAGACTACAGTTTCAGAGGTATTACTATCCATTTATTTAAATTCTCTTATATTTAATATGCAGTTGTCTGGGTATCTATTGTCAAGGCATTGCAAGACTCAGTTTCAGTATACAACATTTAGATATTCTGGTAGGAGGTGGGAACATCACAGAGACTAGATACCAGTAAAGAATACAGGGCAATGACATTTCTTACATCTATCCATTGGATTGCTGAAATGAGCTTTCACATCTGTCAAACCAATTCAATAAAACATTTTAAATACAAAAATACTTTTAGTCTCATAATTCAACATACCAAGCCAAAGTGCTTTCAGCAAAAACAAGGAAGGAAGCAAGAGGGGTGTTACAGGGATTTAACAGGTATTGCATAATGAGTAAAGGGTAGTAGAAGTTGACCCAAGACATGCAGGAATAAATCCCTTGAAATCACTGAAGTTTGTCCCTTTTGCACTGAGATTTAATTTAATCCCAGGTGCAAAACTACTTCGACACTGTAACAAGCAAGCGTTATTATCGTCAGCCTGAAATGACACTATAGCTACAATGACTTTGCTTTGGTATAGGATGTCATTATTAGAGCAGAATAGTTCTTACATATCTGTATTTAATTACAGCAAAACAAATTAAATAACTCACTTATGATTAATTGGAAAATTAAATATTATGTTCTTATATTTGTCATTAAAATACATTTAGCTGTGATATGGAAGTAGTGCAAAACAAATTAAATGTTTTTTACCTTTTAATTAACAAATTAAATAATTTGTTAATACAAAAAATGACATGACAATATTTTCAATACTCAAATACCAGTAATTAATTATTGTAAAGCAAATTAATTTGTCCTGCATTTCAGTTAATGGTCTGAGCTAATTACATGGTAACGATTCCATTACTAACAGCTCCATCTTTTAAGTCTCTGCTGAAATTTACAGATAAGGCAGAAAAAGAATCCTGCTGCTTAGTTTTGGGGGCTAAATATTTGCTAAACACACAGTGTCTTCTCATAGAGCATAGAACAGTGTTAAGCTTACTATCTCTTATAAAGAAAATATTAAAAATTATTTCTTTGGATAATTTCTCCCAGTTTTTCTAACATTTATTTAGCTTTCCCTACATAAACAACTGCAGCTCCTACCAGCTCCAAAAACTGTGATAGCATCTCCTGCATAGGCCAAATTCTGAAGTTTTAAAATTAATCACATAAGGAGCTGATCATTCCTTGTAACCTAATTGCATTTTGCCAAGATTTCCTGATGGGACCACTCAGATTAATCACCTACTTCTGTTTTCCAGTTTTGCCAGCCCTTCTTCCTGGCTAAAGTGAAATTTATGATGAAAAACAAAAATGAAGACAATTCAGAATGTTAGTTTCTGGTTTTCATCAACGTGTCAAATTTGACCAGCTGTGCTTTCCACATGCCTCTGAGAAGACACAGAGCCACAGGAACATCCAAGATGTTGATCTCATCTGATAAGAAGACTGAAGGATGCTGGGACTCTACAGAGAGTTTGAGATTAGAAGTCCATCACCTCTGTAGTGAGATGAAGACCCCATTTCTACTCCAGGTCAGGTAAAATAAACCAAATTTCTGCTTGTATAAATTGTGTCACCTTCATCTAGAATGTTGGCCCAGCCTCCTAGCTCAAAAGACCATGTATTTCACCCTTGCAGCTTTGCAACACTCATCAAATGGGCCTGCTACTTCAGCACAGTCATCACTCTGATGAGTCTTTGTGTTGCAAATTTCTTTCCCTCATCTAAACTGCTATATTTCAGGAAAATGATCTCTTCAGGCAGTGCAGAGCTGTGTGGCCTCCTAGGACTGCATTGGAGACTAAATGTTTTTGTCTCAACACTTTGAAGACTGATAGTGCTAAATTCCCTTTGAAGTAATTCGAAGACAAAAGCTGTTAACCTTATTACCTTTGAAAAATCTTCTTTCTGCAAACACATAAAGGAACTTTACAGTTCCTTTTCCTGAATCTGATTTCCTGATTCTCAGAGTTCAAGCAAACTGGACTATAGCTGTAAATAGATATTAAAAATTGGACATTGACATTATGTCTATCTTAGCCACGATGAAGTTACTTATTGATACTATTTCTATTTTATTATGCTTTTTTCTTCATATTTACACATGCTGTCTTTAATACAAGCTGAGTAGAATGTGTCCTTCTGTAACATTATATGTAAGACTGAATATAATAGAAAAAGCAAGATACTGTACTACCTTCCCATATTGCAAAGCATATAAGCAAAGGAGCAACACTCACCTGACACTTCCTGACAGAACTGATACTTAAGCAATACTAAGTATTTCTTAATTTTTGTAGCTGGCATGATTTTGAATCCTATAAATGGAAGACAAATATCAGCAAGTCCAGAACTAGTGAAAGCAGCAGGGAGGAGTACCCAACACTCTAAATTACATGCACCTTTGCCAGGTAATGTACTTTAAAAGGTAACTTTTGCTCTTTAATCTTGGACCTAGATATGGAATTCCCACTGACACCAATAAAAATTACAAGATGAAGACAAAGGGAAGAAATCATCAAGACTGTCTACACAAAGTACAGTAATTAATGATTTTTTTATTGTTGTGCCAGATCTAACAAAATGGAAGAATATAATTAATGTAGGACAGGTGGATCCAATACAGTTATATTCAGATTTGCACCTGAACTTTCTTGTATCTAGAAAGAGCTTTTGTTACTTACAACACTGCTTATTCAAGGATATCAAGTGGTTTTACAAATATCAGTATTATAACCTGAAAAGTAGTTAAAGATGTGGAATGCATTTGGAAAGGTGAGGAAGTGTTTTACATGGAATAATACAACAAATCATTGAAAGAACCAGTGATATAAGTTAGCAATCCTAATTATTAATCCTGTGTTCTACCAAGGTAATGATGCTTTTTAATGGAAAAAAAAATCCATTACTATTTATAACAAGTCCAATAGTTATGCTTTTATACTGAAATAAATCAATTTACAGAAATAACTAAACATCTTCAAGTTTATAGCTGAAATACTCTAGTTTGTAGTTTGCATACAGTAGGTGAAGAGCTAATGGGTCTTTTTCCAGACTAGAAAAGCAAATGACATTAGTATTTTTGAAATCTATCCAAGCTCCAAGTGTTTATATAGTAGTTGGTAAACTCTAACAGCTGGCCTGAACTGTAACTGCTGAACTGAACAGGATACCTGGTCTAGACATTTAGACACAGATGACAGAATCCTAAATTATGCACTGCTAGTATGTGTGTTGCATATTTCATACACTTACACTGCCTAAGTAGACTTCAGTGAGCAAAACTGCTAGGACAATTCATACCTTTTCCAAAGAAATCTGTTTTCATAGCACTCTCTGGGTTCTAAAATTACTTTTTATAACGTTATGCTTAAAAGAGTAAGCCTTAAATGCCACACCACAAAATTTCAGAGACCAAGTTACTTTTATTTTACACTATTATCTTGTGACCTCTGCTAAGTCCAGTGTTTCCCTTTCATGGCACAAAACACCTGATCTTCAGGTAAGGATCTTCACTGGGGTCAGAGAGCCCTGAGCACAAATCTGTACTCTGCAGCAGAGACAGAGAGGGGAAAGAGCAGCTTGGGATACCTTTCCTCCCAGGGAACTTCACTTGTGGGCTATAGGGTATTATGACACTCCTTCAGTTGTTAGTCTGATTATACTGAATATTTTATCAGATGATTAACATAAATAATAGCTGAGTAAAGAGTTCAGAATGGAGGTTGTTTAGGGCATTCATTCATGACAGGATAGCTAAAATTGATCTAATGAATATTGCATTAGACAGAAAACAGCCTATTTCAAAGCATCCTATAGCCTGATGATCAGAACACTTTTCCTGAGGACATATGATGAGGACTATTTTCTACCTAAAAGAGAGGAAAAGATATAAATGTTGTCCTCCATGCACTCAGTCAACCATTAGATAAAACAGTGGGGATGTTGGCAGCAGCAGTAGCACCAGTTTGAGCATTCTGGATCTGGTCCAAACATGTTTTCTTCCAGCTAGAATTATGCACTGAATTTAACTCAGCTTCATTAATCTAACTCAGCCTTTCACATCTGTCAAATTCAAATTGCAAACTAAATTGGAAAAAAAAATGAGAAGGAGAACAGGTAGATGTGATATCTCTTATAGTCCTTGTTTGCAAGGTGAAGAGTAGATAATTCTCATTCAATTTATTATTACCAAGTAAATATTTCCTACAACAAGCTTAATAATTGTAAAGAAGAACGTAAATGTCAAGGATCTGAAGTAGGTAAATGGAAGGTTTGCAACTGAGCATAACGACATAATCCTTCCAGGGTAAGAAGAAATTATTGCATTGCCTTCCCAATGTTAATTTGTTACTACCTTATGCTATAGTAACAGCCACTATAGAGCATTGTTAGTTCATTTCTGTGCAACCAGGTTAGTCTACAGTCACCTTCAAGGTAATTCAACTTTAGTCCCTCTAATTTCAAGCTGAAAAGACCAGGAACATTTACGTGTTTAGTGACAATGACAGGTAAGAACTGGAAGAAAGCAAGAGCAATGGTCATCTGTAAAACAACAGGAATAGGGGAAGGACCACTGGAACAGGTTGCCTGAGCACTGGCACCGGTTGCCCAGGGAGGTTGTGGAGTCTTCCTGCTTAGAGATATTAAAAAACTGTCTAGACATGGTCAGTAGCCACTGGCTGTGGGTGGCCTTGCTGGAGCAGGGGGGTTGGACCAGATGACCACCAGAGGTGCCATCCAACATCAACCATTGTGTGATTCTGTGAGGTACGTACACATCCCTTAGTTTAACGTCCATGGAGCCAAAGGGAAAGAGTAAGTAAACAAATGAATGTCAGTTCTTTGACTAAAACAAGATGAGAACAAGTTAAATTGGAAACACCATCAAAAACCAAATAATGTCAAAACAATCTCTTTTTTTCCTCTAACTGTTTAATAGCCTTCTGAGCAAAGGAAAGCACTATTCACATGTATTGGGTTTGTCTAGAAAACCTTTTGACAATGTTGCACGTGACTTTATATGCAACTACAGAAGCATGAGCCAGTGGAAAACAGCACAGGGTAATGCCAGAGTGCCAGTAGTCATTATTAGCACACTACCAACATAGCTGTCTTGAGCACAGTTTCACATATGGTTTTCCTTTGGGGTATTTTTGGTTTTTTTTCCATTTTTTCCCTCATAATCTGAATAATGGCTGAATAAGGTTTATTAGATTTACACCAAAATGGAAAAAACAGTAAGCATACTAGAGGACAATATATGAAAACAAACTTACAAATTTGGAGTCATGGCCTGAAAGGTCCTACTTGCTTATATGAGTCTATCACCATTCTCATTCATACTTTCTTTTAGCTAGAGCAGTTTCATGTGTTCAGGTACAGATATATTTATATTTATTTGTATATACTTGTGTGTAGATATACATATATACACATACCCATATGTGTATATATGCATGTATGTGTATGTGGGTAAATACACATTTATATGCATATAGGTGTTTGTGTCTATCTTTGTATGTATACTTAGATATCAGCTGAGGCACATGATTGATTTGAAAACAGAGATGTCATGGACAAGGTCCCCCAGAGAGAAAGAGCAATTATTCAATGCCATGTGGTCTTCTAAACAGGAGTTGAATCAACACTTTAGGAAGTTTTGGTCAATGCTGCAAGGTTCCTTAATTGAGTTATTAGCAATGTCTCATTGAAGGGGGAAAGGTTATGATAGATCTAGTAGGTATTTGACCTTTCTGCTGAACAGATCATTACTATCAAGTAAGATTAAGAGTGGTTTCCTGTTCCAGTCCAACTTGAAGCTTAAGCACATTGGGGAAAATATCCAAGACCATATGCTGCAGGAATGATTTACCGTTGGAAACAAAAATGCACTGGAAACAGTAATGCAGAACAAACTTGACTTGCCCCCTGCCAAAAGACAAGAATAGAAGGATGCACTTGTGAACACGTGTGCATCATTTTCCTAGCTATAAACTAAATAAATAAAAAGCATTTATAAAAATAATATATTTAAATAGTTTACCACCTTCCTGTCTTGATACTGATTTTTCTGAATTTTCCCAATTTTTATTCTAAACACAAATCCCAGCCCAGTTATCTTCCCAGGCCATCCTTTTGCAACAAAGTGCATAGCCGTTCCCTAGAATTAAGCTCTGATAAAAAAAACTAATACCAAAACCTAAACAAAAAACTGGGATTAAACTAAAATATTACTAAACCTAGTAATTAATAAATCTAGTCTGTGTTCCTCAGTTCTTGTTTCTAGTTTGCAGAACTTTGCTTATTGTTGTTATCCATTGCTTTGTAATTATCAGTTTAATTCTTCATTAGAGAAAAGAGTGTGTGCATTTTCGAAGGGCAACAATAAGCAGCAGCAGACATGTGCAACCACAGGGCAAGCTTGCTAGCTGATTACAGCTGATTAGCTCTTCAAGTTACAGTCACTGTAGGTAATCTAACCAGGAAACTGGAGAGGTTATCCAGAATGGCAGAGTTAAATTATTGAATAAAGTATTGCCAGTTTACACATTTAAATGATATTTAAATGGTGACACTAGCAAAGGGAAGTGAAGTAACAGGTCATGATAGCACCGAGCTTGAGGGACAGCGTGGGTGGTTACTGGAGAGGAGATTGATCCTTTTCCAGACTTCTCAGTTTATACTCCAAAAAATAAATAAACAACTTGTGAGATTAATTTTAAATGTGTTTCAACTGCTTCAGTTTTCCTCAGTAATTTCTAGTGCCCTAAATTATGAAATATATCAAATCATTTTTTGTGGCTGATTCATCCACAAGTCAATCCTATCAAAGCAAAATTACATGCACAGACTGACTGCACCATCTGCAGCATCCGATAAGCTTCCTTAGTCTGTCTGTGAACGTGGTATCCCTTCCTTAAACAAGTCCAGGTGCTACATCACAGAAACAAGGCACTTGATTATTCACAGCATATTTTTTAGGACTGTGCTAATAATCAGTGCCTTGTAAGAAGGCAGGTCAGTTGGACAAATGCTGCAATTTCTTTGTGTTACTCTATGTCCTTGGATTCCTTTCCCATGAATCAGTACATTAAGCAGGTCATGTTATCTTCCTTGCTTCCTAGCATCTCAATATGCCTTTCACCCAGGAGGGTAATCATCTCATACATAGATGAAAATTATTTTAAAAATATATGGAAGAGCATTTTCCATTGTTCAAAAACATAAGTGAATCCTAACTTTTACCTTAGTAGGACAGCTATCATATAAACTAAAAGGTTTAGCAATACCTGGCATGCCTACTGCATAAAAATTCACTTAGCCTTTCAAGAGGAAGAAGCTATGGCAGGAAATGAGAAGAAAACCTCAAATAAGATGGCCTTATTATGCTAGATAGAGAATGTCAGTATGGCATTACTAATTTTTTTTTTTTTTTTTAGTCACAGTACAACACACTACTGAGAGGCAAGCTCACAGTGGGGGCTAGTGATAGGTAAAAAATATAGGGAGGGATTAAGTATTTTCACAGAAGTATAGAAATATTGTGAATTAGCCAAATGCTTAAGAGCTCAGCTGTTGCAGATGTCTGTCCTTCTGGAAGATGTTTTCTCAACACTACCTTAAGTACAAGAGTGTTCTGCTTGACTGAAAAAAGAGTGCTTGGAGTTGCTTACTGGCTGGCAGTGTAACATATTTATGAGTATGTATGAAGTACAACCAGAACAGATAATAAACCATCATGTTAAAGTACTACAGACTTCTTATCATTACTATGATTCTTTTTGCAAAGCAAATATGAAAATGACTTATTAAATGTGTAATACATTAGTTGTTAAATGTGTAATATAGGTAAGGTAAAGAGTTTCATAAAGCAAGTATTGATGTGAAAAAAATTATGAAAGGACAGCTGAAATAAAAGCAAATGAAAGACCACATGTCAAAGCCTACTTGTCATTCCAGAAATTTACAACCTGAAAACCAAAAAGCACCAAATGACCAAACCTTTCAAGTAATAAACAAGAAAAAGTTCACCCAAGGACTGGATTAAGCCCATGTTAAGAACACAGTCCATAGATAAATTTAAGCTATGTTTCTTTGTGCACTGGTATGGAAAAGCTGATGAAATACATTCAGAAATTAACAGGGAACAAGTGCGATTCATCACACAGTGGGGTAAAATTACTGTTACTTTTTTCTTCAGCAATTCAGAGAATCAGGCTATGCCCTCCTTATGAAGAAATGAAGTTGATTTCCACGTAGAAGAGCAAACTTTTGATATTCCTGAAGTCAGTTTACAGAAGCAGTATTTCAGGTCCACATTCAATTCTATTTAAAGATAAAAAGAGTCTTTCCACCTATTCAGTGGTATTCAGATTAGACCTTCAGTGGGTCATGAACAAACAAACTGAGATGCTGAGAATTGGAAAAAACATAAACAGTGATTACTTTTACAATAGTTGACATTCATACTTTTTGCTCAACCTATCCTTTAAAAATCGCTTATATGTATTATCTACCCACTATAGGCATGTTCAACCTTCTTCATGCTGCAAGTCATAGATTTGCTCACATGACTGAGAGCCATATAATACATATGTAAAATGTAGCACATGACTCAGATAATTCTCCATGGTAAGTAGGACAAGGCCAGTTTAAGCACACCCTGGCTAGCCTTAACACACCACATGGCCCAGGGGTAGATGGTCTTAGGGGAGAAACCTTTTTGCAGGCCACCCCTTCCTTTAGCAACCTCTTTGCAGCCCCACACCAATGAGATTTCTAGGCTTTGTCTCTCTCCCCAGCCTAACCCTATCCCTAATCCAGGACCATGGATGGAGTTTATGCATGTTACCATAAATATTATTTATTTTCTGAAACTAACATGTACTCAGAGGTCAGAAATTCTGAACAAGCACCAGAATGTCTGAAACAATGGGGTCACAACCTGAGGTATCCCATTCATGTTAACTTGGCAACTTTTGCTATAGAGAATATCAGTGTGAAAAATTTGTAGCAAACACAGGGAAAAGAAAGAAAGTGAATAGCAGACTGTAACAAGATACCCCAGTTCTCAAGGCAAACCTATACAGGCAGCTGCAGGGAGATGTGAACTCAGTTCCTCTAACCCAAGCTGGCCCAAAGAAGCCAGATCTGGTCTGGAAGCTGTGGAGTTCAAACCATTTAACTTCAGACATGATGTGCTGACACATTTCCGTAACTTCTAGGCAAACTGCTGAATTGCACCCAGTTGCTGATAAGAATCAGCAAACCTTTTCTAGTCTACTTGCCATTTAATTATTAACAAGCTAGCAAGGGTAACACATGGTAATTCATGAATGTCTTAGTTCAGCAACTGCCTAAATTTACAATTTCAAGGGCACCCTGTGAAGTTGTATGTGCAGCCAAATATTTAACTAAATTCTACACTAATTAATAGGTCATCTTTTTTTCTTTTTTTCAGACAACTGCAGTTATCTATTCTTCGTACTGTTAACAGATGCAAGACAGTAAATGATGTTTTACTAGCACTACTCACAATCAAATTCATGCAGGAAAGAGAAAAAGTTATTGACAACATCTAGGGAGTTCCTTGAATCAAAGATCAATTGATTACAAAGCATTCATCAAAGAGAAATATATAAGAAAACAACCTGAAGAAATAAAATAATTTCCATAAATTACTAGCAGTAAATGGAAGAGAGGAAGTTGGGTTCCCAAAAATGTGGTTGACCCTGCCAAGAGGAACAGCTCTTGGCAGCTGTATCAGGTTTATACATTGCAACTACCTCTGAAGTACCAAGAAGGACACAAGATCTCTGTTTCTTAAAAGATGTAGCATGTTAACGCACTGAGAGAAGCTATACATCCCTGGCTGGGAATTGCAATATACTGCTAAACCAGCATAGAATTCTGATAGTTACAATGCTAAATGCATATTTTCTGTGCATTCTGTTCTGGAATATTTAAAGGATCACCCTAAAATAGTATGATGAATTCATGTTAATGCCAGAATAACTGCAGATAGTTTATAATGAAGTATGCTGGATGCAATGTCTACGCAGGGCAGCTGTATCAATTTAGCTGAAGGCTAATTTCAGGCATTTTTCAGAAATGAACTAGCCATTAACAGAGACTGCATGTATCATGCCCCTGAACTAGCTTGTTAACACAAAAGCTCTCCTGTTAAAATAAAATTTTGGTTTTGCTACAATGTCCAGAGCTCTCATATTTTTTGCAATTATTTATCTTAGGTAACAAAAGTAACTACAAAGAGATGATAGCATGGAGTGGATTTTTTTCCATTCACTTTAATGACTACAATAAAGCAAGCCAAACAGAATAAAAGGATAGAGCTGAAATGTACTAGAATTGAAGTGGATATGAAAAAACCCCTTCTGATGTGAACTCTTTCAAACCATTTCTATGTTTTGCAGATGCAGAGGAAACAGCAGTGAAATGAAGACCATAGTGAAGATGAACCATTAGGCTAATAATTCATCTCCTGCCAAAAAAAAGAAGCCCTATTAGTCTCATTTTACCATTACCCTGCACATGAAATAATGTTTGAAATGTCTTAAAGGTGTCAAGTAAATGTCCATCCATCATCAGTAAAGATGGAAGAAGCTGGCCATGAAGGTAAACTTGCAGAGGCGTTGACTGTGTGATCTGTACTCCTGAAATATTTTCTGTCTATGTATTAGTAACTTCCATGATTTACATACTAGTTCTAAAAATCTTAAACACTGCTACCACCTGCTGGTTAATTTACACTTGAATCTACTAGCTCATCAGCAAAGTGAGAAAGGGAAAAAGGAGGAAAAGCGTACTCTAAAATGCTTTTAAGAAATAATTTAGCTTTGGTATTCCCTCAATATATTCTAATTCAGCTCTTTCTACTGTCACACATGAATGATCTTAGTGTCATAAGATGAAGAATCCTTTTATTTCTGAATTATTCACAGGAGGAGCCACTGATAGTAAGAAAGAGTGGCCTGTGATATTACTTTCCTCCATTTTCATTTTTATTTCCTATAGTACCTCTTGTAACTAGGTCACTGTTGTCCGTTGTGTAGAATCTTCCATGTTGAAAGAGGGAAATATGCCAGTGCTCGGTATTACTGTTTTAGCAGCTGAGCTGGTGTTGAATTCACTTTTATGGTGTCTGTGGTTCAGAAAAGAAAAAAAAAAAGTCTCTTGGAAAGTTGTATTAAGCAGCAGCAATAATTTCTCTGTATTAAAAAAGTTACACGTACAGTAGTTGCCATGACAACTGAAGTTTGCAGAGTTATGGCAGGAAAAGTTCTTACCCTTAATGTTAATTAAAACTAATGCTAAACATTTAATTCCATGTTTAAAAACTGATTGCCTCTACCTTAGCAATTAACATTTCATACATAAAGGAAAACACTACCATCACTGAAAAGTGTACTGTTTGACTAGAAAACTGAGGAAAATGAGAGGGTACTAATCCTAAAAAGATTTCTAACAAGGTTGTGGTATTGAGCAGTTCCATTAAATAACCACACAAAAGCAACAGAAGTCCCTGTTAAACTATCTGCTTGGAAAAAAATCAGCCAGCAGTGTCTGGCAGTGACATCCATGGGCAAAAGAACAATGATGGGTCTAAGCCAGGCTGTTTGGATGAGGATCTACACTCCTTCATGTTTCCTCCATTTCCAAATCTAGGATTATGATCCAACCCAGGTTCCAGGTCCAGATCAGGATGTCTCTAAAGTTCAAGTGCTCTTTGCCGATTCTAATCACCTCTAAATGGGTTGTTGGTCAAAAAATAGGAAAATAATGTCCAAGGATGGTGATGCATCTTTGTCTTGTTCATCACTGAAGAACTGGATCGCTGCATATAGTAATTCATCGGTAACATTAATTCTTCTGTAACTTTTTCCAGAATTCTGTAAAAACTTCTTGATTTTGGCATTTTCATCAGGTAGAAATGAGATGCTTACAGAGACATTAGGCCAGTTCTAAAGTAGAGTTACCAGAGGACAACAGTTTTTGACTTCCTATTCTCTATGTATTGTAACCCTAGTGTTTGGGACAAAAGCAGTCTATGTGCGAAATCCTAATTTGTTTAGTGCTTATGTAAGATACTAGTGAAAATTCACTGATTAGTACTAGCCCAGTCTTGCTGTGGTGTAACCAAGAACAGAATTTGAGCCTTCAATTTTAGATCAGATTTAAAGGGGAAAATTGTGGCATTACATTCCTTCTAAATTTATGATCCCATTAAAAAAGCCCAGACCTGAGCTTACAAACAAAGGTGCATTTAAACTTTACATGTCTGAACCATTTAAGTACCTGTTTTATTTTACCTCTTTACCTTTTAGTTTTGGTGAGAAAAGAAACTATCAACCAACCAAAAAGAAAAGACAAAAAAAAAAAAAAAAGTAGTTTGTTGCTGTGATCCTTCCAGTTGAGCTACAACCAAGATATACTAGCAACCTCATAGAAATGCCTCACTGCATTTGCAAGATTTCTCGACCATTTTGTAGACTAGAGAGCTTTGACCAATCATCCATTTTTTTATGCTTATCTTAACAGAGCTCCCGGATTTTTGTGGCATTAGTCAGCATGTTGTCATGACACTTGGATAGCTTTTGAAATTGCATACATTTGTCCTACATTCCCTAAAAGCAGCAAGTTTTTTTAAGGATGAAGTATCAAAAGTGACTTTAGCCATTGAATATTCCTGGCTAACCAATTTGAAGAGTAAATGAATTAAAACAGAGCATTAATTAGATGAGAAAAAAGAGGAATAATGTGGGGTCACATGAGGTATAAGTTCTAGTATAGAACATTCTATGATTCTATGTTAAGGATAGCATTGTCAGCATTGACTTATTTCTGTTCCTGTTGATGTCAGAGGGGGCAAAGAAAGGCCAGCACTAAGCACTTTTGAAAATCCTACCCTAAGGGTTCAAATACACTTTTAACATAGTAACCAGGCCTTTTGTTTTCTCTTTCATCAATGCTAGTTCCAAAACAATGGAATCAAGAAACAAGTCAGGGTATGCAGTTACCATGTTAAAAATATTTTTGTTATGATTTTATGCTCTGTGGCTTTTTTTCATCTGGCAGTGGCTGAATCTAAAACGGGAAGTTTCCTGTCTTACATCCACACATCTGTACTACTGAGGGATCCAGCAACATGTGGGCTACATGGGAACACAAATCACTCTGTTGCTTTGTGTGCAGAACAGAACAAGCTCTGAGAAGGGAACCCTTAAAACTTCAGAAGAGGTTGTTCCACTGAATCTGTTGTTCCACATTTGACTCTTCTCAACTTAATTCCTGGGGTTGCTACTATGCGTACTAACTAACCAACCATTTCTCAGCTAAGCCTGGTCAGTGTGGCTTTCTAATTTTATAACTGGGGGGGGGGGGGGGGGGGAAACCCCAAACTCCCAACACTTTAACAAGAGTTGAATTGTTTAGATTTGTGTATCAAAAGAGACTTTAGAAATCAGCTCAGCATATAAATGGTGCTATTTTATTTATAACAACATCTCAACACCTGATTCATTTCTTTAAATAAATCTCTCTCTGGCACTATTTGCACATATCTGAAAACCACCACGTAATTTGGCACAATGTGATACATTTGGCAGCCTCTGCTCAAGAGAGGTCCAGGACTGGAACCAAGAGGGATACCACAAGCCAGCACTGAGGTGCGTTAAAAGAGTTACATGGGGAGGATTTCACAGTGGTTGCCCGCACCATGTCTGATCCAAGCCGTTGCTATTAGTTTCTCACTTTCAGGAGCACTGAAGTCATGCAGAAAAAATACATATGTGTGTATCTAAGACTTTCTCTCTCCACTTAAAGGTCTTCTGCCCCTCCCTACCTCAAGGTCACTTAAGAATAAGAATTTTCCATTTCCTAGAAGACATTTTCAGAATTGTAACCTCCAGAATATAGAACTGTAAAAGTATTTTTGTTTCCAAGTAGTCTATACTAGCATTTAGCAGATTCAGGCATTCGATGTTTTGCTTGGGCATTCATTACAGCCTATCTGAATGAAGTCCTATCATAGTCAGTGCTGAAGTTTTGTCCAGCAAAAGTTTGCAAGGTATAAACCAAATTCCATTTCTATTGGGGGCATGGAGTGGGGGTGGAATGTCTTGTGTGTGTTTATTACACTGGTATGCAGAGGGGGAAAAAAAAACCAGAAAAAACAAAAAATCCCACAGCCGTTTAAATTCTGCGAACGATTAAAAGTTCTGCTAAATAACTTCATTTTCCAATTTGAGGAAAGAGTATTGCTGTGATCCAGCTGGTTGGCCCTAACTTTCCCGAGGAAAGCGCGAAAAAGAAAGTGGGTAGAAGTGAAACAATTCCAGTCAGTGTTGGAGCACCACCTGTTGTCAGTGCGCGGATGCACAGACGAGATAGTCGAGCTTTGGCTCACAAAAAGTAGCACTGCGATTGTAATAAGAGTATTCTTATTCTCTAAATTGCATCCTAAACAGCGTACTGAGTTTGCTGTAGTTTGGTTCTTCAGAAAACGTTGCTCAACTGTTTTACAATAATCAGAGGCAAAAAAAAAAGATAGCTAATATTCCAGGTGTTATTTAATATTAATTAATTTTATAGTAGTTCGTTGACATTTATTAAAATATTCTGTAATATTCAGAAGAGCGGGAAATAAACTGTTATAGGTGCATTGTAATTTGTTTATTGTTACCTTTTAATGTGACTCCTGAATCTTCACTTTGATAACTGTGGCCACTGGCAGCATTATGGAGAGCTTTAAGACCTTTTAAAAGAGAGACAATTTTGAAAAGCATAGGCAAAGGACAAGGAAATAAAACCCTTCTGTCGGCAGTTTGGTGGAGGCTCCAGAGGCTACCGAGGAGGTTGGATAAAGGAGGGGAGGCAGCCCCCGGCCACTCCCCATGGCAGCAGTGGTGGCTGGAGCCTCCCCAAAATGCTGTCAGCCCTGTAGTGTATCAGAGCATGCCTGCACAAATCCTGTTCCAAGACAGCTATTTTGCTGATCATAAGACTTGAACATCCCTCTCAAGTGCTATGGTAGGTGATTTGATTTCGATTGTGTGACATTTGCATTTCCAGTTGTGTTTTGGCAAGAGATGTTACGTATCCTTGACAAATGAGAATTCCTCTGAAGGCTAGTTGGATGAGCCTGAAAGTGTAGTATTCACCTGGAAAAGTTGAATGAAGTATTTATATTTTGTTTGGTTAAATTTGTACTTAAGAAGAAGAGAGAAAGCAAAATTGTTTCAGATTACATGAAAATGAATGTATTCTCTACATTATATACTCTCTACTAGTACTTCAGTGGAGAGGCTACTATTGGCCCACCCTAAGCCATGTAGAATTAGGTATCAGTATCTCTCTTGAACCTTTGGAAATACAGATTCAAGTCCCAACAGAGACATGCAGGAAAGGGAATTGTGCCAAACACAGTGGGACTCAATGTGAAAGGCTCTGCCACCTCCTCCACTTCGTGGAACTAATAAAAAAAAATTGCCAAAAAATTTGAGATGAGGTGGGGAGTTGTTTCTAGCTGACTGAAATTCTATTCCTCTTGGAAAATGTTATGCACAGAAGCACACATCTGTCAAGATATTTCTGCTTTTCCTCCAGAAAAATAAATCTTGCCAATTAGAGACTTCTGAGGAGAGAGTGACACACAGTGAGGAAGAAGAAAAGGCAACACAGATGCCCATTCCTGCCCCTTCTGCTTATTCTTGAGAAGGTGCTTGATATTCCATGGGCTTTCTGACCAGGTGGGATTTCTACTCCATTGAGTGCATGGTTTTTATGGGAAAGAATTTCTTACCTTTCTCAAGAAATCAGTATAAAATGAAAAGATGAGCTTCTTAAATGCATCTGGGTAAGCTGGTTGCCTGTGATAATTAGTAAGTTGTTCCTTGCCAGTTCAGGGAGTGGGAAAGTAGCTTATATTAATCCAACTCAATAATTGCACAACTTCAGAGGAACACAATCTTTTTTTTTTTTCCTTTTTTAAAGATATGGCACTCTGTAAAGGGAAAAGAAATACAGAAACATGCAGTTCTTAAGAATCCGTGTTACCCTTACAAAGAAGTTTTGCAAGATTTGTCATGTTCACCTGGCCCAAACAGAACTGTTTTGATGAAGTATGTTAATTTGTTCATCACTTCTCATCTTTACTAGCAAATCATATCCCATCCTGTTCTTCCTAACTCTGATCTTAACAGCCACCTTTAAAATAATTTTTCTTTCATATAATTTCATTTCTGAATGTTTTTATCAGCATCTACAACCTTTCTGCCCCAACTTCTGGACTTCTCTCAAAAAACCTATATTTAAATGTGTGTTTGTCTTAGTCCTATTATTACTCCATCAACGCCTTCCACGCTGTGGTTTTGGTTTTTTAATTCTTTAATCCTGGCATATCCTCTGTCTGCTGGAGTACAGAAAAGACATATATCCAAAACTAGGACACATAGATGTGTCTTTTCAATCAAACACTTACCACGGAGCCTGTCACTGAAGGAAGACATGTTGTATAAGTTGTTGCATAAGGCACTTCTTTATTTCAGAAAGCCCTCTTCCAGATAATATTTGCTTCTTGGAAATTGTCATGTTTGGAGGTTTGGGGGTTTTTTTAAACACATTTGAAATATAAATTCATAGTTCAGGAATCATGTCTTTCTCTAAGTTTAAAAACTTGTTCAGCCCTGTGCTTACAGCATTCAGAAGAGCAAATCAATAAGGGTGCACACCAAAATGTACCTTTTCACAGTTGTTTTTTTTTTTAATAGTAAAAGAAGGTTGCCTTTAGGGAAAAAGGGCCTTATGTAATATACTACAGTAAAGTCATGAGAAAAAGCAAGTAACCTGTGCTGTGTAGGTAAAATGACCTCAAAAATTTGTATAAGGTGGCAGCTTGCTGAATAAACTTAATAAATTTGTGAGGACAAGGGCCAACTGAAGCATGGCAGAAACACCTTACTAGACCCATTAAGTGGGCAACGAAACACAAGGTGAATGAAAGCCAGTATCAGTAAACACAAGGTGATGTATACTAGCAAAACCAGTCCCAACTCCATTTAAAAAAAGGGAGGCTCAGAAGGGACCATCACCATTCCTGGAGTAGGACTTTGGGGCTATACATTCAGTGAAAGCATTATCTTCCTCTCAGGGCTCAAAGCAAGCAAATAAAACAGAAAACATTACAGTGCCACCATACGAAGCCCTGGTTCACTGCCTCTTTGAAAGCTGTATGCAGTTCTGGTCCCCTTATTCCAAGCAGAATACATGAATGCTAAAAAATGTTGAAGAGGTAGTAAGGCTGATCAAAGGCATGGAGCAGCTTCTGTGTGAGGAACTCTGAAGCAGTTTAGGACACTTCAGATGGGAAAGGGGACATTTGGGGATGAGGCAATGTCACAGATGTCTACAAAAATCAAGGTAGCCTAGAGAGCATGTCTAGGGACCTGCTGTTTTACTGTCCTTCCTGATACAAGAAGTGGCTGGCAGCAGATAAAACAATTAAGAGGAGACTTTGAAACCTCGCAAGGAGGTGGTTCTTCCTGGTAAAGAAGAAAACAAGAAAAGGACTTTTTGGATGCTATAATTTATACAGGGTGAAAGGAAATTGTGACAAGCACTTGGAAGAAAATCTACTGAAGTTTCAATAAAGACAGAAAACCACATCCACCTCAGTAAATCCACTAAGCTGAGGAAAGTTGAGGAATGGGAAAGTACGACAAATACATGTCTTGTTCTTATTCTTTTCTTGGCCTCCTAAGCATCTGTTTATGGCCACAGTTGGAGACTGGCAATTTGCCTAGATAGGCCTGTGGTCTGGCTTTGTACAGAATATGTTTGTATTCTGTCTGTGGGGCAGTAGATGTTAGTACAGAAGTCCTACTGCTCCACCATGCCTTTAGGATATACATGTAGAAGAGAGAGTTCAAAGTGAAGGTTTCCCTCCTCTCATGAACCAGGACATACTTTCCTATCTGATCACTTTTGCACCCTACTTAACTGCACACAAGGGCAAGTGGTGTTGTTTTTTGTTAAGAAATGAACACACCTTCCTGTTTTCACTTGCAAGCAAGGATATTATCTCATGCATTGGCAAGTGTGTTACTGTCTTACATATTATAGCTGGTACATTGCATTTTGAATAACAAATGAAAAGTTTGTAAGCTTTTGTAAGATGTTAAATGAAAAACTGGAAACCTACAGGTTTCTAAAAAGTGACAGAAAGAACATGGGAGAGACTTGAATTCAAGATTAAAAGAGAGTTTTGGAAGCTGAAATATGAGTTTCGTCACCCACTTCAGGGGGCATGGGTTGTATGGAAATAACATTTCTTAAACTTAGCAGAAGTAGATCATACTGATGCACATACTGAAATGGGAAAGCAGCTTATTTTATAGTCTTATCAAGTAGATGGGTTTGCTTAATTTTTTTTGCAGTTTTCAATACCTAATATAATTAAATGATGTAGAAAGAGTCTTCTCATGAGGGAGAGATGTATATCATTCTCAGGGTACTAAATCCCCAAACCTTCAATGAAGTGTATGGATTAAGCAGCCTTTCTAGTCTTTTCTGGTGACTGACTCTTCCCAATAAATCAGGAAAAGTGACAGATCTTAGTAAAGACTGAGAATGTAAATCTGTGTGCTGCTCATACACAGTCCAACAAAATAATGAAATCAGGCATCTTGTAGGTTTTCTGTTTTTTTCAGTGGGGTGGAAGAGTCTGGTAGGGATCTCTTCCTCTCAGCAGTTTGGTAGAGCTTACAGTTACATTCTTAAGACAGATCATTCAGCATATGGTAAGATCTAACTTAATATCAAAGCTTCTTTAGAAAGTAGGTAAATATTCCTCATGTTAATTTTGTGCTTTGTACAGCATGAAATGGATTTATTCTTATGTTCTTGCAAGCACCAGCACACTCTCTTGCCAGAAATCTTTACTGGCAGGTGACCTACTTTTTCTGAAGAGCAGCACTCATCTTCCACTTCCCAATTTAAATGAAATTTATTGCCAGGTTCTCCTAGAGCACCTCTTTTTCTGACAGGTTACAATAATCATGCAGGTATTAAATTCGATCTTGGCTTACAAATGAAGAACAAATAGCTCTCTGAAGAAGCAGGAAAGAAACTGAAAAGTAGAAGAATTCAAGAAAAACTTCTGAAATACCCCTAAGACCTCCCAATCCTTTAACTGCATTCCTTAGTGGACCCTTGAAAGCCCCCTGAAAAAGTGCAGTTCTTATTTTAGTGTAACATATAGCCAGTTACTGAATACTAAAAAACCCCCACCTTCTGGATATATTTCTCCTGAAAAAAAAGAAGTATCAGAACATTACTGGAGTAACATTCATCAGGCTTACCAGAAATTTTTCAAAAACCGAAGCCATGGGAAGTTTGATTTACTTTGTGCCAATTAGTCCTTGGAAGTTAGCATTAGAAAACTATTAATAATACAAATAGTCAATGCTCAAATGTTTCTATGTTGTCACCTCATATTAGCAAAGATCTACTTCGAATTTACAAATTCCATTCTTTAGCCATTGAAGACCATGTGTATTGTATCAGTCCCTCATAACACTGCCTGTTTGTCACATGTGCCTTTGGTTTAAACAGATCCCCAGACCTCTCTTACTGAAAACATTCAGGTATTTGACTTAACCCATGTCAAGAAGTCATACCAGAGAAGGGGCAAGACAAAGCTCTTACTTAATGTAGTGAGATGTATCTGAGTGAAACAGCTTCTCACCCAACAGGAGCTCTGCAAATGCAAAATTTAAGTATACTTAGTACTTCTAACTAAATTTGGGGGATAATTTAAGTCTCTTTAAATGTAAAAGATATTTTTTTGCAGCAAAGTTTGCAAACAAAATTTTACCTCAAATCACTTTTTTATCAAAATTGGTAGAGGAAGAACACTCCCAATTGAGCAACCCTTGGAGAAAACATCCTCCAGGCTCCCTCTTGCACCTTTTCCCTCTTTCTCTGCTAGAAAATCCTTCTTAGGCTTCTGGCTGGCTCATCTGTGTCACCATGGAAGTACGGATAAGGCTTTTATTTCTTTTCTTCCCAGACAAAATCAGTGTGGACGACCTGACCCTTGGCAGTGATTGCAAAGGAAAAAGGTGCTCTGGGAAAAGTCAAAGCTGTGGCAGATTGGTGGCTGGCAGTACAAGGTACACTGCTAGTCAGGTCTCTCATTCAACAGAGACCAGATACATAAACACACATCACACAACACATATCAGAAATGTCATGCCTTAAGGGGTTTGTGGTATCTGATTGTTTCCAGCATACCTTTATTTTTCTCACAAAAACCCAAGCATAGTTGGCACTAGTGTATCAATTCAGGCACTATTCAGTTGTAAAAACTTTTCTTTAGAGACTTTTGATACTTACTCTGAAAACACAGAGGAAGTAATCATCAAGACAGTTTTATATGAGTAGCTTGTTTTTATATGCTAGCTTTTTCTTTAGGGGATGTCTCTATAGGGTTGGTAAGCCATGGTAGACAAGTGGAATACTTATTTTAAATTCTTATCAAGGTTTCATGGTCTCTGAAATACAGAGAGAAATCAAGATGCTTCACATTTCTCCAGCCTGTGTTTACTGACACACTGTAGACTGACTTCGTCTTAGCAATGAATGTGTTGTTTTCTACCAGTATTTCTTTGCTAGGTTAAAAGTTAAATGCTTCTTGGTTATATTTCCTTGTAACAAATTTCTGAGACAACCTCAGCAATTTTCTAGTGAAGGTCAAGCATGGTAGTAACAAAACATATTTTTTTTCTGACTTTTTTAATTTCCAATATACAATATGAAAAAGAGTTGTTTGTTTGTTTGTTTTTTTAAAAAGAAGTCACGGAAAACCAAATCAGAATAAGATTATAGACAGAGCTCTTAAAAAAAATATCTATAAGTAATATTTTCTCCAAAGATTAATCAAATCCTATTTCTCCAAATTAAGATATGCTACCAGATAGCCCACCTTTTCTCAGCGGAAAAAAAAAAATTAAAAATTCTGACATTAAAGGCCAGAATTTAAAGACTGGTCTTCTCTACATGGAATCACTGTTTGATTGTGGATCCACTAGTCCTTAATCATAGAATACCAGAAATCATACTATTACATCAAAAACACTTGTGTTTTGAGTACGGTACCTCCCATCAGAGCTCCAAATCTGGCCTTTTTGGATGGGTCAGCTATAAAGATGCCCAAAGTGAGCTCCTAATGAGGACATCCAGAAATCACACTGGTTCATATGTAAATACAGATGCTTTGTAAACCTAGGCAGGTTCTGCCTCTGAGGGTTAAATATATCCTGTAAAAGCATTGTCCTCTGAATCAAAATTTAACTCTGAAGCATTGCCCAATTTAGCTGCCTCATACTTTGCTCCATCTCCTCACCTTTTCAG
Source organism: Pelecanus crispus (assembly GCF_030463565.1). Taxonomy (NCBI): domain Eukaryota; kingdom Metazoa; phylum Chordata; class Aves; order Pelecaniformes; family Pelecanidae; genus Pelecanus; species Pelecanus crispus. The sequence continues at coordinate 51,741,684 of NC_134676.1, forward strand.
CAGTTAATGTTTTCCTAAGTACTGCATGTGTCTGTTCCCACAGTGAATGCTTTACCATTCACATGGTTACTGATTAACGTATGAGTGGAGTTAAAGGGTTATCCTGAGGCAAGACACTTTCAAGGCACTTGTGGTTTTATTAACTGACTGCAGACTTCCTTTGAGTATCACAATCCAATTGTAGTTAATTATGCAGCTCTGAGCATGTTTTTGTTTCAGTAAGCTTGTGAGGAATAGCTTTCTGATTGTCCAGTATATATATAGGTTTCACTGTATCACAGCAACTATTTGTTGAAGTGACTTCAGTTATCTTACTTTTAAGCACATAACACCCCCTTTTTAGATGTGTGGGCAGCCTAGATTTTCTTGGTGGAGAGAACATCAGGTGCTCATTAAATCTTAACTTCAAACCCTGTGCATTACAGATGCAGCATGTACAATCCTTACAATTGAAGACTGTTCCTTACATTGTTGTTTACGACCACTCCATCTGAATTGGGACACATAACATTACTTAACAACTAGTTGAGCATCTATTAATCAGCGGTTTTGCAATCCCCGAGAGCACTGGCAAATATATTGATAAAAAGAAATATCACCCTTAAATTCAAGAAGCTATGGTAAGTGAGTTGCAACGACTAACTGGAGAATTAACACAGTTGTTTGGTAGCGAGTTCAAGTGACTTTACAAAGTAATGAGCAAAATAACAAAATTGTGATCATGAGTTCCCTCTCCATTACCGTATTTATCCGTATTTTGTGAAGTGGTAACCCCACGGCTACTGGTCTGCTAAACTGCGCCTTAACCACAACAGCTGTCTCTCCCATATTAACTCCTCACATGCTCCCTCTGGCTAGCTGATGAGTTTCAAGCGCAGTGTGCTGTGGAAGCTGGCAATAGGGGCAACTGTACATTCCTTGGTTTGCTTCTGCTATCCAATGCCCTTAAAAGATCATGTTTTCTTCAGGGTCAACCTCAAAGCAGACCTCATGCAGCCTGGTGCATATCTAAGTCTTCCAGCTGCTACGCATCTGACTCACAAGTATCTCTCTCCCTGTGTTGCTCTGTAGTGAAGAGAGTCAGAATGAGCTATTGTTAAAATCAGACCATGTGGACTCACATTTTCCTTGCTGTCACATTTTCCAATCATTGGTGCTTCTGTATAGTCAGTGGAAAATACTGTCCTCTTCCGTGAGACCACAAAAGATGCATTAGCTTGGAGGCTGCAGGCTACAAGTGTGCACAGAGGGTGAACCACTGTGAAGCATGGAGCTGTAAATTGTCCCCAGACTGTCTGCTGTCAAAGTGATACATGTAGTGTAATGCCACGTTACAACAAAACAAAGATGTCGTGAACTTGAACAGGATACAGAAAACAGAATGTGTGTGCATTTAAACATAGAGATTTATAATAGACATTGAGGTTTTTAAAAGGTGCTAAAGGCCCTATCATTAAGTTCTTAAGAAATAATTGCTATCAGTCTCAAGATACTGTAATTGAAAGCTAAGCAATGCTAATGGGACCATCAATCATGCAAGTTGAGAGAAAACTACATCAGGGATTTGTAACATAAAGGTCTTTGTGCAAAAAGCTATGAAGTTAAATGAATAATCTATAAGCTGTTGGCATACTTGTGGAGGGACACTGGCTTCTGTTGCTGAGATGTTCTAGAAGTAATAAAATGCTATGAAATGTCAGCAAAACCCCACAGTTAAAGCATGTGAGTGTGTGTGTGTGTGCTTGTGTGCGTCGCTGCGGGGATTTAAAAGTAGAGGACGTAGGAGTTTTATATTTAATCTTGAATGCTCAGAGGTTTCAATTCAGGACTGCCACAGCAAGTAGTTTTAGCACTAAAGCAGGCTCCACCTATGCCAAATATGCAAGCAAGTTAAGAATGAATGGAAAGGATAAATTAAGTTTACACTTCCCTGTGTGATAAACTGTGCTTGTCATGAGATATCCCAGAGAAACTCTAGTACTTTCTGGAAATGTTCAGGAGTATATGTAATTTTGGAATATGAAAAAAAAGGCTTAAAAACAGAATTCCTGAAATTTAATTGGCTTCCCTTAATATGACTGAAGCCACATTCTGCTGAAAATGAACACTTTTATCTAAGACCTCACAATGTGATACCCTGATTTTCTTATTATGTCTAAGATGTTTCTAATTACATATGAAAAATTTGAAGGTGTATAAACCTACAAAAAACCACCCCTGAGACATTGTCATCGTAATGTCATGGAAAATAACATATTCAGTATAATTCATTGTTACTTGTGTTGAAATACGCTTTACTTTAAAAGATAACATTGTTTAACATAGTTTAAAGGTCATAATTTAAATATTAATTAAAAGTCTTCCTTACAAAGCAAGCAGCAAGCAAGCAAGCGAACTCTCTCTTCCTTTTATCTCAGATGCTTATAAAATAGAAGAAAAAATTGAAGGGAACAGAACTGGTTTCTGTTTTCCTGCATAGGTCTATAGTCACAAATGTGACTGAATTTGTCAAATGGCATTGTACTTTAATGATATGCTTCAGCCTTTTATCCATTTTACCAGTTTAACCCAGTTTTTCCAGTCTGTAATTTCCTGTCATGCAGACATTTTTTCCCCAGGTTTAATATTTATTAATGTCCATTCTCTTCTTCTCAGACAATAGTAAATGATGCCAAGAGACTCAATCATTAATAATCAGTAATGGGATGGTAGGAAGGAACTAATGGTAGAGTTACTAGAGCTAATCAGCGTGGGAAAAGGAAAGGATTGCATCCTTTTGCTATTGTTACTTGCTTTCTCACCAGCAAAGATGAGAGATCACAATGCAAGAAGTCATTTGCCTGCACTTCTCTGTGGGTGTTCAAGTGCATGTGAATTGGAAGGTAAGACAATTTGTCATCAAATTCCTTGTGTTTGGTACTTGCTTTCTTTACATCTTGTGTGTTGTAAATATCTGATCACCAAACTGGTTTTGCTAGGTTATGTGATAAAGCTCATCTGCACAGCCACCAAGGAGCACAGAGTGACAATGGCAGGAGGGGGACCCCAAACAATACCCTGCCCTGCCTGCTCCCAGGCTAACCCCAGGACCACCAGCTCATCAAAGGCCCACCACACAAGCCCCGAGGAGCCCAGGGGCAGGACGGCAGGCAGGAACCCAAATCAAAGGCTCCTGAGGAATGAAACACCTTGCCATGGCCCTCCCAGGGCTGTCCCAGGAGAGCCTCAGCCCCTGCTCAGCATGAAACCCACCACCAGCAGCCACTGGGCGCAACCCTGCATCATGTTTCCAGCTGAGGGGGGTTGCTGCCCAGGGCTGGGGAACGTGTTGGGGGTGCGGAAGAAGAGCAGCATGGGATCCCATAGGATTTATTATGGGATGTTTGGGGAGGAACCAAAGGTGCAAAAAGGGGGTTGAGGTGATCTGGGGAGGACCAGGAGTGGGAAAATGAGGGGCAAGGAGGCGAAAAGGGCCAGTGGCAGGTAAGTAGTTGGCTGGTGGGTACGCTTGTCAGCCATACCCTGTGCCCGGACACTGCAGCCTGTCACAGCTGCTTGCCAGAGTCCTTCCTCACTCTGTTACTGATGGCTCTGTGTGTGTGTATGTGCACGCACGTGTGTATGTGTGCACGCACGTGTGTGTGTATGCACACATATGGGGTCTGAGTGCAGCGGCTGGGGGCAGAGGGTGGGTGGGAGCCCCATGTCCCTGGTGCAGTGACCACAGTGGGTGTATGTGTGCAAGTGAGTGTGCAAGCACCAGTGAGGATTGCGCTGGACAGGGTGCTGGACTGATGAAGTAGACAGGAGTAAGTGGGTGTGGGGGTCTCTGAGGGTGAGAGCGCAAGGGGTTTGGCTATGGGGACAGGGGAGTCCCAGCCAGCTCTGGGCACACAGCACGTGTGTGCACACGTGTGTGTGTGTGTATGTGTGTGCATGTGTGTGGGCACGCAACAGCCTGTTGCAGCAGCCGGTGTGGGGCTGTGGCCTCAGGGGTTGTATGCCCTGGTGCCAGCAGCTGGGGAGATCGGGATCCAGGGGCAGCTGCTGGTCAGGCTGAGGGTCTCAGCTGGCTGCCAGAGGGACCCACCTTGTCTGCAGGTGTGTGTATTTTGTTGCTTGCGGACCTCCATCCTGCTCCACTGGAGAGAGGAGCAGAATGAGGCCCTCGGTGCTGCCTGTGTCCGTGTGAGTGCTCTGGGTGTCTGTCTGATCTGTGTGTCTGCACACGTGTACAGGTACGTACGTGGTGCGTACGTGTGCTCTGTGTGTGTCTGCCTGCTGGGAACGCATCTCCAGCCTCGCTGCTGGTTGGACCTGGGGACGTGGAACTGAGCAGCCTCACACCTCCCAGGCTCTTGGATCCAGCAGGATATACTGTCCTGCAACCTAAATATATATTTTTAAAAAGTGGTAATAGAATTATTTCTGTGTAAACAGACTAATGACCTATCTATCCACACAGAAACGAAAGTTTATTTATAACTTTAATATTTATTCAAGGATAAATCTCAAGCCTATTAGGGAACTTGGATTCAGCTCCCAGACTGATTTTTTTCTCATAAAAGTCTTATAGCTTGTTGGCAGTTTTGTGTGAAACAGCGCTGGCTCAGGGCTACGGTCTTGACCCACTGATGATCTCAGTGCAACTGTGAGGAGGCCTGCCAGGCTCAGCTGGTCTGTGCAGATACAAAGTGCTTATCTCTGTGAAGTGGCAAATGTTCAGGGATGGCTCACCATTTAAATTTTAAGCAGCTCCCTACTATTGGAAGCAACTATATCTTATATTCTTGTTTATTAACAGGATTTGACGTGCAGGTCACACATGTAGATTCCATCTGAAACAAGTTAGGGTTTGTGCTGTTATTTCCACTGGAGGAATATTTCAGAAACACATTCTTCTGATGATTTGCAATTGTCTTTAATTTCCAGTCTGAAGCCACGCCTGGCTGATCTATTTTTCTTTTGTGATTATAACTCTTAAGCTCTGATGTTTTTTTTTTTCTTCCCTAGCATTTATCTCCGGGTGCTCATATAGAGAGCAAATATATCCTTTCATTCCACTAGTTTAAATAACCCAACCATTTAGAAATTATGTTCACACTGCGTATTTGGCCTGTGCCTGAGACTCCTAAATTTTTACTGCATCCAAAATAACACACAGCCAGGCACCAGCCTCTCCGTTTGAAAATAACAGCTAACAACTGGGAAGCAGTAAGGAACAGTTTTCTAAGCTGTCTCTCAGCTGTGACTGACTGAGCTCTCCATTTTAATACAGTTAAACCTAGCCAGACTGGACTCTTTACCATACTGCCGCATATAGGAAGCTAATAACGCCTGTCCACCAACTTCCTTGGTTCCCTTTTCACAGATCCTTGAATACTATTGATTTTTTTTCAAGGATGGGATCAAAAGCAGTGTGGTAATGCAGAGGTGACCTTTCTGTCTTACACAGCAGCAATAGGTAGCATTCTGTACAGAAGAGTTTACTCCATCAGGTATTGAAACAGCCTAAAATTATAATCAAGTCTTTGCAAGGCTGCATGTAACAATGAAAAGAACGCAACTATCACTTTCAGAAAAAATGCTTTTGGTATTAATAGTGATTACTAAACATTAATTATTATTATGGTGGTGAGAATGTGCTTGCTTCTGTTCATCCCACACATTATTCAGGCATGTAACGATTATTTACTTTCCCTAGGAAAAAAAAAAAAAAAAGCCCTATCTAATTTACTATGAACTGTGGAAGCAGTGGAAAATCTCGAGGATTTGTGATGAGCAGCAATAGAGAGTATTTTCGTTTGCTTTATGGAACATATGGTGAACCTATTGCATCCCATGAAACTGATAATCTCTTTGTCGTCAATGGGATTACTCATGACTTTTTCAGATCATTAACCTAAACAAATTGGGATCATAATCTGGATTCCAGAATATAATCTGCAAAGAAACTAAGTATCAGCCTAGCTACGTCCAGCAGTTTCAATGGGAAGTAAGTGGCCAACAGGGAGACATCTTATTTGCCTCTTGGTTGCAGAACAAAAGATGACATGAAGTCTACTAATACAGATGTACACATGTGAAAAGGCAAAGATTATCAAAACATTTACTTGTGTGCATATGCTGGTAATGGACTTATAATACTGATGACCTAGACAGGATCAGCCCAAAACTGAATAGTTTGAAATATCCCATGTTTTTTAAACTACAGATTGAATTTTTTAAAGCATCTAAATGAAGTGACTTTCCTCATCTGTAAAGTGGAGATTTTCAATAAGTTCTATAATATGCATTTGGACTCAAGTTACATTTGAGAATACTATCCTAATTCTCTTTCACTGCATTTATTCTATTGGTACTCAGAAAAGCAATAGCATGCTGTCCCACACTTTACCTGAATGCCTGCAAAAAACCCTGCTGGGAAGAATTAATCTCTGCACATTCACATTTTGTTTCCAAAATACATTTTCATGCACTCTGAATTTTTTGTTTGTTTTTATTCCAGGAAAGAGTAATGTCTTATTGTTCCCTACATACACACAGAAAAAAGAAGACACATTAACTGAAAGTATTTATGGGGGCAGGGTGCAGGCACCAACAATATTACAGTGGGGTTTCATTAAGAACATTTATTTTGTGTGAATGTCACTGTAAAGTCACCTTTATTTCATACTTTTTCCTCACTTCACATCAATTGATTTCTGTGAACAAATTAGTCAAGTATGTAAGTAGTGCATTATACTGCTAATGGCTGTAAGACACCACTGGTACTTGGCTTTGAATCCTGCACTGCCCCTGTTATATTCTATTTGATGCGTACTTGCATAGCCTGGATTTCTGACACTCAATGAGAAAATTCCATTTAAGATTTAAAATGTGAAATAAATAAGTATGTAACACCAGGAATTCTTACCATTTCTATGCCGATATATACTTTTAAGTTTTGGCTACAAACAGTTTCCACTCTGTGTACTTGTTCCACGTGACCAGAAATGACAGCACTTTCTTACTCTGTATATCACTGAAGTTCTGAAGCAGCATCTTGAAGTAGTGCAATACAAAAAAAAAAAAAAAAAAAATCTGGTGCTGCGCCCCACTTGAACCCCCAAATTCCACTTTGCCAGCAGACTTCATCTGGGAATTGAGCATGTTTTTTCAAATGCATAATGTCAAGATGTAAGTAATGTGTTTAGCAGTTGTTTCCTGTGTGTTAGCTTGGGAGAAGAGACAAGAGAACTTTTACAAGCAGAAATTCAGCCCCTCACCATCTTTTTTTTTTTATAGGCATGTAATTCAGAGAGGCCCAATTGCTGTCTCTTCTCAGTCAGCAGGATATAAGCTGTGTCATTTCAGAAGCTGCTCAGATGTCACAGCTTAGTCCACTTTATGCGGCATCTCCCACAGACATGATTCTGCGCCAGCGGCTGGACTAGAGCTGCCTCAGAGCTCCCTGGCTCAGCTGTGCAGCGCTGGTGCAGGACCGCCTGCCTCTCGCCGTGCCATCAGGAAGTACATCACATAAAGCTGTGATAGCCTGTGACAGCCCAGACCCGAGCACCCAGGGATTGGGCAATCTGTCTGTCTCAAATCACAGCTGACCTTTGTGACTCTCATCAGTACGCCAGTATAAAAGCATACTGAAGGCACATGTTGAGAAAATTTGAAGTTTCTATTCAAGACGAGTGATGTTAAAAAACATGATCTGAATTCTAGTTGGAGCACAAATTATAAATGATGCAGAAATTTTTTCCTGAATAACGGAAATTATTGATGATGAACAACGGAAACATAGATGATCTACTTGTGCTAACCTAGCTCGGAGAAAAAATAGTCACCTTCAAAGACTAATTTAAACCACCTTCAAATTATTGTACCTTCATTGCTACAATGCATATCCCTGCAGGGTGTTGCATTTTGTTTTCTTACACACCCTAAACTGCTTCTACTGCAATGCATTACAAGAAATAATTTCTGTCATCACTCTTTGCATGCTTGGAACAAGTTTTTCACAGAGGCAATTACTTCAGCACAGCACTTGAGCTACTGTTAGTCAGTTTTCCATTGGGACTACATGGATTTTAGTTAATGAATAATGTGGAACATAGCTACTGCCACTCTTCTTACCATATGCAAAGTATGAAATACAGAGGTTTTCCAATATGTTTTTAGAAGACGACCACATTAGCTATCCTCACCAGAAATCCACTATGTAAACCTGCTGTAGGTTACCCAATTGTTTTAAACTAATGATAATAGGAAAATCATTTTTAATATTCATAAATTTAAAAATATACTAACATATGCCATTCTGAAAGAAATGATGACACTGTTTATAGGAGAAATCATGTTTCATGGATATATGATTAAGGACAAGCATTTAATAGAATACAGTGACCCTTGCAAATCATGGCTTTTCAGGAAAATTGTCTAATCCTATCTCATTTTAAAGACTGGAGCTTGGTACATCTTCAGTATTTCTCCAGTGTGGGACTTTGAATTGTCATGCACTGCTGGTCTCAACCCCTCCTGCAGATTGCTTGAGTATCCTCCTGGGTACTCATTAAAATAAAGTAACTGCCTGAAACAATAAAACTGCTCTTCTTTAGCTTTTCATTTTCAGCCTTTTGCTCGACCTCCATGTAATTGTGAGAGATGTTTATCACTGAGGAAGGAAGAGTGGTTCCTTAGCAGACTTTAGCCTCTCTTCCCTTTAATGTTGCCCCAGTATAGAGATATGCATCTAAGCATTCAACTATTTCTGCTTCCTAGGAGGAAATCTATTTTGCTCTCAAGCGCTTCTTGCAATGTTTCCCTAGAGTGACCGATACCATGCATTGCAAAGGTCTGTCTCCTGGAGCTGGAAAAGCCTGCTCTGAGCCTTTGGATGGTCCTGGCACTGATACTTCTTGTCAGCTCCTGTCAGCCACCCATGGATGCCGTTGAGTAGCTCACTGCACTGGAACAGGTTTACAATATATACTATTCAATGGTAACAGCAATGCAATGGATTCATAGCCTGAATCTGACCATGATGCAGATTAAATCAGGTTCTTCTTCCTCTCCTGACATGCTTTAAGCAAAACTCTTCTACTTCTTACTTTCAGAGAGGAAAGGGGATTCTCAACAGTGGGGTGGGCAGGGGGAAGGAATATCCTTAACTTTAGATACATTTTTCATTCTCAGCTTGTATCTGAAGTATATCCCACTTAGTTTGGTAATAGCAGACACTACCTGTCAGCTCCTCGACATGGCAGGGTACCGATTTTGTTTTAATTGTACGAAAACTTAAAACTTATTCCATATAATGTCTGTTTGCATCTGGCTACTCAGAACCCACCTTGTTGTTATTCACAGTTAATGAGTGTGTCAGGACTTGCCACAGAAACCAGAGCAGGGAGGAATTAGCAGCACCATTGGAGCCAGCTGCATCAGTCCCAGTAGAGTGCAGAACCCTGTCCTGGGCTTCAGCTCCATCCTGCTATGCCAGAGGCTCAGTAACTGCTCATTTACAATCAAGCACAGAGACTGACAGCCTGGCCCATCGAATTAAACAGTAAAACTCCCATCTAGTGCATGGGAGTGAGATTTTACCCGTTTAACTATTTATTTACCTTGGAATTTTTAATATTCTAATCCCCTTGGAATTTTTTAATATACTAATTCTTGCACTAGAAGTTGCAGAAATACAAGCTACAATCTTTACAACGGGTTCTCTTTTGCATAAGGAAACTTTATACAGCAACATGATAGTCTAGTCTACCTGCTTAGCACGATCTTACTAGATTATGAGTAATAGATCTCCTGTGATGTATTGTTTCTGGTGATTTTAGTAATTTTAGTGAAACTGCTCATTTTAATCATACCTGCCATCCCAAATGCATCTACTAAATGCTAATAGAACTGTGCGGGTATTTTATGCTATTTAGGGCACGGGATTCGCAAGTGATGGCACCTTGAGTATTGAGTCAGTAGGCACCAAATGCATAAATCTGTATTTACCATGTTTCAGTGATAACACTTTCCTGTATGGCATTGTTCACCCAATTTTAGCTTGTCTTTCTACTGTAAGTGTCTTGCAATAGCCTTGAAGCTGCTAGCAGATGACATGGTAATCCTTTCATTCCTTGGATAAAAGGATTTTGACTAGGAAGACCCAGGAGGGTTATTCAACATGGCAAACACTCCAGGATTTTCAGTGCCTCGGTACAAATATACCAAAACTAAACAATGCCACTGTACATACACACACAGAGATAATGTCTGAAAGGACTCACAAGTTTGTCTTTTTTTAAGTTAGCCAGAGGCATAAAGTAGAAACACTGATGCAATGAGTTGGTTAAAGACTCTGGTGAACAGTTGGACAGCTTATTCCCTGGTTCTTCCCATCAGCAATGTTTCCTACTTTACGACTTGGGAGTAAATCTGGCTGAAGTCTTTCCTGTCTGCAATGCCTCAATTCAAATTCCATTGAAATTACTAAGATACCAAATGAAATCTTTAAATTCTGGATCAAAATCTGAAGGCCAGAATGCCTAGTGTGTTTCATTGGGACACAAATAACACAAACAGGTACATATTGGAACTTCAGAATAATGGCAGCATTACACTTAATTTTAATAAGCTCCTACAAACTATGGAAACAATGTGGTAGCCAAACACCTGCTTTTCCAGATGCCTGAACAATATTTTAAAACCCAGCTTCAAGAGTTCAGCTGAGCTAATGATTTACCAAGAGCTTTGTGAACCTTAACAGGCAAATCTTTCTGAAAAAATAGTTCAAATATTCTCATTTGGATTAATTGCAAATGACTGCTTCCCTGTGGCAGCACAGCAAGAGGCTGCCTCTCATGGATTTTGGCTCAGTCTAAAAATCCAGACCCCTCCCTATGGTGCGAGATGAGTGACACTAACTTAGTTCCAACTCACTTCATTTCAGGTGTACAAAGATCTTTTAGCTGTAAAAATCCATGTCCTAGACAGGTAAAATCATTCCAGTTATGCTGAGCTATCTTTGTTTTCAGAAAGCTTTTAGTTTGTCCAAGTCCCAGTTGTATGTATTCCTGCTATTGAAACCACAGTGCAGGTAACAGTTCCTACCTACCTCGGGGATGCCAGTGCCAATTATGTGGTGACCTTCAGTCTTTGCTCCAGCACCTTCCCCTTCTTTTTTATTTTGATAGCAGAATATTTACCCTTCCAGTTGGCAATTTTTGCAATACTCAGAGCCAAAAAGCTTAGCAGAGTCTGCTTTTTGGACAGTCATAAGGTAATGAAAACAAGGTAAAAAACAGTCCAGGAAGATAATAAAGTGCACAGCAAGACAGAGGCAAGGACTGCTGTGACCTACTCAGGTTTTGCAAATTTAAGGTATATAATTCTATCTTAATAAGTGTTCCAGCTTCTTAACGTTCCCATGGAAAAAAAAAATCAGTAATTAGAAAACAAGTTTTCTTTCCCATTTTGCCTTTGCACTTTACCATCTATTCTCTATTAACTGCTCTCTTCATTTATTTGCTCAATCTTGTCTCTTGAGCAGATAAAAGGGTTTCATTAAAGCAAAGCCTAATGCTGTCAGTGGCAGGAGAGATGCCAACCCTGGCGGTTTTAGTAAGTCTATTAAGCAGACCTAAGCATGCTAATACTTAATAAATTCCTTCTATTCACAGCAGTCCTTTGCAAATATGCCTTTATCTCGTATGAAAAAATAGGTTATGCAATTCGAATGAGTAATAAAAGACCAGACCCCACACTCTACCTTGTTGGGTTTTTTTAATATATAGAGACAGTTCTGTCCTAAGAGAAACAGCAGCGTACTATTAATCATAACCTCTGCTGTACCAGAAGCACTTCTTGAGATTACAGAAAGGTTTAACAACAGCTTCATGACAGTATTCAGTTTCAGAGATTATTAAGAAGAAACCAGCACTGGACAATCAAAACAGAACTTTTTTTTTTCAAGGATTCTCTGCCACAGCCCATTTGCAGATCAGATGTTCCAAGCCTATCTGAAGGACATCTGTTGTACCCATCTAGTACAGTTTACCTCTCATTTATCCAGAGGTCAAAACCCCCAAGATTCTACAAATCACTGACATCTTCTGTCACTGCCATAGCACTTAATGTGGTAGAAAATAGTTGAAGACTAACAAGTGAACTACATAACAGTACTAGTCGGCATCACTGCTTATCAAAGTAAAAGCCTTTATCCTCCTTAATACCATTTGCCTTTCTTCAGGTCTCCACAGCTCCTGCTATTACTTCGTGTTTAATTGAAACAAAGTTTTTAAAGCAACAAAGCATTGACTGTTCATCTCTTACATAAGAGAACAAATCTGCAGCAGAAGACAACTGTCAGTTCAACAAAAACCTTGACCAAAAAAAAAAAAAAATCTATGAGGCTTCTAAAAGAAAAAATGGAGCACTCACGTCAAAAAGAGAAGATTGATCTTAATTCTTCTCTCCTGAAAGATTAATGTCATTGTTTAGGTAATGTAATAAATGTGGGGCAGGGGGGGACGACACACTACCCTGATATCTAATAGGAAATATCCTCAGTAAGCAGCATGCTTTAAGTGCACATTTACCTGAGAACTAATGTCAGACAAGTGCAGAAATAATAGTGGAGCAGTCCCACAGCATCATTTCTCCAGCCATTTGTGATGACCATAATAGAAAACACTGGCTAGCAACAGCTGATTTTTTATTCATTCTCTGTTTTCAGGTTTTACAAACGGTACTGGAGACCCTACTTGTTTTAGTTCATACAAAATTATCATACAGGTGGAAAAATCATAAAAGGACCATGGTTCTGTGAAAAGACAGCACCACATTTTAAACTCAAAACCTAAACTGTCTCAATAAGAAAAAAAGCACTCACCTTTGTAAGGCTTTAGCAGAGAAAAGCTAATCACACACCGGCCTATTATTATATTTAGTGTAGAATTTATATACCAGCTACTCCAGTGAGGCTAACAACATATCAGCAGCTTTGCACAGAAGCACAACATCTACCGAGCAAAATAAACCAGCCTTCTCCATCAAGGACTGTCTTTCCGCTTCCCCAAGGAAAGAGAAATTGCACTGAAGCCACCCACAGCAGGTGGCAATCGTGTTGCTTAGCCATAGCTGTGGTGAAGGCTTCAGATAAAGGACAGCTTGGCACTTAGACAGTAATGAATTAGGCTTCTTCACAATCGCCTGAGTATACCCCTAAGCAATTCTGCTCCGTGTTATTTCATTAACTTATTTCATATCCTTGCAGGGCAAAACAGTACTTACACTAGATAATGCAATAGCCTGCAGACCTCTTCTCACACGGCTCAGTTCTGCTGTTCTACTGCATGGGAACACCTGCTTGTAGAGAACAGAAAATACCGATGAGTCAGAGCATGGCAAAGCAAAGGAAATTCTCTCCTGTGAACAAACTTACATAAAGTAAGAGAAATATGGCAACACCTTTTCTGTTATTTTTAAGTAAACACTCTTAGAATCTCATCTGAATGATCCACGTGATGCTGATTAACACACCCATATAATGAAGGAGAAAGGCTTCAATCATTCTGCCCCTAAATTTACATCTAAGAACTCAGTTTTATAGCATAACACTGGGTATTTCTGCATTCTTATTTTTCAAGGTTATGGAAAAAAACACGAATTAAGGACCTTGACAAAAATCTAGTTTGCCACAGAAGGCTATGCAAATAACAACAAACACCGTCACAGAGAATATCAATGTACTTTATAGATTCTTCTCTAGTGCCATCTCACTATCAAATGATTCCCCTTGTGGTAAAAACCTCAGTTAGGAAAGGACTGTGTGCAAAGGAACTTGTGATGTCTGTCCTCCAACTTACATTTGTATAAAAATGGTAAATTTTTAGTAACAAATACAACGATCTCTTAAAAAAGCATGTATTTGTTATTGATGAAATTGACATTGTTCCAAAAATAAACATGTGTAAAAAAAACTGTTATCATTTTTCCTTCAATTACTAACTCAGATACCAGCAACACATAAAGGTAACAAAGCAATAGAACAGTTATTTTATAAGAAATGTATAGTATTTTTGTGCACAGCTGTTGATTTATATAAGTGGACTTTATACTGCTAGGCAACGTGATTAATATACCAGAAAAGAAGGTAAAAAGTAGGTCAGTGATATAGGACAATGGTTCTTCAACTCAACTCGTCTCCCTGCCTCCAACGTGAAGCATAATGTTCATTCCTCATATTTTGGAGCACTAAATAACCCTGTAACTAGATGCAGAAGGCACGAATTATTAGACATTATCCACCCTTGATCTTTACACAAAATTCCCATGACATCTATAGAAATTCCACAGCTGCACAAAACAGAATAAGGTCCATAGCAAACACAGCTTTCAGGATTTGCTCTTCAATAAATATCACAAGCGTAAGAGAGACAGCAAATGTTAACATTTTATTTGTTTTGAACATATAAAGGTTACAACTCTCTGAAACAATTCTTTTAGAGCCATCTTGTGGGGAAAATAAGCAATTTAAAACGATACATGTACTCTGACTGGTTTTCTACCAAAAAGATCAGTGTTCAGTATGACATCTTCTAGTACTCTTTTAAAAAAATAAATGTCTCGGTCACACTGTAAACTTTATACAACATTGTTTAAACCACTGGAACATGGAAGAAGTGCCTTTTTGAACAATTGTGTTAAAAGATTGGTTCTAGATAGAAAATATATATATCATGAAGTTAAAGATGCTATTTTTCTGAAGAATGCTCTTAGGCCAGATTCCATTCAAACTCCACCCAACTGCAGCCCACAAAAAAAGCGTAAAAACCTAGAGAAGCTGAGGTTTCTTTCAGAGCTCACTTGGCCAAATGAGTAAATCAGATGGAATTATTCAATCTAACTAAAATGGGGTAAAAAACCCCAAAATAAATCTAAATATAGTAGTAGATTCAGCACTCAAAGCTGAAAAGCTTTTGTTCTTTAACATCCTTAGCATTGCCAATTTATTTCAAGTTTTGGTAATCTGCTAGTTCTGAAGGACTTTACACCAGCTGTTTATAAAGAACTCATTAAATTACAGTTTTCTGTTTGTGTACACTTAAGTGAAGTACAGGGTTGGGCTGTCAATTTCAGAATAATCAAAAGTTATGATGCAGGCTTCAGCTACCTAGAGCAATCAAACATCAGCTGCTGCTTGATCTACGTGTCTTGTCTACGAAGCAAAGCACTTGAATTTTATCCTAGAGAACAGAAGTGCACATGTAGTCCATATATCTTACTCGGCTTTAACTGATGCCCTATTAAAATACTCCATTTACACAGAACATCAAAGCATATCACATCACATTTATCCAATACGTAATTATCTCCTATTAATACAAAAGTAAAACAGAATCTCACAGAATGCTGTTACAAAGTGCACAGTCAAGAGGTGTCACAGAAATACTTTTTGGAGCTGTTACAATCAGTGTATATTATAGACTAGCAGGCACCTCTGTTAGTTTTTGTTTTTTAAATAAATAAGGAAATTTAACAACAAAAGGGTCCTACAGTATCCAAAGCCTCTGACAGCTGTAACTAAACAGAACATACTGGCACCCAGATGTATAACCAGACAATTTTGCTAAGGCAAGCACAAGTATATCAAATTTTAATTTTACACTTCTACCAAACTTTGAGTGAAAGAAGGTGTACATGTACACTCTCCTTCCTCCTTAAAGATGACAATGAGATCCACTTGTCCACATCCTCTTCAAACCTTGGAAAGGAGCCCTGACTCGGGGGCACTCGCCTTAATGAGATTCTGGATTTCTTTGAATTTTGGATGTTCTTTATCAGCTACCAGCTGCAGCAATATAGCTTCACTAGTAGTAACTATAATTCCAGTACGAGCAAGACGCTGAAAGAGAAAAGAGCAGAGAGAGAATAATGTGAGATACTTGCAAATGTAAATGAGTATACATTTTGTAAAAAAGACGGATGGTATTTTTAAAAATAGCTCCTATTAACAAAAGTATTGCCAATTCCATTCCAGCATTTCTTAGTGATACCATTTATAAAGCTAGGATGGAAACTGACTGTTTTCAGACTTCAGTGAGGCTAAAAGGCTGCCCTGGATTACAAAGAAGGCTTCCTACTTGGACTGGATTCTTTCCCCATGTCAGATTTAACATGCATAAGACCCACCCCCTCTTATATTGACAACCCTTTCCCCTTTCACGGTCCCAAGGATAGCTTTCTTCACTCTCATGCAGATTTGAAAGGCCTGGGGAAAAAGAAAATAGCAAGGTCCAAGCTAAAGGCGTTAAGCAAGGAACTTAATTGCAACAATTTCTTTTTCAGGGCTTGTTGTGTACTAGTACTTCGGTCTTTGGACTACACAGTGCGGTAGTACTGATAATCTCAGGAAACAGAATGAAAAGCTCCCCTACAGACCTTACAAAAAATACTGGCACAAAGTAGCTCCTTTTAACCAACATCTCATTACAGCCTCAGTAGCTCCTGAGTTAGTTCTCACAGGCTACAGAATAAAAAGCTGCATAGAAGGCAAAGCTGAAAGAGGTCTGCTAGATCTTGTAAGTATGCAACTAAACAGGGCAATGCTTCATGTAGTCCAAAGTCACAGGACTTATTGCAAAGCTTTTGGACTTTTAAGACTGTGGTTGTTGCTTACATAGCAAAGTTATCGTTAAGTAAAGGCTGACCACCCCTGACCCCCCATCAGCTTCCCAGCAATTGTACAGATGTTTTGGTAGTAAAACTCTTCATGGATCCAGCTTTCCCTCCATCATCCCCTACGTAGCTGCATGCTCCACCAAATCTAATGGAGTCCTGAATGAGCCAAGGGAGGGCAAGAGGCAGAACATAAAGACACATATGCCTTCAGACAGGTTTCAATTGTAATTACTAAAGGAAAGAGAAGTTCCAGACTTTCTAGAGCAGACATAGATCACTGCTGTTTAGTTGTTCAATTACAAAGCAATTGATGGGGAGAAGTTATTAATTTTAGGGGACCAGTAAAGTATATGTAAGTACAGTCTATATAACGATGAACTAACTAGGCTGAATTTACTCAAGTTAATGCTTCCTGCTTGCAAATAATGTCAGCAAGCTTTCTGATATTCTCAAGCTGAAACAAAGCAGAGAGCTTCCCCAGCTCTCCTACTCCGTACAATACCACATTTGTTTAAACCACATACACATACAAAACAGAAAAGCAGAAAGATGAAAATTAAATATTTTGGCAATATTTTCAAGATGTACTTCTCCACGAATACAAAGTTTTTGCTTTTAAATAGTATGGATGAGAGAAAAAAACAGACTGTTAAAGAACCTTGCCTTCTGAGAAATGTTGATTAAAAAAAGAGAATGTCTTCTCTTTAGAAGCAAAACATACCATCACATGTCGAAGAGGCTGGCATTGGCTTATACTCTACTTTTAGGACTAAGTATAATCTATATAGTTTTGAGATTAGTAGGAATGAGGAGATGCACGTGCTAAGCATACTAGATGATTTTCAAGGAAAGGAAAAATTTTCTTAGAACAGTCTTTCAGACAAAGGGAAACAGCAAGCATATGTTGCATCCACACTGTAGGAACAAGTAGAACAGGTGTAGAACAGAAAAGAAATCCAGCAGGAACAGACTAAGCTAGCTCAATACGAGACCAAGCAGTGACACAAGGCATCTTCATCAGATAGGGCAGAGATTAAGAACAGCCACAACCTTCGCCAGTGGGGTTGAATTATTTCATCAATGGAAATTTTGAGATTTTTTGGTTTCTGCGTTTTTGTGGGGTTTTTTTTTTTTTAACTGCAAGTTTTTGCCTGCTGTCATTTTTAAGCACTCAGCAGAAGCGGAGACAATAACTCGAGGCAGACGTGAAAGCTTTGCCTATCAATTAATTCAAACTGCACTTCCTAGTACACCTGTTCAGATATTTGCATGTTTGTCACCAGCACCGTCAAAACACACGCTATGTGAGGGGAAATGTGGAGAACTGAAGGGGCAGGTGAGACCAAATAGGATTTACTGTGGAACTGGTTGTTATCACTGCAAGGTCACTCTTTATCATCCTTGAAAGGTCACTGTGAACAGAGGGAGGGCTGCATTACTGGGAAAGTAACACCCATCTTCCCAGAAAGGTAAGGAGAAGGATCCAGGGAGTAAGTTTGCACACAAGACAATGTCAGACTCACTAATTAAAACAGCGTGACTACAAGCTGTCAGCTGTATGGTGAGACTAAAGCAGGATTACCCAATGCTTTGGTATTTTACCAGCTTCCCTAAACATATCGCCATGGTCAATCAAGCTTACTGACATGCCCACTCCATGTGTCCCTTTCTCCTAGTCTCCTGCTCCCAAGCATGCCCACCTCTTGCCTGGTCTAGCCCACAGCCCTCAGTAGCATTTCTAAGACAGGCTCTACAGCACAAAAAGGAGATGGTGTAGGCATGTGCAGCCACAGAGGAGAAGGAGAAGGAGTTACTACCATGTAACTGGCTGGCTCATCACAGCAAGCCAGCAAACATTCCCTGAATCGTATTTTAATGATGACTACCCAAGGGACCACAGCAAAACATTTTCTTTGTGCATGGTAAGAAAACAGAGGAATGCAAAGAAACACTAAAAAGTTACCCAAAACTGACCAATTTGCCTGGATTAAAAGTGTGGTTGGTTGCAAAAGCTGTAACAAGATTGACACCTTTTTGACTAGAAAGAAAAGCAAAGCTAGCTAGTCACTGCTTTAACCTCTATTACACTGAACCAATCCTATGCTTGCAGACACAGTGTAAATGATAACCAAATGTACAAACACATACATGATAAGGCAGATTTCAGTTTTTCTATGGTTTTCTTCAGTTTTCATTTGTTTCGCCTACTACTGCTGCTGCACCACATTGACTTGGGAAGTCCATGATTTCAGTCATTCCTGCACTCTATGTGCCTCACTATGCTTTACATGACAGACAACACTAAGCTTCCACTTAATCAAAGTCACGGGTTTCATCAAACCCTATATGCTAGTGATTTCCCTTTAGCCTTTAATTCTCTTATTCATGAGAAACAGAAGAAATTAAAAGTCTTCTCCAAATCTATGAAAAAAGTATGAAATGCTGTAGTTATTAGTTTCAATTTCCAAATTTCAGGCCTGAGGCAAAAATTGCAATACTTGATTTATGTATCAGTTTTTGATTTCCAACAGTGATACCTGTAGGCAAGTTAGAGTACACTATCAAAAAACAGTTCGCATGAATTTGCTACCACATAGTTGTACATGCTTTTAAACCTTCTTGTTACATTCATCTCCACTTTCTCAACACTCAGTTAGATTAAGCTCCTAGAAGCGGGGTGGGGGTGAAGTCTTTACTATAATCACAGAGTCTTGAGATTAAGCTTTAATTTGCACTGATGAGGAAGAGCAGGGGAAGGGACAGACATACAAGAAGAGCTTTGAACAGGATCATTTACTATATTCCATTGCATTTCAAGGAATTTCAACAGCAGAACAAATATGGTTTGGAATAACAAAACAAAAAGCTCTGTAGCACTTTTACTCTGCTGTACAGATAACACTCCATAAGAAAATATCCTAAAATGGTTATACAGAGTAACCTAGGTTGCATGAAATAATCACTTTTAAAATCCAAGCATCCCAAACTGGGTTCCACATATTACATCATAATTTAGGGAGGAAAAATAAGGCAGTAATCCTTCTCCATCCTGGAACCTATTCTGACAATCAGAGCATTTACCCCTTCTCAAGTCTACATTTCTCTACTACTCACTGTCCTTAGAAATTCCTTGTTAGCTTACAATGAGCAGGGCAATTAACACACAAAACCAAGGTGGAGAAAGCCTTGACTAAGAAACTTACCTCAAGAGCAAACATTCTGTCCATCATACTTCTTGATGAGGTGGCATCAGCTACAATATGAACTTCCAGACCTCTGCCGATTAATTCCAATGCTGTTTGCTGGATGCAGACATGAGTCTACAGGGGAGAAATCAAAGGCAAAAAAAACCCAACAAACCATTATTATAAAATATGAGTAGCACAATGCCAAATTAGAGTACATAATTAATTAGGGTTCAAACATGCATTTTTCTACCCCTGACATTACCAAGGAACTCAATGTGGGTTTTAAATGCCAGCCAAGCTTGAGACAAGAGTCTGTAGTTTACAAATATCTCGTTTCAAATTTTATTACGAGATAATAACAAAGACAAATAGCACAAGAATAATTTAATCTGTAGAGGATATCTGAGCTCTAAGCAATATAAATTGACTTTTTTTAATTACAGAAAGCA
The DNA here is from genome assembly GCF_030463565.1 of Pelecanus crispus. Lineage (NCBI taxonomy): Eukaryota > Metazoa > Chordata > Aves > Pelecaniformes > Pelecanidae > Pelecanus > Pelecanus crispus. Next base: position 51,761,992 of record NC_134676.1, read on the forward strand.
ATGCTTAATACTATTGTGGGTCAACAGACATTACCATAAAACAGTACAAGAATGGCAAGGCACATACTTCTACTCCAAACAGGACAACGCTGCGGACTCCAGGGATCTCTGCTAATGCTGCTTCAACTTCTGGCAACACCATTGAAAATTTTGTTTTGGGAAGCACAAGCTTAGCTCCTGTTAAATCAATCTCTTGCACAGTGCTGCCAAGACCTTTGGGATACTGCTCAGTTACAATAACTGGAATTCCTAAGAGCCGTGCACCCTGGAGCTGCAACAGGGCAGGGAGGAAAGCATACAAGAAAAGAAATTATTAAAGAATGGTAACAGCAAAGGCATTGTTATTACCTGAAACTGAATAACCAGTAAACTGGCTGTGTATAAAATAATAATTTACATGTGTGATCAAAACTCATTACAAGAAAAAAGCAAAAACCGTACCAGTCGCTGGCCCACACTGATGATGTCACCGAAGTACTTGATGGCAGGGCGGAATCGCTCTTGCATATCACAACAGAAAAACACAGTGCTTGAGGGTGTCAGGTTGCCCAAAGTAGTCATCTGAAAAACAAAATAAAGATAATGTTTTCAGTGGCAGTGAAGACCCTTTCAGAAAAGCAGCAGAATGAGAAAGAGTCTGCAATGCCTCTGCCAGCTAACGGCCTTATGTTACTTTAAGTCAAAATAGGAGAAAGGCTTTTCAAGCCCGATTTTGGTATGTTTCTAAATTCAAATGAATGGCTGATACTGAGCAGTACAGTCATCAACAGGTAATCAAGATTTTATTAGGTGGCAGACACAAGTCAATGTAAATGTACATGGGAACTTTTGAACCCTGAAGGAGGGCAGAGGAGCATACTGCCTGAAGAACTGTAAAAAAAAAAAAAAAAGTACCAACAGCAAAATTACATTCCTCAAACTCATTTTTAAATCCACAACTCTTGGAACTGACGTAAAATCAGGATAAATTAAAGTTAAAAAAATAGTCACACTTCCACTTGCTTTCAGTACTGTATGTACAGATATTTTCAACAGTTTCATTGTGTAGTCAGTTTGCTTTGTCTATGATATCTTTTAGCATAAGTCTGATGTCCAAAGGCTAGAACAAAAGCAGAGGATCTTGTCAGTATTATGACCAGAAACGGAAGACATTCTAATGATAAAAATAATTTCCCAGATTTTCCCTTGTACAGGCTACTGATGGGGTGGGGGTGGTGGAGGTAAGTAAAAAGAAATAAAAGATCGTATTTTCTCACTTTGAAAGAGTGCTTTGTATTTGTATGGAATTACTTGCACTACCTGCAGAAGCAAAGGATAAAGGCTTCAGCTGGAGGCTACAGGGAAAGAAAGCAGCTACATACTATCATTTAGTTGTAAGACAACTCAAGAGAAATTATATCCATTCAGGAGCTTTTCAACAGACTGATAAATCAAATGGAATAAACTGCTTCTGGGAAGTAGCCATTAATCATATACACTTCATTTTCTGCAAACCAAGGTTGTGATGTTTTAAACTAAAGCAAAATTACAAAATCTGTAAAATAGTATACTTTGGAAGAGCAGGGATATATTGGGTTTACGTGGCAAGGTTCTGGTAGCGGGGGGAGGCTGCAGGGTGGCTTTTGCGAGAAGATGCCAGAGGCTGCCCCACGCTGGACAGAGCCAGTGCCGGCCAGCTCCAAGTCAGATCTGCTGCTGACCAAAGCCGAGCCCATCAGCAATGCTGATGGTGCCTCTGTGATAAGATATTTAAGAAAGGGTAAATAAACCACTGTGCAACAGCAGCTGGGAGAGAGGAGTGGGAACATGTGAGACAAACAACTCCACAGACACCAAGGTCAGTGAAGAAGAAGAGGGAGGAGGTGCTCCAGAGCAGAGATTCCCCTGCAGCCCGTGGTGAAGACCATGGTGAGGCAGGCTGTGCCCCCACAGCCCACGGAAGTCCACGGTGGAGCAGATATCCACCTGTAGCCTATGGAGGACTCCACACCGGAGCACGTGGATGCCCAAAGGAGGCTGTGACCCCGTGGAGAGCCTGTGCTGGAGCAGGTCTTCTGGCAGGACTTGTGACCCCGCAGAGGACCCACATGGGAGCAGTCCATTCCTGAAGGACTGCACCCCATGGAAAGGACCCACACTGGAGCAGTTTGTGAAGGACTGCAGCCTGTGGGAAGAACCCACACTGGCGAAATTCGTGAAAGACTGCCTTCTGTGGGAGGGACCCCATGCTGGAGCAGCGGAGGAGTGTGAGGAGGAAGGAGTGTCAGAGACAAAGTGTTATGAACTGACTGCAACCTCCATTCCCCATCCCCCTGCATCACTTGCAGGGAGGAGGTCGAGAAGTTGGAAGTGAAGCTGAGCCTGGGAAGAAGGGAGGGGTAGAGGGAAGGTGTTTTAACATTTTGTTCTTATTTCTCGTTATTCTATTCTGTTATTGATTGGCAATAAATCTGATTTCCCCAAGCCAAGTCTGTTTTGCCTGTGATGGTAACTGCTAAGTGATCTCCCTGTCCTTATCTTGACCCGTGAGCTTTTTGTCATATTTTCTCCCTCTGCCCTGTTGAGGAGGGGAGTGACAGAGCAGCTTGGTGGGTACCTGGTGGCCAGCCAAAGTCAACTTGCCACAAGGGAATCAGGAATCCTTAAACATTAGTCCCAAATCTTTCATTGATTCACCATGACTCCTGCGTAAAACACTTTCAATCTCAATTTCCAAGGCTAAAAAACCTACAGTAACAGCCACCCTCAACCATACCAAACGGCCCATTCAAACTGTTGTGAAAATTGCTTGTGCATTAGAATTGTAAATGCTAAATTCCCACACCTCTCAGACTCAGTACACCACTACTGCCAAAACACCAAATGCTCGTAATTGCAGTTCATCCAGTCCTCACAGGCAAATTGGCAATACTATTAATACAAGCAGTTACGAAGACAAATGCAGTAACAACCAGAAAACAGGTGCTCTAACACTGGACCCACTGATGCCACAGGAAGACAGAAGAGCATGACAACACGCATCAGGGAAATCTTTTTCACTAGGAAGATACAATTGCACTGAAACAGCTTACCATGGGTGGTGGGATCTCCGTCCTTGGAGATTTTCAGCATTCAGCAAAGCAACAGCTGATTTGACCAAGAATTGACTTTGTACAGGAGTTAGGGAAGGCAGCCTCTAGATATCTCTCCCAAAAGACACTTCTGCAATTCTACACCATGGAATAAATGAGGCCTGGGACCAAGAATGCTTGAAAATAAAATTAAATATTGAATTGAAACTGGCTTGTTCTTGAACACCATCCATCTATGTGTTTGAACAATGCAGAAGCCAACTGGTGGGAAGTACTAATGTACAATTCAATGGCACAGTGAGCACCTACTGTGACCCATTCTAACTCTGGCACTTACTACCATCAGAGCAGTCAATCACGACATTTAACTTTCCTACTGTTCAGCAGCAAAAAACAGAGTAATTGGAATAGACAATATTTATAAGTGTGCCTCCTACTCAGAAAACGTGTCATTTTGTCTTGGCATTTATATGACAAGCAAAGACCATTATTTTCTTCTATAAATCATCCCACCACTTTAATTTTTTTACGATGATTTTGAACTACTGCAAACCATCATGGATTGTAGAGCAATCTACATGGAATTAGTCTACTGCCTTAGTATATACTAAGTATATACTAAGGCAGTGGATGGCACTACCATCCTTAGCAGAGGAACAAGTATGAGTAGACTAAGAAGGCCTTCAAGAAGCTACATAGCCTGCCTCTACAGAAGGATCAACCAAACACAAATATTCTTCACAGATACCTACCTACTTGGTCTGACCCCTCAGCAGCACACGATTTACAGAGCTCCTAATACAATCCATCCCACAGGTCTGTTATCTTTACCTTGCAGTGTTTTCTCACCCACAGCTCCTTTGCTGCTGTTTAAGAGTGTTATTCCCAGTTCTGTCCATGGTGGATTTGAAATGCAAGAGCATTACCATCCTCCTTCACATGCATAACCATGCCCAAACACCTATTACCATACAGCAAGACTCAGATCTGGTCTCCCTTTAGTCCTTCCCCTCTCCTCCCTTATTCTAAAACATATCTAATACTCTCGATCTTTCTTCCTACAACTCAAATAATTATCGTTGCACTCCCTGGGGTGCTTTTCAAACTGCAGTCTAAAGCAAGGTACCCAATACTACTATAACAGCCGTATTTCTCTGCCCATAATACTTCCAGCACTAGTAGAGCTTCAGAGAAGATTGGTCAATTCACAGCCCTTGAAGGCCCTGTTCAATTTGTACTTTCCAGTATGCTATTTGCTCTTTTCATAATTGATGATACTTAGACTCCTGAGATGCATTTTAACCTCAAAATCATCCCTTGAACTCTCCCTCATCTTTTATTTGCGTAGTTGATTATTTCTGCCTTAGCGTAGGAATTATTTCTACCTTTGTTGCTTCCATTTTGAACTGCATCTTATTTCACCTTGTTTCTCCAACTCATCATGAAAAGCCTGAATTCTGCTCTCTCAGATGCTTGCAGCTCCTACCAGCTTGCAACCTTCTGCAAAAACAGTATTTGCCCTGAATTTTGGCAATGACATGGATGATGGAATATTTACAAACAGTGGATTTACAACAGATCGCACAGAGCCCAATTCAATATTATTCTGATTTGATAGCAAAGCACGGAAGAAAACCGACTGCTTTTCCAGCCAGGGAGCATCCTTATTACAGACTTCCACTGAATCTGTAATCCCATGTGTTTATGACAAACATCACAGGGAGCTGGAGCAAAAGCCATATATCTGCTTTCCTCTATTATCAAGTTGGTTTAATATGAATTAATTTATGCCTTCAGTTTAATACCAGCAGCACTTTATTTTAAAGTTGAGTCAACTATATATTTGCTAAATAAAAGCTTTACAAAATCTAACACAAATAATTCCTATATTGATTTTCGTATTTATTTCTGATTAACTTGCAGTCTGAATCGAACCATGCAACACGTGGCAGAACAAGAAGAAACCAGAAGAACTAAATGGCAAGATCAAAAAATCAACAGTTGCTGGTGTTACTTGGAATAGCAGATATGGGAAGAACAGAGCACAGCAGAAAGCAGTTTGAAATTAAGTTTCATAAATAGTAGCTAATGCGGTCCATAAATAAATTCACAAAAGTATCTGCTATATATAAAGGAAAGTTTCTATTTACTGGTTCTTCAGTGTGCCACATAAATCCTTGCCACTCACTTGCTCTCAAAGGTGTCCTCCCCTTCCACAGCCACACCGCATCAGGGACATGGGACACCTCCACCTCACATATCCCCTGACAGCAAAAACCACAACCGCCCGCACCGCTCCAGCGCTGTGCCCTACCAGTGAGCTGGGGTGGGGGCAAACCTACACCCAAACATCAAACCCTGGGCTGTCACGCCAGCACCCCTTTGCTTTCACTCCGAGGAGACACAGGCTGGTCAAGGATGGTGAGCCACTGCAGCCACACGGTACCTGTCCTCTTTTACCCAGCTAGAGAAGTCATCTCTAGGACCTTGTCCAGACCAGGATTTAAAGGTATGCTGTCACGAGTTACATACAGCTTTAAATCCTACTCTAGAAAAGGCCTAGGTGGGAAAGGACAGGTGTTTTTTCACATCTATGTCATCTCTGCTCATTATTATTAATCATACAAAATGTGACTGTGATGAAGTACTGTAATTACAGAACCAGCTTTACAAAAATATTCACACATACTGGCTCTTTATCTGTACTATCCCTGTTCAAACTTCAGGGAATCATTACACATACAAAATGCAATTTTCCTGCAGTATTTGTAATGAGCAAGAAAATGGAAGCAGAGAAATAATCCCATGTGACATCACTAGTCACCTCATAAATCTCTTGGCAAGGTTATCCACTAAAAGGGCACAGCGAAGGACCTCACAGATTGGTATTTCAAGGATGACATAAAAAGATAACAACAAAAAAAAGAAGCTGACTATCATATTTTCTTCTTTTTTTCTAAAAGGAAATCTGTAAGATTCAGTTTTACTTTGCTGCTTATCTTGCAAAGGGAAAAAAATTAAGGAAATTCAGTTTAATGTATTGCAAGGGAAAAATAGGTTACAAGTGTTTCAACTTAGGAATATAAATATTTGTGTTATGCTAAGCCAAAGTGCAGCCTTTTATATGCAATTCAGCATTTTAAAATGACAGATTTAGTTAGATAAGCACATGATGTTCATATAATTAAGACAGTACAAAATTCTTTATCAAAATCCAAAATGATCAAAATGCTTGCTGCAAAGTAAAGATACACAAACACGGAGTCTGGATTTGAAGAAACCTCTCCTTCAATATTTTCAGTGTTTTTTTTCCCCCCTTCTTTAAGGTTCCAAGCGCTCCTTCTTTTTAATGTATTTATTTAGAGACATTGTATTTAATTGTAGCACTAATGTATCACAACTTATAATTGCATCTTTGGTTGGGAACGGGGGGGTGGGGTGGGGGGGGGGGGTGGGGGTGGGTGGTGGTGGTGGGGGGGGTGGGGCAGGGGGGAAGGTAAACAAATCCCCTCACCTGACTCATATCCTGCAATTTATGCTTTGGCTTTTCCTGGCCTTCATAAAATGGACTTAGGCTCCTGAGTTAATATTACTTCTATTTCCAAAGCATATGAATGTAGCAATATTAGATATCTGTAAAAAGAATGAAAATCTGTGTATAAATAGTTCTATTGTATTGACCTTATCTTTCAGCAACAATTAGGTATCATTCTGCAAGCAGCTTTCTGCAAGAAATATACACCCGAGATGTCAACATGTCTTTTAAAACAACACCCTGAAGTAAAGGTGCTTTATGCAATGATTGCAATAGTAATTTTACCCTTTTAGCTCTAACATCTTAAGGTTACAAGTCTGTAAATGCAGAGCACAAGTACTGCTGAAGAGAAGTCACCTTGAAGTTATGACAGCAACAGTGAAATAGACTCTCTTGGGCATATATTCGGATGCTGCCTGAACTCCTCCATTACATGGCTGTAATGAGCATAGCTGTTTTGTCTTCTGGTACCTCCAAAATGTTTTTCCTTACTGCTCTCCTCCAAAGGCAGCTGTAACAGTTACAGCAAAGCAGAATAGTTTTAGTAGCACTATTTAACCGCACTTAGAGTTAGAAGAGGTTGAAGTGGTCCTGCGTTCCCCCTCTCTGACTATATTCTGTTAAAACTTTTAAAACACGTAAAATCCATGAAAAGCAGATGGCTTTCTGCTAGTACTCAGTCCCTCAAATTGCAAGCAAATGCCCTCCTCAGCAGTTGGAAGAGGCCAAAGGAAAAGTCCCTCCTCACTGCAAGTCTGTGGTTGAGGAGTTTTATGAGCAGCAGCCAGGCTGAACGTCAGGGTTTACTGCATCCCACCAGCCTGCCTAACACTGGGTGGCCATTAAAAGTTCAAGTGGCTGTTTTGCGCCAGGACAGCCAAACCAAACAGATGTACATATATGAGCACAGTACAAAGGCACAAATACAACTGGAGAGCAAATACCCCTGTACAGACAGAACCTTGAACCGAGCTGCGTGGAGTGGCTTTCCGCAGGCAGCATATGGTGATTTCTCCATGAGATTACTGCCCCCCTCAACTGCAGGGACAGGAAACTGAAACAGCCCAGTGAAACACCCTTTGGTGCTGAAATTTCCTGAGCTACTGCAACAAAAGGCATCCTTCCATGACAGGTCTGCACAGGAATCAAAATGGGAGGATATCGTTCCAGAGCTTGTGGGCGTGACCAACCCTAGGGGTAAAAATGCCATCTCTAACTAAATGCATACATGTATTTTATAAAGCACACACATAAAAATACTGAAATCACTGTCTAGGGATACGGATGCTAGTATCTGTGAATCTTAATTTTAAACCAAATACATCTTTCCAAATATGCAAGCCTAATCACATCAGTGAGCAAAGGCTGTCCCTCTTGAAAGACACGTTCAAAATGGTATTTCAACTGACTATGCCACATGCAGAGTTGACAAACCTATGTCAGCTGTAACTGAAGATAAAACATTGGGGTGCGTGGAGGGGGAGGGCACACCACAGTGGTAGTGCACAAATCAGCATATGGAAAGGAAGTATAATCTTCCCATCAGTAAATCCTAAAGGTCTTAAAAAGCGCAGCTGTGACTGTATCAGACCAAATGTTCCCCAAATGAGCGATCTCTGAGCACCTGCCGGTGGCTTAAGGCGAGCTGACTGACATCATTGTGATGTCTCCAGCTCATTCTCAGCTGCTGAAGCGCATCAAGGAGGCAACAAAAATAATACACAAGTACCATACTTTTCGTATCAACAGTTGCTATTGTCACAGAATTGCAACAGTATTGGCAAAAGCAGCTTACCAATTAGGCAAGTGATGCATTAAATATTGGTTCATCCTGAATCCCTGCAGTCAAAGCTACATACTGCATCTGCACCCTGGAAATGACGTATCCTTCCATGTCTCAGTACTGACCTTTTACAATGAGATGTACGTCCTGCTACGAATGCTCGGGCTGCATGTATAGTTTCAGTGCAGAAGCCATCTGCAAGAGAGTCTGTGCAGAGCGGTGATCTGCACGCACAAATAAGAAACAAAATTCTGACCTGCACCACTGCTACATGCCCAGACTATGCAAATTCTGTTTTTAAAATCCTTGCTTGAATTAACACCCATACCAACTCGTTTTCCAAGTTGGAGAGACTGTCCTTCCAGTCCCTCTGGCTGGGCCCCCATCCATTCTGTTTCCAACACACAGAGGAGAAAGGTTTTAAACTGAATATGATGAGTGATGAATGATGAAGTGAATAATAAATGACAAAAGTTATTAAACTAGTTTGGTCTTCTAAACCATTGTTTTCATATGTATGGTTAAGGAAAGGACAAAAGACTCCAAAGGCATCTCCGATGTACAGTCTAAGCAAACTGGCCACCTTGAGAGTTTATGGGTTCGAGACATTACGATTAAGCAGGGTTGACAAACAGTGTGGATTAGACTGTTTTCTGGAAACATAAAGAGAAGACGAGCAATGTTTCAGTTTTTATGACATCACTTCTTCAACTTATTAGTAATGTTGGCTCGACAAACTAAAACTTCTTAATTATAAATAAAGAAGAATGCTCTCAATTAATAACTATGGGGTTTTTAAATAAAAATAAAAGAGTTGACTTCTTTGATGCTGGAGAAAGGAAAAAGCAATTTTGCCGCAAGTGCAACTATTGCAGCACGACTGGCACAAATCTCCAGTGTGCATAAAGGTATCTTAGTATGAAACACACGTACTGTATCCGTCTGGCAGTCTGGTTTCCCGGTTTATGGCCACAAAACTAGTGAGTTATGAACCTGTAAATGGGAAAGAGTTTTTTGGGGCAAGAAGGGACACAGAAATCCTAGGGACCTACGAGCCATGAGACCGAGCTTTGGCAGCGCCCTCTTTACCAGCACCCTTTCAGTTTCCACCTAGCAGCATTACCTCCGACGAAGGCTGGGTAGCAGCAGCCGCCTGTTTTAAAGGAGAAGTTATGGATTATTTCGGCCACCAGGCTACTTTCCCATTCACGGGGCCAAGTAAGTTCCGACTCGCTGCTGAAGGCAAAGCCCGGTCACCGAACGCATGCGGCGCGGAGCGCACCTGCCTCCCCGCCTCAGCAAAACAAAAGTTTCCAGGGAGAAAGAAGTCAAGGCGGGCTTGCGGGGCTCTGCCGGCGGCTCCAGCCCGCTTCGGGCTCCGCCGCCCGCCCGCCCAGCTCGCCGCTGCTTCTCCCCGGAAGGATCCGGGGGAGGCCGGGCAGCCGCAGCCGGCGGCGGGACGGGGCTGCCCGCCCACACTCACACTCACACTCTCACACACTCACACACACCCACCTGTGGCGGCCGGCGCCGCCCCGCCGTCGGGTCTCACCTGTATCTGCAGCGGCACCAGGCGCACCTTGCAGCGCTCGCTGACCAGGAAGCCCTTGGGCAGGTCTATGTACTGGCTCCACTCCTCGGCGAAGAGCTGCACCACGAACTTGCGGTGCATGTCTATCTGGTCCCCGTAGAGGCTGAGGAACTTCTGGATCAGCAGCTCGTAGCCGGCGCCGTGGGGCACGCTGGAGGGCCGCGCGAAGACGGAGAAGCAGAAGAGGACGGGCACCGAGCCGCCGCCCGCCCCCGAGCAGCCCCCGCCGCCCGGAGCAGCGCCCGCCTCCGCCGCCGCCATCTTCAGGGGCAGCCGCGCCGAACCCAGCCAGCTCGCTGCGGCCCGCGCCGCCGCTCCTCCTCCTCCTGCCACCTCCTCCCCCCGGCCGGGCGGGCGGCGCCGGCGGCCCCCAATCCCGGCTGCGGCTGCTCCTGCTCCTCCTCCTCGCCTTGGGGCCCGGCCTTGCCCCGCCAGCCCTCGGGGGTGGGTGCGCCGCCGGGGCGCCTCTGCCGGGCGGGCACCGGCGCCCCCGCCGCCGCCCCCTCCTCGGAGCGCGGCTGCCTCCCCCGCAGGCGGGCGGCGGGAGGAGCAGCCCCCTCACCCAAACCTCTGTCCTCCGACGGGGAGCGCCCGGGTCCCCCGGCGAGGGGGCAGGCGGCGGAAGGCGAGGGCACCTCCCGCTGGGGCGGGCCCGTCCTGGCCTCGGCGCGGCCGGCGGGCGGCTCGTCCCTGAGCGGGGCGCACCCCCCCGCCGCCGCCGCCGCCGCCGCCGGGCTGGCGGCAGAGCCCGCGGCGGCGAAGGGGCGTGGGGGAGCGGGGCCGGGAGCGGCGGCGCCCCGTCGGGCGGGCGGGGAGCGGGGCAGGCGGCCCCGGCGGCGCGGCTGGCGGGGAGGGAGCGAGGGAGGGAAGCGGGGGGGACGGGCGGCCGGGCCGCGGCCCGCGGGGGCTGAGGGGGAACTTGTTGATAGAGCCTGCCAAATGCCCGGTTTCTCTCAAGCACCATCCAGCCCGATCTCAGATCTAGGCGAGGAACAGTTGTTCGCTCGCCCCGTACCGAAACCGGTTGTTGAGTGTAACACGAAGGTTTCTTCCGAAATGTGAGTTGCTGAACAGCGGGAGGTAGCGGAGCTGGTGCGCGCCGAGGCTCTGAGCCTGCAATTGCATCCACGGGTGAGGAGAAGGGAGCAGGATGCAATGCGTCCCCACATTTTAGCCTTCCCAAAGCTTCGTGTTCTCTACAAAATTTCCAGAGTCATTAACTTTTTTTTTCTTTTTTTCCTCTTTTTTTTTTTTTTTTTTTTCCTCCAGGAGTGACTGGCAGCTGGAAATGTTGCCCATATTTTTGCCATAATTACCAGATATTCTGTTGCACTGCAGTGTGCTTGGGGGAAAAGATCTGAGTAGTGTGTTACACTCGTGGACAGAAAATACTCCCCGTTAAAACCGAGTGGATGTTTTCATGCACTATGCAATGCAGTGGCACCACCATCAAGGTTAATGGATGTCTGCCTGGCTAAATACCAACAAGCTGAAGCTCAAAGTTGTTCTTGTGCTTTACTGATGTCAGAAATCTGGAGCTGTCATGTTAAAAGACAATACTGTATTTTCCCTAGGTATTTTTTTTTTTCTCCAGAAAATACATTGCTGATACGAATTGATTTAAGAACTGCAAGTGTAAGGAGCCTTTCACAGTTACATGTTTATACACTCATACACTCACTAGGCACTGAAGAAGCCTGAAGTGATTATTTTGTACATTACCCCAGAAGCAAATGTGCAATGGCTTCTGCACATTACAAGGAAAACATGCAAATTTTACTGTGTCTCGGCAGAAATTACACAAAGCAAGGTTTTAAAATGATTCAGTTGCAAGTCTAAAATATACATGGGGTCTGCTGCCTTTTACTGCCAGTGAATTCAGTGGATTCATACAGAGTTTGCACCATCTTTCCAAAGGAGGTAGTGTCAATCTGTTTGTATTAAGTCTAACTGAACATGTCTGTGATTAAAAAATACTTTTTAAAGGTGAAAATGCAAGAGATCCTGTCCATCTGGGTTCTGTTTAAACATTTGATCCTGTCCTGTGTATGACCATATTTAGCTGGGAAAAAAAGCAATTTTCACCACTAGAAATATATATGTAAGAGTGTTCAGTGAAGTATATACAACTCTATTCCACCTGCCAGCTATAAAATTATCTATCACCCAGGGTTCAGGGCTTATTTTAATTATTTGTCCATGCTTACTGTTCTGCTGATTTAATTTATGAATGCAGCCGGTCATTAATGCTCTTACAGTAGAGGCATATGGGATGAACAATTTTATGGCCCATTCATTAGCTAACTTGAATCAGTTCCAGTTTTCCAAAAGAAAAGGTGACAAATTGAATACTCAGTGAATTCTGTTTACTTTCTGTGACTTAAATTGGTTTCCAGTTCTTAATTTGTACTTTAACTGAGTGCAGTTCTAAAATTCAATATATTTTTAAAACATAGCATGGGTAGTGGTTTTGTTGATTAATGGTGTCTTAAATGGGTTTCCTTTTTCCATTATAGAAAGACAGAGCTATCTGTATTAGCAAAATATGCCATAGGAAGTTCTTACCTTTCTACAATTGCTGTCTACAATGCATACATTTGAATACATATTGTTCAGTTATTATGCAGAACACATAACTGATAGTTTGGTAAGCTGGCCAGATTTAAGCTTATTTAAATAGCAGAAACATTTTTGCTAACAGGGTTAGATTTATGCTATGGTAAGGAAGCAGTACTCAGATTCATCCAAAATCTGGACGAGGAGGGGCTCCTCTGCTGCAGCTGACCAATGCCCCCCTCTATCTCAGGTCAAGAAACAAGCAGGGAGATGGACCCAGACATGCAGAGCGGGGGCTGCTCCTCCCTCACGCCCTGTCCCAGGTCTCGCAGGCAGAGGAGCGCAACCGCCAGATCCCTGCTTACATCTGAAGGTAAAGGCTGATAGCTGTTTTCTTTACTATGCAACCCATCCGTCCTTACCCAGTGACACCGAACCTTGGCTTTTATCTGCATCTTAACTCCGCTCCTATTATACTATACCACCTTGGATCTTCTTGCATTTCAAATCCTCTCTCTTCCCCCAGCAACTCCACAGTCAGTCTTTTCACATGTAGTTTAATTTTTCTTCTGAAAGCACTGAAGCCTTTTTGAGTAGCTGCCTGTGCTTGGATGGTACTGTCCCACAGAGGAAGACACTTCTGATGGAAGCAGATCTCAGACTATGAATTTTTGCTCTCCTGACTCTGGTTATCTTCAGTTTTTAAAGTATTGCCCTGAGACACAAACTTGGGAAGGGATACTTTCCAAGCATCACCAGCTCGATTAAAGTTAGATTCACTGACCTTTCATGTGTCTTTTAATCATACAGCTCCTGTGGTGGTGGCAGATCAGGCTGCTTTTAATTAAGTTGCAGAGGTCTGGTACCATGATGAATATGAGGCTCTAGCCCACCTAGAAAATCTAGCATAGCATTTTTTGCTTCACAGGACAAAAAGAGGGTATGATGTGCTACAAAAGGAAAATGTCCAATGAACCACATTACATTGGCCTAGAACAAAGATGTACTGTTCACCCAGTGAGCATTTGTAACACGTCTCTTTGGCACTTCACATTGCAAGTAATGTGTGATTGGTCCTCGTACACAATAAAGAAAAATACAACTTCTACTAGAAAATCAGTGTTACTGATCTTCCATCATGTTTTTTTAAGATGCTGCCAATCTCATACTTACAAGCCCAGCATATGCCCAAGTCATAAAAAAGGGGATGTAATCACAGCAAATATGCCTCTTGGGTGGTACATACACAACACATTATAAAGAAATTTATTGAAGTATCAAAGATTTTTAACTGAGGGCCAGATTTCCTTGGCCTCAATTCTGAAACCTTTCCTGTCTATATCAAGTCTTCCTACTAACAAGTCCATTGGCATTCTGCTCGGACACAAGTCTCTGCCTGCCACATGGGACCTTTCTTTCCTGCAGCAGAACCAAACAAGGTCATCTGATCTGTAGCCTCTGGAAAGCATTTTTTTTGTTCGTTTGTTTTCAGCAGTTAAGGAGCACTTCCATCAAGAGCTAGGATGGATAAGGTGAGAGAGATGGAAGGCCATACTGTGTCCACTTTAAAAATAGAGGTTTGTGTTAGGTTTCAGATCAAAGGTTGGAATTCAGGGCATTAAAATGTAAACTTCTTAGTACATAAAGAGAAAAGGGTTTCCATTTTTGTAAGACAAAACCAGTTCAGTATTCTAACTTTTGGATGCGGGTTTATCAGTTTCTCGATTCAAAGTTTTGGAAGTATATTTTCTGCCTGGTTCATTTTACTTGGTTATTTCGGTCTGCCTGAAAGCCTATTATATGGTCATCTTCTGTAGAATGAAATACAGTGTCAAACTGAATCTACTAAAATTACACACTCCCCAAAGTACTCTGTTGAAAATTACAGTAAAATCATGTATAGAGTAAGCCCTAGAGAAAAATAATTACTGCTCTGGTGATGCCCTATCAGTGAGAAAAACGTGAGTGGTGAGGCATGTCCTGTAGTTAACAGTTTTGCACTTTGAAAGCCCAAAGTGAGCAGGTAGCTTTAAAATCGGAGAGAGATGACAGATTTCTTATAGTTCAAAGTCCGCTTTGGCACAGCAACTGCCTAAAATTTACAAAACATCTGCAATAGGAAGGAAGTCAAGGAAAAGGGAACAGCCATATGACTATGCTTCATCAACTGGCATGCATAAATACACTGCCTTTCTGTTCGGTTTCATTGATTTTCTATTATTTCAGTGTTACTCAGTTCCCCTGTGATATTTCAGAATTGTTTTCATTTCATGTCTGAATTACTGCTTTTATTCCCCATGAGGGCATGTCACATGACATGGTTAAACCAATAGCGTTGCCACAAAAACCTTTGTTAGATCTCACATCTTGTCCTGCAAAACCTGTATTAAGCTACCTTGTTGTAGCAATGTGACCACATTGTCACGTATCTCAGCACAGATAGCTTAGTTTTGCAGTCCTGGCTTTGCAGTCCCAGCTGAACTCCCTGTTGACTTCGATATATCTGGCTAGATCTGCATTGTATTTTAGAACTACCCTTGACACTGGGCTTACAGCCAGATTTACTTGCTGTCTATGCTACGTATCTGAGATAATGTCCCTTGCTCTGGCTCTGTAGTAATTCTGCTGATACTGCTGGGGAGAGGACTTTGCAGGTGCATACTTTGCACTTAAGAGTCCTGCCAACTGCAATGTGAACTTGTATCAGCACCCCACACTTGGCCCAGCCACTTCCATTTATCTCATCTGCAGGAACATTGTATTAACCTTGCACAAAATGCTAAGAGACGTCTATATTTCTGCTGCAGTTACCTATAACGATGATTTGTGTATGGAGCGGTGGAGTCTTCGGGCATTCTGGATGTCAAACTGACCCTGAGATCAGACGATGCAAGCATTGCCCATATGTGAGCTAATTAGCTTACAACTGTGTTAATGCTGTATGTTCAAATGACAGACAGGTTTTTTGCAGGAGTATGGATGAAAATAGGTGTGCCTGGCAAAGAGCTTCTGGAATTTCCTGGAAGAATAAAGCACTCTTCACCTGGTTGGTTTTGCTTCCTTGCAAGGTTTAGAAATGAGTTAATACTGATAATGTTTTTAGCTTTACTTCTGATGTCATCTGCCCATGTTGCCCCTTTTATCAAGAATTATCAGACTGTTTCATTTCTTTATTTTTAAAATTGCCCACTACATAATGATACCTCAAAGTAAAAAGCATATTACTGGGATAAATCTCTGTCCACCATCTGATTTTGCAGCTTGATAGGTGTTTTAAAGCTCCACTGTTAATAATCGATTAAATACCATGTCACATAGGCTGTATTTTTATGTCCTAAATTTCTTTCATGTATAACAGCAGTTGGAACAGGATTGTAAAATGTGACAGTAGTAAATACATTGATAAAATCTGTAAATATAAAAGATAAAATATATATTAAAAAAGAGCTTACTCACTGAATAATCACATGATTTTCACTGTGATATGTGAAAATAAAATGTCTTGGATCTTTTTTCAGATGTGATAGCCCTCACATTTCTACCAATATGAATAATTACATCCTTCTTCATTATTGGCATTAAATGTGGAATGTTAAAGCACATCCTTAATGATCTGAGTCCTTTGAATCTGAATCCTTCGTCTGAATCACGAAGTACAACAGACAAAGTTGTCAACATTTAGCTGTTATTTCTTCAAGATCAAGTATTACCACCATATCTTTTCAGGGCACAGAATTACTTGGAATTACACCAGCTGTTGGTCCAAAATTTCAGTTAAATTTCCTTTTGAGACAGGTTTATTGCCAGAATGTTAATGTACAAACATACTCTTTGCCAGTCAGACAGAATCTCCAAGTAGAAGAGGGCTTTTTTCATCCCTTGGTTTCAAGCTGGCTAGTGACAGTGGTAGAGATGTTAGGTTGTACCTGGTAGAATCCATTTATTGACTAAAGGTTGATGAGCCTGAAAATTTACAGCATTTCCTTTATGATTTAATTGATTGGCATCTCTTGCAGTCACTCTTCCATCATCTTTATATGCATTAGGTTTTGTGGGTTGTTTAAAGTTTCTACTTAATTTTTCCTTTGAATCAATAATGTTTGGTCACATGGGATGCCTGTTGCCATAGTGAAGGTAGTTTTGTGTGTCTGCACCGTGCATTTTGCTTGACCCACAGTTTATTTTTATGTCTTTGATGACTTGCACATTTTGGGATCAAATAAGCATTAGTCACAAGCTACTCTTGAAAGAATTCTCTATGCAAGTCCTTCTTTGGATTGTGTGGTTTCTCTCCAGTTCAGCAGAACTCTTCTACTTCCTGTAATCCTGTTGTATATTCAGAAGTAACTTCATTTGCTTGGATTTTTTTTTGTTGTTTATAAGGCAGAAATGTTTTATAAACAGTTGCATTTAGGGATCTGTAGAGTTTCCACAATCTCAACAAACGTTTTGCGCACATACTTGGAAGAGGTCATACACTACCCAGCAAGCAATATCTTTTCATGTAGTCGCATGTCTGAAGTGGCGCCTTTTTCTCTTCATTCATGCTGTTAGCAATTATGGAGCTTTCCAGTCTGTCTAATTTGTTCAACAAAGATCTAGGGAGCTATCAGACAAGTCTAGGTTCCCCAGGGAACCAGGTCTTTCTAAGTTTGAACATTTTTTCTCCTGCAAATGTGCTGTTTATTTACGAATGAGTGGCTGCCAGTTCAGCTTGCTTCCCAGTTTTGTTGCCATCTCTGCCATTACACTCTGCTTCATTGACTTCCATGCTTTGGCATCCTGTCCCTGTCCCCAGCTATCGTGGCTTTTGGTTTTTTGCACAATGGCTGTAATGTATACATGTGTGTTCATATTACTAATATCTAATAGTACACACTTGATGTAATATTATATATATAGCCACTGATTTTACCTATGGTAGGGTGGGCAGGATTTTCTGAGCAGTTGTTTGTGTGGAGTGTGTGAGCCATGAGCATATGGAAGTTCACCTGTGACTCACAGGGGTGCTAAAGCATCACCCTGGAGGAAGGGCTTCCCCCAGCAGGAGGAAGGATTGCGGAGAGAGCAGGTCACATTTAAGGTGGAAGAGAAGACTTAAGGTGAGATGCTTGGTTCCTCACACAAGGAGTGTCCTCTCCTCATCACTACACTGCGGTAGCCTTTTCCACACTGGAAGATGTATATTGTGTTCAAGGACTTTTGGCAGGATGTGACACTTCTTTCACAAATAGGAGTAGTTCGGTTTTTTGAACAGCACTGTCTGGTTTGTTCTTTGTAACTGATGTGCATGGAATCATAAATGTTATTCATTTTATCAGGTGATCACTATTTTATTGTGTTAAGACCTACTTTGCTTCTAATTGTAATAACTTTTTGTAATAACTAAAGCAGTAGTTTACATTACTGATAAAAAAGGAAAGCATTTGATGCATTTTAATAGTCAGGACAACGAAACGCTTCTTCAGCTATCGAAGATTAGTTGAAGTCATCCCTGTTGTCACATTCTGAGAACAGAACAGCAATAACTGTCCTTTTTCTCTCTGGCTTTACATAGTTCTTAGTCAGTTCCTTGAAGACATTAAATTCAGGCAATGGCAATATTTAAATTAAAAAGAGCCTCAAGGAATGGTAACTAGCATTATTTTTCTTAATGCACCTGTCTTTATGGGCTGCAAAAACCTCTGAGCTGTCTGTTTCAGGATCCTAGAAATAACTGAACACGTGTGAACGGTTTGCTCCATACAAGTGGGCTATTCCACCAGGGAAATATTGCCTGGGAGCTGGGGGTGGCAGCAAGCCAGCCAGAGGCAATGCTTTCACCTGCAGCAGTCAAACCAGAAAAGCAAAGCAGTTCAGGGACAGCCAAGTCTCTAGCGATGAGGCAGATCCAAGGTCAAGCCAGGAAAGTTGGGACAGCAGGTCAGGGTTGGGATCAGCAAGGTACCTGTCTGGGCTCAGTGATACCCGTAACATAGCTCAAAGGCCTGAGGTTAGAAGCAGCTCCCTGGCAAAGGCGGGAAGGGCCCTGGCAAGGCACCTCACAGCTCTTACCCCGCAGCCTGGTGCAAGCCCCGGCAGCTGCGGCGAGCCAGGGCTGGCTGCCAGCACAGGCAGCCAGACGCCCCGGGGAGCAGCTTGGCAGAGCTCGTGCCTGCATGCAGGGTTTTGACGCGAGGTCTGTAATTGTGTAGCACGAAGTATGAAGCCTAGCTTTGGCAGATATATCATCAGGTGAACAAGTTAGCCTTTCACCTTTACAAATATGAATAGATTATTTAGAGCTAAACTCTGTAGTGTTGATTTAAATGTAACTGAATTCTTGCCCTCTCTGCTCCTTTCTCCATCTGAATAGCTACCTGAATGAACAAGGTGCTTCTATCACGTTTTGCCTTTGCATTTTCTTTTGACATGCTTTCCTCTTTGGCATGCTTTCTGACCTACATTGGAAAGTGTAGTTCCACTCTTCGGAGGTGTATCAGCAAACTGTAACACAGAGGAAACTATTAAAGATTTTTAAGGAGAAGAGAAAAATCTTCTGTCTGCTCTTTCACTGTCAGCATTCATCTCCATTGTATCTATTTTTAAATCAATCACCCCAGTCCTCAGTTTTCCACTTCTAAATATTTTATTTTGAGGATGTAATTTACTAACTCAAGAGCTCTTTCAAAAGCTTTCTAACTTGATTACTGCCATCTGCCTGACAAACTTCTGCATTAGTAGCTACTGAATGAAATGTGGTTTTCGTTCCTCAGGAGTTTTGTAGGTTTAATTCCAGGAATCCTTAATCCATGAGTGATTTTGCATTAACTAAAGAATTATCCCTTGCCTCCTGTTTCCTTAAAATTAACTTTTTTTTTTTTTAATGGAATAACAGAACGTAGGAGAAAGAAGAGGTCCAGAGCACAGATGATTTTAGCTAGAATCTATTGTCAGTATCTTTGAGAGACCAGAATTAATAGCCTCATCATCACTCCAGGTCTGGCGACACCTGCACAATTAATAGATTATATTCATAACAGCAAAGCTGAGTGGCAATTGACCCATTTTGCAAACAAATACATAAATGTGTCGGAGACAGTTAGTAGTTACAAAACTGTTTCTTGAGTCAGACTTTAGTGCCGTAGCATCCAAAGAAAAGCAAAAGAAAAAAAGAAGTTGAAGCAAGAATAAAGGTGCTTGTTCTTTTCCTTAAAGTTCTTTGTCTTTTCAGAGATTTCTACTGCTAGGAGTAGTGTTTGTGTGACTTTGTTCCATGACGGGCTGTAAAATGAATAGCTATTGAAAGATAGATTGAAAAAATCAGTAATTTGGACAGGGTTTTGTTAGTAAAGAATGATGCCATGGAATATACAGGGTCACAATTATTCCCTGTGTATTTTCAGTGCGTTCAGCTGAACGGCATTGGCAGTGTTACTAAGAGTTTCAATAGCTGAAACCCTTTCCCTTTTTCCTAATAGTCCTTGGGGGTTACTGCAAAGTGGGATGACCAGACGCATTATTTGGGGTTTAGAAAAGGAAAGGGAAAGCAGAACTGCAGTACCAACAGCAGGATTATGGCTTCGAGCCATCCATGTTGCTAGGTGCAATACCCTAGCCTCTGCAAGAATTTACAGTGAGAGAAGCTCTGTGATGACCAGCAGCTGCCAGATGTGTGAATTAGCAGTTATAATACAAATTCTAATTGTTCAGAAATACTTGTAGTAAGATTAAAAAAACCTGCAGTTTTGGAAACTGGACATAAATTTTTCAAATAACTGCTTCTGACTGCAGTCTTAATGTTACAGCAAATATATAATTCTCTTGCAGCTTAAGAAACATCGATGTGGAAGTATGTTTTCAATAGAACGACATAAAAATGAGTCATAACTTTGTGTTTCAATATTTTATTGAATGCAGCAGGCCCTATGCTATGTAGTGTATTGCTTCAGTTCATTTCACTGTACAGTTTCAAGGTCCTGCCGGCTCCTGTACTGAGAATACATAACAGCTTTATTTATTAAACAGAGACAGGATGGTGGTGACACAAGGCAAGATACTGTGATTTATGGGATGCGGAGAGAATAATTTCCATTTAAATTCTGCAGATCACTGAATATACAGGTTCTGAAGGTAACTGTGGGAATTTGCCAACAGAACATGTACAGTGCAGCTAACACGAGGGTAATTGTCATCCACTGCCTGGCTGTGTAAATAAAGACTCATCTGAAAAAGCTACTGGTAATTCACTGACAGTCCTCATTCAGTCCTGGAAACTGTTTTTCTCTAGAAACAGTTTTTAGAAACTCTTTTTCTGACACTGGTCTTTGTCTCACAAAGCAAGGCAGAGATTATTTTAACTAGGTCACATGTTGTCAAAGAAGAACAATACTTGTACTGAACATCATACAGAGAAGTTCAAGAAAAATATAGTCTATAGGATCAACATTTTAGGTAGGAAGGGCTTCTTTTCATTTAATGTTATGTGCTAGCTGAACAAAGTAAGTGATCTCAAAAATATTTGACAATATTTTCCTTTCTTGTATGCCACATTTCTCTAAAGAAATTTAGTTTTAATATAGCACAAGAGGAAGCCAAAAGGTTTTTAAAAATAATCTGTACATCTGGAGAAAACTTACTACTTCAAGCTAGTTCAGAACATACCTGACAAATGGCATAGGGACTCCTCATTGTAGCAGAGATATGCCAGTATAAAAACTGACTAAGGCAATAATGAGTCATACTTAATGTTGTTTTGAACTACGAATTTCCCAATAAAACCAGTTTGTTAATGGCAGATTACAGGTATTTGGGTAGACGTAAGCTTCTTTTCACAAAAATTGGATTTTTGTGGCCACCAAAGTGGAAATGGAAATTGCTTATACTCCAAAAGAGGTTTTCCTCATCGTATGACAGAATATGGCTTTGTTACTGCAGTGATATATGACCGATTACAGTGCTTTCACATGCCATCAATAAATAATTCCCTTTCCTATATTTAATTTATAATACTAATGAAATGCTTGGATAGAAACAGAGCTGAGCACGTGTGACTATCTTTTTGCTGACAATCTGTAGAATTACAAGCATTTGCAAAAAATTTTTTTTTGTGTAATTCTGGGAGAGAGCTCAAACATGTCTGTGCTCCCAGCAAATGAGAATTATATTCCTACATGCTGGCAGGAGATGGATTTAAGACATAATCCTCTTCTTGCTGTTCCCCACTAGCTGATTTAGGCTGTTGTTGCTCTTTGAGCTGACTTTTGTGGATCCTGTTCTCAGGCACATAACTCTTCCCTTACATTTTTTGAGGTGCTGTCATCCAACGTGATATCTGTGAATTTCACTAAGCATTTGAGCTCTTGAGCTAGGGACTGAAACAATGCCTGTAGCAATTCTGTTTCCTTCAGCTACTCAGCTTCAAAGATGAGCAATATTTGCTCCTAGGCATCATGGCTTCAAATGAAGCAGGAAGGTAGATCTCTCTTGTTTTAGAGATATATATAAAAAAATAATAACTAAAAATATGTGAAGATATAGATATGCTTAAAATAAAAATGATGGTAAAGGTAGAAGGTTAGAATTGGAAGGGCTCCAAGTAGTAGGACTCCAAAATGTGCTGCACCCTTAGAATTTAATCCAGACATCCAAAATTATAGTCTTAGTCTCTTTCTATCCAACATTTTGATTTGGATTATTACAGAAATAAGAATCCACTTACAAATCTGGAGTACAGTCCAAATTTGGATAGATAATGTTTTGATTCTTTTTTTTTTAAAGAATTTTCACAGGCTAGGGATGTCATCCCACTTTCTTAGGAAAGCTTACATAGCCAGGAGTGAGTGCTAGTCTCTACCATAAAATGATAAGGGGTTTGAAACCTTCTGTTTCCTCCCTGTGTCTCACTCTGATTGGCTTAATCACCTCCAGTTCCTAAACTGCAGTGGCTAATTTGGGTTATACCATGTTTACTGCCAATCTGCAGTTTCTTTAACAATTTTATTTTTAAAAATGTAGGAAAGCTATCAAAAGCTTGCACTATGAAATGCAGCTAATGGAGATATTTAAGGGTGTCTTTTTCAGCTACACACATGGTGTTCATTTAATTAGAACCACAACAGAATTATACTCTAGAAGTATTGAATTTCATTCGAATGTTAGTGAAGTGGAAAGCAATCTACAATTCCTGCATGCTGTTTTTTAGAAGCTGACAGACCTAAATACCTTTTAATTTTAAAGCTCTACTTTGACATTTAAATGAATGACATCATTAGCTTTTTATGCATCTACTAAAGTCAATAGCTGGTAGTTTTCCTTGAAAAAAAGTTAAATGTCAGAAGATAATTTTGATGCTCATGTCAGTTTTGCTGTCTATGAGTATTCTTAACTTACTGAGAAGTATTATCATTCAAATGTAACTGAAATATAGATCTGAGAAGGCTTTTATTTACTAACGCAAATGTGTATGTGGAGCATCCTGTCCCTACATACCTTTAGGACAAGAAGCTGGTAGAATTAACTAATGCTCAGGCATTCCTCTCCAGAGGCCTATGTTCAAATTCATGCTTTTACAATATCACTAAAAATGAGTCCTCATACATGGAGAGTACAGTTTGGCACAAATTAACCCCTCTTCACAGTTTGCTCATGAGCTAGGACTGGTATAGCACAGGTATTTCTGCCTGAGCTGGAAAAGCTGTCTAGAAAAGCATGTCCAGTGGAACAAAAGAAAAAAAAAAAAAAAGGCAGTAGTATAGATCAAGTCTTTTACTATTAAAGTGCAGTCCACTTAGTGGAGAAAACTGTTAGCATATAATAGAAGACAAGTGTGTTAATACATTGTTAGAAAAGTACTACAAAGTGCCTAGTAGCAATGACTTTGGAAGAAAGAAAAAAACATTTGGAAATACCTGGGTAGCTAGGCAAGTGTTTAATGATTTTATAGCTACCTATATTTTATTTAATTATGTTGGCATTCAATACAATTTTTTAAAATCAGTGTGGTTATGTCCTGCATTTGAAGAAAAATTTAAGTAAGTCATTCACCAGATTTTCAGAGGCAGCTACCTGGTAAAGTCTGCATCTTTAATTTCTGTGCTTTCAGTGAGGCTGTGAACCTAACTAGTCCAACTGTTTTTTAAACCCCCCTGAGTACATTTTCACATATGTAGTATAAAAATGTGTCCACATTACTAAAGTCAGTACTCATTATTGGGTCCAACAGAATTCCCATGTAACACGACCAGTTTCAGCATTAGTATGTTCTGTTCCTAACTCACTATTACCAATTTTTTAAAAAAATTAAGAACGCAAGTATATTTTGGTATTAGCAAAGAGAAAAGAATGAATGAGAAAGGAAGAATAAAAAGAAAATTGAATGGAAATTGTGCTAGTCACTACAACATGTTTTTCTTGAATCACAAGTAACACTAGTTGGCATTGCTCACAAAGTCATCAGTTAGTTTCTCTGCCATTTATCATCATGTACAGGCACCTTTTGCTCTTTACATTTGTATTTCTTTAGGCTGAATAACATTAATCAGAAAATCTTATCCTAATGCCCATGAACACTTTAATTTTTAAAACTGTAAAGATCACCACCTGTACAATTGTTAAAATAAGTAGTGTCAATGTCAGAGTTTGCCGATTACAGATACCTTCCATGTAAACTAAATTAAATGAGCTTGTCTGATTTGGAAACCAGTGAGTATATTTTGGCCACATATAGTTAACAAAGAGGCAGAAATACCTGGCAAAAACAGATGAGTAATGAATTTTACCAGACAAATAACTGTATACCAAAATAAGGTGTCTGGTTTTGGATCAAATCTACTTTTTTAGACAGTATTTTAAAACCAAAAATATGTCCTTCCATACAGTAAGCACTGTAAAATACTAACAGCTCTGTTTATCTGTAGTCAGCAGGTTGCACTGAATAAGCAGGACTGTTTTCATATTAGAATTCCCATTCTTTCTTGCAAAATATGCTTCAAATAATTGACTATTCAGTATATTCAGTACACAACTTGTTATAACTTTTTTTTTTTTTTTTTTAAGTGAACTGAGCCTTTTAGTTGAGTTCTAAGCCCAGAACCACCACAAAGAGCAACTTACCAGACTTGGCCCAGTCCTATACTTGTAACACCATCCTTACATACTTGCAAGAACTATTAGTTTTGTCAGCATAGCAGTATCAGTTACTTGAAGAAAAGGAGACAACAACAGAAAGTGGTTTTTTGCCAGTCTAAGTGCCCTTTTTACAAGTAAGAATTATTCCTGTGTATGGTACAGCTGACATATTGCAAAACCTCCCACTTCTACTGCAGGACTATGTAATAATAATGGGAAATAGGCAAACCTCACGGTGCCAGGACCAGGTCCAGATGGAAATAGGTCATTGTATCTCCTGCTGCAAGGCAGCAACGAAGACTGCTGTGTTATATTGCAAAAGCAATTTCTGACCGTTTGATTTGAACTGTGTCTGCTGCAGTCTTTGGAGAAACTGAATGAAGACTGTTTTGGTAAAAGATTCTCAGACTGTGGAGAACTTGTGGATTTGTTAGTGATACAGGGAATTTCATTTCACTCTGATAATGACATAGTTTATTTAAACTAGCATTGCCATCTACATCATATAATCTATTTGTCTAGTTAAACGTATAACATGTAAGGTAGTATGTCCTGAATACCAGGACACAATCTGATTATCTTCTGATGTTACCCTTATGGCAAATTTAATTATCAGGCTATGCTGTCAGTTATTGACAGTACTGCTAATAATATACATCACACTAAATTTATTCCTAAAATTACTCCTATTCATGTGCAACTTTCTTTGACTCTCTGTGGAATCTTTGCCTCTAATTTTACTGCAAATAGCATTTTTTGAGATAGCAAATTTGCAACAGAAGGACATAATTTGCTTGAAATTAGTTTTGACTTAATGAATAAGTTTCATAAATACTGGTATGTGTCATAATTTCTGCTATGTGTGAGAATGCACATCAGATTACTAGTTGCATTGTTAGCTGGGGACAGGCTACTGAAAATGAATCCTTTTTTTTTTTTAAGTAGAGGGTCTTTTTTGTCTTTCCTCCCATAGCCATACAGTATTTCTTAATTTTAAAAGTGCAAACAAGATGGCTCCTGCCTTTACCTCTTTTTTCCTCCACAAAAAAAATGCAAAACCAACAGTAGAAGACATTTTCTGTATGTCATCTTCAGGGAATTTGTAGATTAATTGAAATACATTCTTTACAGGTATGGGAATGCTGGTGGGACTGTGAGGGACAGCTTAGATGCTTCATCTCTTGAAAGGCCATGATCTGCTTAGGAACTTTGCAATTTTTTACTGTTTCCTGGGGATCCTGAGAAAGATTTATGAAAACTAATACAGACTATAACTGTATTAACTGTACCAGGTTCACTAGGACAAGACAGTGGATATGTATTTACCCTCACAGAATTTTACCTTCCCTAAATGGTAAATCCAATCTAATTTTTTTTTAAATAAACATTTCTTTCATCATTGACCACCCCCAGTTGCAGAGGAAAACTTCAAGATATATACATCAAATCTCAAAAATAATTACCTTTATTTTAATCTCTCTTCCTCTTCTTTTTTTAATACGTGAGGCTAGCAGTGCAGCTCTCTGTCCACACCCCAGCCACCCTCAGCTGCTTCTTTACCGTTACTACATTAAATGAAACTTCCCAGGCAAATACTGGGGCATAATTTTGCAGTGACACTCAAGCCCTCAGCCATGCCGCATGTTCCTCTGGGTATGAGGGCAGGAAATGAACAGGTTGGTCCAATTATTTTATTATTCTGAAAGGAAGGCCCTTCCTGCTGTTTGACATGAACATCATTATCATTCAGCCTAACTTCAGTGCCAGTTCAACAATTTACATATCCATGGGAAACGTGACATTTTGCTGCAACATGCTTCAGTGCATCTGCTGACACCTAAGCTACTGGCTAAGAGAAAGAAAACTACCAGATTGAGAATAATATACTGTTTTCCCCATAGGAAATACAGAGCCTATGGTTCTGTAGATTTTCCCTTTATTATTTTCTTGATGTCATAAGCATTCTGTCTCTTGAGATAGTGCATGGGACAGGATTCTTTTGCTAGCCTTTGAAAACAGGCAGATTGCCCAGGCTGTCTTGGTTACACTAAGGAATACAGGGGAGTAGCTGGAATTCTGTATTTCTCTAGTGGTCACAGCTGGGAAACGAACACCTATAGGCTGCTCAAGCCAGCTAAGTTAGAAGAGTCCTGCTGCTGCTGAAATATACTGCAGAGTTCAGAAACATCAATTGGCTGCCCTAGTAGTGGGCAGAGCATGAAAGGTAGCACACATGCATTTTGCTTCCTCTAATGCTCTCTCCGCCCTAACCACTCCGCACAGAAACAGTGTTCTTTGTCTTAGACACTTTACAAAATAAGCCACCAAATGGTGATGCTCACGAACAGGTTTTTGTTACCCCCTCCCCCCCTTTTTTTTTTTGTATGGAAAGGTATTTACTTGTTTCCTTATCTTTTTTTTTTTTTCATCTCCTCCCCCCCTGTTTCTGTTGCATCTAAGTGGCAGAACCTTTTCACTAGTCATAAATAGTATCAAACATTGTAAAGCAAAATAAATAAAAAAGTGGTAAATCTGATATCAAAGCTAACCATTTGATTTCATTATATTCATTTATATTCTATTACAAGATTAAACATGCTACTATGGATCCCAGGCTACAATTTTTTGAAAATTGTTTTTAAAATGTATTATTTGCTAAAGGAACTGCATAGGTTTTACTGTTGTAACAAAAGAAGAGGGATCCAGAAATATATTCAGCACACACTTATGGTAAGATGGGTGTAAGAGATAAAATAGTTTTGATTTCAAAAACCAATCCTTTGCTTGAAATTATAACCTAACTTGCAAAGTTGGGTTTAACTTTATGGTAAACATTTGATCCTTAAATTTCCAGTTCTTGACCAGGGAAGTGCAACTATCTGCAGAACAGAGCAATGGTACTTCCATCTGTTTGAGTAAGCGGCCAAAAACCCCCCAGCTTTCTGTCATGGACAGCTATTTTGGGAACTACATAAAGAAACATCTAAAAAGTGGGACTGCTCAGGAAGTGCTAGACCATAGCGACCCCTTCCATCCTTACTCAGCAGTCCTCTCCTTTCCCCATTAGGTACTTAACAATTACATTAACATCTGCCATAAAGCATGATGTTGGTGTAAGTACAGTTTGGTCTTGCTGCTTTGTAAATGGCAGAATTGCAAGCTTGCTTATTTACACTGGCAGTCCCATAAAGAATATGACATTCAGAAATATAAGCAAGCTATGAATTTCATATATTTTTTACTGCATCCTTGGTTTGGGTTTTTAAGGAAAATCAATGAGAGTGATAACTAGAGAATCAAAAGTTGACACAAGTTCTAATGTCTTGTTGGATGAACAAAGCAGAAAGAAACAAGAAAATATAGTTAATATTTTAAGTATGTTACATCCTAGTCTTTTATGAGAACCTGGTTTCATACCACAGTTATGACAGAAGAGAGACTTCTGACGCCCAGTGTTGAAGAGAGTTGCTCTTTCAGTACTCTGTGATACTGCTTCCAGCTGATCAAAGCTGGCATCACGATCCATTAGAGGACGACACTGTGCAAGCAGTGTATCAAAACAGGCTGCAAAACAGACTTCAGGCAATCAGACTTAAATCAAAATGAGACAGTATGGAATTTGGTTTAAATAATCTTTATTTTAAAATCTTTAAAAAGCAGTGCATTAGAACATATGATTTGGAATTTTAAAATTTCTGCTATATTTTATACTCATAAAATAATAATCTCTGGCAGTCATTAGTAAGATTGAGGAAGCTGTTTATTAGTCAATATGCATGACATAAAGTGCTGTAATAATTCTTTTTATGCTGTATAAGCGATTTTCCCCATTAAGTCTGCACATTTTCTCTGCCTATTGTTGATATGCTGCTGAACATTTCACAAAAGAATTCTCTCTTCAGAATTTGACACTCCAAACAGCCGGTTTAACAAATGAAAGAGCATGGATTATGACAAAAAAATCTCAGCAGTGATGTTAGTATAAACCTCTTAGTTTGGGATTTGTTTGGAGGGCTTTCTTCTGCGTCACTCTCTTTCATCTTATGTTCCATCAGAAAAGTTCTCTACAGAAGAGTTGTTTTTTCTTCCAACCACTGTCAAGTCTTTATTTCTTAAAATATATATTCAGAAGCATATATGAAATGTAAACTACATTAAAAATTATGTTACTGGCATATTTTCTCTCTCTAGAAACAACAACTTGTGTCACAGTATCTTTATATGTTGAATCTTTTTTCATTATGTTTCATACCACGTTATCATTCATGTTCATTTAGTACTAAGAAAAACTATGAGACTCAGCATTTGTATTCCAAAATTAAGATAAAATAGATTTCACTCATGTTTTACAGGTCATTTACTTAGAAATCAGTCTCAAGAGGTAAAAAATTATTAGTGAACAATAATGATCAAGTAAAGGAAAGATACAAGATATATCTGATCCTAAATATCAATATATAAAATATTATTCTGGATAACTACATAGAAATACTGGTAATTAATGTTACTTTTTTCTCATACAGTAGCTTGTATAGACTGTCCCTTAATAGCCTATTATTAGGTTAATTAAAGTTTCATTTTCCCAGATAAGATCATCTCATGTACTTCTTTGGTTAACAAGACATATTCTTTCTTAGAATTATCTAAAAAATAAAGAGGATCAGCAATTGTAGATGGATTAAAACCTTCATCCACTAGTCGAAATTTTTGTTGTTTGAATGTTCCAGTCATTTCCATTTTTTCCTGTAGAAGAGAGAAATATCTATTATTCAATAGAAGAACTTCTTTTCTTTTGCTCACATTCACGTTTGCTTTGGAAAATCTTCTTTGATATAAGGTTAATACTGTTTATTCTCATTACACTCGAAAACTAGAACTTTTGTGCTGTTACGGACCAACACCCGGAGTCATGGTGGAAAAAAGTTACAGCACATTGCTTTTTGTATTGCTGTGCAGTGTGTCATCACAGTATCTCATTTGGTGTAGCCTCAGCCTGCCTGAGACAACCTAGCTTCTTCATTTGTGTGCATCATAGAACTACACATCATAAAGAATCTGAGAGTAAAAACTGTCATTATCAAGAACCTCTTACTGATAAAACTCAGGAAATTCTCTATACCTGTGATTATTGTCACCTTAAATAAAGGGTTGAAAGAACCAGATACTAAATCAGCCATACTCATACTCAGCCAGGTCCAAACAAAGGCAGATCTTTACCACACATTTTATAATGTCTTGAAGCTTCTTTTCAGTGTCTCTGTGTCCCTTGGAAAAAGTAGTGGCAGTCATCTGTAGTGAGACTCTTTTCTCTATCCTCCCTACCTCTTCTCAGTCCTACTTTATGACCTCTCTCCATTATCTTCTCTTCTCTTTACATTTTTATATATATAAGCAAACAATCTCCAAAAATGAAAAGTTAAGTATTATCTCCAACAACTCAGACAGCTATTGTATCTACTCTAGATCTACCTCCAGATTGTATCTACCTGCTTTGGTTGGTCTAAGAAACATTCTGACATCTTCTAAAGTATGATTACATGTCAGATCAACCTCAATAGGTTTTTAGTTTTTTCTCTTAAACTGCCACCCACTACCTTCTTTCTTGGTTAACGACAGCAGTACCAACAACAACTCATCTGTAATGTAGACATTTAAATTCTAATCCAAGTTCCAGATACTTGATATCCAGGCTATGTCCAAGATTCAGATTCCTTCTGCCCAGCATAAAGGCTTTTTTGTACATCTGTATAGCCATAAATTGAGACTAGGTTCTCAACATTTTGTAAACTGACTACCGCAGCATTCTCAGGTATGATCTTGCTTGCTCGTATCAGAATGCTGCTGCAGAAGGCATCTTCCTGGACTTATGAGACAGATATATATACATATATACATGTATTTCAATTTCAAGGTCCTTCACAGCTTCCCCCCCCCCTTTATTCTGAATCAGTATTCAAACTCTGATTGGCCCAGGGAACAACTTCCATAACTTATCTTCTCTTTTCAAACAATGATTATTTTTTTCATCTTCTCCTCAGACTTAGGAGCCTTCCTTCATAAACATCTTCAAAAACATTTATCTGTTTGCCTTTGTCACAATGTTTTCTAAACACTTACCAGAAATGAAGATACTCATCAGACTTCACTTATCGTGATGATCAGTATTGTATGTTTTCTATTCTCTCCCATTTTTTCCTAACCATATGTAGTCCATTGTATTACATTTACATTTTTAACTCTTTGGGGGAGGGACTATTTTTTTTTCCAAATTGGACAGTTACTACAGTAAAGTACTAGTATGCAAACAGGGATGACTTTGATGATTATGGTGGTGACAATAATAACGTACATCTTTAATTCACCTTTTCAATTTACCTAGTACCTTTTCAAATGCTTTAACTTTTGTCATTATATTACACAGCAAATAACATTTCCTTTATTGTGCACAGTGACTTCTGCTTTAGCTCTACTTCTCTCTTCTCTCATTTCCACTGAATAAAATGGATTTTAGATTATTTTCTCCAGATGCAATTGTTCACATTTTACTAATCTGATTCTTTTTGTTTTCCTATGTTCATGCTTCTAATCTCCCTAAAGCCTATTGTATGATCTCTATCCTTACTAATTTGTACAATTCCTCCTGTTTTAACATAATCTGCAAATCTTACTGACTTTTTGCGTAATTCCTTTCCCAGGACTCCATTAATGAAGAAAGCAAATCGGACCAGTTCTAAAACTAATCAAGTGATATATGAACAAGCACTTTCTGTTATTCATTTAGCCATCTCTGTGTTCAAATGATTTAGATGTTTGTATGCACTGTGCAACAATGCATCTTACCTGGACTCTTAAAAAAAGAGGACAAGCGTAACTTGGTAGATAGGTCACTACTTGCTTATACATTTGCTCCAAGTCTAATGATGTATTCTGCTTTAAAATAAGAGAGGCCATTCCAGCTTTTCCTTCATGATCTGAGGGGAAAGGAAGTCAGATGAGAATTTTGAAACATGAATAAAACTGGCATTTTAGTGACGAACCTTACAAAATGATGAACAAAATGATGAACCCTCCCCAGGGTACTCAGCCCCCTGAGCTGGAAGACAGGGACGGGGAGCAGAATGGAGCCCTCATAATCCAGCAGGAAGCAGTTAACGATGTGCTATGCCACCTGGATGCTCACAAGTCTATGGGGCTGGATGGGATCCACCTGAGAGTATTGAGGGAGCTGGCAGAGGAGCTCACCAAGCCACTTTCCATCATCTATCAGCAGTCCTGGTTAACAGGGGAGGTCCCTGATGAATGGAGGCTTGCCAATGTGACGCCCATCTACAAGAAGGGCCGGAAGGAGGACCCAGGGAACTACAGGCCTGTCAGCCTGACCTTGGTGCTGGGAAAGGTTATGGAGTGGTTCATATTGAGTGAACTCAACAGGCAAGTGCAGATCAACCAGGGGATCACACCCAGCCAGCATGGGTTCATGAAAGGCAGGTCCTGCTTGACCAGCCTGATCTCCTTTTATGACCTGGTGACCTGCCTGGTGGATGAAGGAAAGGCTGTGGACGTCATTTACCTGGACTTCAGCAAAGCTTTTGACACAGTCTCCCATAGTATTCTCCTTGGGAAACTGGCAGCTCATGGCTTGGATGGGCGTAGTCTTCACTGGGTAAAAAACTGGTTGGGTGGCCAAGCCCAGAGAGTAGTGGTAAATGGAGTTAAGTCCAGTTGGCGGCCAGTCATGAGCTGTGTTCCCCAGGGCTCTGTTTTGTTTAATATCTTTATCAATGATCTAGATGAGGGGACTGAGTGCACCCTCAGTAAGTTTGCAGATGACACCAAGTTGGGTGGGAGTGTCGATCTGCTCGAGGGTAGGATGGCCCTGCAGAGGGATCTGCACAGGCTGGACCGATGGGCCGAGGCCAACTGTATGAGGTTCAAAAAGGCCAAATGCCGGGTCCTGCACTTGGGTCACAACAACCCCATGCAATGCTACAGTCTTGGGGAAGAGTGGCTGGAAAGCTGCCTGGTGGAAAAGGACCTGGGGGTGCTGGTTGACAGCCGGCTGAACATGAGCCAGCAGTGTGTCCAGGTGGCCAAGAAGGCCAACAGCATCCTGGCTTGGATCAGGAATAGTGTGGCCAGCAGGAGCAGGGAGGTGATCGTCCCCCTGTGCTTGGCACTGATGACACCGCACCTGGAATACTGTGTCCAGTTTTGGTCCCCTCAGTACCAGAAGGACATTGAGGTGCTGGAGTGCATTCAGAGAAGGGCAACAAAGCTGGTGAAGTGTCTGGAGCACAGGTCTTATGAGGAGCGGCTGAGGGAACTGGGGTTGTTTAGCCCAGTTGACCTTATTGCTCTCTACAACTACCTGAAAGGAGGTTGCAGTGAGGTGGGTGTTGGTCTCTTCTCCCAAGTAGTTAGTGATAGGACAAGAGGAAATGGGCTAAAGCTGCACCAGGGGAGGTTTAGATTGGATATTAGGAAAAATTTCTTCAAGGAAAGGGTAGTCAAGCATTGGAACAGGCTGCCCAGAGAGGTGGTGGAGTCACCATCCCTGGAAGCATTCAAAAAACGGGTAGATGTGGCACTTTGGGGCATGGTTTAGTCTAGTCTACCCTTAATTGGTTTAGTGTGGACTTGGTAATGTTAGGTTAATGGTTGGACTGGATGATCTTAAAGGTCTTTTACAAACTAAACCATACTATGATTCTATGACTCTATGAAAAGAACTGTAGTGCATTAATAAACTGACAGTCATATATCATCTTGTGAGTTTCAGTGAAGCTGGAAAATTACATTCATATTTTATATGGTATTACATATATTTGGAGATCACTCAAGTGATCAATTAAGCAATAATGCCGTAAATAAGTTTGGCAGGTAAGGGTAAATGGAGTGCCATGCTCAGTATTAATCAATAAGTGCGGATAAGCATCAACAGCATGCCTTTCCCAAAAACAAGAGTGCTGAGCCTCTTTCCCAGATTAACCATGTATGTCTTCTCTTCATTTTTAGCCTTTCTCTCTTGCCAGTATCTTCTCTCAAAACTGTGGATCTGAATGTTGCTAACAGAGAGAGAGATTAAAAGTTCTTGCTGGTTTGTCTGTAAAGAGAGAGCACTGCTGTTCTGTGGGAAAGACCAAAATGGGTAAAATATAAAAGCAATGAACTTCAGCAATCAAAAATAACTGCACACTTTAACCATCAGCTAGTAATAACACCAGAGACATTTTGCCAACCTTACCTTTTGTCCCCTTTCTCTATTTTTTTTGCTAATGCTACAAAATCTGTGAGGAACTTGATTTGTTTAAGTGCAATTATCAAGACAGTCACATAAACTGGGTAGGAATCTGCAGATAAATGTATAGGAAATGAGAAGCTCTCATATTTTTGAGTCTGATTTTCACTCAGTCTTCTTTATTATGATCTTTCTTGTTATGTGGCTTTAAACTAGAGGTAAGTGACACCTTTTTCACATTTTAAACTCTTCTATAATTGTGTGGTGGGTTTAGCCTGGCCAACAACCAAACATTCAGCTAGCTTCTCGCTCACTCCCTTCTCCCGTGGGATGGGAAGGGAATAAAGGAAAAGCAAGACAACTAATTTATCAAGATAACAGCAGTTTAACAGGAAAAGCAAAAGCTGCATGCACAAGCAAAGCAAAACCAGGACTTCATTCAGTATTTCCCATCATCAAGCACGTGTCCTGCTACTTCCTGCAGTGCAGGGCCTCAC
This sequence comes from Pelecanus crispus, assembly GCF_030463565.1. Classification (NCBI taxonomy): domain Eukaryota; kingdom Metazoa; phylum Chordata; class Aves; order Pelecaniformes; family Pelecanidae; genus Pelecanus; species Pelecanus crispus. The sequence continues at coordinate 51,796,371 of NC_134676.1, forward strand.
CCAGCACATGCACTGTTTGCTTGGGAAGACAAATGCCATAGCCACAAATGTCTCACCCTCTTCTTTTCCCCAAGCTTTTATTACAGAGCATGGCACCATATGATATGGAATGTCCCTTTGGTCAGTTTGGCCCTGCTGTCCCATCTACATCTGCTCTCAACGTCTTGCCCGTCCCCAGCATACTAGCTGCAGGGAGAAAGCCTTGATACTCTGCAAGCTTTGTTCAGTGATAACCAAGCATGTGTAAGTTATCCATGCTGTTTTAGCCACCAGTGCAAAACACAGCACCATATGGACTCTTATAAAGAAACTTACCTCTATCTATCTAAAAAGATTTAGCAGGAATGGGAAACAAGCCCAGATGATCTCATGAAAATTAACCAAAAATTATTAAAAATTATTAATAATTCAAATTATTAATTTAAGTAATCAAACTAATTAATTAAACAAAATTATTAATTTATAAATAAAATTTATTTAAAATTAAAAAATAAATTTCTTTTCTTTCTTAATAATTTATTTTTCTTTGTTTTCTTTTTGCACGTTGTCCTTGGTTTTATAACATATCTGTTTACAGATGGTTTATGAGGCTAAGTGAAAAGTGAAATAAGACAGAAGAATGTCTTCATACACTTTCCTTTAGAGTTACTTTAATTCTTACCTTGTTGACATTTTATCTTGACACATGGATGTGTGGATTTTCCACGAATGTGAATCTAATAAATCTTTAAACTCTAATTTAGATTATGTAGCTATCACAAATTCATGAAAGATAACTTTTCAAAACCACACAGCACTGCATACACATAAAAATGCATGATTCACTGGCTCATTCACAATCTGGTGGCATTTTCATTATCTACATCTACATTTTAGCTAGGTATTAAACAGATGACTCAGTCAGAAATGATTCATAGGTTTAAAATATGAAATAAAAGAGTTGTAAAGTTTAACAAGTAACCTAGGGGAAAAAAACCATACAGCTAAAGCTCCTTTTACCTGGCACTGACACACCATACACATTTGCTTCTTGTATGAAGTCCAACATTACAATGACATCGGAAACTTCTGTAGTTGCAACATTCTCCCCTTTCCATCTAAAATATGTGAAAGAAATTTAATCCCATGAAAACATATGGACACCTCCTCTTTAAAAAACATTAACTTTAGTAGGAACTCCATTCATTTCAGACTAACACCACCTCAAATTTGTTCCCACTTGTCACGTTGGTATATTGATCTGATCACCAGAAGACAACATGTGCAAATGGTACTGGATACAGCTATCACTACAAAGCACAGTGAAAGTTTATCATGATCTGATATGGTTTTCAAAATTTTGATGTGTATCTAAATGTATCAAATGTCACCAGTCTTTACTATTTGATACATTGTTCTCCACTTCAATATCCAACTTCCTTGCTCACAGCAAAACCATCAGTAGTTACTATGCGTATTGGAAGTACTGTTCAAAGAGCTGTAATTCCTGCAAAATATTCTGGAAATGAGCTGTCCAGCTCCATGGGAGCACTTTTTACAAAATTAGGCCCCTATCATCCACTTCAAGATCATTATAAACCACATCACAATAATAATAAACTGAACACATCTGGTTGAAAACAAATAGAACAGTAGTATTCTATTCTGCATGTCCATGTTTTTTAATGAAGAAATGTGAAAAGAAACAATGATTATACCTGAAGGTATCTCCAATCCTGTCCCAAAAATAAAGAAAATTCTCATGGTCTTGAACCATTAGATCTCCAGTATTAAAAAAAAGATCTCCCTTCTTAAATACCTCACAGAGTAATTTCTTTTCTGTGTGTTTCTTATTGCCAGCGTAACCAAAGAACGGGTTCTTTGCATTGACTTTGGAAATGAGAAGACCAGCCTCACCTATACAGAGAAGTTGAAAGAATGTAAACCTAAGGTATCATTGCACATTTCCTGTACTTTACATTAATATTAATTTGGTACATATGATTTTACAAGACCAGGAACCAAGTTTGGCAGGGTTCAGTATATAAGATCCAATCATAAAAACTTACCTGTTTCTACTGCTTTACAATTCCTGTGGTCTCCTCCACATGCAAAGTGACCATAAAGACACAGTACAATACTGTCCACTCAAATTCCTAGTCTTGTATTTCTTCCTGACGACTCACCAGTTTTCTCCCAGAACTGTCATCTAGCAATTGTGAGTTCACGAGTAGGTTTGCTATCCTCTCAAAGTGCACACTTCAAGTGAGTATTATGTCCCACTCCCCACACCTTACTGAATTTCCAGTGATGAGTCTCAACTTCCATCAGCTTCCGACTGAAAAACAAGTGCTAATAAAAAGCAGGCGTTCAACCCAGGCATTAAATCCCTATTTAGTCTCCCTTCAGAAGTTCTGAGAACACTTCTTAAGAATTTTCGTTAATGTGATATAGCCTCATTGCTTTCTTTTTGGAGTAAAATATAAAAGTTTTAATATATTTTTTTTCTCAAAAAATAGGGAAAGATGGGGATAGGATTATCCTGTTATGCATGTACAGTATCAGGGTGTTAGTTTGCTGAAAGTGGAATAGTTGTATGAACTCCTAACCTTTTTGGAAGCACATTCTGAACAATAAAGCTTAAGAATTACATTACTTTGTATCAGAGACAAGAATTATAAATATGAAAATATATAAAAGTGTGTCCAAAGGTATGCACAATTTTTAATTTAAGACTGCCTCCTCATAAAAGAGCTGTGCCTTTTTTCCATAAATTGGTAGTGTTTAATGTGAAAGCATTTAGTTTACTGGTAGTGTCACTGCAGCCATGATGCTCTGAAGATAGAGGACATAGGGAAGACAAAGCCTATAGACAGAGATACTTTTCATTAGACTGACTGGTATAATTGAAAAAAAATTAGACCAGGTGTCTAATTAGAACATGTGTTCCCTTCACAGGTGGGTCTCACATCCGTACAGATAATTTCCTATAAAATTTCACTTTTGGGGGACCGTATTTTCCTGAAAGTACCCATCTTTGATTAAGACCTGTTAGGGAATCTCTTGACTCCTTTGAAAAATCTCTTTCAGCTCTCTGTTGAAGCTGTCTGCCTGATCTATAATATGAGTATTAATTATAGCTTTTACCTTTCTACAGTACAATAGAGACGCTTCAGTATCTGATAACACTTTGAAAATATGTATAATCAAGAGATAGCAGATATTTGATAAGTATTTTGAATACAGCTATAATCAAGCAATCTCTTTTTTAAAAAATAGAAGTTGATAATCTTAATCAACTCACTTAGTCAGGAACACTTAATCTTTCACCAAAAAGCATCTGCTCTAATCCACCAGTCTTTCTTGTAGATCTCTCAGGCAATCATCTCACTATGTTAACCTCCTTTAAAAAACACAGAGGTCGTTATCTACATATTCAGAGATAATATCACATCATCACATTTGAACATTGCTCTTCTGTGAATATATACAAGGATCTCCTAAGTTCTTCTGGTGTCTGCACTGGTATGTTTAATACTGTTCTGTCTTAGATCAGAAATAATATTGCTTTTGTCAGAGCAAAAAGTAATAGTTGATGTTGGCATAGTACAGTAACACAACAGCAAGGCTCTTTTAAAAAATTCTCTGGAGTATTTGTATTACAATCAAAAGGCCGTTATATCCTATTAAAATATATACTTACCTTTCTTAACTTTTTCACACCAACCATGCTTATTTCTAATTGGTTCATCTTTCTGGAAATCATATTTGATTAAATCAAATGGGAAAAAAAGCTAAAAAACGGAAAAAGGGTCATGAGTTACTCATCTACACAGTGACATCTGGTGGCAGCAAATATAAGCAAGGAAACCTTTACTTCAGCCTTGCTCATCTAAAAGTAGAATGTAGTTTCATTTAAAACTGAAAATACTCTGTATGTATACTTACACCACTTCCTGGAGGTAAGCAACATCAAAACATTTTTATAATCTTGTAACTTGCAAAAATACTTGGTGAAGACATAGAACCATAATTTTGTTAATTTTCTTACAAATAAGTTATGGGATCCATGTATCAGTGGAAGAGCCTACATGAGTCAGGATAATAGAAGCGTATCTGGAATTTAGCTGATATTTACTGGTGTTGGCTGATATGAAAAGTGTTCTTGGGGTCTTTGGCACCTAAACAAATGGCAAAGCAAAAGCCTAAATCTCCTAACAAGGGGAAACCTGCTTCCTGTTGGGCTGTACTCTTGCTTAACTAGCCTGTTCTTCCCTCAAGCTTCCTCAGGCTGGTGTACGGTAGAAAGTTTTATCAGGAACACCAGCGGAAGGATATGTACTCCCATGTTGTTTGACATGGTTATGTAGCTGTGCATGTTCCACAGTTAATTCAGGGTTATTTCAGTTTTTTCTGAAATACTGGGAACCCTTGAGTCCTAACACTGCTGACCTAACTGACCTCCTAGTTATATTTTACATCTAACCTTCCTCTTGTACAAGGATCACAGAGAATGTGGCTCTGAGTAAGCTGAAGAAGGCGGCAAGATACTCTTATCAACACTAGAAACTGCAATACTTTTTGTCTCCAATATACAGGGTCTGACTCTTATTTTGCTTCATTTTTCTACTGTGAAATAAATCCCAATTAGACCTTTGAGGGACATTGCTAGATATCATATGCCTGATACTTCATGGACCACTGTGTTTGCAGTTATTATCCTAAGGCTTCAGTTTGCCCAGCTTGGGGTTCTGATTTCCCTTTTCGTAAAGAAGTGTATCAGCAATCTATTTAACAACTAGTCAAACAAAGGATATACAATTATCTTCTCCTGGAGAAATCCTGGCAAGCAGAGAAAACAATTGTAAAAACATGAATATACACCTGCACTCTCCACAATAAAGAAATGCAATATAATTTAGGGATGGTGTTATGAAAGTGACTGAAATAAAGGGTAGGATGTTAAAACATAAACCTCTTTGCTTTTCTGCAACTAATTTGAAGAGTTGCATAATTATTTTATCCTAATTTGAAATGTTGCTGTAGCTGTATCACATCGTTTTGTTTTCAAGGAAGTCTCAACAAACAGCAACTTGAATCAAATACCAAGCACACAATTTCAGCCTCATATGGACAAACTTGTTCCACTGAGTCTTTTCAATATTCACCACTGTGTTTTTCTTCTACCCTAAGTCTGAAACAAAAATATATTCTTAACAGTTGAACACGGACAAAAATCAAGTCACGATCCAAGAATTGGACACTTTTTGTATAAAGTGAAGGTTTTTTTTTTTTAGTAACTACAGACTATAGCATTTACCAAAGTCAAGGATTTGAGAGCCAAGAAGTTCACCTTAATTAGAAAATAATTGTATTATTCTTGATGAACAGGATGGGAGGTATTCATAATAAACACAAGTCATTTTTTCTTACAGTTTTTTCTTTTGGCTGTCTACATTTAATTGCTGTTCTTTTTCACTTTCTTTTTTACATGATATATTCACTACTTTAATAGGTTTCATATGACAGACTAAATGCAATGAATAATATAAGAATGAAATGGTATAAAATGAAATGTTATTCTGATATTTTTGTGTTTGATTAGAACAGCAGTGTGCCCTGTTCAGTTCCATTTTTACCTGTTCATTCCTTCAAAGCTCAATAGCTGTATCTTGTCAACATGTTAAGTCTGTATGATGCATTATTTTATATAGTATATACAGTATGTTATACTCAGAAACTTTAATTTAATATCTGAGATAATCTAAAAACCGTTGAGACTTTTACTATTTATGTTGCTGCATACACCTTTTAGTGCCTGCAACTTCAGAATATTAACTATGCCTATTTCAGTTAGCTTTTTGAAATAATAGTCATGCAAATACATTATTAAAGGGAGAAAACACCACATATTGCATTAGACATGCATGATGAAACTATACCAATATACATTCTGTGCAAAAAGCTGTCTCAGTGCAAACAACTTTCTTTTTATATTAAATACTAGAAAATGAAAGCTCCAGAGCAAAGCATTTAGTCTGGGTACAGGCCTACATTTGTTTTATCTTGTTATTTAAAATTTATTGGAAAAGAGGGCCTGAGCTGTTGAAGCACTACCATATTATTTTCAGAGAGTACTGCATGCAGCATTTATCATTTTAATCTACATTTTACTCCCTAAAGCACCACATAAATGTACCAAACAAAAAGCATCATTTATCTAGCTGAAACTTAAAATGAGTTAAACTGCAACATTATTGCCTGTTACTGTGCTGCCTGAGTGTTACCTAATAACAGCATCCTGTCCCCCACCCCCCACCTCCCCTTTTTTTAATTGACTGGAAATACCTGAGTTTAAATACTGTTTTGAAAATAGTTTTGAAATTCTGTAAGTTTCAACTTAGAGTGAATGCTCACAGAACCTTCATCAGAGAGCAAAGAACACAAGCTATTGCTTTTTATTTATTTCTTTTAGAAATGAGATATTATTGAATTCTCTAGAATATCTGTATATAAAACAAAGCATTACATTTACTAGATTCAGTTCCAAGCATTTTAAAAGGTGAAATGTAAGAAAAAAAATTCTGGAGCACAGTGTCATCATACCTTATAAATATTTTAAAAATATACTTGTAAAGCCTTATTTATGCTGTAAAGAGTAGATGTATAGGCCATCGGCATAGTTTTGTTAGCCAAAGTAAACAAAACCAAGAAAAAAACCTTTTAAAGCTATGCTTGATATTAACTGATTCACTACACACTATAATAACATACCTTGGAATACACTTGAAGTACCTTAGATTATTTTAGCTCAAAACTAGTCAAAAGAGCAGAAACAACAGTAATTTTCATTGGCCAATGAACTTAAGAGCTTCCATTGCTTGGATTAACACATGCCAATGTTCTTCCTGTGAGTCCAGTTTTCTAGGGTCTTAAGATTTGCTTAAACCTAACTTTGTGTACTTGTAAACTAAAAAGTATCTCTTCTGCCACTTAAGTTCTATGACTGTATGAAAAAAGTGCATAATACTAATTCTGCATTACTGTGTGAAAGACAAAATATTTTATATGTTGAAATGATTTATGATTTATTATAAGATTTAAACGTTTCTCAGCTCAAAGCTGATTTTGATCCATACGGTTTTGAGTAAGAGAGATTTCGATTCCTGTAATAGTTAGAATACTTATGCTTAAAATAATGAAAAAAGACATTTATAAATAAAGTTTGGAATATTTTTTTTTACATGCTGTTTTTTCAGGTGTACTTCCCATGGGTTACTTTTAGCCCTTCGTACAAGCTTCCTTGGATCTCATTAATCCCACTCTCCCATTGCATGTTCTCTGCCACCACTCAGAATTTATTTCAGTGTAAGAAAGAGATTTATATATGTATTTGACAGACACGACTGAGAGTCTTACATATTTTTCCCATTCCACATTTATATAAGTACACACATAATGTATGTCATATGTAATAAATCATTAACTACATACATCTGTATGCCAGATGCAAATATTAAACAGTAATTTACTACATTACTGTGTTAATCTAGACGCTATCTTCTTTGTAAACGTTTTATCAGCTAAAAAGCCATTCAGAACTTTTCTGTTCATTGACTCTATATGAACATCCTTATTGAAGGACTTATTCATATACCACAGTGATGCTTTCAAGCACGTGAACCAATCCCTCTTACATAAACAGCACAGTGTGAAAACAAACAAGTACAAACAAGAGCACTGCTTTGAGTTAACACCTCATGCACAGTGGCTTCTTGAATGTCTGGCAACTGCTATAACATACATCTGTTTCTTCATATTACCTTGTGTCTTCCAAATTATTTATGAAAATAAATGTGTTATGTAGAACATTAATATTTATCACAAGTATTTGTCCCCAACCCTTGGCAGTTACTGACAGAAAAGTTACTTTGCTCATTCTGAGAGCTTAATTTGTCTTTTAAAGCTGTAATTTTTGTCTCCATTTCACCTTTAGAAACTGTGCCATTGCTATTACCTACACCACAAATGCCTTCCTATTTCTTTTCCTTTTTCCCTGCTAAAAATATTATACTTTGAACCTACCTGCTATTATTCCCACTATACTCTTAATATCTGTATGCATGGGTTTTTGTACTGCATTTACTTCATTCCGACTGTGCAATTATGCCAGTAGAAAGAATAAGTTTCTTCCTTCTCCTTTACTGTACCACATATATGAACATACAGGCCTCTTTTCCCCTTTCTCAGTTCTCTTTCCTTCTATTCCCTGTTTAAGAAATAGGTGTTTAGGAAATCCCTAGAGAGTATGTCTAAGGGTATCTCCTCATATCGTCCCGTGTCTAGAGAATAATGTTTCAGAAGTTGTTGTAGCATTCCTTTGAAGAAACAAAAAAAATTAGGAATTGGATGGCTGGGGCTTGTCTGTGCCATTCTCTGCTTTCCAGCAGGATACAGTCTCCCTTTCCAACTTCAGATCAATCATGGGTCAGCAAATCAGAAATAAAGCTGCTCTCCTTAACATGTTGCTAGATGTCCAGCAGATGTCATTCAGACTGAAGTAAAACAAACACAACAGCTACACTTCAGAATGCATTGTTTAATAATCTGTAACCTGTAAAATGTATTTTAAAAAACCCACAACAAATGCCTGAAGTAAGTGAAAATGAACTTACCTATGGCAATAAAATACATAGTTTGTGTCACAATAGTCACAGATTATGGAGTAATCAAAAACACATATACAAGGACCCAAAACTGAGGTACTTGGTTTAATATGTACTTAAAAAAAAAAAAAGAAAATAACTAAAAAGTATGTCTTACAGTATTTTCAATGTTCCTTCTCTCTCTTAACCTCTTCTAGACCTTTCTGAAACTGCACTATATCTAAGCCCTTGTTCATGTCAACACTGCTGTGCTTCAGCATGTGAGGGAGCTAGCTGCTCCTGCAAACAAGGGTCATGAAGCAGGCTTAAGGAACTGCCATCCAGAGGAACTGGACCGGTGACAAAAGCAGAGTCCCAGTAGTTAACAGATTGCATAACTGTTACTTTGAGATATGTAACTATTGTAATGTTATTAATATGCCATGTTATTCCACTGACATAAATTCTTTCAGAGAGAGAGACCATGCATGTTGCATAACCATAAATGCTCTGGATCAAAACATACTATTTATGAAAAAGCTCCTGATGGAGCTTTGGAGTAGTCTCTGAAACGTCCTTGATTTGGAAGAGATTTGGGGCAGTTCTATTTCCACATAAAATGGGTCATATAATCCACCCACTGACTTGGCTAGACATACCATGCCCGTGTAACCAAGGCGAGGCAGTTTGTCTGTGCACTGAATCTGGTTTTCAGTGACAACCTTCCTTCTTCCCTCAAACTCTACAGTCATAGAATGCCAGATGTATATACATTGAGGGGGTTGGGAGCCAATACACCTCAAGCCCCTTGGAGAATGGTAGTAGCTAAATATTGAGTCTACTCACAAATAATGTGCTTTAGCTACTTTTCTTATGATAGAAACAATGGAAATAACTGAAGACTTACTGTAGATTTATTTCTAGAGAAAAAAGAATATTGAAAAAGACAGAATAAAACTGGTTTCAAGCCAAGCCAAATGGAATGAATGGCTTTTTCCAGTTCATAAAATATCGTATGGTCTTTCCATATTCATACTGAGTAAGCAAGGGGACAATCCATAATTATCTTAGCAGACTATACTGATGTTTCCATAGACTATAACAGTTCCAACTTGGAATAGTGTATAAATTATAGAAAAGATGTCTACGGAGATCAAGTGTTCAGTTACAACTGCATTCATTTTTTAATGGCAGTTTGCATGAGCTATTTTTCCTCCTAATCTGCAGCGACTAACTCAAACCATAAGTCCAATTATTAAGAGGAAGAAGTAGCATGTTTCATGTGCAAAAAACCCCAAAATAGTAATCTTCCTTTTGGAAACACAAACAGCATATATTATTGACATACGAAGTGCCACTATTAATACATGCAAAACCCCCACACTACTTGATTAAAAATACAGATAATTAAATCAATAAATAGGTAATTTCAAGTCTAATCCTTTAAGTGCTGTAGCCTTTACATGGTATTCCCAAAAGGTTAATGACTTATGACAAAACTCTGTCAAAAATTCTGAAATACTTGAAACAAGTTTAGTCAGGTTTGGAACAAATGTAAAATTTCATAAGATGAAAAAAAATAAAAGGTTTAAAATAATTAAAGCATGTGGCTTAGAAAAGTCTGAAACAAAAATTAACATCAGCGCTAAGGTTCCTGGTTCACCTGCTACTTCCTAAATTCCAGATTCCTGATTTCCTGTACTAGACCTGTACCCTTCTATAGACATCCATCAGCACCAGATGTGCACTGTGCATACTACAGAGCATCAGTCATGTAGAACATAAATCAGCAGAGTTGCTCTGCTTAAATTCCTGAGCTCTCAAGAGTTTCTGAAAAACACACTAGCTCTTGTGGTGTTTTTCTGAGTGTTTCCATGTTCCTCCCTGCAGTCTGTGCTCCTATCTCAGAAGTGAAGAATTCCTTTGGCCCCGAGTTGTAAAGTAGCCTGTGGTGCTTGTAGTGTGATGATGCTGTAAAGAAATTCTGGACCGTGGAACATACTCTGCCTAGAAACCTATCTGAATGTCACCAGAAGATACCTCTGATGTACTTCCAAATGATTTTTTTACATCATTCTCTGAAAAAAAGATTTGTCAGGATATTTTACTATCAGTTCTCCTCAGGAGCAAAAATGCCACTTAAGTCAGCAGGATTTTGTATATATAGGTAGGTATCTCAGTATAGATAGGTATCTCAGTTAATTTGCAAATTCTAGGCAATGCGTGTAGTGCTATTTATTTAAAGAAGAGTAAAAAAAAAAAAAAGAAGAGTCGACAGGCGGCTGAACATGAGCCAGCAGTGTGCCCAGGTGGCCAAGAAGGCCAACAGCATCCTGGCTTGTATCAGGAATAGTGTGGCCAGCAGGAGCACGGAGGTGATCATCCCCCTGTGCTTGGCACTGATGACACCGCACCTTGAATACTGTGTCCAGTGTTGGTCCCCTCAGTACAAGAAGGACATTGAGGTGCTGGAGCATGTTCAGAGAAGGGCAACGAAGCTGGTGAAGGGTCTGGAGCACAGGCCTTATGAGGAGTGGCTGAGGGAACTGGAGTTATTTAGTCTGGAGAAGAGGAGGCTGAGTGGTGACCTTATCGCTCTCTACAACTATCTGAAAGGAGGCTGTAGTGAGGTGGGTGTTGGTTTCTTCTCCCAAGTAGTTAGTGATAGGACGAGAGGAAATGGGCTCAAGCTGCACCAGGGGAGGTTTAGATTGGATATTAGGAGAAATTTCTTCAGTCAAGCATTGGAACAGGCTGCCCAGAGAGGTGGTGGAGTCACCATCCCTGGAGGTGTTCAAAAAAAGGGTAGATGTGGCACTTTGGGACATGGTTTAGCGGGCATGGTGGTGTTGGATTGATGGTTGGACTGATGATCTTGGAGATCCTTTCCAATCTTAATGATTCCTAGTTTTTACTTTCACTAAAAAAGAATCCAGCCACCAAGCCAGGAAACATGAAATTGCTACTCTACCCTGAATTGGTTTAGTGGTGGACTTGGTAATGTTAGGTTACTGGTTGGACTGGCTGATCCTAAAGGTCTTTCCAACCTAAATGATTCTATGATTCCAAAAATGGGCATAAATAACAACATAATGTTAGTCTCCTTGCTAGAAAGCCTTGCTGAATAATCTTTCATGTTACTTGCTAAAGCTTGGGACACATGTTACTTACTGACTTGTCAAACCATTTAAGAGATGGTATTAATAGGACCCAAAGGGAAAAATCTATCTGTGAATATCAAGCTGAAGTAAATTCTTCATTTACGCAGGATGAAGGAAAAGCCAGCATGAGTGATATAAATAATATGTATTCATCTTCCCCAAGACATATAACTTCCATTGTCAAAGCTGAGGAAATACAAAACAGAGACTATTGAATAAGCAGTGAAAAAATGTATGTTTTTTCTAATTTTAGTAACTTAGACCAAACCACATAAATGTAGCAGATTTGGTAGATAAAGGGGCATAGAATTTTTAAATTAATACCCTTGGCAAGTATTATTTGTCACAATTATTCAACAGTGACTGTATTTGTATTGTGTTATCTTTGAAATTTCTGAATAATCATACAGACTAGATGTATAGTAGTTTAATTGAGTTACTTACATTTAATTGCACCTAGCTATAAAATGTTTCTTAAGGCTCTATCAGCCTATATGTTACTTTCAGTACTATTAATTCCCATATATGATAAATATTTAATATACACTTTGAAAACAGCTCTAAATATAATCTGTAGAACACCAAGTCAAAACAGGACACTCGTATGTTTATTTCACAGATGATGAGTTCTTAGGTATTAAAACAAATCCAACTTCCTCTTTTGTCCTTTAATACAGTAGAGATTTGAAATGATACTCAGAACCTACTCAAAACTGTCAGAAGACAGGCAAGGCCTTTTTGACTCTTGTGAACTTTATCTAAGTGTTACTGCTGAAAAGTATAACTGCACTGGGTGCTAAGCACTATCTGCAATACTTTGGCAGCCAAGATTTTACAGAGGGTCAATTAAATTTGCAATAACTAAGTTAGAAAATTTACCTTGGACTTATGATTGTAGCCTCATGTCCTGTGGTCAAACTGAGAAACACATATACCTTCAGTGCTCCCTTTTGAAAAGTACAACGTAAATAAATAGTTACCTTATAAAAGAAATTGGTGCGTCCAACAGATCCAATTTTTCCTGTGTGGTTCATGAAACAAATGTTTCCTTCAGTAGCACCATAAAACTCACAGATCTTAACAGCACCAAATCTGTCTAAAAATTCTCTCCATACATCATTTCTTACTCCATTTCCAACCGCTAGTCGGACTTTGTGACTTTTTTCTCCTTCCTTCTGTTAAAAAAAGAAAAAAATATTTTAAAATATAATATACTGAGAAGTGCATTTGATTGTTGCGTATGTTGTGGGGAAAATGTACCTTCTTTAAATACATCAAGTACGAACAACAAGAACAACAAACACACACAACAATTAAGAAGTTAAAGAAAGCTGGCATAGCTCATCTACAGCTACAATGTAACAAACTGTAATCAAAAACCTATTATCTTGTTGAACAAGCAATTATTTCCTGAATAATGGCTACATTAATTTAGATAAATGCTTCCATATTTTAGAAGTTGTATTGTCTCAGTCTGTTTCCACTCAGAGGAATTAGGAAGCTGGGAAGAAGAGAAAAAGGCAGGAATTATTTCTGTCAAGAGATTAAAGTCAGCAGAGATTAATAGTTACTTTCTTGTGTCTTCAGACTGATTATAAGAAACAATCAGATTTCACACACTTGTAATATCTGTTCCTTCCCACATACTGCATATGAGTCATCTGTGTTTCTTTCAATATTAAGACTTGCAGGGTTTTGCTCAATGTTACTTGGAATACATTACTTCTTGGTGATCGTGAGTCTTTACATTTGTCAACTCCCGTACTTTATTAAAAGAAACAATAGTACATGTTCATCCAGTTCAGTGAGACTCTCTAATTTTATGAACACATTCCTAAACCTTGTGATTGCACAGAGCACCTTTAAAATACAATCAGATTTAAGTTGAAGTATCAGAAGGCAATAGATCTAAAAGGTTGTTTTGGTCTTTTCTTTAATTTCACCTATTTTAAAGTAAGATTCCCTTTTTAATCATTGCAAGTGGCAATACAGAAGTGAGTCAGCCCGAAAGCCATATAGGTACAGTTTGTTACCACATACCTTTAGAACTGCATAGCACTCTGGTACTGCAACACTGTCTGTATATACCTCTCTATATATGTACACTTATACAAATGTATACAAACAACTCTCTATATACATATGCACATATATGCACATATTCGCACTCTTTATATATGTGTGTGTGTATATATATACATGTCCACACACATACACTAAAGAAAGCAGACAGTCCCTATTTTCTGTTCTTCTATTCTAGTTTCCTTTTGCCCTCCCAACTAGTATGAATTAGGTAAGTCTTTATAGTGAAAATCCATTTTAGCACCTTTAATCTGGCATAAAACAGAGCAAATTATTTCTGCAAAGAGATCTGGTCAGCTGACTGAAACAGGATCTTGAAATACTTTGGATGTTAAAAACAGTGAAGCTTCTACTGAGTACATAGACAGGAATGTTCCTCAGAGGCTTATGACTTGGCCAAATTCAGTTTTTCATGAGGATCGTGAATTCTTACTTCTGTAACAAAAACTGCAAGTACAGTGAAATTTTAAGTTCCTCCTCTAAATCAAAAAGACTGACCAAATTTTTTTATTTCCTCTTCAAAACCAGTAACTCATAGAAAGATAAATTCCTTTATTGAGCTTCAGAGCCTTTCTTCTGGAAATTAAGTCCTTTTGTTGGAATGATTCAGCAAGGAACTCACCTACTTCACTAGATGCAGATAGCTCTTGGCAGATTACAATCTGAGGCATTATCCTGCTATTTTAACTTAAAACTACATCACTCACCAGCCTCCCTTGATCACTAACCATCCTGTTTTTACAACCACCCAATTCTTCCCTTCTCCTCTCCTACATTACTTTAGATGCAAAAGTAACTTCTAAACGCACAAGCACATACTTCACTGACTTCATGCTAAATCATTATTAACAAATGCTGCATTACATAGTACAACAGAACTGACCGTGGACATAGCCTGGAACAAAGTGTCTAAAAATTGCCTATAGATGTAATTTTTGGACTGGTTTGTTTTTTCAACTTCAGATGCAATACCACAATGCAACAGTGTAGACTTTCATAAATGTGAAATAATAAGGTCTGTGATATTACACAGTCAAAATCATTGTACTGTCAATGAACAACAGAAGTATTCCTTTTTTTAAGAGAGAGTGTTTCAGTGCTACTTTTGAACTTTGTCAGGAAAGCTTCTAAGTCTTTTTTTCCCCCAGAAAATTCTCCACCATCTTCAGACCATTCCAGTCAGCTCAACTTAAAACTTTTCAAACTGGGTTATTTTCCTTACAGTTTCATTGCTAAACTGAAATTAATGTGTCAGTAACTGAACTACAGTTACCCCTTGCTGATGCCACTGAATTATTTAAATGTACTGCCTCTGCTAAGATATGAAAAATAGCACAAGAGATTCTTTCACAGAAATCCTTTGTTCCACAATGAACAGAAGAGACAAATATGTGCATATATATATATACGCACTAATTAAGTGGGTCATTCATCAGGCTAGGAACATTCAAAAATCTCTAGAGACCAAGTTAATAAGCAGGCAAGTTTGCTTCTATTATTTATACTTTAAGAAAAATAAAGGCATTGATGGCTGTTTGCTGAAAAGACACAAACTAGGATGAACTAGAAAACAATGTCCTACATGGATTATGTTTTTTTTCCCAAAATGACAAATACAGCATCATTATAAGTGCAGTTACTTCAGTACCTTCAAATCCTCATGTTATTTTGGCCAATTTATATTACTACAGCACAAAGTTCTTTCTCTAGTGGAAAAGACACAGAGTAAACTTGACAGGTCAGCATTCTACTGTGCTTGCAATGTTAACACCTATCAACAATGCCATGTATGACTATCTTACTTCAGGAAGTATTCCCATAAGGCATTCAGCCCTTCTGCAAAAATACAAAGAAGGTGTATGATGTCATCAAGAATTGACTGCAGAAAGCAAATTTTCTTAAAAGAGAGGGCAGTAATTCACTTCTTCACAACCAAGGCAAGTTTTCTGTTAGACTGCATTGCTGCAACTGCCGTATTTCTGATTTAGTCAGCTCCATCACAGTTGTACCCATCTGTTGATACAAGACTCCCTGAAGAGTACTGCAGGGCTTTCTGGGGAAAAGGCATTAAGACTGTCATGCATTTAGCAGTCTTTCAACTGTAAGAATGGAAACTACATGTAATTTAATCTCCCTACAGGTTTAATAAACATGAAGACAATGATTATAATGAGGGAAACTTTTAACAGTGATAATTCACATTAGATTTACATGTGAATAAATTCATATAGCTATTTTTTACATATTTTTACCTAAACTTTTGTATAACTAATGTATAACATTAACTCATGTTAGCTTTACGTCTGACTAACTTTCAATGGGAAGCGAACCACAGTAAATAAACCACGGTTAGCCATTTTAACGTCTTTTTCATGACTTGATTGATATATTCATCATCTGTATTATTGTCCAGATCGCAGCCAGAGTCCAACTCTAGGGCAGGCATCTTGGTATCCATGGGCACTGTGGCTGAAAACTCATGCAATAAATAAGAGAAGGGAAGGAAAAGGGATGATCATTCCAACAAATTCCAGAAACGTTGCTGAGTGATGCAAACTTAGGGTGTCCTAATGTATGAAAATCAAAATATATTAAATATGCGGGAACTTATGCTTTAAACAGACTGTGGCACCAAATAGTCATGCTTTGAATTTCTGCCATATTCAGACAGCATTTCATCAACTAGCTTCCCTTCAGTACAGTAGGTAGAATTATAGGAGTAGGAGGAATTCCAAGGAGTCACCTAGCACATACCTCTTGTGGGAGATAAGCTCTGCTCTCCCTGTGCCATTCTTGACACCTGAACAAGCTATGGCACATCAGCCAGTTACAGCGAAACAGCTGGTATGCACCGATTGCCTGCATGCATATTCTCAGCCTGCTGCAACAGCATAGTACCTACTTAACACTTCAATACAAGCTGTATTTCTTTACAATCTCATTTACAAAGGACTCAGTGCCTTGCCCTGGTCAACTATCACAAATAAGTTCAAATAATGTGTGTCTTGTGATAATTTGCTCATGCTTTGTGTTTCTGAATGTGATTAATAGTTCTCTACACATAATTAGGAAGACTGATTATAGAATAACAGAATGTTGGAACACCTTTCCAAGGTTTTTAAAATGTTTATTTATTTTCCTGCCCTGTGATTTTCTTTTCTTACAGAGTGATTCTGAAATGGGGATTCAGTCTATATCCACTTATTTCTAACAGCAAAGTTGAAACATTTTTTTCAATGCCTTTTTGAACCATTAATAAGCAAGAACTGTTCTTATCTTACACCTGGACTTTCCTTCAGTTCATTCTGGTAAGAACTTTGAACTGTACACCAAATATCTGCATACATCATAAATCAGTTTCTGACACACTATTTCTCCATTTTGAGTGCTTGTTTCATTTGTATAGTAATTAATTGACAAGTCAAGATCTGCTTTATTATACTAAACACCACATACCTGGGATTTTTCATCTGCCAGTCTTTCCTCCTTAAGTGTTCTTTGTAAACTATGTGGACTATCTACATGATTAAGTTGTTGATAAAAGAAATGCCTTTTAAAGTGCCATCAACAGTACCTTAATTCATGTGGGAACAATTCATGACTGCAGCTATATAAAAATGTACTTAGTAGTTTCTTTAAAAGATTACAAGAAAACAGGTTCATTGTCCTACTTTTACCATTTCTGCAGCAGGAGAAGCCAAATGGAGAGAAGCAAAGGCAACTTCAAGCAAAGGAGCCATGAACTATTTCCTGTATTATGGCCTTGATGAAACTGAGAGCCATCTCAGGGCCTGAGAAATGCAAATATCTGTTAAATATAAAATATGATAGACAGACCACACAGGATTTACATTCATGTATTTACAAGGAATGTGTGTAACAACACATTCACCATTTCTCTATTGACACATTAGCCCTTGAAAAAGGGGCATCAGGTAGTTAGTAGAGAGACTGTAAGATGAGAGATATCCTACTGCCATTATGATGACAGATGTAATAAATTCTTCAAGATGCATGCTTACATTCACTTTTTAGTAATGCCTAATTATAAATTGCAACTCGATTTTTTGAGCAAAATACATATCCAAATTTAAAAATACAAGTAAAAGAAAACAGGAAGGTACTGAAGAGATGCACCGTAAGAAAGGAACAGGAATTCTAGGAACAGGACACATCCTTCCAGTTCAGGAACTGGTTGTTTGCTATTTAATATAGCTCACTCTCACCACGCTTTCATTAATCAATCTCCTGATAATCTAATAGGATTAGATTCTAATAGGATTTTTTTTCCTTTAGCTCTTCTAATAGGAAATGTTTTCTTTAGATGTATTTCCATTTCCTCAGACAGTATCTACCAACAAAAAAAAGTCACTCTTGTCTGTGTTCCACCCAGTAATATGAAGTAGATTGTTGTATTTTTGGTGATTGCCCCAGGAGCCTACAAGTCAAAACAAATTACACAAAACTTTGCGAAGGTCAATTCAGAGAATTAAAGCACACAGAGATTATTTCTTGCACTCTATATTGCACACAGTATTCTGTGAGCAATATGAAACTTCCCTTTGTAAAAGTATGATTGTGATTGCTAGGCTTCACTATCAGGACAATTTTTGCACAACTGCACTAGCTTAATTCAAAAGATCTAGGAAAAGAAGCTGGAAGGAAGGAAATTGGTCAAGTTAAATGACCTCTTAAACACTCAGAGAAGTCTTGAGCCACCATGCTAGAATCAGTAGCTGACTGCAACTAGCCTTCAATGCTGTTTTGGGTACGGAAAACCAATGCTTCCTAAGGCCAAAGGAACTCTACGAACATCACAGAAAACTTTTTCAGGAAGAAAACCTGAAAACTTTTACCATTATTAGTGGGAAGAATGAGAAAGCAGACACAGAATCGTTGTGTGGATGGAGTCCAAGAGAGGTATGCCAGTACATTTAAGTATCAGAAGGCAGCAGCCAAAATGGATGGGATTATAATCTGCTTTTAAATCCACTTTTTAAAAATAATATTGTTGTCGTAGTCATGGCAGTTTAAAGTGCAGACAAAGTTTGTCGTAATACACAGTGTATTTTTTATTAGATCAACTAATATAGTCTGGAGGGAAAAAATACAAGCTTCGAAATCCCAGGTCGATTTCTAAGCTTCATTTCAGATGTGCTGAACACATTCTTAGTCTAAAAATTCTGTTTTCCCTAACTGCATGTACACTGTTCAATTCTCCCTTTAGGCACTGTTAATACTGTAGTAAATCAGTAACAACTTGGATTAAGAATGATGTCTGCTTACGACATATGCACGTGGTCACAGATTTTTTTACAAAAAAACGAGATTACTAGAAGAATAAATAAATTCCAAAATTCCCCCAGTAAATAAAATTGTAATGATGTATAAAGATTATTCAGAGACTTCAAATGGAAGGTACAGATGTGGTTGTCTGTAACTGTGACACATTACTTGTTTGAGGTATTTAATAAAATGTTTATGCTGAAAATCTGCAAGGGGCTTGACAAATTTCTGCTCCACATTTTAATGATAAGAGAAAGAACAATTTCCAGTACTAAAAATAAATTGAGCTAAACTTTAACAGGGAATAAAATGTGATGTCAAGTAAAACCTGCATTGTAGAGAAGTACCTGCTGACTCGTTTTTCCTTCCTTACCTGAGTATCAAATTCCCTTCCTTCAAAGAAGTCTGTTTATAGGTAGGAGACAGTGTTTTCCAACATATATAAACCCCATTCTTACATCCCTTCCCACAACACTTGAGTCAACAGCAGCGAAATAAGTGTTCATTCTGTTTGCTTATCCCAGCAGCACTGACTTCCTTGTTTTCTCCTTCTAAATTACTATTGCTCTAATACAGAAGAGTTTTAATAAAATAAATCCTTAAGCATCTTTTCTAAAGTCACTTCAGAGAGCTTAATCCTATCCAAAGAAACCTTGGCCAAACTGGATCTAGTAGAGAGACTGGCTGCTTCAGCTTAACAAAATGAAGTCTGAAAGCTGATGTGCATGGTCTTATACACTTGAGGTAACCCCAAGGAAATAGGAAATGTTACTGATGCCAAAGAGTAACACTTACTCAATACCAAATAGATATAAAACAAGACAGATACTGAAAGAAAATTTCTAAGCAATGATATAATTAATTATGAAATAGACTTTGAATACAAGTAGAAGTGAACTTTGGTTTTAATAGCTTACCAAGTTCATGCGAGGTATCATAAATCATACAACTAATGTCAGAACGTATGACAGCTTATGAGAGTAGAAGACAGGACATAATGATCAAGAAAACTAGTTTCTAGCCTCTGTTTGTAAACCACTTCAGGATTCAGGTCTCCTTTACAGAAAAGCAGGAAAGAGATGCTGAACTACCATTCATATCCTTCCAAAAGCTTCAGGATGCAATATATTATTTAAATAGCTCATTACTTCAAATTTGAAATAAATCTGCAAGTGCATTAGGAATATTTTGTATACACTTTAAATGTTAAATTTTAAATGTGTTGCAACCCTCTAAGGGAAATATATCCGCAGATTAGTAGAGAAGTATTTCCAAGGCCTTTGCTTAGAGAGGAAATAGGGAGCTATGCTATGCCATAATTCCAAAATTTTGTAGGTCACTGTTAATAGAGACTTTGAGCAATGTCAGCCAGCAAGATCAAGTTATTAATTTGCTGAATATTCTCTTTCACTGGAGTAGTCATGCTAATATCTTAGAGCAGGGTCCATTTTGTAGTTACTAATGGCTGTTAGCCATCAGCGCTGGCTCTTGTACTTCCCCTATGATCAAAAGACTGCAGAAAAAGAGCTTGGAAGAGGGCAGGCATGAGGATTACTCACTTATTTAGGAGCCCAGCAAAATCTATGAATGTCATGTAATGCAAGGTCTTTGTACTCGTAATTAAGGAAAAAAGACAACTTCCTTTTCTAATAAATATTCTTTCCACACAACAGGTTACTAAACCAAACTGTTCTGGATGCAGAACAGGTTTCAGAAAAATTCTACTGCAAAACAGTCTTCAAGAGCTGTTGCAGATGTGAGTAGGAGGCAGAAAGATCAAACAAGACATAAGGAAAGCTAAGCCAAGAGTCTATGTGTTACCTGTTGATAGCCCAGCTCAAGTGCATCTACACCAATGCACAAAACATGGGCAACAAACAGGAGGAGCTGGAAGCCATTGTGCAGCAGGATAGCTATGACATAGCTGCCACCACAGAAACATGGTGGGACAACTCTCATGACTGGAATGCTGCACTGGATGGCTATAGGCTCTTCAGAAGGGATAGGCAAGGAAGGAGAGGCGGTGGGGTGGCTCTGTACATTAGAGAGTGTTTTGATTGTATAGAGCTCAACAATTGTGATGATAAGGTCAAGTGCTTATGGGTAAGCATGAGGGGGAAGGCCAACAAGGCAGACGTCCTGCTGGGAGTCTGCTACAGACCACCCAACCAGGATGTAGAGATAGATGAAGCATTCTTTAAGCATCTGGCAGAAGTCTCACAATCGCTAGCCCTTGTTCTCATGGGGGACTTCAACTTACCGGACGTCTGCTGGAAATACAACACAGTGGAGAGGCAACAGTCTAGGAAGTTCCTGGAGTGTGTGGAAGATAACTCCCTGACACAGCTGGTAAGTGAGCCTACCAGGGGTGGTGCCTCACTTGACCTGCTGTTTACAGAGAAGGACTTGTGGGAGATGTGGTGGTTGGAGGCCATCTTGGGCTTAGCGACCATGAGATGAATAGAGTTCTTAATTATTGGCAAAGTAAGGAGCGGGGCAAGCAAAACCACTACCATGGACTTCCGGAGGGCAGACTTTGGCCTGTTCAGGACACTGGTTGGGAAATTCCCATGGGAGACAGTCCTGAAGGGCAAAGGGATCCAGGAAAGCTGGGCGTTCTTCAAGAAAGAAGTCTTAAAGGCACAGAAGCGGGCTGTCCCCATGTGCTGTAAGACAAATTGGCGGGGAAGATGACCGGCCTGGATGAATAGGGAACTTTTGCTGGGACCCAGGAAAAAAAGGAGAGTTTACCACTTTTGGAAGAAGGGGCAGGCAACTCAACAAGAGTACATGGACCTCATTAGGTCATACAGAGAGGAAAGTAGGAAGGCAAAAGCCCAGCTAGAACTCCATCTGGCCACTGTTGTAAGAGATAACAAAAAATGTTTTTACAAACACATTAACCACAAAAAGAGAGCCAAGGAGAATCTCCATCTTTTATTGGGTGGATCCTTCTATGACCTGGTGACCCGCCTAGTGGATGAGGGAAAGCCTGTGGATGTCATCTACGTGGACTTCAGTAAAGCCTTTGCCACCATCTCCCACAGCATTCTCCTGAGGAAGCTGGCAGCTCATGGCTTAGGCAGGTGTACTCTTCGCTGGGTAAAAGCTGGCTGGGTGTTCGAGCCCAGAGAGTTGTGGTGAATGGAGTTAAGTCCAGCTGGAGATGGGTCACGAGTGGTGTTCCCCAGGGCTCTGTTTTGGGGCCAGTCTTTTTTAAGATCTTTATCAACGATCGGAATGAGGGGATTGAATGTGCCCTCAGTAAGTTGGCAGATAACACCGAATTGGGTGGGAGTGTCGATCTGATCGAGGATAAGAAGGCCCTGCAGAGGGATCTGCACAGGCTGGATTGATGGGCCGAGGCCAACTGTATATGGTTCAAAAAGGCCAAGTGCCGGGTCCTGCACTTCAGTCACAACAACCCCATGCAATGCTATCGGCTGGGGAAGAGTGGCTGGAAAGCTGCCTGGCTGAAAACAACCTGGGGGTGCTGGCTGACAGCTGGCTGAACATGAGCCAGCAGTGTGCCCAGGTGGCCAAGAAGGCCAACAGCATTCTGGCTTGGATCAGCAATAGTGTAGCCAGCAGGAGCAGGGAGGTGATCGTCCCCCTGTGCTTGGCACTGATGACACCGCACCTCGAACACTGTGTCCAGTTTTAGGCCCCTCAGTACAAGGAGGACATTGAGGTGCTGGAGTGTGTCCAGAGAAGGGCAATGAAGCTGGTGAAGGGTCTGGAGAACAAGTCTCATGAGGAGTGTCTGAGGGAACTGGGGTTGTTTAGCCTGGAGAAGAGGAGGCTGAGGGGAGACCTTATCGCTCTCTACAACTCCCTGAAAGGAGGTTGTAGTGAGGTGGGTGTTGGTCTCTTCTCCCAAGTAACTAGTGATAGGATGAGAGGAAATGGCCTCCAAGTTGCATCAGCGGAGGTTTAGATTGGATACTGGGAGAAATTTCTTCACAGAAAGAGTGATCAAGCATTGGAACAGGCTGCCCAGAGAGGTGGTGGAGTCACCATCCTTGGAGGTGTTCAAAAACCGGGTAGAAGTGGCACTGTGGGACATGGTTTAGTGGGTGGTGTTGGGATGACGGTTGGACTAGATGATATTAGAGGTCTTTTCCAACCTTAATGATTCTATTCTATTCTATTCTACCACAGAGACTTGCCAAAAGTTGTGTTCAAAATCTATGACATAAGAGGCCACGCTGTGGCCTCCAACTATTAGAAATATACCATTTATTTCAAATTTGTGTTAAAGAAACAAATGAAGCACTTAAGATAATTGCTATGGTTTTAATCTATGTTCATTAGAAGGGCTTTATAGTACTCTAACCTTGAGAACACTGCCCTCATAATACCTTCACAGAGTTTTAAAACTTGTTTTAGCTCTATCTTTCTCTTGCTGCCAGTACATATAGTACTTCTAAGTTAATGAAACTTAAAGAGAGATAACAACTTGGCAAATTATTTCACCTACTTGAAAAATAAAAATGGATTGCATAACATATTTAAAATCTTTCCACTTATTTGGGTGAACATGTTTCTCTTCCAGTTTTAAGATGACAAATACTTACTATTTCTCTTCAAGTACCTAGCTGTCAAACTGATTCATTTTATAACTTTAATTTTTCTTGGTAAGGTACATTAGGTTTCTTTTTAGCCAGCTAGCAAAAAAACCCAAAACCAAAAAAACCCTGTAACCTTAGAGAGCAAAGAGTTTAGACATGCCAACTCCTAGAGAGCATGCACATAAATTAATAAATAGAATAGTTATATAGTAGTGAATAGTTAATGATGGTATAAATATAGTATATAGTATGTAAATAGTTAATGATGGTAAAAATAATGTTATTGGAAAATTTAAAACTCCTTTAACTTTACAAT
This sequence comes from Pelecanus crispus, assembly GCF_030463565.1. Classification (NCBI taxonomy): domain Eukaryota; kingdom Metazoa; phylum Chordata; class Aves; order Pelecaniformes; family Pelecanidae; genus Pelecanus; species Pelecanus crispus. Next base: position 51,820,411 of record NC_134676.1, read on the forward strand.
GACTTCGTAAGGATTTAAAAATGAAAGAGTTTGTTCTAGAAAATGAAGTACATTAATCTATCATTCTTGTTCTAAGATACTGAACAGGATAAAATGGGTAAAACAAAATGCCATGCTCTAACTGTACAGTTAAAAGACAGAAAAGGGGAACAATTAATATCTGAGGCTGCAAATACAGCAAAAGTTGGGAAGTGTTACGGAGAAGGGAGATGACTTCGGGGAAATCATGTTAGCCTACAATGAAGAAAAATCACAATTTATAAAAGCTGGGCCTGTCATATGTTTTGATTTTCTGTATGGTCTTTAACTTCATTTTTCGTTATCCTGTAACTTTTTGTTTGTTTTATTATAAAGTTAAAAAAGAAACAAAAATAAAAATTAAAAAAACACCACCAAAAAAAAAAGAAAGAGAGAGAGAAAGGTATTACTATTCTGGTTTCACATCACAGCCAGTGATAGTCACTGGGACATCAGTCTTGCCCTCTTTAATTCAAAAACATCCTCTTTGCTGCAGCATGCATGGATAATGCTGTAGGATCTATGACCCACCACCACGTTACTTAAACATACTTCCGAAAATTTTCAGGAGGAAAAAAAAATCCAATGTCTTATGAACACTGACCTTTTCCATTCTTTGGTCAGCAACGTGAGATATTAATGAAAATTGTTATTCTGCTGGAAAACAAGAGTGATTTGCATTCTCTTTGAATTATTAGAACACTGCTTAAGGAGGAGCTTACTCTGGAAAATCATAAGATGGGGACTTGGATTAGAAAAGAATTTTCAGATTAATTAATTTGAATTATTGGCACCATTTCCTAAGAAATGAGTAATTTCAATAAAATTCACTGAAAAGGAAATAAACCACTGATTACTTTTTTGAAATCACAAAATGAAATTATGATAGAGGCAAAGGAAGAATGTTCAAAGAGGTAACAGTTGCATTGCATCCAACTTAATAATTTTTGCAAATCTCTGTGTTCTCCTAAACATTTTCTTAAATTAAAAGAGGATACAGTTCTTTTTGCTTAATGTTTGTCCTGGTTTCAGCTGGGATAGAGTTAATTTTCTTCCTAGCAGGTGGTAAAGTGTTGTGTTTTGGATTTAGTATAAGAATAATGTTGGTAACACACTGATGTTTTAGTTGTTGCTAAGTAGTGTTTATACTAGTCAAGGACATTTTAGCTTCCCATGCTCTGCCAGGTGCACAGGAAGCTGGGAGGAAGCATAGTTAGGACAGCTGACACAAACTGACCAATGGGCTACTCAATACGATATGACATCAAACTCAGTATACAAACCGGGGCAGTTGGCTGGGGGGGCAGCAATTGCTGCTCGGGAACTGTCTGGGTATCGGTCAGCAGGTGGTGAGCAACTGCATTGTGCATCACTTCCTTTTCTGTCCTATTACACTCCCTTTATCTCAACCCACAGATTTTACCTTTTTTTTTTCCAATTCCCTCCCCCATCCCACTGGGGAGGGGGAGAGTGAGTGAACAGATGTGTGGTGTTTAGCTGCCTGCTGGATTAAGCCACAACAATGTTATACAGGTACTCGGAAGCTGTTATTTATTTTTATTTAGTATTCAAAATAATAGCTGTTTATGATCATAAGAAACTGTGTAAAGTCATTTATTAAAATGCTTAACCAGGTAAGAGAATGTATGATGTAACATTTAGGATTTATTATTGAAACACAACAGGATAACCTGCAGCTCATAAATGGATGGAAGTTGCCAGCATTAGCAAGATGAATTTTAGTTTATACTGGATTATGAATGTTTGTTTCATATTCATTTTGACACATTTAGCACGAGCATTTGAGGACAGAAAGTCAGTTGCGTTTGCTATGCAACAGGTTATATCTGTTCCGTCTATATTATTCTGTAGATCTTAACTCCAATGAATTTTAGGCATTTAGCTTAGTGTAAACATCTTGGGCTCTCTCCATTGTCAATGGATAGATACAGAAACATACCAGAAAATAACCAGATCAAGTGTTGATTCAGTTAACCTGATTCAGCTACACTTGGCAATTACAACAGGTTCAGCATACTTCGTACTTGATACCATCTAGATAAGACCATCACACCACTGACTGCCAAGGGAAAAGAAGTATTTTCAAGTTACGGCTAACACAGTCTCAGAGAGAAATGTCACTTTAACAAAACTAGCTTTGTTGTCTGGAATAGCTTTCTAATTGGAACAAAAGGCATTCTTCCTTTGAGATGCTAACCTAGACCAAATCCCTTTCAAATTTTAAAATATGGTTTAGATGGTCTCAAAACAAGCACACTCCACAAGGCAAAACAGTGCTAAAACATGACCTACAAAACTTGAGACCTCTGATATACTTATGTGCCAAGAAACAAAGTTTTGAAAATTCTGCAGAGACATTGAACAGTAATCCTCGTTTTCTGAACTTACATTGTGCAACTCTGTGAAATAATATTTTTTCAACAAATGATACTAAATCAGTTTTTAGTCTCGAAATCTTTTCTTTTAATACTTTATCATCTTTCTGATTCAAGCCATTTGGTTTTTTTACAGTCCACCAATCACCAAATATTTGAAGAACCTCAGATAAAAAGAAGGGCAGAGGGACAGGTTCAGTACAGTTTTACTTCCCTTTTAACATAACCACATTAAGCACAATAAATGTACATACCACTTACAGACGAACAGCCATCATTTTGGTTCCACTTACCACTGGCTGGCTGCAAAGGTAACGGCAAAGTTCTCCAATGTACTGGATGACAGTCACATTGTACTTTTTGCAGTCACTCCAAAACTGACTAGCTGAGAACTTCTTTTTTAACACACAGGTTGCACCTGTATGGAACCAGCAGAAAAGGAAATTAAGCATTTTCCCTATATGGCAGCTTAGCTAGCTGTGTTCACTATTTGTACAAAATAGCACATAAGAGGAACTAAGAGCAGCCTCATTCAGAGAACTATATGGTATTTAAGCTGTTTTATTAGCCGATGTGTGTTCAAACCTTGTAGACAAAGAAGGACAATGAACCCAGTCTCCTCCTTGGTGAGACACTAAACTGATAGATAAGAGGTTAAGAGCAAGAAGACAGCTTCTCTTTGTTGGTGTTGTAACATTATTCAAAAGAGTTTAAATGAACATATCCAGAAAAGTCAGTCTGAATTAGCAAATCATTTGGGTATCTCTGAAACCTCATTTTTCCACGAAGAAAGTTTTCATTGATGCAGACTCAGACAGAATCAATCCATAATCTAATGATCTTTCCCTTGCTCTCACTTGTCCTTGATGCTTCAGGAAACAGGAAATATCTGTCATCAAGTTCCATATAAATCTTTTGTAAGAGAGTCACTGAGGACACCTACATTGTCTCAGTAAAATATGTATTTTATTGTCTGTGCCAAAACAGTACACAAATTAAATGGAAAAAGTTCTAGATCATTTAATGAGATATGACAAAGCTGAATGTTCACTATAAATGTATTTGTCAGTCTTTTTAAGTTCACCAAAATACATTTTAGTTCTATTCCACTGTACAATGCTTAGTCTGTATATATAATAACGCACTATACGCACTGCCAAAATATTACATTCCTTGAATTCCTTTTTACCTAAATATAAAAGAAAGTAAAAATATTTGTGACGCAAATTACTATAACTAATTCTTCTCTAGTACCACACAGAGAGCTTGTAAGAGATCCTTCGCTATTACAGCACCCCCACCCCCAAAATACAGAAATATAAAGCTATTCTGAAAAGACTATTCATTTGATTTCACCAAAGCATTTGCTTTCCTAATGGCAGTGAACCTAAGTGTGTTTTATACATTTTTATAATAATTAATTCTGTTTTAACAACACAATTAAATGAAATGAGCCATACCCAATTCAATGCATCCACCGATGCCAAGAAGAGATGCTGCACTGTGATAAAGAGGCAGAGTAATATAAACGATGTCTTCTGCAGTAGCACCAAAGGCCCACATTCCAGCAGCTCCTTTAAGAACCTGCATGTGACTGATGACTGCGGCCTTTGGAAGACCTGTAATGAAAACACACAACCATGCATAAAGCCTCTCAAAGAAAACTCAATTTTTTTTCCCCTGTGTAAGGTTTCTAAATTCATAGAAGAATCAATTCTTTCTTCTGTAACCAAATTTTCAGCCATCTGTTAAGACGGCCGTTAACAGACAACTGGCTGTTTAACACAGTATTGCATGTTTGTTCTGTACACATACAAATCCATAAACCAGTTTGCAACCTCGTCTGTTATTTATTTAATCTGACATCAAGTCAATTCAAATAGGTGGAAACATGAAGAAACTCCATGGTTAGCACACTATCAAATTATATAGAGCCAACAAAGGCCAAAAGCATTTATTGTACATATGGACTTCCTTTAACATAAAAAGGCATCACACTACATCTCTTTCAGGCAAGAGTCATAGTGACTGTAACATAATTAAGAAAAGTACAGGATCTACATGAGGTAGATCATGTAGTGGGTGCTTATCTAAGACGTGCACGTCTAAGTCCACCCATTTGTTTTAGAATGCTATGAAGACTATGTAGAATTAAAAAAAACAAACAAACAGACAAAAAAACCCCAGCAAAAAGTCCACTCCTGTTAGGTTCTTCTTAATGAGTTTCTTCAGGTTCAACATAGAATTCTGTTCAGCAGCATACAGACTCTCATGCAAGAGCTTCTTGGGCTACTGCTCTGGTACCCATTATTTTGAGTAGGGGATGTGTTCTTGCTTCATATATGTTCTCACATACACACACAAATTTCAGGCTGAGTCCTGATGATGAACAGTGAGGACTATTAAAAATTTCAAAAAATTTAATGGTTCAGAAAGTTTTCTCACCTATTCTAGCACAGCTAGCGTTCATTTGAAGATTTAAGTAGAGCTGTTAACTGGAAGTGTAATCTATAGAGATCCTAGCTACAATTCAAAGCTATTCCAAAACCCATCACACTAAAGAGAAAAGGCAATAAGCCTATGTTGCCAATGAACCACTTATAGCAAGAAGTGCTCTGCAATCTTCAGGTTTTTTTCCTTCTGCCTTTACAGACAGCTGACTACAGACCGTGCAAGATACCTTTTCCTTTTAACTAAGTTTACCAGTCATTGATTTTAGGAGCAACACTATGCTCTTGCTTTATCAGAAATTGTGAAAATGCTCAGTTACTTCAGATTAGAATTAGTTATTCCACACTCTTCAGACTAAACAAACCTTATTCTTTTAGTTACATGGTACATAAAAGAAATCCAATATAAATTAATGTAATACATAGAAGCATTCAAAAATATTTTAAATTCTACATAACTAAAATCTGAGACTTCACACAGATATTCTGAATGCAGTTATAAGAACAAAATCCTCCTACCTGGAGAATTCTATAACACTTTTTAGCTAAAACTCCTTACTTTGAACTAGCAAGCTCAACCATATTTATATTAGTACTATTACAAACATACCTGACCTCTTGACAATATTTATACCTTCCTAATTTTTTTATTCTAGACTAACATTTTTATTTTCTAATTTTTCCCCAGAACCCTAAGCAAACAAATTAAATAATTATTTGTATGAGGGAATGAAGCCATAAAACACATCTTCATTTTAAATCTTCTTGTGACTAAAACTGTTGTGTTCAGCTGAATGAGAATGCCAATCTACTTATCTTAACAACATCATACTGCTTTTCATGTCAGTGATCAGGTTTTTTTTAAAGTCTTAGCTTCTTAGCTGCTGGAGCACTGGTAATAAATTCAGCCATCTGTTTCTAAACTAAAAGGCTAGTAACATAATCCTATTTTCTGTCTCTACAGTGACCTGCACAGAATGTGACTTAATGAAGAAAAACCAAATGTCTATTTGCTTGAAGATTGTTTTTTAAAGTTTGAGATACAGTGTTAGCTATATTAGCTAGACAGTGGTATGTGACCACAAAATACTATTTATTATCATTGTAAACTCACTGAAAAAGCAAGATGTTTTATAAACACCTTAGCTGTGAAGTAATTAGAGATAAAGCTTCTCATAGTGTTTGCACAATGTGGCAGGAAAAAAAAGAGAAGCCCATAAACCACTGAACATAAACAGTCACTGACAAGAAACATGCTTATTTTGACCATAATGCTTCCACGTAAGAAATATGATACTCTACTATGAAAAGATGAAGCACAAGATTAGAGTTTCCGAAAAACAAGTTTCTAGATGAAGCCTGAAGGAAAATATAGACTCTAGACGACCTGTACCTGTTGTTCCTGAAGTAAATATATATAAAACAGATGACTTGAGGTTCTCAGCAGAGCGTCGATTAACTGGAACAGGGTCTTCAGATGCAGTCTCTATTTTGTCTAAAAGGGTATGCACACTTGGAAAAGTGGAGTCTTTGGTCATTATCCAAACACTAATGTCCTTCTGGAGGTTAGGAAGAATTTCTTCAAGTGTTCCAAGCAAATCTTAAAAATTAACATAAAATAATGTTACTTACATTATGTCTGCACAAAACTAGCAAAGTGTTTTTCCTCTGAAAGTTTTACTTTTTACAATAGAAAGAAGAATGAAAGCCACCTCCATAGACATAAAATAAAATTCAATAAAATAATGATGAACTAGAATGAAAATTCACTAAAACCAGGATATAATGTGGTAAAAATACTACTGACCTCACAAGCTCTAATTGTCAACTAGCCCTCAAGGCAAAATGGTGAGCCTTGATTACTAGCTCTGGCTTCCCACCTCATTTTGGATAACCCTTGGTCATTGCTAAGACCAGAATGAAGTATAGTTAAGCTTCAACTTCAAACAAATCACGAAGAAATCTGTTGAAGTTGCAAGGCAAACACATAGCTGGTAATTACAGTGCAGGTTTCCCTGGATGCCCGCTACAGCAATCTCTCATCGAGCAGTATTTTTTTCAAAAGCACAGAAGTGACTAATTTAAAAAACAAACACATGAACAAAAAATTGTATCACGTATGTAGGTACCCGAATTTCACAGAATAGAAATACGCTACATGCCCATTGCTTAGTCAGACACTGCCAAAGAACCATGAAGCTATTTATGTAGTGCTTTGAGTGTTTTAGGTATCTTAATGAATCTGATTTTAGGTACATCAGACAATTTTATTTTCTTATAATCACATGTTCATTCACTGAAAGCCAGTCCTTATATTGACTTTTACCTGAATACAAATACAAACTCACTTTTATAAAACAAAAACAGCAGCATAACTAACATCTATTTTGTTGGTTTATCAGGAAAGAAACCATGAAAGAGAGTCCCAGATTAAACAAAAAGAAAAAATATAAATAGAAACCAATCCTTAAGTAATAAACTTGGTATTTATGTTTATATTTCTTAGCATTTTTTACAATCTGCCACTTTCTCAGAACACTGCACAGGCATTAAAGTCCTAATCCAGGAAAATTCTCAAGAATAGGAATAATACTGCTTTCAATAGAACTATTCATATACTTAAAGACTCATTTACACTTAAGTGCTTTGCTGGATCTCAGCCTATGTAATTAATCTTGCAAATATCCCTGTGGGTATAAATTTATGTTATAATCTCAGCTTTTATAGATGAATAAACAAACAGAGTTGACATGATTCACCCAGAACCTCACAATGAGACATGCCAGAGCCAGCATTTGAAGCCCTGATGTCAACTCCAAGCTCATTTCGCAAATATTAAATATGGATACCATTAATAGAATCCCCTTGCATAAATTTTGCACCAAAATAACTGAAAATTTTTAACCTTTCAGAAAACTACATTCCTAATGACAGACTGCTGTATATGTTTTAATGAATGACATACTAATCTCTATTACTATTACAGAGATATAGCCTACTGTTGCCAACTAAACCTAGGTCTTCCAAACCGAATGCCTGCAGAGTACAAGTTCTATATATTATATGAATGTTTAGCTAATAGATCTGATGGCGTGTGACATTAAAATTTTTGTGTTCTAACTTCATTGAACTGCAGAATGGTTTCACCCAAATAACGATGAAAATCTGTAAGACAGATAGCCTCCTGTTTGAATCACTGGAGTACAGTCCCCTTCCACTATACACAGCAATAGAATGAAAAAATGTAAATAAAAAACAATGTTAAGGACAATAGTGTTAACTGCAGGAGAGCCAATGCACTCGAAGTCAAGGTTCTTTCGCGTATTAATTCTGTTTTGCTGTTGTATTATAAAATTAGGGTATATTTTTCAAGTAATAAATATGAAAATACAACAGTAGTATTTCTAAAAAAACCCACCTATTAATAAACCAAGTGTGACAGAATAACTACATACTTATTACCTTCTAATACTGATTTTTGTCTTCCTAGTATGCATATATATACACATATATGTTTCCTAAATAAACTAATGATAGTTTGTGTCGGTACAAGTTAGGCTGAGAATCTATCAAAAGAAACACAGGTGTATGAAGTGGCTGGAGCTCCATTTCTGTTCTCATAAATAGTGAAAGAATATAGCATTCTCTGTCATTCTTTATTGGTGCAGTGGCTCCAACTACAGTGCCAGCAAAGATGTTAGGGTTTGTTAAGAATTTCTGGGCTCCTCCAGCTTCCAGTAATCACTTGAACCAGACTCAGCTGTCCATCCTGTGCAGTGTCCTTACCAGATAACAAACATGACATACAAATATTAAGAAAAACTGCCCAATAAAAGTCATCATGCAAAATTATCCTGTGTAACTAAAGTGTAATTGTAAATGAAATTTCACCTATTGTTTAATTGAAAACGATCCTCTTGCAGAAGGCCCACCAAAAAAAATCTCAGTATCACCCTTTTTAAGTACTGAAGATACCAAAGGGATCATTGTGGCATTTCCTTATTTTCCATACATAAATTCATTCCTTCTTGCATTTCCTTAAATTGTTATGCTGCTGACATTTTTGAAAGCGATGAAGCTGTATTACCTACCAACTCTTAACTTCTCTACAGAAGACATTTTTGTTTAGGACTGCATGACATGAAGAAATTCACAAATATTTCTGAATTTTTAGTATTTGGAAGTTCTAGACAAGATGTACACCAAGTGTTTTGTGTATTTGAGTAACATGAAGTACAAGTCAGTCAAAAAGAAGAGGATTTACCTCTTCTTTTTCTTTTTCCCTGTTTTCCTTCCTTCCTTCAAAGGAAGAAAGATGGCAACTATTAATTTCAACTCCACAGACACAATCATTTAAGATTCAAGAATGACAAGAATGACTCCCTTTTAGTAGACCAAAACATATTTACTCTAAATAATTAAGATCAATCCTGACATTAAACATGCACACTGTTTATTGTTTCTCTCAGCACTCACTCATAAAACCTATGGGTTTTGTTGTTGCATTGAGGCTTGCTTGTTTTTTTAACTACTACTGAACTATGGATCTATCTTACAGTAGAATTTTTCTTCTGTGCTCAGGAATCTAGTACTTGGAACAATATGTGAACAGCTTGTAATTATACATTATCTGGAAAGAAATTTCTAGTTAGATAGCAGACAACAGCAGAAACAATAAGTGATTTCCTGAATAAGAAAGGGTAATTTAAAACAGCTGTATTCAAACTGCCAGAAACTGAAAATTACTTCTGGAACACACAGGAGCATGGGGTGTTTGAAGATAACTCTCAGTTGTACTAATATTATTTCCAAAGAATAATTGTGATGATAGTCAATTAAGGTTTTGTTCCATGAACAAAGAACTTCTGTGCCAGACGTTGTGTAGGGCTCATTGGTCTTTACATATCATCTTGTCCATGTGTCAGGAAAAGACAGCCCTCTTGGAGGAACTATAGTTTTATTGTTTCTAGAGATACCTGTTATGTGTACTCTATCATATAGGAAAGCAATTATAGTAAAACAATTTACCTGTTTAAGCTTGTGGTTTCTCTCAAGTACTTGTTTGCTCTTTACACTATGAAAGTATATTCAGGTTTTGATTTATTTATTTAGGAAGAAATGACGGCTTATCTAAAGTTTGGCAATGTAGTCAGCAGTTCTGTATGCACTGTTTACATAGTTTGTATATGAATATTCACCATTTGCTAACTATTTGGCTTCTACTGGCAAAAAAAAATTCTGTAATTGTCCAGATGAATATGCTTCTCCACTTTTTTGCTTTTTTTTTTCATCTTGCTTTTAAAGCACTTCATTATTCACCAAAAACTTTGTGAAACTGTTACATTAAATTCACATGAATGCATAACTCAGTTACATCTTCTGAGAAAGCAAGGAAAATATTTTGAACTATACTGTCCTAGGCCTCAAGTTGCACAAAAGGTTATTTATATTATTTTCTAGCAAAGAAACAATGCAGCCTGTTAGCAACGACACAGTCCTACACTGATGAAAGGAATACATCAGATTATGAGATCAACTTGTACTGAACAGAAAGTTACTCAGAAGGAAAACCGTATGAAATGTTTCTTACATAACTTTGATGTGTACCCTGGTTGATATGCTCAGTAAGCCAATGCAAATCCAAACTCTTCCCCACGCTGTCTGGCCTCATAAAGTACCTGTACTTGTACTTGATCCCCCAAGTGATTCCTTGCACCCAGCACTTACTCTCACTAAGAATAATAACAGAAATTACAAGTCAGTTGTGGCTCAGGATCAGTGTTGGTATCTTGAAACGCCACTGAAGGCAGTAAAGATAGTAAAACAGAGACTGGCTTGGGAAACACAGTTGGCACTGTTTTCCACTCAAAGGCCATCTGGGACAGAGACACAGACCAAGTAAAAGCAAGTTGATTCAAAGAGATATGGTGTCTCAGAGAGCAGATAAGAGTGTCTTCTGCAGGTCTTCTATGGTTTCCTTGTCCTAAATGTTTAGGTCTAAATAGCTTTTTATTCCAAATACTTAAGAAAACATGATTTTGATAAAATCCATTATTTTTTTCACTGTGACTAACATGAGAGATGATACTGCTATTTGTACACAATACCGTATGACCTTAAATCACAAATACTAAAAAAGACTCTCTTTCTCCAGGATGAAGACACACTCATGTCTGAATTTTACTTTACTTTTTGTCTGAACTGCCAGCATAAACCCTGGTGCTGAGCTCAGATGGTGAGAAGTTCAGAATACACTCATCATCAGCAGAAAGCACTGCTGGTGCCTCAAGAGTAAAGAATCCTGGCCAGGAAAATGCTATACTTGCACAGCTGGGAGATGTAATTCCGTAATTGCAGAATCACAAAATGGCTGTGGTTGGAAGGGACCTCTGGAGGTCATCTTGGTCCAACAGCCCTGGCTGATGCAGGCCCACGTAGAGCAGGCTGCCCACACATGTCCATGCAGGATGTACATTCCCTGAACAGCCTTTGTTATCAGGACTAATGTAAACCAATCTCATGGCATTTAGTAGTGCAATCCTTTCACAGTTGAATCCTTGCATCAGAAATCATGACCGCAATCTGGGACGTCCTTGTAAGAGCTGAACTCATCTGAGCAGCAACACACTATACATGGGCTGGCAAATTCCATTTGTACCTTTCTGGCAGGTCACTAGATTGTAAGTGTTGTTTAATAGTATTGCTGTTACACAAGTACTGTCCAAAAGATAAAACGTAATCCCTTGTACAAGCAAGACTCCAGCAAATAGAAATATTCCCTAGAAAGGACACAGTGCCTTAAAAGGTGCCTTCATTTTAAGCAGTACCTTACTTCTCTGTTCAACCAGTAGTTTTTAAATGAATAAGGGTGGCATAATCTAGTTACAAATGTAGTAAGGACAAACACCTTTTAAACAGGTCAGACTGCTGTTAGAGTAAGCCAACGCTGGCAGTCTGATAGACAGAAAGGCATACAGCTTTTTTTTTCTCCTTTACAAGTTCTTCGTTTACTTACATCTTAGTTAATTTCTGTTTTATTAAAAATGCAGTTTTAAACTCTAACTTTTGAATCTCTTTCAACAAACATTCCCCAGAGTGGGAGTGGTGGTAGACAGTGTTTCTGGGAATGGAAGTGTGAGAATGTTACATAACAAATTAAAGCAAGACCTAAGTGCTCTGTGAACACAGCAGACAAATGAAAGTACTAAAGCAAAACCTCTGTGTCACAAAGGCAAATGGAAATATTGGAAAGGAACATAACGTCTAAATATTGGCAAGTTAGAGAACCTGTATTTGCTTTAGAGCCTGCAGTTGGATAAGGAAAAAAACAAGTTACTAGATTGTGCTGAATGAATTAAAAGAACATTGCTGTCATAGAAAAAAATTCAACCTTTTAGAGATATCCATTCCAAATAAGAAACCGACAAGAGGAAGAACTTTTTAAGCTTTTATAACATATCTGAGGCTTAAGAATAAAACATTCAACTGCAGAGTTTGTAGAATATGTAAGTCAAAAACAAACCCCCAAAACTTAAGTACTAGATGGGAAGACTCCCATCTAAATTTAGAAAAAGCAACCAAAATATCAGAGAATTGTCAGACCAGAAGAAAGTCTGACTGCAAGTGCTGAAGGAAAGACAAGATGAAACTAATTGGACCAGGTTACCAAACCACAACCTCTGAAAAATATGCAGGCACAAAACAAAACTGAAGAGTACAAATTCCATAAATGAAAGTGATCTTGCAAGAGGCAGCATGAAAGACTGAACAAGGCGTGGAAGAAAATGCAACCATAAATAGTACCCAGCCTATTTAGATAGCGGTATCACATTTGTAAAAAATAAAAGCATTTTGGAAAAATGACAAGATGTACCAAAAGAAGCTGCAAGATGCAATCCTCTACGCAGAGAAAGGCTACGCCACCATTCTGAACAGGGAAGATTCAGCAATAAGCTATCATCTGTGGGAACTGTTCCACGTATCAGCAAAAGGTGGAAGGTTCCCTTCAGCACAGTTGAAACCTTAATATTAAATGGATTTGAATACAGGTTCCTGATTTAATGTGCTATTACAGACAATAATTTCAAGAGTAAATTTGGTCTTGCTGAGCACAGACAGTTAATGGTCAAATTGTTAAGGGGATATTCTGCTGTGCTGCAGTACATGAAGAAGATTGAAGGTCATCCAAAATATTGAAAAGATAGTTTTGTAACTATTACAAGAAATGGAATTACTAAGTCAAGCCTATATTTGTTTGTGGAGGGTGAAAAACCTACGTATTTTTGAAAATTAGAACTTCCACTATCCAGAAATAATACCATTACATACTAATCTCTGATTAAAAACACAGTCTTAGTTGCCAAACATGATACCTGACTATGACAACGATAGATATTGGACCACAGGCTGATTGCTTTTATGTAAATATTTTTGGAGAAAAAAACCACAACAAAAACCTATGTTCAAGCTATGCACAATCCTGTGGAAAATAGTGCCACAAGAGCAAAACACACAAGAAAGTTCAGGTCATGCCTGCGGATAAGGAAGAATCCCTTGAAACACACACTAACACTGGACGAAAAGATGTTTAACAGACCTCTGAGAATTATCTAACTGACTGCGTAACCTCAGTGTTAAATACTGCCCTGCAACTTTTATAACATTAGGGGGAAATTATGATGTACAATAATTATGTATAATATGTCTTTTGTTTCAAGACTGGTATGAGTTAGTCCTCACAGTCACTGAACAGTATATGAACCTTCATATGTGAACCAGAAACCTGGACTCCTTTGGAGAGGCTCCTTTTCCATATGACATGGCCAATAAACAAGCACATAACAGAACTTCCAACTTCTTTCACAGATACAGATAAAAAAAGAGCCTCCTCGAAGACTACTGTGGAACCTTGCAGGCTCAAGGAACTCACAAAGGACTCACAAACTTAATGCAGAGAGTAAAACCCACAAATGAAGTAAGGCGGCCAACACATAAAGACCAGCTCAGAGACTAATTTGTTGATATCTCTGTTGTATTATCTGCCTGCACATAGCTCTTTTGTGAGCAGAGGCAGACTCCTAGAACAAGTTAGTTCAACATAGTCGGTCTTACTATCAGCTGCTGGTAACAAATTAGCTGCAAATTAGCTAACAATTAGGTCTGAGAAACACAGACCCCATTCCTGCTTTGGAAATGCTTTTTTCATTCATTAGTTAACCTCTCACCTTAATAAAGACTTAATATATAAAAAATACTCTTAGATGCAAGTTTTGATCCAAAGTTCTCCTTCACCACAGTTACTGAGCAAGAATTTCCTGAACATTAATTCCATTCCTCAGTCCATACACTCAAAAGCACATATACATGAGAGGGTGTTAAATGAGATTTTTTCTTTATTGATTAAGTAAGAAGGCAAAATTAAAAACTGCCAGTTCAGAAGCATTATTATCATGTGTTTTGGGACTATATTTAAGTTGGCTTTTGTTTCATTACGTTGTTCTAATTACCAAGCATTCTTAAACCAGCATACCATATACAATCAGAATGACAGAATTTATAATTAAAAAATTTGCAAGGGAAAAATCTTAAATATATTTTCGAAAGCACAAATTTCCAACAGCAGGGAACAGATGGAAGGAAATTCCACCATTTAGGTGTCACTGATGTAAAACACCACAACCTATGCAACAGGAATAAGACAAGAATTTGTGAAACAGAAATAAGGCAGAGTAGACTTGAAATAATAATTTTAGAGCGGCAGGGCAACATTAATATTTAATATTTTGAAATATCCTCCTCCAACCAAATGTGATCTTTTAGCATTGCAGGTTCACTTGCACTTGATCATAAATGCTGAGGCAAGTTTACGTTTTGGATCTGTCTTCACTTTATACATAATCTCTATAACTGAAGCCCAATTTGAATACACAATGCACAGTATGCCTACATAAAGATTTTAAATTGTTTTGAAGCACTTCATAAAAATGTAGTACTTTGGAAACTTACACAACATGCACTATTATCTCCTATTCAAACACAGTAATTTCTTCCACAATCCAATGTCAACAGTAAGCTGGTTATTAAAAATCAACCTCCTACGTACTACACCTGTAAAGAAACCCTCTCAATTTTAGTCCCTGGAAGACTATTGTACCTCTGCAAACAGTTACAGAAGAGGTTGTACAGTCTGAGCTTAGACCTTCTAGTTTGCAGTGGTTTTGATCACTAGAAAGATGGGGAGATAGTACAGGAGAAGAAAGTGCATGTCTTAAATAAGATTAAAATTGACTATTTAAAAAGGAATGGGAAATTATTCTTAATAGATCATTTTAATCTTTTCTGAGACACATTAAGCAACTACCAAAGCTATTAAACACTTGGAACTGGCTGTACTTAGATGTTGCAAACTTCTTGCAATGAACGTTTTTTAAGAAAAGGTTACATGGATATTCCTAAAGCATGGATATACTTGATTCTGCCTGAGAGGCTTAAGTTTTATCATCTCTTGAAGCTCCTTCTAGCCCTAGGTTTCTGTTATTCTGTGAACATCTGAAAATCAGGTTTTCAATGAAGGAGCTGGAGAGACATGTACCGGGGAGACGTGACATTAAGAGCTTTGGATATATGAATCAGGCGTATACTCTACCTGCTCCCACAATCAGTATCTTGGGCTCACAGCTACTGACACAGTGCAGGAGAGATCTGGAGCGGACATTGAAGTTGAGGAAAGCCACCACACAGCCCAGCTTGGCCAGTCCGAACCACACGTGGATGAAGTCTGGCTCGTTGCCCATCAGCAAGGCCACCGTGTCACCCTTCTTCAGAGCCCCGCAGTGCAGGAAGACCTGCGCTATCCTGTTACTCCTTCTGTCCACATCCCGGTAGGTGTGCACCTTCCCTTCGTAGATGAGGAACGGCTTGTGGGGCTGCTTCTCAGCCAGCTTCACGAACTTGTCCAGGACGGTGACAACCCTCCCTTGCAGCCGGTACGTCTCCACTCTCAGCCCATACATCAACACTTTCAGCAGGTATCTCAGGTCAGCCCAGAAGTAGGGGAAGAATAGTTTCTGGATGAGGTGCAAGGAGACAATCCCGGCGGCAGCGCCCGGTACCCAGGCGGGCAGCATTGGGAGTGGATAAAGGTCGTGCCAGCCACTCATTTCCCTACAGCCAGGCGGCTTGACACACGGCGCCGGGACGCGGGGAGCAGCCAGGCAGCGGGAAGAGTCTGAGGAGAAAGCCGGCAAGGGCTGAGGCTCTTCCCGCCCTCTCCCCCTCCAGAGAGGTGCGCCGCCGCCCTGGGAAGCCCGCAAGTCGGGCAGCTCCTCCCCAGCTCCCGGTCAGGCGCCAGCAGGGCAGGGGGAGCCGAGCAAGCGACGGCGACCGCCAGCCCCTCGGCCCCGCCGCCCGCCTCAGCCCCGGCACGGCCGCCGCCCGGAGCCGCCCGCCCCGCCTCAGCCCCCCGCCGCTGCGGCGGGCCCCGCACCTGCGGGAGGGCACGCCCCGGCGGGAGAGGCGAGGGCGGGCAGGGCGGGAGTTCGTGCCCTCAGCGCGCACGGCTGAAGCGAGCCCCCCTCTCCCCGGGACTCACGGGCAGCACCGAGCTGCTGGCAGGGCGGCGGCGGCGGCTTCTGCCTGAGCCGGTTGCATAAGGCGCGATCTGCTGCCTCACCCCACCCCCGACTGCGGGAGCCTGGGAGGTTGGATCCTGGGTAAGGTGGCGGCCGAGCGCAGGAAGCCTCGCCTAGGGGTGGCCTTCGCCGCGGCGGGCGGCGGCAGAGCTAGGGCTGGGGTCTGGGTCCCTGTGAGGGGCGGTGCCCCCCGCCGGGCCGGTGCCCCCCGCCGGGCTGTTCCCCCGTTACTTGTTCGGCCCCGGGAAGCCCGTTACCGCCGCCGGTCCCTGGGGCTCGGCTCCGCGCCGAGGGCTCAAGCGGGGCTCGGCGCCCAGGCCCTGTCACCGCGGGGGCCCAGGCCAGCCCGCTGCCCGCACTCACGGACCACCTGGGCCTCAGGAGCAGTTTTAGACCAAGGAGACCAGTGTTGCAACTAGCTCGGGTCTGGGAAATGCCTTCAGGAGCAGTTCAGTCCCCCTGGAAACTGGGGGCTGCGCCAAGGCTGTGGGTCAGCGTACAACGCAAAACTTGTGCTGAAGCAACACCGCGGCCAAGAAGCAGTCACACCTGGGCATGGTGTTGGTCCTGCTGCTGCTGAGGTCTGTCACGCCAGGCACTTCAACATGCTGCCATCCAAAGGCATCCACTGCCCTTGCCCTTGGTGAGATGCATAACGTGGTGTTGATGTGTTTTAGTGCAGCTGAACCTGGAGTTCCGTGGACCATGAGAAGCTGAGGTCATTTTACGAGTGAGACATTTTCTGCCCTTGTGTTGGCCACAAACAATTTGAATTCATGACTGCAGTGCATCGTGACAAAAAATCAGAAGGTACTTACTTATTTTAAAACTGTAGCCTATAGTAAATGCATTTTTGTGCAGGATATAAATGTGCTTTAGAATAATTCTGAATTTCCTGAAGTCGTAAGACTGTAAGTACTGGTAGTTTACAGTATGAACTCCTCTGTCTGCCTCTTGCCAACACCACACCAGAATAATCTAGCCTCTTTTCATGTTCCACACCCCATCGTCTTGTTTGAGTCATGTACTGGGCTAGTGGTGTAGAGCGTTACTGTAGTATCTGCAAGATTGTACTTCTCATCCATCCAGTTAGCACTTGATATTCAAATCTTTTTCCTCCCCAAAATGGTACATCTTAATTGTGAGATCTGAAAGTTGAAAGTGTGGCCCTTGTTTCCATTGTCTTCAGATACCAAGCCAGCCTGCTGTGTCATTTGTGCACTTTGGAGTCAGAGAGGGATGTCTTCCTCCTCTGGACAAAGAAGAAATTTATATACCAGAGTTTACTTCTTCCAGACTTATATTCCATTTTATGAATAGTGTGGAGGGAATCCCCCATCAGAAAGGATATACTAACCTTCTTCTTGAGATTGTATAGCATGTTATCAGAAACCCTGAACAGAGTAATGAAGCCTGAACAGTAGAAGCAACTCGTCACTCAGTTCTTTCTAGAATCCTCCCTTACTACATCCAGACAGTGTCTCACAATTTCTGCTCTGCAGATCTTCTGGCCACTGCTTGTGCTTCCATGCTTAGAGCATAACAGCCCTGACAGACCTTTGCTTCTCTAAAACATTTATCTGATATCCCATTCATCCAGCCTGCATCTAGCCTATTGGTCCCATCTCCTATTCTGCTAAACCCCCAGCCATTCTCCTCTGCTACCAGTCTACAGCTTATTCTTTTTTTTTCCCCTTCCTTTTTCCCCTTCTTTTCTTTTTTCTCCTGCTCTAAATATCAGTGACTCTTTCAGCCTGTAAACCATCCTATACTATACAGCTTTTCTTTCTAGGGCAGAGGCAGTTATATTGCATATGGCAATTTCAAATGTTTAAATATTGGAAATACATGTGACAGTTACAGTTTAAACATTTCATACATTAAGCAAATAGCCTAAATTTGTCCAGAGTCCTCCTTACAAAACTTATAACTTATTTTGAACCATGGCATTTTTCCTGCAAAGCTTGCTTTGTCTAACTTTGGTGGGTTTCTTGGCTAACCCAGGTCACCTCAGCAAGAAACTCCTGTCAGTTTCTTCCCCTCTTCTGCCCAAGTCTTCTTCTTTATGTCTAAGGATCTCCTTAGCCTTTTTTAGGGCCTTGTGACAAAAGCAAAAAAATTTGTATCAATGAAGTGTGAATGAAAATGTTTATGGGTGAGGAAGCAACAGCTGCAAAAGAGCTGAAAGGATGATCTGTACTGATAATGAAGAACACAGTTTCCAGGCAATCAAATTGAGGAATGCATTGTTTCTGGCAAAACCAGTAGGCCCGCACTCCAATTAAACCAGAGCACAAATGACTCGTTAAGGGACAAACCTGCCCTCTCACCAGAGGAGGATCACAACAAGGTTGCAGCATATCACATATGCCCTTGCTCTCCTGTTACCCAATAGGTGGTAGGAAAACAAGGAACTAATAAAGAATTCAAGAGATACAATTTAAATGCTGCAAATAGATTCCTCAAATTATTGTGTTATTACAAGAAGACTTTTCCCTCCACAGTAAATGTGATACAGATTTCTGTTCTACAAACTCAAAAACTTGTAAATTACTCTAAATCACAGTGCACACTGCCTTCCTCAATATTTGAAAAAATGACTACAGAAGGATAACGGAAACAATAGATCATCAATTTCTCAGGCTTTTTGGCATATGTTCCACATCATACAGCCAGAGAGAAAAGACTTGATTCAACCAGAGCTTTTGAAGGTAGGTTTTGTACCAATCTCCCACTAATCTAAAAGGAGAAGTTCAGTTTATTCTGGTTTTTTTCTGCCCTTGAAACTGAGGAACACAAGAAATAGTGGAAATTTAATTCTGGCCATTTGACTCAAGCCAAAGCTCAGCTTTATGCTCATTTCTTTGTCATTTGAAAAGACTTCTTGGCTTTTGCCTTAAAACCCTGGGAATCATATGATCTGTCTTTCCTGTGGTCCCGTATGCACTGAGAATTGAATGAGATGATCAGGGAAAAAGGTGGGCTGAGGCAGCAACAAACATGTTGAGAAGTGGCAGGCAACACCTTCTTACACCAAGAACGCTCCTGACTACTGGGACATCTCTCCTTTAGGTCATTGTGTAGTCAAACTATGTTAAATCATGAGTGGTTTTTGTCAGCTCCAACTGCAGAGACAGTCGGTTTAGCAGAGACAGTCGGTTTAGCTCAAAACTCTATGGTTTTGACTAATTTTTATCATAACGTTTTTAATCTAGGCGAACTCGTTTGGCTTTGCCCTAAAGGAATGGAAGAGAACAGACACTTGAAGAGTTGAGTTGTGTTCTCAGCTGGCTCTAGTACTGTTATTTTCTGTTTTACTACTAAGACTGAGGCCTGATTAGATTAAGAATATGCAGACACAGTTTTGTTATATGAGTGCTGTCCGGACATCCATTGGAAACAAATTCAAGCAAATTAAATAGTGCAAAACTAGATTACAAATAGATTTAATGGCTTTTCAAAGGTGATAGTGGAAGTAGGCTGATAGTTTTTTACTGATACAGTAGTGTTCATTACCTGTAAGGTGCAATGGAGGTATTGGTATATGTTGAATCCTATATACGTGTACATTTACAGGAAGAAGTATTTAGTTTTTCAGCTGGTGAGCATTACTTCTTCCAGAAAGATGTTTTGTGAGGAGATCAAATTTCAGCTTGCTTTTCTTAGGTGAAGGTGACTTAATGGGCCAGTGTTTTAATTTTTTTTTTTTAAATAAATAATAAATAAATTAAATGCTACGGTAACCTGTGCTTAAAGTAATGTAAAAAAACCACTGTACAGTTATTTGGTTGACTAGAGTTTGGCATTGTTAACTGCTACGTAAATGTGCATAAGTAATAGAGGGGAAGACTGTGAACTTTAAGGAAGATGTATGCTTACATGTTGATTTGAAAGAAGATAGAGGGAGATTGAAAGATACTCTTGTTTGCAAGGATTACTTTGAAGAAGGCAGAAAGAAAGCAGAAGGGGAGGCATTCTGCTGTGTAGTGCAGCCTTGACAAGAAATGAGAACAAAAATACTCGAAGAGTCAGATCTATGAAAAGCTCTGGGTATACTGATGAGAGTGAAAGGCAAGGCAATAGGTGATAGGTAATTGATAGACCACAAAAGGAAGATAAATACAGAATGGTCTGTGGATGAGAGACGTGGTTTAAATATACTGTGCTGTGAGCTGAAAATCAGACAGGCAAAGTGAGTAGGAGATTGTGTTTATTAAGGTGACTAATGACTAGCACATCACCGAAGACATTAGTCATAATAACAGAGAGGAAGAATTTTGTGCTTTAGATGTTACCAGTGCTGTTAATCCCAAATAACAGAAGTGACGAACAAGATCTTAACATAAAGGCTCTTATACTCTGAAATACTTAGTTTCAAAGGAAAATTGTGGTTTTGTGATCTCTGAATTGTTCCTGTTTTTCTCAACTGTGCACAGAAATTCTGTCAATCCCCTGTACTCACTATCCAAGTTTCTTTGTAAAGCTGATACTAATTTACTTCTTGTCATCCTCCCCAAGGGAAGAAGGAAATTTCTGTAGTGTACAAGTTGTTTTTCAGTAATTTTCTCATTTGTTGTAAAAATGGCTAAGCTGAGGGCAAGAAATTTCAGTAAACAATGAAAGAGTCACAGAATTCAGGTGAAGCAATACTGGAATTGGATTTGATCCCTCCCTGTGCCAGAATTCCTGTGTGATACTAGATTAATCACTTACGCCCTCCCAAAACTGGGTGATTTAGCCAAGCTATATGCCTAACCTTAAAGACACTCTTAGACTCTTGATTTGGTGGTGGTTAAACAACTATAGATTAAGACATGGGGAGCCATGCTTTGTATACTATGCAAAGTAGAATGGTGAAAAATTGAACCCTTAAAAATTATGATGCATTTGACTGATTTTTCTAAGTTGGATTCAGGTCATGGGTGTAAGGTAGGTGGGTGTCTACACGTGAGCATTGGTTATAAGGGGAACTTGAACCGAAGATGACTGAGTTTGACTAAGGGAATTCAGAGTCGCTTGTCTGACCAAATGCTGTCTCATTTGGGATGAGTTGAATTGTTCGCTTGACTATCCTGACAAGGTCTCAACTGTAATAGCAGTGTAAGAACGCAGCTTACACATTGTGTATACCTTGGGCTTGAATCAGTTGCCCATGATTAGGGATCTAGTTCTATTCTAGATCCCTTGGCAATAAATGCCTGACCTTTAGGTGCCTATGCGGAAGGTGCTGAGCTTTTGAGTCATAGTTGCCAGTCTCATGCGTCCCAAGTGGCACTTACGTGCCTCAGTTTAGGTAGCTGTTCTAGCCCCAAAAATTAGGAGAGATAAATTCACCTTCAGTATTTTTGCTCTCCACAGTTTCAGTTTTTCATCCAATGGATATGTGTGCACTTTTATTAGTATTTTTAAAGTAAATAGCATAGGACTTGAAAGGCTCACAAAGAAAGTAATTTTTTGTCATGTTAACTAGTTAATATCAGCAGTGAAGATAAAATTTTCTGCATGCATGGGTCAATGAGTGTGACACAAACTGCTGACCGGTTGTTAAGTAAATATGAGCTGCCGTGTGCATTGAATAAAGCAATAGCTGTCTGGGAAAAATTCTATGTTATTATGAGATTAAAATTACTAACGTTAACACATACTTGCAAGTGGTAGATTCATATTGTGAAGAAACCTTAATTAAGGCTATTCCAAAGGTTAACTCTAAAAAACCTCTAAAAACTCTTAAATTTTAAATGTAGTGATACTTATTTTTAAGTAAATAAAACACCAAAAATATAGCAAGAAACTGACCCATTAATCCGCTTCTTGTTACATGTCATGAGCTGGAATCTATTTTACTCTTGTTGTTATGTAGAACTCATAAACTCATACCCCAGACAAAGTACTAGGCCCTGAATTATTTAGTACACTGTAATTATTCTGCTCAGTTTCCCTTCAACAGAAAATATTTTGATGCCTGAGAGTATGGTATGACCCAATAATGAAATATAAAGGAGTTTAATTTTCTTCTGGTGGAACTCAGATGGAAGAAAAATTCCATTTTGAAAAATGTGATTAGATAAAACTAAAACATTTCCCTGTAACATCTCAGTGTAGCAAGAAAATATACACAGATCACTGAAATGCTTCTGTAGTGTAAAAAACATGTTGTTTTGATACTGACATTTTGACACGTTATGCCTTTAGATATCCAGATAACACAATATAGCGCTGCCTCTATATTTGCATTAACTCTGAACCGGGGTAATAGGCCTAAAGGAATTAGCTAGTGCTATTTTAGTAGCATAAGCATCAACAAAGTGAAATAATTAATTTTTTTTTTAAAAAAAGCTGTTTTAAATAAGGTATTTTATATGAATGAAGTTTTTTTCCCAGGCAAAATAATAGCATAAATTTTGAAGTGTCAGCTATTTATTTCAATTTTTTATTAAAGTAGTTTTAAAGTAGTGACTTTTCTTCTGGAATAGAAATTTTGAATTTTACAGCAGAAAAGGGTGAAATAGAAATTCATAGAAGAAAAGAGTGTCTGTGATTTAAAAATAGACAGCTAGCTTTTCAAATTGTCAGAGAATGCTGTAATATGGAAAAAGAAAACAGCTTCACAATCTGAAGATTATCTTGCAGATTGTCCTCCACTATTGAATTCTTCCTTAGTATCTGTTGAATCCTTTTCTGTATTTTAAAAAATAGAAATATGTAATCTAGAAAATCTATATAAAAATTAACACACCTTGAAAATGCAATTCCCAGCTCTTCACATCTCACTATTCAACTATATCTCCATTAAAGTAAAATAATTATACCTAATTAATTGTGTCTATTAATTTTGACAGTCTATCTGTGAAACTTACATCTAGCAAAGTCTAAAATCTTAAATCTAAAACCAGACAAGTAATAAGCAAACCAGGAATGGATGGCTGAGTGGCCAGTCAGCAAGTCATAGTGCTTGAACAGCCACACAAAACTAACTCTTAACAAATAATGTCATATGGGGATTTGGGGAATGAGTGCTGTAGTCATACTAGAGTTATTGCAGGGACCTGAGGAGGTAAAGACTAAAGCTGTTATGGTGGCCGGGGCAGGACATAATGGAAGTTTTTGATCATTGGAAAGCATTTAGGACTCAAACCCATAGGAAATGAAAAATCATTTTTATAATATTTTAGCATGCTTCTTTATTCTGTAGTTCTAGGAGGACATTAATTTAAAATACTTACATTACATGAAGTGTCTTATCTCAAAGTCATTCATTACAGCATGTCAACACTACAGACTTGTGTCAGCCTCTCAGGGATGTAGAGAAATATCATCTTGGTAGATGTAATTTTATTAACAGAAAGCTTTACTATTAATGTAGTTGACTGTTAGAAAAAAAACAGTCTATTGTTTTCTGTTAATTTGCTTTGAATAAGCTCTATGGGTAAATCTGTAGCTTTGCCTGAATTAATGAAACTGAGTTCATACTAGGAGCCATTTGCCTATATATTATGCCAATGTATTAGTACTCCAGTAAAATGTAACCATAACCTCCCAGAGAAGCAAATTAAAATATTGAGATTTTCTCATTTCTTCAACAACTTTGTTGACTGCTGATGGAATAAGCTCACAACAGTGAGTTTTTTTGATCCTGCAAAGATGGAGTTGGGGGTCAGTCTCACTGTCATCCAGAAGTGATCTGAATTAAGAACCGATAGCAATCTGCAAATATAAACCCCACTTTTTTCTTTTTCTTTTTTTTTTAAATCAATTTAGTTGCCAGTGTATATATTTGAGATGAAATATAATAATGATATGGAAGAGTTTCACATTTTACTCTGACAGACTCAAGCCAATGTTTTTGATTTTACTCCTTACACAGCTCCTGCCTTGCTTATCAAGTATAGGAAATGGCAGTGACGTGTCAAAGGGACACTTACTTGACTCTTGATGACAGCTAATTGTTTGTAGAGAAAGATCAAAAAAATAAGAGTCAGATGAAGATTTGAATCTGAATATAAGTCCTTTGGAAAGGATATTCTGTTGCAGTCTCAGGTGTAAGGTATGCAAGAAGACTAAGTCTTTGAAGCGTGGGAAAAATCCAGACAGGACGTGAACTGAATGGAGAAGGAAACAGACTACTTCTTAGTATGAAGTGCCATCATTTTCACTTCCTTTAAATAGCTGTTTTATTGACAGCTAGTTTAACTTGACTTAAGTTATGGGTGCTTTGAAAGTACCTAACATACAGGCATTCCATGCCTTAATTTTTGGTTGTTCTTATAATTGTTGTTCTAGGCTACTAATGCAGAGCATAGTATCCCAATTGTTTTTTTTTAAGAGGTGTCCAATAATAAAATCATACTTCCATGTAATCTTATTTTGGCTTGGAATAGGATAATGTAGGAGTCTAGCAGAAAGTCTTCCAGTGATCTCCGGGGAAATTTTCTGGCCTGTTGGCCTGTGTCAAAACAGCATGCAGCACATCCGAGGCATGAAGATCTTGAGCAAAACTGCAACAATGAGTAAATACGACAAATTGGCTCTAAGAAATCATCTCTGAGCTAGGTACCTAGCATTTCCATTCTGTTTGCTTCTACTCTGTGGGTATGTGCTAGGGAGACCAAAGTTAATTTAAAATAAAATTAAAAAAAAAAACCAAACTTTCTAATCAGGGTGTTTTGAATAGCTGCCAGTTGGAAATATTCAGTCTTTTTATTATGCTGTTGAATTTCTAGGTGAAAGGGCTGCTGGAATCATCCTTCAAAGGATTAGAACAGGGTGTTTGCCTTCTGTACCTTCAGGCATGCCTAAGATAGTTTTCAACTTGCATCTGTTTTCTGAGCTTTCATGTTTCCACCACAGTTAAACAGTATGCCAGAGAACATCTGTCCCTTATTTGTGCTTTCATTATTTTGTACTTCGATTGCATTAGAAATTTCACCTGATGTCTCTGAAGATAGTATTATCAATGTTAGCTGATATAACAGTTCATTACTGTGGCCTCTTCTTGCTAGCAGTACTTCCCTGTAGTTGTGCTTCTGTTTCTGAATCTTCCCGTGTTTTAAAAAATTCTGTCTTCTATGTGGAACACCACTTTGAGAAATACTTTGTCATCTGGTATAACTGAGCTATATGCCAAAATACTGACTTCTTTAAATTTAGTAGCAAAAACTTTTGCTCATTTTCTTAGTTTTCTCCTCACCTGCTCTTTTCTGTTGTATGGAAATGAAGAGGGGAAACAACTCTCTTGAAAGCCCAAGAACTGACTTACAGTGGGTGAGGGAGAAAAGAATTTTAGGTGCTTAAGAGTTACAGGTCCTTGTACTTCTCTACACATGTTTGGGCCATTTCTTCTGAATCCTGAAACCACAGTAATTTTGTGGTGCAAGAGACTCATTCCTCAAGCATCTTCTACCTAGATCCTGGTAAATGTGATTGTAAAGCAAATTGTTCTTGTATTAAGTCCCCTGTACTGAATTGGTGTGTGTTTGTTTACAGCTAGTAACAGTTTCTGGCAAACATGAATTTCAGGCTTACTTGAAGCAATATTTGACATGCTCTTTGTGCTCCCATTTTTCCTGGTATTCTCCCTTTCCCTTTCACAAGACAGCTGGCTCCGAAAGATGCCTGGAGAGAAAACTCCCACTTCATATTCCTGTGGCTCCATTTCACATAGTCAGTGTCACCAAGCAGCAACAGCAGGGCTACGCAACAAGCTGAGGGTCAAAACAGGTGCTGAGGATGCCCACAACACAGGCAGTAGTACCCTCCCTGACCAGAGGGCAGTCCTGCTGCACCTGAACACCCCGAGGTTCGGGGTACTTCAACACAGGGGCTGTCAGCAGTTCCAGACAAGGCACGGGGATGAATCAGGTCCAGAGTGCATCCAGTGAGTTCAGACAGGAGATGAGGCCAGAGGTAGGACTAGAGACAAGGATACAGCAAGATCCATCCACAGGACAGGACAACATAGTTCAGGTAGGAGTGGCTGCCCAGGCCTGAGCTTAAATAGAGCTCTTGGGATCTTGGGATGGAGGGGAGGAGGTCCCAGGTGACTGCTGGTCAGAGCCATTAAGGCCAGCTGGTGACACTTGCCCATTTTGGCACTGGCTGGGACTTGGTTCTCATGGGTTCTAAGAAGCTGCAATGCCCTCTGACTCCAGCTGGAGCCTCACATCTTTAGTGGTTTTCTGAAAAGTGTTTCTGAAAAAAAAATCCTTTATGTTCATTCAGGTAACTTGTCATATGAAATGTAGATGAGATCTGTCATGTTCAACCACCTTGATTGATAAACCTCGTGAAGTTAATGAGGAACAAATAAGATGACTCAATCAGATATTATAATGTCATTAACTTTGCATTTGTTTGATATAGTCAGTACTACATGCACAGAAAATATTTTTTGAATGTGTCATTTTATGGTGTTTCTAAGCTGTAAGCCATGAACATTTCAGACAAATTGGCCATTTTCTTAGTTTCTAACTGCCTGGGGTGTGTCTATGTTATTAAGTGGTTATCTTAAAATAGAGGAGGTAAATATGTAGGTATCTTCAAATGCTAGCCTGGTAATAAAAGAAAAAAGAAAGTGGTAACAACTAGGCAAGTATAGACACTTATAAAAAATCAGCATTATGTGAGCAAATAACTATGCTTTTGTTTCTGAAAGGGAGTTTCTTGCCAAAAACTTCAGCTGGATGCAGTTTAATAACTTTTTATATCTATATGAATGATCTTGTTGCAAAACGTAACTTTCATGCCAGGGTGTTGAAAAAGTAATTTTCAAGGCTATGTCTGTGTGCCATGGCCAATTTTTTTTTTAAAGGACTTACTGTAATGAACATTAGTAACCTATATTGTACACTAGTCCATTAACCACTTAATAAGCGGCCTATTGGCTAATCGCAGCTTCATAGTCCTGTCTGAACAGTGTTAACAATCTCCTTACAGCATGAGTGTTAGTGGTCAGTGAAGCACTAATACACGCTGAGGTAGTCCCATTTTGTATTTTCTTGGCTAGCATGCTGTCCACTCAAGGTGCCACTGTGTCGAGAGCACTGAAAATTGCTTTAACAAGAGGTAGTCAGCTCCACTTAAAACTGAAAGCAAAGGAATTCTGAAAGCTTTCAGAAGGTCAGCTGACCATGCAAAGATGTGCAAAGATGACCAGCCAACATGGTCTGACTGGAGTAATTTGTGGTTAGTATGTCTTTCTGTTTCCATCTGTCTGTAAACCATGACAGCTGAAAAATAACAGCTTGGGGAAATGAGCTTAAGAGTTGCTTTTGCAATTGCTACACAACTCCAAGGCAGGAAAGTTTGTGCCTGATTGGCTTCTGGAGTAAGCAAAGCAAGAGAATTGCCTAGCTGGACGAAGAAGAAGCACAGACTGCAGAAGAGTTTCACATTTGTGATAGCAGTGACTCCAGCAGTCTGCCTAGACAGCACAGACTCAGATGTGGCAGTAAGTCACTTCTCTCATGCACTCTGTTCTTTAAGAAGCTTAGTGAAGATCTCTCACCCCAGTAAAACTGCAAGAGTTGGGGTTTTTTTGCCTTAGACATCTGACAGTGGGGGCAAGAAAGGACGAAGAAGGACATGGGGGAAGGGGCAGTAGGAAGGACAGGGAGGCCAATGACATGCTGCAATCCTTATCTTGTCCCCTTCCTGTTCCCTGCCCCTCAGCACTACATTGCCTTCCAAACGTTGGGTATATGCTCTTTGCATTGTCAGAGGTCGAGGAAGTGCAGTGGTGGTGAGGAGAAGCAACGTGCCATGGTTACGTGTCATGAGACTTGACAGTTATTCTGACCTTTAGTACTGATTGTTTTTCTGAAGTTAAAGTTCAGAAGTCTTTGCTATGCCTATATATTTCAGAAATACAATCTTTGTATCAGTTACTATGAAGGATTTTAGAGCCTTATTACTCATTTGGGGCTCTTGCCTTCGAAAGTGATAAAGGTTCTGCCTGGAAGTTGCTAAAAATCCTTTTCTGAGTGAGTGTTGAGTGCACTCACAATTTGGTTACTCCATATTTATTTGTGTTTATTTAATAACAATATTACTTAATTTGCATGCTTTGCAAATGCCATAGTCAGAACTTATTGGGTAGTGAAGTATTTTGAGAAAGGCTGCCGTAGTTGATTTTTAGTAAAAACTCAAGAATCATCTCCTTGAAGTTTCAAAAACAGATCAGAAAAAATTATGCGAGAGGTATCGCTAAATATAATCTAAGTAAAAGAACAACCATTTAATAGAATTCTCCATTAAGGGATCCACAATCAAGAGTTCTGTTACTTTTAAATTGTTTTTCAACACAGAACATAGCAATTTTTTAAAAGTATTGTCAGTTGAAATTGCTGAACACTGCCGTATATGTAGCAAAGCCATTTGACAGGGCTGGCAGAAAATAATTTATATAAAGACCTTTTTCACAATACCTTTTTGCATTCCTCCTCTCAGCAGGCAGACTCCAAATGTTCATTTAGTGTCTCTAACGTTCAGAAGCAGAATATCCCACATATCGTCATCCCTTTCATCTCTCTCACAAACCTCTCTGTCTCTGGAAATCCTTAATTTTGCCAGACTGTTGTTTCTCTTCTTTCTGAAAAAAAGGCCCAGGCCTTAAGGCATACTATAGAATGTTTAGGGTTTTTTACAATGGAAATGGTACTTGTATCAAGATTATCTAACTCTCTTCATTTTTACTGTGTCCTTGTTGATACCATATATTTCTCATTTTTGGGGGAAAGTGGCTGAGACTCCTAATTTATTGATATAGACATTTTTCCTCATTAATATTTTCTTATTCTCCTGATTTTCTTACTGAGGTGAGCAGATCAATCCTATGGCTTTAGTTTTCTTTTTATTCATGTCCTGAAGTAAAAGTACAGAGAATTTTGGATAAGGATTCTCTATATTGTAATTCACATAAAATGTATATGTAGTATTAGTATTTATGTTGCAGTGTAGATATCCACTTAACAGAAAGAAAAAAGTATGTAAAAAAACCAAGCATACATACAGAGTGAAAATAGGTGAAAATTTTATATCATCTACTTTGTACAAGTAAGTAACAGTATTTTTTTAATGTAGGGAGTTTTGGACTGCTAATTCTTGCAGTTCCATTTATTATTTAAAGTTCAGTTGTGGAGTGTAGCATATTATGCATCTTAGAGCAAGAAGCAGCCTACACTGGAGATTATTTTAGAACATAATCTAGATTTCTTCAGTGCTTTTACTTCAAGAGCTACAACTGTCACCATATGCAGGAATGAATGAGCTCTAAGATGCAGGCAATATAAAAGACAGTACCAGTATCTGTTATTAAATGGGCCCATACCTTCATATGGCAATTGTTATTATGATAATGGTCAAGACAAAAATTGAAATTAATTTTTGTTATTTTGGAAGAATTTCTTAACTTGGCACCAGTGTTGCTTTCAGAAAGTCACTGTTTAGGGCAAATTTTATAATTCCTATGTGAAGGATAAATGCATATGTCAATATACCTGTGTAGTAAAAAGTAATGGGAGCTGTGTTGTTACTAGAATTCTGTTATTAAAAAGGTTATAAATTACTTTATAATCACTTTGCTTCACTCATTGCTCCAAATTCCAGGGTGATCTAGCTTAAAGACTAATGCGTATGTAGTTATTTACAGTACAGCATGCCAACATTGTGTAATTTAGAGACATTCTTTCAAGGCTTTTGACAGAAATCTTTGCTGAGTTATATTGAATTTGATAATATTCAAACAAATATTGCATGTTAAAACACGAAAGCAAGCATTATCCAATAGTAAATGCACTGTGATATTTAAAATATCGTCATGTTTTTTAATTTTTGAGAGATATGTTATTTAAGTCCAGATCCCAGGAAACATGGAACAGTTTAAAACTCAGACTTAGTCTTTTGTAAGCATATTGCCTTCTCCTTGACTTGAGGCCTCTCAGAATTTTGGTTTATCTGTAGGACCTCTGAAGTTAGTATAAATATGATTCTTGAATAGAAGCTGTAGTGAAATAAAGAAATATCAAACACTTTACTTTGAAAGATTTTTCTTTATGTCGATTTGGGATTAGCCTATCTTTCCTGCAATTAAGGACTTAATTAGAATTTTTATTTTTGTCTTTTTTCCCATTTCAGTATGTTTAGGTACCAGACTCTGGTCTTCATGTTGCTCTATTACATGAGGACTCATCAACAACTCAGAATACTTGGGCTGAAATTTCCTCACCCCTGTTCCTCTCTGCTGTGTGTGAAGGACATTGGCATATTTTCAGCAGCTGTGACTTGCCTTTGGTGTTGATTGTCAAAGTTTAATCATGATGCATGTGGTAAAATGTGCCTCATTTGTGTATTTCAAAACAGCAGTTATAAATTTTTTTGAAGAAGATGCAGGGAACCTTTTAGTTTTTTCTTCTCAATATAAATACGTTTTTCTGCTAATGAATTTTATGTTTTCTTTTATGCTTTTAAAATGATCTGTATTTGTGTTGCTGTTGACTTAAAGCAGGGTATTTTTTGTAATAGGCCAACAGTTACAGAGTTCTCTCATTTGATTTCTGTAAGTGTTATTTTAATTAAACCCCCTATTTGTAGAAAATGTTGGAAGATGTCAAACTTGTTTGACGTGTAAAAATTTTGTAGTTAATCTAGTCCTAGAGAAGAAAACAGACAAACAAGTGCTTTTAAGCCTAGGAGAACACTAGCAATGCCAGATAAAAATTAGCAATGCCATGTAAAACCATTGGAATATTTTAAAATCAGCATGTAGAACGTGAATTAGAATGCCATGCAACACTTCAGTTACCCTGAAGTTTTAATAGTGTTAGCCTGCGTTCTGGCAGCTTGTTTACCTGCCTGCCTGCGACTTGGAGCTCCTCCACTTCCTAATATCTGCACAGGGTAAAAACTTCCCAGGTTTATGGATGTACAAGGTTTCCAGGTTCCTGTGCTTCTTAGCTGTCAAGACTCCAAAGAGTTGTGGCTGGATATTAAGAAACTTCTACTTTTATTTCTTCCAAAACAGGCAGTGGGAGGGCTGGTTTTTCTTTTTAATGCCTTCCCTCCCTGTATAAGGATACATTGTCTCCTTGAGTTGGTCTCCCAGGGGATATTTTGAATATTTAACTTGCTTTTCAACTCAAAAACCCAGATTTGTTCATAGGTATGGATGGTTCCTGCACAAGTTAAATCATGTAGAGGAACAGCAGAATGATGGTTTTGTGGTGCTGCACATCAGTGCAGATAGAAGCATTCTTTGGAGGCTGTAGGACTGTTATGTGCATGATCCTGACATGGGCAGGAGCGTCAGTGGTGGGAAATGTATTCAGCTGCTGTGTGGAACAGACTGCAGAATCCGATCAGCACTCATGTTAGCGCCCTATTTATTGTTGAAATTGTTAATGTCTTAAGGATTTTTTTGTCTTTTATGGAACTTCTTCCCTATTGCCAGAAACATGTTGGTCTGCATATGAAATAGTCAGTTCCTCAGTTTCTTTAAGTGTCTTCTTACTCTGTGACATAGGTTAATAAATTATATATTTAAAAGCTTTTCTGAACTAAAAATTCTTATTATAATGTTTTAAATTAATATTTGTAGTGGTGGTTTGCCTCTGGTTTAAAAACCAAGTTTCAACTGTTGTAATTTGTTTAAGGTTGTTGTACAGTCCCTGGTGGAATTATTTTATAAAAGTAAGTTTCTTAGATAATATCATTTTCAAAATTGAATGCATATCTTCCTCCAAAATAAAAGCAAAGTCATGCATACAGGAATCTGAAACAACAAACGAAGAGATGTTGCTGATACTGTTTCAAACTGGGTGTTTGCTGATAGGAGAAAGAAACTGCAACAAAACAGACAAGATGCTGAAGTCTGATATGATCATGGAAAGTACCTGAGGAGAAACAAAAAACATGAAAGAAAGGTTAACACTGGAAGAGATGACTAAAGGCTTTGAACTGTGAAGCAGATGAAAGTGTATGGAAAAATACCTGACTGCCATCTGTTTCTAGTCTTACCACAATAACCTTACAGATCTTGAATTTTGGCAGGTCACCTAGACCTTATTGGTGCATACAGATGAATTACTTTTAGTCCTGAGATAAAACTCCTCCTGGTTTTGAATAGATACTACAAAGCATGGGGGGGGGAGGGGCCCCAAGAAGCCATCTAGTACATCTTCGCTTTAAAGAAATTCATCTGTAAATGAAGTGTTCCTGATATTTATCTCACCAACAGATACAGCTTACGAGAACAACATACATGACCAATCCTTGTGCCCATATGAGGATACATGATCTTCTGTGAATGCCCGTCATGACTGGATAGTGGTTTTTTTGAGTCACAGTATGGTGTACTCAAGTATGTCTGTAACAAGCTATTGGAAATACCCTGGCCAGAAGCTTAGGGCACATGTGACCTAATTTTTTTTTAAAAGCTTCCAACAACGTATATTTTGCAGCCTCCTCAGCAGTATACCAGTTTCTATTGGTGTGTGAAAATGTTTCATAATACCCAGCTGCCTTGTTCTCTTCTCTCACCTTGAAAGTAGTGTTTGGTTCAGTGTTCAGGCATTGAGAGCTCTTCAGCCAGAAATAACCTATGCTGCTGCTCTGCTGCTCATGAAAGTGTATGGTCATACCCTGGCTTTGCAGGGCCAGGGGAGAATGAAGGGAGACCCATGTGAAAATGAAGTCCTTTTAAAAGAGGACTTTTATTTCACTCTCCTGTGGACATCTGATTTAGGTGCAACTCAAAGCAGTCCTACAGATAAACCAAAATTCTGAGAGGCCTCAAGTCAAGGAGAAGTCAATATGCTTACAAAAGACTAAGTCTGAGTTTTAAACTGTTCCATGTTTCCTGGGATCTGGACTTAAATAACATATCTCTCAAAAATTAAAAAACATGACGATATTTTAAATATCACAGTGCATTTACTATTGGATCTGTCCACCAGAAGGATCTGTAGGAAGAGATGGGCACATTCAGAGGCAGCTTGCGTGTGTAATTGGGTGGGTGATATGTGTTATTACTGCAAGAGGTCATTAAAATCGCCTTTTAGCATTTTTGGTTTTATCTTCATGGATGAATGCAAACACAGCTGAATTCCTCTCTCTGTGCTCAGAAGCAATGTAACCAAACAATGTAACAAGCTTTTGTGCAGGACAAATTGTCTTGGCCACTGTGCTCTGTACCCAGAGTAACCTCAATGGTTTTGTGGTTAGAGCGTGCTTTACATGGCCTGCTGGAGAATGAACAGCCTTGGTCTGCTTGTACTTACTTTGGAAGACATGACTTGCAATTTGATCACTCTAATCAATAAACCCTCCTCTTCAGAAAGTTGCTGATTAGTTCTTTTCCTTTTTGTGTAGGTACAATTCATTCCTTCTTGCATTTAGTTCTTTACATGTTTTCCATCTTACTGCTTCCCGTTTATCTACCACTTGTACTGGTAGCTAAAAACGTACTGGTAGCTCCACCATCGATGGACAGAAATTTATTAGTATATCTTTTGTTCCTTAAACCAGAAATTAATTCAAATTTAAATTTTGAACTGAACTGGAAACAGATGTCATTTCTTTTTAGGGCTTTTAGAAAACATTAAGGATAAACACTTTTAGATGGAGTGAGGTGGAACATAATTTGCTGCCTGTAAATATATGCAAGTGACTCAGCCATTCTGTTAAAAAGCAGACTACTGCTGTTTTGTAAAATTCTGTGTGTTGAAACACTAGAGGAGAAAGCAAGTACCAGTGACGTTCAGAAATGCTACCATCTTGTGGTTCCTGAAGTGACCAAATACACTGATAACACTCTTACAGTCAACTCTTTACCCACATAGTATATAATTATATGTAGTGTCTACATGCTTGCTAAAACAAGCTTTCAAATTATTTTTGTGATTCCTTAGTACTTTTGTAGTAGTTATTTTCAGTAGATTAGGTTGTTTTGGTTTTGAAATGAAATACCTTTTAATTACTTTGCAACAAATTATTATAAAAGATTACAAATGATCTAAAGCTTAGTGGCATATAAAAATATGTTTATGAAACAAAAGGCTATTTTCAAAGATTCTACAACACTCAGAAAGACCCTCAAAGCAGAATAAAAAGATTTTTTGCTGTGGAGAGCTTAAAATTGATGTGCTCCTTTTAAGGTTATATGATAATATGACTGTAGGGACTTGATAGCAGCTTATGTCTTTTATAATGCTTGGTAAAGACTTTGTCCTCATTGATTTTTTACTTTCACTAGCATGCCTTGGTGTCATATGACATCTAACCTTTCTAACTATCACTCCCCCTGGCACTAAGTATTATGCCTTTATCTGTTTACATTATTGTTCTCAGTTACTAGAGAGATTTTCTTTATTTCATTAGAGAAGATACATTAAAAATATATTTTACAAAAAATGTATATAGTTTGGGATTCTTGATTACAATGTATAGAAAATTAAGCCAAAAGCTTCTAATATTACAGCTAAATATGATGTATAGTTAATGTAAAATTATTGTGCTGGCAATTTGTTTCACTTGATTAATGTGCAGCATAGTTTATTGAAAGCAGTATGCTATATTAGGTGCAGTATTTGTTATTTAAGTGCATTATATCTATAAAACTGTGTTATATTAGAAGCTTTTTCTATAGCTTTATAAACACAAAATGATGCCTACTTTCTAAAATGACTGTCACCTGTAGACCTTGAAGTACTTTTCTTGAAATTAGTAAATAATGATAGCAAGTTTTTATGAATAATGATAGCAAGTTTATAGCAATAATGTAACAAATATTATTGTTCTTTTAAAATCAGGATATAAATAAGTTATAGGGCTTCAAGAGTCTCTCTGTGAAACATTTCTTTGATATATTGTATGAATACTTCCAGTTATATTTTATGCTTATGGTCA
This sequence comes from Pelecanus crispus, assembly GCF_030463565.1. Lineage (NCBI taxonomy): Eukaryota > Metazoa > Chordata > Aves > Pelecaniformes > Pelecanidae > Pelecanus > Pelecanus crispus. The sequence continues at coordinate 51,855,802 of NC_134676.1, forward strand.
ATTCTATTATGTAGATTTTTTCTGGTTGGCGTTCATGCAAGTGAATAAGCTACTGACTTTTAATTGTGCAGCCAGGGATAGAATTGTTGTCTTGTGCTCTTCTTTAACTTTTTCTGAATGTTGGGAAGGAATTGAATGTAGAGGGGGAAAAGGGTGAGGGAGAAGAGAGGAAATAACAGACAGACAGTGTTCTGTAGTACATCTCCATAATAAAAATAAAGCCAGATAGGTGACCAGACTTTCGCCTGAGCTTTTGGGAGCTCTCTAAATGTTGCAAACTTAATTGCGTGTATTGGTATCAGCAATTGTATAGGGATAGTCATCACAAAGCTTAATGGTGTACATGTTTAGGGAGTGCATGTGTGTGTATTTATATAAAACTTTAGATGGTAGGAAAAATAAAAATATTTTGTTTACAGAAGCCAGTTCAGAGTTGTCTCAGTACCATGGCATGATCTGAAAATTGTTGATGTTTTGGAAATGAAGTGTCAGCTTATAAAATGAGCTCTAGGAGAGCCCTATTGTTTTGTGTGTTAGAAAACCACAGTAGAAGTTGTTGGAGGAACCTCTGTGTTCAAGAGTCATGAGTAACTGATCCCTTCCTTTCTTGACACTACGTTGCCCAGAAATTGAGTGCTCTTAGCAAGCCATAAGAAGTTCATTGCCTCAGTCAAAGGAGATTTTTGGGTGATCTACAGTCATGTGTTGAATTCAGACCGTTGGAATTCCTTGGGCCGTCCTCAAACCCATATTGTGCTCAGTATTCTTCCTAGTTCATGAATGTCCAATTCTTAAGAGTAAGAACCTGGGACACTGTTTTTTTCATGGAGCTCTGCTTGTCTCACTCCAAGGTCAGAAGCCTTGTGTCTCATGAGAGATGTCAATGTGCTACAGATGTATGTAGTGTGCTGCATATAGTATGCTGTCTGGTTCTGTACACTTGTTTTATTTACCAGCTTTTAGATCTCAAGCGGCCCATTTCCAGTGGCTGTGTTAGGTCCTGTCACATACCCTTTTCATAACTTGGAATGGCTTGATGGGTCTTGAGAGATACACTGCATCGTCAAAGGTTACAGGCCTTTATGATCAAAACTGAGTTTGTTTGTTGGTCACATTGTTTCTTATATTAATGTCCTGGTTTCAGCTGGGATAGAGTTAATTTTCTTCCTAGTAGCAGGCATAGTGCTGTGTTTTGGATTTAGTAGGAGAAGAATGTTGGTAACACACTGATGTTTTTAGTTGTTGCTAAGTACTGCTTATGCTAGTCAAGGACTTTTCAGCTTCCCATGCTCTGCCAGGTGCACAAGAAACTGGGAGGGGGCACAGCCAGAAGAGTTGATGCAAACTGACCAAAGGGCTATTCCATACCATATGACATCATGCTCAGTATATAAACTGGGGGGGGGGGCGGGGTTGGCCAGGGAGCAGCAATCGCTGCTCGGGAACTGTCTGGGTATCGGTTGGTGGGTGGTGAGCAATTGCATTGTGCATCACTTGCTTTGTATATTGTTATTATTATTATCATTATTATATTGTTATTATTATCATTACTGTTTTACTTTATTTCAATTATTAAACTGTTCTTATCTCAACTCAGGAGGGTTTCTCGCTCTTACTCTTCGATTCTCTCCCCCATCCCATCAGGGTAGGGGGAGTGAGCAAGTGGCTGCGTGGTGCTTAGTTGCTGGCTGGGGCTAAACCACGACAGTTAGATAATGAGCTTTTGTGGGGTGCAGCTGGCTTCTGTTCTATGCTTCTACAATAGGCCGGTGGTGTTTTGGTCAGTTACCAGGTTTCAATGCATTATGGCAGTAGTAGCAGTATTAGGAGAGCAGTGGTAGTAATAGCGTATACTGAAAACCAAGGAAAAAAAGTCTCATGTTTGGGAAAAAGCTGACCATGTAAATCTGTAAAATGGGCTCCAAATGGGGTAAGAATTAGCTTAATACAATAGCTATTTTATTCATCCAGACAAAAGATCATGTGAATTTGGAGAGGTTTTCCCTCACATGAGTATGTACTTGTTTGATTTTTAATTGTAATCGGGTATGTACAGTCAAGGAAAGTACATCCAACAGGTGTGCTAATATTATGTTCTCTGATCTGCTTCTGCCTGCAAAACTTTATAGTACCTTTTAACAGGTTCTAGGTGTTCACTTCCAGCAAAAGCTGGAAGCTATAGTCATTTCTGTCCTGTTTTCATGAGAACTCTATTTCAGGAATATGGCAATTGATAAGTAAAAGAAGAGGTCATGTGCCAGCAGGGATGAATTTTTGCAAATAGTTTAATCTGTGTTAGTTCTGGCCTGAGTTGTGAAAAATAATGACCACCAAATACTACAACAGTATTTTGACATTGTTTATTTTCCATAAAAATGTGAAATTTAGCATCACATAAAATATTGCAAGTATTACATACTATAATTAACAAACATTGAACTGAAGTCTACATGCAGTGCTTGTGCAGTATTTTGCTTATTTTTCTGACTGCCCATTTTATATTTTATTAATGCCTATAACATTATTCCGCTAATCATTTATGCATTCTAAAAGCAGAATCGGTATTATGATCTAAAGGAGTAAAATATTCAACTAAGTCAAGATACTAGCGGCTTAGACAAAAATAATTTGAATCAGTGAGAAATGTAAAATAAAAATTTGTATGTGTGAGCCCTGGAAGTAGTATAAGCAGATACAGTGCAGCTTACGCAATGCAAACAACTATTGTGGCTCCGTCTTACGAAGAGACAAATTCTGTCACAGTAAGACTGATTTGATTATCTTATATTTTTAGAACAAATATTGCATACTGGCTGTTGTTGAAATAATTGCAGGAGTATATTTGAAATTTACTTTCTGTATTGTAATTTTATTTGTATGCTTTATAAATGAATTTCACTGGAAACCATGTTCTTGTGTATCTCTCGTCAAAGGAATATAGGAATGTGCAGGTTCATGCATGAAATACAGAGGTCCAGATATAACTTCTGGGTTAAATCCTTCATTCACCAGATGCATTTTCTGATGCTTGAAAGTTGCAGTAATTTGCATAACATACTAAAAAAGAAATAATTCAAGTGAAGTGCAAAATTCCATTTCAGCCTGTATCAGTGAAAATATGATCCAATTACTGAATAAAATGGATCATGCAATTTTACTATAGAATGTCTTCAGTTAGACAGAATGATCTGATTCACAGGTGCAGTGAAATCTAAATCTAAATGCAACTTTTATTTCTTACTCATTTCTCTATCAAAGTCACAGGTAAACTTGCAAGTTTCTGTTTTGAAATAAGTATTTTCTTTAACTTTCATTAGTGCAGCTTATCACAAAATCTGTAGTTTCTGGGGCACTTGGTGATACTCTGCAGAGAGCTGGCTGATTTTATGGTACTGGCTCTCCTCTCTTTTCCAACTGCTAAACTAAAGACATTAAATACAAATACGTTAAATGACTTCCTGTGTTACTTTTCTGTGTAAGTAGTTGCCGTACAGGAGTTATTCAAATGCCAATTCATGAACAAGTTGTTCTGTACACAATAGTTAGTGTATGAGAGCAGAAGAGGTATATAAAATAATCTCATTTAAAATGTGGCTCGTATTAAGGGAAAAGTTTAAAACACACAATTCTCAAACATTGTTATTACTTGTACAGTGTTTTCAATGTAGCCAACATTTTCTTTTAGTTCTCATGCTGAAACAGGCCACTTTTCAGTTCTTTCTTGTTTTTCTCTTTTGATCTGTAACATGCCTGATTTCCTCTTCACACTGCTACTCCATTTCGACAACTCCCAGATCATTTAGTCTTTGGCTTCTGAGCTGAGACTGCTAATAAGTTTGCCAGTTCCTTCTCTCTTTTGGCAGCACTTATGGTAGGAACCACACTTAGACCACCAAGTCATTTCATACAGACACTGAATAGCTGCCAGATAGTAATAATGTTCAATCATTACCAAGCGGGATTGCTTCAAATTGAATAGCTAGCATGAATTTGTCTTGGTAATTATTTAAAAAGTTGCAATGATAAGATTAAAAGTTTAATAAAGACAGGTATTAAATATTTTAAATGTGTATTATGAATACAGATTGCTGAGATTTTCTGTTTAAATGATCCCCTGATGTTATTTTAATAAAGTCAGATTTTCCTACATGGAAATACGAGTTTTGAAAAAAAAACAACCAAACAAACAAAAACAAAACAAAAAAACCACAAAACAAAGCAGAGCACAAATAATGCAAAAATGAAATCACTCCCTGGATGCTCTTAGAAACCTCTTCTTAATGTGTTTCTGCAAACAAGAAATGAAGTTAGCAAAAGTCAAGTGACAAAACTACTATCTCAGAGCCTCAGAATACTCTGGTTCTTTGCATCATTTTCCCTGCACCTCTGCTTTTCTTCTAGAATCAAGTCAGAGAGGTTGAGAAGAACTCTCAGTCTGTCTGGTTTTCACAAAATCAGTCAACCAAGGTTGCAAGTCATATTAGAAAGAGCCTACATATGGACTGCTGAAAAATCTTCAAGATAGATTTTATCTTAAATCCAATTTTGTATGAGAATTTCATATTTTTGTTTGTCACTCTTGGTTAGGATGAACTCTTTCTCAAGACACATCTTTTTTTTTTCAAAAGGGACATCATTTTCTGTCCACTCAGAAAACTGTGAGTTCAGCATTCATCCTATTATTGTCCCCTAAGATGTTTTTTAAGTAACATGGTTTGATTTTCTAATAAAACTGGTTTTATGTCCTTTAATAAGAATTTACACATGTGTAAATAATCATTAATTAGTTCTGACGGTATCTTTGGTAGTAAGCTCCCTTCAGTTAGCTAAAAAAAGCTTTACTCAGAGAACACATAAATGCAAACAAGTTTAATCAGTTCCACATATATTGATGCTAGAGCTCTGTATAGATTTTCTCCATCTAATGGAACATCTAATAGAGACAAGTCTTTTCCAAAGGTGTTTCCCAGAAGAGGGGACTACTGTCCTGAGGCACCACAGATAGTATAACTTATGCTAACTTCATTTGAAGATACATTTACTTAGTACAGTAACCTGTCAGTGAAAAAATAGAATCATAGAATGCTTTGGGCTGGAAGGGACCTTTAGAGGTCATCTAGCCCACCCCCCCTGCCATGAGCAGGGACAGCTTTAACTAGAGCAGGTTGCTCAGAGCCCTGTCTAGCCTGAGCTTGAATGTTTCCAGGGATGGGTCCTCCACTACCTCTCTGGGCAACCTGTTCCAGTGCTTCAGCACCCTCACTGTAAAAAATTTCTTCCTTATATCCAGGCTAAATCTATTCTTCTTTAGTTTAAATCCATTACTCCTTGTCCTGTCACAACAGGCCTTGCTAGAAAGATTGTCCCCATCCTTCCTATAGGCCCCCTTTAAGCACTGAAAGGCCTCAATAAGGTCTCCTTGCAGCCTTCTCTCCTTCAGGCTGAACAACCCCAACTCTCTCAGCCTGGCCTCATAGGAGAGGTGCTCCAGCCCTCGGATCATTTTGGTGGCCCTCTTCTGGACCCGCTCCAACAGTTCCATGTCCTCTTCTTGTGCTGAGGGCTCCAGAACTGGACGCAGTGCTCCAGGTGAGGTCTCACGAGAGCAGAGTAGAGGGGCAGAATCACCTCCCTCGACCTGCTGGCCATGCTTCTTTTGATGCAGCCCAGGATACGGTTGGCTTTCTGGGCTGTGAGCGCACATTGTTGGCTCATGTCCAGCTTTTCATCTACCAGTCCCCCCAAGTGCTTCTCCGCAGGGCTGCCCTCAATCCCTTCATCCCCCAGCCTGTATCGATATTGGGGGTTGCCCCATCCCAGGTGCAGGACCTTGCACTTGGCCTTGTTGAACCTCATGAGGTTCACACAGGCCCACCTATCCAGCTTGTCCAGATCCCTTTGGATGACATCTCATCCTCCTGGTGTGTCAACCGCAGCACTCAGCTTGGTGTCATCTGCAAACTTGCTGAGGGTGCACTCAATCCCACTGTCTATGTCATTGATGAAGATATTAAACAGCACTGGTCCCAGTACGGACCCCTGAGGTACACCACTTGTCACCAGTCTCCATTTGGACATTAAGCCGTTGACCACTACCCTCTGGATGCGACCATCCAACCAATTCCTTATCCACCAAACAGTCCACCCATCAAATCTGTATCTTCCCAATTTAGAGAGAAGTATGTTGTGGGGGACCATGTCAAAGGCTTTACAGAAGTCCCAGGTAGATGACATCTGTTGCTTTTCCCTTGTCCACTGATGCAGTCACTCCTTCATAGAAAGCCACTAGGTTGGTCAGGCAGGACTAGCCCTTGGTGAATCCATGCTGACCGTATTGAATAACCTCCCTGTCCTCCATGTGCTTTAGCATATCTTCTAGGAGGATCTGTTCCATGATCTGCCCAGGCACAGAGGTGAGGCTGACAGGTTGATAGTTCCCAGGGTCCTCCTTTCTTCCCTTTTTAAAAATGGGCACAACATTCCCCTTTTTCCAGTCAGCAGGGACTTCACCGGACTGCCATGACTCTTCAAATATTATGGAGAGTGGCTTGGCAACTACATCAGCCAATTCCCTCAGGATTCTGGGATGCATCTCATCAGATCCCATAGACTTATGTACATTCAGGTTCCTCAAGTGGTCTTGAACCTGATATTCCCTTACAGTGGGAGGAGCTTTACCCCCCTGGTCCCCATGTTGCGGTCCATTGACTCAGGAGGGGTGAGAAGAGAGGTTGCCACTGAAGAATGAGGCAAAAAAGTTGTTGAGTACCTCAGCCTTCTCCTTGTCTGTTGATACTAGGTTGCCGTTCTTGTTCATCAATGGGGGTACAGCTTCTTTAACCAATAGCTTTTCCTCAGTTCTTTAAACTCTCTTAAAATTTACACTTCTCTCTAAATGTATACATTCTTTTTCTCCTCTTCCTCTCCAGTCTCACTCACTCTGTTGCCATCTTGTTCTCAATCAAATTTGTGCCTTTCAGACAATTTGTCAATATTTAGGGAGAGGCAAAACTGCTGAATGCCTCTCAGCATCCCGTAACAGCAGAAAACTGTCTCCTGCAGACTTCCAGAAGATGTAATGTGGGGCCCTTTCCTGCTCTTTGCAGTTCATGCTCTCGTGTCCTGTTGTGGAAGGTCATCCTGTGGGGAGTACACAAGGGGTGTAATGCTTGCATTTTTAAGATGCATGTTTAAAAAGATCCCATTTCTGCTTTTATACTCTAAAGCATGTAGGTACATTTTAGTTCTCAGGTTATGAGATCTTCACTGTAAAGTATTTGTCTTGCTATCTGTTGCAAAGAACTAGATACTTCTTTGATGCTTTGTCAGTAACAGTGAATAATAATAACTTCAAGAACAACCATATTAGGAAAAGATTTTAAATGGACCATGTCATCCTTTTGTAAGAGGACACTGTTATGTGTAATATTACTCATGTGTGTCTGCTTAGTCTTCCATTGGCTAGAAGAACACACTAGTTAAAGATGAAGAGCTTTGAAACAATATCCAACTTTGCCAAGTTACTAATCACATCTAGGGTTTTTAGGTATGAATGGATCCTTAAAGCAAAATATGTTTAATTCATCAAATATTTGCTTAACTTCATGATAATCAGCAACAATAATTCAGACTAGTATTACCTTTTCTGTTTCAATTCTTGAAACTGTTTGTAAATTAATTCCTGCATTCCATGACTGTAGAGACCAATTTTCAGGTCAGATAGAAGATAAATACAAGCAGGAGGCAACTGATTGTCTTACCTTGATTCTCACAAATTGTGGTTGGGCATAACTTGGAAGGAAGTCCACAAGATGCTCATAAAGTCTTTCTCTGTTAAAGGGTTGGTCACGTTTAAGCACAATAGCTTCTATCCCTGTTCTTCCTTCATAGTCTAAGAAAAAATTGAGAAATACTGTGACAAGTGAGAGTGTATGTGTCTTGTATGACATCTGGAGGGATTTAGTATTGGTCAGAGCAAATATTTCGATGTTGTGAAATGTCTGCCCTATCCTCTCAGATATTGTTGAGTATAAGATCCGTGATACTTTATATTGGAAGGCTTAAAGTTACTGTGCGTGGTTTTATTCAATTAAAAAAATGTCACCGACTTCTTTTTATTAGGAACTCTGTAGGGCTGGCAGCTGGTTTTCTTCCTACCTGGCTCAATCTTAACATTGGTAACATAGTGGCCTAATGAAATTAGAGTGACTATAGTTCAATAAAAAGCTGAACGCACTTCCACAAAGACTAGTGCAAAAGATGGGCAGAGACATGTATGAGACTGTACTTGGTCTATATAAAGTCTAGTGGCTACTGTACATTGTATAAGCAGTGCTTGAGTGTTTTCTGCTCTGTTCCACAGATTAGTGAAAAATAGGGGAAGTGCCTCTTAGTAAATTACAGGCAGCAGGTTATATTTGATGTGAAACCAGAAACAAAACCCTTTTAAAAAAGAGGTAACAAACATAGTTCCTGCTTTCTCTTTGTTCAAACACAAGTAAAAATTCCAACTGGAGAAAGAGCCTAAATTGGAAGAAATGAGCTGCCACAGTTAAATCTCTCCAGAACGAAAGAGCAGCTTTAAAGTGTGGCCAAGGCACTGGAAAGATAAAATATGGGTGCTCTCTTTTCACGAAAATTAACTTGCAGTTGTTTAATTTGTAATATGCGGTAAAATTTGTTTTGGCAATATTTGAGACTCAAGTTGACTCAGAAATATGAAAGACTATGCTATCTAGATTTTATTAATGCTCCAACCAAGAATGAATGTGATTCTTAAACTCTTGAGGTTCTGGTGTGATGTGCTACTCACAGCCTGAGACAGCAATAGCCCTTCAAGGAGTTCTTGTCAGCTCCAACTGTAGGTGAAACTGAGATAATGCTTTCCAAGTTAGGTTACAGTTTTATTTGCATGCACTTGAGGATGCCATCTTTCACAAATGAACATATTGGCATTGGACAGTCACCTGCTGGTCAATCATTCAGATGATGGCCTTTTGTTAATTTTATTTTCATATATCCTCTTTCTTTGAATCTATTGTGTCTCCCATCTCTCAGTGCTAAGTAGCAGCTTGTCTCTTGATAGCTTCTTCTTCATGTGACTAGTTTCTTTTAGTATTAGACTTCGTTTTCCTTCATTGAAAGGAAACCTAGACCAGCTATTCAGCACCACAAGAAAGTTTGCCTTCCTCAACCTGTTCATTCAATGGATGCATCTTCTGAGCAGTTTCCACCTCATCTTGTAATTTAGTTGCCCACAGTTTTTCAGCATAGTATTGTATATTTTTATGAACCACCATATGTGATTGCGAACAATCCAATTATGAAAGATTATGTATCTTCTAGGACTGTACTTACAAGATAGTGAGAGGTGTTTTCAGATGTCATCTTTTAATATGCTCCCTGGTTTACTATTTTTCACATGAAAGCCTGTAGCCTAAGAGAAGTCTCTTGTAGTTTATAACTGTGTACTTCTTCCATCTGTGTTATGATTTTTAATTCATACCAATGTTTCTGCCATTCCTTACAAAATTTCAGCATGCCATGCTTATGAAATACAGTATTTTATTGAAACTGAAATTTCAAAAAACTGTAGGAAAGCCTGAACTCCCAAGTTGACACCATTTATTTCCTTACATGTAAGTATGCATTCTGTTGCAAGAACAGAAAGGATAGAGTAGGAAATTACTTGAATTTTGTATTCTCAAGCTATAGGGAATGTCTTTATGCTTGCACTGTAAACATTAGCTTCTTGGACAAAATACATCATGTCAATGATCTCCCCGACTTCTACAGTAGCAACATTTTCTCCTTTCCACCTGATGAAAATATTTTTTAAGATAACATAGGTATTAGCTAAAGAAATGTTTATCCTATACGTGGCTATCTGTGATGGAGCGCTACTTTTAATGTGGACTCCTGTTATTCTTAACTGAAGAGTGTAGATGGATAAATCCTGTTCTGATTTAGTGCCATCTCATTTGAGACCTCAAACTTAAAGGAAATAGAAGTGCCATTTTACTCAAATTTGAAAAATTCTACTGTGTTGGTGTGAACTTTGTTGGACTTTGATTAGAATCCTTAATGTTTCTGTTAAAACAAGATTGATATTCGTCAGGTTCAAGTCTGACCTTCTGACCTGTGTCATCCAGTCCTGCATATGTATCATTTCTTCTTTTTACTGTTAACTCTCTACTATAGCTGCAAGTGTCTCCCACCCAGTCAGGGAAGTAGAGGAAGCCATCCTCATCCATGACTAGGAGGTCTCCTGTGGTAAAATACACATCTCCTTTCATAAACACATTACGCAGGAGTTTCTTCTCTGAGGCTTTGTTATTTCCAGCATATCCAGAAAATGGGGCATCTTGAGTGACCTGGACAACAAGAAGACCAGGTTTACCTACAGGCCATGAGAAAGGGATGCAAAACCCTGTATTTGCAGTCAGCTGCATTTAGAACATGAAGTATTATATTAAAACCCTTTTGGAAAGCTACATCTGTTCTACTCATCTTATCGCTACATTTCCATAACTATTTCCTGAACAGCAGAAATAGGTGAATGGAGGAGGGAACGTAACTTTCCTTCCTTCTCTTCAGGAAAGCTAGTCCTTAGGGAAGAGCTTTTTGGAGTACTGTGTACATCACTCACCCTGAAAAAGCATTTGTCCAGTGAAAGGATGACTATTCTGTCATTTGAAAAGGGTGCTGGTAGTCAAACAATGCACATGGGGGCAAAACACAGCACCTAACCTCTTGTGCTTTATGTTTTTCTGGAGGACGGGGTTGCTACTGCTCTGTGCAGGTGTGGAAATGCACGTTCTAAGCCACGATGTGCCTGGGCCTCCGAACATCAAGGAGTCCCTGGAGTCTGCTGGATCCCTACTGAGCATCACTCCTTGTTGCTGACTGTAGAAGTGTCATTTATATCAAGGGCAAAAATTCCAATGACTTCACTGGAATTGGCTCAAAATACCCTTTTAAAATGCTTTTTTTTTTTAATTCTCTCCCTATGATAGGTACTGGCTTATTTCTCAGTATGTTCCTGAGGTTAAAAGACATTTCCATCTTCTACAGATTTTTATTGTTTTTCCTTCAACAGATGGATGGACATATTTTTAAACAAATAGCTTTATTCATAGCTGTATGTCCACCTCATATTAAATCCTCTTTATTGTTTTGAACTCTGAGTGTGGAAAGTGGAATGAAAGTTCATATTACTGTTCAGACGAGGAGCTGGCATCACTGCAAATAGGATGTATGCTTTATAACAAAAGAAAAACAAAACCCAAAATGTTGAATTTAAAAAAAGAGTTGTCCTAAGCCCCAGTCAATTTTACAGGATGATCCTCTATTCCAATTGGGGAATTTACTGTCATTACTGCCTCACATTACATTGAGCAATGGCTTCAGAGTTATCTAAAAAGTATGTGTAACAACCTGCAGAATGTTTCTAGTTGTGTCATGAAACTGGGCATTTTATCAATTTCACTGAGAAACCAAGACTTTTTGTCCAGTTTATAATGTAACTGTAGTGAGGAAGTAAGCTCTTTTCAGGGAAAAAAATAATAATTCTTTTGCTTGATTTAGATATTACCAGCAAATAATGTATGATCAGAATTAATTAATAATTGGTTCTTTGGTTTCCAGTACTACTACCAGAATATAATATATTACCAGAAATAACTCATAGTAATTGCTGCTTTGATGACCAGTACTACTATGTGTCCTTGAGATCTGACCTTAGCATGACAAATAGTGTCAGTTAGGTCAGCTGTACAAGCCTCTTTTTTGCCTTCTGGAATTTTATCTCAACACTAGTTAAATCTACATGTTAAAACTAGTGATGGTAAAGACCTTTTTCCCAGAACTTTAAACTTTGACACACATGGATTCCTGTGTGTGTACACAGACACAGGGATGGATATTTAATGTGAATTTAAATGCAGTGCTATGTCTTTTGTGAGAGTCAGTTTTCAGGCTTTTTCTCAATGATATTCTCAGCTATGAGGCCATCCTATTTTCAGCCTGGGAGCTTCAGCTTTTTGAGTAGGAGTATTCCATTGTTAGTAGGAGTTTGGAGATTCTGTACAACTCTAAGTACTAGACAGTCAAATCTGTATTGGTCAGTAAATGTAAAAATATGAAAAATATTATCCAGATTTTGAAATGGTACTGTTCTTCCTCAGAACTTTAAATCTGGAAATCAGAAAGCATCTGTAAACACCTGGTATCAGAACACAGAATATCTAGGAATTACTGTGTCCATTTTATTCAGAAAAAAAGCAACACTAAGAAATCTGATTTGTTCAGGAATATGATCAAGTTTTCGCAGGTGATAATAAAAACATTCTGAGGCCAGATATTGATTATGTTCTTATTGTAATTTTGGGTATTTGGGCATATTCTAAATATCTGGATATGTTATTAGGTATATTAGCAATAGATCCCTATTTGGGTCTATTGATAATATATTTTTCCTGTGTCCTTTTTGAGTTCTAAGTGTATGTCAACAACCTGTTGCTTGTAGAACAGAGAGTTAATCCCTGCCCCAAAGTATCACCATCTAAATTGAGGTATCTGTTAGTTAATATCTATTAACAAGAACTTATGAAGGATGAAAATGGAATATGTAAGAAAGCACCCATAGGTAAGGAAAAATACTAGTTATCGTAGAATCATAGAATGCTTTGGGTTGGAAGGGACCTTTAGAGATCATCTAGCCCAACTCCCCGGCAGTGAGCAGGGACAGCTTTAACTAGAGCAGGTTGCTCAGAGCCCCATCCAACCTGACCTTCAATGTTGCCAGGGATGGGGCCTCTACCACCTCTATCCAAGATCCAAGTGGGAACCTACAGCTCACTGGTTTCATTTAGGCTTTCCTGCCTTCCACGTAGTTGATTGCTAAAAGATCAAGAGCATTGCAGACTTGTTATTATGGCGATGGGAAGGCATTTTCAGCATCTCATATTAAAAGCAGAAATCATTTGGAAGTCATTAATCTGGTTTTGATGTTTACTGATCTGAATCTTTAGTATCATTTGAACAGTATTTTATTGTAGTGTAATGTTGATGATTCACAAAGAGTCTGCACAAATAGGAAAAGCATGTGAGACTGTCCAGGCATTTTTATGGGTAGAAGACGTGTGTCTTAAATGAGCGTTTCAACAGTAGTCATATAGGTAGAGTTTATAGTACAAGATGTCTTGAGATTTATATTTTTCTCCTTTATTTGTTGAGAATTTTGATTTTCTTTGTTTTGCTTATCTTATTTCAGAGAATAAAGTGTGATGCTGGTTTTGCTAAGTGAAGATGCAGTCAAAGAGTAAATTTGTGTAAGTTTGCTCTGGAACATATGTCTCCCGATCCATACCAAAAGTCAAATCAAAACTAATTTCTGCCTCATCACTTAGTATCTGTGTGTTTTCAGGATGGTAAGTATATTTCAACAACAACCATCATTAATGTTAATAGTCATTTCAGTACTGTCAGGGTTTTTTTTATATTCTGGAGAAAAAGTTGGATATACGAAACCGTAGTTTCGGCTTCTGTGGAATTGTTCTGTGTATTTATTCTAGCTTCACAATATATGTAGAGAGAATAGAGTCATGTAAGGGGCTAAGAATAAGGTTTCTGTTTCCATGAACCAAAATTTGCTATATCTGGACTCTAGTAAGCCGGTTCTTCCTTTTACACTGTCCTGCTCTTTAGAATTTCTGCCTTTCATCTCCTTTTTCTTTGGCTGGCTGGTTAACTGGTTGGTTGGTTGATTTGATTATGTTTACCTTTGAGAAGATGCCAGCATGGCCCACAGCTCCTATTTTGTTAGTATAGTTCAAGAAACTAAGATTTCCTTCTGTGGATCCATAGAATTCCAATATCTTGGTTGGGCCAAACCTCATCAGAAATTCTTTTCAGACAGCAGGTCTGATACTCTTTCATTGAGCAATGTGCACTTTGTGAACTCTGTCCTCTTCTTTCTGTGAACAGCCAAAAAGAAACATTCTGCAGCTGAGCAAAGTGGGTCTAAATACCTAGTTGATCTAAAATTTTCTAATAGAACCATTTGCCTTTAGAAACTGCCATTTTGACTGAAATACTTCACAGAAGGGTATTTGTTTTGTAAAAATCAAACAGAAAATCATCAGAATTCTTGTTAGTCTAGGTTGAAGGATTTCTGTGAGGTGAAAACTATTTCTGTAGTTGTTCTTTGTGTTTTCACTTTTAAATGCTACAACTGAGATGTCTACTACAAAGTTTAAAAGAAGTATTTTATCTTGAAGATGTAAATAAATAGGTTTTAAGTAAGTGCCATTTCCCATAGAATGGAAATTCCTTTCTGAACCAAACAAAGGAATTTTTCTGCATAAAAAAAGTCATGTCTTAGAAAACACTCATGACAAACTATGGTCGGTTCTACACATAATGATATTTGGTAGTAAATTTTACACATCTGCCATGTTGCCTAAGGAATCTTAAAAAGTAGCAAAATGACTTAAAGCTTCTGACCACGTCTCCTGTGATTAGGCACAGTTGTTAATGTTAAATCAAAATTCAGAAAAGATGATAATTGAATCTGCAGTCATAAAATAGTTGTTAGCGTGTCATTGTTACATGCCAGTTATGTCATCATTATGGCAAACTACTCAAATGCTTACTTACATAAATGTTTTCTGCATGGGGCCAGACAGCTCAGCACCCTATATCTAGAGTATAGTCAAGACTCTGCCTATGGAAAAGCACACACTGTTTTTGGAGATGTAGTTGGGATTGAGTGATTAAGTTCCTGTCATGGCAGAATGACAGCAGAAAATAAAATTATTTCAGGTCCACAGGAACAGTTTCTTCAAAGGAAATAAATGTGTTTTGTTTCCATTTCAGTGTTATTTTAAACTTTAAAAATTGTAAAAATATATTTGATTTCTAAATAATACTAAGGTGATTTCAAAATGGAACACTGCCTAAGAATTACACTGAAATATGTTAGCAAAATCAGTATTTCAACTTTTTCACCTTTAAAATTATTCACATAATATTGTTTTGTGACCTCTGGATTAACAGACAATTTCATTTGATCCAGAACTGCATTTTATGGCAGATAAATTATTTGCCACAATAGGATCAGCTGTAATGTAGACTAAACTCCACTTGTTAAAAACAGTAGTGGAGACTTCCCTGCTTGTCCTTAATGAGCTTTGTTTTCTTTTTCAGTTTTGATGGTAAACCTGAAGGAATAGCATGGTTTGATCTTATGAACCAGTTGGTAGGCTGATTGGGAGAGTTAAGTCATGCCTAATATTGTCCCTTCTTCAGCACTTGGTCTTCAGGATGAAATAATGTAGTGTTTTGTTTTTTTTTTTTTCCAAAATAGCTGGTGACACTCTAGTACTTAGACGAAATCTCAGGAGTTTCAGAGATTATAAGCATAGGAACAACTGTTATGCTTACCTTGTTTCGTCCCTGGTATAACAATCTGCAGGACTTCCCTGCATTACCTTGACTTTTAAAATGTCTTTATTTTAAAAGTTGTATGGTTCTCTTTAAAGACATTCCTTGACATACATTCTGTTTTGTTTATTACCTTCTATGGGATACCGTGTTTAAAGTTTAATTCTGATAGGTACATGGATGCTGGGTAAGTTTCCTGTAGACATACTTAGTCAGAGAGTAGTGTCTAGAGTCTCTGTCTACATCAAGAAATCCAGGAGTGCCTCCTAGTTCCCAGATTCATGTTCTTTCTCTGAATTTCAGTGTGAGACCTAGGCATGCTCTGTGAAAGAAGGTAGGGACAAACATCCTGGATATGACCTAGAGCATACTCCAACAAGTCCCTCATATAGGTAGCCCTAGTCCTGGGCAACACTGTGCTCTGGCATGCCACAGCACAAGGAGTCTAGGTGAAATGTAGCTGGCTGGCTTATCAGCCCACACAGGTTTCTTTCACTGTAGAAGAACCTGTGTGGTACACTAGAGGTTATATGTATTATAGTTTGGTAAGATACCTGATCTTGACAGGACTCTGCATTTACCATGGTCCGCTTCTGTTGGCATCCTCAGTTTCCTCAACTCAGCTAGGCCACCTTTCTGGTTTTCTCTCTCCTTACCAGTTGCCAGTTATCAATATCTTCTCTTGTAAATTCTTGTTATTGAGCCAAGTAAAGAAAGTTCTGCCTGCCTTTTCCTGCAGGCGAGACGGTTATACAACTAGTTTGGGCTAGCTAAGTACTCCTTTGGGTTTTTTGGTCCATCCTTTTGGATAAAAAAAAACCAAAAAACAATCTAGCAAAAATGGTAACGAGTATGAAGGATTACAAATGACACTTCTGTATCTACTCTTGATGCAAGTAGAGCTCCCTCTGACAGGCTTATCTTCTGCAGTTGGCAGTTTGGCGCTTTAAATGGAAGATAATCTATGCAGACATAGTGTTTGTACAGACTTGAGTTCTGGCCAACAGCTTTCCTGACTTGTTCCCTCTAATACCTTTTTGTCTTTGGCCTCTCTTCTACATCCGGACTGCACAGCAACAAGTCTCCGTTCAAACCAGCTCGTGGATTCTCTCAAATGGTCCTTTGTTACTAGTTCTTGTGCCAATCTCTGACCAATGCAGTTGGAGATCATTTGAACCCTGTGCTTGTACATGATGTTTTCTGTGGTAGGTAGGAATACTTCTTGTCACCTCCCCTCAGTAACTTCCTAACTCCCAAGTATAAAATTAAGAAAATTAACCAATCTTTTCCACCATCATCCACCAGAAACAAACATTGCAATAGAATAAATATTTTCAGACTTGCTTTTCTGCTGCTGCTCTGTTTGGTGACATCTTACTTTTGTCCTAAATGTGATCATGATTTAGTTCCCATGTTCTTCAGGACTGTTTTCCCAGGGGTGACCAAGATTTTGCACCACACTATTAGTACTATGGCTTTATACAGACAAGTTTATCATTGTATACACAGCTGTGGAACAAAATGTGCCGGTGAAACACCACTTCAGAAAAAAATGTAAACAAACAAAAACTCATTCAGCAGTTTCAAAGCCATACAAAAATTGTCAGCCATTAAATACTCATTAGATTAGCAGTGCGGGTAGTTAATAGTTTAAGCTGGTTCGTGCTCTCGTTTGATCATTGAGTCCGAGAAAGCTTTTACTGCTTCTACCTTTTCTTTACTGACCTGCCATTTGCCTGTCACTCAGATGAAAAGCTAACAAGCTTGGCTTTACAGAGGAATTTATGTCTGGGCATAACTGTCTCATCCTGCCGGGCTTGTTTTTGTGTAACCACTACATTTGCTGATATAAACTTGATTGCTGTTGTAGAACTACAAGGAGCACAAGACCCAAATTTTGTATGTACTGGAAAAAACCTATCAAACATCAGCAATACTATACCATTGAGAAATGCGTAAATCTATATGACTTATAAAAATACAGATTTGGTATATTTTAAAGCTGCATTTGCAAACAAGAACTTACACTGGGCTGGTTACAGAGGTAGCGACAGAGTTCTATGTACAAAACCACTGTAACATTGTATTTTCTACAGTCATTCCAAAACTGGCTTGCACAAAACTTCTTCAAAACACAAGTTGCTCCTAGGTGATGAAAGCAGACAAGAAAATTGAAAATAACCTTTAAAATCTGTCTTACCTTCTACTACTATTGGTTAAAAAAAGTTGTCTTTCTCTTCTTTCAACTAATGATAAATTCAGCTATTTAAATAAATTGTAAGCTATTTCCAGCAAGCTGTTTCTGTTAAATGTGACTAGCACAACTGAGCTTTGCTTCTTTTTCTGAGTAGTAACTCAAAACTTACAGTATCAGAAGCAGTTGAAGCAAGCCTTTTGGTCATCTCCAGCTATTAGGAATAGGTCAAGGCCTAACCATTTTGTTTCTGTCAAGATGGTGACTGGTTTAACTCTGAAAAAAGAGAGCTTGGGATGGGGGATAAGGTAGCTTGCAGCTTCTCTATTTGTGTGAAAAGTGGCGGAGGGGAAATGGGCTCAGAGTCTCTATTGTTTCTATCTCACTCCCCTTTTCCTGTTGTTTCTTGTCAAGTCGTCATCCTAATTTTTTTGTTTCTGTGGCCCTGAAGTTCCTTCAGAGCTTTCCATTCCAAAAGCCACCTCATCCTAGACCTCTTATGTCTGCCCTGCCGTCCCTTTTTTCACAGTTTTTTCTAAGTGTTGTCAGCCAAGAATTTACACATTTCCCTATTTATAGCCTTTCCAAAATTCCTTTTCGCCTGAGTCCTGTTTGTCCCACATAAAGTTCCCAGTGCCTTCCAAGTTCCGAATCCCTTCTAGTCCACTTGCTCCTAGCTTGCCAGTTAGTCCCTGACCCAGGTACCATCTCATGCAAGACTTGAAGCCCCCTCAGAGCTCTTCAGCCTCACTCACCTCAAAGCTTTGTCATTCGAATCCCAGGCTCCCCAGGGTCCCCATCTGAATGTCCCACCTAAGAAAGTTGTTATACTTCTTTTTCTGTTCCAAGACAAATCATAGCTTCAAACCTTTTTATACACCACTTTTCCCATCCCTTTTATGTTTCTGTTAGGCAGCAGCAGTCTTGTTATCAGTTGCTGTAGCCCAGCATGCCTTCCCATGCTGTTCCTGAAGAAACAAAGCACTGAAATGGCTTTTAAAACAGTCCAGACATATACTTACCATTCCAAAAAACAGTATCTGGGCAAGACTCTGAGGATAGGAAAGGAGGACATATCTGAAAAAACATCTGATTGCTAGCCCTCTACAAATAGCTCCCATTATCAGAATCAAAAGGGGAGGCTCCGTCATTCTTCCTTTCCTTCACTTAATATCAGGAATCTAATTCTGTATGTGTTACTCAAATATGTGACTCAAAAAGCTCCAAAACACATTTAGTTGACCTTATTCTAAAGGTTAGTTAAAGCTTCCACAATGCATTGTGACACTAAAAATCAAGCCTAACTTCTCAGATGCCTATGGGAATGCCCTTTTAGACTTTCACTGTAGGATACAAGTAGGATTTCAGGTTAAACCTACAGGACATAGGCAGTAGTATTAGTGATACACAGACCTCAAGTCATGTTATGTTGGGTCTATTCAACAACTGGTGTCTGTTCTAAGCTTCAAAAACTATGCATATGTATTAGATATAGTTTGCAAACTGGAGGAGGTGATAAAAATGAGAAAATGACAAAAGTCTATTGGTAGACCTAATATTTGAGTTACTCACCAAACGGAGTTACTCACCAAATAATAAAATGTTTCAGCATTCTCAAATTAATGAAACTTCACTGGAAGGCAAATATTACCTAATTCAATGTATCCACTGATGCCAAGAAGAGAATCACTGATGTGCAACAAGGGAAGTGAGATGCATAGTATCACACACGGAGTAAGTGAATGCTAAGCTGACAGATAGAGCTCTTAGATGAGTGATGATAGCAGCTTTTGAGAAACCTGTCAAAGGGAGAAAAGCAAATAATTATAAATGTAGTGCTTGCATTAATAATTTTCTGCAAACAGAATTATGTTTGGCATGTACAGGGAGAATTGTCTTTTTTTCTAAGTCTTTGTCTGTCCTGTCCTTCCATCTTTACCTCCTGACTATATCTCCTTATTCTCTCAGCTTCTTCAGTCTTCTTGCCTGTAAGGCTCTTTAATCCTCTCATCTGTATTGTCTGGGGGAGAAAGTCCATACCCTTCACAAGCACAGACTGAGTGCGCACACAGTGTTCCCTTGTCACAAAGCAAGAATGGGAAAGCTTCTGAAGAGCCACTGTGCCGCTCAGCTGCTATTTGCAATAGGAATAACTTTGTAAAAGTTGTTTGGCTTTACTAGACAAAGGCTTCCCCTTTCCTTCCCAGTGAAGTAAAGTGAAGCTTCGTTATTCAGGCCAGTCTCAGAGGAGAAGTTTTCTCCCAAGCCCCAACCACTTGTGCTGTCCATATATCTTTTTAATATAGACCTGTGAAATTCTGTCACAAGGTAATCTGAGTAGCTGTTACAGACTGATTTTATTTGCCTTATATTTAAGAAATAAAGTTCAGCCATGGAATATCTATGTGAAAGTTTACTAACTGGAATTTTGCCCTTGTTATGCCAAGGCAAAAATGGTTCAAAGTGTACTATGCTTTTAACTAAATGAATTCCTCCCTATCTTGACTTAAAAACTCAAGTTCTGTCTTTTCATGTGCCTGTCTTGTTGTTAAATTGATACCACCTTAATTTTCAGAGAGCTGCAGTTTTATTTTGTTAGTACACAACCTCACCTGTACTTCCTAATGGGAAGATATACATAGCTGTGTTTCTTGTGTTAGTGACAACTTTAAGGCGAGATGGAACAGGGTGATTGGGCACCTTGGCTGTTTCTCTGGACTAGTGTGAACGTGCTGGAGAGGAGAACAGGTGCTCATCAGCCAGTTCAGCTCATCATTATCTTCCAAGAGATGAAAAATAAATTCTTCTCTATTGATCCCAAACAATCTGCCAAGTTAAAAAAATGATATGCTTATTATTAAAATAATTACAACTACAAATCCAATTACCTGCATTGGAATTGCGTACCCTACCAGAGTGTACAGTGAACCTACCACTGCCCACAGCAGGACTAACCCACCTATTGGACAGTGAAAAAAAAAATCATACTTCTCATGTGGCTTTAATGGCAATAGGTAGAACTCCCTCATCTTACTTGGTGATGCTAATAGGTAGGATTTAATTTAATTGGTATGTTTTAACATTTGTTTTAAAGCTTCGTGCACATAGCAACTAATCAGCCCTCATGGGTTCCTGTGGAATTCAGGAAGTATTGCCAAGTGTATTAAAGATGGGAAAAGAGGAGTAGAAAGGTTAAATAAATTGCCCAGTATTACACAATATGCCAAGCAAGAGGGGCAAAATTAAAGCGCAACATACTGTACTCTTTGCTCCAAGCAATGCTACCTTGGGACCACTCCTTTAAAGTAGTTGTAAAGTAACCATAAATTTATATGTGAAAATTTTTGGCTGAAGGAAATCACCACTATCAAGGGGAATTGGAATCTTCCTGTAGTCAGTGGACTTATATCTACGTAAGCCAATAAATAGAAATGGAAATGAGATGATGCTAAAGTATCTCCTCAGGCTGTGTGCTTGCTGAGGCATGATTGCTTCTGCTGGTACATTGTCCAGTACTTGGAGAGTTTCAGATTTAAGCTTGTTATGATACTAATTAATTCCACATATTTTTGGTGCTTATACACTTGGAATTTAAACAAGACTATCTCTTTCCCCTCTTCTTTAGCCAGCATATGTGTATGTATATACAAATTGCCTGCAGCTTTGCATGGCTCTGAGTTTCTATTTTTGATAAAAAGCATCAAGCAGTAGAAAGTCAGTAGTAAGTCAAACACAATAGAGAACTTACCTTCTCCTATCACCACTGCTTTTGCTGCACATGTATTAATGCAGTGCAGGAGAGATCTAGAGTGGACAGTGAAGCTGAGAAAAGCCACCCCACAGCTCAGCTTGGCCAGCCCAAACCAGACATGATGAAGTCAGGTTCATTAGCCATCAGCAGGGCCACAGTGTTGCCTTTTTTCAGATTCCCATAGTGTAGGAAGACCTGTGCTACCCTGTTACTCCTCCTGTCCATATCCTGATAGCTATGCACCTTTCATGGATGAGGAATGGGTAGTGGGCAATCTTTCCCACTCTCTGCATGAAAAGGTCAATTATGAAGAGAATTCCATTGCTTGCCCATTTCTTTACCATTGCTTTTAACCTCTTCCACCTCAAGAAGTAGAACAGATCTTCCCAGAAATACGGGAAAAAGATCTTCAGAGAAACAGACATCACCACTATTCCTCCAGCAATTTTTGAAAGCCATGTGCATAGCATGCTTAGGGAGGAAATAACAGATTGGCTATTTCAGAGATGTAAAATACAATACATTAATATAAAATTGAGTGTTAAGACAGAGACTGGAAGTTAATAAGCTAATTACAATTCCACCTATTAATTTGAGAACATTTTAAAATATGATATTGGAGTTAACTAGAATACAAAGGCCCAGAACAATATAAAAAAGAAAAAGGGAGTAAAGAGTAAAAAAGATTGTGCCATTTCTAAGGACAGACGAGTTCGTTCAGAGTAAAGATTGCGGGCAGGGTGAATGAAAAAGACATTGACAATTAAATACAAGATGGAAATTTAGAAATTTAAAAAGTATCCAAAGAACAAATGAAAGAAGATACAAACTCAGGAAACAATTTAACACCTTTTTTTTTAAACTTGGAGTCAAAAGTTTGTCTAGATGGTTAATTGTACCATGGCAAATCCTAAAAGAGATGGAAACAATTAAAGGATATAGTAGCATATGGATATTATGAAAGTACATTAAGTATCATGCATCTGTAAGATGCACAAAATCTGTTCTTTGCTGCCTGAGTTGTTTTTTTGATCCAATAAAATTTGAGACCATCATCTAATCCTTCGCAGGTTTGAACAGTTTGATGAACATCCCAGGCAATATACTGTGAACTTCCTGTATCTTCTGAAATAGCCAGAAGTTTTCACCTTAGGATTTCCTGGCATTTGCAATAAACGGTGATTAATAACTTTGCATTATTTATATTCTTTTCATTATTTACAACAGTACGCTGAAGTCTCAAACAGAATCATGCATAAGCGCATACTAAGATTTGGAAAAAAAACCTTTATAGCGTAACAGTTATTAACTTCATTAATGTATTTCAAGCAGCCATTAATCACCATATTTTCAAATGGTCATAGAGGAGGACTTGTGAAGATCGTGCAAGATCCCTACAACTTGATATGTGCACCACGGACCACTCTCCTTTGTGAAGTTTCAGCCCTGATTACGACAAATGTTTGAAACCCCATATGTGACCACCTAGGATTCAGGAACACTTCAGCAGTCTGGGAGGCTTTTCTAAATGGTGTCGCCTCCACTCTGCGGTTTAGAAATATTTTACTGCCAAGCTGCCCTTTTGGTATGTTCATCAAGCTTGTTTACATTTATAACACCATTCAGTGAATGCACTAACTTGTGGATTTTTTGCAGCAAGCAGGATGGAAAGCATATGTAATGTTCTATGGGTAAAAGAGCGGCTAAAAAATGAAAGCATTATGTTGTTAACTGCATACAAACATAGAAACCAAGTTAAAGTATGTAATGCATGGAATTTTAAAGTTCAAAACAATTTTTTTTTTTCTTTTTGAACTCTGATTTCTAAAGTGACATTCTTAGTTATCCTGAAGTCTGCTGATTATTTTTCTTTATTATGTCATGTCACATATCAGGCCATTTTTTTTTCTTTTGTATATTAAAAAAATGAAAGTAGCCACAAGTTTACTCTTACAATAGATGTGCCATTAAAACACCTTGGGTTTCGCTTCCTATGGCTCCCTCATTGACTTTCTGGTTTTCTCAGAATGTTGTTATGTACTGGTCAAGAGCACCACCAGCAGACCTCATGACTTTCATGGCTATTAAGCTCTCCTTGACTATGACTTGGAAACATTTACTAAGTTTTCTTTGCCACATGTACAAGCATGCAAGAATTACTATAGCTCCAGACAGAAAATTTAGCTCTGGGGGAAGTCGAAATGGCAGAGTTTACAAACTGAACCAATAAACACATAGACATCATCTTAGGAGAAAATAAATAAAACAGATGATGACATAGGACTAGGCTCAGCCCTAGTTTTCTTTTAGGCAAGATCAGAAGTAAACTCAATAAATAATACGCTGGCAATAGCATTCTTATATTACTTCGATTGCCAAGCATAGCCATGGTGTGTAAGTGAGAACTCGTAGTAGAATAAAACAGATGAGAGACTAAAGCAGGCTACATGAAACAATTCTGGTCTTCAGAGTTGTTTCAGGATTAATTTAGGTTCACCCTTTTCACACTTGAATGTCCATGGAAAGGCCCATGGATCCCTTGTCTTAGAATTGTTCAAGCAAAATACTGTTTATGGGGCAGAAAAATGGAATATCAGTTAAACAAAGGAAATTAAAGTAAAAATGTAGACTATCTAGAAGGAGAAGAAAAGGAGTGGCTCTTAGAAAAGAGCGACTATTAAAGAAAGAGTAGGCACCTCTCTGAGTGAGAGTAGTTATCCAGTCAGCTGCAGTCCAGAAGCTGTACTGCCATGAGCTGCCCTATGCCTGGAATGATAAGCCTGATACCTGCTTTTGGCTGCAGTATCCTGATGGTACTACCTAGCTTGCTTTAGGTGACTGGACTTTAGGATTCTCCAGAATGTTTGCAAAAGGTGCGTGCACTGGAATTTAATGCACACTCCAAACAAAGGAGCTGCTCAGCACCATGAAATGTTTTCTTAAATCTAGACAAAGTCAAGGCACTTGAGAAAAAATAATTATTCAGAACTTACAATTTAGCTGTAAATGCGAACAACACAGTTGTTCTTGATCTTATCAAATGGATGCTTAGCTTGCAGTCTAAGCAAAACTTCTGTATTTTGCTTACAGCATCATCTACTGTTGAATTTTGGCATGGTTTGGTTTGGGATTTTTTTTGTGAAGGCCCTCTGTCAAAGTAAGAGGGAAGTGCCTGAGATCGCACTGTGTTCTCTCTCTTGTGTGTTCTTTTCACCAAGTTTCAGACAGTAGAATTCTGCTGCATGTGTGTCCAGATTTGCATCTGTGAATGGTCAGAAGTAAGCTTCCTTATTCCCATGAGTCAGTATTCTCTGGGATATTTTTCCTCAAGTCTTGGAAAGGGCATTTGAGCAATTAGCTTGAAATAAGTGAGTAATTCCTTCAGCCTTGTTTTAATGAATGGGCAATCTGGTATTAGCAGTCCTTAGTCTTCATTTCTTTCTCTGACAAGAGTCATTCTATGGCAGAAAGGATTACTCCAAGGAAGTATATATATAGCATTTATCTCACATTGTGATATGTTCTCTGCAGTAGGTACCAAAGCCTTATTAGGCTGAATAGTATGTTCTGATTAACACATTTTTGAGCTGAGTCCTACAAACTTCAGAGGACATTCTTGTTATAGAATGTCAATGCTGAAAAAGGACACTAGAATATGTCACTGGCTGCCAAATTGGTTGAAAAAGTAGGTAAGATGACATGAATGGAGGAAGGTGTATGCACTGTTGGCTAACAATTTAAGTCCTATGGAACAAGCCTTTAACTTGTGAAACTCAAAATTACAAGCTGAATACCTTTTGAAAAAGGTTGCTAAACACACATGGGTTGGCTGAATTCCTGTTTGTGTACTACTTAAGGTTTTATAAAAAATGTTTTTTTATGAATGTTTTCTGAGGCATAACGATGGTATTCATTTTGTAGAAAATCTGTGGGCCATTACTTTTATTCATACAATTTATGTTATTGACTAATTAATAGCTTACATTATTTAACTAGATTAGAATAGATTATTTAAGCTTAGAGACTTTGTTCCGTTCATGTACTAAATGATTTTCTCTATTTGAAGGGCATAATTGTGGACAGGTCGTATGGTACACTGGCACCTTATGGAAAGATTGGAGGGTTTTTTTATCCTTGAAGGCAAGGACAACACTGGGAAATAGAAAGTAAGGTCTAGAAGACTTTCAGTTTTATTCACTATTCTTCTATTTCACTTTCAGCTGAAATAAAAATTACCAGATCAGCAGAAGAGAGAGAAAATATTTATGGTATCGCACCATGGTTATGGGTCTTCCGTCGCAGTCCGAGGTGTCAGTCCATTTACTTAGTAGCAGAAACTGCACCTGTGTCATGACGCATCCTGGTATGTGTCCTGATGATGGCTAATAGCTATGAGCAGAGCAGAGTTGTACTACTTTCCTGTCTTTATTTACTTGATGTAGCCAAAATGGAGTTATTAGGCTAGATTCTTTACACAGCTGAAATGCTTTCACCAGATCGCAGAGAGGCTGAGGTTGGAAGGGACGTCTGACTGTCATCCTGTGAAGGCTGCCTGCTCCAGCAGAGACAGCTAGAGCTGCTTAGCCAGGATCATGTCCAGACTGCTCTTCACTATCCCTTCTCCTGTCACTGGGCACCACCGGAAAGAGCCTGGCTTCATCCTCTTTGCAGGCTCCCTTCAGGCCTTTTGGTATGTTGATCAGATGCCCTCTGAGCCTTCTCTTCATCAGGCTAAACAGTCCCAGCTTACTCAGCCTTTCCTTGGGGGAGAGATGCTCCAGTGCCTTAGTCATCTTCGTGGCCCTTTGCTGGACTGTCTCCAGTGAGTGCATCTCTCTCGGACTGGGGAGCCCAGAACTGGATGCACTACTCCTGGTGCGGCATCACCAGT
Source organism: Pelecanus crispus (assembly GCF_030463565.1). Taxonomy (NCBI): domain Eukaryota; kingdom Metazoa; phylum Chordata; class Aves; order Pelecaniformes; family Pelecanidae; genus Pelecanus; species Pelecanus crispus. The sequence continues at coordinate 51,882,082 of NC_134676.1, forward strand.
GCTAAGCAGAGAGGAAGGATCACCTTCCTCAACCTGCTGGCAAAACTCCTCCCAATGCAGCCCAGGACACCGTTCATGGTCCTTGTGGCAAGGGCATGTTGTTGGCTCGTGACTGCCTTGGTGCCCACCAGGACATCCAGGGCTTTTTCTGCCAAGCTGCTTCCCAGGCGGGCAGCCCACCGCATGTGCTGGTGGCTGGGCTTGTCCCTCCCCAGGTGCCGGACTTTGCGCTTGCCCTTGCTGAACTTCCTGGGGCTCCTAACCTGGCAGGGTACGACCCCAGGCTGATGCAGAGAGCAGCAGCGAGTGGTGACTCTGCGCAGGAGGAGGGATTTGGGTGCTGCCGTAGTGAGGCTGCAGCCAGCAGTGCGGGCTGGTAGGAGAGCAGAGCGCGGGACGTGGGGGCAGAGGGTGCGGTGGGGAGGAGGCCAGGGCTGGGTTGATGAGCGGTGGGGCACGGGCTGGCCCTGGAGACCCCCTGGCTGGAAACATCTGTCCTGGGACCCGCTGTAGAGATGGAGGCCCAGAGTAGTGAGAGCCTTCTAACTGACCTGTGGGCTGGCATGTGCCCCAGGTGTTGGCCCAGTGCTGGTGTTTGGAGCTCCTGGGGCCCAGATCTACTTTTGCTGGCGGGGTGGCCTCTTGCAGGGCTGGGAGGAGTCCTGGGAGCTGCTGGCCCTCCTCTTTGGTGGTCTCCGTGGCCCTCGTCGGGAGCGGTCCCTGCTCCGGCGGCAGGTGGAGGGACCTGCCACAGCCTCCCCCGCATCCTGGTGCAGCTCTTCCTGCTCCCCATGGGTGGGAACAGGGGCATTGGGTGAGCTGCTGGGACGCCCATGAAGAGCAGCGTTGGAGGTGCTTGGGCCCTCTCCTGCATTGGCTCCCACAGGGCTGCCAGAAGGGGCTAGGCCAGGGGCAGGAGACCCCCTTTGGGGGGCAGCAGCATGAGGGGCAGCCGTAGGGCTGCCCTGCCTCTCCCCAGCACCATGCCCATCCTCAAGGCCGAGCAGACGATGGGCCTCTCTGCTGCAGCGCTGCACGACGACACTCAAGAGGCCTTGTACGAATGTCGCCGCGCGATGGTGGAGGCTGCTCTGCAGCAGGCGGACCAGGACCTCTTCGTCCAGCCCAAAGAAGCCGAGCACGGACATGATGAGGTCCTCCAGCAGGGCTGCTGTTGAGGGCTCCTCCGCAAAGAGGAGCCCCAGCTGGTGTTGCAGCCAGGGCAGGAAGCGTTGCAGGAGAGCTGGGTGGTCATCAAAAAGGGATGCCCAGGTGTCAGGCTGGAGGCCGCCCACTGGAGCCCTGGGCACCGGCTGCAGTGCCAGTGGCTGAGGTGTTACAGGGCGAGGGGGGCTGTGGGTGGCTGGCTGCCTGGGTGCTCTTCCTGCCTGGCGCGTGCCAGCTGATGCTGCTGCCAACCCAGACGGTCTGATGATGACCTCTTCAAATTCAGTGTCTGCCTGCACCGAGTGCACGATGGATTGCACTCTCCTCTTGCAGAGGGGGCACTCGGGCTTGCTGTCAGCCCACCGCAGGATGCACCGATAACAGAACTGGTGGAGGCATGGGATGACAGAGGCAGCATCATCCCAGCTGTCCAGACAGATGGGACAGTGGTGTTCCATCTCCATAGCCATGCTCTCCACTTACTGCGGTGGGCTGGGGAGAGCTGGGGGTGAGGAACTGCTCCCTCTCAAGAGCGCCGCAGCAGCAGGTGTCTGGCTAGAAAAGGAAGAGAGGCCAAGGTCACTGACTGGCCCGGGGAGGGCTGGAAGAAATGCCCGGGTCCCTCAGGAAGGCAACCCTCCCAGCTGCCCAGGCTGAGGTGTCCCCTCACAGCTCACCTCTGCTGCTGCGAGTGCACCTCCTGGCTGCCCCGGCTGCCTGAGGCTGGCAGGGCCAGGGATAATCCTTTGATGGCTCTCAGGTCAAGGCACAGAGAGCTGCAAGGAAAAATTCCCAAATCGGGACACCAGCACCAATGCTTCGCTCAGCACTCCAGCCTCGCAAACTGCTCAGCTTGAGTGTGGGCATCAGGCAGTTGGGTGGGACTCGTTGCCCAGATCTAAGCAACCTGGTCACATTCCATCACTAGGGGACACCACTGCCTTGGTGACATTAGAACTAGAGAGGTTCAGGCTGGACATAAGGAGTCAAAAGCAAAATCCTTGTGAGGATCATGAAGCACTGGAGTGGGTTGCCCAGAGTGGAGGTGGGATCCCTGAGCCTGCAGGTCTTCAAGACCTGAATGGCCACAACCCAGAGCATCCGGATCTGTGTTTGGTGTTGGCCGTGCCCTGAGCCAGTCCAATTCTCTTGTCAACATGGAGTCACATGAGCTGCCAAGAGACCAAGTGTTGGTTTTTAATACTGTCCCCCTTCAGTTTCAGGGGAGCTGCCACAAGGCACTGTATGTGCCAGCAATTTCCCTGGGCCCCATGAGGCTCTGGTGAGGGTGAATTTTGGCCTCTGACTATCTTTAAAATACCCAATAGTGGTGAGAACTTCACAAGTTCTGAAGCTTGAAAATGAAAAATCGGGCAGCTGACATATCCTTAAATAATAAGACATCCAGTTAAATTGCATGGCATATATTTCAGGAATGGCCTTGGGAAACGCTGACACTTTCTTCTTCCCATCTCCCCTAGCAGCTAGTGCTGGACTATTTTAGACAGAATTTGACAGGTATTAAAATGTGACACAATTTGTATAGTTTTAAGTTTTATTGTGTATTTTTGCGATTCAACAGTAATTAAAGAAATACAAAGAAAACATTTCAGTACAAAAAAAATTTGTGTTGTTCATAACCTTATTGTATTTAAAAATGTTCCATACCAGAAGTATTTTACAATGCATTTGAAGAAATGACAATGTTTTAAAGCATTCTTTCACTTGGAAAATTGTGTCAAAATGGTAATGGCATCCATGCCAGTGCACCACGGTGGAGAGAAAGCAGAAATTTCCCTACATGGTGATTTCTATTTTGTTTGACCCATGTGAACGCTGAATGGAGTTGTGGGTTTTACCAGGATGGGAGCATAAGGACTACTTTATCCGTTCTCTCCACGGGATTCCCAATGAGTTTGAAAAAAGAAAGGATGAACAAGAGCACCCTTCACCTGTGCAGCAGAAATTGCAGGACATGTGGGAAGGATTAGGCCTCATCTCGTGAGAGGGTAAAGCTATTTCCTAGACTGTTAGCTGTGCAGACGCTTAATGAAGGTTACGATTCCTCAGTGCCAATCTTTTTTGTGACAGGTCTGGAAAGCAATCACGTTTTCAGAGCATGTGGTGATCTACAGCTGGAACAATGTTGCATGTCTGTCTGGTGTGAAATTCTCTGTAAGGAAGTTATCATAAAACCAGTCAAATTGGATCAGGGAAATGGTTCAGTGTGTACAAATTTCTGTAGGACTGCATCTTATTTCTGCACCTTTTTCTGCTTGTAGGTCTGCAAAATGCCTCACCTAGTGGCTAGCATGCAACTGCCTTTTTGCAATTCAGGAAGGACTCCTTCACTAAGATGAGCTTTGAAGATACTAGAAATGAGTCAGTGGTAGTGGCTGGTAGAGAATGCCTAGGAAAGGGCATAAGACAAAGGCAAGCAAATGGTGATGTTTTTGCAGCACCCTCACCTGGCAGTTTGCAGCTCAGAGACTTCCTGAATGTGTCTAGGTTTGAGAGATCTCCAATATGCTTTTTTTTCCTGGGGCTTGGATTCCTTGTTTGTGAACAGTAGAAAAAGTTTTCTGTGCACGAAACCAGACAGCAACAAGTTCCATGGCTGAAGTAACCACCTCCTGTTTACTTTAAATCATCCACCTGCTGCTTGCATGTCGTGCCACCTTTCTTTTCATGACACTGTTAGCCTGAAATACACAGATACATTGCATGTTGCTTTCATTCAGGCTATCTGTAGCTCTTGCTCTGATGTGGCTCACGGTATTTGCCACTCAGAAATTATGGAGGGTCCCCACAGAACAAGCACTGTCGAAGGTTTATCCAGTTGCCAAGCCACGTCTTTAGCCTGTTTATTCTTTTTCCCGATCTCTCTTCCTTCGTTGGCAGTGCAGCTACCTGGAGATCACATTTAATCAGAAGGGGGCAGTATTTCATCGATCTTGACCAACAGTTTCCTACCTTTTAGTACTCTCAAAGGGGAGCGGTAGAGCTTGTGGGGCCCTCAGAACATTCTCTGCTGAGGGTTTGCTGTTCAGCTCTGCACGCTGTTTAGCTTCCAAACATGATATAAGCAGTTCTAGAAATAACGAGCACTTTTTTCCTTAAGCTACTTAAAAAGAATAACTTCAACCACAACACCTCAAATTGAAAAAGATAATATACTGGAGGACTTTTTCCTAGAACCTGGGGGGATTTTACAGGAGCACGTGCTACGTGCAGTTAAAAGTGCCTGAAGTGGCATAATTTTATGCAGTTGCGTAGAAAGACATCTCATTGATAAAGCTTCTATTTTTAGGGCTGTAAAATGTCTCACCTGATGGCTGCTGATCTCCTGGGTTTTTGCAAGTAAAGGAGCTTTACTTCAGCAAAGGTAGGTGTGGGAGAATGCAAAATATTGTAGTACCCTGGAACTGTCTCTTCCAATATGCTTCCAGTGAGAATTATGCTGAGTGGGAAAATGGCATTTGACTGACCCTGAACCCCAAAACAATGCGTGTATGTTGTGTGTGCACATCTTGAAAATACGCATACAGTCTGGCATCCATCTGGAGCTACACTGGTTCGAAGGGTTGATTAGTCACATGCCTACATCTGCTTGCAGGGAAAAAGACAGGATTTCTGAAAGCATCACTTTGGGTGTTAGGGTGAAGTAGTGGGGTTTTGTTCATGGGTTTTTTTGTCATTGCCATTGTTACTTTTATATCAGACTACATACCTGACATTTACTTGTCACTACAAGAATAGTATTTGCTTGGATGGATATTTTTGCTAAGCTTTCAAGTTTTGTTAGTGCAGTTTTCAGCTATAGACTGGAAACATGCATATCCACAAAGGATCTGTCTTGTGTATTTCTTGCAACCAAGAAATACAAGTTTTTCATCCCTCACCAATTTTGCTTTTTCTTTGTTTTACTTTTCTGTACGTAAAAATCTTCTTGTACCTGAGTACAAATCAGTATCTCCCTAATGAAGGAAACAGAAAGAGAGAATGAAAATAATCTTATGACTCAGAGCTTGTGTAAACCTCCTAGAAATTGACAGAAGTCAGGGAGAAAGGCAGCTTCACATACCCTTTCAGAAATCATGAGTCTAAGCTCCCACTGCATGCAAAATATACCATTTGGCATATCCATTTTCTAAATTTCTTATGGTTGTTTTCAAGCTTATTTCCATAATGGTATGTTGGCGGGGCTGGGGACTAAAATCAGACTCTTTAGTTTAAGTGAAAGCTGATAGTCATCTGTAGTGACCATTAGCCTCATAGGCTGGAGCTTTCCGAAGGACATTGAAATTTATGAGAGCTGTGATAAAAAATTTGAGTCTTTTCAAAACCATTGTCATTTTTGCATGGTTGTTCGTGGTGGATACAATCTCACATAATATTAAGGACTGCAATTTTCTGTCTCTTAATGACCTAAACTCTCTGTGGGTCTCTGTGCATCAAGTGAAAATATATTAAAACAGATGTCTGAAGTCACTGGAATTGTATCAAAGAAATCCTCTTTCTGCCCACTGTTTAAGAGGGGAAGCAGAAAATTAACTTAGAGGTTGGGGTTTGCAGTGCAGCCATCTAAACAAGGCGTCAGATCACCTCCCTGTTTTGTGTAATTGCTTTTCCAGAGAGAAAAAATCATCTACTAATGACAAAGAAGCATTTATACTAGCACACATAGCCTCAGCTGCCCTGAGTTTGCCTTGTCCTTTCAAAACCTTTGCATAATCACAGGGTATATTTAAAAATAAACTTATACAAATATGCTGATAGGAACAAACAATCATCTGTGCTTCTTCAGCTGTTTCCAGTGGCTACCGTGTGCCCATGAGAAGAGCTGGCAAGAGACAATAGCTCAGCTTTCAAAACCTGACAAGATAGCCTTCTTCATGACTATGCTTAATGACTAAAAACTCTGCTTGTGTTTTTTGTGAACTCCATGAGCAGCTGCCAAACTGGGGGCTTATAGGACATGGGGCTGCCAAAGCTGAGTGCTTTGCGGTCCTTTTGCTTGAGATTATGCAAAGAGAGTAATATGCTCTCCTTTGATGCAAAATTATGTTCTAGAGTCTCACCCGTACAATCTCCAAATCCTTCTTTTTCCCTTTGTAAATTAAAAAGAAAGAATTCATGTTGCATGCTTCTCAAATGCTCAAGTGGGCTATTGCTGCTGGGGGCTTTTGTAGAGCTTGTTACTTGTTTCCAGAGGAAACTGTGGCAAGGCCAAAAAGCAGAAGAAGAGGCAGTAAGAAGTGCAGCTTGGTGTCAGTGGGGCCTAGCTGGAGGACTGTACTTCAGTTTGTGCCCGTGGCCTCTTGTCCTTTGGCTGGGCACCACTGAGAAGAGCCTGGCTCAGTCATCGTTACTGTCCCCATCAGGTACTTCTTGGTCGGATCCCCTGAGCTCTCCTTTCTCCAGGCTGAAGGGGCCCAGCTCTCCCGCTTTGTCCTCACACGGGACATGCTCCCATCCCTGAGTCACCTGCACAGGCCTTGGCATGACTCTCTCCTGGTGGAGTGAGTGTCCAAAATGTTTGTAAGTGTAAAAGCACAGGCACTTTGTTACTGGGTATGACAGCAGCGCCAGTGCTAATGTGAAGAACCGCGAGGCCTTTAGCAGGGCAACAGCTCCAGCAGCCAGGTCTGCTCAAGAGCTGTGCCTCCACTTGCTGCAACTCCTGCTTCAGGGGTGCGTCCCGCCATGGTCGTGCTCCAGCTGCTCCCAGCACCAGGACATGTCCACTGTGGCCGCGGGCAGCCCGTGCTGGAGCGGGGGAAAGCGTGAGAGCGACGGAGCAGCCGAGAGAAACGGGTAAGCGCTGCCTGACGGCCGTCCCCCTACAGCACTTGGCGGGGCTGGAGGAGTCGGGGGAAAGGGGGGTACTGGGCCTGGCAGGGTGGGGAGGAGAGGTGCTGCTTTAATGTGCGCCTTGGTTTCTCACCACCCAAATCTCTTTTCTTTGGCAGTAAATTCAGGTAAGTTTTCCCAGGTGGAGTCTGTCTTGCCCACAACAGGCATTGGCATTGGCATTGGCATTGGCATTGGCATTGGCATTGGCATTGGCAAGCAGCCTCCCTGACATTATCTCGACCCACGAGCTTTCTCATCCTATTTCCTCTCCCCGTCCTGCTAAGGAGGGCCTGGGGGAGAGCTTGTCCCTTCACCAGGCTTAACACTCTGCAATCTTAACTTTGCTGTCAGCCATCGATAGAGCACGTTTTGGAGAGGGTGTTCCGTGAGAACTTCTGCAGCACTGTTCATTTAGAAGAACTGAAACTGGTGGTCCAAATGAGTCCCCTTCATTCCTGACTTCCCTGTGGTTTAGGACGTGCCAATGTTTGAATACCTTGCAGCAGGAGATAGTCCTTTTTTGGTATATGGCATTGGTCCTAGCTGTTTCCCTAGTTAACCTCGGCACCGTAGTGACACAGCTCAGATTCAGGAGAGGGTGTGTCCAGCTAGGGTCAGAATTTAGCCCTAACTTCCCACCAGGAGAAGAGACAAAACAGCAGACTGGAAACCCTACAGCTGAGATCTGCAGAGAGGAGCCAACAGCAATAGTTCTGTGACAGAAGAGTTGTTGTTGCAAGCTCATTAGGCAGCTGGATTTTATACCAACCTACAAATGAAAGCATTTCCAGTAAGTGAGGTAGATACTTCATAAACACTTCACAAATTGAGGGCACCTTCTGGTGACCCTAAGCCCAACTATTGTCCTTCATGCCATTAAAATCCCCATTTGTCAGGTTGGCAGGATTTAAGTCAAGTTATCCCAATTTTGTTGATTGAATCATTACATGTAAAATGGCTTTGGGAAGGTGATGGCTCTGAGTCCTTCAAAGATGTGCACAGGTACAAGACTAAGAGCTTTCAAGAGCTTGGGCGAGAAGCAATGCATGTGTTTTCTCTCTCTTCTTTAGAGGCAGTGTGCACAGGACAGTTCATGTGTGACATGTTCATGTCACATAGCTGAAAATGGGGAGGAAAGAAATCACATGTTAATATGACGTGTGTTTGTGTCAGAGTGGTTACAAAGAACAGGTCTGGTTCCCTTGAGCTGTCCCCAAGTGCAGCAAGTCTTTTCTCCCTGCTAGGAGCAAAGGAGCCACGAGGTAGTTTTGAGAAGATCAGCTGTCGCAATGAGTTGAAGCAAAACCAGGTTGTAACGGAATTACTTTGTGCCATCCATAGGTTTGCAGTTTTTACTCTCCATCTGGAAAGCGCTTGTTCTGAGTTATTTGCATTTAAATATACTCCAGTTTGTCTCTCAAAACTGGTTGAAGTCAGGCAACTGTAAATCTCCTTTACAGCAGGCTGCTTTTATATACACTGCCTGGACTTGTGTAATGTTGAAGACATGTCACAAAAATCAAGTCCCTTCTGTAGCAATGCATCTCTGAATGCTGTTTTTGTTTGTAGTGCTTTTTATTCAGCAGACACAGTTTCAAAACTGCACTGCAGTTGCATGGCATTCTATTGCAGGAGGTCCTGAATTTGTGTTACCTTACCAGACTGTAGATCTGCAGAAAAGAAGGTTTATTCAGATCCCACGCTTCTGCACTGTGCTCTGTTCAAAACAGCAGCCTGCACTTTTGGGAGCTTCAGTGTGAAAGAAGATAGGGGGATCTTCCTTGCCATGCTAAATTTGTTGTCATGTGTAGCTCGAACAGAGTTCAGGAATTGTGCCCACACAGGGGGACTTTTGCCAACTGCAGAGAGATGTCTTACACTGCTGCAGAGGAGAAGGCATTGGTCTCCATTAATATGTAGTCCTGGGGTTTGTCACGACTGACAAACATGTTGCTACTTATGATACAAACTCACAGTGCTTTTATTTTTCCCCCTGAATTAAATCAGCTGGGATAGAATACACTGGACACGGGCCCATGTTTGTTACTCAGGCGGACTGCCCTTTGAAATCAACCAACTCTTTACTTCTGTGAAACACAGGTAACTTCATCCCAGTGCTTGCCAATTATGTTCCTTCGGTGTCTTCCCTGCTTTACTCTCCTGCGTGGTACTTTAATCCTTGACTAGTCCTAGTAACATACCCATGGTAAACTGGCTGGTATTGGAACTATTGAGAGTCAAAGAAAAGTGTGAAAATATGGCAAGCCTGGCCTTGGAGCCTGTAGTAACATTTCAAAAATGCCACTGACGCTTGTTGCAAAGTTGTGGTGCATTCTTTTCATGCTTGTCTCCTGCAGCTGGCAAGAAAGCAGAAGGCTGACGTAAGCGCTCAGTTTTGTTGTGTGACTCAACTAAAGGAAATGAGATTGTGTGCTCATGTCTGGTCTGCAATGAATTTGTTTTGCTATGTAATGTGGCAGCATTGTTCTAGTGGCTAATGTACTTCTCTGTTACACTAAGTATGTGATAGACAGTTTATATTTTTCCCACTTCAAGCAACTGTTTCCCTTGTGCTTTTGTTAGCCAGGTAAGTATCAGAGGAGTGAATTTGTCTAAGAGGCTCGTGAGCTTTCCAGGTATCTTGCCTGCATAGGTACCTTTGTACTGATGCATGGCAGAGATGCATCTCCGTGAAAGAAGACAATTCCTCAATAGCTGGTTTGAATGACAAGTCAAGCTCCAGTTACTTTAATTTCAAACTGTTTTAATTCTGAAAGGATGGTATTTCAAACATGCTGTTGAATTACATGCTTTCTATATCTGTCTTGTAAGTGTCTATGCCAAAACGTATTGAACCTGTTTGGATTCAGAACTGGAGCCTGGAGCCTGCAGTTAGAAGACGGAGAGTGCCAAAGGGGACAAGGCTTGTGGCAGAAGGGAGGTTTGTTCTCTGTGCAACTTTAGAAGGGGAAAATGTACTTGCTGGAGGAAGAGGGAGCCTTGGGGACCAGATTGCTGACAAAAGCTGGAGGAGAATGAGACTGGGCAGGAAATTAGGGTTTCGCGGGCAGGTGGCTGGTGGAAGAGGGTGGATTCCCAAGGCCGAAGTAGCTTTTTGTGCAGGGTGCTAGAGGGGACCAAATCCCAGAAAGCAAAAGAATGGAGAATGGGAAGCTAGAAACTGAGAACAGCATGAAGATGGAGGAGTACAGACAATGCGGCTTGGAGGGGAAGCATCCTCTTCTGCATGTGGCCCTTGGTGGAAATTTGCTACTCCCCTTTGCCAGATGTGCTTTTCTTATGCAATGTTTCTTTAAACACCTCAGCTAAGGGCACTGCCACCGACTCTGCTTCATATTCCACTTGTCACTTTCCTAATTTCCCAGCCTTCTGAGGAACTCTCTCCTCAGTTTTGCATTTTGCTTTTCTTCAGTCCTCAGTAATCCTCTTCTTTTCATACAGCTCTTTGTGCTTTAATTTCCTGGGAAGCAAAATAGGAATGTTAGTTTGGTCTCAGCAGCAGGAAAAAAGACATATGGAAAGATCATGAGCTTGTTATTCCCAGCACCATCCCTGTATGGTAGAGCAGCTCTTTTCCTTTTTTCCTTGCTCTTTAAATCTATAGCTGTTTTTCTTGCGGTAAAGTAGCTTGCTTGAAAGCTCTGGTATGCAAGAATCAAATCAAATCAGTTGACAGGTCAGAAAAGTATCATGACTTGGAAGTAGGTTTTTTAATTAAGTGGTGGTTTTCCCTACAGAACAAATTACTAATAATGTCCTAATAACAGTGAGGGGTTAGCCTCTTCATCCTATCTGGCTTAAATTCAGAATTTTCTGATTTTTCTATAAGTCAGTAGAGACTTTGTTCCTTTCCCAGGGGATAGTACCCCTGCTCTAAACTACTTGTTCCTATGCATACTGTTGCAAGAGACTATATGTGTACATTTCTATGCCTCTGCCTATGCCTACGCCTATGTCTACACCTACGTGTAGACCTATACCTAGGTCATCTTGTATGCATTTATATCAGGGACTTGGGGATTGATTTGATGGCCGTGTTTAGGAGACTGGCAAATCTGGCCAGTTTTAAACTGCATTGAATTCATTCATTAGTACCACACTTGGGCTGTTCTTACACTATATTACTCAATACCTGTACTTACACAAAAGTCTGATACAGTTGTATTCTATATGTATTAGTCTTACACAATCATATTCTAAATTAGCTGTGTGTATACAGCACCATGGAACTGATGCCATATAGTGAGTCCATATGACCAGAGTCCCTGCTGGTTCCTTGTCCTGAGGTCATGGTGAGCAGGCTGGAGCGATCCTGAGTGAGAAAAATCAGAACCAAACTGTAGGTGCGTTTTTTCATCTCAGGTTCTCTGTGCTCATGCCAGTTTTTACACTATTGCCCTCTCTTTCCAAAAACGGCAAGGCAGTGGGGAGGGTACCCTTTCTGCTTGCTGCATTGCTTCTTTTGATTTCTCTTGTCTTTTCATTCATCCTTCTTCTGTATTTGGGAGGATGCCCTGCCTCTTTGCCGGCCCTCATGCTTATCTTCCCCTTTCTTTCACGCCTGTTGTTACTTGTATGCCTCCCCTGTGCAACTTCACCCACCTTTGCCTTTTGGATGATCACATTGCTCATATCCTTCTTTAAAATTGTGCTTGGCGGACAGTACTACAAAAAACTTGCGTGCTATTGCTATATCATTTTAGCACACCTACGTTCAGGTTCAAGGCAACGTAATATTAATTTTATCCTGAGTAGCACATTTATAACTTGTAGGTGACACAGGCCTTTGCCTTGGCTACAATGCTGACACACCTACAAACATCCACCAATTTCCCACAGAGTTAGAGGGCTGTAGTCTGCAGCAGAAGGATTCCTTCAAAATCCAGAGAAGGGCATTTGAAGTGTTTTCCTGGGTTACTCAAAGAGTCAGAGCACTTGAGTAGTTAACTCTATGTCCTGGATGAGTAAGGATGACCCTAGAGTCATCCTTGTTACAGTTGTGTGACTCCAGCTAGATGACTGTCTTACGGCAAAATGAAATAGACTAGTTTATGGAATTTAACAAAAGTAGTCTTGCCATTTTTTGTGTGTGTAATTAATCCATTTCAATGAATGAAACATTCACAAGTACATTTTCAATTGGTATTTCAGCACTGCATTTTGAAACTGAATTTTCCTTCCTTCAATTAAAACTTTTCCAGAATTTGTTTATTGGAAACTTTGTTATAGCCCTCCAAATTTTGTGCTTCATTTTTATTTCTGACCAGTGAACTGAAAATTGTTTTCACAGCTTGACTTGTGGGGGCTGCACAATTTGAGCAAATAGATACTGACTGATCTGGACCCTTAACAAACAATTTTATATTAAATATAATCAAGAGTGTGTTTAATGAAGTGCTTACAGCAATCAGTACAGTATCAGCTCATGCTTTATTAAATAGAGGAGTACATATTGCACTAAATGAGTATAAGTTTTCTGGCATTGCAATTTTTAAAAAAAATTAAATTAAAAAAAAGCCACCCAACAGAATATATGCAGTACACTGAGTTCTGAAGTGAGGGATAAGGCTTTGCGTGCTCTATGATTTCCAAAATAATGCCACATTTTGAATGGGAGAAACAAGTCAGTGAGTGAATTAGTTTTCAAACTGTTTCTGTTCTCTGTAACCCAAAATATTCAGGATGGCTGAAGAATGAGAAGAAAGTTGCACTGGACAGATTGATAGGATTTCTTTGTGCATGTGCATGTGTGTGTGGATGCTATAAATAGGCAAGTACCACTTCAGCTTGGCCAGAAGTGCCATCAACAAACACAGTGATCTTCAATAGAATATTTACAATCTTTACACCAAGGTCCCGTAGAGATTAAGGGGTTTAATTTGTGAGGGAAAATCTGTAAGAAACATTGGTTTTACTCAGAAATGAGTTACTTGTAGCTTTGATAATGATTTGCAAGTGTATGAGAGGCAATGTAACTAACTTTGATTTTGACTTCTAAATTACCATGCAAAACATCTTCACTGAGGCTGTGCTTTTTGCCCCATATATAAACAAATGTTCCTACACAATCCCTCTGAGAGCCTGCCCTCATTCCTCAGTCTGCCTGTTTTCTCTGTTTTCTCTCTGTGTTGAACTGTGCATCTGGCCGTACGTGCATGTATCTATGTATTTTACAGGTGTGTTTCTATGTGTGCACCTGCTGGGAATGCATGTTTAGCCTTGCTACTGGTTGGGCCTGGGGCATAGAACCATGGCAGTCTTGCTTCTGTCAGGCTGCCAGAATCAACAACTCCCAACAGGAACCTTTTGCACTTTTCTTTTCCTGGCTTTTCTCTCTCTTAGCTCTTTATCAGTTATTCAGCTTTTCAGGAATTTTCACCTTTGGAACAAAAAAACAGTTGCAGTGCCTGACCTCCCTCCTTGTAGACTAACAGTCTGAAACACCATTGCTGCCTTGCCTCCCATGCTCCATTTTCCCATGCCTCAAATTTTCTTATTTTGTCTACCCTTTGCATACTTCTGGGTGCAAGTTTTTGGTCAAGTTTTGTTCCTCAGCATGACTTTCCCCCAAAGAAGATCACACTACTGCTTAAGTAGTGGCCTTGTGCAGTCCCTTGTGTGCTGAATGTGAATTACGCACAGGCCAGGCTGCATCTGAGGTTAGGACTAGCTTACTATGAAAAAAGAAAAGAATTTTCTGTTCAAATCAAGTACCCAGAAGAGAAGCTCCTGCCGTGATACTGCTGACTCTTTGTGCTGGTTTTGATAAGGATGGTCAGAGTTTAGCTGTGTGTCTGGTACTATGACCTGTGGGGCACACAGATCAAGGCTTTCTTACAGCAGCTCCAGAAGGTCATTCCAGATCAAATGGCTCTGGTTGTAAGTTTGCAATCCTCTCCTCAATTTTTTGCCTTTTGATTCTTGCTTTTAATTTGATAACCCTTCTCAGGCTTTCCCTGACCTGGCTTGTACAGCCCAATGTGTTCTGTTATCTTAAAACTTTTCTATAAAACTGTTTTTTTTCAGAAAAGTGCTGGGTTTGGGGCTTTAATTTCTTTTTCAGGTTTTCCTGAAACTGTGTTTGAAAAACTGTCATATTTGAACCTTTTTTTTTAATTGTGCCTCTTCTCTTTGAAGAAGAGTCATGGTTGGACTGGATGATCTTAAAGGTCTTTTCCAACATAAATAATTCTATGAGTCTATGATTCTATGAATTGGCTAGCTCCCCTTCTCATCGATTTCTGTGACTACAGCTTTATTTCTGGACTTCAGCAACATTTCTTGACTTCAGCGCATGTGACCTCTGACTTAACTCCTGCAGCTATTCTCTGTTAAAAGGACTTTCTACCTTTATTTGACTGAGTGTTCCTGATTACCCTCCCATTCTTTTTCCCCACTGAGTGAACTAAATGCCCATCCTTTAGCCCGAGTGGAATCTGTGCTGCCTCCACATGAATGTTTGTTTAACTGACTCTTAATGCTTGCAAACAATCAGATAGATCTTGGCATTATTTTTTTCCAAAATAACCGACAGTAGTTTCATCTGTTCCCTGCAGGTTGATCAGAGGGGATGAATCATTACAAGTCAGCTTCTCGTGGCTAATTTTCTAATTATCATGGTCTCAGTTCAGGATCAGCATTAAAAACTTGAACAGTTAGGCTCCCTCTTTGGAAAGCTTTCTCAAACTGTGTGACTCTGCCTTGTGCAGATTGCAAGTCTGCAGTGTGTGGCAGCCCTTTGTGTCTGCAGTGTGTTTAGTATTTTGTGGCACTAGCCCTGGTTTTGATGGGGTCAGTTTGCTGCTGCTGAAGCAGTCAATAGTAACTGTCTGTACAAGTGTGCAGAATAGCCCTTTGAAATGCACGGTGAGGATCTGATGTTCAGATTGATTGAACCCTTATTCCTGTTACTCTCTCCAGTCATTTTGGTTAATCAGGACCTTACCCTGCACTGATAAAGTCCTATTTTATCAGAAAAGAACCCCAAGGATCTGCTGCAAAGATCACTGAAATCAGTGGGAAAAGCCCTCATGATTTGGCCTGTACAGCCGTTGGGGCAGGCACTGTAATTGCAGTCAGGTTTGAATGAAACCAAACACAAAGAGTCAATGGTGGCTCTGATTCCTTGATGCACCACGACAGGGCAAGTGAGTAATTAATAGCTGATGCCAGTGGTGTAAATGCTCCACTTCAACTAATATACAAGAAGATATTATCAGAGCAACTATTGAAGCTCACAGGACAATTTGGAAATGTCTGTGTTTAAAGAGGGTTTTTTTTCTTAGGCAATGTGAACTAAAAACATAAAACCCCCATAAAAACAGTGAGAAGGTTGCACTTGGTGTGCTGAACTAACTGTCAAAATCTTCAGTTCCTACAGCTTCAGTTTCTTCAATTTCTTGGCTCTGCTCCCATCGGGGATGGTAGAGGAATGCCTTGTGATATGAGTGTGACCAGAAGGGCCCTCAGCGTTTTCCAGAACTGTCCATCCATTTCAGATGTCCTGGTACAGACTCAGCAATACTGTCAAGAGAGGGATCTGTGCCACACACCCCAGCCCAGGGTGGCTCTTGGGAATTGGAATAGGAGCTGCCGCACACAGAGCTGCTGAAAATGCAATCGTGCTGTTTGAACAACGCAGCAACTTTATAGGAAAAAGAGGCTCTTCCCTGAGGTGGCTCTTCCACCACTTCTCCCACTGCCCTGACAGGCAGGAGAGATGCCCATGCAGATCAGGGTGCTAGGAATCAGTCCCTGATAGTTTATGCAGAGATATTTCTCTCTCTGAATGCCTGTGTTTGAAAACGAAACCCCTGTATACAGTACTGAAAACCTCAGCTTTGATTTGAGCTATTTGGAATATTTTGACCTTTAAGAAGTGCTGACTTAGCTAGTTTCCATGTGGCTGTTAGTGGCACTCAGATGCTGATTGCTGGATTAAGAAAAGAGCAGAGAAGTATCTGCACATTGTCAGCTCGGTAGTAATATAATCTGTCCTTTTCTTCCAGACTAAAGGAATGGTTTAGCACAGAGCTCATGAAGTACAAAGGTTCTCTTCCAAAAAGCAATAAACCAAAGATTTTTGTGATTCTTGCAACTGAGAAAATAAACAATGGAGAAGCATCCAATTCCTCTTTTTAAAAATAGCTAATAAATAAAAGTGATAATACAAATTTTTAGAGTAGGGAAACACTAGACAATAACTCTGAAGCACAAGCATTCCTTTTCTTTCCAGGCTAGAAGTAGATTAAAATGTGAAATGTATCCAACATAAGGGCTCAAGAAATGGGACACAAGCGTTATCCATAGATGATTTAAAGTTTAGTCAGATATATCCATGAAAGACAAACAGAAATAGCAGAACAAGGAAAAAATTCTCGTTCAAACCGTATAATTTGAACAGAACAAAGCGCATACTTAGTCTATATATACTTTTATTTTAAATCAAACTTTTAGTAGAACCTGTTCAGAATACTCAAAACTCAGAACTCGGTGAATAAACCTCTTAAAACTGAAGTTGTAAAAGTAGGATTTGGAGGAGAATTAATGTTATCCCATTCACTGACACAAGCAGTTTAGAAATTCTTGAAAGTTAGTAAATCCAAGGAATTCTAGAAAGGTCTAAGGGCAACAAAACCTTTTTGTAGAACACTTTTCCTCTCCTCTCCTCTCCTCTCCTCTCCTCTCCTCTCCTCTCCTCTCCTCTCCTCTCCTCTCCTCTCCTCTCCTCTCCTCTCCTCTCCTCTCCTCTCCTCTCCTCTCCTCTCCTCTCCTCTCCTCTCCTCTCCTCTCCTCTCCTCTCCTCTCCTCTCCTCTCTCCCCTCCGTTCTCTTTTTCCACTTGCAGTTGATTCCATGTAATTCTATGACTGGCAACTGATTCTATATAATTACTGTTTGAGACTGCTGAATTTGCTGTACCTTTATCTTGTGGCTGTGAACTGGAGCTTAAGGTTATATTTGGAATCTCTTTAGGCAAGCCTGGCCAGTATAATTTCATTGAGTTATAGAGGAAACAGAAAATACCATTTTTCTTCCATTCTAGAGTGCTTTGAATTCTGTGTAAGTAGTAAATAACATTGTTTTCATTTAGATGAGGGAACCAAGTTTTAGAAAATGAAGGCCAAAAAAAGTATATCGAAGTTTTCACCATCATTTCCCTAATGAAGCCAACAGCACACCTGATGAAGTTCTGTAAGGAACTTGGTATCAGTGTCTTCTCTGCTTTGGGTGCCTGGAGGAACTGGATTCAGTTGTAATACAAAAGCTATGGTGGGTCCTCATAGCTGTTGGCTACAGCTTTGAGATGGATATGTCTAGAGCTTCTCCCATAGTGAGCTCACCCAAAAGACCAAACGCCCTTTGAATGCAGATGAGGTGTGACTTACAGTTTACTTTGTGAATGAGGAAAACTCCAAGTAAGTCAGAACAGAAACAAAAGCTGTTTCCTGCTCACTCTTCCATGCCCACTAGAAGAGTCCCTTGCTTGTATGTTTGGAGTCAGGTCATGGAGCTGTAGTGAAGCCTGAGCAGTTGACTCTGGTCCGAGAGAGTTCATTTTTCCTTCATCTGTGTGTTCTGGCTAATATGTTCCTGGTTCCTTTTGAGAGTGGTGCGTGACCTGCAGGTTTCCAGTGCTGCCAAGCTGTGGCGTTCTCTCTCATGTGACTGCCATGTTTTGAAGTGTGATGCTCGCCCTGAACAGGCTCTGTTGCTACCAAAGAGAAGAAGGGAAGATAATGTGTTGTCTTTGCAGAGGGCTCTGCTTTGCCCTTTCTTCAGAGAGGCCGAGCCCTCAGTGAAAACACGCCATTCATACATATCATCTGTCTCACGTGATAAAAAGGAAAAGTGAAGAGGTCAGTGGACAAAACAGGACTTCATTGAGAAAACTACAGAGCAGAGTTGTAGTGTTTGTGATGTCTCATCATAAGGATAGTACTGGAGAAACAAAGCATCTATTCAGACCTTTCTGCTGCCTGCCCTGCTCTCCCCAGCCCAAGAGAGAGTGGACTTTTCCCTGAGGTAGAGTCTGCATCTATATGGAACACAGTTCTACCATTACATCTGGGGGAAATGGCACATAAGTAGATTTTAAAGAGGGGAATATAAAAAAAAAACCTCTAGAACTTATGGATTGGGACTATCTGTTCTTCATCATTATCTCTAATTCCTATTTTTAAATGGTCTATACCAAAACTTCCAACAGGACATTGCAGGTCATGACGTCCTGAACAGCAGCTGTGAGAATATAAAGATATTTGCTGTTATCAGGGAACAGAGAGAGCAGGGAAGGGAAGTGGTGAGGGGTAAGAGTTTAATTTGGTAAAACTTGACTGCTCTGTTGCATTTTTTTCTCATGATTTTTTTCCTGAGTGGGACAATCATGAAGTGGTAGATGTCCAGGTATGTTGAACTAGACCTAACCAACTACAGTTGGGCAGATATTTCTTGTGAACCTTTTGTAACAAAGAAAAGCAAATCAGGTTCTTTGTGAAATCTTTTTCCTCCCAAAATGTCCTACTGTACTGAAAATGCGACTGTCTCTTTATTGGGGGATTCAAAACTTTCAACCATAATTCTTTCCCCCACTTCATAATTTTCACTTAAAAATAGCCCCCTTCTCTAAGTTCTCCCACCAGCTCTAAGTGTGGCAGCACCCTTTCCCCTGACAATAATTACCTCTCTGATGCAGGTTGGTCAGATGTATACAAATGTTTTTTCCCCCAGAGCAGTTCTCTGGGGGAGAATGTGCATATGTCACCAGACACCACCATGTTACTTGCACTTGTCATCTTTTATCACCTTCTCTGCAAGACGCTCAACCCCTGATAGTTCCAATGAGCAACTGCAAAAATGGAAGAGAGCTCCTCTGAACTGGCCCTAATTACTCCAAAATGTCTGAACCCTTCTCCAGATGAGTCAGTGCTGGCAAAGCGCATTGTTGAAGGAACTGACTCTGTCATGGCTGAACATACAATGCTCATGCCTGCTCCCTACTCATTCCTTTGAACATCGTCAGCAGAAACTCTGGATTATTATTATTTTTTAAGTTTACCTTTGGTGGCGAATATCCCTTCCTTGATTGTGGGCTTTCACCAGCAGCCTGCACATCAGTACTGAATTGACTAGGTTGGTGGGTAGTGGAAGGTACAGCACACTCATTTTTTAATGCCCTCATGCTTCATATTTAATTCTTGTTATAGGGAATTTGCTTTTTTCTTCCCCTTTGACATCTGGTGCCTAATAATATTTCTGGACTTTTGCTTCTCATTCTGTTCAGCTTTGATGTAATTTTTGTTAACTGCATCTGTATTGAACACAGTTGTATTATTATGTCTGCGGAAAATGGCACGTAAGTAGATAAAAAATCCTCCAGAATTTATGGACTGGAAATACCTATTCTTCACCACAATCTGTATATTCCATTTTCAAATTACCTATACCAAAATTCTTAACGGCACGTTCTAGGTCACAATGTGCTGAACAGCAGCTGTGAGGGTATAAAGTTCCCAGGCACACCACAAAGCTTTATAAAGGGCATGCTGGAGTACTTCAAATCACCCCTTTAGCAACCCTCTGCTTCGTCATAATTACTCAGTGCACTGTGAAGTCTATTCCTGTTCAAAACTGGGCTGTGGGAGATACGGAAAAAAGAACAGGAATGAGCTGTGAGTCACAGAGCATTAAAGATTACATTTTGCAAGATAAATGCACTGCTCCTCTTACAGCTACAGTCATCATATTTCCAAAGAAACGCAGTATCTTCTATTGCACCTGAAATTCAGATCTTTCATGAGGAAAAAAATAACATAGAACCAAATAACTAAAACCCGTGCGGTTGTGCACAGGCGACAAGAGGTACGAATGAAAGATGCCAGGGAGAGTTTCATTTTAATTCTGCCTAACGTTTGATTGCCTGAATTTGAACACTTTGGAAAGTTACTATTACAGTCCCTCATTAATGGTATTTTACCACCTTTTCTGAAGGAATGAGCCCTCCACAAAGGAAAATGAAGTGTGGATCTCAAGAGATAGAAGAGCCTTGGAGTAACTGTTGGATACAGCAGGTTTAAATGGACACTGTTGGTGAGGTTCACTCCAAATCTGTTGTTATCACAGAGTGGTTTGTAAAGGGCTTAGCAGAGAAGACATTTCGTAAGGGAACATATAGAGTGAGTTACCAAAAGGAGGGATTTTCACTTGCTGAGATGCAAGTGTTGTTAATTAACCAAAAAATGCAGAAAGGGACACTTGGATTAGAAAGAGATATTCACTGTGAATAAAGTGGAACTGTTTCAGTTGAGAGGAATAGTAGATTCATTTAATGAATAGAAAGATGTTCCCAAGCTTTGGGAAGAAGGATTTAGTTTGTTTCAAGTTGCCTTAGTCCCTAAAAATCTTCAAAAGGCAAGACTGGCTGTAAAAGAAAAAAAGAAACATTATATTCATTTTTTTCCCAAGTATTTTTTCTTCCTGCTACCTTTAGTGTCACTATCATGAGGATAAAAAGATGTAAACTTTTGGGAGAGAGGAGAAACATTTGTGCTCAGTTATGATCATTGTTTCTCCTAGATCTGATTTATTTGATCATAGAGGTCTAATGCTTTAAATTCAAATGGTTGCCATCCACTATTTTAAAAGTGTATTTCTAGTTTCCAGCTTTTTGTGTGAAATGCAACTTCATATTCCTTCAACACTATTAAAACAGAGGACTTTATCATAAATAATTGACTTGTTTTGTATTCAAACAGCCATCTTACTAATAAAGGAAAAAATGAGCATTAAGTTGTCCTGATGAACTACATAGGGTACACAATTGGCTAAAAAATGACCTAATGTTCTCAATAAGCAATCCTATTTTCATTTAAAAAAAGGGCTTGGACATTTCAAATCTATTCTAATGCCTTAGGCTTATAGCACTATTAAATAATCCCCTTAATACCATACAAAAGTAGCACCGAGCCTCAGTCAAGTCCTAATGGCCAAATAAACATATGACGGTTTTTAAGCCTACAGTCTGCAGCCTCGGTGCAGTGACTCTTTGTTTCGTCTGATGAATGAAAATGAACAAACACCTCAATCCACGTTAGCAGTAGCAAAGAAATTTAAGTGACATCATGTGGTTTAGTCATGTGGCTGCATCTCCTGGTTCAGCAGCAAACAAGTGCTCAGAGTAAGACCATCAGGCAAAGAGGCAGGCTCTTGTATGAAGGACTTCAAGGTCAAATGCCCTTTGACTTCCATGGTCTGTCATCAGGCCTATATGAACAAGGCCCTAACTATGATTGTTCCTGATCTGCTGGTATTTTCATTATGAAAGGAAAGTTGTGAATAGACTATTGAAATGTACAGTTTTATTTTTTAAGTGTTTCATATAGCCTTCTCCGAAATTGCATGATAGTCAGTAAATGTATGCTCTTTCTGCACTACTTTCTCATGGGCCTGGTAAGATACACACAACAGTCTGGGTGTACCCAACAGGCCGTTTAATCACCACTACCGTAAACTCAATAACAGCACTTGTGGGTGTGCAGTCTGATGCAGTACAGTCTTGCTAGGGCAGATTATGAAAACACATGATCACTACTTCAGGCTGCTGTAGCTACTGGGATAATCTTCTGCACATGGCTTCTGGAGAAGAACACTTTTTGGTGGTTTTATTTTTTTGCCAAAAATGACGGTTTGAGGCAAAGGTGAGGCCACCCATCCTGCAGTGGCCTTTGTAGGCACCTGTGAGCAGTTACTGCAACCCTGGACCAAAGAAAAGCCCAGTTCTTGGGCAGAGCAAAGGGAACAGGCCACACACCTGCCCCTATCCCCTCACCAAAGTTCAGGGAAGAATTAATAAAGAAAGGGAATAGAGAATGATGATTTAAAGATGCAGAAAGCTAAACAAGCCCCTATCCCCTCACTGTGCGTGCCCTGACCCTGCCTTTCACATCCAGCCCACAGAGGAAATGCTGCAACTCCTGAAACCTCTGAGGCTGCAGCAGCTGCAGAGGTGGATGCTGCCCATGAAGCAGCCTCTGTGCCTCCCAACCAGTGCTCTCCAGGCACAGCTAAACACTGCCTGGACTGTTGTCCAATTTCCCTCCTGTTCCCTCTGAGGGCTCCTGGCTGCTCCTGTGCAGGTGAGGGAGTTGTGCTTGCCAGTTTTTTGGGAGGGGAGGAAGGGCGAGGTGAGGGCTGTAGAAGCCAAGACAGGCTAGGCAGTTTTGTGGACTGATTGTGATGAAGAAGCATGAGCAGATTCTACCTCTGCCTGTCATTTTTATTGTACTGGGACAAAAGAAAGTCTTTTCCAGGAGACTGTATGTGTGTTGGCTGAACTATTTACTGACAATTTACGGACAATTTATTTATCACTCTTCTATCCACCTGCTCTTTAGTTAATTGCTACCTTAGCAGATGGAACACGAAGTTTACAGGGTCGGCAAGTTACGTAGCCAGCCTTGTCTGGGTAGGAGACAGGAAAATGAATAACTTTAATCCAGGTTTTGTTAGCACTTACTAATTCTCACTCTCACTTAGAAGCCCTGTTATTGCTAATTTCCAGTTGCTTGCTAACACAGAAACTAAAACTCTGGGGTGTTGTGGGTTTTTATTATTCTTTTATTCCTAAATAGATTTTTGGCAGCCTTTGAAGGAGAAGGTGAATAGGGAGAGGTAGAGGAGTTACTGTTGTCTTGCAGATGTTCCTGAAAGAGCAGCACAGAATGGTGGAGGGAGGGTGCATGGAAGACACCAGCATGGCACTGTGACTACACGGGCCATAGATAAATCTGAATTATTAGTAAGAGTCCTGTTTCCTCTTTGACTTGGGGACCCCTTTCTGCTGCTTCCATTTTCCTTGCGTTAGATGTTTGTGATACCATGCGCTGAGCTAGATCAAATAAATCATCAGGCAGAAAATTAACTTCATTTCAAAAAAAGAAAAAAATTGAAAAGCTAAAAAAGAAATTATTAACCTGGTCCTAGCACATCAGCAGCATCAGCTGTGCAAATGTTGGTGCAGGGAAGAGAGAAAGAAGGAGACAGACATGTCTTTTCAGCAGCAGTTTATATCTAGGTTGGTTTAAATTGTGTAAGCTTGACCCAATTTGAACTACTGGACATCATATTCAGGCTTGAGATGAGATTTCTGTGATCAGATTTTAGACTTCTGGGTGGGATTCAGTGGGTGTTCATGCCCAGGGTTCAGGTTTAACAAAGGGAACAGGATAGCTTTAGGCCCAAGCTCTAGGTTTCTGATTTATGCAATGTAAAAATTCCCCTTATCATCACCCTCAGCGAATGTTTCTCTTTTGATTTTGCTAGCACTCTAGCAACTGCTTAAGCACTTTACTGAGGAAAAGCCTTAAGTCTGGTCTATTTTGAAAGAGCTTTGACTTTCTTCTTTTTTGTTTGGGATAAGAAAGCAAGAGGCAGTAATTTTTCCAGACCTGACTATTTTTACCAGAGAAATATTGCTTTCAGTTTTACACGGAAAACTTTGAAAGTTTACATAGTTATTGCAGGATGGCAACTTTTGTTACTTCTCAGTTTCATGGGAAAACATTAGGGTTTCTCCTAATCTTATCATGCAGGCTCTGGGCAGTACTAGTAGGCCTTTTTTTCCTTCAGTCTTTTCTAATACATCTCAATTCTCATTCCTCTAACCTTAAATTTCAATGTGAAATTCAGAATTCAAAATTTTAATTTTTCTACCTGCAAATATGAATTCATTTTTCCTCTGTTTTATCCAAGAAGCCATATGCAAATATGATTAAATCCATATATAGACATCAGGATTTCCTCTACCCCAAATGCTGGAAAAAGTGGTACGCAGGTATAGAACATCCATCCTTGGAGACATTCAAGACTCACCTGGATGACACTCTGAGCAACGTTTTCTAAGGTGACCCTGATTTGGGTGGGCAGTTGGACCTCCAAATGCCCCTTCTGGTCTGTATTACTATACAGTTCTCTAAATATACTTGAAAAAATATTAAAAAAACCAAACAGGTGCATACGTAGGAAATAATAGAAATAACAACTTCACTGTCCCATTATAGGCTTGACTAGGGATGATAGACCTAGGCCTATACTCCTAATGCACTGCAACTCATTTCTGAGGCAGGCATGTCAGCAGTTCAGAACACAGAGCGAGGTGCCCTCTAATCCCAAGATCCCACTGATCTTGCAGCAGTTCTCTTTGGCAACTGAACACTGTAGGGATCAGCAAATAGCATCTGGATTCATCTGACTTCATGGGTGTGTCTGTGCTGGCTCCTGAACAGGTAATGATTTCTCAGGGGGTGACCATGGACAGGTGGCTGCTGGTGGGAGTGAAATTTTTCTGTGATTCATCTCATCCTAAAGTGGATTCCTACACTGGCCAAGTCAACCTCAGCCTGGGATAATCCTGCACTGTCAGGATTATCACCACCTCTCCCTTGACTGTACAAGGAAGATAGAGAATCCTGGCATGGACTTCTGCATGGTTAGCAGCTGAAATAAAGTGAAATGAATTCACTTGCATAGGGCTCCTCTTTTTCATTTGTCTTTCCTGTGTCCATTATATTTTTCCATTTTCATTTCCTTTGTATATTTCCTTTTAACTTTATGTTTCTTCTTTCTTGCAGGTTTCTTCCTTGGTAGCTCTTGGAGCTCTCTATCCAGTTGCTGTAGTAATCAGAAAGAGCTGTACTTCTTATCTACCAACGTTGTCTCCATCAGTGGTTCTGAGCCAAATACCACTGAAACATGGGAGCGATGTTTGTAGCATCTGGCCACTGTCTTCTTTTGGTACAGGCAAGTATTTTTTATGTCTAAGATGCAGTAGACCTGCTGAATAAGCAGAGGAAGTTCCTCAGTAATCATATTCTGTCTCCTGTTCAAAAGCGTAATTCTAAGACAATGAGTATTTCCTCCACTGTGAGTGTGTTTGATGCCTCTACAAATCAGGAGTGGATTTTATGAGTGCATAGAGAGAACCGGTGGTGAAGATTGTGTAATTTCTCTAGCATAATATTATATCATAGAATCACAGAATGCTTTGGGTTGGAAGGGACCTTTAGAGGTCATCTAGCCCAACCCCCCTGCAGTGAGCAGGGACAGCTTTAACTAGAGCAGGGTGCTCAGAGCCCCGTCCACTGTCGCTAGGGATGGGGCCTCCACTACCTCTCTGGGCAACTTGTTCCAGTGCTTCAGCACCCTCACTGTAAAAAATTTCTTCCTTATATCCAGGCTAAATCTATTCTTCTTTAGTTTAAATCCATTACTCCTTGTCCTGTCACAACAGGCCTTGCTAGAAAGATTGTCCCCATCCTTCCTATAGGCCCCCTTTAAGCACTGAAAGGCCTCAATAAGGTCTCCTTGCAGCCTTCTCTCCTTCAGGCTGAACAACCCCAACTCTCTCAGCATGTCCTTGTAGGAGAGGTGCTTCAGCCCTCGGATCACTTTTGTGGCCCTCCTCTGGACCTGCTCCAACAGGTCCATGTCCTTCTGTTGCTGAGGGCCCCAGAGCTGGATGCAGTGCTCCAGGTGAGGTCTCACCAGAGCAGAGTAGAGGGGCAGAATCACCTCCCTTGACCTGCTGGCCATGCTTCTTTTGATGCAGCCCAGGATGCAGTTGGCTTTCTGGGCTGTGAGCGCACATTGCTGGCTCATGTCCAGCTTTTCACCCACCAATACCCCCAGGGCCTTCTCCGCAGGGCTGCTCTCAATCCCTTCATCCCCCAGCCTGTATCGATATTGGGGGTTGCCCTGACCCAGGTGCAGGACCTTGCATTTGGCCTTGTTGAACCTCATGAGGTTCACAGAGGCCCACCTCTCCAGCTTGTCCAGTATATGTAAGGATCCCTCAGAGATTGTGAAGAGAGAGCACAGGATGTTGATATTAGTGCCTTTTTGCTGATCATGCTAGAGCTTTCCTTCCACTGAGTCTCCATTTAACTCACCAACAGTGAAGAGCAAGCTTTAACTAGGAACAAAAATTTAAAATTCTTATATACATTGATAAGATCTCCCATGAGCCTTCTCTTCTCCAGCCTCCAGTCCCAGCTCACTCAGCCTTTCCTCAGAGGAGAGATGTTGCTTGATCAACTTTGTGCCTTTTCACCGGACTCTCTCCAGTATGTACGTGTCTCTCGTGCACTGGGGAGCCCAAAACTGGGCATGTACTCCATGTGTGCCCCCATCAGTGCTGAGGAGAGGGGAAGGATCACTTTCCTTGATCTGTTGGTGACACTCCTCCTGATGCAGTCCAGGATAGCCACATTTGCTGCAAGAGCATATTGCTGGTTGAACTCAGTGTCCACCCGCAGGGCCCTTTTCTGCTAAGCTGCTTCCAGCTGGGTGGCCTCCAGCATATATTGTGCATGGGGCTCATCTTCCACAGCTGCAGAACTTCGCAATTCTCCATGTTGAACTTCATGAGGTTCCTGTTGGCCCATTTCTCTAGCCTGTTGGCATCCTGCTGGATGGCAGCATGACCCTCTGGTGTATCAGCCTCTCCTCCCATTTTTGTGTCATCTGCAAACTTGCTGCAGGTGCACTCTGCCCCACCATCCAGATTATTAATGAAGATTTTGAACAGGACTGGACCCAGTATAGACCCCTGGGGTACACCACTACTTACTGGCCTCCAACTAGACCTTATGCCACTCATCACCACGCTCTGCACCTGGCCATTCAGCCAGTTTTCCATCCACTTCAACTTTGGTCAACCCAAACCTTAGGGTTTTTTACCTTCATGATAAAATTGAAGTCATTAATAAAATACAATTTAAAAAATAAAAATTGGGTCATTAATAAAGCTGAAAAAAACTGACCTTGTACAGGCCTGATTGTAAAATACAATGTTCCAAATTTTCCAGAGATCTTCAACACTTATTTCTGAGCTGTAAACACTCCTGAGAAAAGCCACTAAAATGATGACATCGTTGTTGAGTCATTAAACTAAATTGAAGAAATGACCACTTTGATCAAGACAGGCTCAGCTCTGATCTTAAAGCTCCCGAATTGTATCATTTGACTTTTTTGAATATTGTCTTGAATAGCCATTTTTTTTCACATTCTGATATCAGTTTTAGCTATACTGGTCTTTTTTTAACCTTGTCTCTTTGGGATGATTCATACTGGTTGCACTTTATTCATTCTTGGCTAAAACAATCTGTCTTCAAAATAGATGTTTCTGTTCATTATTTCAGAAATAAAACCTGTTGTTACTTCAGCAAGAAATTGCAGAAATTGAAAAAAAGTAACACCTGCCCCCCACCTGTAGATGCATCTTAGCCACACGATTCCTGCAGACTTAGGATGCACACAATTTTACTTTCTTCTTTGTCCCATGTCTTGCCTCAGTACTGCGGTCTGCATATAAAGTTGGCTTTTGGCTTTTATTCCTCGTGCTACAGTGGAGATCAAAAGGATTTCTCTCCAGTCTTTCTAGACCTCAAGGAACTTTCTCCAGCCCATCACTTGATAATCTCCTTCCTGGTGTTCAACAGCACTTGTATTATTTCCTCAAAGAAAGATGGACCTTTTAGCAAATAGATTCCTCCATTAAAAAAAAAAAATTACATTGTTTTGCCATTTCAGCATCAGTGTAGTTGGTTATAAGAAAGTGGACAGCATCGCAGATTCTGGAATTAAATGTTTTTCAAGCATACTGAACATGCTTCAAAATTAAAGTGCTTGGTGATGAAAAGGCATATTTTATAAGACAGTTACATATTTCAACATGAAATATGCAGAGAAAAAGAAATCTTTTTTTACATCCAGTCTTAAATAAGAGAAGAAAATTCGAAACAGGTAGGACTCTTCATTATCAGGTACAAGATTTTATATGGGACATAGTCACGATCAGCCATCTTTCCATGATTGCAATTAGTTTTCAAATAAGTTTTAGTTTTACTAAGTGATTTTAAAAGTGTTAAAACATATTTAAACAAAAATATATTAATTTTGTCAATATTTTTGTCATTTTATTGTAGTGTGTATCAAAATATACTATTGTAATCAATGTTCATAGTTTTGTAAACAAGCCTTATAAACAGAAAAGCCACCATATGCACACATGAACATACAGATGATAAAGACTGTATGTAGGAGTCTGGGATTCATCTTAAATATATGTTCTTCTATCTACTTCAAATCTATCCTAAGTGGGAAAATATGTTCCAAGAAATAGTTGTGATTGATTGACCTGTAGAAGGCATGCAATTAAAGATGTCCCAGTTCAGCTCTCCCAACTATTTTACAAATCTATCTTGCACTTAGCAGGCTTTAGAGCATTTATGCCAGTCTGGGTAGTCTTCCCTTTCCTGGAGCTCCCACTAGGGAGCTATGCTGTGCAAAATCCTAATCCATAGACTTTATATAATCTCAGATTTCCTTTACCCTAAAGCTATGTCTGCTCAGTCTTTTGCAGACAGAATTAAACTGGCTCTGTCTGCCAGTTGTGATCCAGCTCTGAGCTTGAAGTCAGTCTCGCAGCAAGACTTATTAACTTCAGCATAGCACTGTACTCACAGCAGTTTCCAATTGAGAGCTGGCTGGCATCCAGTTGAGTTGAAGCATAGGCAGAGACTTGGTTGGTCTGCAAAGATCATGTGGACTTGCTCTAAATGTGCTGAAGCACTTTCTTCTCCCACGTATTTGGAGTACAGACTGTCTGTCGCCTTATCACAGAAGTGGCACCAGCTTGTTCTGACCTGTAAGACCACTGCTTAACCTATGTAAAACATATGGTAACCCTATGCTTTTTCCTAGGATAAGCAGTGCTTTTCAGCATGACAGCATTGTATTCAATATTGCGGACATTGAGGAGCACATGTGAAGAATGTGTAAAGCCTGCAGATTTTGTATACAACTGTAAAACAAGTTATTCACTGCTACCAAAAAATAAGAAGTACATAATTTAAAATAAATCCTGCGTGCACGTCCGTGTCTCTGTTTCCTCATTTTTCTGCAGCATTCTTTGGGCTTGGGTTCACATCTTTTTAGTAGAGAATAATTCCATCTCTCTGGAGCAAGACAGTAAGCCATTAAATTTTCCTTTCATCAAAACAACAGTCCTCCCAGATGGCGTTTTTTTTTTTTTTTTTTTTGGGTGGTTCTGTAGTCTCTCCAGTTCACAAGTACTCTAACATCACCCACTTCTAATTTTGCCACTGTTGATTTTTTTCAGTATCTATTTCAGCCTATTTTGTATCTCTGCTCTACAGACAGGAAGAATATTCAGACAAATCTCAGGAAATTGTTCCACCTCAAACATCAAGACAACAGACAGCCAGTGAGGTAGAGCTACAAAAAGTACAGCAAGGTACAGAGACAGCTATTTCACTTCAGCACACACTGTGGTCTCCTGGAGAGACATTGACCTGACCAGATTACTGACCCTAACTGTCCTTCAGTAGGTGAGTCCAAAAATGGTGAGATGCTTAGCACCTGTTAAAAGGTCTTCCACTGTAATTTCTGACACAGTATCTTAATGTACCATGAGCAAAAGAGATGCACATATATCTTTGTGTAGCTATATCTCTATATCTGTACATTAAAAAATGTCACTTTTGCTTTGTGATCATTTTCAAAACATTGCAGGTCTCGCTGCGTGCATGAAGGCTAACACACACTCAAACAAAAGCTGTATGTAAAGTTTTTGCTTATGATGTCTAACCATTATGCAATGGTAGTTACTAAAAGAAACAAACCTGTGTGTAAAAACCAAGACAAGAATTAAGCAAGAAAAAAATAATAATCTGTTGCATTCCTAAGGAGTTCAAAGTGAGCAGTAACAATGACAATACAAAACCTGCAATAATAAATTGCAAAAACATAACCCTTACTTACAATAGATGCTCCATTATAAGTAACTAATAATTTAACTCAGGTAGGTGCCCAGACTGGTTATCTGCTATGGTAGAAAAAGACATTGATGTGAGAAAAAATTATTGTCTTCAGACTCCACTCCTTGGAAAATTTATACCTGAGTGGGAGCCAGGCCAACAGTCAGCTATCATTCACTTGTGAGTGGCAGTGAAATTTTCTTCCTTTGGTACCTGGTGAGAGGCCAGCTGGCTCTCATTTTTCCCTTTGTCTAAACCTGAGGTTTGTCTGATTTATTTTGAATTCTTTATCAATTTTGTTGCCTCAAATCAAGGTCTGCAAATAGGAAAAGTCTCCCTGTGTGTGTTGTACTGCCTATCTCCCACATGCCACGTTGACTACTCCATAGGAAGAGAAAGAAGCTCCTAGCCTCTTTACAATTCTAGGGCCTGTTCCAGTGCTACACAGCTAACAGATGAAATGAATCTCACTGTCTTTGAATCAAGATGACCAAAATCTGAAGTGTCTTGTATTGATGCCTAGAGTGCTGCTCATATATTGAAATATAGGTTTGTGCTAAGCTGGAATTCTTTCAAGCTAAAGCATTTTAGAAAGCTGGAAAATAGATGCTGGTAGAGATCCCTAGAGTAAAGTCTGCAAAATATATTCTTTAACTACAGAGCCATTACTATAGCTTCCCACTGACTTGAAGACGCACAGGAACTGGTACGCTCATAAACAGAACCATTTTTACAGTCACTTTTCTGACTATAACAATAATATAAGATCTACTGTATAAAAATGTACTGGGAAGTTAATTCTTCATTGACATGAAGTTTAATAACTAAAATATTTCTCATCTAAATATACACATGTAAAATAAACAGACAGACTAACAGACCCCAGCAGCATATTACTAATTTTTACACTGAAATGTATACACATGTACATTAAGTGCATTAAAATGCCATAAGTATCTTGGGAATGGAAAAGAAAGAAAGAAAGAAAAAAAAAAAGACGGCAGTCAGATGACTATTTGTAGTCAGTAAATGAATAAGCCAATAATGTTAGTGTCTATGAAAAAGAGAACTTTCACATAGCATATTTTCCTTCTCAATACATTTTATTTCAAAGAGGAAATGCAGCATTGGTTTTATTGATTTGGGTTGAATATTGCATGGATTTGTTATGAGGGTCCAAGTTTTGAAAAAAATCAGTAACCACTTTCTTCTCCCACCATTACAGGGCTGTTTATCCTTATTTGCCAATAAAGCCTAGCCATGAAGGAGAAACATTTGGTTCAGTTAAGCTATAATGAATGTAAAGAGACAAAGGAAGAGTAAGCACAAATATACTGATAGCTTTACACTAAGCTAATTCTTCAGGCAGATATACCTTGGAGTGAGGCTGAAAATCACTGAGAAAATTTTGGCTGTTCTAAATTATTTTTGACTGCATTCTTATTATTACTTTTAATATTGCAAGGTTTGGAAGACCTTTCTGGTAGTAATTTCCAATCATGCTACCTGCCATGTAAATGCACATCATGTGTATGGGATTTCGACCAAAAGCTCTTACAGTCACTGAAATATAATTGTCAATATACAGATTTAGTTGCAACAATCTTTTTTTGCTTTTTTTACTTTGTTGAAAACATGTCAGAAGATTAAAACAAAAAAGAAACAAGTGCTAGGATTTGCTTTCTGCAATAGAAGAAAAACAAACTTCTAAGATGGGTCCTTTTTAATGTTAAAATTAATGAATACCTGATGAAGTAAGCCTTGTATGATAAAGAGTAACAAATTCAGTAACACCTTATTGGTCTGAAGTTAAAGCACCATAGCTGCTGACAGTCAAAGGCTTGCTTTAGGTAAGGGGTTTTCTCTATGTTTTGTCTCAGTCCGAAGGATACATCTGAGTCAAACTGCATGACAGTGAGCAGCAGCTGCCTGAGACAAAACTTAGTTTTGCCAGAAAAAGTGAGAGACGTTTGTTTTACTCCATAATGAAAATTAAACTGGCATAAGAAACTGTAATTATGCCTAAATCACCTGCATTTCTTAAATAGAGGTATACAAATCTATATAAAGCAGTAGATTATGACTTCCAAATTATTCTGTGAATAGTGCAAATATGTCTATTCTTCTGCATTTGTGTGTCCTATCACCTGGAGCTACACAGCCACTAAAAAAAAAAAAAAATCTTACTCTTTTTCATAATTTCCCAGGGAATAAAAATTGTACTACTGTGATTAACTATAAACTCAAATACAGTACACAGTTCTGAGCACTTACAAACATGTTTAGTGTGGATCAAGGTTAGGTGGCTTCTTCATGTCTCAAATTCAAGTATTAGGTAGAAATACTATTCAATGAAACAACAGAGGAGTTGCATTTATAGCATGCATGTAAGTGCATGCATGTAAGTGCATGCATGTAAGTGCATGCTGTAATATTTAAAACCAGATATTAATTGCTGTCATTGTATTATTTTCATAATTTATTGGTGCCCTCAGAAGATATTTGTTAAAAATGAAGGTAGGGAAAGACTTGCTTTTCTTCAGCAAAGTCACCAGTCTTCCTAACAGCCAAATTGTGCCACCCTGTCTAGTAGAAAAGGCATTAGATAAAAATCACAGAAACAGACCCCAGGCCTTGCATTACTTTGTAGAAACACACCTTCCAGATCCCTGTGGTACTTCTGTCCTGTATTTCAGGTTAGAGAGATGTTCATACATTAATCAATTACTTCTTTAAGTTGGGCAGAGCTTCCACATGACCATACACAAGTTTACTCTCAGGTAAAAGAGTTGTCATCTTTCTTGTTCTTTTACATTCTCTCTCTCTAAAACACTTCACTCTTTCAGAACCTTTGCTAAACTAAGTCTTCTGTTAAAAGGTAGTTTTGACTCTGCAAGCATTTCCTTTTTTAGAGTTTCCATTTTGAGTGACCTTAATTTTGGTATAACATAATTTGAGAATAATTACTTTTATTCACTATTTTACTAGACGTGGCAAGACACATTAAAAGGTAGCACAAAATATGTTTAACAAAGACCTTGCACCTTAAAACCTTGAATGCTTTAGTCATATCTTATTCAACCTAAATAAGTAGTCCGGAAACATGGCTGTTTCATTTTATTACATTATTTACAGTAGCTCAGTGGGGTTGCTTTGTATTTTGTTCCATGTGATATAGATTATCAAAGCAGTAGGTGGATACCAGTGCACTGGAAAATATGGGTTATGCTTATTCTTTCTAGTGCATGTCAGGCTAAACCATTCTGGTCCAATGTACCTGTAATGGTTCCAAAACCAAAACATTTAGCAAGGCTGGAATGCAGTAATACCTGATACAGTGATCTCATATTGAGCATTACCTGGTTTGTGGTTTTTTTGAACCTCACAGCGAGGTAGCCTTTGATCTGCTGGTGGTAGCTTGGTAGTTTGTGGTGTCCTGATTATTGGCTATGAAGTGATTGTTTCATGAGGACTCTCATTGCCGTTTTAGTGCACTGTTAACTGGGTAAAAAAGAAGCTGCTGTTCGAAAACTACTGCCAAGGTCTTGTGAGATCTGGAGACATGGTGTCATTAGTGAATTCTGAGAGACATTTGTGTGTGTTTTCCCCATCAGCCAGTCTAGGTTAGAGAACTAATATTGACTGTAGATATAAAGGAAGTAGATACCTATTCCTATTTACTGAGTCCAACAGTTGCAGCCAAAATGTTCTTTGTCTACAGACAACAATGTAAACATTTTTTGTATGTGCTGTATCATTCCATATTTCACCTGCTTTCACATCAGCATCCTACAGATTCAGCTGGGCCTCATTCTAATATTTTTGTCACTTTAGATTTAAGATTATTCCCATAGTCAAACAATATTGTCTTTCTTAGAAAAATGTATGTTTGAGAGGTTCCATTAGAAAATAGAAAATAAAAGCAGGTTGCTTTGAAGGATAAGCCTGTAGTGCCAACCAATATAAACACAAATCCAGATGTTCTGGCAAGCTAATGTGAAGAAAAAACTCTATAGTCTTTATTTACACTTTATAGCAAATATTTTACTAGGAGGAAGTTGAGAATGTTGACATTCCACCACTTAGACCCCAGTCAGAGCAATGTCCTGAATGCCAAAATGTCAACATTCATTGCAAAGTTTCCTTCACATCAGCATGCTAGGACACACATCTGGCATCTTTCTTTCACCTTTTTTTTTTTTTTTTTCCCTGCAGGCTATTGTAGATATGAAAATGGGAAGGCAAGATAATTCTCATTTCTCTCAGCCAGCCATCTGTTCTCAGCTGTCTGTTCACCTATTTGGAAAAAAAAGCGCTAATCCAAAAAACAGAAGGCAGCGCAACCTCAGGTGAACACATTACGTGCAAACATCCACAGTTATTATCTGTAATCTATAAGCCTTATATTCCTTGTAGACTATATATTTACTTATTAAAATCTCCATTCCTTATTATGATTTGTAATTCTTTTAGAATCTATAATTCTTATAGATTATAAGCAAAATTCATTTTATCTCTCTGTGTTTTTATCTGCATGATAATGTCATGGTCAAAAGTGTAAGATGAAGTCCATTGCATGGATGCATATGAGGAAATAAGCTGAACTGCATGCTCCAAAGCTATGAGAGAAACACTTTGATTTTGGCTCAATTCCTCATCAAGCTCACACAAAACGGCCATTTGGCTTCTCCAGGGACATCTAGTAGCAAATGAAGATCATTTACTCTACCCAAATCTTTACTGTTTTGAAGAGCATGTGGCTTTCCTGCCTTACTCTCATTCTACAGTAGTGAACAGAAAAGATTGTAGCACTGATTCTGGAGCAGATTTTGCCTCCTGGTTTGAAGGGGAAGAAAGAAGAGAACTTCTTGCTTCTGTATGAGCCATGAAAATGAAGACATGAGGCTTGGTGTGCTTGTCCAGCTTTTCATTATGAATTTATTACCTTTGTCTATATTTTCCCTGATAATCTGACTGCCTGAAGAACCAGTTCATCTCTGTGTTTCTGAAAATTCACTCTTCCATTTGCAAACAGAAGTAGAAAGAGCCCCAATGAATCCATTATTGCATAAATATAAATTACTCTGAATTATTCTGCAGGGGTCCTTTTTTTTCTAACTGTGAGGAATCTCCATGAAGAGAAAGAGATCTAACCATGATCAGATTTATTTCTAGCATTCTAGAAATAGGAAATGTTACCAGAAATATCTACCTTTTTCTCCTTCAGAATTTTGTTAATACTTGTTCTGCTTTGTGTGACTGTAGTTTGGAAAAAAATTACAACGTAAAGTACTCTTTCATATACAGAAATTTCTGGGTGAACTACCAAAAAAACCCTGCAAACCACTGCACAAAAAACCCCCAAACCCTATACCACCACCACACACCCCCAGCCCCCCGGCCCCCCGCACCCCCCCCCCCCCGCCTTCCTACCAAACATAGCATTTTTATTTAGGATTTTTGACTTGGTCTAGAACATATCCTGTGAATGCTGACTACTAAAAGCAGACAGTTGCTCTCATGTGAAAAGGATTAAATGGTTAGATTTTCCTTTAAATAGAAGCTGTGTGCATGCTTAAGGAGAATGTATCCCTTCTGATCCACAGCTCAGGGATGTAAATATGTAGTGTTTCATGGCATGTTACACAATCACAAATTCACACATTACTTGGGCCACTGTACAGTAATTATGCAGTGTTTAGATGCTTTCAAGTTAAGATAAGTTTAAGTAAAAGTAGAAGTAAAGGTAAAAGTAAAACTCAACTGAATTGTGTAGTGTAAAATCCCACCATGCTTCATACTCTGGAAAGAAAATATAAATTGTTACAGGCTTTGCGAATCTGTTATAATATCATCAGAAATACTACTACATTTACTCACTGGTACACAGCACAGATAAATAATTAATAATTTATCATTTAAAATTTTATATGCACCCAAATAAATCAAACCAAATCAAATCAGTATCCCTTCTATCACAAACATGAGTAACATACAGTCACCACTGTTACCATCAGTAAAAGAATTGCCTTTTGGCAGCCTCTGGCTTCTCTCTTACAGCAATCATTTTAATTGAAGTTAGAAGACTGAAAGCAATAAAAGAGAAGGTTTTCTTAATTTTAAACCTATATTCTTTTACATCTTGATTTTCATCTTCTTACCAGCACTGCAAATTTTTTTGAGGTGTGATATAAATGTGATGGAATTTCAGCAGAACTCAAAACAGCATGCAACTTTTTGACAGGTTGTTTGAATGTCAGAAGAATATGTATTATTTCTTATGCTTTTTCAGAATTTGACCTATTGGCAGCAAATTCAATGATGTCACTTTCCTTATGCTTATATTTTGTTATGCACACTAGCACAAGTCCAAGACTGAAAACAGTTTGGTGCAGCATACAATTACCAATGCACAGTCACAATGTAGTTCATGATAAATATGTTAACATTGAAAAGAACATAATTTTCAAAAATTAGTCACATGCACTAAGATATTTTTTCATAACTAGTTGAACATAATGCATACTTTCCCTTAAAAGCAGTTTTCTAAGGATTTATACGTGTGGTTATTTTCATCCTTTTGGGTTGCTCCTGGCAGTGGGGATGCCCAAAATGTGCTTAAGGGCTTGTTTGGGGTTTTCTTTGTTTGCTTGCTAGAATTTCTCTTTGTTTAGCACAAAGGATAACTTTTATCTCAGTTTAGTTATCTAAAAGTTAGGCATGTTGGCCATATTGAGTTTGACAATGAAACAGTCTGTGCTTACATGTAGGTAACTACATATATGCATAACTTTGGGTACACCAGTTCTTCCCTCACCCTCTGTGTTGTTCATTTTTGCTTGAGCCACTTCCTTTAATTTGTAGCTTGTGTTGCTGCTTTGACCACCTCTCTCCTGCTCCATTATCCTGCAGAGTGCAGTGCACTCTACAGCAATTTCATATAGTCCTTTTAATGAAGTTTTTGACTGAAACATAGTCTATTTGGAGTCAAGCATCATAGTCCTAGCCTAAGCCTCTGAATGATTCAAACAGGACTGGCTCAGACTGCATTGCTGGGAAACATCAGCAATTTTATTTCTGGTTGATGCCACCTATGGTGGCTATGACTTTGTGAAGGACTAAGTGTATTTCCTTTGCCCAATGTGCATCCATCCTCTTTCCTGCTGGGCTCAAAATGAATTCTATAGCATGAAAGCTCAAGCTCAAAACCTTATTTTCCTGCCAACCCTCTGTCCATGGCGATCCTCAGAGATGATTTTCAACCTTTGATATTCAGCAATGGCAAAGAAGAATGTCAGCCAAACTCTGTCCATGCTGTTGCCACCTCTCATACTGGTATTGTAGGGTGCAACTCCAGGGTGATTTGTGCACAGATAGTAAATCCTGTTGGGATTAGCAACTGGATTTCTGAGGATGTCTGTGCAGCAGTAGGAAGGTGTGACTGTACCAAGAACTAGTGTAGCTGTGCAAGCCTGACTAGCTAATAACGTGACAGCAGGGCATAGATTTTTCACTGCAGTCCAGCTGTTAGCACATGCTAAATAACATGCACAGACAAATCTCTGTCATTACGCACCCTAGCTTTCC
Organism: Pelecanus crispus; assembly: GCF_030463565.1. Classification (NCBI taxonomy): domain Eukaryota; kingdom Metazoa; phylum Chordata; class Aves; order Pelecaniformes; family Pelecanidae; genus Pelecanus; species Pelecanus crispus. The sequence goes on from NC_134676.1 coordinate 51,919,547, forward strand.
CTGTTGTACCACACTTCCGTTTTGTTCAAACACAAGCTCTCCACCCACTTCTAGGTTTACTGTAGTTTTGGTGTCCTTCTTAAGCATGCCACTCTCCCATCTTCCTCTTTGGGATGGCCTTTTTTCCTAGGCTCAGCAATGGGGAAGATAGACTGCCGGTCCTTTTGGAGTTAGCCTAAGAACTGCCACTTACTAGTATCCCCACTGCTTTGTCAATGACTCTTGGTATTCTTAGCCCAGCTCTCAACGTTTTGTTTTGTCATGGCCATTGCTCATTGTTAATTTGCTGATGGTTTCATCCCACAGGAGTCCTTGTTGATTTAAGGTAGATACAAAACACGTTGACTGCATAACTTTTCCATAAAAATGAACGTCATGCAGTTCATTCCCTTCTTTGCCAGAGAAGCCTTCCTTACTTTGAAGTTCTGACATCATTCTTGGTCATCCTCATAATGTATCCCACCAGTATCACATTTAAACAAATTAAGCAGCCAGAGGAAATGTAATGCAAACCAGCTAATTGGCTAGTTCTCAGCTCCTGCTTTTCAAACAGAACTGTTGCAGCACCACAGCAATGAACCAAGTGGCTGTCTGCCATTCCTCTTAGTCATCTGAAGATGCTTGTTGGTATGGTTGCCAATGAATCTGAAAAACATTAATTCATTTTAATAACAGTGGAGTCTGCCATACTCAGCACTACTACTACCACAGAATTTCAGAATGTCACAGGCTCATTTAAGAAGGTTGAATTATGTATTATCAGAAAAGAAGTTGAGAACTACTAAAATTAACCACAAGTCCCAGAGTTCCATGAAGAGAGCCCAGAATGCACGAAGCCCAGCAACAAATGGGCACATTGCAACATGCATGTCAAATGATTGTTTCCAGAATGCTCACTCACTACGATTGTAGCAAAAAACTCCAACCTTAAGCTCCGTCAGATTTTTTGCCAGTATAGACAAGCCTTAAATTGTGCATGATGAAGCCCTGTGTCCATTAATCAGCTGGTGGGTTCTAGTGAAAGATATTTTATGTATTTCCCAGATGATTCACAACAGGAGAAAGATGTCCTGCTAGGCTCTCATTTGAAAGACTTAGACATGTTCATCCTGTCTTGCATGCTTCCCAGTATATACTTGTAGGAATTTCCTTTACTTCTTTAAATTTCCCTTATTCTTTGGACAAAAAGGAGGAATATGGTCGAAGCTGTGCCTGTGTGTCCTCTCACCTTGTAGAGTAACTAAGTCTAAGTATGAACAGCATGTCAGTGCGGCTGACCCCCCTCTGTTTGATTCCTTTTTTTTTTACAACTTCTTCTCTTTTTTCTTTCTTTTCTCCCCTTTCCCATATTCCCTCTGCTTGTCACAACTGTGAGAGGGTCAGGAGATTTTCAGAGCTCTTTTCATGTATTTGATACAACTATTGCTATTTTCTTATCCCATTGCTAATGTTTACAAAGCATTTGTATTTGCACGATTTTATTAAGGTCTTGGCAAATTTGACATTTCAGCTCCAGGACCTGTTTCTAACCTCTAGCTTGCCTACCTTGTCTTTTAGAAGAAAGTAAGGTCCAGTTTCCCACACTTTAGTGTGAGTGTTTTTCTAAATGAAAATGTGATTGTTTTGCAAATACAGAATTTACTGTAAAAGTACTTTTAATTCCCATCTAGTAGATAAATAAAGCAAAGGAAAATCACATCAAAAGTTCTAGTGGTGTGGAATAAAACCTCACCCACTTCGGTAACTGTAGACAGCTGTATTTAACATTTCAAAATTCATAAAACTATATACCTGCTTATTAATTTCAGACTAAATGCAGTACAAACTATCATGCACCAGTAAAGAACAGGACTAATCTTGTAGTTACATTTTTATTTTAAATTAGTGAATCCATAAATCTGTACAGCTATTTTTTGTGATCTCGAGAATTACTTCCTAAATTCAGATGTACCCTTAAAAACAAATCTAGTACATTTTCTTTTCTGTTTTTTTGGTTGTGGAGCCTACATTAGGTCACAGAGAGACAATATGTGATCTTTGTGGAAAGATTTTTGACAGTTTTGTGAAGAATTCACAGCCTGCAGCTGGATGGCATTTTATTGACATTTGTCCTAAATAAGTTTCTTCAAAATTTACTATAATTACTGAAAAGATATGTCAACTATATCTGGTTAGCAGAATGGTTACAGTGACCCTTTGCTTGCATTGCCTGAGTAATCAACATTCTGGACCAAAAATAGGTACTGCAATGTTTAAGCCAGGCAGACACCCCATCACTAGTTAGCATACTCAGTATGTTTAGGTCTTGGTTGAACAGGCTAACTTAGAGAAAGAACTGAGTTGAACATTTACCTCAAAAGGCAAATCAAAACAAAATTTCCTAGGCTGTTAAAACATTTGGTAATCTTTTCGTCGTCGTCTTTTTTTTTTTTTTTTTCCTTTGTGCCTCTCTGCTTCCTGGTTTTGACCACAACAAGAAACTGAAATGAACTGCAAGAAGAGCTATCCCCTCCAAACCAGACTGGCTTGGATAAGCAACTTTTGGAACCATCCAGTAGAACTTCCCAGACTTTTCATGTTTACCCAAAAGTACACACCCACTTTTCATGCCCCCAGCCACAGACATGACAATGAATACCCTATAAAATAAGATGTCACCTCTGTCCTCACAACTCTTTAAAGTTTCTTGCAGTCTTTTAATCCATTATTGTATTCCTCTCCCCTCCCAAAGAACCCCTCCCACATTTTTTTAAATTCAGTTTCTTATTTTAAATCCTTTCGATCAATAAAAGGTTCAGTTATTTTTCCTATCCTCTCCAGACAGGAAAAAGAAAACAGAAGAATAAAAAGATATTTCTAAAATGTTTATCCCACTTGATCTTTTCTTCCTCCTAGGATCAATCTTTTATCTGAGTAACACATGGATGAAGATTTATACAGTCTTAAACTAATTGTAGGATGGGTTTTTTGTACTTTTCACTCTTCTTTCCTTGCCATTGCCTCTGGAAAAACACTAGCTATTTACATTGCCCTCTAACACTTGTCAAGCAGTACATCATTCCAGAGCTGTCTTAAGGTCTATGGGGCCCAAAGTACAGGCCCTACTTTTGAAATGTTCCTGTGATATGATTTGCACAAAAGACCACAAGGTTTAAACCTTGTTGTCTCTAAATACAGCCCTCTCTGATGCAGTTTCTGCTACTTCCTTTTTTCTATTTCCTCCATCTTGTTCCCTGCTCTTCATTTGCTGAGCATTTGGGCTGCTTAATCTTTTCCCCCTTCTTTTTCCAGGCACTTCACTGATGGAAACATTTCCCAACTTTTATTCTTCTGAAAAAGATTGAGGCACAGTCTGTGCAAATTACAGTCTGTTTCACATTGGGAATGGAGCAACACCACCCCAGGCAGTGCTCCAGGAAGGGCTGAAGCCACCAAATGCGTGAGAACTTTTCAAAGCAGAAAGAGAGCGCCAAGGGTATTCACCTCTGCAGCCCATGCCTATGCTCAGCAATGGATGGTCTTATGGAAATTAGTACCAAAGATACTTTTTAGTTAGAAACGAGAGATATTGGAGTCAACACATGATGGATTCTCTTCTGGCTTGTAAACATAGCCCTGAATTCAGGCAGTGCAGAACTACATCATCTCCAAAGGAATATTGTAATGGCTTTTGCCTCAATAAGCTACAGTGCCTTTCAGACCTCTGAAATGTAGTGGGGAAGTGCCTTCTACCAGCCCATTTTCAGGATACACATCATCCACGCACCTGTCATACAGCCATGATGCAAAGAAATAGATGTCACTTTGGTATCTTTCAATACCTTCATCCTGCTTTTGGGTTGTGGTATTTACCTGGCAGCTCAGGCAGATCTTTATATCCTTTCTTTATCACCATTATCTGATGCATATAAAACATTCAAGAAGAAGTTTGGATTGGTATGTTTGTTCAGGATGAAAACAGAGGTCCCTGTCTCAGTGTTCTTTTGTATTCTTCTCAGTATTCTTGCTTTAGTCATAAGCTGAACAATGTAACTTGTTCTTAGATGCTGTTTTTAGAGATGTAAATAAGTTGGCTTGCCTGTTGCCAACTTAAAAATATTCAAGATACCCGGTCTTGAAGAAATGTGGAAAGCAATATGGTTCTCCCATTTAGCTATAAGCAAGTTGAGGAAGGAACTTGATAAATCTGTGGCCTGCTCAAAAGTATGGGCAGAACTTGTACAGGGGTTTGTTTGCTGTGTGTGTTCTAACAGTTCAGATAAATATGGAACTTCCTCTTCCTTCACCACAAAAGTCACTTGAAAAAGGATCTCTAAAAAAAAAAATGCTTCTAGAATCTTGTTCTTAAACATAAAATAGATGTTTGGGGTTTTTTTTTCCCTTTGTGAAAGGGAAATTGAAAGATCACGGCATCCTGAAGGTTAGGACAGCTAAACCAGACTAATCCTCACATCAGTCCTGTTGGCAACTCCTTCAGTAGTTTTGGCAGCCAAATGTGGACCCAGCCAGCAGCATGAAGAAATCCAGCCAGGAAGACGGCTACAGTCCCATATATCGATACTGGAAAAAACACATTCTGGAGCTTGGCGTCTGTGCTCCAATGCTTGCCAAGCACACCCTAGGAGTGGCCACACATGTGCTGGCTTTCACAGCAGAGAAGCAGAATGAAAACAGGAGAGCTGTGTGAGCCACACCGTGAGCAGGAGGGAACACTCTGCCATAGTCCATTTCTTTCTTCTAGAAAATGGAAGGTTTTCCTGACAAGTCAAATTGAGGGTGCACATATTTTGCCTCATGTACAGGAGGAACGTTACTTTTTATTTACATCCAGAAATTTTATCTTCAGTTCTGCTGAAACTGTTCTGACATGTTATTATAGGTCTTGGTATATCTAGTTTCTCAGTTATCCCAAGTCATTCACATGGAAATTAGTTGGGATGAAAATGCATACCTGACAACTTGCAGCATTCACATAGCATTCCAAATGCCTGTCTGGTGCAATTGCAAGGGATTTGACTGCCATTAAAGTTTTTACGTAGGTATGCATATGTACAGAATATGCATTATGCATATACATAATATGTATATGCATAATATACATATGCATTAAAGATTAGTCCAACTCAACTCTTCAAAAGCTAGGAATGGTTGTACTTGTTCAGACTAAGGAAGGTTCTGGGTTTTGGGCTGAGACTGGTATCTTGTCTCCAACACTGACCATAAGATGGTGGCGTGTATCTGGTGTTGCCCATGGAAAATTCTGGCTTAGTGTATGTATACTTTCTCTTTACTCAGTCCTGCTCAACACTTAGGAACAGACATATGATCCTCATGTTCGAAGCCATAACAGGCTATGAGTCAGAAACTAGAGTCAGCTATCAGAAATAGAGAATGTATCCAAAAGACCAAACGACAGAGCAACTGATGATGTTCAGCAACATCTGCTGAGGTCCCCCTATGGAAGTGGCTATACCAGATGAACTGGGAAACCATCCTGGACTAATCCAAATTACAGTCTTTTTTTTTAGATTGGCCAGGATCAGAAGCTGCACAATTATATAGCACTGTCAAAATTCCAAGTAGCTGTGATATCCATAGAGCAGTTTAAGGATACTGTTGCAATGCTAATGATCCACCACATGTTACTAAACTGTGAAAAACTAGTTCAACTACTGAAACCTCCAGGATCACAAAGGCATAATGATGGCTTAGAGGCACAACTGTCATCTTCTTGAATGTTACAGCTCCTTTGTTGCACCTGTAAGAAACATCAACAGCTGATTTTATCAAGTGTATTAGATTTATGGATACTTGTTATCAAGCAACAATGATGACAACCATCCTCTACTGAAAAATGGAAGAGCGAATTTGAAGCTTTTCAGAAATAAAATGTTGGCAACCTTAGACTTCAGCATTCTATGAGGATTGCATTACATCCCATGAATGATTAGACTGAGTTTCTGTCATATATAAGGGATATACAAGGACTAATCACTGTAGTTAGTGATTGGAAGAAGTTCTGATGTCAGTTCAAATTTAAAAAAAAATAATGATAGGGTGCATGGAATCTCAGAGAAATAGTTATACCAGACACTCAGACAGACAGTCCATGAAATCTGACCTTTTTCTAGGGTTGAATTTGGTGTTTGCATGAAGCTTATTTTTAGCTATTTTATTGCTTCAAAAAGCTTCAGGTTTTGTGAACACAGACTTCTCTTTTGTTCTGAAACATTACAAAGGGTTTTGTTAAGAATGCAGTCTCTGGCTCTCCTACTCTCTCTTACAGTCAGAACTACAGACAAATCTCAATGTGAACTTGATGTAGTATCTGCAGCTCCACCAAGATGAGTTGAAAACATATTTTTGTGTCAACAGTTCTGTAGCACCAAAGTAAATATTTTTTCTGTTATCAGAAACAAAGTGCTCTGTTCATCTAGGAAAATTAAATACTTCCAAGGATTTAACCCATTGTAATACATTCTTCACAGATATCACTGCTATTAACCAAAAAGATACAGGCAAGCAGTATGTCCCTTCATTACTGATTTATGCACTGTCACCTATAAGTTTTGGGCATCATAAGAGACAGGAAAACAGAGCAAGGAAGCATGCTTCAGGTATGTTTTCAAGTATAACATCTGTCTGGGAGGTGATACTGATACGAATACTACCATAACAGGACAGTATCCATGTACATCGTCTTGTCGAATACATCCTTACATGAAATGTGAATCGAATTTGTTGGAAAACTAGTTGGAAAGTGCAAAAGTTGTTTATCTGTAGCATGTGGCTTTCACTGACTTCAGAATGTATGACTGAGATGGCACCCAGTGTCTTATTGTTCCCGTAAAGCCACAGGCCTGCCTGGCTTGTCATACTCATAAACGACCCACATGTAAGTAATCACTCAAATCTCCATTTGTATCTGGGGATGGGCTTTCAACTTCAGAGCAGCATACACTGTCACTTCTATAATATACATCAAAACACTATAGTGGTTATTTATCAAATTATGTATAAGTTCAGTAGATTGCTTTACAAATAACACTGGGAACATATCAGCAGAACTGATTACCTCAGCAAAAAGCCCAAATTAATTTTTATTTCCCAAGATACTTCTACAAGACTAATCAAATTCTTGTTAATTCATTTCAGTCATGAAGAAAGCCTGAGAGAATTAGTCCCTGACAAAAGGCATCAGCTCACATTCATGGAATCTGGAGAATTTCTGAATGGAAGAAATATTAAATACTATCATACTTCTATTTACATTCCTCAGGCCAACAGGGAAACAGAGCATTTTAGGCAAGTTGTGAAAGAAGGTTGCAAATTGCTGACCTACAAGGAAAATCCAGAAGCTGGTTACTTGTTGTAGGTTAGTGTCAGAGCTCTGTAACAGTCCAGTTAGTTTTCCTTAAAAACGATTGTATGAGGGATAGAAAGATGAATTATAATATACTGAAGTGTGGTACTTACAAAAAATACCCATCTACAGTGACATCAAATATATTTCTTGTATGATAACGGCTGTAATAAGTTGTGATTTACACACACACACACACACACACGAGAGTATATTTAAAGAGTGGGAACAGAATATCAGAGTGGTTTTCAAATGATCTGCATATTGAAAAACAGCTTCCAAATTGCTTAGATAGCTCTATATATTCATCTGATAAATATAACTTGGGCGTGAATAACACAGAAAAAAAAAACCAAACCCAAAACGATTTTAAGAGAAAGAGGAAAAGCATAGTGTTTTCACCTTTGTTAAAGGCAGAGAAAAGAAAGTAATAGCTACAACCAGCCAGTTTCAGTGATCTTAAAAAGCTGAAGCTATTGTGGGGAATATTTTCTGCTGGCAGAAGGCAGGTGGTGTTAGATGTGCTTGTTCGTCACCTTCTCAGACACCTTTCCAGGAATAAAAAATGCTCTGCTTTTAAGTGACAGTAATAGTCTGTCTTGAGTGCTGTATTTTTTGTGTTCTTCCAGATAGTCCCGGCAAACATCCATTCTCCACACATACTCCCTGAAAATGCCTAGCACTGAAAATACGTTCTTCGTCTGTGGTTTCATTGTAAAACTATTTAAATCTCTCTATCCTGGATATACTTTTCATTAAACAGGTAGTCCATTATTTAAAACTGCTAGAATACAGCAAATATATTTTCATCAACTTTTTACAAGGATAGGGCTGATATAGCTGTATTCCAGTTTGCCAGGGAAAATATATTTTCAATTTCTTGAAAGCTTGAAGCTGAATGTTTTATACGATAAAAAGCAGATAACTGTTTTGATCACAGCAACAGTCACTTTCAGAATCCATGTGCTATTTCAGATTTGTGATGAGTAACACTCACAAATACTATTTAAGATGAAGAGTAAGAGGCTCTTCTTTATAGGATAAAGGAACTGATCACAGCAGCAGCAAGAGGTTTACAAGCAAGAACTGGCTCTAGTTTTAATGCTTTTGGGCTTTGCTTTGGCAGCTTACCAGGCTGTTTGGATCCAAACATTGCATGGTAGCACTATGAATAAGAGATACATTTTCTATCCTACTTATTATTGATAGGATCTGTATGTGCTTTTTAATGCCACCGTACCTTATTAAAAGAATGTAGTGTACATAGTCTAAACATACTTTCAGAGTCTTAATGCTTTTTGGAGGTTGCTGAGCATGTTTAGGTGTTTTAACAATGGGGTCTGGCATGGCACATCTCACTACAAAGAACTGTGACAGATTATTATGAGAAGGTGTTACTTAAAGGATTTTGCCTTTAATTTTACAACTACCTTAAGAAATAAATTATCTTCCTATATGCTTTGATGACAACTTAGGTGCTTAAAAAAATTACCTGTGTTCTGCAGTTTCTGTAAATAATAGACTGCTTGTCCTCTGCCTTCAGGAGAATGTAAGTTCGTCTGGAGCTGACAGAGAATAAGACCATGTATATCTGAACCTGAGTAAATGTAAATTATATCAAAAAAGATGTTAAAACCTCTGTGCAGCTGCAGTCATGGTCAGCCACAACTTTCCTATGTGATTACAGGGTAATGTTATGGAACTTAACACTTAGCAGGTTCGGATTTGACAGCCAGAGGACAAAAGAAGATAAAGTAGGAATTATTTTAAACAACTGTACTTTTCTCTTGTTTGTGAGTTTCAAAAATCTATTTGGATTATGTTCCGTAGGAGTGGGGATATGAAATAATTGGGCTTTACCTTGCACTTAGTATAGTGCATTATTATTAATGTGCTTTACTGATTTGAAAATAATAGCTCCACTAACTCAAATTGTCTTGTTCTAAGATGAAAAATGAAGCAAAAGTCCATTTAATCTTGCAAGATAAAATGGTGTCTGTGGTCCCTGTATGTGGCTCAGTGTACATTTGGCTGGCTATAGCGTAGACCCAACAAAAAGTTTACCTTAATTGACAGACTGTTGAAGACTAAAACAGTTAAGTTATTAGAGGTCAAAATACAAAGGGATAGCTGTGATGGCTTGCATAGACACGCCTCCATCACAGCCATGAGTCAATGTTATCTGTACCTCACAGTCAAAGGAACTGCCAAAATTCTTTTGACTTTTGTTATATATATAACAGAAACCCATCCCTGCACAATGTAAAAGGAAGTTAGTTGTGTCCACAGGGATGTATTGCTTTTATTTTTTTCTTAGTGTGAAATAATTGCTTAAATTAAAAAGGGTAAATTATATTAAAGGGTAGTCAAGCATTGGAACAGGCTGCCCAGAGAGGTGGTGGAGTCACCATCCCTGGAAGCGTTCAAAAAACGGGTAGACGTGGCACTTGGGGACATGGTTTAGTGGGCATGGTGGTGTTGGGTTGATGATTGGGTTGATGATCTTAGAGATCCTTTCCAATCTTAATGATTCCTAATTTTTACTTTCATTAGAAATGATCCAGCCACCAAGCCAGGAGGTGTGGGGGTGCTACTCTACCCTTAATTGGTTTAGTGATGGACTTGGTAATGTTATGTTAATGGTTGGACTGGATGATCTGAAAGGTCTTTTCCAACCTAAATGAGTCTGTGATTCTATGAAATGTAAAATTAAATGCTACTGGCAAACACAGCCGCACTTCTCAAGTGAATCCTCCCAGAAATGTTTCTTGCAGCTGCCTGATAAATAATGGGAGACTACACAAATTGTGAAAGATCATGGTCTCCTCTTCTTTCTCTGTAACAAGAAAAATAGATACATCTCAACTCTGCTGATATATTGACATTAATTTAAATTGTGTTAAATAATATGAGGTGAAACAGCTCCAGTAAGACTATTTTGCTTTTCTCAATATATTCTGGGAAGTTCCTAAAGAATGAAACAATCTACTATTTTAAGTAATTTTTATAAAAACAAAATGGTTATATAACAAATATATTAGACAGATTAGATCTTCGCTATTATGTTTCAGTTATGATAGCTTACAGCTGCAGTAGCTATTAGGCATGCAAGTCTGATGTGAGAATCCTTTAGAAATTCAGCAGCAGCTAGCAATTTTTATTTCATTTTCCAATTAACCATTAGTACTAGTAATACGTTATTAGTTAAACAAACAGCGATGGACAGGAAAATCTAGTAACAAAAGACTTTTTCTTCTCTTAACCTCCTACCACCTGCCCCTCAGATCTTGTTCATTCAGCATTTGCTTTCAGCCTTTCTCAGATTCTAAATCCCTGCATTTTTCCAGATGAATTTAAGCCTACTAGCAATAACTTGTACTTAGTTACCTTTGGTAGGTCTCACAGACTGCTAGCAGAGTGCCAGCAAACAACAGAAAACAACTCCATGCACACAGAGTGAAGAAAGGGGGATCTTTGTCAGAAAAATATATAGCATATGCTTCCTACATCCGTTGGAGAAAGTTACTTAAAAGCACTGTTCTGTGCAACAGAACAGTGCACTTAGATCTGAGTAATCCCAGAAATGTCTGCTCCAGTTCTGGGGTATGCACTAAGGCTCAGGCTCAACACTATATCATCCTTTTTTAACTAAAACTCATTTTTGTTTTGGCACTAGTGATGGTGTTATTCTGCTTTCTGGTAATTGTCCTCTGAGGAGAGACTCAGACAGTCTCTGTGTGTTTATTAATGTAACATTTAAATGACATAAAAGTGTTAACAAACAGAGCTTTCACAAGTAATTTGAATGTCTTGTTCTAAGCACGGAACAGATGATTTCTGCTTTTATCCCACAGTCCACGTGAACCATGGAAAGGCTTCAAAAAATGTAAAGCACAAATGCAAAGCACACAGTCATAAAAGAGGAATAAAATGTACCAATTTTCTAGCTGGAATGAGTCTTTAACATAAAGGTCTACTTATAGTATGTCCAATACAAAACTACAAATTTAATAAATTGCAGAGTATGTTATTTTCTTTCTAGAGCAAAACTATTATTTACATATGTAGTTGCATCACAGCCAGCCTATCCTCCCTAAATCACAACAGGCAAGTGCTATGGAAAATCTACCTATTTAAATCCTACAATTAGAAAATAAAAGGACTGACTCAGTTTTTCTGTCCATCTTCCTTGTTAGTGGGTCTTTTCCTGAAGTTCAGTCTACATCTTCCCCTTTCAGATGCATCCTGTTACTTATAGTTATGCCTTTATCTATGGCACTAGGGATTCCATGGTATTCTTGAGATGCACATGCTTCAGCTATTTACAGACCCTTCCTGTATTTGCCGTGTATTTAATACTTCATATCTTTTGTCACAAGTCAAGATTTAAGTTCTCAAGACATTTTTATCTCTGTTTTCCCCCTTTGGTTTCCTAGTAGCTTTCATCCTGTGTATGTGTTGAATCAATTTCCTGATTTCAAAGGCAGTTATAGTAGCTATACTGAGAAAAGATAAACCTACTTGCTTTATGGTGTGCTGCCTTCATATGTGAGGACAAACACATCCTTGGTGTATTTGATTTTTTCTGGTCAAATACCTATCCAGCATAATGACAAGGTTCATCATCAGGGAAGTCGCAAGAGAATGAAGAAGGGCTTATGAAAATAGAATGCTGGGCATGGAGAATAGACCTAATGAAAAAACAAGCTGTTGATCTGACAGGGTCTCTAGTACTTTTTGCTAACTGTCCAAAACAAGGGCCTGTTCCTGAAAGCATTAACATCAGTGTAGCCGAAATCAAAGGAACATAGTAGTGAGTAGCACATTTAATAGTGCTTTTCAGCCTTTGGCATGACAAACCATTGTGCATCCACTCCAAAAAATTCAACAGAAGCACATGCGTGGGATTAAGCTGGCATGTAATTACATGTTTTTCCACTACGTAGCGACAGTACAGCTAGTATTGTATATTGTTCTATATTTGTAAAACTTGCTGGCTAGGACTTTCAAAAGCACCCAGCATTGGCTTTACTCTGTTGCTCTTGAAGTTAGGATAACTTTTACTGGGTACTTCTCAAAATCCATCCCACTGGGTTCATCTAGGTTTGACTACTAGTGTTAACAGTAATACAGTGGTCTTTTTGTAAAGCCAATGTGAAGCATATGGCTGGCACTAAAATGAGGCCAGTGTTAAAAATCCATCCCTAAATCTTAATTCACCCCCACTCTGAGATAATAAAATTATTACACAACTTATCTTTAGACAATATTTTAGAGTGGGACTAACATGAAATGGCAAACAGGCACAGTTTCTTTTCTTTTTTGTCCACTGCTAAAGTTGGAGCACAGTATTGCTGGTAGAGTTGTAAGTGGCTGAAAAGAGCAGAACAGCTACACCAACACTGCATGTTCCAAGTGCCATGTGGTAAGTGTTATTTAAGTTACGCAGAGTGCCAGACAGAAGTAAGTCAGACAACAGCTGTACAAGGTTTTTAAGGCCTCACCATGAAAGAAAGGTGCCCTAACAAAACAAAACCAAACAAAACCAAAAACCTTCCAGTTAAAATAACCACAGAATCATAGGAGTTAGATCATCTTTTCCACTACCATGTCATTCTTTGCTCCAGTCTAGTTCTAAATGCCTCAAGCAAAAGAGTTTCCCTTAAGAAACTATTACATTAGTAGATTTCTCAGGTGTTTAGATTCAGTTCTCTTTTCAATGCATTTTGTTACACAGTTGCTGCAGGTTCTTTCTTTCATTGTTTGCACCATTCATTTCTTTTGTCATTTACACCATTCCAGATCTTTCAGAGGAGTATCATATTCTCATCCTACCCCTATAGTTTATGGTTTCTCTAAGTCTATCCATACCTTCTACTTTAATCCTCCCCCAGTACGGGATGCACCTAATAACTGACTTGTCGATGCAGTCACCTGTCCAACTTCTTGCTCTGTGATTAAGAAAGTAGTAGCTATGCATAATTTTCAAAGGATAATCTGTCTTGCACCATAATATAGTGAGTTATCAATTTTGCATGTCAAGTTGTTAAAGCAGCTCTGAGTACATAACCCCTTTTAAAATAAGTTAAGATAGTACTCATCATAGTGTTTATTCACATCGGTAAAATCAATCTAGTAGGGTTTTTAGCAAAATCTTCCTCGTGCTTGAGATCTCCATGGAGACTGCACGGGTTGACTGCCTGCTCTCTGCATCCTGTAGGTGTTACTGCACACCCTTGTGGTGGCAAGGGTTAGAAAAAGAGGTGGTGGTAGAGAAAGCCACAGATCAATGACACATATCTAAAGAAAAAATTCCGTAACAATTTGGTTTTTAAAGATGTTTACGTAGTTCAGTTTCATAGTATCAATTTTTTGATCATTGATATATCAACAACTCTCAATCAACTTCTTATATACCTGAAAGTAACAGTCAAATGTTGAATTGAATGTTTTTTCAATGAGGTGACTTTTGAGGTTACTATCTATCTGCTACATATCAGCTGTGCTTAGGTAAACAATGAGGAAAAATTATCACTTTCTGATGCATGTTTAGGTATGTTCACAGTGGAACACATACAATTTTTAATACCCGATTAATGAATAAATGTAGACCTTCTTTTAGTCCACTGTCCATCACTAAACTCACTTTGAAGTGAAATTTCAGAACTAGGTTTCCAAATTTTGAAGAGTTTATCAGACACCTAATCACCACCTGCCCATGATGGCAATAATGTTGAGAAACCAAGCTATAATGCATCCACTTATACCCTTCCCACACTTTCCATATAGAAAAATTGACTGCAAGCTAAAAAGCTAACCTGTTGGAATCTCTTCCATTCTTACAACCTCTGCACTCTTATACAAACACTCTGTCTTTTTCTCCCCCTCCGTAAAAATGAATTGTAACATATGTACTCCACAGTTGTATATTTAAAAAGAAGTCTGGCAACGCAAGCAGGGAAAATAAGGGCAGTGGTTTCTGAGCAGCAGTTGCAACAACAGGTTATTTTGAATACGTTGTGAAAACAGAAGCTTCATCAAACCTGATCAAAACCTTCACGCTGGCTCAAGGACATCAGGGTTTCCATATCCTCTGGAGCAGTGTAACACAAACAATGACTTACTGATGCCATAAAGAAGGGTGTTAATTTTAGCAGTAGTGCAGCTACACTACATTTTAACAAGCCCAGACTAAGAAAACTATGCGTAAGCCAGTCTTAACACAGAAGACTTCACAAAAATATAATGAAGGTGAAAACTCAAACATTTCATAGTTCAGATACCTGTCAAGTTTAGAGAGGAGCCCAGAAGGCCACAGGACTCACCATCCCTATGCAAACTGACTGATGCTTTACTGACAATGAGGGCTACAGATGGGATATCAGCCTTAGCAGTGTGTCTATTCAATATTTTTACCTACAATGTTTCTGGAAAGCTAGGATGCTGACTTCTGTGGAGTTATCAGATTTTTCTGTGGCAAGATAACATATGTGTGCGCTCAGATTTTTTATTTCTGAAGGAAATAATTCCTTTAAGGACGATACATATAACTGCTTCCTGAAACCTCAAGTCATAAACACAAATGTCCACCATACAATTTGGTGAAGTATCACATCACCTTTCACTTGCCCTAGTAGAAAGAACTTTAACAAGTGTATATTAAAAAACTAGATTTCAAATTCTATGAAATCTTTGCAGAATAAACACAAATGACTCAAAATATTAGTGACAATTTTTATTTTGTGATAAAATAATACCATATACATCAAAGGGAGGAACTTGATTCCTCCACTTACCTTTTGGATTACTTGCTTTTGTAAGACATTTTGAGATGTAGATTACATGTTTGTTTGGTTTTTTTAGCTAGAGAATGGACTGCTGCAGTCGAGGCAACTTCAGGAAGGATAGCATCTTTTTCTATTTATGAATACAGCAGTAACTGGTTGAATTTCAAATAAAGGAAAGAAAGAGCCTGTTAGGACATTTTAAACTACAAAAGCCTAGGTTTCTAAATTATTAAATTATTCCCCTATACACAGGTATTACAGAAAAATAGATGATTACTGCTCTACCAATCTGATGGATAAAGTAGGCACAGTAATATAGCATGTGGCCCCTCACTAAATAATAATAAAAACTTTCCATTTTCCCAGATCTATTTTGAAGAGATTTTGGCATGAAGTCGCAGACATTATTTGCTTTGGTTTTGTTCAGATATCAGGGATTTATAATATTCATTCAGAGACAGTACTACAGGATATATGGGAAAAAGATTTGGGTCATTCATTAAATGCAAGACTTTTGGCAGCACCTGTGGCAAAGTATTTATAAACCATCATAAGAAATAAAACTGTAACTAATTCAGACTAATATTCTTCATAGAGCTTCTCCCCCGCCCCGCTTTATCAGGTTGGTTTAGAGATAGATGCCACATGTGGGAAACACAGAAAATACACAGTTGCCTTAATTATAATGAGATATCAGGGCTTCAGTTGAATAATATCAGTACTCATACTTTTCCATACCTTCATTCTTGGGAAGGATTGGAATGTACATTCATACAACCTGAGGCAGCCTACTAGATTCATTGACCATTAATTGAAATGACTTTATTTTCAATTTCTCATTTTAGAGCTATATGAAGGAGAATTGAACAGACTCAAACCGTAAAACAAGTAAGAAGTAGATAGGATTGGATTTCTAAATGGACCAAAAAAGTCTTTTAGGACAGGAGAGGTGACTTTTCTCCAGTGAACAATTTTTACCACTCCTGAATGCTGACAAGTGATCCTTTCTAAATAAGTGTCATGGCTCTGTGTTTTCATGAGATAATTCATACAGTATATATCACAGACCATACCACTGTTACAGTCTATTATTTTGTCCACTTTCAATAGAACTCATAACAATAAGGCACGACCACGGCATCAATGTGAATGAGAGAACAGACATAGAATCATAGAATCATTTATGTTTGGTTTTAAATGGATATTTTTTATCAAAGCATAAAGGACAGATAAAAGCCACTGATACATTAGCCACTAATGTTTTCATCAAAGATTTTATGGTTTATCTGTTGAGATCCAGTGACATTCACAGATGCTGAGGACACCTCATGCAGTTAAACTGCCAGAACATGAGAAATATGAACCAAGCTGGAACAAAAAGAATACTTTAATGGTTTCAGAGAGGTGCAAATATTGTCTGTGCCAGCAAATGCTGTCATGAAGTCAGAGAACTATGTCCTGTCCTTCCATTTCAATAAGAAAAACAAGTTATCTGTGTTCCCTTTAACTGTCCTTGATTAAAATAGGAAGTATTGACTTCTTTAAGAAAACCTGCTTATAAAGTTTAAGAAAACTTTCAACTTAGGCAAAACTTTTAATTCTGCAAACCTGCCTACTTCTTACTGAGCTACAGCACAAGAATTTCAGCCTTACTTAGGGAAACAGAGGTATAATTGCTGATCCTAACTGGGAATGTTAACATTTAAGTGGTACCAAAGAAACTCGTAGTACTTTCTCCTTTTTTCCTTTAGAGTGTGAAAATATTGAAATCATAATTTGCCTTTTTCTTTTCAGACAGAACAAAGTCATTCCATTAAATTCCTCAAAATCAAATGCTACTGACATAAAAACAACTTCCAAGAGGAAGAATTAAAAAAGATGACCAATATGTACTCCAGCCAACCTACACAGTATTCATTAGCAGTGCTAGAGCTGTCAGTAGGTCAGAACAGTTAGTGGAACAGTTTGCCGAAGAGCCAGATGCTGCTGTTGGAAAGATACCAGCAGCGCCTCATCTGTACGGCTCTAGGCATTGAAAAAGGAGTCAGGGCAGCAAATAAAGAAAAAAAGCTGCCTAGACCTTCGATCCTGTTCAGAGCTGTAATTCAAATGAAAACACTAGTTAGATAAAGCAGAGTAGTTTTCTTTTTTTCTGTGGACTTAAAGGATATTCCACATGGATTAAAAGATAGAGATTTGTTTCTTCTTCTTTGTTCACCAAAGGTAGCGGGAAATTTAGCAGCTGCAACTTAGTTTCTCTGAGTATGCCAACATATTCCCAGCTCTTGCAAAATAAACCCTGTCAAAGTTCTGACTCAATACATAGTTCAGCAATGATATTAAGCCAAAGAAGCCACAGTCAACACCAAGAAATTGTACCTTGGAGTTCTTTTTTACACAAAAAGGTTAAATCAAAGACTGTTTGCTACAAGGTCTGCTTCATTTGCCTCTCTGGGTCATCCTGATGGATCTCTTTATATTTAAAGGAAGTGGCGGATCCATTTAGGGGTTATTTCAGGAAACAGGTTAGGGGAAGAAAAAAAAAAACCACCACACAACATTTAAAAGAACCAGCAACAACAGGTGAAATGTTTCATCAAACATTATATTCCATGGCATAAGGCAGAAACTTGAAATAACACCAGAAGTACAGAACTGTTCTAATCAAATTTAGAAATAGCATCTGCTCAAAGTAGCTTTCAGATGAAGAATTACTGTATTTAGGTAAGGTCTGATGTGGTGATATCACAAAGGCTTATGCCAGATTTTCAGAGAACAATGAGGGGATGGCTGAGCTGTAACTCCGAACACTGGCAGGCTCTGTATTTGTGGGGCAAATAGTGTCGAGTTTTGTCTCTGGTGGCACATTGCACAGTACCCACTTACAGTGTGCTGTCAGTATCCTCTACTTCTGATGCACAAAGACAAGAATTCATATAGGAAATGAAAGCAATGAAGCATGAATTGTACAGTTTATGACTGTAGTATTTGAAAGAGCCTGGCTGCTACAGCAAAATAGTGAGGGCCAGGATCTCCCTATTTGCGTCATTAGCATGGAGCTTACCCAGCAATGGCTTGAGTGAGTGGTCATTAATGCCTGTTGTCCTTTCCCTCTTGCTTTTTAATGCTGTGTGTCCCCTCCTTGCCTTGCTAAGGACGTGTCCTTCAAAACTGGGGAGGGAATCTCTTCCAGTTTTATTATCTGCTGCTATTCAGGCTCTCTGAGAAACTCAAGAAGAAGTCCTGGTGTGTCAGAAGACTGGCGTAAGAACTGCAAGTGCTTTTTTTCCTTTGCAACATTTGAATCACGCAGATAGTGGAAAACTTGGTCGTAGCTATAGCCCAGTTTATTGACAGTTGCTTTCTGACCTTTTTGAGAGTATGTGCATTTCTCAGGAGGCCTGGTCACTCTCTTCCCACATCAAGCTATGTTTTGCTGCGTGCTCCATGTTTCCTGCCTAGCTGCAAACTCCATCCAGGGACAGGGGAGATAACTAACTAACATCTCTTACACAGATAGGAAGGCAATGTGAAACTACCTCACAGAGCCTACACAGAGACAATTTATGCAAAACAGCAGGCACATGATGATGTGTTCCTATGTCCACTATGCTGCAGGCCCCTGTGCATACCCCACCATATTACTGGTTGCAGCAAGAATAGTACTTGCATCCATGATTTCAGATGGGGACATTAAAAGTGAGAGGAGGAAGGCACAAGGTCGGAGAAGCTGAATGCGTGGTACATTTTGGGTGGGTGGCACACATGTTTGCATATTGACAGAAGAGAGAACTAATCATTTGGAGAAATGTAGCATGTACTGGATTGCACAGCTTAAACAGGCCAATGGAATGGGGCTTCAGGAAAATGAAAATTTTCAAAATTGCCTTTTCTAATACAATTTAGGATTGTCTGTCTTCTGGGTTTGATAACTCAATCAGCTCTGCTAATCTAGTGTTATATAGAAAGGGAAGCAGAGGAATAATCCCACTTCCTTGCTGTAGTTTTTCGTCAGAATTCCTTTCCTTTGAAAGAACTCTTCTGAAATTTCTTTACTGCATCATCCTGACAAGACTTCAAACTCTGCTTCCTCTTTTGACAGAGAGGGGTCCTACTGTGCAGTGAGTAATAGGCCAGTGCAATTTAATCAAGAGGAGAAACTGCAATGTTTATTCATTTCTCAAATTCTTTAAAATTAAAAATCTTGCTGGAGCTCTCTGAGTCTATAATCTGTTCAGCTGCCCTGCCTGGGCTCTATGGCTAGGTGATACTCACTGGCCTTCCTTCTGCACCATACAGTAATTGACACAGCATGCAAGAGCATTCAGGAAGGCTCTTGCACGCCCTGAACAGTGCCTGCATACAAAAAGGCACAATGCGTCAAGCTTTATTTATATTTTCTTCTTGTAGCAGTTGACACTTAAGATATATGAAACTATTTGAGAAACAGCAAAAGACATAGCCTGTCTCCATTTTCAGTCTTTTGTTTTTCATGTGTGTTTTTAAATTGCTCTTCAATGTGTGAGGGTACAAGCCTGGAGATCAGGGCAAGAGGCACAGCTGCCCCCCTGGCTCCAGGTTGGCCAGGGTGATAGGCAGCAGCTGGGTAACAGGCCAGGCAGGTGGATGCCATTAGCCTGGAAAGGAGCAATGAAACACTAACCTCCTCACAGATCAGAAGTGCCAAAAAAGAAAAAGAAAAAAGGTTGTCAGGGTGGGTTTGTGTGGGCTTTTAAAACTTAAATTATGCTGCTGTTTTATTTTAGGGTTTTGTCTATTATATGTTTAGGGTAATGGTAAGATTCAAAAACTATGGACATATGTACTGTTTTAAGTGGTGTGCAGGGAGGGTAGCAAGCGAAGAGAAAACACATGTGAACAAAAATCAAACTAGCTGTGAGTTTTTTGCTTTTATGAGACATTGGTCTACAGTCCTGTATTATGAGACTGGTTGGAATCTATGTATCTTAGACTATTGTTGCTTCCTGTATAGGCGATTAATTGCTTTAGCTTTACCTTTCTGTCCACAGCTCCAGCTGTGTGAGAGGCTGGAACTGTAGTAAGCAGCCAAATTCTCATGCCCATTTCTCTGAACAGGTTGACTACCAATAAAAAGTGACTTACTGGGTGTGGTATACCAGTAGCAAGGCAAGTTCAGTTCAGCTTTTCCTGGGGAATGCTTTAAGTTCTTCAGTTCCTTACCTCTTCCCTATGCCCAGCCTCCCTGGCTTTCCAAATAAGAAGATATTTATAGGCTTCTGTAGTGAATGTGTAGGTAGATTAACCATCTTCTCAAGATGGTAGATAAAGGATGACCTTCGATTTTAAAGCACGTGTAGGAAAAACACTGTGCTATTACCTCTCGGGTCTTGTTGAAATATTAACTGCCCACTCTCCTTTTCTTATTAGAAAGTAGCTAAACTTGAAAATAAGGCAAGTTAGTTCTCAAATACTTGATCTCACATCTCTTTTTTTCTTCAAACTGAGGTACCTTTACATATAAAATTCAACATCTACTTTCTTCTTCTGCACGGTTTGTTCCACAAAGCCATTTTATTAAACTGTTTCTTTAACTGAAGAAGAAATCATGTCAAGCTTGATCATGTATAACAAGAGGCTTACATAAGTCTACTGAAATTAAACACAGGTTCTTCTAAAGCACAGCGGCAGAGCCCCTTTAGCAGTGCCACCTTTGTCATACCTGAACTAGAAATTTAAAATGAAAAACATGTGGAAAGCCTTTTAAGTTCTCTTCAAATGCCTCAATGCCCTCTACATCCAGGAGTGGCAAAATAAAACATTACTGGCTTTCTGAAATACATTTTCAAGTGAGGGAATATCACAAGAAATGTTGTGTAACACTTTTCCATCAAACAATGATTTCCCCATGGAGTATTTTATTTCATTATGTACTGTGTAATCCCCATTGGTAGCTGGAAGCTAACATTTTCTTTTCTCCATCGCTTTTTTTGACAGCTTACCATCTCTGAAAGCTAACAGTTGCAGCCGATGGTGATAAACTCTCAAAATTTGACGGTTGTGTTTGTTTTTCAGTAGTGACTTCACACACACACATCCGGTATTGTAATATCCCAGTACACTCACAGTGTTTACAGAAAACCATCAAACAGAAAATGGGCTATTCGTCTTTTGGCTATGTAGTAACAGAGCTTCTGAGATTTATCAAATCCTTCACTTTTTAAGCAGTAGATCCCATGTAAACTGTGAGGGAAATCTCTTTTGGTGGAGGAACATTTGTATAGGTATGAGAGACACTTACATGTAAATGCTACACTTCTTACTAGAGAGCTGCTTTCCACTCAGTTTGTGCTATAAAACATTTATTCAGCTTTTCCTCTAACTCTGTGAGCGGGCCATTTTTCTTACAAGGTCTCAACTGCCTTCTGTATTCTCTGCAGTCCAAACCATGTCAGAAGTACAGCACAGTTAATCTCTGCAAAGGCCAGAATCTTCTTCTACCTACAGACCACTAAGTCTGGACAAAAAACTCTGGGGAACTCTGGTAGGCTTCCAAAAAGAAGCCTTTTCTTTTTTCTTCTTCCTGTCCCTCCCTAAAGTCTTTAAGGCCTGTCACAAAGAGCCATGTGGTTCTAAGTGGTACCTTACAAGGACTTCTCACTCACTCTGCAATAAAGAAAACATTTTCTGTTTAAATAGCTTTTAATGAATTACTTTCAATTACTTCCTTGCAACTGCAAAAACAGAATCGTGGTGCAATGTCAAGTTTTAATAAGCAAAGTTTTTAAAGACTAATACAGCTATGAGTTTATGTCAGGCATGCAATTCAGCAAAATGTATGATTAGGCGCAATAGGAGTTTTCTTGCTGTCAGCTTTAGCTTTTTAGACAGCTGTCAGTCTGGATTAAAAATGTGGCTTTCTTCATAACTGGAAATGGTAGTGTCTAAATATTTGTTTTCTAAGGTTCTTTGAATCAGCATTAAGAATCGTCTTGTGAGACAAAAGAGTGAAATGAGAGGTTATCACTTATTAAAGTGGACTTTATAAGCAACCAGCCATCTTTCTCTTAAAAAAACTCTTAAAAAAAGATACATCATGTATTTGTTACGGGCGAAGAAGCTGTAGGTTGTGTAGGGTTTCCTAGCTTCCCTACTTCTTCGCACAAATAATTCTCCCAAGCCTTCTAAGCTTTGCTTTCTATGAAAATCTTAAATAACATATTAAAGGACTTCTAGGGCTCCATAAAAATAAAATAAAAGAAGCATAAGGTATTATAGATGGAAGCAATATGAACTGGTATCACTAGCTTCTGTTCATGCTCCCAAGCCATATTTACTTTGAGGTGTTGTTTTAAACCTTGCATATGCGTCTCTATGCTAGTGTTTGACGATACCATAAAATAAAAACCATCATCACAACAACATGGAGGAATGCCTTAGATGACAAAAAAAGAAAGAATCACACCTAAAATCTGTAACTTTTGCATAAAAGAGCACTTCGTATCTCAGAAGTGACAGTGCTACAAAGTCACACAAAAAACCTTAGGCTTAAAATGGAGAGTGGGTGAGGTGTCACTGAGTTGAGTGGAATGTGAGAGGACTATTCCCAAAAATTGATTCCACTGTTGTTGAGGACAATAAAAATCAAAGTATCCCCACTGAAGTAAATATCAATATAATCTCCAAATGAAATCAGAATTCAGTCTCTTCCCTACATGCAGAAGCAAGAAAGGTGTTTTGGTTGATTTTGTTTTCCCTTTTTTGGCTACAGTTTCCCAAACAAAAAGAGCTGCTGTTCTGTCCCCTTTAACAAAATGAGAACTGTAGCTAAGTGGTGAACTGCATTTTCTGGAGTTTTAGAGGTTGGAGTTTTTTGGTCATTGAACACAATTAAAATAAAAACCAGAATTTATCCAGTCGTATGTACTGGATTCCCCCGACAAGTTTGACATAATTGTATAAATAAAATCTACCACTATTGTGCCTAAGGAAAACATTTCTATTCACAAGAAAGACAAAAAGCCATATATGGCAACAGTGCTATAATAGAACACCCTATTCTTAAAATGGGCATTTCTAGCAGTAGAAAAACATTACCAGCCCACAAACTGTTTTCCTTATCTTCCTAGCATATATGCAACATTGTGTGATAATCAATATTATCTTAGGTTTTTAAGAATGGAATGCTTCTTGCCCACTTGCAAGAACTCTTAGTATTGGTAGAGTTTCTATTGTTTAGAAAGCTGTAGGTGGTGTAAAATGTGAATGGATTTAGTTGACCCAAAAGTTGAAGGGTGTCCTGGTTTCGGCTGGGATAGAGTTAATTTTCTTCCTAGCAGCAGGCATAGTGCTGTGTTTTGGATTTAGTAGGAGAAGAATGTTGATAACACGCTGATGTTTTTAGTTGTTGCTGAGTACTGCTTATGCTAGTCAAGGACTTTTTCAGCTTCCCATGCTCTGCCAGGCGCACAAGAAACTGGGAGGGGGCACAGCCAGAATAGTTGATCCAAACTGACCAAAGGGCTATTCCATACCATATGACGTCATGCTCAGTATATAAACTGGGGGGGGTTGGCCGGGGAGCAGCGACCGCTGCTCGGGAACTGTCTGGGTATCGGTTGTCGGGTGGTGAGCAATTGCATTGTGCATCACTTGCTTTGTATATTATTATTACTGTTATTATTATTATATTGTTGTTATTATTATTTTACTTTATTTTATTTTAATTATTAAACTATTCTTATCTCAACCCAGGAGTGTTTCTCACTCTTACTCCTCCGATTCTCTCCCCCATCCCATCGGGGTAGGGGGAGGGAGCGAGCGGCTGCGTGGTACTGAGTTGCTGGCTGGGACTAAACCACGACAGTCCTTTTTGGCGCCCAACGTGGGGCTCGAAGGGTTTGAGATAAGAACAGATTAACTAGAGTGTATTAAGGAGTCTGTTAACAGTTGCCGGTCATGATATTAGTTCATCTGATCTGTACCATGTTCTTTTCTTGGCTGTGCATGTTAAAGCTTGGTGTTGGTCTGTGCATTGCGCTATGCTCTGTAGTGATTAAGGATGTTTTGATTGGGAGGTTCCTTATCAAAATCCTGACCTTGAGCATGGTTTTGTATCTGGGTTTTATACACAAGTCATTACTGTACTTCGGGTACCACCTCATGGAGAGAGTTAGCAATTATACCTTTCCCTCGGAGACGTCTGTTGTGGAGGAACTACAGAATGGCACCTTCATTACCTTATTCTATAATGCTTCCTCCCTCATTACAGAAAGTTTTCAGTATTTTGAACATCCCTGGGCAGTTAAGATACTTCTATTGATACTTCTTGGGAATATTGTTTTGGTTTTGACAAAGGTTAGTAAGCAATTTAAGAATATCATCCAGAGATCTGCCCCAAGGCTGGAGAGTTATGAGTGGCAGGGTGTGTGGGATCGTATGCGCAAGTACCTAGGGCAGTGGGGACCTCCAGTGTTTTGGAACTTCACCCCTGAACAAGTGCAGAATCCTGAAGAACTAGTAAAGTATTTGGAAGAAGTATGTTCTCACCCTGGCAACTCCAAAGAGACACAACTCATTGCAACATGCTGGGGACTGGCCCATGCTTATAGAGCCCTGTTCAACACTATTCAGTACCCTCAAGGGAAAGAGAGGGTCTCTGGATCTGATGACAAAACAACAGGCACTGTGGCTACTCCAACCACAGCCACAAGCACTGCAGCTACTCCAACACCCACCACAGGCACTGCGGCTACTCCAACACCCACCACAGGTACTGCAGCCACTCCAACCCCAGTGGCAGGCACTGCAGCTAAACCAGAGAACCAACCTGCGCCGGTATCAGTTGCCCCTAT
Source organism: Pelecanus crispus (assembly GCF_030463565.1). Classification (NCBI taxonomy): domain Eukaryota; kingdom Metazoa; phylum Chordata; class Aves; order Pelecaniformes; family Pelecanidae; genus Pelecanus; species Pelecanus crispus. The sequence goes on from NC_134676.1 coordinate 51,944,530, forward strand.
ACAGAAGAAAAAATACACAAGGAAATCAGTTCGTTTAGTAAGGGATGAAGATGAACCAGGGCCATCACGAGAACCAGAGGAGGAAGAACCCATAAATGAGATGGTGACCACCCGATCCCTATCCCTGAGTGAGCTGCGAGATATGCGAAAAGATTTTGGTCGTCATCCAGGCGAGCACATCATCACCTGGCTGCTCCGATGCTGGGATAACGGGGCCAGTAGCCTGGATTTAGAGGGTAGGGAAGCCAAGCAGCTGGGATCCCTTTCCAGGGAAGGGGGCATTGACAAAGCAATTGGAAAAGGGGCAAAACCGCTCAGCCTCTGGAGGCGACTTCTGTCAAGCGTGAAGGAAAGGTATCCCTTCAAGGAGGATGTTTTATACCGCCCAAGCAAATGGACCACCGTAGAGAAGGGTATCCAGTACCTGAGGGAATTAGGCGTGCTGGAGGTGATTTACAGTGACCTGAATGATGAACAGTTAACCAAAGACCCAGATGAAGTCAGGTGCACACAATCCATGTGGCGGAAGGTGGTACGGAGCGCACCAGCATCGTATTCCAACTCGTTGGCAATACTAGCCTGGAAAGACGACGAGGCACCAACGGTGGATGAAGTGGCTAGACAACTCCGGGACTACGAAGAAAAGCTCTCTTCCTCCCTACGGGCCTGTGTCTCGGCTGTGGAAAAACTGTCTGAAAAAATATGCCAAGAGTTCCAACAACTCAGAGAGGATCTGTCCTACTCCCCACCTGCACGGACCAGTGTCTCAGCCATTAGGAGTCAACGTCCCTATGCTCAAGAGAGAGGATATAGAGGATACACACCACGGGGCACCCTGTGGTTTTACCTGCGTGATTATGGAGAGGACATGAGAAAGTGGGATGGAAAACCCACCTCAACCTTAGAGGCACGGGTGCGTGAGTTGCAAGGAAAAACTATTAGGAAAGGCGGTTCTCCCAGGAAGATTGCAGCTCCAGTTTCCAGTGAGCAGTTCCCCAGACAGAGTAAGAGGGCTAATTTTACTTCCGACCTTGATCAGGGGACTTTTGATTCACATTTACAGGAAGTAAACAGCGAATACTGTGACCAGTGTTAGAGGGGCCCTGCCTCCAGCCAGGTGGAGGAAAGGGACAACCGGGTTTACTGGACTGTGTGGATTCGATGGCCTGGAACGTCAGACCCACAGGAGTATAAGGCTCTAGTGGACACTGGTGCACAGTGCACGCTAATGCCATCAAACTATAGAGGGGCAGAACCCATTTGTATTTCTGGAGTGACAGGGGGATCCCAACAGCTAACTGTACTGGAAGCTGAAGTGAGCCTAACTGGGAATGAGTGGCAAAAGCACCCCATTGTGACTGGCCCAGATGCTCCGTGCATCCTTGGCATAGACTACCTCAGGAGAGGGTATTTCAAGGACCCAAAAGGGTACCGGTGGGCTTTTGGTATAGCTGCTTTGGAGACAGAGGAAATTAAACAGTTGTCCACCTTGCCCGGTCTCTCAGAGGACCCTTCGATTGTAGGGTTGCTGAAGGTTGAGGAACAACAGGTGCCGATTGCTACCACAACTGTGCACAGGCGGCAATATCGCACCAACCGAGACTCCCTGATTCCCATCCATAACCTGATTCGTCGACTGGAGAGCCAGGGAGTGATCAGCAAGACTCGCTCACCCTTTAACAGTCCCATATGGCCAGTGCGAAAGTCTAATGGGGAGTGGAGACTAACAGTGGACTATCGTGGCCTGAACGAAGTTACACCGCCGCTGAGTGCTGCCGTGCCAGACATGCTAGAACTTCAATATGAACTGGAGTCAAAGGCAGCTAAGTGGTATGCCACAATTGATATTGCTAATGCATTTTTCTCCATCCCTTTGGCAGCAGAGTGCAGACCCCAGTTTGCTTTTACCTGGAGGGGTGTTCAGTACACCTGGAACCGACTGCCCCAGGGGTGGAAGCACAGCCCCACCATTTGCCATGGACTGATCCAGACAGCACTGGAACAGGGTGAAGCTCCAGAACATCTGCAGTACATTGATGACATCATTGTGTGGGGCAACACAGCAGAAGACGTTTTTGAGAAGGGAAAGAAAATAGTCCAAATCCTTCTGAAGGCTGGTTTTGCCATAAAACAGAGTAAGGTCAAGGGGCCTGCACAGGAGATCCAGTTTTTAGGAATAAAATGGCAAGATGGACGTCGTCAGATCCCAATGGATGTGATCAACAAAATAACAGCTATGTCCCCACCAACTAGCAAAAAGGAAACACAAGCTTTCTTAGGCGTTGTGGGGTTTTGGAGAATGCATATTCCAAATTACAGCCAGATCGTAAGCCCTCTCTATCAAGTGACCCGGAAGAAGAACGAATTCAAATGGGGCCCTGAGCAACAACAAGCCTTTGAACAAATTAAACGTGAGATAGTTCATGCAGTAGCCCTTGGGCCAGTCCGGGCAGGGCAGGATATTAAAAATGTGCTCTACACTGCAGCCGGGGAGAATGGCCCTACCTGGAGCCTCTGGCAGAAAGCACCAGGGGAGACTCGAGGTCGACCCCTAGGGTTTTGGAGTCGGGGATACAGAGGATCCGAAGCCCGCTATACTCCAACTGAGAAAGAGATACTGGCAGCATATGAAGGGGTTCGAGCTGCTTCAGAAGTGGTTGGTACTGAAGCACAGCTCCTGCTGGCACCCCGACTGCCGGTGTTGGGCTGGATGTTCAAAGGGAGGGTCCCCTCTACACATCATGCAACTGATGCTACATGGAGTAAGTGGGTTGCATTGATCACACAACGGGCTTGAATAGGAAACCCCAGTCGCCCAGGAATCTTGGAAGTGATCATGGACTGGCCAGAAGGGAAAAACCTTAGAATATCACCAGAGGAGGAGGTGACACGTGCTGAAGAGGCCCCACTGTATAATAAATTGCCAGAAAATGAAAAGCAATATGCCCTGTTCACTGATGGGTCCTGTCGTCTTGTGGGAAAGCATCGGAGGTGGAAAGCTGCTGTATGGAGTCCTATACGACAAGTCGCAGAAACTGCTGAAGGAGAAGGGGAGTCGAGTCAGTTTGCAGAGGTGAAAGCCATTCAGCTGGCTTTAGATATTGCTGAAAGAGAAAAGTGGCCAGTCCTTTATCTCTATACTGACTCATGGATGGTGGCAAATGCCCTGTGGGGGTGGCTGCAGCAATGGAAGCAGAGCAACTGGCAGCGCAGAGGCAAACCAATCTGGGCTGCCGCATTGTGGCAAGATATTGCTGCCCGGGTAGAGAACCTGGTTGTAAAAGTTCGTCATGTAGATGCTCATGTACCTAAGAGTCGGGCCACTGAAGAACATCAAAACAACCAGCAAGTAGATCAGGCTGCTAAGATTGAAGTGGCTCAGGTGGATTTGGACTGGCAACATAAGGGTGAATTATTTATAGCTCGGTGGGCCCATGACGCCTCAGGCCATCAAGGAAGGGATGCAACATATAAATGGGCTCGTGATCGAGGGGTGGACTTAACTATGGACAGTATTGCACAGGTTATTCATGAGTGTGAAACATGCGCTGCAATCAAGCAAGCCAAGCAGTTCAAGCCCCTTGGGTATAGTGAACGATGGCTGAAATATAAATATGGGGAGGCCTGGCAGATTGATTACATCACGCTCCCACAGACCCGCCAAGGCAAGCGCTATGTGCTCACCATGGTGGAAGCAACCACTGGGTGGTTGGAAACATATCCCGTGCCCCATGCCACCGCCCGGAACACCATCCTGGGCCTTGAAAAGCAAGTCCTGTGGCGACATGGCACCCCAGAAAGAATTGAGTCAGACAACGGGACTCATTTCCGAAACAACCTCATAGACACCTGGGCCAAAGAGCACGGCATTGAGTGGGTGTATCACATCCCTTACCATGCACCAGCCTCTGGGAAAATTGAGCGATACAATGGATTGTTAAAGACTACCCTGAGAGCAATGGGTGGTGGGACGTTTAAACATTGGGATACGCATTTAGCAAAAGCCACCTGGTTAGTCAACACCAGGGGATCTTCCAATCGAGCTGGCCCTGCCCAATCAAAACTTTTACGTACTGTAGAAGGAGATAAAGTTCCTGTAGTGCACATGAAAAATATGCTGGGGAAGACAGTCTGGATTACGTCCCCCTCTGGCAAAGGCAAACCCATTCGTGGGATTGCTTTTGCTCAAGGACCTGGGTGCACTTGGTGGGTGATGCGAAAGGATGGGGAAGCCCAATGTGTACCTCAAGGGAATTTGATTTTGGGTGAAAATAGCTAATGAACTGAATTGTATGATATTAATTGCTTTATAATACTGTATGTTATCTCTTAACTATATGTTATCTCTTAACTGCATGTTAATATAATAATATAGTAGGTTAATATTAAGTATATAATACTGTATATTATGATTGTTATATGCCACATCAATGGTATTGCAGTAAGAATTGCCCAGCTTAATGAAAATGAACTTTGATGAAACCATTTTGGAATGAGAACTGACTTCAGCATGCAACAGTCCAACACTGCACACCACCTCTTCTGCTCTGAAAGACTGTGATGACAGATGGAACCCAAAGTCATGGACTAAATGAACTCAATGGACATTTTAGAGGGATGGGCCATAGACGAAGGGAATGATATCTGTGTGTATATCAAGATAGGGAAAGCGGTGGTGATTAATGGGAACACATTGGAAAGGGGAGGGCCTGTGCATGACGTAGATGGTATAGAATAAGGGGTGGATACTGTCCTGGTTTCGGCTGGGATAGAGTTAATTTTCTTCCTAGCAGCAGGCATAGTGCTGTGTTTTGGATTTAGTAGGAGAAGAATGTTGATAACACGCTGATGTTTTTAGTTGTTGCTGAGTACTGCTTATGCTAGTCAAGGACTTTTTCAGCTTCCCATGCTCTGCCAGGCGCACAAGAAACTGGGAGGGGGCACAGCCAGAATAGTTGATCCAAACTGACCAAAGGGCTATTCCATACCATATGACGTCATGCTCAGTATATAAACTGGGGGGGGTTGGCCGGGGAGCAGCGACCGCTGCTCGGGAACTGTCTGGGTATCGGTTGTCGGGTGGTGAGCAATTGCATTGTGCATCACTTGCTTTGTATATTATTATTACTGTTATTATTATTATATTGTTGTTATTATTATTTTACTTTATTTTATTTTAATTATTAAACTATTCTTATCTCAACCCAGGAGTGTTTCTCACTCTTACTCCTCCGATTCTCTCCCCCATCCCATCGGGGTAGGGGGAGTGAGCGAGCGGCTGCGTGGTACTGAGTTGCTGGCTGGGACTAAACCACGACAGACAGAAAACAGTCAAAGTACACAATGTCTTGTCTAATAGAAAACATTGCCCGAATTTATCCCCCGTCTTTGTTTATTTATTCAGACCCTTTTACCAACATCATACTGGTATAACGTAGGTAAGGCAAGTTATCCTTAGAGTGAGCAAGCAAGATTTTGTTTCTTTAGAGGATCTATTTGTCTGCCCGAGTAGGTTTATCTCTGGTTCAATTACAGAATCAAAAATTAAAATCAAAGAACTAGAGACAAGAAGGGAGTTGTAAGAGATCGGAATATCTCACCTAGAAAACATATAAATGCTGAATACAGTGGTGGTTTTGTTGACCATAATCTCTTCATTAGCTAAGTGTCTGAGTAAGCAGTATCTAGTGTATTCTTCTTAACTGCAGAGCAGCAATTGCACGAGTTCATCACCATTTTGAACTTAGTGATGCTTCAAACTACTAAAAATGTCAGGTATTAAATTGTACTTTGTCACAGACATGTAATTGGAGTATCCCCAGCGAAGCTTTTAAAATTACTCTAGTTTATATTTGAAACTGAGCTTGGTTTTACATTAAAAGCAACACTGAAAAGGCAATAGGAAAGCTGACTGGTATGCACCATTTCCTATTCCCATTGGCATGTCAAGCGCCCTAGAGCAGAATAGGTAGTATAGAAGTGTTATCTAGTTGTAGGGATTATCTATGGAGCAACAACACTGATGTCTTTGTTTAAAAAACCTGATACACATCTGTTGACAGTGGCAAGCTCTTCAATTAGTAGCAAGAACGAGTGAAGGGTGTTTTGTAAATTAACCCTGATTTCTACACAACTGCATAAAACGTCAATGAAAAGAACAAAAGATCACAATTACTAAAACTGATGCCACCATTTTACAAGTAGGGAAAGAAATGATGGCTATTTTTGTTTTTATAGGGTGGCTATAATGGAGTAGAGAGTGACTAGTATGTAATAAGGTTCCTACAAAAATGTAAGGTGTTTTTTCCCTTATCTGCAGCTGAATTGTCTCTACAGTCAACTCAGAACAAAGCTATGTATGCACAACAATATAGCAGCTACATTGTTGTGCTTGAAAAATGCAAAAATTTCAGAGTTTCATTTGGAAAGAAAAGACCCTACCTCATATTTTGAGTTTCTATATTGTTTCCAGAGGTTGCTACTTAGATATGAAGTATAGTCTTGTTTTATAACCTAGGCTATGGAAGAAGTGTTGTGTTCACTGGCTACCCTCTGAGCATAAGGCAACCCCTGGAGTGAGAACAACAACGTGGAATGAAAAGTTACCAAGGTCATTCTTTCTTAATTTAGTTATGATTGTAAACAATTACATTTAAATACTCCTCTTGCATCACGAAAAAAGGGGTCAGATACATCTCTGAGTATGTAAAAGGCTGCAATAAAAAGAGAGAGAAAATAATTCTCCTGTCCAAGCTAAAAAGAAAAGGAAATGGGTTTAAATTGGAAAAATCTAGATTAGGCACAAGGAATAATTTTCTACTAGTGAAAGAAATAAAGACCCACTGTAATGTATTGCTTGAATCTCTGTGGACACATGAGAGAAGAGTTTTCTGGGAATGGGTTTCCAAAATACTGATTATTTAAAAAACAAACAAACGAATAACCTCCCAGGTTATTCCTGTTGTTATCCCTTAGTTATTAAATTGTAATTTAATTTTGGCTTGTATAACACCTCACCTTGCCACCCTTTTTATGTTCAGTAGTTTGTATATGAACAGTACTTATTACAGCAAGAGTTTGGGAAGAAACACCAGAATGCAGGATTCTTCAAAACAATTCTTTATTATTAATCAAGAAGTATAAAATGAATGTTAAGCAGAAATTGGGGCAGGAGAATACTCCTTTTGGCGTTTACATTCCATTAATTGTTTCTTATCCTTACCACAGGAGCTAACTGTGTGGCACTAACATTCCTTAGATACTTGTAAATGACTGAGTTGGTTCTAAAACAATTATTCTTCCTCAATGAATATCCTAATCACTCTGTACTATGTGAGTTCAGTCTTCTCAAGCACAGCAAAGAATTGAGCCAGGTCTTCTTGTGGCATTCAGTATTTCAGAGTAGAGCGCTTCTCCAGGAAGTAGTTTGGCAACAGGGGCCATGTGAAATGCAAGAGCTGCCAGCAGACTGACGGATAGAAGTGTTTGTAAATCCCCTTTGCGAACTTTACCTTTGTGGCTTTGTTTTATTGCAATATGTAAAACTTAATGGAGATGCTAATACAGAATCTGATGTGCTGGGCCAGCATTGATTTTCTAATATGGACAGATACTCTCACATCTACTATAAGAGATGCATTGGTTATGTCAGCATAGAAGAAAATGATAGAAAATGCCATTTGATTTAAGTGCTACTTTCCATGAAGTTGTATTTCCCACCGAACTTAATAATTGCTCTGATTTAGTTTGACTTAGCTGTTCTGTATTGCTTTCCTGCAAAAGCAAGTGGTAAATTCTACAAGCAGGAAAGAAGGAGAGAATTATGTTTGTAAGAATATACAGGCTTAAGCAATTTTTGAGGCAGAACTGACACCCTAAGGGTATAATGTTTACAGTTTGGATGCTCTGAAAACTATTGTTAAAAGTCCAAGCTATTTAAAAGCATTCAAGCCAGAAAATGATGACTTGCACACAGGACTTAGAACTACAATAGAAGCCAAAGTTTCCCACATTATTTTGCTTTTATGATGGTCTCTAGAGAACCAGTAGAGCAATGGAATGGTTGCAAACCTAACTGCTAATTGTAGACTTGACTCTTCGTTTTCATAGTGTTAGCTGACTACAACATGCCACTGCTACATATGGTCTACCCAACACCAATTCTCGGTCAGTTATTCCTCTGTGGGCTACATACCAAATTCTCAAGATTGTTTATATGCTATTTAGTCATAAACAAGACTATTTAATCGAATTTATGGACTATGAAATCATATTCTGTGCACATCTTATTGAGAACCTCTTACCTGAGAACCCCAAACACTGAAAACACAATACAAAAATCCTGTCACAAAAATATGATCTAGTTCATTACAATTTTTACATGTTACACTGAACCCATTATGCCACAATAAACAGTGTTCTAGTCTTGAAAAGAAACTCAGAAATGGAAAAAAAGTCAGAAGATGAATCTTCACCCTCTTCCAAGAAAAAGTCTGCAAGCTGCTTTTCGGTTTCCAGAGGTCCTTAGCCTTTCCTTTTCCTGACAATGGCACATTAAGTAGTTCTGAATTTCATTACTGTAAATGTAGGAATAGTGATTTTTAAAAATATCCTGCCTTAAGCTGATTTTATACTCTTTTAGCGTTGAATTTGTCCTGCAATAGGACTTATGGTCTTGTAGGGCTTAGGCTTAAAAAAAACAATGTCTTTTTCATCATGTAGAAGCAGCCTGAGATTCTGAAACCTTTGCTTTAGTCTGCAAAATAATGAAAAGTTTCGCTTTCAGAATGTATTACTGGAGAGTGCTAAGTAGAGGTTCTTAGCGGCTGTTACACTAATGATAGTTCACATTTTCTGCTCAGAGTCAAGTATGAGTCAGGTTGGCATTTTTAATTCAAGCAAATACTGATAAACTCCAATTAGGGCTTCCAGAAACAAATTAGGATGACATGATTGTATGTGTCAAATAATGCCAACATACTCACATATTTAGGAATACTGATGAAAATTGTGTGTTTCTGTGAGTGTTGGAAGTCATGTGTGTCCTGTCCATTGCCACTCCCAGCCTCTCCAAAGCCCTGCTTTCCCTTAGAGAATGGGGACAACCAGTTTAAGTTGCATAGGGTAATGAACCACAAGACTATGATATTCATATATACTTTTATCTGCTGGTGTGTTCAAGAGTAAATGCAAATAGATTAGGTTTATCCACTTTTCATGTGAGCAACTGATTTGCTACTTATGTGCTCTATGTAGGTGAGATTGTGCACCACTAATACTGACAACCTGTAAGACTTATATTGCTCTTGACTAATATGAAGTGCCTTCTAGGAATGCTGTAGCAAAATAGCAGTCTTATTGCCATGAGTCATCACACCCAAAGTTTTGTTCTTTATTTTAATTGAAAACTTTTAATGTTTTGACTGCTATAATAAGACAAGGGTGAAATACTGGGTGTTCTCTTAAAAAATCATCAGTTCAGGATCTTCTGGATCTTCTGGAAATAATACCGTCAAATGAACTGTGAACTTATTATTCTGGCAGACTTCTGGCACCCTTTCCTTGCCTTTCCAAGAGTAAATATAGGCAGGGTTTGAGAGGATTTTATCAGGATCTTAACAGTACCTTCAAAGCTCCATGCAATGAGCTTTCTCACCTAGTAACAAGCTTTGGAGATGCTTAGTCACTACAGTTGGTCTCTATGGGTTATACTAAGAGTCATGGTGTTTAGATGTCATTATGAAGACCATATATTACTCCTGACCATATATTATTCTCATATATCCTCACAAGACCTGACAGAAGCAGTGACAGGTAGGTTTTTCCAAGTGAATATCTTTCTGTTTATAAAAGTAGTTGTATTTCTCATCAGGTATGTTCTAGGTCAAGTAAAACATGAGATTAACTTGAACAAGGACATTGTGGATAAGCCCCTGCACATATTGGAAGCTATAAATGAATTTGACATGTGTCTTTAAAAGCAAAACACCTGCACCTTGTAAACAAAAAATGTCGCAAAGCCAGCACTAGCAAACAATGTAAATTGAGAGTGAGTGGCAATTGTGGGGTACAAAATCACATTCAGATAGCTTTCACAAAAGTTTTTTGTGCTTACAACTGGATTTGGCAGCTACTTTGAAATGTCAGCACATAGTGTAGATGAAGTTTGTAAACGTACCAGTTATGGTGAAGGTGATGCCCATATTACCTGCCTTTCTAACATTATAATCACTAAGAACATACGTGAAAATCCTCATATCTGAAGCTCCTTAGAGGATAAGCTAGCATTTCCCACATTATTAGGCAGATGGTTTTGGTCCCATAGGGACACATGACATATTTCAATATGCATAAGGTGAGTCCTAAGACTTCCTCTGTAAACCCTTCACCAGCTTCCTTGCCCTTCTCTGGACACGCTTCAGCACCTCGATGTCCTTCTTGTACTGAGGGGACCAAAACTGGACACAGCATTTGAGATGTGGCCTCACCAGTGCTGAGTACAGGGGGACAATCACCTCCCTGCTCCTGCTGGCCACACTATTCCTGATACAAGCCAGGATGCTGTTGGCCTCCTTGGCCACCTGGGCACACTGCTGGCTCATGTTCAGCCAGCTCTGTCTACCAACACCTCCAGGTCCTTTTCCACCAGGCAACTTTCCAGCCATTCTACCCCAAGCCTGTAACGTTGCATGGGGTTGTTGTGACCCAAGTGCAGGACCCGGCACTTGGCCTTGTTAAACCTCATCCAGTTGGCCTCGGCTCATCGGTCCAGCCTGTCCAGGTCCCTCTGCAGGGCCATCCTACCCTCGAGCAGATCGACACTCCCACCCAACTTGGTGTCATCTGCAAACTTACTGAGTGTGCACTCAATCCCCTTATCCAGATCATTGATAAAGATATTGAACAAGACTGGCCCCAAAACTGGGCCCTAGGGAACACTGCTTGTGACTGGTCTCCAACTGTGTTTAACTCCATTCACCACAAGTCTCTGGGCTCGGCCACCCAGCCAGTTTTTTACCCAGCGGTATTTCAGTGTCATTCATGTTTCTCTGCTTTAATTTATTACAGTGTGACAGTCCTTAGTGCTCATACCTTACATATTCAACAACAAATTATGGGCAAAAGTAATAAACAGATGTGTATCCAAACTCAGTCACTGCTAGTGTTACTACAACCTATCTATTTTATCATGCTCATCCATTCATTGTTTTTCTTTATGATGGTCATTAAAAAGATGGTGTTTCTCCAGATTTTTGTAGTAAGACAAAGTTTCCATAAAGCAAGTGAGACTCAGCCTGGAGTTTCTTGGAGAATTAGAGCCTAGGCTTGCATATTTTTATGGCTTTCATGTTTTGAAAAATGATTCCAACATTTTCTTGGTGGGAAGCAAGCAAACTACAGTGAATGATTTGTTTTTATTGTTTACATTTTTTACAGACGATACTCAATATCCTCAGTGTTATTAGTTCATGTATATATAACAAATTTCAATTCCAGGTTTACTTAGTTTATTAATTCCAGGTTTATTTATTCAATCCTGGAATATTTTATCAAAAGGAATATTGATTTCCAGAACTATTAGTGAACAGTATTTGTTACTTGTGAAATACTAAAAGGAACAGATAGTGCTGTGTGGTGCAGTTTGATATGTTTGCCATAGTATGTCTCAAATAGGCAATTTGATTTTATATTAGATTTCTTTGGGCTGATTTTTACCACAATGCCTTCAGTTTTTTAATTGTACGGTATTGTATTGCACTTTTCCAGTTTTATATTAACTTCAGGAGAATATGGGAAAGTAAACCACCACACACAGGACTTTATGCAGGAATCAGTCATGGCTGTTGGCCTAAGGCTGAGCTGAGCTGAGTTTTGTATACATGCAAAGCAGCTTTTTGGTCTTTTTGACCATGTGCATTTAAAATATCTATGGATATATACACACACATCTCCTTCCTGCATTTTTAATAAACTCAGTAGACATATGTATTTGATGAAAATTTTCAGGTCATTTCTGTAGCTAAACTGAGTTCAGTCAAGCAATTCCCTTAACAAAACCAGTAAAATGTTGGGGACCCTTCTTGTGCCTCAAAATAGCATAATGGAGATTTTAAAGAAGTGCTTTGGGGGTGAGGAAGAGACTTCTTAAAAGAATAAATAGTAGCCCTATGGTAAAATCTTTTCAAATGCAAATTGGTAGCTTTATCAATCCTTATTGCTGAGCTGTTTGAGTAATTTGAACACCAGAATCAACTTGCTCACAAAGACAGGCTAAGTGCCGTGAAATATTTATTTACTTACTTCTGCCACATTACTGGGTTTTTTTCAGCACAAACAAGACATTCTGTCAACATTTAAGCATGGAAGTTGAAGACTCAATTTCTGCTGGTTGTGCCAGATCGTTCTGGTTTTTGGATAAGGCCAAGTCTTGAAATTTTTGGCTGGTTCTCTACTCCTTCTGGCCCTTCACATAGGTTCAATACAGACAAAACCTTCACTGACCTTGACCAGCTGTTCAGTTAATGCTGCTGGTATTCCTCATTCCAAATACCCTTGTACTGGAAGACTATGGGTTCTACTGTAAGACACTTTCAGCTGGTAACCTGTCAAGCTTGAGAGAATACAGGATCCTCTTTCTGACAATTACAATGTTTTTCCCAACGCAAAGATGACCCCTTGCATTATGTTTTTCCTTCCTATTCTAGAATAACAGATTAAAACCAATTTTGTGGCCACCTGCTAATCTCCACCCTAAACTGCCTTGATCCAAACTCAGCCTGTGTTCCCATGATGCTGGAGTAACAGAATTCCCAGAGCAATGCTGTAAAGAGTGTGTCTGTTTAAACTCACTGTGTCCAGCCTCTCTGCAGCATTAGGACATCCTGTTCATCTACAGAACAATGATGTTCTGGTCTCCAAGGCAGGTTTTGGAATGGAAAGTACAGCCCAGAGTTGAAAAAGAATACTTCTGGTTTAGTAGTTAATACACAAAAAGAATTAGGCTAGGCAGCTGAATAAAAAAATGACCAGACAATGGCAGTCTTTTGGCTTAATAGCAGAGAGATAGCTTTAAGAAATTTTTTGAGGAGATACAAATAGAGCAGCATAATAGATAAAATGTTAGCAACAATGATCTCTTGATTTTTATCACAGTTCTTATAGTAGTTAATGGAGTCAGAAACAGTCTAAGTGTGCCAGACTTGGTAAGGGGAAAAGATAACAAAAGGAAAATTGCTTCAAAATAGGAAGTGAGTTAGAAATCCAGAGTTGGACACCTGTATTTTTTATGTCTGTAAAGAATTCTTTTAAAATTGGGGGAGGGGCACTGTGCTGATTTTGTGGCCTGACATTACATTTTTAGCCATAATAGCTTTTTAGTGATTCCAGCCTGGAACTAGAGCTAAACAAGTCTGTTCAAGAATGAGGTGCAGTTTAATTACGTCACTGCTCACTTTCATGACGTGAATTTGCTTTTACATGATTCAATACTGCACTGTGTGCACAAAGTCACCCAAGCCAGAAATGACTCCGTCTCCACACTGTGCTACACACAATGTAAACGTGCCCTTGGAATGAAAAGCAAATTTCTAAGTTATAAATTAAAGTAGTTAGAGGTTCAGAGCTTCTGAATATCTAGTGCAATATGGAATTTTACTATGCCTCTTGAGGATGAAGAAACACTTGTAATTTTAAATTTTATAAGGTTACATTAAGTTTTATTACTCATTTCTTGTGAGACATCCTGTTACATATTTTTCTGTAATAAAAAAATATTCAGTGATATAATATTATCACTATTTTATTGCAGCAGAATGTGTAGCTGGACACCCTGGGGAACACAAAGGCCTAATGATGTTTTAGCATAGGCTATAAAGACTCCTTGAGAAAGACTCAGGCTCGGTATTTTGTTACTATGATGTAGACCCAAAGCAAACTGGGTGCTGTAGTTTCCAGAGGGTCTAATGAACTTGTAAACCAGAAATTAAACCTGTTGGAAAGGGAAATACTAAAAAGGAGACAACTAAATAAATAGTCCTTCATAATTATGAGTGAGGAAAATTATTGTTTTGACAGCCAAACTGGTGTGGCAATGTTTGCTTTATTGGAAGTTAATTCTCTTTGATCTTTTCTTTTTTCCAGATTTTAACAGGTCATCAGATATTGTGTAATGACTTAAAGTTTAATTAGTGCTTTCAGATTGTGAACAAACAGCAGGTTTTCTTCTAAGTGCACCCTACCTTTTACATGAACATCAACTACTTCCAGTGTTTACAGTGGTAAGGATCACTGTTAGCAAGAATTTGTTAAGGGATGGGATGCATTAATGGAAAACAGTCACCATCACCTCTAAGATGTATATCATACCAATGCATTGCAATTTAATAAAAGTAAGTTATATAAGCTGAAAATGTTTGGTTTTATTATAAACGTCAATTTCAGGAGGCTGCTCAGCAGGAAAAACATGGGTGCTGTGGCATTACTTGCAGCTGAATGTACTCTAAACCCACAAGCTGAAGCTTGGAAATAGGTACTGAACTTCAGCTATAGTTCCCTTCCATGCTATAGTGAGCTGGGTGAAAGACGAGCTGCAAGGCCATTCAGGGTGGGAGGAAGAGGAGAGGACTCCACATTATGATACCAGAGAGGTAATGGCCTCTCCTGTGACACATGCCAGCCTCTGGCTATGCAGCAAGCCCAGAGGGCGGCATCGCTCTCTGCCCAAGGCTTTGAAGCTTGTTTCCCTCCCCTGTTTCTCTCACAGAATGGCTCCAAGTGGTGTGTGTGGAGTCTTTCCCTCAGGCTTTGCCACAGCGTGAGGGGATTTGGATAAGAAAACTGAGCAAGCAGATCCGTTCCATTGACTTTAGTCTCTGTTGTGCTAGTAGGTACTATTTTTTTTTTCCTAAGTCATAAATATAATAATAACCAAAAAATTTTACAGATAAATCTATTTATATAATTTTCCTGGGGTTTTATAATTATAATTATAGTTTCTTTCAATAAATGTAATGCTACTGTAAATCATATCGTCAACATCAGCCTGAAGTCTTGGACAGCTTTATTGTAGCATCAAAAGTTTAACAAACCGCTGTCATGCTCTGCAGGGAAAACACTTTCCAGGGTGGAAGGGCTTCTTGGCAATGATTTCTGAACAAGTACCTTTTCTGGGCTTGGTGCAGCTGGCTGGCACAAGAAAGAGCAATCTCTACACTGTCCATGACTTAAACCATTCAAGGATCTAATCCAGAAAGCAGTATCATTTGTTTCTTCATGGTGAGCATAAATCAAGAAATAAGGCTTTTATATTCTCTCCTGTGTATGTGAAAATTAATGTGATTTGTTTCTGAATTATTGAAGAGGCTGTTTGTTCCTGTCTGTGAAATTCAAGCTAACAGAAGCTGAATTTTACTTGATTTTTTTTTTTTTAATTAATATAAAGGAATCTAGTTGCTAGATGCTTGAGGTTTGCTTTTTGGTTTGGGGTTTTTTTCTGATCATGTGTTTGTTCTTCAGGGAAATTGCATTAGTAAGTGCTCCCCTTTTAAAAAATAAAAATTTGCAGTCTGAAAGCATATGACTAAAACAGTAACATCTAGATGACCCAGCAAGATTTAACCATCAAATATTAATTCCTGTGTTATTGAGGGGAAGAACTGCATTTCCTTCAGCTGAAATAGTAAACAATAATTTTGAAAAAGAAACTTCTTATACACTCTATAACTATTGTATATACAGTAAAAGCAAAGTTTCTATAGCTTGCTATAGCTGTCCTTCTAGAAGCAATAGCAAATATCTTTTCAAAGAGGAACAATAAAAAATTAAATCAATGTTGTTATGATGTTTATCCATTCTGCCAGAGACATTTTATCTTACATTATGGCTGAAATTGTTGTAGGAAGGATTTTGTGCAGGCAATTTTTACATTAAAAAAAAAACCCAAAACTGCCCCAGATTTGAAGCCAGTTTTGCTGCTTGCCAGTACCGCCTGTTTCCTTGGGGCTGTCTTTTGGACAAGCAAACTGATGTATCAGTGTGAAAATGAGGCCAAGTGGATATACCCTGACCATTAGGACCTCCATATCTCTGCTGTATTGACTGGCCCCAGCAAGTTGATTCTCATCAGAGTTTCTTATGTCTGGTATCCTGAGTTTAACTGACTTGGATAATATAGATGAAAGGTGCAGCATCTCAGGAGTACCCTGTAGTTCAGACCAGTGTCAGAACCTAACAGTTGAGGTGCAATATAATAAATCAGACTCTATGTAGTGACCTTAGCAATAGGTTAAGATGATCTTTATGATATTAGGGAATTTAGCTTTCTACAAGAGAAATATGAAAAATAACCATACTTGTTTTGCAACTCTGTAGAACAGTTTTCCATGAAATGTCACCTCAAGAGGTTAATGTAGCTTAAAAATTTTAGGGGTGCTCATTGATGTGACCACATCAGATTAGGCAACCATCATAGCTGGTGTAGTGAAAAGCTTCTATATTCCCATCATTTGCGTCTCTGAGGCAAATGGAGAAACACATGACACGTTTACTGGATTGTGGTTAAAGTGGTTGCCTAATTTACAAGCAAAGTCATACTCTGTTGTGAAGGTCTTTGTGGATGAATTTGGTATGCAATAAACTAGTTCAGGAATATTCTATGTAGTTCATTAAATATATTGGTTCCTTCCTTCCTTCCTTCCTTCCATTAAAGGAAGGCGTCTTAGTTGCCATGAGTGCAAGCCTGTAGAAAAGAGTAAGACTTCTTTTAAAGAAATGCCACATAATTTGCTCCTTTTATGAACAAGTTACTTAATGCCTATCAGTAGTCATCTATGTTTAGAAGTAGCTACATACGTGTCTGAAAGGGACCTGGCAATCTTCTTTTTCTAACGATGCAAAGTTTCCTGTTCTGGCTCTGCAAAGCTGTGAGATGTGAAACATTTCCATCATGTTGTCTGTTTTAAATGACAACTATTTAAGCTATTTATGAGCTTAGAAGCTTGCTCTCTATCACCCTGGAGATTCGTTGGTGGGCACAAAATAGGAAAAACAGCTACACAGAAAAAATATCAAATAGATTCATATAAGATTGCAGGCGAAAGCTGTGTAGTAACTTATGTATACTTCCTAGCATGCCTGCAAATGTATCCAAGCAGTATATCTTTTAATTTATTTTATTTTAGGACATGCAAAAAAGGCAATACACTTTCAAAATCTGGCCGTAATAGGTTCTGAACTTCTGCTAATGACAGCTTTAAGAGTACAGGTCTCTGAACGTGCAGTTCAAATTTATGTTTGGGCGTAGGCTACATAGCAGAAATAGGGACTGCCTTTACTACAAAAAGGAGTAAGTTATGGCAGTCCTGTAAGTACCAAAAGTTTGTGGCATAATGTCACTACAGTGTGCAGATATTGTCTGTTTCCTTTGACTTGTTTTGTGAACAGAGGAAAATTGTTAAGAAGTAGTTCTCACTTTTTGCCTTGGAATTCAGTTATTTTCTCAGAGATAGCAAGACTATGCTGCATGCCTGGATATTAGCTTATCTCACCCTACCCCAGGCTTAAACTTTGCATGTAAATGACATGTAGCACAGTATTACTGTTTGAGTGAATGTTCAAAGTGTACATGTAGACACCCCTTCAAAGTTACAGAGGCTATTTTCTCAGATCTGTAAGAGATGGAAACATATCTGTTAAAAGTTGGCTACATTACCATGGCGTCAGCTGTGTCATTTTATATGTAAAATTACTTGGGTAGTTTTACAAAACAACTTCCCTGGAAAAGTTGGATAATTATTTCCTATATATATATCTATATGCCTTCTCTTTGCTCAGTAATAAAAAAAAGTTAACTTTAGCACCACATCGCTAACAAGCAAGTTTGATAGTATACTTATACAAAGACGTCAGCAGTCTGAGCACATGTAAGGTATTTCAAAAACATGCAAGTTTTGCAAATTGCTTTTATGGATAAACAGCTATAACTTCTTAGAAAGTAATAATAAAGACAAATGCTTCATGCCCAATAACATTGTTGGAACTGATTTTAGCTTTCCAGAGAGTTTCAAAAGTTAGTAAGACTTTTCTTAGAAAACATAATTCATATACAATATAAATTATTTCTTAACATTATATTTGCAAAAGGAAGCAGTCTCTTAAGGCTTCAAATACTACTGGGAATGGAGATAATTTCTCAGAAGTGATGTTTGGTATGACTAAACCTGAGGAGTTACTAAATTTCCAGACTACAGTATTCAAGAATCCCCCAAGTTTACTTTGAGTTCATGAACTATTTTCCTTATTCTAATTGAAGGCATTATTACACAGAGAGCAAGTTTTTGGTTTAGATTTATGTACCAGTAAATTTAATTTGCCAAATTGTTCATCATCTGTTGAAAGAGCGATTTAATGTACTATGTATATCCTTCAGGTTGGAAACCTGGCTTATTGCCAGGGGGAGGATCATGTGAATTTCTCAATTTCTTCTAAACCTGCTTTGCATATTTCCTTGCCCTGAGTATATAAAAATTCACTACAGATGACTTCTCTATTTGGGCTAAATATTATAAGCTGCATACCAACACTATTACAGTGGGAGAAAAGACACCATAGGAATTCATCATTAATTTTTTGTATTCCCCAAATTAATTTAGGATCCAGATACCTCCGCATGACATTACTTTGTGATAGGGAGAAGGCATCTGTCCCCACTACTTTCAGAGAGTTTATAGATTTCTTGCTTTCTCTCTCTTCTGGTTTCCCCAAATATATCTTTTCTTGTCTTCACATCTGGTCCTGATTATCCATTCTTTGTTTGAGGAGGAGTGGCATACACTTTGCAGTTTCAGTTCCGGATATGTCTTCTTGAAACTCTTTGGGAGTCTGAATCAGAATTTGCAGTTTCAGATAAGAGACTGAGAAGTGCTACAAAGCTTTTCTGCAATCCTTTTTCTACTACACTGAATTTCTGACAATAGTGTTGAGCCAATCCACAGTATCATAGGCACAGACAGTCTACATTAATGATAGCATCTGCTTCAGAGGAATTACAAATATTTAATTGATTATCTTCAAATGTTATTTGTAAGATGGTAAAGATCTAATTCCTGTGTCTTGGGACTATTGAAATAAAATTGCAATAAAAGCTGAGGAAAAGGTGAGCCCCTTACTATTCAGCTGTGTTCAGCACAATCCTCCTGGGCCTGTTTAAGCACCTGGCCCAGAAAATGAGAGAGAAACCCTCTAGCTTTTATCCCCCAGAGGAACAGCAGCATGGGGGAAACCTGTCTTTCCATCACACTTTCTGACTCTGCATTAGATGAGCTACAGGACTACTTCCAAGTCAGCATGCAAATAACTCTGATTACGGGAACAGGAGATACTTGCCCTCTGAAGTTCATGGTCCAGCTGATCTGTGGCTCCTTGTCTGTCTTTGATGGTGAGGCCAGGAAGAAGGAATGCTACAGACAGATTGAGCGTGTCTCTGTTCTTCACACATAGCATGTTGTGCAGCTTTAGCGGGGTCTGCCTAATGGTGGTTAGGAAACTCTTTGAGTCTCTACCCATGGTATGGCATTCCAGACCCCTGTTACAGTGTGGGTTGTAGTTCTCTTCTGTGTTCAGCTGTGCAGCATTGTGGCTAGCAACAAGCCAGGGTTACAAACTATATCTGGAAGAGTTACTGAAGAACATTTAAGATGCTATGCTTCATTCCACAATTAATTCTTGTGAGGCAATTTGTTAGGAGCCCTGCACTTTGTCATCTTTTTCTTTCCTTTGTGAATGCACAGAAGCCTCCTTCTGGCTCATTTCATAGGCTGTAACTGTTGATACTATAAACAAAGTTTCCTAAAGACAGATGTCCGTGGCACTCCACAGAAAAAGGAAAAAAAAAAAAATCCTCAGATTCTTCAAATACATCTTAGCAGCTGCAGTAGTTGGCACTGACTATGAGAGCTGTGCAACATTAAGTTTTATGGTTCTCTAAGCATTTCAGGTACCATTTTATACCATTCCATTGTATCAAGCTTTCCATTATTTTTGGCAGTACATCCTAAGGAATGTCTGCTTCACTCAGAAGTAGTGCTCATGCCAGTCTCAAACTGGGGTGAAAAAAGGAAGATGGGGTGGGGGGAGCTGTGCATGAAGGGGATACCACATTCACAAATCACCCTGTGCTTAAGGAGATGCTCACCACATTCACCAGTCACCTCATGTTTAAAGAGATCTTGATTTTTATGGCATGTTGGAATCACTTGGGGAAAGTCAGCGAATTTATTTGCCAGAATTAAAGGCTTTACAGAAACATTCATTCATATAATTGCTTTGCTTTTCTTTGTTGGCTAATATACTCATAGGAATCTAAACATCACTTCAAGGTGGAAAACTGGCTTCACTGAATTTAAAGAAAGAAAAAAAATCTTTTAATATCTCTATTACTGAAGCACCTGTTTTGGGCAAAGTTGCATATTGTAAGATTTTGGCTTAAAGCGTTTTGTAACCAACTAAAGTGTGTTGGTTTGGATAATGTTAAAAGAACTTTAAAAATGTTTCTTAGTTTTATGTCTAGACTTGAGCTCTGAGGTCACTAAGCAGCTGTATTTAGTAGTTGTTGGCACATTTTGGTATTTCGGCAGAAGTCTGAGTAAGGAAATCTTAAGGTAGTGTACTGCTGACACTGCTTTAAGACACTATTCCTTTGGACAATCAAGGGTTAATTGTGAAAGAGCTGATTGTCTAAATCCTGCAACAAGCTATGAAAACCCTTCTTCAGCTGAGTTACAGCATTGCCCTAGTAGAAGAGCAGGGAAACCGAATCCAAGCTCCTCTACTTCTGGATCAACAATTCTCCTGGGAGGAACTCAAGGCTGCACACACTTGTCCATGTTTAAGGTTTAAATGGGCATTAAAAGGTACATTTGGGTGGGCAATGGGCAGGAGGGGGGTGCACAGCTGAGATCACAGAGTGGTGGATGTTACTACCCAGAAAGGTTGATATCTTGCTACTTCATGCTAACTATTAGCGTGCTCCTGGAGGAATCCTGTTGAAATCATTACGATTGTTTATATGATTATAGGTCAGCTTGTGTCAGTATGCCAGCACTTGGCCCAAAGGAAAGGGAAAAACGTTAATGAGACATTTTTCATTCCAGTTAAGAGCGAGAAAAAGGGGTGGGTCTTGCAGTTGGGTTAGAGTAAGGACTGCCAGTGAAGTAAAGAAGGGCAAAGCTGATAATTGCCTGATGAGGGCACCACCTGCAATGGACGGGACACACCCTAAACAAAGATCAAATGGGGCTGGCTCTATTTTTTCTTATATCAGTTTGCTGTACTTTACTGAAGTTATGGTGACATTCTAAATTGTTCTCTTTTTAAAAATCTTGACCCTCCACTTGGTATGTACAAACAAAAATTAGTATCAGTTTGAAAGAACACCACATGGATTTGTCAGGAGCAAAAGATTTACCTGTGTTTGTTCTATCAATAATGGATATTCACTTCATTTACTGGACTTTAGGATCTGAAATAAAGGCCTCCAGCAGCTCTCCTGTTTTAATTTACTCTCTGAAATGCTGATTTCAACAGCAACTTCATACATCTTCAATACTTCAGTAAAATTTTAACTATTTAAGGTAATTTATTTTTCAAGCTAAATGAAGATGTTGTGAGGAATTGTGGGTTTTGAAATAGTGACAAGTTTTGAGTGATCAATCCTTCCAAAGTATAGATGCATCCCAGGAATAGTAGAGTATTTTCATTCAAAAATTTTCCCTTCAAAAGTTATGTATGAAAATTCAGGGTTTTTTCAAGA
This sequence comes from Pelecanus crispus, assembly GCF_030463565.1. Classification (NCBI taxonomy): domain Eukaryota; kingdom Metazoa; phylum Chordata; class Aves; order Pelecaniformes; family Pelecanidae; genus Pelecanus; species Pelecanus crispus. Next base: position 51,966,335 of record NC_134676.1, read on the forward strand.
TATTTTGTTATTATTGACAAGATTGAGACTTTCTATTAAAATAATAGTAATCTGAGTGAACATACCTTGATTTAGTGTCCTAGTTTCAGCTGAGATAGAGTAATTTTCTTCCTAGTAGGTAGTATAGTTATGAGAATATATATAATATATATTATGAGAATAATGTTGATAACACACCGACATTTTAGTTGTTGCCTAGTAGTGCTTACACTAGTCAAGGATGTTTTCAGCATCCCATGTTCTGCCTGGTGCACAAGAAGCTGGGAGGGAGCACAGCCAGGACAGCTGACCCAAAGTGGCCAAAGGGATATTCCATACCATACAATGTCATGCTCATTATTTAAACTGGGGGGAGTTGGCCAGGGGGTGGAGACTGCTGCTCGGGGTCTGGCTGGGCATCGGTCAGCAGCTGATGAGCAATTACATTGTGTTGAATTTTGGATCTTCTTTTATCATTATTATTATTATTTTCTCTTCCTTTGCTGTCCTATTAAACTGTGTTTATCTCAACCCATGGGTTTTACTTTTTTTTTTTCTGATTCTCTCCCCCATCCCACCAGAGAGGCAGGGGGAGAGTGAACGAGCGGCTGTGTGGTACTTAGTTATCAGCTGGGGTTAAAACACAATGCTTAAAAATACCGGAATGTCATCTTCTAAAAGAAGGCTGTAGTTCCCTTGTTAAATGTCTCTGTTTTCCTTTTTGTTAAGAGTTCTGTCTGTAGATGTGGCCTTGTATCTCCCACACATGATATGCTATGGCCAGGGCCTTTGACAATGTCAACTTTCCTGTTCTTGTGAATGGAGGGATAAAAACATTCTAGAAATATCATTCCATTATATCCAGTTAATTATAATTTGGTATCTTAACCTGTGCCAAACTGGTTGAAGGTACATTAAGAAAAAATATGGGTATAATCTGTAAATATCAATAACATTTTCTGTAGGAGAAGAAAATAAGTGAAAAACTCTTTTTACCCTGTTACTGTTAGCTGAGAACTGGAATTCCTGGAAGTCTTACTCCTGTGTTAATGCACATCTCATGCTTCAATACAGTGCCATTGGTAAAATACAGCTCACTAACATTGATCATACAGAAGAGAATTTTCTTGATACAAGAGTTTGTATGTGGTCACCATTTGATAGCTGCCTCTTAAAATGATATATCCAGGATGGTTAAAGATGTGAAATTACTTTGGTCTATAATATCCACATGCATTTGTTTTAGAAAGAGTTTTTATTTAAAACTTTTCGCAAAAGCATCTACAGATAGCATGATGCTAACCTGAGGCTGTGCAAGTATTCTATAGTCTATTATTGTGCACAGAACTAGCAAATGTCAAAAGGAAGTGCCTCCTCACAGGTACACACTAACCTGCTGAACACCTGTGTGTATGCAGGTGCCTCTGTTGGAAACAGGTAAGTGATTTCCTTTGTTTTTTTTTACCTATGCATAAAAGCAAAGTTTTAAAGCGTGAAGAACTTGAAGACTCAAACAAATCCAATTATTTTGTATCTGTCAGCTACAAAAATGTTCATCAATAACTAGTCCCTAACTTCCAAACAATATGCTTCTTATATGGCAAAGATTATGTGTACCGGTTTTGGCTGGGATAGAGTTAATTTTCTTCACTGTAGGTCATATAGTGCTATATTTTGGATTTGTGACCAAAACCAATGTTGATAAGCACCTGTGTTTTAGTTATTGCTGAGCAGTGCTTACACAGAGTCAAGGCCTCTTCTGCCTCTCACACCACCCCACCAGCGAGGCAGCTGGAGGTGCACAAGAAGTTGGGAGGGGTGACAGCTGGGACAGCTGACCGCAGCTGACCAAAGGGATATCCCATACCATATGATGACATGCTCAGCATATATAGCTGGGGGGAAGAAGGAGGAAGGGGGGATGTTTGGAGTGATGCCATTTGTCTTCCCAAGTAACTGTTACATGCGATGGAGCCCTGCTTTCCTGGTTATGGCTGAACACCTGCCTGCTGATGGGAAGTAGTGAAGGAAGTCCTTGTTTTGCTTTGCTTGTGTGTGCGGCTTTTGCTTTGCCTATTAAGCTGTCCCTGTTTCAACCCACAAGTTTTCTCATTTTTACTCTTATTCTCTCCCCCATCCCACCGAGGGGGAGTGAGCGAGCGGCTCTGAGGGGCTGAGCTGCCTGCTGGGGTTAAGCCACAACATTATGGAATCAAAATGTTTCCTTATTAGCTACACAGTCACTTTTCAGATTTAATAGCCAAAGGTACTTGAACTTCACTTAACCTGAATAATTAACTTAATGTTTGGACCAATGGCTCCCAAATACTTTGCACCAATGTAATTCATAAACCTCAATATTTTTCATGTATCACTGTCCACCTTTACACTGCAACTAAAGTCAGTGAAATGTAATTAAGATCTAGGCATTTTAGTGCTTAAAGTAATTCTGTAGGGCAGCCACAAACTAGCTACTGTGGCTTTACAAGTTAAGTATAGGAATCACAGTTCTAGACCAATCTAGATTAGGCTTTAATCCTTCTTGTATGAGACCTGGAGTCCACTTTTTCAACTGCATTATTTAATCAGTGCAAAAATCTTTGCTGGTAAAATTTAAAATCTTCTTCCAGCTAGAATTTATGTGGTACCATATATGTAGTTTTATGGTTGAAGCAATGCACAAGTGTCTTTTAGATCCAAAGCAAGAGCTACATTGCTTCTTCAAGTTCCTCCAACACTCCATTTCTATTGAACACTATCATATATAAATTTGTGCTTAAGTTAAAGTGTATAATTCCACCTGCCCTGTAGAACGCTAGGAAAACAGCTTGTGTTCTCCACCCGCATAATCTGTGGCTATGGAAGGGATGAACAGAATATGCTCCAAAACAAGGAAATGAAAACCAACAAGCTGTACTTGCGGTGAAACAATACTATACTATAAGATTTTCTCTGAATTAATTCCTTTCAGATGAAAAAAAAAAACAAATCAAAAGTCTCCACGAAAGTGATGTATTTCTCTCCCCAATAACATTGAATCAGCTCAAAAAATTAACTTCAACAATGAAACGAGACAGAAGTCAGTGGAAAAATATCTCTTTGGCAACCTGTAGCAACATAATTTGCACTTTTCACATGCACGCAAGCTCTTTTCACTGGAAGATTCAGACCAAACAGCATGTAACCAGGGGTGAAGAAGTAGCAGGGACCAAACATGAGCTGGAATGGAGAATGCATTCTTAAGCTTTGCTTAGTGGCATTAAATGAAGCGTGATTTCCAGATGCATCTTTCAGTCCGTGTTCCTGGTGAGCCAGACTCTGATTTGTCTAGCAGAAGGCAGTTTTTTCCCTGCCTGACTTTCACAATTCTCTCAGCTTCAGTTTCAGGAATTGCTATAACTTGTTCTTTGGGATACATGCTTTCCTGCTCTAGAATTCTCACATAATGCTCAGGACACAATGCTAATAATTCTTGTCAAAAACTTTTTCAGTCTCACACTGTATCTGCCTTGTCAGGGCAATATCTCTTGTTGGTTGGTCTGTTGTGCTCAGGAGGTATTCTCCCAAGCACCTGTAGGCAGCACAGTTTGTTTACATGACTGCAAAGGTAAGACAAAGTACAAGCAAGAGGAAATGCAGGGGAGAGCTTTCGTTTTCTTTCTTAATGAAAATTTAATTACTGAATGCAAAAAGAGCCAGATGTGCCACCCGAAGTTCACAGGACACTCTTAGCCATATTCTTTTCTATTTCCTCGGGGCAAGTGTTTGGTACGCAACAGAAATACTCATAGTGTGGAACAGAGGCTTAGGCTGACACTTGTACATGCAAACTTGAAGGAAGGCACAAGAAAACTAGTGAAGGTGGCAAAGTCAACTTATTGGCGGATTCTGGTTAGCTTTTGCTGGTGATGTGTTTCCTTCTGTCCTACTGCTTATGCCAGTCACGTGACTGTGAAGTTGCCAAACTCTGCAATATAGGAGAGATCCATAACCAGCTGCACAACTGATGAGTATCTGCTCTACAGTGTGCATTTCACCCATTCCAGAAGTTCCAGTTGTCCTTGTTCAGTGTATTTCTCAATGTCCATCAGTGAATTCCCATGCATTTAGCATCTGTGAGCATGCTGGAAATATTGAATGTTGCTGACTCTAGACTATGTGAAATGCTGATTTCAATGCAGTCAGCAAGAGCAACAGTTACATTGCACAATACATCCATTAATTTCCTTTAATAATGCCAAATTTTCAGAATTTTTACCCATGGGGGGAAAATGTGGGTTTGTATGTCACTCTGTTGTTTTCTTGGTTTTCTTGCTTGTTGAAACTAAAGGAAAAAGATGGAAGACATTGCCATGCTGATTTACAATAAAAGTACAGAGAACTTGGAATAAATATTACATATATTATTTTTTACCATTTGAGACCTCAATGAATTGATTTGGAGATGGGAGGAAGAAATGGTATTTTGCTACTTACTAGCTTATAAAACACTTTTACCAGCTGAGTTTTTGTTTCCTGACAGAAGGCAGAAACCGGCTTTTGAGTGTGCAACAAACAAACAAACAAACATATTAGTCCTCCCCAGAATCTTTTAAGCTCTTCTTCTTCAAGTGAAAGAGGAGTTTCACACAAAATTCCTGGACACATGTTGAAGCCAGTAGCTGACAGTTAAATACATTTTCAAACTGTATATGTGTGATATATTTTAATCTAGCCATTGGGAATGTAATCTACATCGCTAACTGCATGCAATTTAGTAGCTTCTGAGTGTGCCATTCTAAACAGGTGAGTGGCAAATTCCTAAGCTTGGTTGTTTCAGTATCAGATGAATTATATCTTTCCATCATATTAATCTAGTGGACTATGAATCCGCTGCTGATTGCATAACCCTATCTTCTACTCTACTTCATAGCTTTCCCATTTGATGCCTCAGGGACCTCTTTCTCATATGTTGCCCTCTATAAGCTCTGAGGAAGTTTCAGTCTGTCTGCTAAAGCTGCTTCTCTCACTTCAAAAAAAAAGGATATATATTGTTCAGGTTTTAAAATACCTGAAGATTCCTTTCAGGTTAATGAAGAAAACCTTGAAATCATGCTTTCAAATTGATCCTACTTGTCATTACGTGAAGATAATCAATTACAATTTTTAGAATGAAAATGCTTGGTTTAAGAAAAGAAGAAGAGGGATATAATAAGATCTTGCAGATGACACTAAAAAAGTAACTTACATATAAAGCCTAGATGGTAAAACTTGGTCCTTTTGAACTCAAGTGATGCATCAGTGAAAAATACATTGCTTCTTATTCAAAGAAGAGTACACAGAGAATAAATTTCATCATACAGTCAGTTGAGGTTGGAGTATTTTGAGTTCAAAACGAATAAGCAGAACATACATTTAATATATAGGAACTTGTTCAGTAAAAAAACCTGTCAGGCCTAATCCAGGGCAAATATCCATGAAAAACATCTTGCTACAAGGGGACAGAAATACTTTCTTATTACGGTTGGAATTAAAATGTTGAATTAATGAAAAAAAAACGCTGTAAAGAGAGTTTGAATAAATGTATTTCTGCAAAATAATGGCAGAATTAGGGACTCAACCAAAATGCTGTCTAGGGAGCTAGTATCTTGTTTATATATGGAACATGGATTCATTTAAACTCATCAGTGATACACACGAAGATAAAGCGTTCTTTATAATTTTTGATATTCATTTCACAGAGAGGATTGAGAAATTGTATACTGATATTTTCTATCATCTACAGATAACTTTCACTTATTCAGCCATCAACAGTCTTAACTGACAGTCTGTTTGATGAGTAACTATAAAGTAGAATGCATTAAGATGTTGTCAGCTGTCTAACTTGGGTGGTGTCCTTGCTGAAAGCCGTAAGGCTTGCTTTGCGAATGGTGTGAGGCCTCACTGAACCCAGCAAAGCAACTTCATCTCCTGAAGAATATCGTCCTCTTATTTGCTAGTGCCCTTTTAAAATATTTCGTTTCTCCCGCCTTTCTTCCTGGATCCTGAATGTATTAATGGAGAGAATCAAAGGATTCTAAAGGCCACTACTCAAGAGCAGGTACCATGGGGGTGTATCGTGGCAGAGGGGGCTAGCCTCTGCTCTGCCCATACGGTATTTCCGGTTCCTTGCACACAGCACTACCACGTACAGGAAGGAAATATTTAGAATAGAACAGTCCCAGTTGGAAGGCACCTACAACACTCCTCTGGTCCAACCGCCAGACGAGTCCAGGGCTGACCAAGAGTGAAAGCGTATTAAGGGCATGGTGCAAATGCCTCTGGGACGCTGACAGGCGTGAGGCGTGGACCAGCTTCTCCAGGAAGCCTGTCACAGTGTTTGACCACCACGAAAATGGTGGGCATAGCCCCAGGAAAAGGGGGAGAAAGCAGCACTGGTGGGCACAGCAACCAGTTCGTGCACTGTTAGGAACACCGAGACGTTTCCTCCAGGTTTCAGGCTTTTATTTTCTTTTCGTGCGTGACAATTAGAGGGCTGGGAGCCCTTGAGGGCTGGTGCAGGCCCCAGCTGCTGGCCCAGCCCCGGTTTTGGCAGCGCCCGGGGCATCCTTCTAGCGCTGCCGTCGCGGTGGCCTCTTCTTGGCTGGAGACGAGGCCTTGGGGCTGCCAGCCCTCCTCTTTGGGGGTCGCTGTGGCCCCTGAGGGGAGCACTCCCTGCCGCGGCTGGGAGCAGACGCAGGTGCCGCGGCTTCCTGGGGCTCCTGCTGGGGCTCTTCCTGCTCCCTGGGGAGAGGAACGCGGGCAGAGGGGGGGCTGCCGGGACCCCCACGAAGGGCAGCCGCTGAGGTGCTGGGCAGGGCGTCCGCGTCGGCTCCTTCCGGGCTGCCGGAGGGGGCTGAGCCCGGTGTGGGAGACCCCCCTCGGGCGGCGGCGGGGCCGGGGGCAGCGGCAGGGCTGCCCTCCCGCCCGCCGGCAGCATGGCCGTCCCCCAGGCCCAGCAGGCGGCGGGCCTCCCCGCTGCACCGTTGCACGGCGACATCGATAAGCTGGTGCACGAATGTCGCCGCGCGGTTTTGGAGGGTGGCCCCCAGCAGCTGGACCAGGAGGTCTTCGTCCAGGCCAAAGAGGACCAGGAGGGGCACGAGGAGGTCCTCCACGACGGCTGCCCGCGACGAGCGGCTGCCAAAGATCTCTCCCAGCTCCTGACGCACCCAGGGCAGAAGGCTCTGCAGGAGAGCTGGGTGGTCCCGGAAAAGGGACGCCCAGGTGCTGGGGCGGAGGCCGCCCGGAGGAGCCCCGGGCGCCAGCCCTGCAGGCTGTCGCTCCCTTGCCGCGGGGCTGTGGGCAGCTGGACGGCCAGGAGCTCCTCCTGCCTGCCGGCCGCCGACTGGTGACGCCGTAGGTGGTGTGAGGACGTGCTCCTCAAAGTCGTCGTCTGCCCAGACCGAGTGCACTATGGAGAGGATCCTCCTCTTGCAGAGGGGGCACTCGGGCTTGCTCTCAGCCCACCGCAGGATGCACGGGTAGCAGAACTGGTGGAGGCACGGCATCGCGTAGCTGGCCTCCTCCCAGCTGTCCAGGCAGATGGGACAGCGGTTGTCCAGCTCGGTGGCCATGCCGTGCGCGGGCTGGGGTGGGCTGGGGGGAGCTGGGGGTGTCGAGCCGCTCCCTCTCGCCGGCGCTGCGGCAGCGGGCGTCATGCTGGAAAAGGAAGAGAGGCCACGGTCACTGGCTGGCCTGGGGAGGGCGGGAAGAAATGCCCACGTCCCTCCAGGAAGGCAACCCTCCCAGCTGCCCAGGCTGAGGTGTCCCCGCACAGCTCACCTCTGCTGCTGCGAGCGCGCCTCCGGCGTGCCCCGGCTGCCGGAGGCTGGCAGGGCCGGGGAAAATCCTGCAACGGCTCTGGGGTCGGGCACTGGGAGCTGCAACAAGCAAGCCCCCGAGCACGACACCAGCACCAAAGGCCTCGCTCAGCGCTCCAAACTGCGCGACCTCGCTCAGCTGGAGTGCAGGCGCGAACTGCCTGGGTGAGGCTCAGCACCCCAGTGTAAGCAGCGAGGGTTGCCTGGACACAGTTCACCGCTGGGGGAAGTCATAGCGCATCCCTCGGTGACATCAGAAGCCCTTGCTTGGCACATCACGACGGGCCATCCTCTCCCACGGCGCTTGCCCCGGCAGCAAGCGCTGTGGCCCCGGCATACGCGCCTGGCGTTACCGCTGCGCCGGTGCCCACTCCAGTCCCCCACCTCTTGTCTCGTGCTGGGCACCGGCGTTTCGCGCCACTCCCCGAGGCCTTGGCTGCGTCTTCCCGGGGCCACGTGCTCCAATCTATGCAGATCCCTCCGTAAGGGCTCCTGTTGCTCAAGAGAGTCCACAGCACCTCCCGCTTTGGCATCACCGGCAAACGTGCTAGCAGTGCATTCAACCCCTGCTTCTGCATTACTAATAAAAACAGTGAAGAGAACTGGTCCTCGGATTGAGCCCTGAGGAACAGCACTAGGGACCGGCCGCCGCCCGCCCAGATGCAGCCCCCTTCGCTACAGCCTCTTGAACCCTGCCGTTCAGGGCTATTCTTTGAACTTAAGGTTTTAACAAGACCACAAAACTCATCTCTCTCTCCCGTCTTCTCCCATGTCCACTTAACCAAGTTTCCTCTGACTCTCAGCGAAAGGACATAAAAGTAGCAAACTTCCGGTAAAGGAAACAATATATAACTAATGTAAAATAAGCAAGGAGCTGAGAAATATGACAGGAAATTAATAATTATATCACAAATACGAGTAAGCCTAAAAATTTTGACAGAAAACCCGTTATTTTTTCCATAGCTATTGCTTGAGCAAGACACTACACATTTCTTGCCCGTTATTTTTCATTCCTTCTGTCTTATATATCTTGTTTTAATTGTTCACTGGCTCTTGTGAATGTTTTATTTTTTCCTATTATTAGTTTTATTCAGCCATCAACAGTCTTAACGGACAGTCTGTTTGATGAGTAACTATAAAGTAGAATGCATTAAGATGTTGTCAGCTGCCTAACTTGGGTGGTGTCCTTGCTGAAAGCCGTAAGGCTTGCTTTGCGAATGGTGTGAAGCCTCACTGAACCCAGGAAAGCAACTTCATCTCCTGAAGAATATCGTCCTCTTATTTGCTAGTGCCCTTTTAAAATATTTCGTTTCTCCCGCCTTTCTTCCTGGATCCTGAATGTATTAATGGAGAGAATCAAAGGATTCTAAAGGCCACTACTCAAGAGCAGGTACCATGGGGGTGTATCGTGGCAGAGGGGGCTAGCCTCTGCTCTGCCCATACGGTATTTCCGGTTCCTTGCACACAGCACTACCACGTACAGGAAGGAAATATTTAGAATAGAACAGTCCCAGTTGGAAGGCACCTACAACACTCCTCTGGTCCAACCGCCAGACGAGTCCAGGGCTGACCAAGAGTGAAAGCGTATTAAGGGCATGGTGCAAATGCCTCTGGGACGCTGACAGGCGTGAGGCGTGGACCAGCTTCTCCAGGAAGCCTGTCACAGTGTTTGACCACCACGAAAATGGTGGGCATAGCCCCAGGAAAAGGGGGAGAAAGCAGCACTGGTGGGCACAGCAACCAGTTCGTGCACTGTTAGGAACACCGAGACGTTTCCTCCAGGTTTCAGGCTTTTATTTTCTTTTCGTGCGTGACAATTAGAGGGCTGGGAGCCCTTGAGGGCTGGTGCAGGCCCCCCAGCTGCTGGCCCAGCCCCGGTTTTGGCAGCGCCCGGGGCATCCTTCTAGCGCTGCCGTCGCGGTGGCCTCTTCTTGGCTGGAGACGAGGCCTTGGGGCTGCCAGCCCTCCTCTTTGGGGGTCGCTGTGGCCCCTGAGGGGAGCACTCCCTGCCGCGGCTGGGAGCAGACGCAGGTGCCGCGGCTTCCTGGGGCTCCTGCTGGGGCTCTTCCTGCTCCCTGGGGAGAGGAACGCGGGCAGAGGGGGGGCTGCCGGGACCCCCACGAAGGGCAGCCGCTGAGGTGCTGGGCAGGGCGTCCGCGTCGGCTCCTTCCGGGCTGCCGGAGGGGGCTGAGCCCGGTGTGGGAGACCCCCCTTGGGCGGCGGCGGGGCCGGGGGCAGCGGCAGGGCTGCCCTCCCGCCCGCCGGCAGCATGGCCGTCCCCCAGGCCCAGCAGGCGGCGGGCCTCCCCGCTGCACCGTTGCACGGCGACATCGATAAGCTGGTGCACGAATGTCGCCGCGCGGTTTTGGAGGGTGGCCCCCAGCAGCTGGACCAGGAGGTCTTCGTCCAGGCCAAAGAGGACCAGGAGGGGCACGAGGAGGTCCTCCACGACGGCTGCCCGCGACGAGCGGCTGCCAAAGATCTCTCCCAGCTCCTGACGCACCCAGGGCAGAAGGCTCTGCAGGAGAGCTGGGTGGTCCCGGAAAAGGGACGCCCAGGTGCTGGGGCGGAGGCCGCCCGGAGGAGCCCCGGGCGCCAGCCCTGCAGGCTGTCGCTCCCTTGCCGCGGGGCTGTGGGCAGCTGGACGGCCAGGAGCTCCTCCTGCCTGCCGGCCGCCGACTGGTGACGCCGTAGGTGGTGTGAGGACGTGCTCCTCAAAGTCGTCGTCTGCCCAGACCGAGTGCACTATGGAGAGGATCCTCCTCTTGCAGAGGGGGCACTCGGGCTTGCTCTCAGCCCACCGCAGGATGCACGGGTAGCAGAACTGGTGGAGGCACGGCATCGCGTAGCTGGCCTCCTCCCAGCTGTCCAGGCAGATGGGACAGCGGTTGTCCAGCTCGGTGGCCATGCCGTGCGCGGGCTGGGGTGGGCTGGGGGGAGCTGGGGGTGTCGAGCCGCTCCCTCTCGCCGGCGCTGCGGCAGCGGGCGTCACGCTGGAAAAGGAAGAGAGGCCACGGTCACTGGCTGGCCTGGGGAGGGCGGGAAGAAATGCCCACGTCCCTCCAGGAAGGCAACCCTCCCAGCTGCCCAGGCTGAGGTGTCCCCGCACAGCTCACCTCTGCTGCTGCGAGCGCGCCTCCGGCGTGCCCCGGCTGCCGGAGGCTGGCAGGGCCGGGGAAAATCCTGCAACGGCTCTGGGGTCGGGCACTGGGAGCTGCAACAAGCAAGCCCCCGAGCACGACACCAGCACCAAAGGCCTCGCTCAGCGCTCCAAACTGCGCGACCTCGCTCAGCTGGAGTGCAGGCGCGAACTGCCTGGGTGAGGCTCAGCACCCCAGTGTAAGCAGCGAGGGTTGCCTGGACACAGTTCACCGCTGGGGGAAGTCATAGCGCATCCCTCGGTGACATCAGAAGCCCTTGCTTGGCACATCACGACGGGCCATCCTCTCCCACGGCGCTTGCCCCGGCAGCAAGCGCTGTGGCCCCGGCATACGCGCCTGGCGTTACCGCTGCGCCGGTGCCCACTCCAGTCCCCCACCTCTTGTCTCGTGCTGGGCACCGGCGTTTCGCGCCACTCCCCGAGGCCTTGGCTGCGTCTTCCCGGGGCCACGTGCTCCAATCTATGCAGATCCCTCCGTAAGGGCTCCTGTTGCTCAAGAGAGTCCACAGCACCTCCCGCTTTGGCATCACCGGCAAACTTGCTAGCAGTGCATTCAACCCCTGCTTCTGCATTACTAATAAAAACAGTGAAGAGAACTGGTCCTCGGATTGAACTGGCCCTGAGGAACAGCACTAGGGACCGGCCGCCGCCCAGATGCAGCCCCCTTCGCTACAGCCTCTTGAACCCTGCCGTTCAGGGCTATTCTTTGAACTTAAGGTTTTAACAAGACCACAAAACTCATCTCTCTCTCCCGTCTTCTCCCATGTCCACTTAACCAAGTTTCCTCTGACTCTCAGCGAAAGGACATAAAAGTAGCAAACTTCCGGTAAAGGAAACAATATATAACTAATGTAAAATAAGCAAGGAGCTGAGAAATATGACAGGAAATTAATAATTATATCACAAATACGAGTAAGCCTAAAAATTTTGACAGAAAACCCGTTATTTTTTCCATAGCTATTGCTTGAGCAAGACACTACACATTTCTTGCCCGTTATTTTTCATTCCTTCTGTCTTATATATCTTGTTTTAATTGTTCACTGGCTCTTGTGAATGTTTTATTTTTTCCTATTATTAGTTTTATTCAGCCATCAACAGTCTTAACGGACAGTCTGTTTGATGAGTAACTATAAAGTAGAATGCATTAAGATGTTGTCAGCTGCCTAACTTGGGTGGTGTCCTTGCTGAAAGCCGTAAGGCTTGCTTTGCGAATGGTGTGAGGCCTCACTGAACCCAGCAAAGCAACTTCATCTCCTGAAGAATATCGTCCTCTTATTTGCTAGTGCCCTTTTAAAATATTTCGTTTCTCCCGCCTTTCTTCCTGGATCCTGAATGTATTAATGGAGAGAATCAAAGGATTCTGAAGGCCACTACTCAAGAGCAGGTACCATGGGGGTGTATCGTGGCAGAGGGGGCTAGCCTCTGCTCTGCCCATACGGTATTTCCGGTTCCTTGCACACAGCACTACCACGTACAGGAAGGAAATATTTAGAATAGAACAGTCCCAGTTGGAAGGCACCTACAACACTCCTCTGGTCCAACCGCCAGACGAGTCCAGGGCTGACCAAGAGTGAAAGCGTATTAAGGGCATGGTGCAAATGCCTCTGGGACGCTGACAGGCGTGAGGCGTGGACCAGCTTCTCCAGGAAGCCTGTCACAGTGTTTGACCACCACGAAAATGGTGGGCATAGCCCCAGGAAAAGGGGGAGAAAGCAGCACTGGTGGGCACAGCAACCAGTTCGTGCACTGTTAGGAACACCGAGACGTTTCCTCCAGGTTTCAGGCTTTTATTTTCTTTTCGTGCGTGACAATTAGAGGGCTGGGAGCCCTTGAGGGCTGGTGCAGGCCCCAGCTGCTGGCCCAGCCCCGGTTTTGGCAGCACCCGGGGCATCCTTCTAGCGCTGCCGTCGCGGTGGCCTCTTCTTGGCTGGAGACGAGGCCTTGGGGCTGCCAGCCCTCCTCTTTGGGGGTCGCTGTGGCCCCTGAGGGGAGCACTCCCTGCCGCGGCTGGGAGCAGACGCAGGTGCCGCGGCTTCCTGGGGCTCCTGCTGGGGCTCTTCCTGCTCCCTGGGGAGAGGAACGCGGGCAGAGGGGGGGCTGCCGGGACCCCCACGAAGGGCAGCCGCTGAGGTGCTGGGCAGGGCGTCCGCGTCGGCTCCTTCCGGGCTGCCGGAGGGGGCTGAGCCCGGTGTGGGAGACCCCCCTCGGGCGGCGGCGGGGCCGGGGGCAGCGGCAGGGCTGCCCTCCCGCCCGCCGGCAGCATGGCCGTCCCCCAGGCCCAGCAGGCGGCGGGCCTCCCCGCTGCACCGTTGCACGGCGACATCGATAAGCTGGTGCACGAATGTCGCCGCGCGGTTTTGGAGGGTGGCCCCCAGCAGCTGGACCAGGAGGTCTTCGTCCAGGCCAAAGAGGACCAGGAGGGGCACGAGGAGGTCCTCCACGACGGCTGCCCGCGACGAGCGGCTGCCAAAGATCTCTCCCAGCTCCTGACGCACCCAGGGCAGAAGGCTCTGCAGGAGAGCTGGGTGGTCCCGGAAAAGGGACGCCCAGGTGCTGGGGCGGAGGCCGCCCGGAGGAGCCCCGGGCGCCAGCCCTGCAGGCTGTCGCTCCCTTGCCGCGGGGCTGTGGGCAGCTGGACGGCCAGGAGCTCCTCCTGCCTGCCGGCCGCCGACTGGTGACGCCGTAGGTGGTGTGAGGACGTGCTCCTCAAAGTCGTCGTCTGCCCAGACCGAGTGCACTATGGAGAGGATCCTCCTCTTGCAGAGGGGGCACTCGGGCTTGCTCTCAGCCCACCGCAGGATGCACGGGTAGCAGAACTGGTGGAGGCACGGCATCGCGTAGCTGGCCTCCTCCCAGCTGTCCAGGCAGATGGGACAGCGGTTGTCCAGCTCGGTGGCCATGCCGTGCGCGGGCTGGGGTGGGCTGGGGGGAGCTGGGGGTGTCGAGCCGCTCCCTCTCGCCGGCGCTGCGGCAGCGGGCGTCACGCTGGAAAAGGAAGAGAGGCCACGGTCACTGGCTGGCCTGGGGAGGGCGGGAAGAAATGCCCACGTCCCTCCAGGAAGGCAACCCTCCCAGCTGCCCAGGCTGAGGTGTCCCCGCACAGCTCACCTCTGCTGCTGCGAGCGCGCCTCCGGCGTGCCCCGGCTGCCGGAGGCTGGCAGGGCCGGGGAAAATCCTGCAACGGCTCTGGGGTCGGGCACTGGGAGCTGCAACAAGCAAGCCCCCGAGCACGACACCAGCACCAAAGGCCTCGCTCAGCGCTCCAAACTGCGCGACCTCGCTCAGCTGGAGTGCAGGCGCGAACTGCCTGGGTGAGGCTCAGCACCCCAGTGTAAGCAGCGAGGGTTGCCTGGACACAGTTCACCGCTGGGGGAAGTCATAGCGCATCCCTCGGTGACATCAGAAGCCCTTGCTTGGCACATCACGACGGGCCATCCTCTCCCACGGCGCTTGCCCCGGCAGCAAGCGCTGTGGCCCCGGCATACGCGCCTGGCGTTACCGCTGCGCCGGTGCCCACTCCAGTCCCCCACCTCTTGTCTCGTGCTGGGCACCGGCGTTTCGCGCCACTCCCCGAGGCCTTGGCTGCGTCTTCCCGGGGCCACGTGCTCCAATCTATGCAGATCCCTCCGTAAGGGCTCCTGTTGCTCAAGAGAGTCCACAGCACCTCCCGCTTTGGCATCACCGGCAAACGTGCTAGCAGTGCATTCAACCCCTGCTTCTGCATTACTAATAAAAACAGTGAAGAGAACTGGTCCTCGGATTGAGCCCTGAGGAACAGCACTAGGGACCGGCCGCCGCCCGCCCAGATGCAGCCCCCTTCGCTACAGCCTCTTGAACCCTGCCGTTCAGGGCTATTCTTTGAACTTAAGGTTTTAACAAGACCACAAAACTCATCTCTCTCTCCCGTCTTCTCCCATGTCCACTTAACCAAGTTTCCTCTGACTCTCAGCGAAAGGACATAAAAGTAGCAAACTTCCGGTAAAGGAAACAATATATAACTAATGTAAAATAAGCAAGGAGCTGAGAAATATGACAGGAAATTAATAATTATATCACAAATACGAGTAAGCCTAAAAATTTTGACAGAAAACCCGTTATTTTTTCCATAGCTATTGCTTGAGCAAGACACTACACATTTCTTGCCCGTTATTTTTCATTCCTTCTGTCTTATATATCTTGTTTTAATTGTTCACTGGCTCTTGTGAATGTTTTATTTTTTCCTATTATTAGTTTTATTCAGCCATCAACAGTCTTAACGGACAGTCTGTTTGATGAGTAACTATAAAGTAGAATGCATTAAGATGTTGTCAGCTGCCTAACTTGGGTGGTGTCCTTGCTGAAAGCCGTAAGGCTTGCTTTGCGAATGGTGTGAAGCCTCACTGAACCCAGGAAAGCAACTTCATCTCCTGAAGAATATCGTCCTCTTATTTGCTAGTGCCCTTTTAAAATATTTCGTTTCTCCCGCCTTTCTTCCTGGATCCTGAATGTATTAATGGAGAGAATCAAAGGATTCTAAAGGCCACTACTCAAGAGCAGGTACCATGGGGGTGTATCGTGGCAGAGGGGGCTAGCCTCTGCTCTGCCCATACGGTATTTCCGGTTCCTTGCACACAGCACTACCACGTACAGGAAGGAAATATTTAGAATAGAACAGTCCCAGTTGGAAGGCACCTACAACACTCCTCTGGTCCAACCGCCAGACGAGTCCAGGGCTGACCAAGAGTGAAAGCGTATTAAGGGCATGGTGCAAATGCCTCTGGGACGCTGACAGGCGTGAGGCGTGGACCAGCTTCTCCAGGAAGCCTGTCACAGTGTTTGACCACCACGAAAATGGTGGGCATAGCCCCAGGAAAAGGGGGAGAAAGCAGCACTGGTGGGCACAGCAACCAGTTCGTGCACTGTTAGGAACACCGAGACGTTTCCTCCAGGTTTCAGGCTTTTATTTTCTTTTCGTGCGTGACAATTAGAGGGCTGGGAGCCCTTGAGGGCTGGTGCAGGCCCCCCAGCTGCTGGCCCAGCCCCGGTTTTGGCAGCGCCCGGGGCATCCTTCTAGCGCTGCCGTCGCGGTGGCCTCTTCTTGGCTGGAGACGAGGCCTTGGGGCTGCCAGCCCTCCTCTTTGGGGGTCGCTGTGGCCCCTGAGGGGAGCACTCCCTGCCGCGGCTGGGAGCAGACGCAGGTGCCGCGGCTTCCTGGGGCTCCTGCTGGGGCTCTTCCTGCTCCCTGGGGAGAGGAACGCGGGCAGAGGGGGGGCTGCCGGGACCCCCACGAAGGGCAGCCGCTGAGGTGCTGGGCAGGGCGTCCGCGTCGGCTCCTTCCGGGCTGCCGGAGGGGGCTGAGCCCGGTGTGGGAGACCCCCCTTGGGCGGCGGCGGGGCCAGGGGCAGCGGCAGGGCTGCCCTCCCGCCCGCCGGCAGCATGGCCGTCCCCCAGGCCCAGCAGGCGGCGGGCCTCCCCGCTGCACCGTTGCACGGCGACATCGATAAGCTGGTGCACGAATGTCGCCGCGCGGTTTTGGAGGGTGGCCCCCAGCAGCTGGACCAGGAGGTCTTCGTCCAGGCCAAAGAGGACCAGGAGGGGCACGAGGAGGTCCTCCACGACGGCTGCCCGCGACGAGCGGCTGCCAAAGATCTCTCCCAGCTCCTGACGCACCCAGGGCAGAAGGCTCTGCAGGAGAGCTGGGTGGTCCCGGAAAAGGGACGCCCAGGTGCTGGGGCGGAGGCCGCCCGGAGGAGCCCCGGGCGCCAGCCCTGCAGGCTGTCGCTCCCTTGCCGCGGGGCTGTGGGCAGCTGGACGGCCAGGAGCTCCTCCTGCCTGCCGGCCGCCGACTGGTGACGCCGTAGGTGGTGTGAGGACGTGCTCCTCAAAGTCGTCGTCTGCCCAGACCGAGTGCACTATGGAGAGGATCCTCCTCTTGCAGAGGGGGCACTCGGGCTTGCTCTCAGCCCACCGCAGGATGCACGGGTAGCAGAACTGGTGGAGGCACGGCATCGCGTAGCTGGCCTCCTCCCAGCTGTCCAGGCAGATGGGACAGCGGTTGTCCAGCTCGGTGGCCATGCCGTGCGCGGGCTGGGGTGGGCTGGGGGGAGCTGGGGGTGTCGAGCCGCTCCCTCTCGCCGGCGCTGCGGCAGCGGGCGTCACGCTGGAAAAGGAAGAGAGGCCACGGTCACTGGCTGGCCTGGGGAGGGCGGGAAGAAATGCCCACGTCCCTCCAGGAAGGCAACCCTCCCAGCTGCCCAGGCTGAGGTGTCCCCGCACAGCTCACCTCTGCTGCTGCGAGCGCGCCTCCGGCGTGCCCCGGCTGCCGGAGGCTGGCAGGGCCGGGGAAAATCCTGCAACGGCTCTGGGGTCGGGCACTGGGAGCTGCAACAAGCAAGCCCCCGAGCACGACACCAGCACCAAAGGCCTCGCTCAGCGCTCCAAACTGCGCGACCTCGCTCAGCTGGAGTGCAGGCGCGAACTGCCTGGGTGAGGCTCAGCACCCCAGTGTAAGCAGCGAGGGTTGCCTGGACACAGTTCACCGCTGGGGGAAGTCATAGCGCATCCCTCGGTGACATCAGAAGCCCTTGCTTGGCACATCACGACGGGCCATCCTCTCCCACGGCGCTTGCCCCGGCAGCAAGCGCTGTGGCCCCGGCATACGCGCCTGGCGTTACCGCTGCGCCGGTGCCCACTCCAGTCCCCCACCTCTTGTCTCGTGCTGGGCACCGGCGTTTCGCGCCACTCCCCGAGGCCTTGGCTGCGTCTTCCCGGGGCCACGTGCTCCAATCTATGCAGATCCCTCCGTAAGGGCTCCTGTTGCTCAAGAGAGTCCACAGCACCTCCCGCTTTGGCATCACCGGCAAACTTGCTAGCAGTGCATTCAACCCCTGCTTCTGCATTACTAATAAAAACAGTGAAGAGAACTGGTCCTCGGATTGAACTGGCCCTGAGGAACAGCACTAGGGACCGGCCGCCGCCCAGATGCAGCCCCCTTCGCTACAGCCTCTTGAACCCTGCCGTTCAGGGCTATTCTTTGAACTTAAGGTTTTAACAAGACCACAAAACTCATCTCTCTCTCCCGTCTTCTCCCATGTCCACTTAACCAAGTTTCCTCTGACTCTCAGCGAAAGGACATAAAAGTAGCAAACTTCCGGTAAAGGAAACAATATATAACTAATGTAAAATAAGCAAGGAGCTGAGAAATATGACAGGAAATTAATAATTATATCACAAATACGAGTAAGCCTAAAAATTTTGACAGAAAACCCGTTATTTTTTCCATAGCTATTGCTTGAGCAAGACACTACACATTTCTTGCCCGTTATTTTTCATTCCTTCTGTCTTATATATCTTGTTTTAATTGTTCACTGGCTCTTGTGAATGTTTTATTTTTTCCTATTATTAGTTTTATTCAGCCATCAACAGTCTTAACGGACAGTCTGTTTGATGAGTAACTATAAAGTAGAATGCATTAAGATGTTGTCAGCTGCCTAACTTGGGTGGTGTCCTTGCTGAAAGCCGTAAGGCTTGCTTTGCGAATGGTGTGAGGCCTCACTGAACCCAGCAAAGCAACTTCATCTCCTGAAGAATATCGTCCTCTTATTTGCTAGTGCCCTTTTAAAATATTTCGTTTCTCCCGCCTTTCTTCCTGGATCCTGAATGTATTAATGGAGAGAATCAAAGGATTCTGAAGGCCACTACTCAAGAGCAGGTACCATGGGGGTGTATCGTGGCAGAGGGGGCTAGCCTCTGCTCTGCCCATACGGTATTTCCGGTTCCTTGCACACAGCACTACCACGTACAGGAAGGAAATATTTAGAATAGAACAGTCCCAGTTGGAAGGCACCTACAACACTCCTCTGGTCCAACCGCCAGACGAGTCCAGGGCTGACCAAGAGTGAAAGCGTATTAAGGGCATGGTGCAAATGCCTCTGGGACGCTGACAGGCGTGAGGCGTGGACCAGCTTCTCCAGGAAGCCTGTCACAGTGTTTGACCACCACGAAAATGGTGGGCATAGCCCCAGGAAAAGGGGGAGAAAGCAGCACTGGTGGGCACAGCAACCAGTTCGTGCACTGTTAGGAACACCGAGACGTTTCCTCCAGGTTTCAGGCTTTTATTTTCTTTTCGTGCGTGACAATTAGAGGGCTGGGAGCCCTTGAGGGCTGGTGCAGGCCCCAGCTGCTGGCCCAGCCCCGGTTTTGGCAGCGCCCGGGGCATCCTTCTAGCGCTGCCGTCGCGGTGGCCTCTTCTTGGCTGGAGACGAGGCCTTGGGGCTGCCAGCCCTCCTCTTTGGGGGTCGCTGTGGCCCCTGAGGGGAGCACTCCCTGCCGCGGCTGGGAGCAGACGCAGGTGCCGCGGCTTCCTGGGGCTCCTGCTGGGGCTCTTCCTGCTCCCTGGGGAGAGGAACGCGGGCAGAGGGGGGGCTGCCGGGACCCCCACGAAGGGCAGCCGCTGAGGTGCTGGGCAGGGCGTCCGCGTCGGCTCCTTCCGGGCTGCCGGAGGGGGCTGAGCCCGGTGTGGGAGACCCCCCTCGGGCGGCGGCGGGGCCGGGGGCAGCGGCAGGGCTGCCCTCCCGCCCGCCGGCAGCATGGCCGTCCCCCAGGCCCAGCAGGCGGCGGGCCTCCCCGCTGCACCGTTGCACGGCGACATCGATAAGCTGGTGCACGAATGTCGCCGCGCGGTTTTGGAGGGTGGCCCCCAGCAGCTGGACCAGGAGGTCTTCGTCCAGGCCAAAGAGGACCAGGAGGGGCACGAGGAGGTCCTCCACGACGGCTGCCCGCGACGAGCGGCTGCCAAAGATCTCTCCCAGCTCCTGACGCACCCAGGGCAGAAGGCTCTGCAGGAGAGCTGGGTGGTCCCGGAAAAGGGACGCCCAGGTGCTGGGGCGGAGGCCGCCCGGAGGAGCCCCGGGCGCCAGCCCTGCAGGCTGTCGCTCCCTTGCCGCGGGGCTGTGGGCAGCTGGACGGCCAGGAGCTCCTCCTGCCTGCCGGCCGCCGACTGGTGACGCCGTAGGTGGTGTGAGGACGTGCTCCTCAAAGTCGTCGTCTGCCCAGACCGAGTGCACTATGGAGAGGATCCTCCTCTTGCAGAGGGGGCACTCGGGCTTGCTCTCAGCCCACCGCAGGATGCACGGGTAGCAGAACTGGTGGAGGCACGGCATCGCGTAGCTGGCCTCCTCCCAGCTGTCCAGGCAGATGGGACAGCGGTTGTCCAGCTCGGTGGCCATGCCGTGCGCGGGCTGGGGTGGGCTGGGGGGAGCTGGGGGTGTCGAGCCGCTCCCTCTCGCCGGCGCTGCGGCAGCGGGCGTCACGCTGGAAAAGGAAGAGAGGCCACGGTCACTGGCTGGCCTGGGGAGGGCGGGAAGAAATGCCCACGTCCCTCCAGGAAGGCAACCCTCCCAGCTGCCCAGGCTGAGGTGTCCCCGCACAGCTCACCTCTGCTGCTGCGAGCGCGCCTCCGGCGTGCCCCAGCTGCCGGAGGCTGGCAGGGCCGGGGAAAATCCTGCAACGGCTCTGGGGTCGGGCACTGGGAGCTGCAACAAGCAAGCCCCCGAGCACGACACCAGCACCAAAGGCCTCGCTCAGCGCTCCAAACTGCGCGACCTCGCTCAGCTGGAGTGCAGGCGCGAACTGCCTGGGTGAGGCTCAGCACCCCAGTGTAAGCAGCGAGGGTTGCCTGGACACAGTTCACCGCTGGGGGAAGTCATAGCGCATCCCTCGGTGACATCAGAAGCCCTTGCTTGGCACATCACGACGGGCCATCCTCTCCCACGGCGCTTGCCCCGGCAGCAAGCGCTGTGGCCCCGGCATACGCGCCTGGCGTTACCGCTGCGCCGGTGCCCACTCCAGTCCCCCACCTCTTGTCTCGTGCTGGGCACCGGCGTTTCGCGCCACTCCCCGAGGCCTTGGCTGCGTCTTCCCGGGGCCACGTGCTCCAATCTATGCAGATCCCTCCGTAAGGGCTCCTGTTGCTCAAGAGAGTCCACAGCACCTCCCGCTTTGGCATCACCGGCAAACGTGCTAGCAGTGCATTCAACCCCTGCTTCTGCATTACTAATAAAAACAGTGAAGAGAACTGGTCCTCGGATTGAGCCCTGAGGAACAGCACTAGGGACCGGCCGCCGCCCGCCCAGATGCAGCCCCCTTCGCTACAGCCTCTTGAACCCTGCCGTTCAGGGCTATTCTTTGAACTTAAGGTTTTAACAAGACCACAAAACTCATCTCTCTCTCCCGTCTTCTCCCATGTCCACTTAACCAAGTTTCCTCTGACTCTCAGCGAAAGGACATAAAAGTAGCAAACTTCCGGTAAAGGAAACAATATATAACTAATGTAAAATAAGCAAGGAGCTGAGAAATATGACAGGAAATTAATAATTATATCACAAATACGAGTAAGCCTAAAAATTTTGACAGAAAACCCGTTATTTTTTCCATAGCTATTGCTTGAGCAAGACACTACACATTTCTTGCCCGTTATTTTTCATTCCTTCTGTCTTATATATCTTGTTTTAATTGTTCACTGGCTCTTGTGAATGTTTTATTTTTTCCTATTATTAGTTTTATTCAGCCATCAACAGTCTTAACGGACAGTCTGTTTGATGAGTAACTATAAAGTAGAATGCATTAAGATGTTGTCAGCTGCCTAACTTGGGTGGTGTCCTTGCTGAAAGCCGTAAGGCTTGCTTTGCGAATGGTGTGAAGCCTCACTGAACCCAGGAAAGCAACTTCATCTCCTGAAGAATATCGTCCTCTTATTTGCTAGTGCCCTTTTAAAATATTTCGTTTCTCCCGCCTTTCTTCCTGGATCCTGAATGTATTAATGGAGAGAATCAAAGGATTCTAAAGGCCACTACTCAAGAGCAGGTACCATGGGGGTGTATCGTGGCAGAGGGGGCTAGCCTCTGCTCTGCCCATACGGTATTTCCGGTTCCTTGCACACAGCACTACCACGTACAGGAAGGAAATATTTAGAATAGAACAGTCCCAGTTGGAAGGCACCTACAACACTCCTCTGGTCCAACCGCCAGACGAGTCCAGGGCTGACCAAGAGTGAAAGCGTATTAAGGGCATGGTGCAAATGCCTCTGGGACGCTGACAGGCGTGAGGCGTGGACCAGCTTCTCCAGGAAGCCTGTCACAGTGTTTGACCACCACGAAAATGGTGGGCATAGCCCCAGGAAAAGGGGGAGAAAGCAGCACTGGTGGGCACAGCAACCAGTTCGTGCACTGTTAGGAACACCGAGACGTTTCCTCCAGGTTTCAGGCTTTTATTTTCTTTTCGTGCGTGACAATTAGAGGGCTGGGAGCCCTTGAGGGCTGGTGCAGGCCCCCCAGCTGCTGGCCCAGCCCCGGTTTTGGCAGCGCCCGGGGCATCCTTCTAGCGCTGCCGTCGCGGTGGCCTCTTCTTGGCTGGAGACGAGGCCTTGGGGCTGCCAGCCCTCCTCTTTGGGGGTCGCTGTGGCCCCTGAGGGGAGCACTCCCTGCCGCGGCTGGGAGCAGACGCAGGTGCCGCGGCTTCCTGGGGCTCCTGCTGGGGCTCTTCCTGCTCCCTGGGGAGAGGAACGCGGGCAGAGGGGGGGCTGCCGGGACCCCCACGAAGGGCAGCCGCTGAGGTGCTGGGCAGGGCGTCCGCGTCGGCTCCTTCCGGGCTGCCGGAGGGGGCTGAGCCCGGTGTGGGAGACCCCCCTCGGGCGGCGGCGGGGCCGGGGGCAGCGGCAGGGCTGCCCTCCCGCCCGCCGGCAGCATGGCCGTCCCCCAGGCCCAGCAGGCGGCGGGCCTCCCCGCTGCACCGTTGCACGGCGACATCGATAAGCTGGTGCACGAATGTCGCCGCGCGGTTTTGGAGGGTGGCCCCCAGCAGCTGGACCAGGAGGTCTTCGTCCAGGCCAAAGAGGACCAGGAGGGGCACGAGGAGGTCCTCCACGACGGCTGCCCGCGACGAGCGGCTGCCAAAGATCTCTCCCAGCTCCTGACGCACCCAGGGCAGAAGGCTCTGCAGGAGAGCTGGGTGGTCCCGGAAAAGGGACGCCCAGGTGCTGGGGCGGAGGCCGCCCGGAGGAGCCCCGGGCGCCAGCCCTGCAGGCTGTCGCTCCCTTGCCGCGGGGCTGTGGGCAGCTGGACGGCCAGGAGCTCCTCCTGCCTGCCGGCCGCCGACTGGTGACGCCGTAGGTGGTGTGAGGACGTGCTCCTCAAAGTCGTCGTCTGCCCAGACCGAGTGCACTATGGAGAGGATCCTCCTCTTGCAGAGGGGGCACTCGGACTTGCTCTCAGCCCACCGCAGGATGCACGGGTAGCAGAACTGGTGGAGGCACGGCATCGCGTAGCTGGCCTCCTCCCAGCTGTCCAGGCAGATGGGACAGCGGTTGTCCAGCTCGGTGGCCATGCCGTGCGCGGGCTGGGGTGGGCTGGGGGGAGCTGGGGGTGTCGAGCCGCTCCCTCTCGCCGGCGCTGCGGCAGCGGGCGTCACGCTGGAAAAGGAAGAGAGGCCACGGTCACTGGCTGGCCTGGGGAGGGCGGGAAGAAATGCCCACGTCCCTCCAGGAAGGCAACCCTCCCAGCTGCCCAGGCTGAGGTGTCCCCGCACAGCTCACCTCTGCTGCTGCGAGCGCGCCTCCGGCGTGCCCCGGCTGCCGGAGGCTGGCAGGGCCGGGGAAAATCCTGCAACGGCTCTGGGGTCGGGCACTGGGAGCTGCAACAAGCAAGCCCCCGAGCACGACACCAGCACCAAAGGCCTCGCTCAGCGCTCCAAACTGCGCGACCTCGCTCAGCTGGAGTGCAGGCGCGAACTGCCTGGGTGAGGCTCAGCACCCCAGTGTAAGCAGCGAGGGTTGCCTGGACACAGTTCACCGCTGGGGGAAGTCATAGCGCATCCCTCGGTGACATCAGAAGCCCTTGCTTGGCACATCACGACGGGCCATCCTCTCCCACGGCGCTTGCCCCGGCAGCAAGCGCTGTGGCCCCGGCATACGCGCCTGGCGTTACCGCTGCGCCGGTGCCCACTCCAGTCCCCCACCTCTTGTCTCGTGCTGGGCACCGGCGTTTCGCGCCACTCCCCGAGGCCTTGGCTGCGTCTTCCCGGGGCCACGTGCTCCAATCTATGCAGATCCCTCCGTAAGGGCTCCTGTTGCTCAAGAGAGTCCACAGCACCTCCCGCTTTGGCATCACCGGCAAACGTGCTAGCAGTGCATTCAACCCCTGCTTCTGCATTACTAATAAAAACAGTGAAGAGAACTGGTCCTCGGATTGAGCCCTGAGGAACAGCACTAGGGACCGGCCGCCGCCCGCCCAGATGCAGCCCCCTTCGCTACAGCCTCTTGAACCCTGCCGTTCAGGGCTATTCTTTGAACTTAAGGTTTTAACAAGACCACAAAACTCATCTCTCTCTCCCGTCTTCTCCCATGTCCACTTAACCAAGTTTCCTCTGACTCTCAGCGAAAGGACATAAAAGTAGCAAACTTCCGGTAAAGGAAACAATATATAACTAATGTAAAATAAGCAAGGAGCTGAGAAATATGACAGGAAATTAATAATTATATCACAAATACGAGTAAGCCTAAAAATTTTGACAGAAAACCCGTTATTTTTTCCATAGCTATTGCTTGAGCAAGACACTACACATTTCTTGCCCGTTATTTTTCATTCCTTCTGTCTTATATATCTTGTTTTAATTGTTCACTGGCTCTTGTGAATGTTTTATTTTTTCCTATTATTAGTTTTATTCAGCCATCAACAGTCTTAACGGACAGTCTGTTTGATGAGTAACTATAAAGTAGAATGCATTAAGATGTTGTCAGCTGTCTAACTTGGGTGGTGTCCTTGCTGAAAGCCGTAAGGCTTGCTTTGCGAATGGTGTGAGGCCTCACTGAACCCAGCAAAGCAACTTCATCTCCTGAAGAATATCGTCCTCTTATTTGCTAGTGCCCTTTTAAAATATTTCGTTTCTCCCGCCTTTCTTCCTGGATCCTGAATGTATTAATGGAGAGAATCAAAGGATTCTGAAGGCCACTACTCAAGAGCAGGTACCATGGGGGTGTATCGTGGCAGAGGGGGCTAGCCTCTGCTCTGCCCATACGGTATTTCCGGTTCCTTGCACACAGCACTACCACGTACAGGAAGGAAATATTTAGAATAGAACAGTCCCAGTTGGAAGGCACCTACAACACTCCTCTGGTCCAACCGCCAGACGAGTCCAGGGCTGACCAAGAGTGAAAGCGTATTAAGGGCATGGTGCAAATGCCTCTGGGACGCTGACAGGCGTGAGGCGTGGACCAGCTTCTCCAGGAAGCCTGTCACAGTGTTTGACCACCACGAAAATGGTGGGCATAGCCCCAGGAAAAGGGGGAGAAAGCAGCACTGGTGGGCACAGCAACCAGTTCGTGCACTGTTAGGAACACCGAGACGTTTCCTCCAGGTTTCAGGCTTTTATTTTCTTTTCGTGCGTGACAATTAGAGGGCTGGGAGCCCTTGAGGGCTGGTGCAGGCCCCAGCTGCTGGCCCAGCCCCGGTTTTGGCAGCGCCCGGGGCATCCTTCTAGCGCTGCCGTCGCGGTGGCCTCTTCTTGGCTGGAGACGAGGCCTTGGGGCTGCCAGCCCTCCTCTTTGGGGGTCGCTGTGGCCCCTGAGGGGAGCACTCCCTGCCGCGGCTGGGAGCAGACGGAGGTGCCGCGGCTTCCTGGGGCTCCTGCTGGGGCTCTTCCTGCTCCCTGGGGAGAGGAACGCGGGCAGAGGGGGGGCTGCCGGGACCCCCACGAAGGGCAGCCGCTGAGGTGCTGGGCAGGGCGTCCGCGTCGGCTCCTTCCGGGCTGCCGGAGGGGGCTGAGCCCGGTGTGGGAGACCCCCCTCGGGCGGCGGCGGGGCCGGGGGCAGCGGCAGGGCTGCCCTCCCGCCCGCCGGCAGCATGGCCGTCCCCCAGGCCCAGCAGGCGGCGGGCCTCCCCGCTGCACCGTTGCACGGCGACATCGATAAGCTGGTGCACGAATGTCGCCGCGCGGTTTTGGAGGGTGGCCCCCAGCAGCTGGACCAGGAGGTCTTCGTCCAGCCCAAAGAGGACCAGGAGGGGCACGAGGAGGTCCTCCACGACGGCTGCCCGCGACGAGCGGCTGCCAAAGATCTCTCCCAGCTCCTGACGCACCCAGGGCAGAAGGCTCTGCAGGAGAGCTGGGTGGTCCCGGAAAAGGGACGCCCAGGTGCTGGGGCGGAGGCCGCCCGGAGGAGCCCCGGGCGCCAGCCCTGCAGGCTGTCGCTCCCTTGCCGCGGGGCTGTGGGCAGCTGGACGGCCAGGAGCTCCTCCTGCCTGCCGGCCGCCGACTGGTGACGCCGTAGGTGGTGTGAGGACGTGCTCCTCAAAGTCGTCGTCTGCCCAGACCGAGTGCACTATGGAGAGGATCCTCCTCTTGCAGAGGGGGCACTCGGGCTTGCTCTCAGCCCACCGCAGGATGCACGGGTAGCAGAACTGGTGGAGGCACGGCATCGCGTAGCTGGCCTCCTCCCAGCTGTCCAGGCAGATGGGACAGCGGTTGTCCAGCTCGGTGGCCATGCCGTGCGCGGGCTGGGGTGGGCTGGGGGGAGCTGGGGGTGTCGAGCCGCTCCCTCTCGCCGGCGCTGCGGCAGCGGGCGTCACGCTGGAAAAGGAAGAGAGGCCACGGTCACTGGCTGGCCTGGGGAGGGCGGGAAGAAATGCCCACGTCCCTCCAGGAAGGCAACCCTCCCAGCTGCCCAGGCTGAGGTGTCCCCGCACAGCTCACCTCTGCTGCTGCGAGCGCGCCTCCGGCGTGCCCCGGCTGCCGGAGGCTGGCAGGGCCGGGGAAAATCCTGCAACGGCTCTGGGGTCGGGCACTGGGAGCTGCAACAAGCAAGCCCCCGAGCACGACACCAGCACCAAAGGCCTCGCTCAGCGCTCCAAACTGCGCGACCTCGCTCAGCTGGAGTGCAGGCGCGAACTGCCTGGGTGAGGCTCAGCACCCCAGTGTAAGCAGCGAGGGTTGCCTGGACACAGTTCACCGCTGGGGGAAGTCATAGCGCATCCCTCGGTGACATCAGAAGCCCTTGCTTGGCACATCACGACGGGCCATCCTCTCCCACGGCGCTTGCCCCGGCAGCAAGCGCTGTGGCCCCGGCATACGCGCCTGGCGTTACCGCTGCGCCGGTGCCCACTCCAGTCCCCCACCTCTTGTCTCGTGCTGGGCACCGGCGTTTCGCGCCACTCCCCGAGGCCTTGGCTGCGTCTTCCCGGGGCCACGTGCTCCAATCTATGCAGATCCCTCCGTAAGGGCTCCTGTTGCTCAAGAGAGTCCACAGCACCTCCCGCTTTGGCATCACCGGCAAACGTGCTAGCAGTGCATTCAACCCCTGCTTCTGCATTACTAATAAAAACAGTGAAGAGAACTGGTCCTCGGATTGAGCCCTGAGGAACAGCACTAGGGACCGGCCGCCGCCCGCCCAGATGCAGCCCCCTTCGCTACAGCCTCTTGAACCCTGCCGTTCAGGGCTATTCTTTGAACTTAAGGTTTTAACAAGACCACAAAACTCATCTCTCTCTCCCGTCTTCTCCCATGTCCACTTAACCAAGTTTCCTCTGACTCTCAGCGAAAGGACATAAAAGTAGCAAACTTCCGGTAAAGGAAACAATATATAACTAATGTAAAATAAGCAAGGAGCTGAGAAATATGACAGGAAATTAATAATTATATCACAAATACGAGTAAGCCTAAAAATTTTGACAGAAAACCCGTTATTTTTTCCATAGCTATTGCTTGAGCAAGACACTACACATTTCTTGCCCGTTATTTTTCATTCCTTCTGTCTTATATATCTTGTTTTAATTGTTCACTGGCTCTTGTGAATGTTTTATTTTTTCCTATTATTAGTTTTATTCAGCCATCAACAGTCTTAACGGACAGTCTGTTTGATGAGTAACTATAAAGTAGAATGCATTAAGATGTTGTCAGCTGCCTAACTTGGGTGGTGTCCTTGCTGAAAGCCGTAAGGCTTGCTTTGCGAATGGTGTGAGGCCTCACTGAACCCAGCAAAGCAACTTCATCTCCTGAAGAATATCGTCCTCTTATTTGCTAGTGCCCTTTTAAAATATTTCGTTTCTCCCGCCTTTCTTCCTGGATCCTGAATGTATTAATGGAGAGAATCAAAGGATTCTAAAGGCCACTACTCAAGAGCAGGTACCATGGGGGTGTATCGTGGCAGAGGGGGCTAGCCTCTGCTCTGCCCATACGGTATTTCCGGTTCCTTGCACACAGCACTACCACGTACAGGAAGGAAATATTTAGAATAGAACAGTCCCAGTTGGAAGGCACCTACAACACTCCTCTGGTCCAACCGCCAGACGAGTCCAGGGCTGACCAAGAGTGAAAGCGTATTAAGGGCATGGTGCAAATGCCTCTGGGACGCTGACAGGCGTGAGGCGTGGACCAGCTTCTCCAGGAAGCCTGTCACAGTGTTTGACCACCACGAAAATGGTGGGCATAGCCCCAGGAAAAGGGGGAGAAAGCAGCACTGGTGGGCACAGCAACCAGTTCGTGCACTGTTAGGAACACCGAGACGTTTCCTCCAGGTTTCAGGCTTTTATTTTCTTTTCGTGCGTGACAATTAGAGGGCTGGGAGCCCTTGAGGGCTGGTGCAGGCCCCCCAGCTGCTGGCCCAGCCCCGGTTTTGGCAGCGCCCGGGGCATCCTTCTAGCGCTGCCGTCGCGGTGGCCTCTTCTTGGCTGGAGACGAGGCCTTGGGGCTGCCAGCCCTCCTCTTTGGGGGTCGCTGTGGCCCCTGAGGGGAGCACTCCCTGCCGCGGCTGGGAGCAGACGCAGGTGCCGCGGCTTCCTGGGGCTCCTGCTGGGGCTCTTCCTGCTCCCTGGGGAGAGGAACGCGGGCAGAGGGGGGGCTGCCGGGACCCCCACGAAGGGCAGCCGCTGAGGTGCTGGGCAGGGCGTCCGCGTCGGCTCCTTCCGGGCTGCCGGAGGGGGCTGAGCCCGGTGTGGGAGACCCCCCTCGGGCGGCGGCGGGGCCGGGGGCAGCGGCAGGGCTGCCCTCCCGCCCGCCGGCAGCATGGCCGTCCCCCAGGCCCAGCAGGCGGCGGGCCTCCCCGCTGCACCGTTGCACGGCGACATCGATAAGCTGGTGCACGAATGTCGCCGCGCGGTTTTGGAGGGTGGCCCCCAGCAGCTGGACCAGGAGGTCTTCGTCCAGCCCAAAGAGGACCAGGAGGGGCACGAGGAGGTCCTCCACGACGGCTGCCCGCGACGAGCGGCTGCCAAAGATCTCTCCCAGCTCCTGACGCACCCAGGGCAGAAGGCTCTGCAGGAGAGCTGGGTGGTCCCGGAAAAGGGACGCCCAGGTGCTGGGGCGGAGGCCGCCCGGAGGAGCCCCGGGCGCCAGCCCTGCAGGCTGTCGCTCCCTTGCCGCGGGGCTGTGGGCAGCTGGACGGCCAGGAGCTCCTCCTGCCTGCCGGCCGCCGACTGGTGACGCCGTAGGTGGTGTGAGGACGTGCTCCTCAAAGTCGTCGTCTGCCCAGACCGAGTGCACTATGGAGAGGATCCTCCTCTTGCAGAGGGGGCACTCGGGCTTGCTCTCAGCCCACCGCAGGATGCACGGGTAGCAGAACTGGTGGAGGCACGGCATCGCGTAGCTGGCCTCCTCCCAGCTGTCCAGGCAGATGGGACAGCGGTTGTCCAGCTCGGTGGCCATGCCGTGCGCGGGCTGGGGTGGGCTGGGGGGAGCTGGGGGTGTCGAGCCGCTCCCTCTCGCCGGCGCTGCGGCAGCGGGCGTCACGCTGGAAAAGGAAGAGAGGCCACGGTCACTGGCTGGCCTGGGGAGGGCGGGAAGAAATGCCCACGTCCCTCCAGGAAGGCAACCCTCCCAGCTGCCCAGGCTGAGGTGTCCCCGCACAGCTCACCTCTGCTGCTGCGAGCGCGCCTCCGGCGTGCCCCGGCTGCCGGAGGCTGGCAGGGCCGGGGAAAATCCTGCAACGGCTCTGGGGTCGGGCACTGGGAGCTGCAACAAGCAAGCCCCCGAGCACGACACCAGCACCAAAGGCCTCGCTCAGCGCTCCAAACTGCGCGACCTCGCTCAGCTGGAGTGCAGGCGCGAACTGCCTGGGTGAGGCTCAGCACCCCAGTGTAAGCAGCGAGGGTTGCCTGGACACAGTTCACCGCTGGGGGAAGTCATAGCGCATCCCTCGGTGACATCAGAAGCCCTTGCTTGGCACATCACGACGGGCCATCCTCTCCCACGGCGCTTGCCCCGGCAGCAAGCGCTGTGGCCCCGGCATACGCGCCTGGCGTTACCGCTGCGCCGGTGCCCACTCCAGTCCCCCACCTCTTGTCTCGTGCTGGGCACCGGCGTTTCGCGCCACTCCCCGAGGCCTTGGCTGCGTCTTCCCGGGGCCACGTGCTCCAATCTATGCAGATCCCTCCGTAAGGGCTCCTGTTGCTCAAGAGAGTCCACAGCACCTCCCGCTTTGGCATCACCGGCAAACGTGCTAGCAGTGCATTCAACCCCTGCTTCTGCATTACTAATAAAAACAGTGAAGAGAACTGGTCCTCGGATTGAGCCCTGAGGAACAGCACTAGGGACCGGCCGCCGCCCGCCCAGATGCAGCCCCCTTCGCTACAGCCTCTTGAACCCTGCCGTTCAGGGCTATTCTTTGAACTTAAGGTTTTAACAAGACCACAAAACTCATCTCTCTCTCCCGTCTTCTCCCATGTCCACTTAACCAAGTTTCCTCTGACTCTCAGCGAAAGGACATAAAAGTAGCAAACTTCCGGTAAAGGAAACAATATATAACTAATGTAAAATAAGCAAGGAGCTGAGAAATATGACAGGAAATTAATAATTATATCACAAATACGAGTAAGCCTAAAAATTTTGACAGAAAACCCGTTATTTTTTCCATAGCTATTGCTTGAGCAAGACACTACACATTTCTTGCCCGTTATTTTTCATTCCTTCTGTCTTATATATCTTGTTTTAATTGTTCACTGGCTCTTGTGAATGTTTTATTTTTTCCTATTATTAGTTTTATTCAGCCATCAACAGTCTTAACGGACAGTCTGTTTGATGAGTAACTATAAAGTAGAATGCATTAAGATGTTGTCAGCTGCCTAACTTGGGTGGTGTCCTTGCTGAAAGCCGTAAGGCTTGCTTTGCGAATGGTGTGAAGCCTCACTGAACCCAGGAAAGCAACTTCATCTCCTGAAGAATATCGTCCTCTTATTTGCTAGTGCCCTTTTAAAATATTTCGTTTCTCCCGCCTTTCTTCCTGGATCCTGAATGTATTAATGGAGAGAATCAAAGGATTCTAAAGGCCACTACTCAAGAGCAGGTACCATGGGGGTGTATCGTGGCAGAGGGGGCTAGCCTCTGCTCTGCCCATACGGTATTTCCGGTTCCTTGCACACAGCACTACCACGTACAGGAAGGAAATATTTAGAATAGAACAGTCCCAGTTGGAAGGCACCTACAACACTCCTCTGGTCCAACCGCCAGACGAGTCCAGGGCTGACCAAGAGTGAAAGCGTATTAAGGGCATGGTGCAAATGCCTCTGGGACGCTGACAGGCGTGAGGCGTGGACCAGCTTCTCCAGGAAGCCTGTCACAGTGTTTGACCACCACGAAAATGGTGGGCATAGCCCCAGGAAAAGGGGGAGAAAGCAGCACTGGTGGGCACAGCAACCAGTTCGTGCACTGTTAGGAACACCGAGACGTTTCCTCCAGGTTTCAGGCTTTTATTTTCTTTTCGTGCGTGACAATTAGAGGGCTGGGAGCCCTTGAGGGCTGGTGCAGGCCCCCCAGCTGCTGGCCCAGCCCCGGTTTTGGCAGCGCCCGGGGCATCCTTCTAGCGCTGCCGTCGCGGTGGCCTCTTCTTGGCTGGAGACGAGGCCTTGGGGCTGCCAGCCCTCCTCTTTGGGGGTCGCTGTGGCCCCTGAGGGGAGCACTCCCTGCCGCGGCTGGGAGCAGACGCAGGTGCCGCGGCTTCCTGGGGCTCCTGCTGGGGCTCTTCCTGCTCCCTGGGGAGAGGAACGCGGGCAGAGGGGGGGCTGCCGGGACCCCCACGAAGGGCAGCCGCTGAGGTGCTGGGCAGGGCGTCCGCGTCGGCTCCTTCCGGGCTGCCGGAGGGGGCTGAGCCCGGTGTGGGAGACCCCCCTCGGGCGGCGGCGGGGCCGGGGGCAGCGGCAGGGCTGCCCTCCCGCCCGCCGGCAGCATGGCCGTCCCCCAGGCCCAGCAGGCGGCGGGCCTCCCCGCTGCACCGTTGCACGGCGACATCGATAAGCTGGTGCACGAATGTCGCCGCGCGGTTTTGGAGGGTGGCCCCCAGCAGCTGGACCAGGAGGTCTTCGTCCAGCCCAAAGAGGACCAGGAGGGGCACGAGGAGGTCCTCCACGACGGCTGCCCGCGACGAGCGGCTGCCAAAGATCTCTCCCAGCTCCTGACGCACCCAGGGCAGAAGGCTCTGCAGGAGAGCTGGGTGGTCCCGGAAAAGGGACGCCCAGGTGCTGGGGCGGAGGCCGCCCGGAGGAGCCCCGGGCGCCAGCCCTGCAGGCTGTCGCTCCCTTGCCGCGGGGCTGTGGGCAGCTGGACGGCCAGGAGCTCCTCCTGCCTGCCGGCCGCCGACTGGTGACGCCGTAGGTGGTGTGAGGACGTGCTCCTCAAAGTCGTCGTCTGCCCAGACCGAGTGCACTATGGAGAGGATCCTCCTCTTGCAGAGGGGGCACTCGGGCTTGCTCTCAGCCCACCGCAGGATGCACGGGTAGCAGAACTGGTGGAGGCACGGCCATCGCGTAGCTGGCCTCCTCCCAGCTGTCCAGGCAGATGGGACAGCGGTTGTCCAGCTCGGTGGCCATGCCGTGCGCGGGCTGGGGTGGGCTGGGGGGAGCTGGGGGGTGTCGAGCCGCTCCCTCTCGCCGGCGCTGCGGCAGCGGGGCGTCACGCTGGAAAAGGAAGAGAGGCCACGGTCACTGGCTGGCCTGGGGAGGGCGGGGAAGAAATGCCCACGTCCCTCCAGGAAGGCAACCCTCCCAGCTGCCCAGGCTGAGGTGTCCCCGCACAGCTCACCTCTGCTGCTGCGAGCGCGCCTCCGGCGTGCCCGGCTGCCGGAGGCTGGCAGGGCCGGGGGAAAATCCTGCAACGGCTCTGGGGTCGGGCACTGGGAGCTGCAACAAGCAAGCCCCCGAGCACGACACCAGCACCAAAGGCCTCGCTCAGCGCTCCAAACCTGGCGCGACCTCGCTCAGCTGGAGTGCAGGCGCGAACTGCCTGGGTGAGGGCTCAGCACCCCAGTGTAAGCAGCGAGGGTTGCCTGGACACAGTTCACCGCTGGGGGAAGTCATAGCGCATCCCTCGGTGACATCAGAAGCCCTTGCTTGGCACATCACGACGGGCCATCCTCTCCCACGGCGCTTGCCCCGGCAGCAAGCGCTGTGGCCCCGGCATACGCGCCTGGCGTTACCGCTGCGCCGGTGCCCACTCCAGTCCCCCACCTCTTGTCTCGTGCTGGGCACCGGCGTTTCGCGCCACTCCCCGAGGCCTTGGCTGCGTCTTCCCGGGGCCACGTGCTCCAATCTATGCAGATCCCTCCGTAAGGGCTCCTGTTGCTCAAGAGAGTCCCACAGCACCTCCCGCTTTGGCATCACCGGCAAACGTGCTAGCAGTGCATTCAACCCCTGCTTCTGCATTACTAATAAAAACAGTGAAGAGACTGGTCCTCGGATTGAGCCCTGAGGAACAGCACTAGGGACCGGCCGCCGCCCGCCCAGATGCAGGCCCCCTTCGCTACAGCCTCTTGAACCCCCCTGCCGTCAGGGCTATTCTTTGAAACTTAAGGTTTTAACAAGACCACAAAACTCATCTCTCTCTCCCGTCTTCTCCCATGTCCACTTAACCAAGTTTCCTCTGACTCTCAGCGAAAGGACATAAAAGTAGCAAACTTCCGGTAAAGGAAACAATATATAACTAATGTAAAATAAGCAAGGAGCTGAGAAATATGACAGGGAAATTAATAATTATATCACAAATACGAGTAAGCCTAGAAAACCCGTTATTTTTTCCATAGCTATTGCTTGAGCAAGACACTACACATTTCTTGCCCGTTATTTTTCATTCCTTCTGTCTTATATATCTTGTTTTAATTGTTCACTGGCTCTTGTGAATGTTTTATTTTTTCCTATTATTAGTTTTATTCAGCCATCAACAGTCTTAACGGACAGTCTGTTTGATGAGTAACTATAAAGTAGAATGCATTAAGATGTTGTCAGCTGTCTAACTTGGGTGGTGTCCTTGCTGAAAGCCGTAAGGCTTGCTTTGCGAATGGTGTGAGGCCTCACTGAACCCAGCAAAGCAACTTCATCTCCTGAAGAATATCGTCCTCTTATTTGCTAGTGCCCTTTTAAAATATTTCGTTTCTCCCGCCTTTCTTCCTGGATCCTGAATGTATTAATGGAGAGAATAAAAGGATTCTGAAGGCCACTACTCAAGAGCAGGTACCATGGGGGTGTATCGTGGCAGAGGGGGCTAGCCTCTGCTCTGCCCATACGGTATTTCCGGTTCCTTGCACACAGCACTACCACGTACAGGAAGGAAATATTTAGAATAGAACAGTCCCAGTTGGAAGGCACCTACAACACTCCTCTGGTCCAACCGCCAGACGAGTCCAGGGCTGACCAAGAGTGAAAGCGTATTAAGGGCATGGTGCAAATGCCTCTGGGACGCTGACAGGCGTGAGGCGTGGACCAGCTTCTCCAGGAAGCCTGTCACAGTGTTTGACCACCACGAAAATGGTGGGCATAGCCCCAGGAAAAGGGGGAGAAAGCAGCACTGGTGGGCACAGCAACCAGTTCGTGCACTGTTAGGAACACCGAGACGTTTCCTCCAGGTTTCAGGCTTTTATTTTCTTTTCGTGCGTGACAATTAGAGGGCTGGGAGCCCTTGAGGGCTGGTGCAGGCCCCCCAGCTGCTGGCCCAGCCCCGGTTTTGGCAGCGCCCGGGGCATCCTTCTAGCGCTGCCGTCGCGGTGGCCTCTTCTTGGCTGGAGACGAGGCCTTGGGGCTGCCAGCCCTCCTCTTTGGGGGTCGCTGTGGCCCCTGAGGGGAGCACTCCCTGCCGCGGCTGGGAGCAGACGCAGG
Source organism: Pelecanus crispus (assembly GCF_030463565.1). Lineage (NCBI taxonomy): Eukaryota > Metazoa > Chordata > Aves > Pelecaniformes > Pelecanidae > Pelecanus > Pelecanus crispus. The sequence goes on from NC_134676.1 coordinate 52,001,413, forward strand.
TGCCGCGGCTTCCTGGGGCTCCTGCTGGGGCTCTTCCTGCTCCCTGGGGAGAGGAACGCGGGCAGAGGGGGGGCTGCCGGGACCCCCACGAAGGGCAGCCGCTGAGGTGCTGGGCAGGGCGTCCGCGTCGGCTCCTTCCGGGCTGCCGGAGGGGGCTGAGCCCGGTGTGGGAGACCCCCCTCGGGCGGCGGCGGGGCCGGGGGCAGCGGCAGGGCTGCCCTCCCGCCCGCCGGCAGCATGGCCGTCCCCCAGGCCCAGCAGGCGGCGGGCCTCCCCGCTGCACCGTTGCACGGCGACATCGATAAGCTGGTGCACGAATGTCGCCGCGCGGTTTTGGAGGGTGGCCCCCAGCAGCTGGACCAGGAGGTCTTCGTCCAGCCCAAAGAGGACCAGGAGGGGCACGAGGAGGTCCTCCACGACGGCTGCCCGCGACGAGCGGCTGCCAAAGATCTCTCCCAGCTCCTGACGCACCCAGGGCAGAAGGCTCTGCAGGAGAGCTGGGTGGTCCCGGAAAAGGGACGCCCAGGTGCTGGGGCGGAGGCCGCCCGGAGGAGCCCCGGGCGCCAGCCCTGCAGGCTGTCGCTCCCTTGCCGCGGGGCTGTGGGCAGCTGGACGGCCAGGAGCTCCTCCTGCCTGCCGGCCGCCGACTGGTGACGCCGTAGGTGGTGTGAGGACGTGCTCCTCAAAGTCGTCGTCTGCCCAGACCGAGTGCACTATGGAGAGGATCCTCCTCTTGCAGAGGGGGCACTCGGGCTTGCTCTCAGCCCACCGCAGGATGCACGGGTAGCAGAACTGGTGGAGGCACGGCATCGCGTAGCTGGCCTCCTCCCAGCTGTCCAGGCAGATGGGACAGCGGTTGTCCAGCTCGGTGGCCATGCCGTGCGCGGGCTGGGGTGGGCTGGGGGGAGCTGGGGGTGTCGAGCCGCTCCCTCTCGCCGGCGCTGCGGCAGCGGGCGTCACGCTGGAAAAGGAAGAGAGGCCACGGTCACTGGCTGGCCTGGGGAGGGCGGGAAGAAATGCCCACGTCCCTCCAGGAAGGCAACCCTCCCAGCTGCCCAGGCTGAGGTGTCCCCGCACAGCTCACCTCTGCTGCTGCGAGCGCGCCTCCGGCGTGCCCCGGCTGCCGGAGGCTGGCAGGGCCGGGGAAAATCCTGCAACGGCTCTGGGGTCGGGCACTGGGAGCTGCAACAAGCAAGCCCCCGAGCACGACACCAGCACCAAAGGCCTCGCTCAGCGCTCCAAACTGCGCGACCTCGCTCAGCTGGAGTGCAGGCGCGAACTGCCTGGGTGAGGCTCAGCACCCCAGTGTAAGCAGCGAGGGTTGCCTGGACACAGTTCACCGCTGGGGGAAGTCATAGCGCATCCCTCGGTGACATCAGAAGCCCTTGCTTGGCACATCACGACGGGCCATCCTCTCCCACGGCGCTTGCCCCGGCAGCAAGCGCTGTGGCCCCGGCATACGCGCCTGGCGTTACCGCTGCGCCGGTGCCCACTCCAGTCCCCCACCTCTTGTCTCGTGCTGGGCACCGGCGTTTCGCGCCACTCCCCGAGGCCTTGGCTGCGTCTTCCCGGGGCCACGTGCTCCAATCTATGCAGATCCCTCCGTAAGGGCTCCTGTTGCTCAAGAGAGTCCACAGCACCTCCCGCTTTGGCATCACCGGCAAACGTGCTAGCAGTGCATTCAACCCCTGCTTCTGCATTACTAATAAAAACAGTGAAGAGAACTGGTCCTCGGATTGAGCCCTGAGGAACAGCACTAGGGACCGGCCGCCGCCCGCCCAGATGCAGCCCCCTTCGCTACAGCCTCTTGAACCCTGCCGTTCAGGGCTATTCTTTGAACTTAAGGTTTTAACAAGACCACAAAACTCATCTCTCTCTCCCGTCTTCTCCCATGTCCACTTAACCAAGTTTCCTCTGACTCTCAGCGAAAGGACATAAAAGTAGCAAACTTCCGGTAAAGGAAACAATATATAACTAATGTAAAATAAGCAAGGAGCTGAGAAATATGACAGGAAATTAATAATTATATCACAAATACGAGTAAGCCTAAAAATTTTGACAGAAAACCCGTTATTTTTTCCATAGCTATTGCTTGAGCAAGACACTACACATTTCTTGCCCGTTATTTTTCATTCCTTCTGTCTTATATATCTTGTTTTAATTGTTCACTGGCTCTTGTGAATGTTTTATTTTTTCCTATTATTAGTTTTATTCAGCCATCAACAGTCTTAACGGACAGTCTGTTTGATGAGTAACTATAAAGTAGAATGCATTAAGATGTTGTCAGCTGCCTAACTTGGGTGGTGTCCTTGCTGAAAGCCGTAAGGCTTGCTTTGCGAATGGTGTGAGGCCTCACTGAACCCAGCAAAGCAACTTCATCTCCTGAAGAATATCGTCCTCTTATTTGCTAGTGCCCTTTTAAAATATTTCGTTTCTCCCGCCTTTCTTCCTGGATCCTGAATGTATTAATGGAGAGAATCAAAGGATTCTGAAGGCCACTACTCAAGAGCAGGTACCATGGGGGTGTATCGTGGCAGAGGGGGCTAGCCTCTGCTCTGCCCATACGGTATTTCCGGTTCCTTGCACACAGCACTACCACGTACAGGAAGGAAATATTTAGAATAGAACAGTCCCAGTTGGAAGGCACCTACAACACTCCTCTGGTCCAACCGCCAGACGAGTCCAGGGCTGACCAAGAGTGAAAGCGTATTAAGGGCATGGTGCAAATGCCTCTGGGACGCTGACAGGCGTGAGGCGTGGACCAGCTTCTCCAGGAAGCCTGTCACAGTGTTTGACCACCACGAAAATGGTGGGCATAGCCCCAGGAAAAGGGGGAGAAAGCAGCACTGGTGGGCACAGCAACCAGTTCGTGCACTGTTAGGAACACCGAGACGTTTCCTCCAGGTTTCAGGCTTTTATTTTCTTTTCGTGCGTGACAATTAGAGGGCTGGGAGCCCTTGAGGGCTGGTGCAGGCCCCCCAGCTGCTGGCCCAGCCCCGGTTTTGGCAGCGCCCGGGGCATCCTTCTAGCGCTGCCGTCGCGGTGGCCTCTTCTTGGCTGGAGACGAGGCCTTGGGGCTGCCAGCCCTCCTCTTTGGGGGTCGCTGTGGCCCCTGAGGGGAGCACTCCCTGCCGCGGCTGGGAGCAGACGCAGGTGCCGCGGCTTCCTGGGGCTCCTGCTGGGGCTCTTCCTGCTCCCTGGGGAGAGGAACGCGGGCAGAGGGGGGGCTGCCGGGACCCCCACGAAGGGCAGCCGCTGAAGTGCTGGGCAGGGCGTCCGCGTCGGCTCCTTCCGGGCTGCCGGAGGGGGCTGAGCCCGGTGTGGGAGACCCCCCTCGGGCGGCGGCGGGGCCGGGGGCAGCGGCAGGGCTGCCCTCCCGCCCGCCGGCAGCATGGCCGTCCCCCAGGCCCAGCAGGCGGCGGGCCTCCCCGCTGCACCGTTGCACGGCGACATCGATAAGCTGGTGCACGAATGTCGCCGCGCGGTTTTGGAGGGTGGCCCCCAGCAGCTGGACCAGGAGGTCTTCGTCCAGCCCAAAGAGGACCAGGAGGGGCACGAGGAGGTCCTCCACGACGGCTGCCCGCGACGAGCGGCTGCCAAAGATCTCTCCCAGCTCCTGACGCACCCAGGGCAGAAGGCTCTGCAGGAGAGCTGGGTGGTCCCGGAAAAGGGACGCCCAGGTGCTGGGGCAGAGGCCGCCCGGAGGAGCCCCGGGCGCCAGCCCTGCAGGCTGTCGCTCCCTTGCCGCGGGGCTGTGGGCAGCTGGACGGCCAGGAGCTCCTCCTGCCTGCCGGCCGCCGACTGGTGACGCCATAGGTGGTGTGAGGACGTGCTCCTCAAAGTCGTCGTCTGCCCGGACCGAGTGCACTATGGAGAGGATCCTCCTCTTGCAGAGGGGGCACTCGGGCTTGCTCTCAGCCCACCGCAGGATGCACGGGTAGCAGAACTGGTGGAGGCACGGCATCGCGTAGCTGGCCTCCTCCCAGCTGTCCAGGCAGATGGGACAGCGGTTGTCCAGCTCGGTGGCCATGCCGTGCGCGGGCTGGGGTGGGCTGGGGGGAGCTGGGGGTGTCGAGCCGCTCCCTCTCGCCGGCGCTGCGGCAGCGGGCGTCACGCTGGAAAAGGAAGAGAGGCCACGGTCACTGGCTGGCCTGGGGAGGGCGGGAAGAAATGCCCACGTCCCTCCAGGAAGGCAACCCTCCCAGCTGCCCAGGCTGAGGTGTCCCCGCACAGCTCACCTCTGCTGCTGCGAGCGCGCCTCCGGCGTGCCCCGGCTGCCGGAGGCTGGCAGGGCCGGGGAAAATCCTGCAACGGCTCTGGGGTCGGGCACTGGGAGCTGCAACAAGCAAGCCCCCGAGCACGACACCAGCACCAAAGGCCTCGCTCAGCGCTCCAAACTGCGCGACCTCGCTCAGCTGGAGTGCAGGCGCGAACTGCCTGGGTGAGGCTCAGCACCCCAGTGTAAGCAGCGAGGGTTGCCTGGACACAGTTCACCGCTGGGGGAAGTCATAGTGCATCCCTCGGTGACATCAGAAGCCCTTGCTTGGCACATCACGACGGGCCATCCCCTCCCACGGCGCTTGCCCCGGCAGCAAGCGCTGTGGCCCCGGCATACGCGCCTGGCGTTACCGCTGCGCCGGTGCCCACTCCAGTCCCCCACCTCTTGTCTCGTGCTGGGCACCGGCGTTTCGCGCCACTCCCCGAGGCCTTGGCTGCGTCTTCCCGGGGCCACGTGCTCCAATCTATGCAGATCCCTCCGTAAGGGCTCTTGTTGCTCAAGAGAGTCCACAGCACCTCCCGCTTTGGCATCACCGGCAAACGTGCTAGCAGTGCATTCAACCCCTGCTTCTGCATTACTAATAAAAACAGTGAAGAGAACTGGTCCTCGGATTGAGCCCTGAGGAACAGCACTAGGGACCGGCCGCCGCCCGCCCAGATGCAGCCCCCTTCGCTACAGCCTCTTGAACCCTGCCGTTCAGGGCTATTCTTTGAACTTAAGGTTTTAACAAGACCACAAAACTCATCTCTCTCTCCCGTCTTCTCCCATGTCCACTTAACCAAGTTTCCTCTGACTCTCAGCGAAAGGACATAAAAGTAGCAAACTTCCGGTAAAGGAAACAATATATAACTAATGTAAAATAAGCAAGGAGCTGAGAAATATGACAGGAAATTAATAATTATATCACAAATACGAGTAAGCCTAAAAATTTTGACAGAAAACCCGTTATTTTTTCCATAGCTATTGCTTGAGCAAGACACTACACATTTCTTGCCCGTTATTTTTCATTCCTTCTGTCTTATATATCTTGTTTTAATTGTTCACTGGCTCTTGTGAATGTTTTATTTTTTCCTATTATTAGTTTTATTCAGCCATCAACAGTCTTAACGGACAGTCTGTTTGATGAGTAACTATAAAGTAGAATGCATTAAGATGTTGTCAGCTGCCTAACTTGGGTGGTGTCCTTGCTGAAAGCCGTAAGGCTTGCTTTGCGAATGGTGTGAGGCCTCACTGAACCCAGCAAAGCAACTTCATCTCCTGAAGAATATCGTCCTCTTATTTGCTAGTGCCCTTTTAAAATATTTCGTTTCTCCCGCCTTTCTTCCTGGATCCTGAATGTATTAATGGAGAGAATAAAAGGATTCTGAAGGCCACTACTCAAGAGCAGGTACCATGGGGGTGTATCGTGGCAGAGGGGGCTAGCCTCTGCTCTGCCCATACGGTATTTCCGGTTCCTTGCACACAGCACTACCACGTACAGGAAGGAAATATTTAGAATAGAACAGTCCCAGTTGGAAGGCACCTACAACACTCCTCTGGTCCAACCGCCAGACGAGTCCAGGGCTGACCAAGAGTGAAAGCGTATTAAGGGCATGGTGCAAATGCCTCTGGGACGCTGACAGGCGTGAGGCGTGGACCAGCTTCTCCAGGAAGCCTGTCACAGTGTTTGACCACCACGAAAATGGTGGGCATAGCCCCAGGAAAAGGGGGAGAAAGCAGCACTGGTGGGCACAGCAACCAGTTCGTGCACTGTTAGGAACACCGAGACGTTTCCTCCAGGTTTCAGGCTTTTATTTTCTTTTCGTGCGTGACAATTAGAGGGCTGGGAGCCCTTGAGGGCTGGTGCAGGCCCCCCAGCTGCTGGCCCAGCCCCGGTTTTGGCAGCGCCCGGGGCATCCTTCTAGCGCTGCCGTCGCGGTGGCCTCTTCTTGGCTGGAGACGAGGCCTTGGGGCTGCCAGCCCTCCTCTTTGGGGGTCGCTGTGGCCCCTGAGGGGAGCACTCCCTGCCGCGGCTGGGAGCAGACGCAGGTGCCGCGGCTTCCTGGGGCTCCTGCTGGGGCTCTTCCTGCTCCCTGGGGAGAGGAACGCGGGCAGAGGGGGGGCTGCCGGGACCCCCACGAAGGGCAGCCGCTGAAGTGCTGGGCAGGGCGTCCGCGTCGGCTCCTTCCGGGCTGCCGGAGGGGGCTGAGCCCGGTGTGGGAGACCCCCCTCGGGCGGCGGCGGGGCCGGGGGCAGCGGCAGGGCTGCCCTCCCGCCCGCCGGCAGCATGGCCGTCCCCCAGGCCCAGCAGGCGGCGGGCCTCCCCGCTGCACCGTTGCACGGCGACATCGATAAGCTGGTGCACGAATGTCGCCGCGCGGTTTTGGAGGGTGGCCCCCAGCAGCTGGACCAGGAGGTCTTCGTCCAGCCCAAAGAGGACCAGGAGGGGCACGAGGAGGTCCTCCACGACGGCTGCCCGCGACGAGCGGCTGCCAAAGATCTCTCCCAGCTCCTGACGCACCCAGGGCAGAAGGCTCTGCAGGAGAGCTGGGTGGTCCCGGAAAAGGGACGCCCAGGTGCTGGGGCGGAGGCCGCCCGGAGGAGCCCCGGGTGCCAGCCCTGCAGGCTGTCGCTCCCTTGCCGCGGGGCTGTGGGCAGCTGGACGGCCAGGAGCTCCTCCTGCCTGCCGGCCGCCGACTGGTGACGCCATAGGTGGTGTGAGGACGTGCTCCTCAAAGTCGTCGTCTGCCCGGACCGAGTGCACTATGGAGAGGATCCTCCTCTTGCAGAGGGGGCACTCGGGCTTGCTCTCAGCCCACCGCAGGATGCACGGGTAGCAGAACTGGTGGAGGCACGGCATCGCGTAGCTGGCCTCCTCCCAGCTGTCCAGGCAGATGGGACAGCGGTTGTCCAGCTCGGTGGCCATGCCGTGCGCGGGCTGGGGTGGGCTGGGGGGAGCTGGGGGTGTCGAGCCGCTCCCTCTCGCCGGCGCTGCGGCAGCGGGCGTCACGCTGGAAAAGGAAGAGAGGCCACGGTCACTGGCTGGCCTGGGGAGGGCGGGAAGAAATGCCCACGTCCCTCCAGGAAGGCAACCCTCCCAGCTGCCCAGGCTGAGGTGTCCCCGCACAGCTCACCTCTGCTGCTGCGAGCGCGCCTCCGGCGTGCCCCGGCTGCCGGAGGCTGGCAGGGCCGGGGAAAATCCTGCAACGGCTCTGGGGTCGGGCACTGGGAGCTGCAACAAGCAAGCCCCCGAGCACGACACCAGCACCAAAGGCCTCGCTCAGCGCTCCAAACTGCGCGACCTCGCTCAGCTGGAGTGCAGGCGCGAACTGCCTGGGTGAGGCTCAGCACCCCAGTGTAAGCAGCGAGGGTTGCCTGGACACAGTTCACCGCTGGGGGAAGTCATAGCGCATCCCTCGGTGACATCAGAAGCCCTTGCTTGGCACATCACGACGGGCCATCCTCTCCCACGGCGCTTGCCCCGGCAGCAAGCGCTGTGGCCCCGGCATACGCGCCTGGCGTTACCGCTGCGCCGGTGCCCACTCCAGTCCCCCACCTCTTGTCTCGTGCTGGGCACCGGCGTTTCGCGCCACTCCCCGAGGCCTTGGCTGCGTCTTCCCGGGGCCACGTGCTCCAATCTATGCAGATCCCTCCGTAAGGGCTCCTGTTGCTCAAGAGAGTCCACAGCACCTCCCGCTTTGGCATCACCGGCAAACGTGCTAGCAGTGCATTCAACCCCTGCTTCTGCATTACTAATAAAAACAGTGAAGAGAACTGGTCCTCGGATTGAGCCCTGAGGAACAGCACTAGGGACCGGCCGCCGCCCGCCCAGATGCAGCCCCCTTCGCTACAGCCTCTTGAACCCTGCCGTTCAGGGCTATTCTTTGAACTTAAGGTTTTAACAAGACCACAAAACTCATCTCTCTCTCCCGTCTTCTCCCATGTCCACTTAACCAAGTTTCCTCTGACTCTCAGCGAAAGGACATAAAAGTAGCAAACTTCCGGTAAAGGAAACAATATATAACTAATGTAAAATAAGCAAGGAGCTGAGAAATATGACAGGAAATTAATAATTATATCACAAATACGAGTAAGCCTAAAAATTTTGACAGAAAACCCGTTATTTTTTCCATAGCTATTGCTTGAGCAAGACACTACACATTTCTTGCCCGTTATTTTTCATTCCTTCTGTCTTATATATCTTGTTTTAATTGTTCACTGGCTCTTGTGAATGTTTTATTTTTTCCTATTATTAGTTTTATTCAGCCATCAACAGTCTTAACGGACAGTCTGTTTGATGAGTAACTATAAAGTAGAATGCATTAAGATGTTGTCAGCTGCCTAACTTGGGTGGTGTCCTTGCTGAAAGCCGTAAGGCTTGCTTTGCGAATGGTGTGAGGCCTCACTGAACCCAGCAAAGCAACTTCATCTCCTGAAGAATATCGTCCTCTTATTTGCTAGTGCCCTTTTAAAATATTTCGTTTCTCCCGCCTTTCTTCCTGGATCCTGAATGTATTAATGGAGAGAATAAAAGGATTCTGAAGGCCACTACTCAAGAGCAGGTACCATGGGGGTGTATCGTGGCAGAGGGGGCTAGCCTCTGCTCTGCCCATACGGTATTTCCGGTTCCTTGCACACAGCACTACCACGTACAGGAAGGAAATATTTAGAATAGAACAGTCCCAGTTGGAAGGCACCTACAACACTCCTCTGGTCCAACCGCCAGACGAGTCCAGGGCTGACCAAGAGTGAAAGCGTATTAAGGGCATGGTGCAAATGCCTCTGGGACGCTGACAGGCGTGAGGCGTGGACCAGCTTCTCCAGGAAGCCTGTCACAGTGTTTGACCACCACGAAAATGGTGGGCATAGCCCCAGGAAAAGGGGGAGAAAGCAGCACTGGTGGGCACAGCAACCAGTTCGTGCACTGTTAGGAACACCGAGACGTTTCCTCCAGGTTTCAGGCTTTTATTTTCTTTTCGTGCGTGACAATTAGAGGGCTGGGAGCCCTTGAGGGCTGGTGCAGGCCCCCCAGCTGCTGGCCCAGCCCCGGTTTTGGCAGCGCCCGGGGCATCCTTCTAGCGCTGCCGTCGCGGTGGCCTCTTCTTGGCTGGAGACGAGGCCTTGGGGCTGCCAGCCCTCCTCTTTGGGGGTCGCTGTGGCCCCTGAGGGGAGCACTCCCTGCCGCGGCTGGGAGCAGACGCAGGTGCCGCGGCTTCCTGGGGCTCCTGCTGGGGCTCTTCCTGCTCCCTGGGGAGAGGAACGCGGGCAGAGGGGGGGCTGCCGGGACCCCCACGAAGGGCAGCCGCTGAAGTGCTGGGCAGGGCGTCCGCGTCGGCTCCTTCCGGGCTGCCGGAGGGGGCTGAGCCCGGTGTGGGAGACCCCCCTCGGGCGGCGGCGGGGCCGGGGGCAGCGGCAGGGCTGCCCTCCCGCCCGCCGGCAGCATGGCCGTCCCCCAGGCCCAGCAGGCGGCGGGCCTCCCCGCTGCACCGTTGCACGGCGACATCGATAAGCTGGTGCACGAATGTCGCCGCGCGGTTTTGGAGGGTGGCCCCCAGCAGCTGGACCAGGAGGTCTTCGTCCAGCCCAAAGAGGACCAGGAGGGGCACGAGGAGGTCCTCCACGACGGCTGCCCGCGACGAGCGGCTGCCAAAGATCTCTCCCAGCTCCTGACGCACCCAGGGCAGAAGGCTCTGCAGGAGAGCTGGGTGGTCCCGGAAAAGGGACGCCCAGGTGCTGGGGCGGAGGCCGCCCGGAGGAGCCCCGGGCGCCAGCCCTGCAGGCTGTCGCTCCCTTGCCGCGGGGCTGTGGGCAGCTGGACGGCCAGGAGCTCCTCCTGCCTGCCGGCCGCCGACTGGTGACGCCATAGGTGGTGTGAGGACGTGCTCCTCAAAGTCGTCGTCTGCCCGGACCGAGTGCACTATGGAGAGGATCCTCCTCTTGCAGAGGGGGCACTCGGGCTTGCTCTCAGCCCACCGCAGGATGCACGGGTAGCAGAACTGGTGGAGGCACGGCATCGCGTAGCTGGCCTCCTCCCAGCTGTCCAGGCAGATGGGACAGCGGTTGTCCAGCTCGGTGGCCATGCCGTGCGCGGGCTGGGGTGGGCTGGGGGGAGCTGGGGGTGTCGAGCCGCTCCCTCTCGCCGGCGCTGCGGCAGCGGGCGTCACGCTGGAAAAGGAAGAGAGGCCACGGTCACTGGCTGGCCTGGGGAGGGCGGGAAGAAATGCCCACGTCCCTCCAGGAAGGCAACCCTCCCAGCTGCCCAGGCTGAGGTGTCCCCGCACAGCTCACCTCTGCTGCTGCGAGCGCGCCTCCGGCGTGCCCCGGCTGCCGGAGGCTGGCAGGGCCGGGGAAAATCCTGCAACGGCTCTGGGGTCGGGCACTGGGAGCTGCAACAAGCAAGCCCCCGAGCACGACACCAGCACCAAAGGCCTCGCTCAGCGCTCCAAACTGCGCGACCTCGCTCAGCTGGAGTGCAGGCGCGAACTGCCTGGGTGAGGCTCAGCACCCCAGTGTAAGCAGCGAGGGTTGCCTGGACACAGTTCACCGCTGGGGGAAGTCATAGCGCATCCCTCGGTGACATCAGAAGCCCTTGCTTGGCACATCACGACGGGCCATCCTCTCCCACGGCGCTTGCCCCGGCAGCAAGCGCTGTGGCCCCGGCATACGCGCCTGGCGTTACCGCTGCGCCGGTGCCCACTCCAGTCCCCCACCTCTTGTCTCGTGCTGGGCACCGGCGTTTCGCGCCACTCCCCGAGGCCTTGGCTGCGTCTTCCCGGGGCCACGTGCTCCAATCTATGCAGATCCCTCCGTAAGGGCTCCTGTTGCTCAAGAGAGTCCACAGCACCTCCCGCTTTGGCATCACCGGCAAACGTGCTAGCAGTGCATTCAACCCCTGCTTCTGCATTACTAATAAAAACAGTGAAGAGAACTGGTCCTCGGATTGAGCCCTGAGGAACAGCACTAGGGACCGGCCGCCGCCCGCCCAGATGCAGCCCCCTTCGCTACAGCCTCTTGAACCCTGCCGTTCAGGGCTATTCTTTGAACTTAAGGTTTTAACAAGACCACAAAACTCATCTCTCTCTCCCGTCTTCTCCCATGTCCACTTAACCAAGTTTCCTCTGACTCTCAGCAAAAGGACATAAAAGTAGCAAACTTCCGGTAAAGGAAACAATATATAACTAATGTAAAATAAGCAAGGAGCTGAGAAATATGACAGGAAATTAATAATTATATCACAAATACGAGTAAGCCTAAAAATTTTGACAGAAAACCCGTTATTTTTTCCATAGCTATTGCTTGAGCAAGACACTACACATTTCTTGCCCGTTATTTTTCATTCCTTCTGTCTTATATATCTTGTTTTAATTGTTCACTGGCTCTTGTGAATGTTTTATTTTTTCCTATTATTAGTTTTATTCAGCCATCAACAGTCTTAACGGACAGTCTGTTTGATGAGTAACTATAAAGTAGAATGCATTAAGATGTTGTCAGCTGCCTAACTTGGGTGGTGTCCTTGCTGAAAGCCGTAAGGCTTGCTTTGCGAATGGTGTGAGGCCTCACTGAACCCAGCAAAGCAACTTCATCTCCTGAAGAATATCGTCCTCTTATTTGCTAGTGCCCTTTTAAAATATTTCGTTTCTCCCGCCTTTCTTCCTGGATCCTGAATGTATTAATGGAGAGAATAAAAGGATTCTGAAGGCCACTACTCAAGAGCAGGTACCATGGGGGTGTATCGTGGCAGAGGGGGCTAGCCTCTGCTCTGCCCATACGGTATTTCCGGTTCCTTGCACACAGCACTACCACGTACAGGAAGGAAATATTTAGAATAGAACAGTCCCAGTTGGAAGGCACCTACAACACTCCTCTGGTCCAACCGCCAGACGAGTCCAGGGCTGACCAAGAGTGAAAGCGTATTAAGGGCATGGTGCAAATGCCTCTGGGACGCTGACAGGCGTGAGGCGTGGACCAGCTTCTCCAGGAAGCCTGTCACAGTGTTTGACCACCACGAAAATGGTGGGCATAGCCCCAGGAAAAGGGGGAGAAAGCAGCACTGGTGGGCACAGCAACCAGTTCGTGCACTGTTAGGAACACCGAGACGTTTCCTCCAGGTTTCAGGCTTTTATTTTCTTTTCGTGCGTGACAATTAGAGGGCTGGGAGCCCTTGAGGGCTGGTGCAGGCCCCCCAGCTGCTGGCCCAGCCCCGGTTTTGGCAGCGCCCGGGGCATCCTTCTAGCGCTGCCGTCGCGGTGGCCTCTTCTTGGCTGGAGACGAGGCCTTGGGGCTGCCAGCCCTCCTCTTTGGGGGTCGCTGTGGCCCCTGAGGGGAGCACTCCCTGCCGCGGCTGGGAGCAGACGCAGGTGCCGCGGCTTCCTGGGGCTCCTGCTGGGGCTCTTCCTGCTCCCTGGGGAGAGGAACGCGGGCAGAGGGGGGGCTGCCGGGACCCCCACGAAGGGCAGCCGCTGAAGTGCTGGGCAGGGCGTCCGCGTCGGCTCCTTCCGGGCTGCCGGAGGGGGCTGAGCCCGGTGTGGGAGACCCCCCTCGGGCGGCGGCGGGGCCGGGGGCAGCGGCAGGGCTGCCCTCCCGCCCGCCGGCAGCATGGCCGTCCCCCAGGCCCAGCAGGCGGCGGGCCTCCCCGCTGCACCGTTGCACGGCGACATCGATAAGCTGGTGCACGAATGTCGCCGCGCGGTTTTGGAGGGTGGCCCCCAGCAGCTGGACCAGGAGGTCTTCGTCCAGCCCAAAGAGGACCAGGAGGGGCACGAGGAGATCCTCCACGACGGCTGCCCGCGACGAGCGGCTGCCAAAGATCTCTCCCAGCTCCTGACGCACCCAGGGCAGAAGGCTCTGCAGGAGAGCTGGGTGGTCCCGGAAAAGGGACGCCCAGGTGCTGGGGCGGAGGCCGCCCGGAGGAGCCCCGGGCGCCAGCCCTGCAGGCTGTCGCTCCCTTGCCGCGGGGCTGTGGGCAGCTGGACGGCCAGGAGCTCCTCCTGCCTGCCGGCCGCCGACTGGTGACGCCATAGGTGGTGTGAGGACGTGCTCCTCAAAGTCGTCGTCTGCCCGGACCGAGTGCACTATGGAGAGGATCCTCCTCTTGCAGAGGGGGCACTCGGGCTTGCTCTCAGCCCACCGCAGGATGCACGGGTAGCAGAACTGGTGGAGGCACGGCATCGCGTAGCTGGCCTCCTCCCAGCTGTCCAGGCAGATGGGACAGCGGTTGTCCAGCTCGGTGGCCATGCCGTGCGCGGGCTGGGGTGGGCTGGGGGGAGCTGGGGGTGTCGAGCCGCTCCCTCTCGCCGGCGCTGCGGCAGCGGGCGTCACGCTGGAAAAGGAAGAGAGGCCACGGTCACTGGCTGGCCTGGGGAGGGCGGGAAGAAATGCCCACGTCCCTCCAGGAAGGCAACCCTCCCAGCTGCCCAGGCTGAGGTGTCCCCGCACAGCTCACCTCTGCTGCTGCGAGCGCGCCTCCGGCGTGCCCCGGCTGCCGGAGGCTGGCAGGGCCGGGGAAAATCCTGCAACGGCTCTGGGGTCGGGCACTGGGAGCTGCAACAAGCAAGCCCCCGAGCACGACACCAGCACCAAAGGCCTCGCTCAGCGCTCCAAACTGCGCGACCTCGCTCAGCTGGAGTGCAGGCGCGAACTGCCTGGGTGAGGCTCAGCACCCCAGTGTAAGCAGCGAGGGTTGCCTGGACACAGTTCACCGCTGGGGGAAGTCATAGCGCATCCCTCGGTGACATCAGAAGCCCTTGCTTGGCACATCACGACGGGCCATCCTCTCCCACGGCGCTTGCCCCGGCAGCAAGCGCTGTGGCCCCGGCATACGCGCCTGGCGTTACCGCTGCGCCGGTGCCCACTCCAGTCCCCCACCTCTTGTCTCGTGCTGGGCACCGGCGTTTCGCGCCACTCCCCGAGGCCTTGGCTGCGTCTTCCCGGGGCCACGTGCTCCAATCTATGCAGATCCCTCCGTAAGGGCTCCTGTTGCTCAAGAGAGTCCACAGCACCTCCCGCTTTGGCATCACCGGCAAACGTGCTAGCAGTGCATTCAACCCCTGCTTCTGCATTACTAATAAAAACAGTGAAGAGAACTGGTCCTCGGATTGAGCCCTGAGGAACAGCACTAGGGACCGGCCGCCGCCCGCCCAGATGCAGCCCCCTTCGCTACAGCCTCTTGAACCCTGCCGTTCAGGGCTATTCTTTGAACTTAAGGTTTTAACAAGACCACAAAACTCATCTCTCTCTCCCGTCTTCTCCCATGTCCACTTAACCAAGTTTCCTCTGACTCTCAGCGAAAGGACATAAAAGTAGCAAACTTCCGGTAAAGGAAACAATATATAACTAATGTAAAATAAGCAAGGAGCTGAGAAATATGACAGGAAATTAATAATTATATCACAAATACGAGTAAGCCTAAAAATTTTGACAGAAAACCCGTTATTTTTTCCATAGCTATTGCTTGAGCAAGACACTACACATTTCTTGCCCGTTATTTTTCATTCCTTCTGTCTTATATATCTTGTTTTAATTGTTCACTGGCTCTTGTGAATGTTTTATTTTTTCCTATTATTAGTTTTATTCAGCCATCAACAGTCTTAACGGACAGTCTGTTTGATGAGTAACTATAAAGTAGAATGCATTAAGATGTTGTCAGCTGCCTAACTTGGGTGGTGTCCTTGCTGAAAGCCGTAAGGCTTGCTTTGCGAATGGTGTGAGGCCTCACTGAACCCAGCAAAGCAACTTCATCTCCTGAAGAATATCGTCCTCTTATTTGCTAGTGCCCTTTTAAAATATTTCGTTTCTCCCGCCTTTCTTCCTGGATCCTGAATGTATTAATGGAGAGAATAAAAGGATTCTGAAGGCCACTACTCAAGAGCAGGTACCATGGGGGTGTATCGTGGCAGAGGGGGCTAGCCTCTGCTCTGCCCATACGGTATTTCCGGTTCCTTGCACACAGCACTACCACGTACAGGAAGGAAATATTTAGAATAGAACAGTCCCAGTTGGAAGGCACCTACAACACTCCTCTGGTCCAACCGCCAGACGAGTCCAGGGCTGACCAAGAGTGAAAGCGTATTAAGGGCATGGTGCAAATGCCTCTGGGACGCTGACAGGCGTGAGGCGTGGACCAGCTTCTCCAGGAAGCCTGTCACAGTGTTTGACCACCACGAAAATGGTGGGCATAGCCCCAGGAAAAGGGGGAGAAAGCAGCACTGGTGGGCACAGCAACCAGTTCGTGCACTGTTAGGAACACCGAGACGTTTCCTCCAGGTTTCAGGCTTTTATTTTCTTTTCGTGCGTGACAATTAGAGGGCTGGGAGCCCTTGAGGGCTGGTGCAGGCCCCCCAGCTGCTGGCCCAGCCCCGGTTTTGGCAGCGCCCGGGGCATCCTTCTAGCGCTGCCGTCGCGGTGGCCTCTTCTTGGCTGGAGACGAGGCCTTGGGGCTGCCAGCCCTCCTCTTTGGGGGTCGCTGTGGCCCCTGAGGGGAGCACTCCCTGCCGCGGCTGGGAGCAGACGCAGGTGCCGCGGCTTCCTGGGGCTCCTGCTGGGGCTCTTCCTGCTCCCTGGGGAGAGGAACGCGGGCAGAGGGGGGGCTGCCGGGACCCCCACGAAGGGCAGCCGCTGAAGTGCTGGGCAGGGCGTCCGCGTCGGCTCCTTCCGGGCTGCCGGAGGGGGCTGAGCCCGGTGTGGGAGACCCCCCTCGGGCGGCGGCGGGGCCGGGGGCAGCGGCAGGGCTGCCCTCCCGCCCGCCGGCAGCATGGCCGTCCCCCAGGCCCAGCAGGCGGCGGGCCTCCCCGCTGCACCGTTGCACGGCGACATCGATAAGCTGGTGCACGAATGTCGCCGCGCGGTTTTGGAGGGTGGCCCCCAGCAGCTGGACCAGGAGGTCTTCGTCCAGCCCAAAGAGGACCAGGAGGGGCACGAGGAGGTCCTCCACGACGGCTGCCCGCGACGAGCGGCTGCCAAAGATCTCTCCCAGCTCCTGACGCACCCAGGGCAGAAGGCTCTGCAGGAGAGCTGGGTGGTCCCGGAAAAGGGACGCCCAGGTGCTGGGGCGGAGGCCGCCCGGAGGAGCCCCGGGCGCCAGCCCTGCAGGCTGTCGCTCCCTTGCCGCGGGGCTGTGGGCAGCTGGACGGCCAGGAGCTCCTCCTGCCTGCCGGCCGCCGACTGGTGACGCCATAGGTGGTGTGAGGACGTGCTCCTCAAAGTCGTCGTCTGCCCGGACCGAGTGCACTATGGAGAGGATCCTCCTCTTGCAGAGGGGGCACTCGGGCTTGCTCTCAGCCCACCGCAGGATGCACGGGTAGCAGAACTGGTGGAGGCACGGCATCGCGTAGCTGGCCTCCTCCCAGCTGTCCAGGCAGATGGGACAGCGGTTGTCCAGCTCGGTGGCCATGCCGTGCGCGGGCTGGGGTGGGCTGGGGGGAGCTGGGGGTGTCGAGCCGCTCCCTCTCGCCGGCGCTGCGGCAGCGGGCGTCACGCTGGAAAAGGAAGAGAGGCCACGGTCACTGGCTGGCCTGGGGAGGGCGGGAAGAAATGCCCACGTCCCTCCAGGAAGGCAACCCTCCCAGCTGCCCAGGCTGAGGTGTCCCCGCACAGCTCACCTCTGCTGCTGCGAGCGCGCCTCCGGCGTGCCCCGGCTGCCGGAGGCTGGCAGGGCCGGGGAAAATCCTGCAACGGCTCTGGGGTCGGGCACTGGGAGCTGCAACAAGCAAGCCCCCGAGCACGACACCAGCACCAAAGGCCTCGCTCAGCGCTCCAAACTGCGCGACCTCGCTCAGCTGGAGTGCAGGCGCGAACTGCCTGGGTGAGGCTCAGCACCCCAGTGTAAGCAGCGAGGGTTGCCTGGACACAGTTCACCGCTGGGGGAAGTCATAGCGCATCCCTCGGTGACATCAGAAGCCCTTGCTTGGCACATCACGACGGGCCATCCTCTCCCACGGCGCTTGCCCCGGCAGCAAGCGCTGTGGCCCCGGCATACGCGCCTGGCGTTACCGCTGCGCCGGTGCCCACTCCAGTCCCCCACCTCTTGTCTCGTGCTGGGCACCGGTGTTTCGCGCCACTCCCCGAGGCCTTGGCTGCGTCTTCCCGGGGCCACGTGCTCCAATCTATGCAGATCCCTCCGTAAGGGCTCCTGTTGCTCAAGAGAGTCCACAGCACCTCCCGCTTTGGCATCACCGGCAAACGTGCTAGCAGTGCATTCAACCCCTGCTTCTGCATTACTAATAAAAACAGTGAAGAGAACTGGTCCTCGGATTGAGCCCTGAGGAACAGCACTAGGGACCGGCCGCCGCCCGCCCAGATGCAGCCCCCTTCGCTACAGCCTCTTGAACCCTGCCGTTCAGGGCTATTCTTTGAACTTAAGGTTTTAACAAGACCACAAAACTCATCTCTCTCTCCCGTCTTCTCCCATGTCCACTTAACCAAGTTTCCTCTGACTCTCAGCGAAAGGACATAAAAGTAGCAAACTTCCGGTAAAGGAAACAATATATAACTAATGTAAAATAAGCAAGGAGCTGAGAAATATGACAGGAAATTAATAATTATATCACAAATACGAGTAAGCCTAAAAATTTTGACAGAAAACCCGTTATTTTTTCCATAGCTATTGCTTGAGCAAGACACTACACATTTCTTGCCCGTTATTTTTCATTCCTTCTGTCTTATATATCTTGTTTTAATTGTTCACTGGCTCTTGTGAATGTTTTATTTTTTCCTATTATTAGTTTTATTCAGCCATCAACAGTCTTAACGGACAGTCTGTTTGATGAGTAACTATAAAGTAGAATGCATTAAGATGTTGTCAGCTGCCTAACTTGGGTGGTGTCCTTGCTGAAAGCCGTAAGGCTTGCTTTGCGAATGGTGTGAGGCCTCACTGAACCCAGCAAAGCAACTTCATCTCCTGAAGAATATCGTCCTCTTATTTGCTAGTGCCCTTTTAAAATATTTCGTTTCTCCCGCCTTTCTTCCTGGATCCTGAATGTATTAATGGAGAGAATAAAAGGATTCTGAAGGCCACTACTCAAGAGCAGGTACCATGGGGGTGTATCGTGGCAGAGGGGGCTAGCCTCTGCTCTGCCCATACGGTATTTCCGGTTCCTTGCACACAGCACTACCACGTACAGGAAGGAAATATTTAGAATAGAACAGTCCCAGTTGGAAGGCACCTACAACACTCCTCTGGTCCAACCGCCAGACGAGTCCAGGGCTGACCAAGAGTGAAAGCGTATTAAGGGCATGGTGCAAATGCCTCTGGGACGCTGACAGGCGTGAGGCGTGGACCAGCTTCTCCAGGAAGCCTGTCACAGTGTTTGACCACCACGAAAATGGTGGGCATAGCCCCAGGAAAAGGGGGAGAAAGCAGCACTGGTGGGCACAGCAACCAGTTCGTGCACTGTTAGGAACACCGAGACGTTTCCTCCAGGTTTCAGGCTTTTATTTTCTTTTCGTGCGTGACAATTAGAGGGCTGGGAGCCCTTGAGGGCTGGTGCAGGCCCCCCAGCTGCTGGCCCAGCCCCGGTTTTGGCAGCGCCCGGGGCATCCTTCTAGCGCTGCCGTCGCGGTGGCCTCTTCTTGGCTGGAGACGAGGCCTTGGGGCTGCCAGCCCTCCTCTTTGGGGGTCGCTGTGGCCCCTGAGGGGAGCACTCCCTGCCGCGGCTGGGAGCAGACGCAGGTGCCGCGGCTTCCTGGGGCTCCTGCTGGGGCTCTTCCTGCTCCCTGGGGAGAGGAACGCGGGCAGAGGGGGGGCTGCCGGGACCCCCACGAAGGGCAGCCGCTGAAGTGCTGGGCAGGGCGTCCGCGTCGGCTCCTTCCGGGCTGCCGGAGGGGGCTGAGCCCGGTGTGGGAGACCCCCCTCGGGCGGCGGCGGGGCCGGGGGCAGCGGCAGGGCTGCCCTCCCGCCCGCCGGCAGCATGGCCGTCCCCCAGGCCCAGCAGGCGGCGGGCCTCCCCGCTGCACCGTTGCACGGCGACATCGATAAGCTGGTGCACGAATGTCGCCGCGCGGTTTTGGAGGGTGGCCCCCAGCAGCTGGACCAGGAGGTCTTCGTCCAGCCCAAAGAGGACCAGGAGGGGCACGAGGAGGTCCTCCACGACGGCTGCCCGCGACGAGCGGCTGCCAAAGATCTCTCCCAGCTCCTGACGCACCCAGGGCAGAAGGCTCTGCAGGAGAGCTGGGTGGTCCCGGAAAAGGGACGCCCAGGTGCTGGGGCGGAGGCCGCCCGGAGGAGCCCCGGGCGCCAGCCCTGCAGGCTGTCGCTCCCTTGCCGCGGGGCTGTGGGCAGCTGGACGGCCAGGAGCTCCTCCTGCCTGCCGGCCGCCGACTGGTGACGCCGTAGGTGGTGTGAGGACGTGCTCCTCAAAGTCGTCGTCTGCCCGGACCGAGTGCACTATGGAGAGGATCCTCCTCTTGCAGAGGGGGCACTCGGGCTTGCTCTCAGCCCACCGCAGGATGCACGGGTAGCAGAACTGGTGGAGGCACGGCATCGCGTAGCTGGCCTCCTCCCAGCTGTCCAGGCAGATGGGACAGCGGTTGTCCAGCTCGGTGGCCATGCCGTGCGCGGGCTGGGGTGGGCTGGGGGGAGCTGGGGGTGTCGAGCCGCTCCCTCTCGCCGGCGCTGCGGCAGCGGGCGTCACGCTGGAAAAGGAAGAGAGGCCACGGTCACTGGCTGGCCTGGGGAGGGCGGGAAGAAATGCCCACGTCCCTCCAGGAAGGCAACCCTCCCAGCTGCCCAGGCTGAGGTGTCCCCGCACAGCTCACCTCTGCTGCTGCGAGCGCGCCTCCGGCGTGCCCCGGCTGCCGGAGGCTGGCAGGGCCGGGGAAAATCCTGCAACGGCTCTGGGGTCGGGCACTGGGAGCTGCAACAAGCAAGCCCCCGAGCACGACACCAGCACCAAAGGCCTCGCTCAGCGCTCCAAACTGCGCGACCTCGCTCAGCTGGAGTGCAGGCGCGAACTGCCTGGGTGAGGCTCAGCACCCCAGTGTAAGCAGCGAGGGTTGCCTGGACACAGTTCACCGCTGGGGGAAGTCATAGCGCATCCCTCGGTGACATCAGAAGCCCTTGCTTGGCACATCACGACGGGCCATCCTCTCCCACGGCGCTTGCCCCGGCAGCAAGCGCTGTGGCCCCGGCATACGCGCCTGGCGTTACCGCTGCGCCGGTGCCCACTCCAGTCCCCCACCTCTTGTCTCGTGCTGGGCACCGGCGTTTCGCGCCACTCCCCGAGGCCTTGGCTGCGTCTTCCCGGGGCCACGTGCTCCAATCTATGCAGATCCCTCCGTAAGGGCTCCTGTTGCTCAAGAGAGTCCACAGCACCTCCCGCTTTGGCATCACCGGCAAACGTGCTAGCAGTGCATTCAACCCCTGCTTCTGCATTACTAATAAAAACAGTGAAGAGAACTGGTCCTCGGATTGAGCCCTGAGGAACAGCACTAGGGACCGGCCGCCGCCCGCCCAGATGCAGCCCCCTTCGCTACAGCCTCTTGAACCCTGCCGTTCAGGGCTATTCTTTGAACTTAAGGTTTTAACAAGACCACAAAACTCATCTCTCTCTCCCGTCTTCTCCCATGTCCACTTAACCAAGTTTCCTCTGACTCTCAGCGAAAGGACATAAAAGTAGCAAACTTCCGGTAAAGGAAACAATATATAACTAATGTAAAATAAGCAAGGAGCTGAGAAATATGACAGGAAATTAATAATTATATCACAAATACGAGTAAGCCTAAAAATTTTGACAGAAAACCCGTTATTTTTTCCATAGCTATTGCTTGAGCAAGACACTACACATTTCTTGCCCGTTATTTTTCATTCCTTCTGTCTTATATATCTTGTTTTAATTGTTCACTGGCTCTTGTGAATGTTTTATTTTTTCCTATTATTAGTTTTATTCAGCCATCAACAGTCTTAACGGACAGTCTGTTTGATGAGTAACTATAAAGTAGAATGCATTAAGATGTTGTCAGCTGCCTAACTTGGGTGGTGTCCTTGCTGAAAGCCGTAAGGCTTGCTTTGCGAATGGTGTGAGGCCTCACTGAACCCAGCAAAGCAACTTCATCTCCTGAAGAATATCGTCCTCTTATTTGCTAGTGCCCTTTTAAAATATTTCGTTTCTCCCGCCTTTCTTCCTGGATCCTGAATGTATTAATGGAGAGAATAAAAGGATTCTGAAGGCCACTACTCAAGAGCAGGTACCATGGGGGTGTATCGTGGCAGAGGGGGCTAGCCTCTGCTCTGCCCATACGGTATTTCCGGTTCCTTGCACACAGCACTACCACGTACAGGAAGGAAATATTTAGAATAGAACAGTCCCAGTTGGAAGGCACCTACAACACTCCTCTGGTCCAACCGCCAGACGAGTCCAGGGCTGACCAAGAGTGAAAGCGTATTAAGGGCATGGTGCAAATGCCTCTGGGACGCTGACAGGCGTGAGGCGTGGACCAGCTTCTCCAGGAAGCCTGTCACAGTGTTTGACCACCACGAAAATGGTGGGCATAGCCCCAGGAAAAGGGGGAGAAAGCAGCACTGGTGGGCACAGCAACCAGTTCGTGCACTGTTAGGAACACCGAGACGTTTCCTCCAGGTTTCAGGCTTTTATTTTCTTTTCGTGCGTGACAATTAGAGGGCTGGGAGCCCTTGAGGGCTGGTGCAGGCCCCAGCTGCTGGCCCAGCCCCGGTTTTGGCAGCACCCGGGGCATCCTTCTAGCGCTGCCGTCGCGGTGGCCTCTTCTTGGCTGGAGACGAGGCCTTGGGGCTGCCAGCCCTCCTCTTTGGGGGTCGCTGTGGCCCCTGAGGGGAGCACTCCCTGCCGCGGCTGGGAGCAGACGCAGGTGCCGCGGCTTCCTGGGGCTCCTGCTGGGGCTCTTCCTGCTCCCTGGGGAGAGGAACGCGGGCAGAGGGGGGGCTGCCGGGACCCCCACGAAGGGCAGCCGCTGAGGTGCTGGGCAGGGCGTCCGCGTCGGCTCCTTCCGGGCTGCCGGAGGGGGCTGAGCCCGGTGTGGGAGACCCCCCTCGGGCGGCGGCGGGGCCGGGGGCAGCGGCAGGGCTGCCCTCCCGCCCGCCGGCAGCATGGCCGTCCCCCAGGCCCAGCAGGCGGCGGGCCTCCCCGCTGCACCGTTGCACGGCGACATCGATAAGCTGGTGCACGAATGTCGCCGCGCGGTTTTGGAGGGTGGCCCCCAGCAGCTGGACCAGGAGGTCTTCGTCCAGCCCAAAGAGGACCAGGAGGGGCACGAGGAGGTCCTCCACGACGGCTGCCCGCGACGAGCGGCTGCCAAAGATCTCTCCCAGCTCCTGACGCACCCAGGGCAGAAGGCTCTGCAGGAGAGCTGGGTGGTCCCGGAAAAGGGACGCCCAGGTGCTGGGGCGGAGGCCGCCCGGAGGAGCCCCGGGCGCCAGCCCTGCAGGCTGTCGCTCCCTTGCCGCGGGGCTGTGGGCAGCTGGACGGCCAGGAGCTCCTCCTGCCTGCCGGCCGCCGACTGGTGACGCCGTAGGTGGTGTGAGGACGTGCTCCTCAAAGTCGTCGTCTGCCCAGACCGAGTGCACTATGGAGAGGATCCTCCTCTTGCAGAGGGGGCACTCGGGCTTGCTCTCAGCCCACCGCAGGATGCACGGGTAGCAGAACTGGTGGAGGCACGGCATCGCGTAGCTGGCCTCCTCCCAGCTGTCCAGGCAGATGGGACAGCGGTTGTCCAGCTCGGTGGCCATGCCGTGCGCGGGCTGGGGTGGGCTGGGGGGAGCTGGGGGTGTCGAGCCGCTCCCTCTCGCCGGCGCTGCGGCAGCGGGCGTCACGCTGGAAAAGGAAGAGAGGCCACGGTCACTGGCTGGCCTGGGGAGGGCGGGAAGAAATGCCCACGTCCCTCCAGGAAGGCAACCCTCCCAGCTGCCCAGGCTGAGGTGTCCCCGCACAGCTCACCTCTGCTGCTGCGAGCGCGCCTCCGGCGTGCCCCGGCTGCCGGAGGCTGGCAGGGCCGGGGAAAATCCTGCAACGGCTCTGGGGTCGGGCACTGGGAGCTGCAACAAGCAAGCCCCCGAGCACGACACCAGCACCAAAGGCCTCGCTCAGCGCTCCAAACTGCGCGACCTCGCTCAGCTGGAGTGCAGGCGCGAACTGCCTGGGTGAGGCTCAGCACCCCAGTGTAAGCAGCGAGGGTTGCCTGGACACAGTTCACCGCTGGGGGAAGTCATAGCGCATCCCTCGGTGACATCAGAAGCCCTTGCTTGGCACATCACGACGGGCCATCCTCTCCCACGGCGCTTGCCCCGGCAGCAAGCGCTGTGGCCCCGGCATACGCGCCTGGCGTTACCGCTGCGCCGGTGCCCACTCCAGTCCCCCACCTCTTGTCTCGTGCTGGGCACCGGTGTTTCGCGCCACTCCCCGAGGCCTTGGCTGCGTCTTCCCGGGGCCACGTGCTCCAATCTATGCAGATCCCTCCGTAAGGGCTCCTGTTGCTCAAGAGAGTCCACAGCACCTCCCGCTTTGGCATCACCGGCAAACGTGCTAGCAGTGCATTCAACCCCTGCTTCTGCATTACTAATAAAAACAGTGAAGAGAACTGGTCCTCGGATTGAGCCCTGAGGAACAGCACTAGGGACCGGCCGCCGCCCGCCCAGATGCAGCCCCCTTCGCTACAGCCTCTTGAACCCTGCCGTTCAGGGCTATTCTTTGAACTTAAGGTTTTAACAAGACCACAAAACTCATCTCTCTCTCCCGTCTTCTCCCATGTCCACTTAACCAAGTTTCCTCTGACTCTCAGCGAAAGGACATAAAAGTAGCAAACTTCCGGTAAAGGAAACAATATATAACTAATGTAAAATAAGCAAGGAGCTGAGAAATATGACAGGAAATTAATAATTATATCACAAATACGAGTAAGCCTAAAAATTTTGACAGAAAACCCGTTATTTTTTCCATAGCTATTGCTTGAGCAAGACACTACACATTTCTTGCCCGTTATTTTTCATTCCTTCTGTCTTATATATCTTGTTTTAATTGTTCACTGGCTCTTGTGAATGTTTTATTTTTTCCTATTATTAGTTTTATTCAGCCATCAACAGTCTTAACGGACAGTCTGTTTGATGAGTAACTATAAAGTAGAATGCATTAAGATGTTGTCAGCTGCCTAACTTGGGTGGTGTCCTTGCTGAAAG
Organism: Pelecanus crispus; assembly: GCF_030463565.1. Taxonomy (NCBI): domain Eukaryota; kingdom Metazoa; phylum Chordata; class Aves; order Pelecaniformes; family Pelecanidae; genus Pelecanus; species Pelecanus crispus. The sequence goes on from NC_134676.1 coordinate 52,025,808, forward strand.
CCGTAAGGCTTGCTTTGCGAATGGTGTGAGGCCTCACTGAACCCAGCAAAGCAACTTCATCTCCTGAAGAATATCGTCCTCTTATTTGCTAGTGCCCTTTTAAAATATTTCGTTTCTCCCGCCTTTCTTCCTGGATCCTGAATGTATTAATGGAGAGAATAAAAGGATTCTGAAGGCCACTACTCAAGAGCAGGTACCATGGGGGTGTATCGTGGCAGAGGGGGCTAGCCTCTGCTCTGCCCATACGGTATTTCCGGTTCCTTGCACACAGCACTACCACGTACAGGAAGGAAATATTTAGAATAGAACAGTCCCAGTTGGAAGGCACCTACAACACTCCTCTGGTCCAACCGCCAGACGAGTCCAGGGCTGACCAAGAGTGAAAGCGTATTAAGGGCATGGTGCAAATGCCTCTGGGACGCTGACAGGCGTGAGGCGTGGACCAGCTTCTCCAGGAAGCCTGTCACAGTGTTTGACCACCACGAAAATGGTGGGCATAGCCCCAGGAAAAGGGGGAGAAAGCAGCACTGGTGGGCACAGCAACCAGTTCGTGCACTGTTAGGAACACCGAGACGTTTCCTCCAGGTTTCAGGCTTTTATTTTCTTTTCGTGCGTGACAATTAGAGGGCTGGGAGCCCTTGAGGGCTGGTGCAGGCCCCCCAGCTGCTGGCCCAGCCCCGGTTTTGGCAGCGCCCGGGGCATCCTTCTAGCGCTGCCGTCGCGGTGGCCTCTTCTTGGCTGGAGACGAGGCCTTGGGGCTGCCAGCCCTCCTCTTTGGGGGTCGCTGTGGCCCCTGAGGGGAGCACTCCCTGCCGCGGCTGGGAGCAGACGCAGGTGCCGCGGCTTCCTGGGGCTCCTGCTGGGGCTCTTCCTGCTCCCTGGGGAGAGGAACGCGGGCAGAGGGGGGGCTGCCGGGACCCCCACGAAGGGCAGCCGCTGAAGTGCTGGGCAGGGCGTCCGCGTCGGCTCCTTCCGGGCTGCCGGAGGGGGCTGAGCCCGGTGTGGGAGACCCCCCTCGGGCGGCGGCGGGGCCGGGGGCAGCGGCAGGGCTGCCCTCCCGCCCGCCGGCAGCATGGCCGTCCCCCAGGCCCAGCAGGCGGCGGGCCTCCCCGCTGCACCGTTGCACGGCGACATCGATAAGCTGGTGCACGAATGTCGCCGCGCGGTTTTGGAGGGTGGCCCCCAGCAGCTGGACCAGGAGGTCTTCGTCCAGCCCAAAGAGGACCAGGAGGGGCACGAGGAGGTCCTCCACGACGGCTGCCCGCGACGAGCGGCTGCCAAAGATCTCTCCCAGCTCCTGACGCACCCAGGGCAGAAGGCTCTGCAGGAGAGCTGGGTGGTCCCGGAAAAGGGACGCCCAGGTGCTGGGGCGGAGGCCGCCCGGAGGAGCCCCGGGCGCCAGCCCTGCAGGCTGTCGCTCCCTTGCCGCGGGGCTGTGGGCAGCTGGACGGCCAGGAGCTCCTCCTGCCTGCCGGCCGCCGACTGGTGACGCCGTAGGTGGTGTGAGGACGTGCTCCTCAAAGTCGTCGTCTGCCCAGACCGAGTGCACTATGGAGAGGATCCTCCTCTTGCAGAGGGGGCACTCGGGCTTGCTCTCAGCCCACCGCAGGATGCACGGGTAGCAGAACTGGTGGAGGCACGGCATCGCGTAGCTGGCCTCCTCCCAGCTGTCCAGGCAGATGGGACAGCGGTTGTCCAGCTCGGTGGCCATGCCGTGCGCGGGCTGGGGTGGGCTGGGGGGAGCTGGGGGTGTCGAGCCGCTCCCTCTCGCCGGCGCTGCGGCAGCGGGCGTCACGCTGGAAAAGGAAGAGAGGCCACGGTCACTGGCTGGCCTGGGGAGGGCGGGAAGAAATGCCCACGTCCCTCCAGGAAGGCAACCCTCCCAGCTGCCCAGGCTGAGGTGTCCCCGCACAGCTCACCTCTGCTGCTGCGAGCGCGCCTCCGGCGTGCCCCGGCTGCCGGAGGCTGGCAGGGCCGGGGAAAATCCTGCAACGGCTCTGGGGTCGGGCACTGGGAGCTGCAACAAGCAAGCCCCCGAGCACGACACCAGCACCAAAGGCCTCGCTCAGCGCTCCAAACTGCGCGACCTCGCTCAGCTGGAGTGCAGGCGCGAACTGCCTGGGTGAGGCTCAGCACCCCAGTGTAAGCAGCGAGGGTTGCCTGGACACAGTTCACCGCTGGGGGAAGTCATAGCGCATCCCTCGGTGACATCAGAAGCCCTTGCTTGGCACATCACGACGGGCCATCCTCTCCCACGGCGCTTGCCCCGGCAGCAAGCGCTGTGGCCCCGGCATACGCGCCTGGCGTTACCGCTGCGCCGGTGCCCACTCCAGTCCCCCACCTCTTGTCTCGTGCTGGGCACCGGTGTTTCGCGCCACTCCCCGAGGCCTTGGCTGCGTCTTCCCGGGGCCACGTGCTCCAATCTATGCAGATCCCTCCGTAAGGGCTCCTGTTGCTCAAGAGAGTCCACAGCACCTCCCGCTTTGGCATCACCGGCAAACGTGCTAGCAGTGCATTCAACCCCTGCTTCTGCATTACTAATAAAAACAGTGAAGAGAACTGGTCCTCGGATTGAGCCCTGAGGAACAGCACTAGGGACCGGCCGCCGCCCGCCCAGATGCAGCCCCCTTCGCTACAGCCTCTTGAACCCTGCCGTTCAGGGCTATTCTTTGAACTTAAGGTTTTAACAAGACCACAAAACTCATCTCTCTCTCCCGTCTTCTCCCATGTCCACTTAACCAAGTTTCCTCTGACTCTCAGCGAAAGGACATAAAAGTAGCAAACTTCCGGTAAAGGAAACAATATATAACTAATGTAAAATAAGCAAGGAGCTGAGAAATATGACAGGAAATTAATAATTATATCACAAATACGAGTAAGCCTAAAAATTTTGACAGAAAACCCGTTATTTTTTCCATAGCTATTGCTTGAGCAAGACACTACACATTTCTTGCCCGTTATTTTTCATTCCTTCTGTCTTATATATCTTGTTTTAATTGTTCACTGGCTCTTGTGAATGTTTTATTTTTTCCTATTATTAGTTTTATTCAGCCATCAACAGTCTTAACGGACAGTCTGTTTGATGAGTAACTATAAAGTAGAATGCATTAAGATGTTGTCAGCTGCCTAACTTGGGTGGTGTCCTTGCTGAAAGCCGTAAGGCTTGCTTTGCGAATGGTGTGAGGCCTCACTGAACCCAGCAAAGCAACTTCATCTCCTGAAGAATATCGTCCTCTTATTTGCTAGTGCCCTTTTAAAATATTTCGTTTCTCCCGCCTTTCTTCCTGGATCCTGAATGTATTAATGGAGAGAATAAAAGGATTCTGAAGGCCACTACTCAAGAGCAGGTACCATGGGGGTGTATCGTGGCAGAGGGGGCTAGCCTCTGCTCTGCCCATACGGTATTTCCGGTTCCTTGCACACAGCACTACCACGTACAGGAAGGAAATATTTAGAATAGAACAGTCCCAGTTGGAAGGCACCTACAACACTCCTCTGGTCCAACCGCCAGACGAGTCCAGGGCTGACCAAGAGTGAAAGCGTATTAAGGGCATGGTGCAAATGCCTCTGGGACGCTGACAGGCGTGAGGCGTGGACCAGCTTCTCCAGGAAGCCTGTCACAGTGTTTGACCACCACGAAAATGGTGGGCATAGCCCCAGGAAAAGGGGGAGAAAGCAGCACTGGTGGGCACAGCAACCAGTTCGTGCACTGTTAGGAACACCGAGACGTTTCCTCCAGGTTTCAGGCTTTTATTTTCTTTTCGTGCGTGACAATTAGAGGGCTGGGAGCCCTTGAGGGCTGGTGCAGGCCCCCCAGCTGCTGGCCCAGCCCCGGTTTTGGCAGCGCCCGGGGCATCCTTCTAGCGCTGCCGTCGCGGTGGCCTCTTCTTGGCTGGAGACGAGGCCTTGGGGCTGCCAGCCCTCCTCTTTGGGGGTCGCTGTGGCCCCTGAGGGGAGCACTCCCTGCCGCGGCTGGGAGCAGACGCAGGTGCCGCGGCTTCCTGGGGCTCCTGCTGGGGCTCTTCCTGCTCCCTGGGGAGAGGAACGCGGGCAGAGGGGGGGCTGCCGGGACCCCCACGAAGGGCAGCCGCTGAAGTGCTGGGCAGGGCGTCCGCGTCGGCTCCTTCCGGGCTGCCGGAGGGGGCTGAGCCCGGTGTGGGAGACCCCCCTCGGGCGGCGGCGGGGCCGGGGGCAGCGGCAGGGCTGCCCTCCCGCCCGCCGGCAGCATGGCCGTCCCCCAGGCCCAGCAGGCGGCGGGCCTCCCCGCTGCACCGTTGCACGGCGACATCGATAAGCTGGTGCACGAATGTCGCCGCGCGGTTTTGGAGGGTGGCCCCCAGCAGCTGGACCAGGAGGTCTTCGTCCAGCCCAAAGAGGACCAGGAGGGGCACGAGGAGGTCCTCCACGACGGCTGCCCGCGACGAGCGGCTGCCAAAGATCTCTCCCAGCTCCTGACGCACCCAGGGCAGAAGGCTCTGCAGGAGAGCTGGGTGGTCCCGGAAAAGGGACGCCCAGGTGCTGGGGCGGAGGCCGCCCGGAGGAGCCCCGGGCGCCAGCCCTGCAGGCTGTCGCTCCCTTGCCGCGGGGCTGTGGGCAGCTGGACGGCCAGGAGCTCCTCCTGCCTGCCGGCCGCCGACTGGTGACGCCATAGGTGGTGTGAGGACGTGCTCCTCAAAGTCGTCGTCTGCCCGGACCGAGTGCACTATGGAGAGGATCCTCCTCTTGCAGAGGGGGCACTCGGGCTTGCTCTCAGCCCACCGCAGGATGCACGGGTAGCAGAACTGGTGGAGGCACGGCATCGCGTAGCTGGCCTCCTCCCAGCTGTCCAGGCAGATGGGACAGCGGTTGTCCAGCTCGGTGGCCATGCCGTGCGCGGGCTGGGGTGGGCTGGGGGGAGCTGGGGGTGTCGAGCCGCTCCCTCTCGCCGGCGCTGCGGCAGCGGGCGTCACGCTGGAAAAGGAAGAGAGGCCACGGTCACTGGCTGGCCTGGGGAGGGCGGGAAGAAATGCCCACGTCCCTCCAGGAAGGCAACCCTCCCAGCTGCCCAGGCTGAGGTGTCCCCGCACAGCTCACCTCTGCTGCTGCGAGCGCGCCTCCGGCGTGCCCCGGCTGCCGGAGGCTGGCAGGGCCGGGGAAAATCCTGCAACGGCTCTGGGGTCGGGCACTGGGAGCTGCAACAAGCAAGCCCCCGAGCACGACACCAGCACCAAAGGCCTCGCTCAGCGCTCCAAACTGCGCGACCTCGCTCAGCTGGAGTGCAGGCGCGAACTGCCTGGGTGAGGCTCAGCACCCCAGTGTAAGCAGCGAGGGTTGCCTGGACACAGTTCACCGCTGGGGGAAGTCATAGCGCATCCCTCGGTGACATCAGAAGCCCTTGCTTGGCACATCACGACGGGCCATCCTCTCCCACGGCGCTTGCCCCGGCAGCAAGCGCTGTGGCCCCGGCATACGCGCCTGGCGTTACCGCTGCGCCGGTGCCCACTCCAGTCCCCCACCTCTTGTCTCGTGCTGGGCACCGGCGTTTCGCGCCACTCCCCGAGGCCTTGGCTGCGTCTTCCCGGGGCCACGTGCTCCAATCTATGCAGATCCCTCCGTAAGGGCTCCTGTTGCTCAAGAGAGTCCACAGCACCTCCCGCTTTGGCATCACCGGCAAACGTGCTAGCAGTGCATTCAACCCCTGCTTCTGCATTACTAATAAAAACAGTGAAGAGAACTGGTCCTCGGATTGAGCCCTGAGGAACAGCACTAGGGACCGGCCGCCGCCCGCCCAGATGCAGCCCCCTTCGCTACAGCCTCTTGAACCCTGCCGTTCAGGGCTATTCTTTGAACTTAAGGTTTTAACAAGACCACAAAACTCATCTCTCTCTCCCGTCTTCTCCCATGTCCACTTAACCAAGTTTCCTCTGACTCTCAGCGAAAGGACATAAAAGTAGCAAACTTCCGGTAAAGGAAACAATATATAACTAATGTAAAATAAGCAAGGAGCTGAGAAATATGACAGGAAATTAATAATTATATCACAAATACGAGTAAGCCTAAAAATTTTGACAGAAAACCCGTTATTTTTTCCATAGCTATTGCTTGAGCAAGACACTACACATTTCTTGCCCGTTATTTTTCATTCCTTCTGTCTTATATATCTTGTTTTAATTGTTCACTGGCTCTTGTGAATGTTTTATTTTTTCCTATTATTAGTTTTATTCAGCCATCAACAGTCTTAACGGACAGTCTGTTTGATGAGTAACTATAAAGTAGAATGCATTAAGATGTTGTCAGCTGCCTAACTTGGGTGGTGTCCTTGCTGAAAGCCGTAAGGCTTGCTTTGCGAATGGTGTGAGGCCTCACTGAACCCAGCAAAGCAACTTCATCTCCTGAAGAATATCGTCCTCTTATTTGCTAGTGCCCTTTTAAAATATTTCGTTTCTCCCGCCTTTCTTCCTGGATCCTGAATGTATTAATGGAGAGAATAAAAGGATTCTGAAGGCCACTACTCAAGAGCAGGTACCATGGGGGTGTATCGTGGCAGAGGGGGCTAGCCTCTGCTCTGCCCATACGGTATTTCCGGTTCCTTGCACACAGCACTACCACGTACAGGAAGGAAATATTTAGAATAGAACAGTCCCAGTTGGAAGGCACCTACAACACTCCTCTGGTCCAACCGCCAGACGAGTCCAGGGCTGACCAAGAGTGAAAGCGTATTAAGGGCATGGTGCAAATGCCTCTGGGACGCTGACAGGCATGAGGCGTGGACCAGCTTCTCCAGGAAGCCTGTCACAGTGTTTGACCACCACGAAAATGGTGGGCATAGCCCCAGGAAAAGGGGGAGAAAGCAGCACTGGTGGGCACAGCAACCAGTTCGTGCACTGTTAGGAACACCGAGACGTTTCCTCCAGGTTTCAGGCTTTTATTTTCTTTTCGTGCGTGACAATTAGAGGGCTGGGAGCCCTTGAGGGCTGGTGCAGGCCCCCCAGCTGCTGGCCCAGCCCCGGTTTTGGCAGCGCCCGGGGCATCCTTCTAGCGCTGCCGTCGCGGTGGCCTCTTCTTGGCTGGAGACGAGGCCTTGGGGCTGCCAGCCCTCCTCTTTGGGGGTCGCTGTGGCCCCTGAGGGGAGCACTCCCTGCCGCGGCTGGGAGCAGACGCAGGTGCCGCGGCTTCCTGGGGCTCCTGCTGGGGCTCTTCCTGCTCCCTGGGGAGAGGAACGCGGGCAGAGGGGGGGCTGCCGGGACCCCCACGAAGGGCAGCCGCTGAGGTGCTGGGCAGGGCGTCCGCGTCGGCTCCTTCCGGGCTGCCGGAGGGGGCTGAGCCCGGTGTGGGAGACCCCCCTCGGGCGGCGGCGGGGCCGGGGGCAGCGGCAGGGCTGCCCTCCCGCCCGCCGGCAGCATGGCCGTCCCCCAGGCCCAGCAGGCGGCGGGCCTCCCCGCTGCACCGTTGCACGGCGACATCGATAAGCTGGTGCACGAATGTCGCCGCGCGGTTTTGGAGGGTGGCCCCCAGCAGCTGGACCAGGAGGTCTTCGTCCAGCCCAAAGAGGACCAGGAGGGGCACGAGGAGGTCCTCCACGACGGCTGCCCGCGACGAGCGGCTGCCAAAGATCTCTCCCAGCTCCTGACGCACCCAGGGCAGAAGGCTCTGCAGGAGAGCTGGGTGGTCCCGGAAAAGGGACGCCCAGGTGCTGGGGCGGAGGCCGCCCGGAGGAGCCCCGGGCGCCAGCCCTGCAGGCTGTCGCTCCCTTGCCGCGGGGCTGTGGGCAGCTGGACGGCCAGGAGCTCCTCCTGCCTGCCGGCCGCCGACTGGTGACGCCATAGGTGGTGTGAGGACGTGCTCCTCAAAGTCGTCGTCTGCCCAGACCGAGTGCACTATGGAGAGGATCCTCCTCTTGCAGAGGGGGCACTCGGGCTTGCTCTCAGCCCACCGCAGGATGCACGGGTAGCAGAACTGGTGGAGGCACGGCATCGCGTAGCTGGCCTCCTCCCAGCTGTCCAGGCAGATGGGACAGCGGTTGTCCAGCTCGGTGGCCATGCCGTGCGCGGGCTGGGGTGGGCTGGGGGGAGCTGGGGGTGTCGAGCCGCTCCCTCTCGCCGGCGCTGCGGCAGCGGGCGTCACGCTGGAAAAGGAAGAGAGGCCACGGTCACTGGCTGGCCTGGGGAGGGCGGGAAGAAATGCCCACGTCCCTCCAGGAAGGCAACCCTCCCAGCTGCCCAGGCTGAGGTGTCCCCGCACAGCTCACCTCTGCTGCTGCGAGCGCGCCTCCGGCGTGCCCCGGCTGCCGGAGGCTGGCAGGGCCGGGGAAAATCCTGCAACGGCTCTGGGGTCGGGCACTGGGAGCTGCAACAAGCAAGCCCCCGAGCACGACACCAGCACCAAAGGCCTCGCTCAGCGCTCCAAACTGCGCGACCTCGCTCAGCTGGAGTGCAGGCGCGAACTGCCTGGGTGAGGCTCAGCACCCCAGTGTAAGCAGCGAGGGTTGCCTGGACACAGTTCACCGCTGGGGGAAGTCATAGCGCATCCCTCGGTGACATCAGAAGCCCTTGCTTGGCACATCACGACGGGCCATCCTCTCCCACGGCGCTTGCCCCGGCAGCAAGCGCTGTGGCCCCGGCATACGCGCCTGGCGTTACCGCTGCGCCGGTGCCCACTCCAGTCCCCCACCTCTTGTCTCGTGCTGGGCACCGGTGTTTCGCGCCACTCCCCGAGGCCTTGGCTGCGTCTTCCCGGGGCCACGTGCTCCAATCTATGCAGATCCCTCCGTAAGGGCTCCTGTTGCTCAAGAGAGTCCACAGCACCTCCCGCTTTGGCATCACCGGCAAACGTGCTAGCAGTGCATTCAACCCCTGCTTCTGCATTACTAATAAAAACAGTGAAGAGAACTGGTCCTCGGATTGAGCCCTGAGGAACAGCACTAGGGACCGGCCGCCGCCCGCCCAGATGCAGCCCCCTTCGCTACAGCCTCTTGAACCCTGCCGTTCAGGGCTATTCTTTGAACTTAAGGTTTTAACAAGACCACAAAACTCATCTCTCTCTCCCGTCTTCTCCCATGTCCACTTAACCAAGTTTCCTCTGACTCTCAGCGAAAGGACATAAAAGTAGCAAACTTCCGGTAAAGGAAACAATATATAACTAATGTAAAATAAGCAAGGAGCTGAGAAATATGACAGGAAATTAATAATTATATCACAAATACGAGTAAGCCTAAAAATTTTGACAGAAAACCCGTTATTTTTTCCATAGCTATTGCTTGAGCAAGACACTACACATTTCTTGCCCGTTATTTTTCATTCCTTCTGTCTTATATATCTTGTTTTAATTGTTCACTGGCTCTTGTGAATGTTTTATTTTTTCCTATTATTAGTTTTATTCAGCCATCAACAGTCTTAACGGACAGTCTGTTTGATGAGTAACTATAAAGTAGAATGCATTAAGATGTTGTCAGCTGCCTAACTTGGGTGGTGTCCTTGCTGAAAGCCGTAAGGCTTGCTTTGCGAATGGTGTGAAGCCTCACTGAACCCAGGAAAGCAACTTCATCTCCTGAAGAATATCGTCCTCTTATTTGCTAGTGCCCTTTTAAAATATTTCGTTTCTCCCGCCTTTCTTCCTGGATCCTGAATGTATTAATGGAGAGAATAAAAGGATTCTGAAGGCCACTACTCAAGAGCAGGTACCATGGGGGTGTATCGTGGCAGAGGGGGCTAGCCTCTGCTCTGCCCATACGGTATTTCCGGTTCCTTGCACACAGCACTACCACGTACAGGAAGGAAATATTTAGAATAGAACAGTCCCAGTTGGAAGGCACCTACAACACTCCTCTGGTCCAACCGCCAGACGAGTCCAGGGCTGACCAAGAGTGAAAGCGTATTAAGGGCATGGTGCAAATGCCTCTGGGACGCTGACAGGCGTGAGGCGTGGACCAGCTTCTCCAGGAAGCCTGTCACAGTGTTTGACCACCACGAAAATGGTGGGCATAGCCCCAGGAAAAGGGGGAGAAAGCAGCACTGGTGGGCACAGCAACCAGTTCGTGCACTGTTAGGAACACCGAGACGTTTCCTCCAGGTTTCAGGCTTTTATTTTCTTTTCGTGCGTGACAATTAGAGGGCTGGGAGCCCTTGAGGGCTGGTGCAGGCCCCAGCTGCTGGCCCAGCCCCGGTTTTGGCAGCACCCGGGGCATCCTTCTAGCGCTGCCGTCGCGGTGGCCTCTTCTTGGCTGGAGACGAGGCCTTGGGGCTGCCAGCCCTCCTCTTTGGGGGTCGCTGTGGCCCCTGAGGGGAGCACTCCCTGCCGCGGCTGGGAGCAGACGCAGGTGCCGCGGCTTCCTGGGGCTCCTGCTGGGGCTCTTCCTGCTCCCTGGGGAGAGGAACGCGGGCAGAGGGGGGGCTGCCGGGACCCCCACGAAGGGCAGCCGCTGAGGTGCTGGGCAGGGCGTCCGCGTCGGCTCCTTCCGGGCTGCCGGAGGGGGCTGAGCCCGGTGTGGGAGACCCCCCTCGGGCGGCGGCGGGGCCGGGGGCAGCGGCAGGGCTGCCCTCCCGCCCGCCGGCAGCATGGCCGTCCCCCAGGCCCAGCAGGCGGCGGGCCTCCCCGCTGCACCGTTGCACGGCGACATCGATAAGCTGGTGCACGAATGTCGCCGCGCGGTTTTGGAGGGTGGCCCCCAGCAGCTGGACCAGGAGGTCTTCGTCCAGCCCAAAGAGGACCAGGAGGGGCACGAGGAGGTCCTCCACGACGGCTGCCCGCGACGAGCGGCTGCCAAAGATCTCTCCCAGCTCCTGACGCACCCAGGGCAGAAGGCTCTGCAGGAGAGCTGGGTGGTCCCGGAAAAGGGACGCCCAGGTGCTGGGGCGGAGGCCGCCCGGAGGAGCCCCGGGCGCCAGCCCTGCAGGCTGTCGCTCCCTTGCCGCGGGGCTGTGGGCAGCTGGACGGCCAGGAGCTCCTCCTGCCTGCCGGCCGCCGACTGGTGACGCCGTAGGTGGTGTGAGGACGTGCTCCTCAAAGTCGTCGTCTGCCCAGACCGAGTGCACTATGGAGAGGATCCTCCTCTTGCAGAGGGGGCACTCGGGCTTGCTCTCAGCCCACCGCAGGATGCACGGGTAGCAGAACTGGTGGAGGCACGGCATCGCGTAGCTGGCCTCCTCCCAGCTGTCCAGGCAGATGGGACAGCGGTTGTCCAGCTCGGTGGCCATGCCGTGCGCGGGCTGGGGTGGGCTGGGGGGAGCTGGGGGTGTCGAGCCGCTCCCTCTCGCCGGCGCTGCGGCAGCGGGCGTCACGCTGGAAAAGGAAGAGAGGCCACGGTCACTGGCTGGCCTGGGGAGGGCGGGAAGAAATGCCCACGTCCCTCCAGGAAGGCAACCCTCCCAGCTGCCCAGGCTGAGGTGTCCCCGCACAGCTCACCTCTGCTGCTGCGAGCGCGCCTCCGGCGTGCCCCGGCTGCCGGAGGCTGGCAGGGCCGGGGAAAATCCTGCAACGGCTCTGGGGTCGGGCACTGGGAGCTGCAACAAGCAAGCCCCCGAGCACGACACCAGCACCAAAGGCCTCGCTCAGCGCTCCAAACTGCGCGACCTCGCTCAGCTGGAGTGCAGGCGCGAACTGCCTGGGTGAGGCTCAGCACCCCAGTGTAAGCAGCGAGGGTTGCCTGGACACAGTTCACCGCTGGGGGAAGTCATAGCGCATCCCTCGGTGACATCAGAAGCCCTTGCTTGGCACATCACGACGGGCCATCCTCTCCCACGGCGCTTGCCCCGGCAGCAAGCGCTGTGGCCCCGGCATACGCGCCTGGCGTTACCGCTGCGCCGGTGCCCACTCCAGTCCCCCACCTCTTGTCTCGTGCTGGGCACCGGTGTTTCGCGCCACTCCCCGAGGCCTTGGCTGCGTCTTCCCGGGGCCACGTGCTCCAATCTATGCAGATCCCTCCGTAAGGGCTCCTGTTGCTCAAGAGAGTCCACAGCACCTCCCGCTTTGGCATCACCGGCAAACGTGCTAGCAGTGCATTCAACCCCTGCTTCTGCATTACTAATAAAAACAGTGAAGAGAACTGGTCCTCGGATTGAGCCCTGAGGAACAGCACTAGGGACCGGCCGCCGCCCGCCCAGATGCAGCCCCCTTCGCTACAGCCTCTTGAACCCTGCCGTTCAGGGCTATTCTTTGAACTTAAGGTTTTAACAAGACCACAAAACTCATCTCTCTCTCCCGTCTTCTCCCATGTCCACTTAACCAAGTTTCCTCTGACTCTCAGCGAAAGGACATAAAAGTAGCAAACTTCCGGTAAAGGAAACAATATATAACTAATGTAAAATAAGCAAGGAGCTGAGAAATATGACAGGAAATTAATAATTATATCACAAATACGAGTAAGCCTAAAAATTTTGACAGAAAACCCGTTATTTTTTCCATAGCTATTGCTTGAGCAAGACACTACACATTTCTTGCCCGTTATTTTTCATTCCTTCTGTCTTATATATCTTGTTTTAATTGTTCACTGGCTCTTGTGAATGTTTTATTTTTTCCTATTATTAGTTTTATTCAGCCATCAACAGTCTTAACGGACAGTCTGTTTGATGAGTAACTATAAAGTAGAATGCATTAAGATGTTGTCAGCTGCCTAACTTGGGTGGTGTCCTTGCTGAAAGCCGTAAGGCTTGCTTTGCGAATGGTGTGAGGCCTCACTGAACCCAGGAAAGCAACTTCATCTCCTGAAGAATATCGTCCTCTTATTTGCTAGTGCCCTTTTAAAATATTTCGTTTCTCCCGCCTTTCTTCCTGGATCCTGAATGTATTAATGGAGAGAATAAAAGGATTCTGAAGGCCACTACTCAAGAGCAGGTACCATGGGGGTGTATCGTGGCAGAGGGGGCTAGCCTCTGCTCTGCCCATACGGTATTTCCGGTTCCTTGCACACAGCACTACCACGTACAGGAAGGAAATATTTAGAATAGAACAGTCCCAGTTGGAAGGCACCTACAACACTCCTCTGGTCCAACCGCCAGACGAGTCCAGGGCTGACCAAGAGTGAAAGCGTATTAAGGGCATGGTGCAAATGCCTCTGGGACGCTGACAGGCGTGAGGCGTGGACCAGCTTCTCCAGGAAGCCTGTCACAGTGTTTGACCACCACGAAAATGGTGGGCATAGCCCCAGGAAAAGGGGGAGAAAGCAGCACTGGTGGGCACAGCAACCAGTTCGTGCACTGTTAGGAACACCGAGACGTTTCCTCCAGGTTTCAGGCTTTTATTTTCTTTTCGTGCGTGACAATTAGAGGGCTGGGAGCCCTTGAGGGCTGGTGCAGGCCCCCCAGCTGCTGGCCCAGCCCCGGTTTTGGCAGCGCCCGGGGCATCCTTCTAGCGCTGCCGTCGCGGTGGCCTCTTCTTGGCTGGAGACGAGGCCTTGGGGCTGCCAGCCCTCCTCTTTGGGGGTCGCTGTGGCCCCTGAGGGGAGCACTCCCTGCCGCGGCTGGGAGCAGACGCAGGTGCCGCGGCTTCCTGGGGCTCCTGCTGGGGCTCTTCCTGCTCCCTGGGGAGAGGAACGCGGGCAGAGGGGGGGCTGCCGGGACCCCCACGAAGGGCAGCCGCTGAGGTGCTGGGCAGGGCGTCCGCGTCGGCTCCTTCCGGGCTGCCGGAGGGGGCTGAGCCCGGTGTGGGAGACCCCCCTCGGGCGGCGGCGGGGCCGGGGGCAGCGGCAGGGCTGCCCTCCCGCCCGCCGGCAGCATGGCCGTCCCCCAGGCCCAGCAGGCGGCGGGCCTCCCCGCTGCACCGTTGCACGGCGACATCGATAAGCTGGTGCACGAATGTCGCCGCGCGGTTTTGGAGGGTGGCCCCCAGCAGCTGGACCAGGAGGTCTTCGTCCAGCCCAAAGAGGACCAGGAGGGGCACGAGGAGGTCCTCCACGACGGCTGCCCGCGACGAGCGGCTGCCAAAGATCTCTCCCAGCTCCTGACGCACCCAGGGCAGAAGGCTCTGCAGGAGAGCTGGGTGGTCCCGGAAAAGGGACGCCCAGGTGCTGGGGCGGAGGCCGCCCGGAGGAGCCCCGGGCGCCAGCCCTGCAGGCTGTCGCTCCCTTGCCGCGGGGCTGTGGGCAGCTGGACGGCCAGGAGCTCCTCCTGCCTGCCGGCCGCCGACTGGTGACGCCATAGGTGGTGTGAGGACGTGCTCCTCAAAGTCGTCGTCTGCCCGGACCGAGTGCACTATGGAGAGGATCCTCCTCTTGCAGAGGGGGCACTCGGGCTTGCTCTCAGCCCACCGCAGGATGCACGGGTAGCAGAACTGGTGGAGGCACGGCATCGCGTAGCTGGCCTCCTCCCAGCTGTCCAGGCAGATGGGACAGCGGTTGTCCAGCTCGGTGGCCATGCCGTGCGCGGGCTGGGGTGGGCTGGGGGGAGCTGGGGGTGTCGAGCCGCTCCCTCTCGCCGGCGCTGCGGCAGCGGGCGTCACGCTGGAAAAGGAAGAGAGGCCACGGTCACTGGCTGGCCTGGGGAGGGCGGGAAGAAATGCCCACGTCCCTCCAGGAAGGCAACCCTCCCAGCTGCCCAGGCTGAGGTGTCCCCGCACAGCTCACCTCTGCTGCTGCGAGCGCGCCTCCGGCGTGCCCCGGCTGCCGGAGGCTGGCAGGGCCGGGGAAAATCCTGCAACGGCTCTGGGGTCGGGCACTGGGAGCTGCAACAAGCAAGCCCCCGAGCACGACACCAGCACCAAAGGCCTCGCTCAGCGCTCCAAACTGCGCGACCTCGCTCAGCTGGAGTGCAGGCGCGAACTGCCTGGGTGAGGCTCAGCACCCCAGTGTAAGCAGCGAGGGTTGCCTGGACACAGTTCACCGCTGGGGGAAGTCATAGCGCATCCCTCGGTGACATCAGAAGCCCTTGCTTGGCACATCACGACGGGCCATCCTCTCCCACGGCGCTTGCCCCGGCAGCAAGCGCTGTGGCCCCGGCATACGCGCCTGGCGTTACCGCTGCGCCGGTGCCCACTCCAGTCCCCCACCTCTTGTCTCGTGCTGGGCACCGGCGTTTCGCGCCACTCCCCGAGGCCTTGGCTGCGTCTTCCCGGGGCCACGTGCTCCAATCTATGCAGATCCCTCCGTAAGGGCTCCTGTTGCTCAAGAGAGTCCACAGCACCTCCCGCTTTGGCATCACCGGCAAACGTGCTAGCAGTGCATTCAACCCCTGCTTCTGCATTACTAATAAAAACAGTGAAGAGAACTGGTCCTCGGATTGAGCCCTGAGGAACAGCACTAGGGACCGGCCGCCGCCCGCCCAGATGCAGCCCCCTTCGCTACAGCCTCTTGAACCCTGCCGTTCAGGGCTATTCTTTGAACTTAAGGTTTTAACAAGACCACAAAACTCATCTCTCTCTCCCGTCTTCTCCCATGTCCACTTAACCAAGTTTCCTCTGACTCTCAGCGAAAGGACATAAAAGTAGCAAACTTCCGGTAAAGGAAACAATATATAACTAATGTAAAATAAGCAAGGAGCTGAGAAATATGACAGGAAATTAATAATTATATCACAAATACGAGTAAGCCTAAAAATTTTGACAGAAAACCCGTTATTTTTTCCATAGCTATTGCTTGAGCAAGACACTACACATTTCTTGCCCGTTATTTTTCATTCCTTCTGTCTTATATATCTTGTTTTAATTGTTCACTGGCTCTTGTGAATGTTTTATTTTTTCCTATTATTAGTTTTATTCAGCCATCAACAGTCTTAACGGACAGTCTGTTTGATGAGTAACTATAAAGTAGAATGCATTAAGATGTTGTCAGCTGCCTAACTTGGGTGGTGTCCTTGCTGAAAGCCGTAAGGCTTGCTTTGCGAATGGTGTGAGGCCTCACTGAACCCAGCAAAGCAACTTCATCTCCTGAAGAATATCGTCCTCTTATTTGCTAGTGCCCTTTTAAAATATTTCGTTTCTCCCGCCTTTCTTCCTGGATCCTGAATGTATTAATGGAGAGAATAAAAGGATTCTGAAGGCCACTACTCAAGAGCAGGTACCATGGGGGTGTATCGTGGCAGAGGGGGCTAGCCTCTGCTCTGCCCATACGGTATTTCCGGTTCCTTGCACACAGCACTACCACGTACAGGAAGGAAATATTTAGAATAGAACAGTCCCAGTTGGAAGGCACCTACAACACTCCTCTGGTCCAACCGCCAGACGAGTCCAGGGCTGACCAAGAGTGAAAGCGTATTAAGGGCATGGTGCAAATGCCTCTGGGACGCTGACAGGCATGAGGCGTGGACCAGCTTCTCCAGGAAGCCTGTCACAGTGTTTGACCACCACGAAAATGGTGGGCATAGCCCCAGGAAAAGGGGGAGAAAGCAGCACTGGTGGGCACAGCAACCAGTTCGTGCACTGTTAGGAACACCGAGACGTTTCCTCCAGGTTTCAGGCTTTTATTTTCTTTTCGTGCGTGACAATTAGAGGGCTGGGAGCCCTTGAGGGCTGGTGCAGGCCCCCCAGCTGCTGGCCCAGCCCCGGTTTTGGCAGCGCCCGGGGCATCCTTCTAGCGCTGCCGTCGCGGTGGCCTCTTCTTGGCTGGAGACGAGGCCTTGGGGCTGCCAGCCCTCCTCTTTGGGGGTCGCTGTGGCCCCTGAGGGGAGCACTCCCTGCCGCGGCTGGGAGCAGACGCAGGTGCCGCGGCTTCCTGGGGCTCCTGCTGGGGCTCTTCCTGCTCCCTGGGGAGAGGAACGCGGGCAGAGGGGGGGCTGCCGGGACCCCCACGAAGGGCAGCCGCTGAGGTGCTGGGCAGGGCGTCCGCGTCGGCTCCTTCCGGGCTGCCGGAGGGGGCTGAGCCCGGTGTGGGAGACCCCCCTCGGGCGGCGGCGGGGCCGGGGGCAGCGGCAGGGCTGCCCTCCCGCCCGCCGGCAGCATGGCCGTCCCCCAGGCCCAGCAGGCGGCGGGCCTCCCCGCTGCACCGTTGCACGGCGACATCGATAAGCTGGTGCACGAATGTCGCCGCGCGGTTTTGGAGGGTGGCCCCCAGCAGCTGGACCAGGAGGTCTTCGTCCAGCCCAAAGAGGACCAGGAGGGGCACGAGGAGGTCCTCCACGACGGCTGCCCGCGACGAGCGGCTGCCAAAGATCTCTCCCAGCTCCTGACGCACCCAGGGCAGAAGGCTCTGCAGGAGAGCTGGGTGGTCCCGGAAAAGGGACGCCCAGGTGCTGGGGCGGAGGCCGCCCGGAGGAGCCCCGGGCGCCAGCCCTGCAGGCTGTCGCTCCCTTGCCGCGGGGCTGTGGGCAGCTGGACGGCCAGGAGCTCCTCCTGCCTGCCGGCCGCCGACTGGTGACGCCGTAGGTGGTGTGAGGACGTGCTCCTCAAAGTCGTCGTCTGCCCAGACCGAGTGCACTATGGAGAGGATCCTCCTCTTGCAGAGGGGGCACTCGGGCTTGCTCTCAGCCCACCGCAGGATGCACGGGTAGCAGAACTGGTGGAGGCACGGCATCGCGTAGCTGGCCTCCTCCCAGCTGTCCAGGCAGATGGGACAGCGGTTGTCCAGCTCGGTGGCCATGCCGTGCGCGGGCTGGGGTGGGCTGGGGGGAGCTGGGGGTGTCGAGCCGCTCCCTCTCGCCGGCGCTGCGGCAGCGGGCGTCACGCTGGAAAAGGAAGAGAGGCCACGGTCACTGGCTGGCCTGGGGAGGGCGGGAAGAAATGCCCACGTCCCTCCAGGAAGGCAACCCTCCCAGCTGCCCAGGCTGAGGTGTCCCCGCACAGCTCACCTCTGCTGCTGCGAGCGCGCCTCCGGCGTGCCCCGGCTGCCGGAGGCTGGCAGGGCCGGGGAAAATCCTGCAACGGCTCTGGGGTCGGGCACTGGGAGCTGCAACAAGCAAGCCCCCGAGCACGACACCAGCACCAAAGGCCTCGCTCAGCGCTCCAAACTGCGCGACCTCGCTCAGCTGGAGTGCAGGCGCGAACTGCCTGGGTGAGGCTCAGCACCCCAGTGTAAGCAGCGAGGGTTGCCTGGACACAGTTCACCGCTGGGGGAAGTCATAGCGCATCCCTCGGTGACATCAGAAGCCCTTGCTTGGCACATCACGACGGGCCATCCTCTCCCACGGCGCTTGCCCCGGCAGCAAGCGCTGTGGCCCCGGCATACGCGCCTGGCGTTACCGCTGCGCCGGTGCCCACTCCAGTCCCCCACCTCTTGTCTCGTGCTGGGCACCGGCGTTTCGCGCCACTCCCCGAGGCCTTGGCTGCGTCTTCCCGGGGCCACGTGCTCCAATCTATGCAGATCCCTCCGTAAGGGCTCCTGTTGCTCAAGAGAGTCCACAGCACCTCCCGCTTTGGCATCACCGGCAAACGTGCTAGCAGTGCATTCAACCCCTGCTTCTGCATTACTAATAAAAACAGTGAAGAGAACTGGTCCTCGGATTGAGCCCTGAGGAACAGCACTAGGGACCGGCCGCCGCCCGCCCAGATGCAGCCCCCTTCGCTACAGCCTCTTGAACCCTGCCGTTCAGGGCTATTCTTTGAACTTAAGGTTTTAACAAGACCACAAAACTCATCTCTCTCTCCCGTCTTCTCCCATGTCCACTTAACCAAGTTTCCTCTGACTCTCAGCGAAAGGACATAAAAGTAGCAAACTTCCGGTAAAGGAAACAATATATAACTAATGTAAAATAAGCAAGGAGCTGAGAAATATGACAGGAAATTAATAATTATATCACAAATACGAGTAAGCCTAAAAATTTTGACAGAAAACCCGTTATTTTTTCCATAGCTATTGCTTGAGCAAGACACTACACATTTCTTGCCCGTTATTTTTCATTCCTTCTGTCTTATATATCTTGTTTTAATTGTTCACTGGCTCTTGTGAATGTTTTATTTTTTCCTATTATTAGTTTTATTCAGCCATCAACAGTCTTAACGGACAGTCTGTTTGATGAGTAACTATAAAGTAGAATGCATTAAGATGTTGTCAGCTGCCTAACTTGGGTGGTGTCCTTGCTGAAAGCCGTAAGGCTTGCTTTGCGAATGGTGTGAAGCCTCACTGAACCCAGCAAAGCAACTTCATCTCCTGAAGAATATCGTCCTCTTATTTGCTAGTGCCCTTTTAAAATATTTCGTTTCTCCCGCCTTTCTTCCTGGATCCTGAATGTATTAATGGAGAGAATAAAAGGATTCTGAAGGCCACTACTCAAGAGCAGGTACCATGGGGGTGTATCGTGGCAGAGGGGGCTAGCCTCTGCTCTGCCCATACGGTATTTCCGGTTCCTTGCACACAGCACTACCACGTACAGGAAGGAAATATTTAGAATAGAACAGTCCCAGTTGGAAGGCACCTACAACACTCCTCTGGTCCAACCGCCAGACGAGTCCAGGGCTGACCAAGAGTGAAAGCGTATTAAGGGCATGGTGCAAATGCCTCTGGGACGCTGACAGGCGTGAGGCGTGGACCAGCTTCTCCAGGAAGCCTGTCACAGTGTTTGACCACCACGAAAATGGTGGGCATAGCCCCAGGAAAAGGGGGAGAAAGCAGCACTGGTGGGCACAGCAACCAGTTCGTGCACTGTTAGGAACACCGAGACGTTTCCTCCAGGTTTCAGGCTTTTATTTTCTTTTCGTGCGTGACAATTAGAGGGCTGGGAGCCCTTGAGGGCTGGTGCAGGCCCCAGCTGCTGGCCCAGCCCCGGTTTTGGCAGCACCCGGGGCATCCTTCTAGCGCTGCCGTCGCGGTGGCCTCTTCTTGGCTGGAGACGAGGCCTTGGGGCTGCCAGCCCTCCTCTTTGGGGGTCGCTGTGGCCCCTGAGGGGAGCACTCCCTGCCGCGGCTGGGAGCAGACGCAGGTGCCGCGGCTTCCTGGGGCTCCTGCTGGGGCTCTTCCTGCTCCCTGGGGAGAGGAACGCGGGCAGAGGGGGGGCTGCCGGGACCCCCACGAAGGGCAGCCGCTGAGGTGCTGGGCAGGGCGTCCGCGTCGGCTCCTTCCGGGCTGCCGGAGGGGGCTGAGCCCGGTGTGGGAGACCCCCCTCGGGCGGCGGCGGGGCCGGGGGCAGCGGCAGGGCTGCCCTCCCGCCCGCCGGCAGCATGGCCGTCCCCCAGGCCCAGCAGGCGGCGGGCCTCCCCGCTGCACCGTTGCACGGCGACATCGATAAGCTGGTGCACGAATGTCGCCGCGCGGTTTTGGAGGGTGGCCCCCAGCAGCTGGACCAGGAGGTCTTCGTCCAGCCCAAAGAGGACCAGGAGGGGCACGAGGAGGTCCTCCACGACGGCTGCCCGCGACGAGCGGCTGCCAAAGATCTCTCCCAGCTCCTGACGCACCCAGGGCAGAAGGCTCTGCAGGAGAGCTGGGTGGTCCCGGAAAAGGGACGCCCAGGTGCTGGGGCGGAGGCCGCCCGGAGGAGCCCCGGGCGCCAGCCCTGCAGGCTGTCGCTCCCTTGCCGCGGGGCTGTGGGCAGCTGGACGGCCAGGAGCTCCTCCTGCCTGCCGGCCGCCGACTGGTGACGCCGTAGGTGGTGTGAGGACGTGCTCCTCAAAGTCGTCGTCTGCCCAGACCGAGTGCACTATGGAGAGGATCCTCCTCTTGCAGAGGGGGCACTCGGGCTTGCTCTCAGCCCACCGCAGGATGCACGGGTAGCAGAACTGGTGGAGGCACGGCATCGCGTAGCTGGCCTCCTCCCAGCTGTCCAGGCAGATGGGACAGCGGTTGTCCAGCTCGGTGGCCATGCCGTGCGCGGGCTGGGGTGGGCTGGGGGGAGCTGGGGGTGTCGAGCCGCTCCCTCTCGCCGGCGCTGCGGCAGCGGGCGTCACGCTGGAAAAGGAAGAGAGGCCACGGTCACTGGCTGGCCTGGGGAGGGCGGGAAGAAATGCCCACGTCCCTCCAGGAAGGCAACCCTCCCAGCTGCCCAGGCTGAGGTGTCCCCGCACAGCTCACCTCTGCTGCTGCGAGCGCGCCTCCGGCGTGCCCCGGCTGCCGGAGGCTGGCAGGGCCGGGGAAAATCCTGCAACGGCTCTGGGGTCGGGCACTGGGAGCTGCAACAAGCAAGCCCCCGAGCACGACACCAGCACCAAAGGCCTCGCTCAGCGCTCCAAACTGCGCGACCTCGCTCAGCTGGAGTGCAGGCGCGAACTGCCTGGGTGAGGCTCAGCACCCCAGTGTAAGCAGCGAGGGTTGCCTGGACACAGTTCACCGCTGGGGGAAGTCATAGCGCATCCCTCGGTGACATCAGAAGCCCTTGCTTGGCACATCACGACGGGCCATCCTCTCCCACGGCGCTTGCCCCGGCAGCAAGCGCTGTGGCCCCGGCATACGCGCCTGGCGTTACCGCTGCGCCGGTGCCCACTCCAGTCCCCCACCTCTTGTCTCGTGCTGGGCACCGGTGTTTCGCGCCACTCCCCGAGGCCTTGGCTGCGTCTTCCCGGGGCCACGTGCTCCAATCTATGCAGATCCCTCCGTAAGGGCTCCTGTTGCTCAAGAGAGTCCACAGCACCTCCCGCTTTGGCATCACCGGCAAACGTGCTAGCAGTGCATTCAACCCCTGCTTCTGCATTACTAATAAAAACAGTGAAGAGAACTGGTCCTCGGATTGAGCCCTGAGGAACAGCACTAGGGACCGGCCGCCGCCCGCCCAGATGCAGCCCCCTTCGCTACAGCCTCTTGAACCCTGCCGTTCAGGGCTATTCTTTGAACTTAAGGTTTTAACAAGACCACAAAACTCATCTCTCTCTCCCGTCTTCTCCCATGTCCACTTAACCAAGTTTCCTCTGACTCTCAGCGAAAGGACATAAAAGTAGCAAACTTCCGGTAAAGGAAACAATATATAACTAATGTAAAATAAGCAAGGAGCTGAGAAATATGACAGGAAATTAATAATTATATCACAAATACGAGTAAGCCTAAAAATTTTGACAGAAAACCCGTTATTTTTTCCATAGCTATTGCTTGAGCAAGACACTACACATTTCTTGCCCGTTATTTTTCATTCCTTCTGTCTTATATATCTTGTTTTAATTGTTCACTGGCTCTTGTGAATGTTTTATTTTTTCCTATTATTAGTTTTATTCAGCCATCAACAGTCTTAACGGACAGTCTGTTTGATGAGTAACTATAAAGTAGAATGCATTAAGATGTTGTCAGCTGCCTAACTTGGGTGGTGTCCTTGCTGAAAGCCGTAAGGCTTGCTTTGCGAATGGTGTGAGGCCTCACTGAACCCAGGAAAGCAACTTCATCTCCTGAAGAATATCGTCCTCTTATTTGCTAGTGCCCTTTTAAAATATTTCGTTTCTCCCGCCTTTCTTCCTGGATCCTGAATGTATTAATGGAGAGAATAAAAGGATTCTGAAGGCCACTACTCAAGAGCAGGTACCATGGGGGTGTATCGTGGCAGAGGGGGCTAGCCTCTGCTCTGCCCATACGGTATTTCCGGTTCCTTGCACACAGCACTACCACGTACAGGAAGGAAATATTTAGAATAGAACAGTCCCAGTTGGAAGGCACCTACAACACTCCTCTGGTCCAACCGCCAGACGAGTCCAGGGCTGACCAAGAGTGAAAGCGTATTAAGGGCATGGTGCAAATGCCTCTGGGACGCTGACAGGCGTGAGGCGTGGACCAGCTTCTCCAGGAAGCCTGTCACAGTGTTTGACCACCACGAAAATGGTGGGCATAGCCCCAGGAAAAGGGGGAGAAAGCAGCACTGGTGGGCACAGCAACCAGTTCGTGCACTGTTAGGAACACCGAGACGTTTCCTCCAGGTTTCAGGCTTTTATTTTCTTTTCGTGCGTGACAATTAGAGGGCTGGGAGCCCTTGAGGGCTGGTGCAGGCCCCCCAGCTGCTGGCCCAGCCCCGGTTTTGGCAGCGCCCGGGGCATCCTTCTAGCGCTGCCGTCGCGGTGGCCTCTTCTTGGCTGGAGACGAGGCCTTGGGGCTGCCAGCCCTCCTCTTTGGGGGTCGCTGTGGCCCCTGAGGGGAGCACTCCCTGCCGCGGCTGGGAGCAGACGCAGGTGCCGCGGCTTCCTGGGGCTCCTGCTGGGGCTCTTCCTGCTCCCTGGGGAGAGGAACGCGGGCAGAGGGGGGGCTGCCGGGACCCCCACGAAGGGCAGCCGCTGAGGTGCTGGGCAGGGCGTCCGCGTCGGCTCCTTCCGGGCTGCCGGAGGGGGCTGAGCCCGGTGTGGGAGACCCCCCTCGGGCGGCGGCGGGGCCGGGGGCAGCGGCAGGGCTGCCCTCCCGCCCGCCGGCAGCATGGCCGTCCCCCAGGCCCAGCAGGCGGCGGGCCTCCCCGCTGCACCGTTGCACGGCGACATCGATAAGCTGGTGCACGAATGTCGCCGCGCGGTTTTGGAGGGTGGCCCCCAGCAGCTGGACCAGGAGGTCTTCGTCCAGCCCAAAGAGGACCAGGAGGGGCACGAGGAGGTCCTCCACGACGGCTGCCCGCGACGAGCGGCTGCCAAAGATCTCTCCCAGCTCCTGACGCACCCAGGGCAGAAGGCTCTGCAGGAGAGCTGGGTGGTCCCGGAAAAGGGACGCCCAGGTGCTGGGGCGGAGGCCGCCCGGAGGAGCCCCGGGCGCCAGCCCTGCAGGCTGTCGCTCCCTTGCCGCGGGGCTGTGGGCAGCTGGACGGCCAGGAGCTCCTCCTGCCTGCCGGCCGCCGACTGGTGACCCCGTAGGTGGTGTGAGGACGTGCTCCTCAAAGTCGTCGTCTGCCCAGACCGAGTGCACTATGGAGAGGATCCTCCTCTTGCAGAGGGGGCACTCGGGCTTGCTCTCAGCCCACCGCAGGATGCACGGGTAGCAGAACTGGTGGAGGCACGGCATCGCGTAGCTGGCCTCCTCCCAGCTGTCCAGGCAGATGGGACAGCGGTTGTCCAGCTCGGTGGCCATGCCGTGCGCGGGCTGGGGTGGGCTGGGGGGAGCTGGGGGTGTCGAGCCGCTCCCTCTCGCCGGCGCTGCGGCAGCGGGCGTCACGCTGGAAAAGGAAGAGAGGCCACGGTCACTGGCTGGCCTGGGGAGGGCGGGAAGAAATGCCCACGTCCCTCCAGGAAGGCAACCCTCCCAGCTGCCCAGGCTGAGGTGTCCCCGCACAGCTCACCTCTGCTGCTGCGAGCGCGCCTCCGGCGTGCCCCAGCTGCCGGAGGCTGGCAGGGCCGGGGAAAATCCTGCAACGGCTCTGGGGTCGGGCACTGGGAGCTGCAAC
Organism: Pelecanus crispus; assembly: GCF_030463565.1. Classification (NCBI taxonomy): domain Eukaryota; kingdom Metazoa; phylum Chordata; class Aves; order Pelecaniformes; family Pelecanidae; genus Pelecanus; species Pelecanus crispus. The sequence goes on from NC_134676.1 coordinate 52,049,906, forward strand.
AAGCAAGCCCCCGAGCACGACACCAGCACCAAAGGCCTCGCTCAGCGCTCCAAACTGCGCGACCTCGCTCAGCTGGAGTGCAGGCGCGAACTGCCTGGGTGAGGCTCAGCACCCCAGTGTAAGCAGCGAGGGTTGCCTGGACACAGTTCACCGCTGGGGGAAGTCATAGTGCATCCCTCGGTGACATCAGAAGCCCTTGCTTGGCACATCACGACGGGCCATCCTCTCCCACGGCGCTTGCCCCGGCAGCAAGCGCTGTGGCCCCGGCATACGCGCCTGGCGTTACCGCTGCGCCGGTGCCCACTCCAGTCCCCCACCTCTTGTCTCGTGCTGGGCACCGGCGTTTCGCGCCACTCCCCGAGGCCTTGGCTGCGTCTTCCCGGGGCCACGTGCTCCAATCTATGCAGATCCCTCCGTAAGGGCTCCTGTTGCTCAAGAGAGTCCACAGCACCTCCCGCTTTGGCATCACCGGCAAACGTGCTAGCAGTGCATTCAACCCCTGCTTCTGCATTACTAATAAAAACAGTGAAGAGAACTGGTCCTCGGATTGAGCCCTGAGGAACAGCACTAGGGACCGGCCGCCGCCCGCCCAGATGCAGCCCCCTTCGCTACAGCCTCTTGAACCCTGCCGTTCAGGGCTATTCTTTGAACTTAAGGTTTTAACAAGACCACAAAACTCATCTCTCTCTCCCGTCTTCTCCCATGTCCACTTAACCAAGTTTCCTCTGACTCTCAGCGAAAGGACATAAAAGTAGCAAACTTCCGGTAAAGGAAACAATATATAACTAATGTAAAATAAGCAAGGAGCTGAGAAATATGACAGGAAATTAATAATTATATCACAAATACGAGTAAGCCTAAAAATTTTGACAGAAAACCCGTTATTTTTTCCATAGCTATTGCTTGAGCAAGACACTACACATTTCTTGCCCGTTATTTTTCATTCCTTCTGTCTTATATATCTTGTTTTAATTGTTCACTGGCTCTTGTGAATGTTTTATTTTTTCCTATTATTAGTTTTATTCAGCCATCAACAGTCTTAACGGACAGTCTGTTTGATGAGTAACTATAAAGTAGAATGCATTAAGATGTTGTCAGCTGCCTAACTTGGGTGGTGTCCTTGCTGAAAGCCGTAAGGCTTGCTTTGCGAATGGTGTGAAGCCTCACTGAACCCAGCAAAGCAACTTCATCTCCTGAAGAATATCGTCCTCTTATTTGCTAGTACCCTTTTAAAATATTTCGTTTCTCCCGCCTTTCTTCCTGGATCCTGAATGTATTAATGGAGAGAATAAAAGGATTCTGAAGGCCACTACTCAAGAGCAGGTACCATGGGGGTGTATCGTGGCAGAGGGGGCTAGCCTCTGCTCTGCCCATACGGTATTTCCGGTTCCTTGCACACAGCACTACCACGTACAGGAAGGAAATATTTAGAATAGAACAGTCCCAGTTGGAAGGCACCTACAACACTCCTCTGGTCCAACCGCCAGACGAGTCCAGGGCTGACCAAGAGTGAAAGCGTATTAAGGGCATGGTGCAAATGCCTCTGGGACGCTGACAGGCGTGAGGCGTGGACCAGCTTCTCCAGGAAGCCTGTCACAGTGTTTGACCACCACGAAAATGGTGGGCATAGCCCCAGGAAAAGGGGGAGAAAGCAGCACTGGTGGGCACAGCAACCAGTTCGTGCACTGTTAGGAACACCGAGACGTTTCCTCCAGGTTTCAGGCTTTTATTTTCTTTTCGTGCGTGACAATTAGAGGGCTGGGAGCCCTTGAGGGCTGGTGCAGGCCCCAGCTGCTGGCCCAGCCCCGGTTTTGGCAGCACCCGGGGCATCCTTCTAGCGCTGCCGTCGCGGTGGCCTCTTCTTGGCTGGAGACGAGGCCTTGGGGCTGCCAGCCCTCCTCTTTGGGGGTCGCTGTGGCCCCTGAGGGGAGCACTCCCTGCCGCGGCTGGGAGCAGACGCAGGTGCCGCGGCTTCCTGGGGCTCCTGCTGGGGCTCTTCCTGCTCCCTGGGGAGAGGAACGCGGGCAGAGGGGGGGCTGCCGGGACCCCCACGAAGGGCAGCCGCTGAGGTGCTGGGCAGGGCGTCCGCGTCGGCTCCTTCCGGGCTGCCGGAGGGGGCTGAGCCCGGTGTGGGAGACCCCCCTCGGGCGGCGGCGGGGCCGGGGGCAGCGGCAGGGCTGCCCTCCCGCCCGCCGGCAGCATGGCCGTCCCCCAGGCCCAGCAGGCGGCGGGCCTCCCCGCTGCACCGTTGCACGGCGACATCGATAAGCTGGTGCACGAATGTCGCCGCGCGGTTTTGGAGGGTGGCCCCCAGCAGCTGGACCAGGAGGTCTTCGTCCAGCCCAAAGAGGACCAGGAGGGGCACGAGGAGGTCCTCCACGACGGCTGCCCGCGACGAGCGGCTGCCAAAGATCTCTCCCAGCTCCTGACGCACCCAGGGCAGAAGGCTCTGCAGGAGAGCTGGGTGGTCCCGGAAAAGGGACGCCCAGGTGCTGGGGCGGAGGCCGCCCGGAGGAGCCCCGGGCGCCAGCCCTGCAGGCTGTCGCTCCCTTGCCGCGGGGCTGTGGGCAGCTGGACGGCCAGGAGCTCCTCCTGCCTGCCGGCCGCCGACTGGTGACGCCGTAGGTGGTGTGAGGACGTGCTCCTCAAAGTCGTCGTCTGCCCAGACCGAGTGCACTATGGAGAGGATCCTCCTCTTGCAGAGGGGGCACTCGGGCTTGCTCTCAGCCCACCGCAGGATGCACGGGTAGCAGAACTGGTGGAGGCACGGCATCGCGTAGCTGGCCTCCTCCCAGCTGTCCAGGCAGATGGGACAGCGGTTGTCCAGCTCGGTGGCCATGCCGTGCGCGGGCTGGGGTGGGCTGGGGGGAGCTGGGGGTGTCGAGCCGCTCCCTCTCGCCGGCGCTGCGGCAGCGGGCGTCACGCTGGAAAAGGAAGAGAGGCCACGGTCACTGGCTGGCCTGGGGAGGGCGGGAAGAAATGCCCACGTCCCTCCAGGAAGGCAACCCTCCCAGCTGCCCAGGCTGAGGTGTCCCCGCACAGCTCACCTCTGCTGCTGCGAGCGCGCCTCCGGCGTGCCCCGGCTGCCGGAGGCTGGCAGGGCCGGGGAAAATCCTGCAACGGCTCTGGGGTCGGGCACTGGGAGCTGCAACAAGCAAGCCCCCGAGCACGACACCAGCACCAAAGGCCTCGCTCAGCGCTCCAAACTGCGCGACCTCGCTCAGCTGGAGTGCAGGCGCGAACTGCCTGGGTGAGGCTCAGCACCCCAGTGTAAGCAGCGAGGGTTGCCTGGACACAGTTCACCGCTGGGGGAAGTCATAGCGCATCCCTCGGTGACATCAGAAGCCCTTGCTTGGCACATCACGACGGGCCATCCTCTCCCACGGCGCTTGCCCCGGCAGCAAGCGCTGTGGCCCCGGCATACGCGCCTGGCGTTACCGCTGCGCCGGTGCCCACTCCAGTCCCCCACCTCTTGTCTCGTGCTGGGCACCGGCGTTTCGCGCCACTCCCCGAGGCCTTGGCTGCGTCTTCCCGGGGCCACGTGCTCCAATCTATGCAGATCCCTCCGTAAGGGCTCCTGTTGCTCAAGAGAGTCCACAGCACCTCCCGCTTTGGCATCACCGGCAAACGTGCTAGCAGTGCATTCAACCCCTGCTTCTGCATTACTAATAAAAACAGTGAAGAGAACTGGTCCTCGGATTGAGCCCTGAGGAACAGCACTAGGGACCGGCCGCCGCCCGCCCAGATGCAGCCCCCTTCGCTACAGCCTCTTGAACCCTGCCGTTCAGGGCTATTCTTTGAACTTAAGGTTTTAACAAGACCACAAAACTCATCTCTCTCTCCCGTCTTCTCCCATGTCCACTTAACCAAGTTTCCTCTGACTCTCAGCGAAAGGACATAAAAGTAGCAAACTTCCGGTAAAGGAAACAATATATAACTAATGTAAAATAAGCAAGGAGCTGAGAAATATGACAGGAAATTAATAATTATATCACAAATACGAGTAAGCCTAAAAATTTTGACAGAAAACCCGTTATTTTTTCCATAGCTATTGCTTGAGCAAGACACTACACATTTCTTGCCCGTTATTTTTCATTCCTTCTGTCTTATATATCTTGTTTTAATTGTTCACTGGCTCTTGTGAATGTTTTATTTTTTCCTATTATTAGTTTTATTCAGCCATCAACAGTCTTAACGGACAGTCTGTTTGATGAGTAACTATAAAGTAGAATGCATTAAGATGTTGTCAGCTGCCTAACTTGGGTGGTGTCCTTGCTGAAAGCCGTAAGGCTTGCTTTGCGAATGGTGTGAGGCCTCACTGAACCCAGGAAAGCAACTTCATCTCCTGAAGAATATCGTCCTCTTATTTGCTAGTGCCCTTTTAAAATATTTCGTTTCTCCCGCCTTTCTTCCTGGATCCTGAATGTATTAATGGAGAGAATAAAAGGATTCTGAAGGCCACTACTCAAGAGCAGGTACCATGGGGGTGTATCGTGGCAGAGGGGGCTAGCCTCTGCTCTGCCCATACGGTATTTCCGGTTCCTTGCACACAGCACTACCACGTACAGGAAGGAAATATTTAGAATAGAACAGTCCCAGTTGGAAGGCACCTACAACACTCCTCTGGTCCAACCGCCAGACGAGTCCAGGGCTGACCAAGAGTGAAAGCGTATTAAGGGCATGGTGCAAATGCCTCTGGGACGCTGACAGGCGTGAGGCGTGGACCAGCTTCTCCAGGAAGCCTGTCACAGTGTTTGACCACCACGAAAATGGTGGGCATAGCCCCAGGAAAAGGGGGAGAAAGCAGCACTGGTGGGCACAGCAACCAGTTCGTGCACTGTTAGGAACACCGAGACGTTTCCTCCAGGTTTCAGGCTTTTATTTTCTTTTCGTGCGTGACAATTAGAGGGCTGGGAGCCCTTGAGGGCTGGTGCAGGCCCCCCAGCTGCTGGCCCAGCCCCGGTTTTGGCAGCGCCCGGGGCATCCTTCTAGCGCTGCCGTCGCGGTGGCCTCTTCTTGGCTGGAGACGAGGCCTTGGGGCTGCCAGCCCTCCTCTTTGGGGGTCGCTGTGGCCCCTGAGGGGAGCACTCCCTGCCGCGGCTGGGAGCAGACGCAGGTGCCGCGGCTTCCTGGGGCTCCTGCTGGGGCTCTTCCTGCTCCCTGGGGAGAGGAACGCGGGCAGAGGGGGGGCTGCCGGGACCCCCACGAAGGGCAGCCGCTGAGGTGCTGGGCAGGGCGTCCGCGTCGGCTCCTTCCGGGCTGCCGGAGGGGGCTGAGCCCGGTGTGGGAGACCCCCCTCGGGCGGCGGCGGGGCCGGGGGCAGCGGCAGGGCTGCCCTCCCGCCCGCCGGCAGCATGGCCGTCCCCCAGGCCCAGCAGGCGGCGGGCCTCCCCGCTGCACCGTTGCACGGCGACATCGATAAGCTGGTGCACGAATGTCGCCGCGCGGTTTTGGAGGGTGGCCCCCAGCAGCTGGACCAGGAGGTCTTCGTCCAGCCCAAAGAGGACCAGGAGGGGCACGAGGAGGTCCTCCACGACGGCTGCCCGCGACGAGCGGCTGCCAAAGATCTCTCCCAGCTCCTGACGCACCCAGGGCAGAAGGCTCTGCAGGAGAGCTGGGTGGTCCCGGAAAAGGGACGCCCAGGTGCTGGGGCGGAGGCCGCCCGGAGGAGCCCCGGGCGCCAGCCCTGCAGGCTGTCGCTCCCTTGCCGCGGGGCTGTGGGCAGCTGGACGGCCAGGAGCTCCTCCTGCCTGCCGGCCGCCGACTGGTGACGCCATAGGTGGTGTGAGGACGTGCTCCTCAAAGTCGTCGTCTGCCCGGACCGAGTGCACTATGGAGAGGATCCTCCTCTTGCAGAGGGGGCACTCGGGCTTGCTCTCAGCCCACCGCAGGATGCACGGGTAGCAGAACTGGTGGAGGCACGGCATCGCGTAGCTGGCCTCCTCCCAGCTGTCCAGGCAGATGGGACAGCGGTTGTCCAGCTCGGTGGCCATGCCGTGCGCGGGCTGGGGTGGGCTGGGGGGAGCTGGGGGTGTCGAGCCGCTCCCTCTCGCCGGCGCTGCGGCAGCGGGCGTCACGCTGGAAAAGGAAGAGAGGCCACGGTCACTGGCTGGCCTGGGGAGGGCGGGAAGAAATGCCCACGTCCCTCCAGGAAGGCAACCCTCCCAGCTGCCCAGGCTGAGGTGTCCCCGCACAGCTCACCTCTGCTGCTGCGAGCGCGCCTCCGGCGTGCCCCAGCTGCCGGAGGCTGGCAGGGCCGGGGAAAATCCTGCAACGGCTCTGGGGTCGGGCACTGGGAGCTGCAACAAGCAAGCCCCCGAGCACGACACCAGCACCAAAGGCCTCGCTCAGCACTCCAAACTGCGCGACCTCGCTCAGCTGGAGTGCAGGCGCGAACTGCCTGGGTGAGGCTCAGCACCCCAGTGTAAGCAGCGAGGGTTGCCTGGACACAGTTCACCGCTGGGGGAAGTCATAGTGCATCCCTCGGTGACATCAGAAGCCCTTGCTTGGCACATCACGACGGGCCATCCTCTCCCACGGCGCTTGCCCCGGCAGCAAGCGCTGTGGCCCCGGCATACGCGCCTGGCGTTACCGCTGCGCCGGTGCCCACTCCAGTCCCCCACCTCTTGTCTCGTGCTGGGCACCGGCGTTTCACGCCACTCCCCGAGGCCTTGGCTGCGTCTTCCCGGGGCCACGTGCTCCAATCTATGCAGATCCCTCCGTAAGGGCTCCTGTTGCTCAAGAGAGTCCACAGCACCTCCCGCTTTGGCATCACCGGCAAACGTGCTAGCAGTGCATTCAACCCCTGCTTCTGCATTACTAATAAAAACAGTGAAGAGAACTGGTCCTCGGATTGAGCCCTGAGGAACAGCACTAGGGACCGGCCGCCGCCCGCCCAGATGCAGCCCCCTTCGCTACAGCCTCTTGAACCCTGCCGTTCAGGGCTATTCTTTGAACTTAAGGTTTTAACAAGACCACAAAACTCATCTCTCTCTCCCGTCTTCTCCCATGTCCACTTAACCAAGTTTCCTCTGACTCTCAGCGAAAGGACATAAAAGTAGCAAACTTCCGGTAAAGGAAACAATATATAACTAATGTAAAATAAGCAAGGAGCTGAGAAATATGACAGGAAATTAATAATTATATCACAAATACGAGTAAGCCTAAAAATTTTGACAGAAAACCCGTTATTTTTTCCATAGCTATTGCTTGAGCAAGACACTACACATTTCTTGCCCGTTATTTTTCATTCCTTCTGTCTTATATATCTTGTTTTAATTGTTCACTGGCTCTTGTGAATGTTTTATTTTTTCCTATTATTAGTTTTATTCAGCCATCAACAGTCTTAACGGACAGTCTGTTTGATGAGTAACTATAAAGTAGAATGCATTAAGATGTTGTCAGCTGCCTAACTTGGGTGGTGTCCTTGCTGAAAGCCGTAAGGCTTGCTTTGCGAATGGTGTGAAGCCTCACTGAACCCAGGAAAGCAACTTCATCTCCTGAAGAATATCGTCCTCTTATTTGCTAGTACCCTTTTAAAATATTTCGTTTCTCCCGCCTTTCTTCCTGGATCCTGAATGTATTAATGGAGAGAATAAAAGGATTCTGAAGGCCACTACTCAAGAGCAGGTACCATGGGGGTGTATCGTGGCAGAGGGGGCTAGCCTCTGCTCTGCCCATACGGTATTTCCGGTTCCTTGCACACAGCACTACCACGTACAGGAAGGAAATATTTAGAATAGAACAGTCCCAGTTGGAAGGCACCTACAACACTCCTCTGGTCCAACCGCCAGACGAGTCCAGGGCTGACCAAGAGTGAAAGCGTATTAAGGGCATGGTGCAAATGCCTCTGGGACGCTGACAGGCGTGAGGCGTGGACCAGCTTCTCCAGGAAGCCTGTCACAGTGTTTGACCACCACGAAAATGGTGGGCATAGCCCCAGGAAAAGGGGGAGAAAGCAGCACTGGTGGGCACAGCAACCAGTTCGTGCACTGTTAGGAACACCGAGACGTTTCCTCCAGGTTTCAGGCTTTTATTTTCTTTTCGTGCGTGACAATTAGAGGGCTGGGAGCCCTTGAGGGCTGGTGCAGGCCCCCCAGCTGCTGGCCCAGCCCCGGTTTTGGCAGCGCCCGGGGCATCCTTCTAGCGCTGCCGTCGCGGTGGCCTCTTCTTGGCTGGAGACGAGGCCTTGGGGCTGCCAGCCCTCCTCTTTGGGGGTCGCTGTGGCCCCTGAGGGGAGCACTCCCTGCCGCGGCTGGGAGCAGACGCAGGTGCCGCGGCTTCCTGGGGCTCCTGCTGGGGCTCTTCCTGCTCCCTGGGGAGAGGAACGCGGGCAGAGGGGGGGCTGCCGGGACCCCCACGAAGGGCAGCCGCTGAGGTGCTGGGCAGGGCGTCCGCGTCGGCTCCTTCCGGGCTGCCGGAGGGGGCTGAGCCCGGTGTGGGAGACCCCCCTCGGGCGGCGGCGGGGCCGGGGGCAGCGGCAGGGCTGCCCTCCCGCCCGCCGGCAGCATGGCCGTCCCCCAGGCCCAGCAGGCGGCGGGCCTCCCCGCTGCACCGTTGCACGGCGACATCGATAAGCTGGTGCACGAATGTCGCCGCGCGGTTTTGGAGGGTGGCCCCCAGCAGCTGGACCAGGAGGTCTTCGTCCAGCCCAAAGAGGACCAGGAGGGGCACGAGGAGGTCCTCCACGACGGCTGCCCGCGACGAGCGGCTGCCAAAGATCTCTCCCAGCTCCTGACGCACCCAGGGCAGAAGGCTCTGCAGGAGAGCTGGGTGGTCCCGGAAAAGGGACGCCCAGGTGCTGGGGCGGAGGCCGCCCGGAGGAGCCCCGGGCGCCAGCCCTGCAGGCTGTCGCTCCCTTGCCGCGGGGCTGTGGGCAGCTGGACGGCCAGGAGCTCCTCCTGCCTGCCGGCCGCCGACTGGTGACGCCGTAGATGGTGTGAGGACGTGCTCCTCAAAGTCGTCGTCTGCCCAGACCGAGTGCACTATGGAGAGGATCCTCCTCTTGCAGAGGGGGCACTCGGGCTTGCTCTCAGCCCACCGCAGGATGCACGGGTAGCAGAACTGGTGGAGGCACGGCATCGCGTAGCTGGCCTCCTCCCAGCTGTCCAGGCAGATGGGACAGCGGTTGTCCAGCTCGGTGGCCATGCCGTGCGCGGGCTGGGGTGGGCTGGGGGGAGCTGGGGGTGTCGAGCCGCTCCCTCTCGCCGGCGCTGCGGCAGCGGGCGTCACGCTGGAAAAGGAAGAGAGGCCACGGTCACTGGCTGGCCTGGGGAGGGCTGGAAGAAATGCCCACGTCCCTCCAGGAAGGCAACCCTCCCAGCTGCCCAGGCTGAGGTGTCCCCGCACAGCTCACCTCTGCTGCTGCGAGCGCGCCTCCGGCGTGCCCCGGCTGCCGGAGGCTGGCAGGGCCGGGGAAAATCCTGCAACGGCTCTGGGGTCGGGCACTGGGAGCTGCAACAAGCAAGCCCCCGAGCACGACACCAGCACCAAAGGCCTCGCTCAGCGCTCCAAACTGCGCGACCTCGCTCAGCTGGAGTGCAGGCGCGAACTGCCTGGGTGAGGCTCAGCACCCCAGTGTAAGCAGCGAGGGTTGCCTGGACACAGTTCACCGCTGGGGGAAGTCATAGCGCATCCCTCGGTGACATCAGAAGCCCTTGCTTGGCACATCACGACGGGCCATCCTCTCCCACGGCGCTTGCCCCGGCAGCAAGCGCTGTGGCCCCGGCATACGCGCCTGGCGTTACCGCTGCGCCGGTGCCCACTCCAGTCCCCCACCTCTTGTCTCGTGCTGGGCACCGGTGTTTCGCGCCACTCCCCGAGGCCTTGGCTGCGTCTTCCCGGGGCCACGTGCTCCAATCTATGCAGATCCCTCCGTAAGGGCTCCTGTTGCTCAAGAGAGTCCACAGCACCTCCCGCTTTGGCATCACCGGCAAACGTGCTAGCAGTGCATTCAACCCCTGCTTCTGCATTACTAATAAAAACAGTGAAGAGAACTGGTCCTCGGATTGAGCCCTGAGGAACAGCACTAGGGACCGGCCGCCGCCCGCCCAGATGCAGCCCCCTTCGCTACAGCCTCTTGAACCCTGCCGTTCAGGGCTATTCTTTGAACTTAAGGTTTTAACAAGACCACAAAACTCATCTCTCTCTCCCGTCTTCTCCCATGTCCACTTAACCAAGTTTCCTCTGACTCTCAGCGAAAGGACATAAAAGTAGCAAACTTCCGGTAAAGGAAACAATATATAACTAATGTAAAATAAGCAAGGAGCTGAGAAATATGACAGGAAATTAATAATTATATCACAAATACGAGTAAGCCTAAAAATTTTGACAGAAAACCCGTTATTTTTTCCATAGCTATTGCTTGAGCAAGACACTACACATTTCTTGCCCGTTATTTTTCATTCCTTCTGTCTTATATATCTTGTTTTAATTGTTCACTGGCTCTTGTGAATGTTTTATTTTTTCCTATTATTAGTTTTATTCAGCCATCAACAGTCTTAACGGACAGTCTGTTTGATGAGTAACTATAAAGTAGAATGCATTAAGATGTTGTCAGCTGCCTAACTTGGGTGGTGTCCTTGCTGAAAGCCGTAAGGCTTGCTTTGCGAATGGTGTGAAGCCTCACTGAACCCAGCAAAGCAACTTCATCTCCTGAAGAATATCGTCCTCTTATTTGCTAGTGCCCTTTTAAAATATTTCGTTTCTCCCGCCTTTCTTCCTGGATCCTGAATGTATTAATGGAGAGAATCAAAGGATTCTAAAGGCCACTACTCAAGAGCAGGTACCATGGGGGTGTATCGTGGCAGAGGGGGCTAGCCTCTGCTCTGCCCATACGGTATTTCCGGTTCCTTGCACACAGCACTACCACGTACAGGAAGGAAATATTTAGAATAGAACAGTCCCAGTTGGAAGGCACCTACAACACTCCTCTGGTCCAACCGCCAGACGAGTCCAGGGCTGACCAAGAGTGAAAGCGTATTAAGGGCATGGTGCAAATGCCTCTGGGACGCTGACAGGCGTGAGGCGTGGACCAGCTTCTCCAGGAAGCCTGTCACAGTGTTTGACCACCACGAAAATGGTGGGCATAGCCCCAGGAAAAGGGGGAGAAAGCAGCACTGGTGGGCACAGCAACCAGTTCGTGCACTGTTAGGAACACCGAGACGTTTCCTCCAGGTTTCAGGCTTTTATTTTCTTTTCGTGCGTGACAATTAGAGGGCTGGGAGCCCTTGAGGGCTGGTGCAGGCCCCAGCTGCTGGCCCAGCCCCGGTTTTGGCAGCGCCCGGGGCATCCTTCTAGCGCTGCCGTCGCGGTGGCCTCTTCTTGGCTGGAGACGAGGCCTTGGGGCTGCCAGCCCTCCTCTTTGGGGGTCGCTGTGGCCCCTGAGGGGAGCACTCCCTGCCGCGGCTGGGAGCAGACGCAGGTGCCGCGGCTTCCTGGGGCTCCTGCTGGGGCTCTTCCTGCTCCCTGGGGAGAGGAACGCGGGCAGAGGAGGGGCTGCCGGGACCCCCACGAAGGGCAGCCGCTGAGGTGCTGGGCAGGGCGTCCGCGTCGGCTCCTTCCGGGCTGCCGGAGGGGGCTGAGCCCGGTGTGGGAGACCCCCCTCGGGCGGCGGCGGGGCCGGGGGCAGCGGCAGGGCTGCCCTCCCGCCCGCCGGCAGCATGGCCGTCCCCCAGGCCCAGCAGGCGGCGGGCCTCCCCGCTGCACCGTTGCACGGCGACATCGATAAGCTGGTGCACGAATGTCGCCGCGCGGTTTTGGAGGGTGGCCCCCAGCAGCTGGACCAGGAGGTCTTCGTCCAGCCCAAAGAGGACCAGGAGGGGCACGAGGAGGTCCTCCACGACGGCTGCCCGCGACGAGCGGCTGCCAAAGATCTCTCCCAGCTCCTGACGCACCCAGGGCAGAAGGCTCTGCAGGAGAGCTGGGTGGTCCCGGAAAAGGGACGCCCAGGTGCTGGGGCGGAGGCCGCCCGGAGGAGCCCCGGGCGCCAGCCCTGCAGGCTGTCGCTCCCTTGCCGCGGGGCTGTGGGCAGCTGGACGGCCAGGAGCTCCTCCTGCCTGCCGGCCGCCGACTGGTGACGCCGTAGGTGGTGTGAGGACGTGCTCCTCAAAGTCGTCGTCTGCCCGGACCGAGTGCACTATGGAGAGGATCCTCCTCTTGCAGAGGGGGCACTCGGGCTTGCTCTCAGCCCACCGCAGGATGCACGGGTAGCAGAACTGGTGGAGGCACGGCATCGCGTAGCTGGCCTCCTCCCAGCTGTCCAGGCAGATGGGACAGCGGTTGTCCAGCTCGGTGGCCATGCCGTGCGCGGGCTGGGGTGGGCTGGGGGGAGCTGGGGGTGTCGAGCCGCTCCCTCTCGCCGGCGCTGCGGCAGCGGGCGTCACGCTGGAAAAGGAAGAGAGGCCACGGTCACTGGCTGGCCTGGGGAGGGCGGGAAGAAATGCCCACGTCCCTCCAGGAAGGCAACCCTCCCAGCTGCCCAGGTTGAGGTGTCCCCGCACAGCTCACCTCTGCTGCTGCGAGCGCGCCTCCGGCGTGCCCCGGCTGCCGGAGGCTGGCAGGGCCGGGGAAAATCCTGCAACGGCTCTGGGGTCGGGCACTGGGAGCTGCAACAAGCAAGCCCCCGAGCACGACACCAGCACCAAAGGCCTCGCTCAGCGCTCCAAACTGCGCGACCTCGCTCAGCTGGAGTGCAGGCGCGAACTGCCTGGGTGAGGCTCAGCACCCCAGTGTAAGCAGCGAGGGTTGCCTGGACACAGTTCACCGCTGGGGGAAGTCATAGCGCATCCCTCGGTGACATCAGAAGCCCTTGCTTGGCACATCACGACGGGCCATCCTCTCCCACGGCGCTTGCCCCGGCAGCAAGCGCTGTGGCCCCGGCATACGCGCCTGGCGTTACCGCTGCGCCGGTGCCCACTCCAGTCCCCCACCTCTTGTCTCGTGCTGGGCACCGGCGTTTCGCGCCACTCCCCGAGGCCTTGGCTGCGTCTTCCCGGGGCCACGTGCTCCAATCTATGCAGATCCCTCCGTAAGGGCTCCTGTTGCTCAAGAGAGTCCACAGCACCTCCCGCTTTGGCATCACCGGCAAACGTGCTAGCAGTGCATTCAACCCCTGCTTCTGCATTACTAATAAAAACAGTGAAGAGAACTGGTCCTCGGATTGAGCCCTGAGGAACAGCACTAGGGACCGGCCGCCGCCCGCCCAGATGCAGCCCCCTTCGCTACAGCCTCTTGAACCCTGCCGTTCAGGGCTATTCTTTGAACTTAAGGTTTTAACAAGACCACAAAACTCATCTCTCTCTCCCGTCTTCTCCCATGTCCACTTAACCAAGTTTCCTCTGACTCTCAGCGAAAGGACATAAAAGTAGCAAACTTCCGGTAAAGGAAACAATATATAACTAATGTAAAATAAGCAAGGAGCTGAGAAATATGACAGGAAATTAATAATTATATCACAAATACGAGTAAGCCTAAAAATTTTGACAGAAAACCCGTTATTTTTTCCATAGCTATTGCTTGAGCAAGACACTACACATTTCTTGCCCGTTATTTTTCATTCCTTCTGTCTTATATATCTTGTTTTAATTGTTCACTGGCTCTTGTGAATGTTTTATTTTTTCCTATTATTAGTTTTATTCAGCCATCAACAGTCTTAACGGACAGTCTGTTTGATGAGTAACTATAAAGTAGAATGCATTAAGATGTTGTCAGCTGCCTAACTTGGGTGGTGTCCTTGCTGAAAGCCGTAAGGCTTGCTTTGCGAATGGTGTGAGGCCTCACTGAACCCAGCAAAGCAACTTCATCTCCTGAAGAATATCGTCCTCTTATTTGCTAGTGCCCTTTTAAAATATTTCGTTTCTCCCGCCTTTCTTCCTGGATCCTGAATGTATTAATGGAGAGAATAAAAGGATTCTGAAGGCCACTACTCAAGAGCAGGTACCATGGGGGTGTATCGTGGCAGAGGGGGCTAGCCTCTGCTCTGCCCATACGGTATTTCCGGTTCCTTGCACACAGCACTACCACGTACAGGAAGGAAATATTTAGAATAGAACAATCCCAGTTGGAAGGCACCTACAATACTCCTCTGGTCCAACCGCCAGACGAGTCCAGGGCTGACCAAGAGTGAAAGCGTATTAAGGGCATGGTGCAAATGCCTCTGGGACGCTGACAGGCGTGAGGCGTGGACCAGCTTCTCCAGGAAGCCTGTCACAGTGTTTGACCACCACGAAAATGGTGGGCATAGCCCCAGGAAAAGGGGGAGAAAGCAGCACTGGTGGGCACAGCAACCAGTTCGTGCACTGTTAGGAACACCGAGACGTTTCCTCCAGGTTTCAGGCTTTTATTTTCTTTTCGTGCGTGACAATTAGAGGGCTGGGAGCCCTTGAGGGCTGGTGCAGGCCCCAGCTGCTGGCCCAGCCCCGGTTTTGGCAGCGCCCGGGGCATCCTTCTAGCGCTGCCGTCGCGGTGGCCTCTTCTTGGCTGGAGACGAGGCCTTGGGGCTGCCAGCCCTCCTCTTTGGGGGTCGCTGTGGCCCCTGAGGGGAGCACTCCCTGCCGCGGCTGGGAGCAGACGCAGGTGCCGCGGCTTCCTGGGGCTCCTGCTGGGGCTCTTCCTGCTCCCTGGGGAGAGGAACGCGGGCAGAGGGGGGGCTGCCGGGACCCCCACGAAGGGCAGCCGCTGAGGTGCTGGGCAGGGCGTCCGCGTCGGCTCTTTCCGGGCTGCCGGAGGGGGCTGAGCCCGGTGTGGGAGACCCCCCTCGGGCGGCGGCGGGGCCGGGGGCAGCGGCAGGGCTGCCCTCCCGCCCGCCGGCAGCATGGCCGTCCCCCAGGCCCAGCAGGCGGCGGGCCTCCCCGCTGCACCGTTGCACGGCGACATCGATAAGCTGGTGCACGAATGTCGCCGCGCGGTTTTGGAGGGTGGCCCCCAGCAGCTGGACCAGGAGGTCTTCGTCCAGCCCAAAGAGGACCAGGAGGGGCACGAGGAGGTCCTCCACGACGGCTGCCCGCGACGAGCGGCTGCCAAAGATCTCTCCCAGCTCCTGACGCACCCAGGGCAGAAGGCTCTGCAGGAGAGCTGGGTGGTCCCGGAAAAGGGACGCCCAGGTGCTGGGGCGGAGGCCGCCCGGAGGAGCCCCGGGCGCCAGCCCTGCAGGCTGTCGCTCCCTTGCCGCGGGGCTGTGGGCAGCTGGACGGCCAGGAGCTCCTCCTGCCTGCCGGCCGCCGACTGGTGACGCCGTAGGTGGTGTGAGGACGTGCTCCTCAAAGTCGTCGTCTGCCCAGACCGAGTGCACTATGGAGAGGATCCTCCTCTTGCAGAGGGGGCACTCGGGCTTGCTCTCAGCCCACCGCAGGATGCACGGGTAGCAGAACTGGTGGAGGCACGGCATCGCGTAGCTGGCCTCCTCCCAGCTGTCCAGGCAGATGGGACAGCGGTTGTCCAGCTCGGTGGCCATGCCGTGCGCGGGCTGGGGTGGGCTGGGGGGAGCTGGGGGTGTCGAGCCGCTCCCTCTCGCCGGCGCTGCGGCAGCGGGCGTCACGCTGGAAAAGGAAGAGAGGCCACGGTCACTGGCTGGCCTGGGGAGGGCTGGAAGAAATGCCCACGTCCCTCCAGGAAGGCAACCCTCCCAGCTGCCCAGGCTGAGGTGTCCCCGCACAGCTCACCTCTGCTGCTGCGAGCGCGCCTCCGGCGTGCCCCGGCTGCCGGAGGCTGGCAGGGCCGGGGAAAATCCTGCAACGGCTCTGGGGTCGGGCACTGGGAGCTGCAACAAGCAAGCCCCCGAGCACGACACCAGCACCAAAGGCCTCGCTCAGCGCTCCAAACTGCGCGACCTCGCTCAGCTGGAGTGCAGGCGCGAACTGCCTGGGTGAGGCTCAGCACCCCAGTGTAAGCAGCGAGGGTTGCCTGGACACAGTTCACCGCTGGGGGAAGTCATAGCGCATCCCTCGGTGACATCAGAAGCCCTTGCTTGGCACATCACGACGGGCCATCCTCTCCCACGGCGCTTGCCCCGGCAGCAAGCGCTGTGGCCCCGGCATACGCGCCTGGCGTTACCGCTGCGCCGGTGCCCACTCCAGTCCCCCACCTCTTGTCTCGTGCTGGGCACCGGCGTTTCGCGCCACTCCCCGAGGCCTTGGCTGCGTCTTCCCGGGGCCACGTGCTCCAATCTATGCAGATCCCTCCGTAAGGGCTCCTGTTGCTCAAGAGAGTCCACAGCACCTCCCGCTTTGGCATCACCGGCAAACGTGCTAGCAGTGCATTCAACCCCTGCTTCTGCATTACTAATAAAAACAGTGAAGAGAACTGGTCCTCGGATTGAGCCCTGAGGAACAGCACTAGGGACCGGCCGCCGCCCGCCCAGATGCAGCCCCCTTCGCTACAGCCTCTTGAACCCTGCCGTTCAGGGCTATTCTTTGAACTTAAGGTTTTAACAAGACCACAAAACTCATCTCTCTCTCCCGTCTTCTCCCATGTCCACTTAACCAAGTTTCCTCTGACTCTCAGCGAAAGGACATAAAAGTAGCAAACTTCCGGTAAAGGAAACAATATATAACTAATGTAAAATAAGCAAGGAGCTGAGAAATATGACAGGAAATTAATAATTATATCACAAATACGAGTAAGCCTAAAAATTTTGACAGAAAACCCGTTATTTTTTCCATAGCTATTGCTTGAGCAAGACACTACACATTTCTTGCCCGTTATTTTTCATTCCTTCTGTCTTATATATCTTGTTTTAATTGTTCACTGGCTCTTGTGAATGTTTTATTTTTGCTATTATCCTTTTGCATATTTTATCCCTCTGCTATTCTGCTTCGAGTAATAATACTTTTGTTTTTTTCTTTTTGCTCTGTTTTCCATTATTATTTTTTTTTCATTCTCCTTTCTCTAGGTTATATATAATACAGCGTATCTTTGTTTGTGGTCTTTTTTTTCCCCTTTGCATCTGTTTGCTGATGAGTTAATGCACTATCTGGAGCAAAAGGAAACAGCCTCTCCCAAGCATGATACAGTATTCTTATGGACATTTCCTAGCAGAAAGTATATTTAACTACATTTCAACCTTTTTAAGCATGTATTTTGTAATTATGGAATGTAAACTAGTGAAATCCTGCCTTTTAAAGGGTCCAATGATAAGTGATTTATTCTAAATAGATCATTAGAGGAACCTAAGCAAATAAATTGCCCAGGAAGAGGATTCAGACGCAAAAAGCTGCATGTCTGAGAACAGATAATCCAAATGTGAAAGAAAAAACAATTATTTAAATAAATCTGATAGACTGGATGACTCTGTTGAATAGGTGCTGCCTTGTAAATATTTTCCACAAATGGACTTTCAATTTCTTTTCCTCCTGATTTTTTTCCCCTCTGGAAAGTCTGAACTTATTTATGTCTCTGGGTTGATTTTTTCTGCTCAAAAAAGACATATTTGTCCAGTTCTCTGCAGCAGCAGGGCACCTTACTTGATAAGTTTGCATTAGAGTATATCCCTTAAAACATTAATGTCGTGATCTCACACCTTACACCATTAGGCAGGATGAAAAGAGATCACTGTAGTACTGCTGGCATATGCTTTCCAGTCACAGTAAAAAAAGGTAATTGCATCACTTTCCATCGCTGCCTGTCTGGCAGGTAGAGCTAATGACTTGTGCTGGAGAGAACCGTCCTTTTAGTGGCTGGTGTAAACAAAGTGTGTTTTGCGGAGTTTACTCTTTCCAGATACTGATGCTGCTTACACGAAGAGCAAGCTTTCAATAACCCTTAGGAATGCTCTAGTAACGCTCTCTGAAACAAACCCTGAATTCACCTATTTGCCATCTCGCGATAACTGTGTGCTGGCTCTTCTTTTCCCAGGAAATACTGAATGCTGTCCACCTGGGTAGGCTGAAGTCAGTACACAAGATCCTTTCTTAGCATGATTTAAAGTTGATTATGAAGTGGATACAGTGTGTGTTTGGATTACAATTAGCAGAACTCACAGAAAACCCAAGCCAGTAATATTACCTGTCCCAAAGCTGGGGCCGGGGGCACTGCATGTAGCCATTGCATTTGTGCCATATGGTGCCTAACACACCCTTCCCTGCTGGAGCTGTTAGACCACGCTTTTTCCCTGGTGTAATCTGTTCTAGTCCACTGTTCATGGCATTCAGAAAACTACCAAAAGAGCTGGCATTAATACACACTCATGTCTGCAGTCTCAGTGGAAATACCAAAAAATCCAGAAAGGAAAACCAAACTTCACAATGCCGTAGAAAATACTTAGTAAGGTGCAATTCTACATTAGCAGAAGAACGGAGCAGATGACCTAGTCTCCTTTTAGTACTACTGGTTACCATTGTTACTCCTCTGCTTTTCAAAGACAACTGAGTTACTTTCTCATTACCCGAAGAGGACCCTCTAGAACAAGAGCGTCATATGAGCAGGCTAGCATACAGAAACTGGAGCTGAGTTTTACCATTGCAAGGGCTCAATAAAGCACTACAATCTCCAGTTCTGTCATCTTGATCCTTTATAATCACAGTTCCAAATTTTGGGATACCATTAATTCATAGCATGGAACTATGTGGTAATACGCAGCACAAATACTTCGGTAGTCTACACTGAATTCCCTCCTATGGAAATAATTTTTACACTTTGAAACGGTTAAACATGGAAATTTATAGCCCAGCTATAAGACAAGATTGCATCCGTCAGTGGTCACAGCTCAGCAGCGGAGTGAAGCGCTGGCATGGGAAATGAAGGTGCTCAGCACCATCCTGGCTCACACCAGAATGCAGCATTCCCAGCTGCCAATCTCAACTGCTTGCAAAAGTTCAGTCTCTCATATCTTGACTCTGTATTTCTTCAAAACTTTAGCTGACTGAGCCTCAAGAAAAAGAAATTCTTGGATTCTGGAGGACAGAAATACCGAGATAACAAAAGGCTGCCTCTCTAAAGCAGGTGGTAAGTCAAACTATCCGGAATTTTTACACCTAAGTAGACAAAACTCATTAAAAACTTACAGATGTTTCATTTAATGTAACAAGTCACCTAGGGCTACTGGAAATGACTGCTCAGAAAGACTCCCTCCTCCCCACACTCACACACTTATCTGTCTTGTGTAAAACTGAAGATGTGGGATTCTCCACTGTGCATGCATATTTGTCTACTGAAGTTTATATATTCAGGACAGTTATTCATAGTTTCTGAATTCAGTTACTGGACACAGAATGCAGTAATGAAATCTCATCTGGAATGGCTGTGCAGTCACTATCTTGGATGATTTCAAGGTCAGTGAGAAGTGATAAATGAGTTGCAATGACTCAAAAACAATCAATCCTGAGGTTCAGATGGGTTTTATCCAAGGTTGTTAAAAATACTAAGAAAGACGAATGTAGACTGATGGCAGTAATCCTGGAAAATTAGATTATTGTGAAGAGGTTTTGGAAGCTACGGGAGAAATAAGACTAACATACAAAAATGTAGTAAGCAAAGTAATACACAGTTACTTAAAATGCACGCAAAATAAATGCAAGCAATTTCCATCTGGTACAAAAACACCTGCTAAAAACACAATTGCATCACAAATAAACCCCTTCAGGAGACTAGAAGCAGCTAAGGCCATTCAATGGCAGGCTCCCCACTCTGAAAAGAAGACTCCCTCCTCATCTTCACCCTCGCCCTCACCCTCACCTCCCCACCCCATTTTTAGCCAGGATCATCAACAACTGCTTCAAGAATAGTCAGTTAAACCCTGCCACTGAGGCTGAAAGCAAGCTGTCTAGGAAATCCCAGGATACCTCCAAGAAAATGCATTAATAACAAGAAAGAGGAGGATCTTTGTACTGATGTTTGAATTTCTCCCTCAAATGATACTGGATTTCTAGGAAAGAACATTTAAACAGTTTTAGGAGATTGTATGTATTCTACATATATATATATATCACACGGGTGAATCAGAGGCAAAGCCATATGAGTTTTTAGTGTCACCTACCATATTTTCTTCTGTAGGTTTTATTAGACCTAACAGCAGTAAGATTCTGGGGGTTTTTTAATTATTCTGACAATCTTTGGTAATTATTTCCTATAATTGTAGATAGTAAGAAAGAACCTAGCAAACTGCAGAATGATTCCCTGATTGTTAGCCCACCTATGGTAAGGAATAGCAAGCCCTGAAATCACATGAAGGAAACTAATGAGAAAGCTTTAAGCACATGGCAGGGATGAAGTAGGTCATGGAAATCCTGGGAATCTGCTGTCTGTGGGCTGAAAGATGCTGAAGATTCTCAGGACTCAATGAGGAGGCTGGCAAGCTAGTAGAAACAAATGTGAGGGGTTGGTTTTCTGTTGTGTTGGTGGTCTGCTTTGGTTTGGGTTGGGTTCGGCTTTGTCTTGCTTTTGCTGCTTTCTAGGTTTTATTCTAGGTTTCTGTAAAATTCTGTTGCTAAGCCCGGATAAGTCTCCTGGGTCTGGTACCCTTCAAAAGACCTCTCTTGCCCCACTATGTGTTGCTTTCAGCATCTAGCTGTTGTTTTAGTGTGTTAATATGATAAGACACAGATGATACTCAGAGAGGGAAATACAGATTAAATGGGAAGTACAGCACATGAATTTGATATTTAAGGGAAAATATTTATGGCAAAAGCTAGAGATAACAGGAGGAAATTTAGACTTCATCAGTAATTAGAAAAATCCTGGCAATACTATAGAGAAGAGAAATGGGGGGACTGTCCTCTAAGGGGGAAAAAAAAGAGCTGATATGCAGTGATAAGGTAGTGTTCACTCAAACAAAAACTAAAGAGATAGATATTAAATATCACCTGCTAAAGTAGTTTTTCAAATCACTTGTTTCAAACAAGATGAACCTGAAAGTTTCAACATGCTTAGCCTTGGTAATTTCTGCTACACTGAAAGAGAGGGGAAAGTCCAGGTATGCAGAAAAAAACTTAGGTCAGTACTGCTCAAAGGTCATCAGAGGATACAATCCAATGGATTGCAGGTTTAACTTGAGAGTTAACTGAAAGTGAGCAATTTCACAGATGATACAGATTTCAAATAATGAAGACTTTCTCTATATATTTCTACATAACTAATAGTTAACACTGCTATATATTATCTGTACTCTATAGAATACATTTATGTGGAAAACTTACTAGGGTCAAGCACTATATTTTGCAGAACTGATGAATAAAAGTACCTGCATGTATAATATTTCAGCATCTATAAGGCATTTAGAATCATAGACTCATATAATCGTTTAGGTTGGAAAAGGCCTTTAAGATCATCCAGTCCAACCATTAAACTAACATTTCCAAGTCCACCACTAAACCAATTAAGGGTAGAGTAGCAACCCCATGCCTCCTGGTTTGGTGGCTGGATCATTTATAATAAAAGTAAAAACTAGGAATCATTAAGATTGGAAAGGATCTCTAAGATCATCAGTCCAATCATCAACCCAACACCACCATGCCCACTAAACCATGTACCAAAGTGCCACGTCTACCCGTTTTTTGAACACTTCCAGGGATGGTGACTCCACCACCTCTCTGGGCAGCCTGTTCCAATGCTTGACTACCCTTTCCATGAAGAAATTTTTCCTGATATCCAATCTAAACCTCCCCTGGTGCAGCTTGAGCCCATTTCCTCTTGTCCTATTGCTAGCTACTTGGGAGAAGAGACCAACACCCACCTCACTGCAACCTCCTTTCAGGTAGTTGTAGAGAGCGGTAAGGTCTCCCCTCAGCCTTCTCTTCTCCAGACTAAACAACCCCAGTTCCCTCAGTCCTTTTCAGCCAGGCAGCTTCCCAGCCACTCTTCCCCAAGCCTGCAGCGTTGCATGGGGTTGTTGTGATGCAAGTGCAGGACCCGGCACTTGGCCTTGTTGAACCTCATACAGTTGGCCTCGGCCCATCGGGTCCAGCCTGTCCCGGTCCCTCTGCAGGGCCATCCTACCCTCCAGCAGATCGACACTCCCACCCAGTTTGGTGTCATCTGCAAACTTACTGAGGGCGCACTCAATCCCCTCGTCCAGATCGTTGATAAAGATATTAAACAAGACTGGCCCCAGAACAGAGCCCTCGGGAACACCACTTGTGACCGGCTGCCAACTGGATTTAAGTCCATTCACCACTACTGTCAGGGCTTGGCTACCCAACCAGTTTTTTACCGAGCAGAGTAGGCCCATCCAAGCCATGAGGTGCCAGCTTCCCAAGGAGAATGCTCTGGGAGACGGTGTCAAAGGCTTTGCTGAAGTCCAGGTAGATGATGTCCACAGCCTTTCCTTCATCCGCCAGGCGGGTCACCAGGTCATAGAAGGAGATCAAATGTCATACTGTGTAATACTGACCAAAAGATTTAAGAAAATGTCATATCCATAAAGCATAGTATTTGGATTAAAGCTGGCAGACTGAAGGGTCTCAAAACTCAGTCTTAATGGGGCTTTTTTACCAAATATAACTCTGAAGTTTATTTTTTCTAATGAAGCCCTGCGAAGATCGGTACCTACTAAGGACCGGTACCGATACTCCCGTGGCTGATCAGGTGACAGCCTGGATTTCACGTGATCAGATGCTACATAAGAGCTAGATACAAAGCATCTAGACTGTACAGCAGGATGAGAATTGTACTTGGGAGAACACAGATCGGAAAGACTGTGGGAGGTAATCATATCAATACAAAATTTCTGTGGGAGGCTACATACAAAGTTGTGGCAAGAATAGGGAGATTACAGCACTCTTTAAATGGCCCAGCTGAGGTTCTTGAAGGCATATCTTACAATTTAAGCAGCCTAGTAACTGGGAAGCTGAGAGAGAGGGGAGTGCTGTTAGTATAGTACTACCTAATTCCATTTTAAAAAGAGCAAGGGGTGTTAAATGAGACTAAAACTTTGATTATACCTGTAATTAACTCAAAGGATGTTACAAGTGTGGGGTGGAAAATATGCCAGAAGATAGAGTACAACCTCCCTTTTTTGAGGTGGTAATGCAAGTTATAATGTGCTTAATTAAGCTGTCCATTAATTGATGTTTATGTCCTTTGGACTATTTACTTTATCGTTTGGATATTTTGTAGTTAGGGTCTTTACTTTGCCTTAGTCATTTTAATCTGCTTTAGCTGCAGCTTTTTGATGTGCTTAATTAGGAGAAAAGAAGATTTAAAAAAAAAATATTGTAAAATGACAAAAAAAAAGTGGCAGAGATTCAGGAATAGTTCTAATGTCTGAAATTAAATGCATTTTTGGAAAATGTATTAAATCTCAGCGTGATAAAAGAATACAACTACCAAAAGAGATTAGTACCGACAAAGTGCAAGCAGGACAGTCAGAGAGTGAAAGATGTATCATATAAAAAAACCAGGGTCTGACCATGAATAGATTTGTATTTCCTCAGAGGAAATCTGATAAAGTTATTTCTTTGTCACAGTTGGAATATGGCTCTGGATTCATCTAGCAGTTGATCAGCAGCATCCCTGTAGTCCTTAGGAAAACCCTGCTGAGCTAAAGGGACATTGCCTGCCCCAGTAAATCAAGTTTCCTTCTTGTGAAATATTCCTGATCATTGCTAGGTGATTGATAGGTAAGTAAAAAAAAGTGATTTGCCTATCTTACTACAAAAAAGAGTTTCTCCTCCACTGCAGAAGCAATCAAAGGCAAAAATCACCAAATTAAATTTGCATTTGTGTATAACAAGCTCAGAGCTATGTTAGCTCTATGAACTTCTACCAAGAGGATGAAAAGATTGCTCCGAATACGCTCGAATAAGGATGAAGTCTGTCCTCCCTGAATTGTATACAATAGAGACCACTGGGTATAAGGATATGCTATCAAAAAAGGACTATTAAAATCATTAACTGAAAGACACAGAAAAAAAACCCCAAACCTAGCTGTTTAAATTATATACTAAAGCAACAGTATTTACTAAAGCAACATTAATAACTCTTTAATAAAAACTAGCTATCATTTCTTTACATAATGCCTGTAGAACCAGAATGGTTCCGGTTGGGCAGGAGCTCAGGAGGTCTCTAGTCCAACGTGCTGCTTGCAGCAGCATCAGCTCTGAGGTCGGACTAGCTTGCTCAAGGAATCCCCCATCCAGGCTTGAAGCCTCAAGGGATGGAGCCTGCACAACCTCTCTGGTCAATGAGCTCCGCTGCTTGGCTGTTCTCGCGGGAAAAGTTTTGTCCTTCTATCCACGTCAGGGATCGAAGCATCATTATGCTAATAATCTGCATGCAAATAATCTCTGATCTGGAAAGTGCTCGCCATCTGCTATTATCATTCTCACAATGAGTTTAATATACGTTGTCTCTGAACGCAGAAGACCAAAGCTGGTTATGCTATTTTGGGCAGAAGTGATCATGGTAGCAGACTCAGTGAGTCTGAACCTACGGTTCACAGGTGCAATGGCTGCACAACCATTTAGGTAAGAGCTAAAGTCCAAGCCAGGGGCCAAAGCGCCATTGTATGAATCAACTGAACAAGGACAGTCTCTGGTCTGGAGAGTTCCTGTGGGTTGTTATTACAAGTGAGAAGAGGGAAGGATACTTCAACTGAACAAGGGCCTTCATGGGAAGCCAACAGTGGTAGGGAACCGTACCTCTTAAAAGGATGTGGTGTGACGGGAGGATCGTTTCCTTCCTTTCCTTTTGTGGAGAACCAGACCTTGAAGGAAGAAGATAGCTATGGGCATCCTTAGTTCTGAGTGACTTCTGAACAGCATAATTTTTCAGAAGTAGCCCCTGCCCACCTCTTTTGTTAATGCCTGTCGTGTCTTGTTCTGCTACTGCAAAGAAGTAATTTTTTTTTTTTTTTACCTTTCTTTAAGAGGTCAATACTGATTTTTGTCTTTCCCGTTACAGTCAGAATTTTCAGTGCTACACTCTGGGCTAATACAAAGACATTTTCTTCCCAGATACTACTATTCAGCTTGTTACTTGTAAGCCTAAAAAAGTGGGTTAATTTGTCTTGACCTACCTAAAAGATATTTCAGTTTATGTAATGATAATTTCTTGAGAACTTTAACCAAATTTCCTCTTTAGTTTTATTTTGATTAGAATGATAAAGGTGACCAAAAAATTCATTAAATTTCTCATTCCAATTAGAAACAATTATTCCATATTGTCAGAAAAAATATGGTATTACACAAGGAGTAAGCTGAGGAAAAGATTGGATACATGTGTGTTCTCACGTTGTTAGATAAGCAAGATTGAACTCTTTTGTAAGAGCTGGCAATTAAATTTGCAGTGGTTAGAAGAAAGTTTTAATTTTTTACCTTGTTTATATTGCTATTTTGCCTATAACATAAAGAATTATAATACTGGAGTACAGGGGTGAGGAAGTTTGGATTTGAGTTGCATTATATCAATGAATTAAAAAGGCTTTAAACTACTTTTCCTTAACTTACTGTAGATTTAATAATTCAATTGACATTAATAAGAGGTAGATCCATGCAATCACACTTGCCAACTTCTGCTTTCAGTTTTTCCAAGGTTAAATCTAGAGTAACTTGTATTGAAGAACTTTTTTTGTTTTCTAGACAAAGCAATATATCCATAGCTCATCCACACTTTTTCCAGCAAATAGGAATTGTCTGTTGACTTCTCTCAGCATGGTTTGTCCTTTCTTTTTCCTCTCCTTTCTCTGTACCTTGTTTGTATGCATATTGCTGGCAAGTCTAAAGGAAAGCAATGAAAGTAAGTTGGGTTACTAACTGAGTGAGGCTCTGGACTACCTAAAATTTTTAGTCATTTTAATTTTGATGAGAGTAGGTAGAAAGAAATGTAATATTCTGTGTGTGAACAATGATTTAGCAGATTTAACATTTAATGGGAAATACATCCACTTCTAATACTGTCAATTCCAAATTCTGATTGTTTTCTTCTTTATTTAAAACAAATAGTTGAAAGTAAGAGACAGTGTTCTGCGTGAAGAACTCTCCTACCAAAAAGTCTCATGCAGTCAGTATCACCAGTGCCATGCTACTACCAATGGTAGATCATTGTAACATCTTTTCTCCGGAGATGAGCCTAAACTTGATTCAACCTAACTGTGTTTGAAATTGTGGGCTGTTTGGTTTGGGGATTTTTAACATTAGCAATATAGCTACTTCTTAACTCCCTGAAGTTTCAAATTACAGATTTTAGGTACATCACATTTAAGAGAATTCTGGACGTTCCGGTACTGTATTTTTAAAATGCCAGGAAAATCTGGAAATTGAATTAATGACATTTTCCAAAGGAACATGTTTCATTGCAGTTACAAGAAGAAAAGAAATCAGTTTATCCCCTTGTACTCATTTAATGAAAAAGAATAAAATTTACATTAGTTTGAGATTCTTCCCAGAATAAAGAAAGTATATGAAGTGATATTTTACAATTTTCTTGATACTTGCATATATAGGAAGACAATTGTTCATGCCAAGACAACTGTGGATGCAATCCTGTGGATAGAAACCTTTTTTAAAAATGTGGCTACATCACTCTTATGTTGAAAGAAAATGAATGGGAAAAAAAGCTCTATTGTTTCTTTATTTCTTGTCATTTTCCAATTTCTCTATTGAGATACTTTTCTAGATGACTGATATTGTTTATGAGGCATGGAGAGGACTGATCTGTTCTTGCTCAAGTGTGTGTTCCAAGTTAGCCAGTAATGAGATGCAAAGGTTGCAGGGGGTGGGGGGGCAAGGGGCATACTTTCCTGTAAGAAGTATCTAAGATTAGAGCCATGAATTGGTCCCTTGGTACTGGAGAGAGCATAAAGGACTATTTTAAACTGGGCATCTAACTTTGAAGCCACATAGCTAAATTTACATAGACATTTGTATTGCATGCTATCCTTACAGTACCTTTCATTACTGAAGCTCTTTTACAGACTAAATTAACTTCTCAGTAACAACTGTAAGCTCTCATTCCTAATGTTAATTTCCTAATTCTGTTGTCAAAATGGGACAAAAGAATTTCATGTTAGATTGATGCAGTTGAGAATACATTGAAATAGCAAATACAGCAAGTGCCAAATGTTCTAGTCTTGAGAATAATTTGCTGCCTGTCAGGAGAGCTGGCTGTACGAAATAGTTAGGCATCATCTTACAGCCTTAAGATTGTTCAAAAAAATAAAATACTGAATCTGACTTGGGGAATGATTGGTGAACAGGAATCCTAAAATTTCTGAGATTAAGGTATCTGAGGTAAATTGAGATAATATAAAACGCACTCTTTAGCACTCCAACTTTATTTAAAAACCTCAGAACTCTGTTTCTGGGTTTCTTATTTTTCCATGCTCTGTCCTTCATCTATAGATTATCACTGTTCCAAAGAACTGAAGCTATAGTCTCCTTTTTGGTTCTAGTTTCCTCATTTCACCAAAGTCTTTATCCTCTAAATTAAATCCACGCCTGTTTCTATAACTTGTTGTCTTGGAATTCAGGCTCTTAATGCACAGTCTGCAAGGATAAAGTAAAACTTCACTGCGTGTTTTTCCCACCTCCTTTCTCTAACTGTGTTTAGTAGGATTGCCATCCTGCCTGTCATTCAGGCCCATATTCTCACCATCATTTGCAATTAGCATCACTTGCACTGAACATGATGTTCCATCTCTATGACTAAAAGTCTTGTTCTGGCTCTCATCCCACATGCCAGTGATGACCAATCTTCGCCTAGTGCTTTGAAATGCAATATATATCCAGATTGCTAATACAAAGACAAATTTATTGCATCGTTTCACTGATTCCACATCCTCTATCCTCTAATATATCAAATATAGGTTACATGATCTTACTTTCTAAGGCTCTTGTAGTCACTATTCTTTGGGATCCAGAGACTGACTGTTGTCTGGCCTGTGGAACAAACCTTCCTAGAAAAGCATGCTTAAAAACTTCATGTATTTCTGCATCTTTCTTGCTCTTTTTCCTCTTTGGAAAAATAAATCCTGAAGGTGTCTGGAAAACATCTTTTTTTCTCACCTTATTCCTCACTCTCTCTGTTTTTGAATAAATAGCTATGCCACATGCATAATGAATCCACCTGTCAAGCTTACCAATATTTCTTCTGTGCAGTCTCTCCTAGATAATTCCTGCCTCTTTTATATTGATTCTAATGTTTTGCTATCAAGAAACTTTAATTCATGTCTTTATCCCATGCTTGCAGAACATAGTCCTGATCCATTAATAAAACCCCTAGATGTCACTGTAAGAATATCAAAACCAGCAACAATTGTAACTAGTAGCACAACTGTTTTACAATTAAGATGATCGTGAATGACACTCAACAAGTAACTTGATAAACAGATATCAATCAGCAGATGAGGAATTAAAAAAGATGGTTTGTAAGTCGTTGCACTTCAAGAATATTACATTGAGGTTGTGTTCCTTCTGCCTTTGGCATTACCTGGCTAAAAAGAAGATTCTAGAAAACATTTGCACAAAAGCATTGTTTCAATAAAGGTAACTGAACCACAACATAATAAAAAGGTATTTTAGAATGCAGTGCATTAGACTAGGATGACAAAGAGGATGTGCTGCGTGACTAGGGGTCTGTCCAGGCCCCAACCACATTATTCTAGGTGGCCTGAAGTATCCTCATAGGTTCAAGTACAAACTTGGTTTGACTGCGAGTTAAAGGCCACTTCTGTTTGGCAAGAAACCTTTGTGATTCCCTTGAGCAGTGATTTAAGAGAAGTTTTACTGCACTATGTTTACAAACAGGAATCCCATTACCAGTTGTTGAAGCGTAGCCATCACTGGCGAGATCCAGTACACAGCATGGGAGGATGAATATTTTGAACAAAGAAACTGCGTTGAAATCAGCTTTCTTTCAAAACTGGACTGTGATGTACTAAGGTGACTTTACAGTCTGAAAAGTGTGTAACAGGTTCACCCAAGACAGCATATTCTGCCCTTCTTCTATTGTTGTAGTCATTCCCATCTCTGGCTGGGTCTCAGGCTAGGAAGATGGATATTGGATGTTTTCTACTGTCACATTCACGTACGTTTCCCACTACTGAAAGTCTTTTTAAGGTCTGTGCCAACAGCAGTCAGTGGAGAACATGGCTTGGTTTTAGCTGCTGGTCTGAAAAGCTCTATCGTGGTAGTCTTACAAGTCTTTGCTTTTACTCTCTGCAAAGTACTTTCAAGGTGAAGGTAAGTATTATTACATTTTTCTTTGTTTGGTTTTCTTAGCTCTAACTGGGAAGCTGATACCCAGTCCTAAAATATATTTACATCTTACATATATAAAGCCATATTGGTATATTGGCACATACATAAAAATACAAACATGTTTTCTTCCTAAGCAAAGGAGAACACCTAAGAGATTAAAGCTGCTCATATTTTTGTGTGTGCATGTTGAAAAAAAATCTGAGACCCAAAGACCAGGTTTCCTAGATTGTTAAAAAACATGTATCCTAGATATGATGCTCGAATCAGCAAACACAGGTTTTTGATTATAAAATGTCAATGGTAAGTTAAAAAGAGTATCTGGTCAAGGAGATCTATGACTATGTTTCTCTGAATGCAAAACACACATGCAATCTGTGAAATGTTCTACCGTAGGCTGAAGGGGAAAGGGGTGTAACTAGCATTTCCTTTTCAGTCTGAAAATTTACAGGAATGCAATGGCACATCTGTATGGAATTAGCATGGCTTCTCTCCCTAATACATTGAGATTCATGTGACTCCAAACCTAGAGCCTATAATCTTGAGTCCACATTTGGTTTACCTAGTACAAACATCAGGACTGATTGTACCTTAGGGTCTCATATTTAAAAAGACTAAAATTATATTTTTAAGACAATAAAAATAAAAGCAGACAGTTTCACACTATTTTTAGGCCCCTGCATCTTTACATATCTGTTTCAGAGGCTGTGTGCAGCAGGCTAGATACCAAACCACGTACCTGGATTTGCAGGCACTACAGCTGCATTTGAGAGTATTGGTATACTGAGAAAAACCCTTCGTTTTGGAAAGCCACATTACAAACCTTTCTGCTGACTGCCAGTTTTCTTATGGAATTTGCATTGGTGTATGACCTATTCTTTTTCCTTCCATTAGTCTATACAAAGGGCATGCTGTATGTAACATGCCATAATTGCAATATGCTGGCACAGTGCTGCTCAAATAAGTTCAGGCAAAGTTTGCATTGTTCTCAGTATATGTAGTTCCATCACAGATTTTTTAGGCATTCCAAAATGATCATATGTATTTTCTAGATCTATAATATTCTATATAATATTATTTTTATTTCTCTATGAGGTTTGAGCATGGACCATGTTTAAATCTCCTGAATAATGATTAGAGTTTTATATAGCAAGAGTATGCTGATTTGAACCTGACATAAATTTGGCACCCATCTGTTTCAGCTTGCAGTTGAGTGAAAATTACCAGCTTTGCCTTTCATAGGTAAGTCCCTATACAATAGTAAGTTAGCAACTTAACATTTGCATTCCATAAACTTATTTTAATTTGGTAAAAATAAAGTTTTGGTTTAGTATGCAAAACCCATGATCTCATGTCCATCAGAGAGGAAGAACACAAAACAAACACAACAGAAAATTCTTGTTTATAAATCCATTGTTAAGAATTATTTCTATTTAGTTAAAGCTACTGCTTCGTTAGGGCCTTATCAGAGATTCTTGGGACTGCTGTCAAGATTGCTTTACTTTCATGATTCCACAGACGAAGTCATATTTAATAAAAAGAGAGAACATAGGCTTTAAGCAGCGATGCAGCCAGAGTAAGAGTCAGTACAAAATTGCATCATTTACAGGAATGGTGGAATTCAGGTAAACTGAAACTTCGCTGCAACTCTTAAATACCCTCCCAGTTCATCCCTGTTGTCTTTAGTTAAAACTTTAGCTTCATGTGGGCATGCAGAAGCATTGAAATGTGGAACAGATCATGTTAAACATGACCTCTCATTTTTCAGATTCCTGATTTGTGGTGCAAGACTCATATGGTTGTAGCAGCAACTCCTAGAACTTCGCCACTGGTTTAGACAAAGAAAACTGCCTCTGTGCACAAAGTATCTGTGGAGATATTAACATACTGCATAATATTTATTATGCATGCTTTTAGGTAGACCAATAGCTAGAGGAATGTCTATTTGAACAGGTCATCTCAGTAAGATTGAGGATACTTGAATCCTCTCTTTTTAAAGATGTTAGAGAAGCTGAGTCAGAAAACAATGCTTTAACGAACCTATAAAAGACCAACTACTCTAAATCATACAGCTATAAAACTATTAATCTATTTAAATAATTAAACCCATGTAGTCCAGGGTTTAATGCCAGGTGAAACTTCTCTTAAATAACTGAGCCCTTTCATGCACTCCACCTATAGACTCCCCGGGGTAGAGTTTCTAGAATGAAGACAAAGCAAAAGAATTATAACTAGAGACATCTTCCTGGCATCTGGGAAGTACTGCAACAGTTATATGCTTTCTTTCATAGACAAAACAGAATATCCAAGAATCTCTGTTGTGGTTTATATTTTATTTAACTTGACTCATTTTAAAATAGACACTGAGGTGTTTGAGTTCTACGAAGGGATGGCTTCAACCAGATCTTCTTGCCATTGCTAATTCTTGCACATAAAATCCAGTTAACCTTTTCTGCATCTAGAAAAAAAAAGACAGAGGGCTTAATTTTTGGTTTTTTCCTCCCTCAACTCCTTCCCTCTGATGATACACTCTGGACCTTAAAGTAGGATTTCATTTCTGGTAGCTAAGATGTCTAAAGGAGGAACATTTCACTTTAGTTTTTTGTTCACTTAAAAAAAAGAAAAATCAGTACAGAGAGGTCCACTCTACATCTCCCATGCCAAATAAAAAAAACAAACCACATACCCCAAAACGCAAACAAACCACCAAACCCCAAATAATACAAGGTTTTACAGGCAAAATAGTCAAATCAGTCCTGGAAGGATGTGCTAAGATATTCTGGCTTGTTTACATTTTTGTAGGTATCATAAAGGTAAAGTAGCTGCCGTCTTAAAGTTATGACTAATTTTCTCAAGAATCAGACATTTGAAACTAGGTAATCTTTTTGTAGCTGAAGTTTTGTAGCACTGAAAGATTTTTTTGTTTAATTGCATGGAACAGTTCTCTGATGACGTATTTCAGTACTGTGATTGGTTTTTTTTGCTTTTTTCAAATTGCTGTCTTATGTCTTAAGCATCTTCCTGTTTTTATTTTACAAGCTCCACATAATAGTTTCATTTCTTCTTTTCAATATGCCTCAGTTGAGGTATACTATTGTTTTTTTCATCTGCTGTGAAAGCATTACTTTGAAAACACTGCTAAAATAATTTTGAATTTTATAAAGGATAAACCTGCAAGTCTGTGGGATGATTGGTCTATATGTTGTATATGTCAAGGGACTTTATGTTGAGGGACAATATCCGAGATCCTGACTGTAGAGCAAATATAAGTGAATTAGTCAAAAATATGACTCAGAATTGCTTCTTAAATGGTTGTAATATCCTTTATATGCATTGAAATTTTACAGAGGAGCACAGGCAGTGATGAGATCGTAACTATTTACTTATTTCTTTATCAAGAATAAATTTAAAGTTGGAATAAATTAGTTTTCTCTCTTTGCTTACTGTTTTTTATTTGTTGTTTACCAAATTATGGGCATATACCAAATCGCTGCATATATTTAAAGAGAGGAAAAAGGAAGTTAGGCCAACTAATCTAATTTCTTGTCCTGAAATAATGCTGAAAAAGAAATAATTCAAGTTTCCATGTGAAAACAAAAACATCGAAAACAACCAAGAGAGACATGTCAAAAGCAAGCAAGACATGGGCATATAACAGGGCAGATGGGTACAACCAAAAAAAATAGATGCTGTGTACCTGATTTTAGCAATGCTTTTGAAACAGTCTCAGCTGACATTCTTTTAAGCAAGCAAGAAATCACAGTCTAGATTAAATTACATGGTTAATACATAATTGGTTAAAGAGAACACACTACAGCAGTTATTGGCCGTTCATTGCCAAGGAGGAAGCCATGAAAAAAAAAAAAACCCCACCGTGTCAGTTTCAGACAGCCTTGGACCCACTCTTTTTCAATATGTTTTTTAAAGAGCAGATGATAGAAAATTTATTCCATTTGCAGATTAATACCAGCCTGGAGGGAGAACAACTACACTGGAGGACAGCATTAGAGTTCAAAATGGTCTGGTAAATTAGATAAATGGCAAAGAGAAAAAAGAAAAGGTAAAAAAAAAAAAGAAAAAGAGTACACAGCTCAATAAATTGAAATGCAAGTGTTTTTACTGTTTAGGTAGCACCCTGGCAAAAAAAGATGGGAGTATTATAGAATACTGTAAGCTAAAGTCAGTAATAACCTCAGTACTGCTTTGAAAAATACAAGCACCCTGTAGTCTACAAACATGATCGATTTTAGGCTGTAAGATAAATTAATTACTCCCTCCTCTCTCATCAGCTTGGGCACAGTCTCAGCGAGACAACTGTCTTGAGCTTTGAGCACCTCACTTGAAGAAGGAGTCAAGGCAACAGGAATGACTGATTATCTGGAAAGCCTGAAGACACACACATGCTCGTTTAGTCAGAGAAGAACGAAAAAGGACAGAATGATATTCTTCAAACATGAAGCATGTAAGAAGATGCTGGAAATAACAAGTGAATTGGGGGGAGGTGTTGCAAATGCCAAAGTAGGATTCCTACTGGATGTTTGGAAAACTTTTTAGTGGTAGATCAGTGGCATCCGTAGCGGATCACCTGCAGCCCTGCAGAATTCCTGTACTTGAGGCACAGGTTAAAGGGTCAATTTGTAGGATACAGGCTGTAGTTGGTTTTTTTTTTTTGCTTTATAGCAGAGAGGATTAATCAGATGACTTTCCAAGGTCTTTTCCAGAAATACTTTTTAAATGTTTCTGTAGTTAAGATACCAGAGAAAGATACCAAATGAAGACTTGGCCCTGACTGAAAAGGTGAAGATAGGGAGCATGTGTTAGATCCAGTGGGGAAGAGGGAGCAACTGAAAACAGTCAGAGAACGCGTTGATATTTCTGTCAGCAGTAATCTCAAACAGGTTTATATAAGGTAAGGCCAGAAAGGAGGAGGCAGCAATAAGTAAGGTGCAAAATTAGACCCACGGAATCAGTTTTTTAGCTGGCTAGACATTACAGCTTGAACATGTACTTCTGGGGAGAGAGAGGATGTAGTAAAGAATGATATGGAAGTTACAAAACTGAGCAACAGAAAGTTTACAAGATTTGTGTTGTTTAGCTTTGGGTTTTGGGTTTTTTTTTTTTCATACAGGAAGAGGAGGACTGGCTTAAGAGAAGTCCAAACCCCCAATTTTTACGATGTTTATTTTAACACAACAACTAAGCATTCACAGAAAGATGCCAGAAAGACAGGAGGACATGTTAGACTGGTTGAAGGAAAACAGTTTATCAGAAATGAGTGGTGTTTACGAGTCATCAGCATACACACATCAGCAGTTCACTCACATGCCTCAGTTCTTACAGAACCCAGGTTCCACTCCAGCCAATTTCCCATAGGCTTTAGTACATGGGATTCCTATTGGGAATCAACAGGTATTTCATAATTTGCTTTATTAGAAGTGGAACAAGAAGAGGAAAGTTCAAATTGCACTTCACAAGCATTCCATTCAACATGTTTTAACTTCACAATTTAACATTTTCCAGTATTTTCCTATTTCTCAGTGTGCTCTGCCACATTTAAAAAAATCTTTATGTTTGGAATGTTCCAAAATAGTGGTGGTAAGAAGTCAGGTGAGAGCATTTGCCCTCCTGTCAAAATAAGGTATAATGAGATAGCATCAAAAAGATGCACGTTTAACAAGTAAGGAACTTGGTTTTACAGAACAAGCCAGTTGTGTAGGTGGAACTTGAGATGCAATTAGAAAAGGAGAAAGAGGAAGCAAAATATTTACACATTCTTGAATGACTAGATTTTTTTAGTGTATTCTGGTCCCTTCCAACCATTTTTTATCACTTGAACCACTTTTTATCTAGAATAAAACCAGGCCATCTCAAAAGAATTATTCAAGCTTTTTTCTGTGGAGGAAGAGGGAGGTACTGCTCATGATGCCTAAAACCTGAATGCTTCCTGTTATACTTGGTATGGCCAGGCACTCAGATACATCCCTTGCTACCAGTATGACCATGTGGAAGGACCATCAAACTGCATCCTGGACCTGTATATATCCAAGTGGTTAGATCTGTGAGCTGGTGACTCTATACCTCACCATATGCTAAGGTCCTAAAACTGGTGTCTGGCACTTAACACTGAAAAGATAGGGCCGTGCCCCTGACATGTACAGAAGCACCAATTCATGAATTTGTAATTACATAATTTTTACTGTAGTGTCTTAGCCATGAAACAAAACAAACAAA
This sequence comes from Pelecanus crispus, assembly GCF_030463565.1. Taxonomy (NCBI): domain Eukaryota; kingdom Metazoa; phylum Chordata; class Aves; order Pelecaniformes; family Pelecanidae; genus Pelecanus; species Pelecanus crispus. The sequence goes on from NC_134676.1 coordinate 52,085,260, forward strand.
AACCCCAAACAAAAACCTCCAAGCAAACAAAAAAAGCTTTATCCCACTGAAGAACCCTTTAAGACAAGCATATTATTTTCTATCAAGTATGTGTTGTAATTTATGTCACTTATGCTTTCAATCTATAGCCTTGGGCAAACAGGTGGGCCCAGCACTGCAGTCTCTTTCATTAACTTGAAGAGAAAACTTTCTGAGGACAGGACCAGTCTAAATAGATTCAACTCCTCTTCATGCTGTGGAAGGAAAATAACATGACAGCAGTCGACAGCAGCATTAAGAAGAAAGCAATTGTTCTTTTTTAATCCTGACACCCTCTTGTCATTTGTACTTTTTAATACCTGTACTGATCTAGGCATCCACCCTTGGGTGCTTTTAACGATTCAGGGTAATGAATAGCTAAGAGTGTTTTTAATCAAATGTGGCCACTGAGAAACATCATTTTTAGCATTAAAAGAAATGATCTACATCCAAGAAGTCTACTTTAATGAGACCCTGCTTTAGCAAGGTGATAGCCCGCATTTTTACTTTATTACCAAATGCCAAAATAGTAGGAGTACCTTTACTTAAAAATAACTCCCACCTTTCTTTGGGAATAAAAAAGTCAACCACATGGGAAAAGTGTGGATTCAAAAGTAATCCGCCTTAGGAGTCTTTCTCTCGGAATATTTTCTGCATGTGAATGTACACTTACATGTTTTCTGAACATCCACTAGATATAACATTCCGAACTATTTTTATCAGAATTGGTCAGACTTGAAGTGCAATTTCAGCTAGAGCAAAGGAGACAGCATTCACCCTTCTGTGTCAGTCACATGATGTCAATATATCATGGCATCCTCCATGAAAGAAGCTGTTCTGTTTTATAACAGCTAGGGAATAGGATGGGAGGGAACCTCTGGGAAGATAAAATTCAAATGGTTTTTAAGAGTTGGGAGACAGCCTACAACATTTTTCCTAAAGAAATCTAGTTTTGTCTCAAAAGTACTTAGAGTTTTAGGTTCCACTTTTTCTAATGCAGAACTGCATTCCTGTCTTAGATGAACTCTTCTAATTGTAGCACTAATTTGAATTACCATCACTTTATACTTTTTTTTCTTCTACTGTTTTCCTTCACTATATTTTTTAAGAGAGCTGCTGTTAGCTAAAGAACCCAAACCCTTTAGCAGTGGTTTTCTCCCTTTGACCATACTGTGGCTTTTATATGCAGCTATTCCAATTTTAGCACATCTTCTAACGTGAACGATCAGGACATAACCATTAATTTAGATGATGTCTGATCAGTGTCTTGTACCCATAAACAGTATTAATGTTCCCCTTTTGAACAAAGACAGCTTTGTTAGTAAGTGTTTAATTTGTATGCATATTTACATGGACCATTGATATTGCAGTCTTATCAGAAGTAAGACTCCTTGCTATTCAATGTTTTGTAGTTTTGTGTGCTAGTTCCTTTCAAAATTCTAGAAAGGTCTTACCTAGTCCTCTTCCGGTTTGAGTGCAATGGTGTCTCTGAGTCTTAGAAATCACTCTACAAATCACTGTTTGCTGCAGATCATTTGCTTTTGATCCTGTGCTGAATACCTATAGTTTCAAAGTAAAAAAAAAAACAAAATCAAACAATAAAGTGTCTATATCTTGGCTTTGAGCCATAGCTTTTTTCCCCCTAATTTCTCACCTAGCCCTACTGTGCAGCTGCTTCAATTTTTTTGTTGTTTGTTTCACTGATCCTTTTTTTTCCCTTAAGATTTTTTTGTGTTGCCCTTTTCAAGATGTAGCCCTGTTTAACTTCTGGGAATTACTTCTTTATCTGTGTGCTTCCTGATATCCAAGGGCCTAAGCTTATCTCAGATCAGGTCTTTCCTTTTTATTCTTTGTAGCTTGCCTGCTTATTCTTTGCATTTTTCTTGAGATAGTTATTCACCCAAACAGGCATGGAATCCTTCCCTCTCCCTGGCTTTGTTAGGCGCATCTCATTCATGACAGGTTTAACAGCTTCTGGTTTGAAGAAATTCCAAACCTCACCTATACTCATGAGGTCCCTGAACCCTTCTACCCAGTTGTCTTCATTGAAGAGTTCCTTCACTAAATACTTAATTTCTCAAGGTTTTACCTTTAAAGATTCAGGTCCTCCCCTGCAAAATTGCTTTTGCTACCTTTCCAAATTTAAACAAAATTAGCTTCTGATCAGCCAGACTATAGAGATCTATAAATGTAAATGGTTGTAAATGGAGCCTCTGTTAGAGACACTGGACGATCAAAGTAGGGCAGTGATTTGCATAAGGGAATGGCTTCATGACCTCTTAGCTAGCGGGTTTTATTTCAGAGAGAACAAAACATGGCTCCTGCTTCTCATTCCAGAATTAGAAGCGACAGATAATATGTACATGGAGCTAAAAGAAGCTGCTACATGGTTTTTGGTTTGTTTTAGAAGACAAAAAAAAAGTCGCCCGATTGCCACAGTATGCCATGGTATGCATGGTGAGGTGCTCAGCCGTATAGCTGTAATTCAAAGTGATAAATCTTCTCAGATGACAAAAGCAGAGTGTGTCCTGTTGTTATCAGAATGACCCACAGCGAGCACTTGGGGACTTTCTGCAGGGACACATCTTCATTGCTGTTTGCTTTTTACTGGTGGCTAACTTTTCAGCCTATCCAGGTAAATGCATGGGTTTGGCCTTAAAAAGTACTTCCGAAATCAGCCAGGCTGGGGTTTTTTTGCATTCATTTTAAGACGCTTATGTGGAGAGAAACAGCAAGAGGACAAGAAGGAAAACGTTAAGGTGGGCACTTGGAAAAATGACTCTTGAAGGAAACTGCAAACTAGTACAGCTCCAAGCCTCTTAGCTCTGTGTTTTTCAAGCGTTTTGAAGAAATGTGTCACCTCGCTGACAAAAAGACCAACCCAGGAGGCTGAACCGAGAGGAGACGGGAACGAGCTCCCGCTCCCGAGGCCGCGCGCGGCTGGGCGCTCCCGGGCCTGGCCCCAGCGAGGCCCCGTGCCCACCCACGGCGGGGGTGCGGGGTGCGGGGTGCAGGGTGCGGGGTGCCGCCCGCGCCTGCTCCACGGCCCTGCGAGGCCAGGTGGAAGGTCCGGCCCCAGGCTTTGCCCTGCTGGGCCGGGCCTCGTCCTCCAGCTTCGACCTGGGCCTTGCTTTGGAAGCCCCGGGGCTTTTCCACGGAAGGGTTTTCCTCAGAAGTCTCTCCGCAAAGGCGGGACCGTAGACATTTCGTGGGACGGTTCCCAGAGGTTTGGGAGGGGAGGGGGGAAAGCGCAGAATTCCCCTTGGGGCCGGCTCCGCCGGCACCGCGCTCCCTCCATGTGCTCCGCGCCCCCCGCCCCGGCTCTCCGCCCGTCCCGGATCCCCGCTGCCGGCGGCGGCCGCGCCACCCGCCCCGTCATCCCGCCCCGTCATCCCACATCCCGCCCCGTCATCCCGCACCCCTCGCCTCGCCCCGCGCCCGCGGGACCGCTCGCCCCCTCCCCCCGGGGCCGCCGCGGCACCGGCCGGGAAGCACCGGCCCCGCCTCCGCCTCCCGGCCTCTCCCGCACGGCCAGCCGGCTGTAAAACCGCCCCTCGGGCGCGTAGGGGCTTTTGCATCGCTCTCGGTCCCTCTCGGCACATTTCTGTGGACGCGGTTGTTGCTAATTGCCATCTTGCTCTTATTTTTCCTAGGGAAACTCAGCGTCGGTCTGTTGGCTTTCCTTTTTCGGAGCGGGGCAAGAAAAGCCCGAGCAGCTCCCTTCTTTTTTCCTCCCCTCTTTTTTTTTTTCGAGAGAGGAGCGGGGGATGCAACGTGGAGCCCGCTGTTGGTATCGCCGCGTCCCGCTGACGGCTGCGGCGGCAGGGCAGGCTGGGGAGGAGAGAAGGAAGAGTTTCCGCGGCTGAAGCCTTCCCCCGACGAGGAGCGGAGCCGTGCCCGCTGCCGGCGGTGCGGGACAGGCGCACCTCTGCCCGGCTCCCCGCCCGCCCGCCGCCGCCGCCGCCGCTTCCCAGCGGGGCAGCCGCAGGATGGGGAGACGGCGGTGGCTCTGGCTGCAGCCCTGCTTCCTCTGGCTGGGCTGCCTGGCGCTCTGGGCGCAGGGAGCGGCCGGGCAACAAAAGCCGCCGCCGCCGCCGGGCCGCCCTGCGGGAGGAGCGGGCGGCATCTTCCCTGCCGCCGCGTACCGGGAGGCCGGGGCCGGCAGCGCCGCCGCCGCCGGCCGGGTCCGCCGGCGAGGACAGCAGGACGCGCTCCGCGGGTAGGGACCGGCGCGCCCGGGCCTCCCCCTTCCGCGGGCGAAGCCCCTTCCCTTCCTTCCCCGCTGCCCGAAGCCCCTTCCCTTCCTTCCCCGCTGCCCGAAGCCCCTTCCCTTCCTTCCCCGCGGCCCGAAGCCCCTTCCCTTCCTTCCCCGCTGCCCGAAGCCCCTTCCCTTCCTTCCCCGCTGCCCGAAGCCCCTTCCCTTCCTTCCCCGCGGCCCGAAGCCCCTTCCCTTCCTTCCCCGCTGCCCGAAGCCCCTTCCCTTCCTTCCCCGCTGCCCGAAGCCCCTTCCCTTCCTTCCCCGCGGCCCGAAGCCCCTTCCCTTCCTTCCCCGCGGCCCGAAGCCCCTTCCCTTCCTTCCCCGCGGCCCGAAGCCCCTTCCTTTCCTTCCCCGCTGCCCGAAGCCCCTTCCGTTCCTTCCCCGCGGCCCGAAGCTCCTTCCCGAAGCTCCTTCCCTTCCTTCCCCGCGGCCCGAAGCCCCTTCCCTTCCTTCCCCGCTGCCCCCCAGCCCCCGGCGGGCCGTCCTCTGGGCAGCGCCGCGCAGCCCGCTCCCCGGCGAGCAGCCCCCCGCATGCCCCCCACCTCAAAGCCTAACCTGTGGTCTTCGTCCTTGCCTTCGGGATACATATTACCATCCGACCCCTTTAGATGACCGAGGAATTGCGATTAATTGAACTTGGCATTTTGTCCTCCACTGCGAAATACCGTCTTTTAATTAGTGCGCTTATATTAGAAGCAGACATTGTGTGGGGCTGTGTTGCAACTAGCAGATGTACCACACTGGGCTTTGTATTCAGGCGTGTTACAATATTAAGATACTTGGATGTTAGCTTTGCTTTCTACTGAGAAACTATGCAAAGTCTGTTTTTTCTAAAGTTTTTGGAGAGTTCTTGGTAGTTTGAATTAGTTTATTAATCTTTATGACCAGTCATCTCTTCTGTCTTGTGTCAGACAGCAGCATGAAGCCAATTTTTATAGCATCACTTCTAAGACTGTACATGAATACAGAGCCAAACTCATCCTTGTGTATCCTTGGCAGTTCCACCAGGGATGAATGTGGCCTGCTGTTGCATAGTCTGCCTCTCCTCTTTATACTAACCAATTGAACTAATACAAAATAAAATGTCCTGGAACTTCTCATAGTGCAGGAAGATTTGGTTCCTTGGGGAGGGTTTTTTTTAGACATCTTTGCTATACACTGTTTTTGTTTCATGTAGCTGGTTTCTTCCCTTGTATGTAGCTAAAACTTAGGAGTCTCCTTATGCCAGTTTACATTTTTGTATGTACATTTATTTGTTTGTCTCTTTGACAGGCCAAATGTGTGTGGCTCTAGATTCCATTCGTACTGTTGCCCTGGATGGAAAACGCTCCCTGGAGGAAATCAGTGCATTGTTCGTAAGTGTCTGACTTCAAGTTTCTACTGCCCTAGGGGTAATAATAAAAATAAACATTCTTCTGTGAGTTACTGCTCCATTCAGTTTGAGAAAAGAGAATTCAGTTCTGTCTCTTGCCTTATTTTTAAAAAGAAGAAAAAAGAAAAAACAGATTTACAGGTCTACATTTCTTGTAATTGAAAGATTGGCAAATTGCTGTATTTTCTTTGGTGTGTTCCTAAGAGGCATGGCTCCACTTAGTTTTTTATGAAGGACATGACAACGAAGGAAAAAGGAAGCAACCTTCCATAAATCAAATAATCAATTATAGAAACAGGGAAAAAAAAAAAGCGAAAGGGTCTTGATATAAAGCAGATCAGATCGGAAGTTTTGTGAAACTTCTGTGCTAGGCTTGGAATTGCAATCAAATGGAAAACTTTTTTACATGTGGGGTGCTTCTTCTCTTGCCTGTCATTTTTCGTTATGTTTTAATAGCTATAAAGCATGTAGACTTGGATTACTGTCTGGTCATAATAGGTACTGTGCCGACAGATGTGGCTGTTGACATGACTTGGCAAAAAAAAAAAAAAGGGAGGGGGGGAAATCTGCTCAGTATTCTGGTTATGGAATGTTGTCTACCTAGAAAGGAAATAGAGAATTAAGTTGAACTTTCTGTCTGTTAGATAAAAGCTGATATTAGCCACATGCTTCTTATAGTCCTTGAATATTAATGTGAGTCTGTTCTCATTCATCTTAGCCTGTCACCATCTCTTTTGCTAATAAGTATTTTCAACTTCAGAATTCGGATTCATGAACATATTGCCTTTTATGTAAGGACTGAAGGTCTTTGTAATACTCCATCTAACAAAGTACAGGCATCCAGGACTAAACTAGGGAAGGAATGGGTGGTAAGTCAAGATCAGCCAAACTTCAAGGTGGCTTTTGGACTGTTGCCTTATGATTCAGGACTATTAGCCTGTTCACATCTCTTTGTTTTACATAAGTAAATTTGCCTTGCTAATATTTCTTATAACTGTGCCATGTATCACTGATTTTCATCTCAGGTTGACCTGGTCTTTCCTAGCAAAGGTTAACCATGTCATTCAGAGAAAGATGCTGGTACCAATCCAGAATAATCTTCGATTTACTATTAATTTATGTGCACAAAGGACATCTTTTAGTTCCTGTTTACTTACTGGAGCTTAATTGCAGCTCTGTAAGATGTTTGAAAGGCGAATGATTTTGCCAGACCATCTGCAAGATTGGCTATGATTTGTATTTTTGGTGAAGGTTTAAGAGCACAGATTTCTGTGCTCGCATTAAACAATTGTTGAGAAGATGGCCCCTCTAGCTGGAGCTGTTTAGCTAGACAAAGCCTCCTGCACAGGATGATGGGCAAGCTAGCAAACTTCTTACCGGAGATGCATTGATTATAATTAGTGCAGACTGTAAGTGGTGATTTTAAAGTATTATTTCATGAAGAGAGATCTATGAGTGGTAGGTCAACAGGAAACCATTCTGACCTTACAGTGTTTTCAGTTGATAACATGATGATGATTGTTGGCAGTCTGTAACATGTTTATAGAATCATAGAATCATTTAGGTTGGAAAAGACCTCTAAGATCATCAAGTCCAACCATTAGCCTAACACTACCAAATCCACCACTAAACCAATTCAGGGTAAGTAAAAGTGATCTTTTATCTAAAAAACAAAGGTCTGGTTGGGTTTACTTTTTCTTTAAACAAAATGAACTGTACTGATTAAAGCATATTTAGAATACGCTTTCAGCTATAGGGCTTTCAGTTGATAAAAAATTATTCCCTAATAGTTAATAAACTAACAAAATGGTGTAAATGCAGACCTTGCTTAATCAGGAGATTGAGCTATGGTGTGTAAAGACGTACTGAACAGTGCTGTAAGGAAAACAACCCTGTTCCCTGTGTTTGTCAAGTGCTCAAAATCTCAGTCCTGTTTCTCACTTCTGTGTCTGCTAGTAGAAAAAGTATTGTGTATCAGTGAGTGGTATGTCTCTAATTTCAACTAAATAGCAAAATCCCACAAACTCTTGCACCTCTTGTGCCTTCACATTTAGGACATAGTTGTAGAGGAATGTAACGATAAATTTAGATGATACACATTGCATCTTTTTGATGCCCAGAGTGGTGTCAGTGGACCATTTAATATGGCTTTGTCTACTCCTCTTTTGTAAAGCAAATGTGGCCTTTATTGGAGTATGTCAAGGAGGACGTGGGCTTGCAAAGTCTGGGCTGGTTTGGACCTGTTTGGCATGAGTAGAGAGCTTCTGATTTGCTGGAGAAAGGGTAAAAGGGAGCATGCAAATTTCACAGGGGGCATATTTGAATTTTATGATGGGGCAAGGAAACGATTTGCTTCCTTATGGGAGTTACGTCTCATTTATGCATGCTTTTCTAAATCAGAAGTGGGGCACAAGCATTCTGGGAAAGGTCTTAGCTCTGCTTTCTTTTTTTTTTTAATGTATATGGCCAGGTGTGTGTGTGGTTTTTTTTTTTTTCTTTTTAATGTGTATAGACAGGGATTTTTAGGTAGTTGGTATATTCTTGGCAAATTATCTACTGGAGGCATTTGTATTTTTGTAGTCCTTCGGTGGAGATGTGCTTCCAGATTATTTGATTCTCTCAAAACCCCAGAGTTATTTACAAAGAAACTGTGATTCTTGCTTGGTTTTTTGCTTTACAAGCTGTCTCTTGCACGGTATGTGTTTTTTGAGGTCCTCCTGTGCAATATTGGCTCTTAATGTTTCAGGCTCTCTTTTGGTGCATTTGCTAATCCAGCAGGCTACTTAGATGTATTCATTTGGATCTCCTTTAGAATCTGGTTTTAGCCTTTAACTCTTCTCTGGTTCTGTTGTTCCTTTGTGCGATGGAGCTCCCTTGGCTGGTGAGTGAGAAGCGAAGGCACAACTTTGCATCAGGGGATAGCACAATGGCGTGCATCTTATGCAAACGTAATATGGTGTGGACAGGCTTCCCTGATGTTTTTATAAAGTTAGTTTCTAAATGACAATGTGGAAATATTTGAGTACAGACAACTGTTTAGGAAAACTACACAAAATCTGCAAAGACCAGCATTTGGACATTGACTTCCTACAAACCAGCTTTGTGTAAAGAATGGGTGATCTTAGAAAAAAGAGATCCTAAAATGCCTCTAAAATAGTTGTTATAAGAGAGAAGCCATACCATAAATTGGCATTTATGATCTATATTGTTTATATTCATTCAAATCTTGGATTCTTGGTAAAGTTTTCTACAGGTCTTGTGGTCTAAAATATATAATTTTAATAATTTTACATTACTTCTGTAATAGGCTGGTATTTCTAATTAGGCAAAGAGTTTATCATCTGGTTTCAGTGGTCAGACCAGAATTTGAATATGCCGTATTTGATTCTGTTTGTCTTTAAATTTGTCAGGGATACTGATTATACCAAAATTCAGTTTGCTTTATTTAATTTACAGTTACTTTTGCATATATATTAACTGTCCCAATGAACTGAGCATTCAATGTTGATTTTTTTGTTTGTTTTAAAAAGGAAGCTGTTAGTATGCTTTTAGCTTTTTCCTGTAGTGTAAGACTAAGGTTACTGTTAATCACTGCCTTTTTGATTGTGTTCTTCTTCAGCGATTTGTAGAAATAGCTGTGGTGATGGATTTTGTTCCCGTCCTAACATGTGCACTTGTGCAAGTGGACAAATATTACCTACTTGTGGATCAAAATCTGGTAAGGACTTACTGTATTTATTTTAATTAGAGATTTCCTTGTAAGTAATTATCTTTGAGTGTCAACTCAAAAATAACTACTGTGTAAATTCTTTAAAAATAACTTGTCATTACTGCATACACACATGTAACTTACACTTCGGTATATCTCTAGTTTTTGATAAAGTTTGGTATACCATGTGTGCATGTTTACTCTGTATGACAAATTGAAAAAAAAAATCCATGTTTAAAGAGATAAGCAAGTTTAAATAGAAATGTGTGCGGTATTAACATTTTCATCAAGTCCATTTTCGTAACAGATGAAGACTGTACAGCCTCCAAGATAATTAAAAGTTCTAAGTTGCTAAATATAGTAATGGAAAACTCTAAAAAACCTCTTCATGCTAGCTTTAAAAAGAATGGCTGACTAATAGCTACAGCTTGGATGGCTTTGGTTACAAGAACATCTGAGTGTACGCTTAAATACATAGCATACATTGTATGAAGCTCGTGTCTACTTTCAGATGTCTGTGTTTTTACCCACATTTGCTTCCCAATGTGGTATTTTTGCCTAACCTTGGTATCTCTCTGCCTGGGCTCCGCTGCAGTGCAACAGTGCAGGATCAGGTGCATGAACGGCGGCACGTGCATGGACGACCGGTGCCAGTGCCAGAAGGGCTATGTCGGAACTTACTGTGGGCAGCGTAAGTAACTGCTGTGTTGCATTTAAAATTAAATCCACCCAAGTCCTGCCAGTCAGCCGTCTTCCTTTAGGTAGAGTAGGAAGGTGAAAAAGCCAATATGCTGCAATATAATGAAATGTCTGTGAGAAATGTCACGCTGTTTTGGGGTATAGTGTTTAGCTGAAAGTCAGTTCATGCATGGAGTGTGTTTCTGTTCTCTCAAATTCAAAGTAAGGATCAAATTCACCACATAGTTTTGGGAGATCTTTGGGGAGCAATGGCAGTATACATCCCACTCTCCTTTTCTTACCAGATGATCACTAATTTTTCATTCTCTTTGATGATGTTTCTCCATCTCAAGAACAGCCTAGCTGCCAGGCTAAAGCATGTTTTTCTGTTTTCTACTTGACTGAGGAAAAAGATGAAATGCAGTTCAAGCTTTTGGATCCCTTTTCGGTTTGGCAGACAAAGCAGAAAGTCAGTTATTTGCACAGCTCTGCCTATCACAGTACAGTGTTTACAAGCTATGCAAATTTAGCAAACAATAAAAAATCATGACAGGCTACAGGGATGAAGGAAAACTCAAAGTGTATTCTGAGGCCAGCTGCTTACTAGTTAGCTGAGAAATTAGTTGCTGAAGGTAGTCTGAAGGAAGGAGAGCCAAACAAAAGGCAGCTGTGCAAGTAACAGACTGAACAGTGTGGAAGGACATCCTTTTGTCTTAGTCATTTTTGCAAATGCCAGAGAGCAGTCTTGTTCTTGCTTTATTTCTATCTGGACGAGATTCTGTAAACTTCTAGGTAGTAATTGTAATCCTAAAATGTGACCGTAGTCACAGTCAGATTTACTGTTAAGAGTTGCTGGCCCCTTCCTGCTCATTTTAAAGTATTGGGTCAACACCTGCATGCTCTCAGACAGGGCATATTTCCAGTGAATAAATGAAAAGAGGATCAAATTGTCAAGCAGCGACTCTAAAGCAATCCAGAAAATCTGAACAAACTGTGGAGATTGGACTTGGTGTATAGGATAGTTAAAATTTCAAGTAAGGCTGAGTATTTGTCTTCTAGACACAGTACAGAATGAATGTCTGACTAAATGTATGTCTTTATTTCTTTTTGCTAAAATGTAACTGTGTCTTAAATCTACTGAAGTTAATGAAGTGTCATTGTCCATTAGTTCAATAATGTAACACATGCAGAGAAGTATCTTCATTTTATGCATAAGATATGCATTCTCAGTAAAAAGTAATTCAGCTTTATAGTTCTTCCTAAGAAGTACGGCTTTATTGCCACATAACAGTCTATTTTATGTTCCCCATTGTGATATAGGAGGCATGTGTACATTTTTTTCCAGTTTGAAATATTTACCTTCTCTAGGTTGCTGCTGTTCTTTTGCACTGGATACTCAAAGATGTTACAAATGCCACCTTCAGAGTGGGGAGACCTATGTAGGAAGGCAGCCTAGAGGCTTCTGGACCAAAATGTCTTTGCTGTTTTTCAGAGCCACTGAAAAACAGTGGGGCTGTCCTTTAAGGTTTGATTTGGAACATATGCTAATCCTGAAGAAGGCTAGATGTCCTAGAAGCAGTGAGCCTGAAAATAGACAGAATTAGTTAGTTAAAGCAGTCTTTTAATGGTATTTTTCAACCTCTCTTAAGAAGTGTCTTCCTTTCAAATTGACACTTCAGTGCTTTGGCAAGAGGCTTTGTTCTTGATTCATGCCATTGATAAATAGCATGAGTGGGTGCTCTGAAGTCCGACAACTTGTGAAGTACTTTCTCCATCTATATATACTGTGGATTGATACCTCCCCCCGTGCCAAATCATTTTATTTCTTGTTGGGATCTTTCAGGATGCACTGTTTTTGAAGGTACTTAAAGATGAGTTAAACCAGTAATTCTTTTCCCTTGCTCTAAGCATCACTTTTTCTGCCAGCAGTATCAAGTCTGAGAGCTGAATTCTCTGTCTCTCAGACTCCCCAGGCCTCCCTTCTTGAAAGGTTTGTTTCTGTTGTGGCTGAATAGCACAACTTAATACGCTCAACCCCGCTCAACATAGTTGAGTTTTTATCTGCTAACTTCAGTGATGGATACAAGTTCTTATGATTAGTTACTAGAGCTGTACCACTGTTTAAAAACATACTTAAGTTAAACATCTGCTAAGAATCTGTACAGAATATCATTAATTAAACAGCTGCTTCCAATTAGCGTTAAACAGGTGCTAATGGAATTTGGGCTAATGGAATGTGACTTGGAACTCATTATTGTTGGTGCTGATGGGTAGGAAGGAGATGAGTTTGATCTTCAAGTCCAGAAAGAGCAGTTGAGAGGAGAATATAATTTTTGAATACCGCATATGGTAATCTTTGAAATACCATTACTGTAACATTTAAAACTTTTTTTTGTTAATTAAAGCTGTCTGTGAAAATGGCTGCCAGAATGGAGGACGGTGTATTGGAGCTAATCGCTGTGCATGTGTCTACGGATTTACTGGCCCTCAGTGTGAAAGAGGTAAAAGAAAGGAATAAGGAAGAAAATTATGAGCAGTTATATGCAACAATACAGTGCGTACATAGTTTATGCTGTGTATTTTCTGGCTGAGCCAGTAAGATTCCGGTAAACCATTTATTATTTGTAATTTTAGAAAGTGTCTTCATTTTTAGTCGGGTAGCCACATTTCAGGTTGGCAAGTACAGAGCTGTCACAACTGGTAGGAATTTGAGCTGATTTGGGCTTCTTATTTTGTTCGTATAATAGTTAAAAGACAAGCTATCTTTTCCTCTCAGCTATGTGAGATAACATGACAGCAAAATTGCTGATGGTGTTAGAATTGCATAAGTGTAACTAGTTGAAGGATCATTTTTCTGTATAACACCTCTTTCATAAGGGGAACATGAGTAGTTCCTTGCTCTGGTTAGTTCTGTCCTATAGGAGAAAGTCATAGATGGCGTGAAAAAATAACCAATGACCGTAATACTGAGATCAGTTCCTAAAATGATTTTTGTTCCAGAAAACACCTTAAACATGGTTTAACTTACAGTGGTTTCATGAATTGGGGACTAAACTAGGATTGTATTTTAAAATTTTATGGAGAAATCCCTCAGCCTTCTTTTATGGGCTTAAAGATACTGACAAAGTAAATTTTAATGGTGCTGAACAAAGCATTTTTAGCATTACACTATGTGATTAACGCACATATAAATAATCAAGGCACTAAGTTCCTATATAGTGATTTAGAATAAACCTGCTTCCACTCTCGGAAATCTATACTTCTTGCTTTTTAATAAATCAGAGGATGGTTTGTATTTTGAAAGCAAGACTGTTGAAATACAGTAATGTCAAACTGCTCAACATTAGATATAACTGTAGAACATATTCTGTGTGCATCAAACTCACAAGTGTAACCCAAATTACTGTCTATTGAGAATAGATTTTTAATGAGTGTGTATAGTGAGGATTGTTTATCACAACAGTAATGTTGTACGTCCTTTAACATGAAGTTTTCAAGAACAATCAGGGATGACGCTGAAGAGCTTAGCAGGGGTATTATTCTTTGTCTTTCTCCAAGTTGGTGTGTTTGCGAATACATGTTCTCATCAGTTAGGGTACTGAAGAACTGAGCAACCATAGTGTGAAATGCTGAATACTAGTATGCATTGTTATCTTACTCCTTTAAAATATGCAATCCGAAATTGTCAGTCCAAAAAAGGGGGATGGGATCATTTGCATTAATAGAAAATTGAAAGTCACATTTTTAATTCACATTAGCAGTAGACGAGACACCCACTCTGGGCAGAAGTAGACTTCTTAAATTGATAAAATAATTTAAATCAGAAAGGACCTCCACAGGCCACCCAGTCCAGGACCTGCTCAAAGCAGGTCTAATCAGGTCATCCTGCTCAGGTCCATGTCCAGTCAGGTTTTGAACACCTTCAAGGATGGGGATTCCACAACATCTCTGGAAAACCTGTTCCAGTATTTGACCACCCTCATGGCAAAAAAAAAAAAAAGAAAAAAAAATTCTTACTATCTAATAGCAGTTTTGCATGTTTCAAGTTGTATTTGTTGGCTCTTGTCTGATTGCTGTAAGCCTCCAAGAAGAGTCTGGCTTCAATTGCTCTGTCTCCTCTGAACAGGTAGTTATAGGCAGCAATAAAGTCCCCTTGAAACCTTCTCTTCTTAAGGCTGGATGAACTCGGGTCCCTCAGCCTCTCCACACAGGGCAAGTTCTCCAGTTCCCTGACCAATTTGGTGGCCCTCCCCTGGACTTTCTGCAGTATATCTATTTCTTTCTTGTATTGGGAGTCCAAAACTGCACACAGTACTGTGATGCAGTCTTACCAGTGCCAGATGGAGGTGAAGGACCACTTCCCTGGATTGGATGCTACACTCATCCTGATAACAGCCCATGCAGCTGGCCTTCTCTGCTGCAAGGGTACACTGCTGCTTCATGTTCAGGTTGTTGTCTACTAAGGCCCCCATTATCCTTTTCTCTGAGTTGCTTTGCAGGCAGTTAGCCTCCAGCCTATGTTGTTCTGTCAGGTTGTTCCATCCCAGATGTGAGACTTCCTTTGCTTGTGCTGAACTTCATGAGAGAACTGTCCACCCATTTTTTTCTAAGCTGGCTGGATGACTCTGAGTAGCAGCCCTGCCCTCCAGCATATTGGCTGGTGCCCCAAATTTGGTGTCATCTGCAGTCTTGCTGGTGGTGTGCTCTTATACCATCACCCAGGTTGTTAATTAAGAAATTAAACTGTTACTTGTCCCAGTACTCGCCCCTGAGGGCCTGCTCTAGTTTCCTGGCCTCTAGCTGGACTTGGCTGATGTCAACACTTTGAGCCAGCAGTCTAACCAATTTTCCACTCACCTTATCTATTTTTTCATGTATTCTGCCTGTATCTCAGCAATCACAGTCTCTCTACAGGAGCCTTTCTCAAAAGCCCGGCTCAAGTCAAGCAACTGTCCTTGTCCTTGGCACCAGTGACCCCAGGGTTGAAAGCAGTGATGGCATTTGCCCTTGGGAAGCCCATGCTGGCTGCTCCCAAACACCTTCTTGTCATTCATGTGCTTAGAAATGACTTCTGAAGGGAATCCTGTGGAATTCTATGTTTCAAATTCCACTCAGAAGTGCTCAAAGCTGTATATAAATTGTGACAATATCTTGCACCATTTTTTTACATTTGTTGACTGTGAGATGGGAATAATTTCCTTCTAGATGAACGAACTAACTAAACAAAACACTGAAAAAGCAGGAGTTTCTATTTGCTATTCCAGGCTGTTTTGTATACCCACTAGATGTCACAAGCAACAGAGAAATGTGAAGGATGAATTTGTTTCTTTGTCTCTAATTGCTTGTCGCTCTCATTCTTAAAACCGGATTTATGGACTTCTAGTCTTCACTGTTGCTTTAGGTTTTTGCTGTTACATGTTCCATCCAGCTGATTCTATGTAGTTGCTTCTTATGAACCAAGCACAACGACTCAGATCTTTTCTATTTTGCTTAGTGCGGAAATCGGGAGCATTATTCTGTTAAAAACTCTGTTTATATATTTACAGCCGTTTTCAGAGATATGTCTTTGTGGAATGTACACCTGCCTTTTAGCTAAATTAAGAGACTACCTAGCCTGTCAGTTTAGGATGGGTTTTCAAGGGACTGGACAACATTAGGCTGCTGGATGGTTTGAGCCTTAGTTCAGATGGAGCTCACATTTGTCCAGATTCAACAGTATAAGCTATGTATCCAAGATGGGTGGTAGTTATAACCGAACTATTACATGATAGAATTGTAATATAGCAAATTGATTTTTTTTTAATTTATTGCATTCAGATTTTTTTTTATTTATTGCCAGACAACTTGGTAAGCTTGCTTTTTGTCCTGGATAGAAGGAATGGTTCCTGGTTAAGATTTGCTTCTGTTCTTTGACTAGATTCAGGACTGTGGCATCACGTTAATACATATGACAGACTCCAGCTGTGATGGTGGCTCAGAGTTTTTAATAACGATGGTTATACTTGAAATAGGTTGGCTTGTTTCAAAGGTTCTAGTACATATAGGTACTGTAACTTAACATTTGTGGTGCTGAAAGCATTGAAGTTTGCTTTCTTACAATTAATTGTGAAACTTAAGCTGCAGAATTCAAGCCGTGTAAAGGAGTTAAACACCAGTGTTTTCACATCTGTATTTCTTAGCTGTCCTTGAGAGTCTTAGCCTTTCAATTCTATGTGCAGAATACTATTGGTACATGAGATTTAAGCTACATTACATGGTTATTTAGAAATCGAGTTATAATTAAAGTTTACATTTCGTTACTTGAAATTGGAGGTATTAAGCCAAATTTGCTTCTGTCATTGTCACAAAAATATAACATATCTGTAATATATGTAATTGCATACAGAATTTGCATATCTAATATAATATAATGTGCTTTTACAACAGTGGACATGGCTAAGTAAAGTTTCACCTAGTTTATTATCTTGGTGTTGCCTAGACTTTCTCATACTCAAAAAAAAGTAGTAGTTGCTAATTTATTGTACTATTACTTAGGTAAAGAAAGATGACTCCTGTAGTATATCTTGGTAATGACTATAAAAAGTCTAATCTAGTACCTGTAAATGTTAATTTTTGTTATGCTTTATATGAGCTGGTGTGCATGAAAAAACTGTGAAAGATACCTTAAATGCCTATTCTGTTCAATAGTAATTTGTAATTTACGCTTTTAACCTAATAAGAAGTTTATGCTTTCCAACAAAATGTAAAAGACAATGATTTCTTCATCTGTTGGTTGCAATAGTTGCCTGTAATACTTTACAGTAAGAAATGCCTCTGTAGTTTAATTTTAAACTGGGTTTAGCAACAGTTCATAACTCTTTAAAATTTTATAGTTTAAGGTTATGTGAACTTCCCTTGCAAATCACATCAGAGTTATAAGAGATTTTGTTTTGTTATTTTTTTACATCGCTGTGTTTCAAATGCATCCTTTTTATTGTTCTGTAAATTAAGTTCTTTTAAATTAGGTATTTTCTTCCTAATCTAGAACATATGTAGCTTTGCTTCAGATTGGCCTCCCAGCCTCAGTTATATGATAAAACGTGACTGCTTGTTCAGCTATCCGGGCTCTGAGCAGACTAATTTCCGGGCTGGAGACAGGAGGCTGAGCAGTAACTAATGACTGGCATGATTACAGTATTTAACTTGAGACTTGCTGCTAGGTTAACAAGAAAGCAGAACTTGTTTGGGAGCTCATGCTTTACTCTTTCTGATGTATACACTGACCTTTTCTATTTCCTATCCAAATCTGTTCTTTTGGTCAGCTTCTTGTCTTTGATTTGTAAACACACAAGATTCAAGCATTTGATTTTGTCTGTTTTGTTGTGGGTTTTTTTAAGAAAAAAATAGATGTTGAAATTTTGCTGCAGAATTTTTCCCAGTGAAAAATAATTGAAAAAGGCAACAGATTGATTAAGAGGCCTCATCCTCAGTTGTACACCTAAGAGCATTTTTTTCTAGTGTGGCCAGTTCCTTTGGTTTCTCAAGCCTGACTGAGCAAATGGTATTTGCATTACTGCATGTGGCCTGTGCGTGTTTTTTAATTGATGATGTGCAGAGGTAGGAAGCTGTGGAAAAGCAATGATGTTTTCCTTCCTTCCTTGTCACGGGTAAAGGGGAAGAAGAAGCAGTGGGAAAGGAGAATCCTGTCACTGATCTAAGTTTGCCTTCATCCCATGTAGAATAAGAAAGAACAGTGCTCATTCACTCTGTACGTAAGTGGCTTATAATGGGAAGCAAAAGGGTTTGGACTGAGTAGAAATGCCTAGCTTGGGAAGAATATCCTTTTGGAGAAGGGAGAGGATTTCAGACAAAGCTATCAAGCTTGGGCAGGTGAGAAAAGAGGAAAAACAAAGAAATGTAGTAGTTGCATATAAGCGTGAGAACTTCTGAAAGGGGGGAGCTTTTGGGTTGTTCTCAGGAAAGTTGCTGCCAATGTGTCTTAGCCCAATGTGTTTGTTGCACCTGGTATTCCCAGTACAAGTGTCTGGACACTTTCTCTGACTGTCTGAATTTTGGAGTTTCTGTCTGTCAAAGGAGTTGAGAGCGCATACCTCACGGCAGGTGCAGTAAATGAGTGATCGGGGCAGCTGCCTCCCTACTGGTTATTACTGGATTAATAGGGACAACTCTGCATAGATGTAGCCAGGTGGTCAGTAGAACCCCTCCTCTGTGCAAGGCAGCAATTTTTATGCCAGCTCTGCAATGCCTACAAGAACTTGGCCCATGCAATTGAAGAGTCCTAGGAGGGAGAGCAACAGAGTAAGCAAAGTGGAGAACAGGGTGTTGCAGAGGGTAGTGAAAAAGGTTTGAGGCAGAGGATGTAACTGAAATAGAGGTTCATTTTGTGGGGCAGGAGAGCATATATCTGACAATATATTTGAGATGAGTTACCTTCATTTGACCGTCCCCCATGGGAAACTAATCAGTGATGATCCTATGTCTAAGGACAATAGAAGAAAAAGGTGAAAAATAGGAAAAAAGAAAAAAGGTTTTCTTCAAGCTGGGAAGAGGATGAAGAAGTTAATCAACAGCACAGAGAAAGGGATAGGAGGAAGCAAAAGGCATTCTGGGTGAAAGTGTTAATAGTATATAGTAACTGAGACAAAAGAGGAAAGAGCAAAGAAAACAACTGAAGTGGAGCTGTACTGAAGAAACTGATTGGCACTTAGAATTTGTTATAAAGATATTTTGGGATAATACATATGAATAAAGTTAAGCTATGATAGCAAACTGACATAATTTTATATAGGACTCAATATTTCTCAAATGTATTTTTATTATCAAGAAAACACATTCTGTAGTACTGCTGAAGATGCTTTTGTGTGCTTAAGTGACAGTGATTAGGTGTCAATGAAGCAAGGAGGGAATTCAATTCTTTAAGAAACTACTCTTTCCTCTGACGGGTATTCAAAAGATCTTTTAACTTTACACAACTTTTTGATATCTGTTGATGAGAAGAAGAAGTGAAGACCTTTTCAGATGTTGTATATTTGATCTTAGCCCTGTCATCTCATAAACTGCAGAACTTCTTGCCATGCAGGCTATGGCAGGTTATGTTCAAGAGGTTTCCTGTCTGTCAGCCGTGGCATACTGCTGTGTGAGTGGTTATAAAAGGACCGGTGCTTTTTTTCCACTTGCCTGGGTTATTTTAGGTGTCCCCCAATGATTGTAAACTTTGTTCAGGTGCTTAATAGCAAAAATGCTCTTTTGATCAATGAGCTCTTCTCTTTTTGTAGGAGTTGTGGGAATGTAACTTTTAAATTTTGCTGGTTTTTGCTTTATAGTGGCTACTATTAGCCTGAAGTGAAATAGAGGTTCTTTATGTGGGATGGGATGTGTATGTGTATGTGTAAGCAGGTCCCCACTCTGAAGAGCTAGTGGACAAAGGAAGCATTATTGCTCTCTTCCCTGCCCCAAGACAGGCTGAGGCATGTGAGGTTGTTGCTTGTTGAAGGCTGAGCAGGGAAGCTTCAGCAGACTTAGAAATCAACGAAATAGCCTCAGTTTCAGTCTGAGGTTTTATCTAGGGGGGTCATCCTGCCTGCTTTATTAAGGTGTGTAAGACTGTTGAATTTTGCATGCTCTAGGAGTGAGTATAAACGAAAACGCAGGGCATTTGAGGAGAAGGCAGGAAGGGAGGAGGGCAATAAGATTCCATAAAAACTAATTACTAAATGCTGCTCTCAAATATCAACCAGCATTCTTCTTTTCTTGCCACAGGGCCGTGTGTCCTGGTGTCTTTTTTTTTTCAGTGCACAGTAAGTGGAATACTTACCTGCTAAACACCAGTTTAATTAATTTTCGGTCTGCATTTAGCCATTGGGAAGTGGAGCATATGGTCTCGAGATACATTCTGCAAGTTTGTAAAGGAGTCGTTCAGGACCTGTTGAGTGAAGGAAAAGAAATACTACTTCACTGTAGCATACTCTTAACGACATTGTCTGGTTCGCAACGAGTGTTCATCACTGCTGGGATAAACACAAGAGTTACAGCATCGACTTGATGTCTAATTTAACTAAAATCAATTAAGTTTAATCAATTTAACTAAAAATAAGTTAGCTAGTTTAATAGTTTAAAGCTCTACAAAATTGGAACAGCATTGGAACAGGCTGTCCAGGAAAGTGGTTGAGTCACCATCCCTGGAGGTATTTGGAAGATGTGTAGATGTGGCGCTTAGGGACACGGTTTAGTGGTGGACTTGGCAGTGCTATGTTAATCGTTGGCCTTGATGATCTTAAAGGTCTTTTCCAACCTAAATGATTCTATGATTCTGTGATTGTATGAAAATGTGAATCTTCCTAAATTTTTCAAGTTTCACCATGCTTTCCTACTTACTTTATTTTCTAAATTTTCTGTTAAAAAATGTTTCTATCAGCTTTTTCTGCACATAGTGAAAAGTTGATTATAAACAAAATTCCACACTGGTGGTGGTATTTTAAAAAAAGTTTCAGTTTAAAATAAAAAAAGCACATCTTTAATTTTTCTTGGAGATAGTAAGAGATACCAATTGCAAATACCTGCAGCAATAAGAGGTAAAATTTTATCTGACAGGAGGGTACCCAATTCAGGAAAATAGGTCATCTTATCTGTGTTAGAAGAACCTGCTAGTTATTTTCATTATTTGTTGCAGACCAGAGGTGTCATCAGATGTTTATAATGCATACAGTTAAGTGCAGTCCCTGTTCAGAGAACTCCTTTTCCTTCCACAGGTTCAGACCTATAGATATTTGCATACGTCAGTCTTTGATGGATTACAGTAGTTCTGAAGGGCAAATTCAGAAAGCTGCTTTTATGCTCTTAGATACCAGTAGCTACTAGGATTACAGGACTCTGGTACTACATTACCTAGTTTTGCCATCCACTGTTGCCTCCAACAACAAGGTTTTCAGACTTTCGTTCCCTCGCCTTTCACAAGCTGACAAATAACTATCTAAAGCATTAAAACTCCCACAAGATGTCTACAGCGTATATGTTTATTTGTTGTTAGCAGGTATCTGAAAATTTCTCTCTTCTAGCAGTGATGGCTTTGTTAGAGTTTCAGAATAAAAAATAATTTCTTCAAAAAATGAGGAAAATTACTAATTTTATTCAACTAATCAAGTTGTAATATATCCAAGAAAACAATCTGGAGATATTTGCAGAATACCTAGATAAGTTATAGATCACAATAAAATTGAGACCCTTGTCAACAGGGATTGTCTTTACCAAAGAAGGTGCAAAGCCTGCTGAAATACTCAAGTGAATAGGAAAACTTTTGTCAAATTCAGCAAGTGCTAATGTTTTGTATTGCTTGTGTAGGCATTGTAGGCAAATTTTAAAATTGGAACAAAGCAGAAATAACTTAAAGAACCTAGTTCTGAAGTAATGTAAAAATGAGATAAAAATTATGTTCTTTGCTTTTGTGACTGTAGAATGTGTTAGGACAAATTAGGCAAATAGCTTTACTGATAAATTGAGAAATATTGTGTTAAAGGAGGCTTGAGAGATCCTCTGGGCAATTCAGGAACCTTGAAAGTTGTTTATTTCTGTAATGGTTACAAATGTTTGAAAATATGTTGGATTTCTGTATGGCTTATAAGTACTTGTGTAAAACTTGAAAAACTGGAAAAAACTTGGAAAACTCTACCCCTGAAGAGATCCTACTGAGGTATAATTTGAAAGACTTTTCATGTTGTATAGAGGTTTATATTATTCGGGAACATTAGATGAATGAAAAGAAGCTCTTGAAAATGTCTGGAGAGGAAGTCACAGCATATGGGAGAGTTGTTGTACAAAATCAGAGCAAAGGGGCAGTCTAGCCTAGGATCATGTCACTGCCAGTAGCCAGTCTAACAGGAAAAGTGGCATTCCCCTGAGATTTTTCACAGGGTCATGTAATTTTGTGGCTCAGGATTTTTCTGAGCAAGTGGCATTGTAATTGTTTTTAACACCTTGTCATTCATTTGTCTGTGGTGCTTGTGACCAGCTTTGCTTGTCCCTTTCCTCGCTCCTGAGATCACTTAGGAGTAGGTGAATCAGTGTGGGTGCAAGCATTCCTTCCAGTGTGGAAAATTAGTCACATACTCCCCATGTCCTCTTTCTTGTTTCTTTCCCATAAGAGGACCTTGCCTCTTATTTTGTGCCTTGTTTTCTTGAAGAGCTTATGGTTAAGGTCCTTCAGGTATCCTGCTAGATTGTATCTGCTTCCACCTAATAGGTGTGTTGGTGCATTAAGGAGCTACAGTGGGTATGTAGGGTTTGCTTTTTTCGCAAAAGCCACATGGATTATTCCGCAGTGCTATCCTTGTCCGTATTCCTACATCAGTTAAAACCTAGCTGTTGAAAAAAGGAGGCTTACGGCCTACTTCTTGACTCTGAATGGTTTTAAAATTCAGATTGGTGTGGGGATGATTTAGAAATGGCAACTCCAGGAATTCTGGAGTTTCTTGCTTTTTGTTATGTGAAGAGACATGAATTTCTGTAAACTTGGCAATAAAGTCGTGCTGTGGTTCTGTGGGGTCTGTGTCTGTCTTACCCTCTGACTGAATCTGCTTCATTGACTTATGCTAATCTTCTGTTTTTTGAACTGCAGTCATGGATTCTTTGTGGAGAAACAAATACTCTTCTTGGGAATGTCCCACTCCCTCCAGTTCGTCTATATGACGTATTTTTTGTTACTAATATCAAGTTTTGAAAAGAAGTCTTCAAATGGCAAGCTTTTAACTGTCCTTAGAGTACAGCATGAAAGTGCAAGAACAAGATTTTCACTGTTTTCCAATCTCAATTACACGAAGATTTTCATGTCTTGATTGGGTGAATCAAAAAGCAGTTTTGTCTCCCATCCTTGGTCATTGACCTGCATGCTGACAGCATCCACAAAAAGCAATTGTTGGAAACAGGGGAACTGGACAGAGGCTGTCAGTCCAAAGATCAAGTGCCTTGGGCTGAAGGCTCGGCATATACAAGGGATTAAAGCAAACCAAGCAGCTCCTGTGGTGGGTTGACCCTGGCTGGCAGGTAAGCTCCCACCCAGCCGCTTGCTCACTCCCCTGCAGTGGGATGGGGGAGAGAAACTGAAGGGCAAAAGCTGAGAACTTGTGGGTCAAGATAAAGCGAGTTTGATAGGTGAAGCACAGTGGTACACACAAGCAAAGCAAAATCAGGAATTTATTGACTACTTCCCATCAGCAGGCAGCTGTTAGGCCATTTTGTGGAAAGCAGGGTCTTGGCATGCGTAACAGTTACTTGGAAGGAAAAATGGCATAAGGACAAACCTCGCCCCTTCCTCCTCCTTTCCCCTAGGTTTTTTGCTGCGTATGAAGTCATATGGTATGGAATATCCCTCTGGTCAGCTTGGATCCACTCACAGCCTCTTGACAACTCCCAGCCTACTTGCTGGGGAGAGCAGAGTGGGGAGAGGATAAGGAAAGAAAACCTTGACACTGTGCGAGCACTGCTCAGCCATGGCGAAAACACTGGTGTGTTCCCAACACTGTTTTAGTCACAAATCCAAAGCGCAGCACTTCCAGCAGCTGCTGTGAAGAAAATCAACTCCATCCCAGCCAGGCCCAGTACAACTCCCAGAAAGGTGCTCAGACAATATAGATTTATAGTGGACTTTTTATTTAAAAAAAAATAAAGGCATGGATAGGAATTTTCCAGAATTCAGCTTTAACTGAAATTCACATTAATTTTTGAACTTCAGATTAATCAAATTTACAATTTAATTACTGGTGCAGCAAATTGAAAATAAACCATCATGCCATCACTACAGGACAGATGTCACTGAAGTTCGGTGTGACAGTTTTGTATGATTCCACTGTGTGAAGCACTGATGTCCTGGATTGTTTGTCCTGTATTCACAATTCCAGATTGTGTCATAACTATAGATCCAACAGTGTTGTGTGCATGATTTGTCATACATTTATAGGCAAAATGAATCATTAAAGGCGGGGGTAAGCTTTCTTATTCCAGTTGTTACCACATGGTAGTTCATCTGAGTCCTTTTATGAAAACAGTGAGAAAAGCTGCTGTTCTGACAATAGTGAAATAATGCCATTTTACATGTTTTTACAAGTTTTCAAGGCTATGTGAGGTGATGTTGGGTCTGTTCTCTTTTCTCTAACTTCCAGAGCCCCCAGAATCCCTTGTGGGTTTTGCTATGCCGAGGACATTTCTGTAATAAGATGTCTAAATGATATGATGAACATTTATTGTAGATTGCTCAACTTATGATAACTAAATAGGTGACTGTGCTGTGATCTGTCTAGTATGGTGTCAACACATTTTATCTATGGCTCTAGATATTGATGAATAATTGTCCTGAAGAATCGTAAGCCACCTTGTTCTTTTGGCATACCAAAATGGTGTGATGCTTTTTGCCCTGAGTGAAAGTTTGTCATCATTTTTATGTGTGGCCATAATGCCAATGTGGCCTTATATCAATATAGGAAATGTATGAATAATCAACAGAATTGTTTTCTTAGAAACAAACGTGTATTTTCTTTAGAGTAAAACCAGATTTTGGTTCATGTTGCTCTCATACACTCATTGGGGCTTCTGTGGCATGGTTTGTGTGTGTTTGCAAATAACTCCTGGTGTTTAAAGAATGTAATTTTTTGACCTGGGATGTTGCATTTCCTCTTTCTTTTTCCTGTTCAAAAACGTTTGAATCATCCAACCTGTAAAAGAGGAATGATACCATATAGCCAGTTGCGTAGCATAACAAGAACAAATCGGTGTGTATATGTACACTAAAATTAAAATTCTTTGAAAGGATTTAGTTAATAATTCATCTAGTCATAGAAATGATCATCATAATTTGAAAAACAGTCAGAGAAGAATTAACTGCATCATGTTTCTTTTTGGGAAGAAGCAAGAACATGGCCAAACCAAAAAATGTTACACAAAGCATGTAACAGACAAATATTTTATGAAAATTATGAAAATGAATGTTTGATAGAGAGAGATTTGCTGTGAGTCCTTTGGGAGGACACTATTTTTTCCTCCTTTAGAAGTTGCATGCTTGGGCTGGTTTGCTCTGTAGTTCCTCCCAATGAGCCAATGAAGGTTCTAGTGGTCTGTATTTTCTGGTTGTTCTAAATGCAAAGAAGGGAGGGTGTTACTTCCTCAAGTTTCTTAGTTAAGGACTTGAAATTTTGTAAATGGTAGATAGGCATAGGTGACAGATACCTATCTTTCCATACAAGGGAAAGCAAAGTGCTAGCACAACTCTAAAATAGCTTAATGACCTCCTTCTATGACCTGGTGACCCGCCTGGCGGATGAAGGAAAGGCTGTGGACATCATCTACCTGGACTTCAGCAAAGCCTTTGACACTGTCTCCCATACCGTTCTCCTTGGGAAGCTGGCACCTCATGGCTTGGATGGGCCTACTCTTTGCTGGGTAAAAAACTGTCTGGGTGGCTGAGCCCAGAGAGTAGTGGTGAATGGAGTTAAATCCAGTTGGCGGCCAGTCATGAGCGGTGTTCCCGAGGGCTCTGTTTTGGGGCCAGTCTTGTTTAATATCTTTATCAACAATCTGGATGAGGGGATTGAGTGCGCCCTCAGTAAGTTTGCAGATGACACCAAACTGGGTGGGAGTGTCGATCTGCTGGAGGGTAGGATGGCCCTGCAGAGGGACCCGGACAGGCTGGATCAGTGGGCTGAGGCCAACTGTATGAGGTTCAACAAGGCCAAGTGCAAGGTCCTGCACATGGGTCACAACAACCCCATGCAACACTACAGGCTTGGGGAAGAGTGGCTGCAAAGCTGCCTGGCTGAAAAGGACCTGGGGGTGCTGGTTGACAGCCGTCTGAACATGAGCCAGCAGTGTGCCCAGGTGGCCAAGAAGGCCAACAGCATCCTGGCTTGTATCAGGAATGCTGTGGCCAGCAGGAGCAGGGAGGTGATTGTTCCCCTGTACTCGGCGCTGGTGAGGCTGCACTTGGAATACTGTGTCCAGTTTTGGTCCCCTCAATACAAGAAAGACATTGAGGTGCTGGAGCGTGTCCAGAGAAGGGCAACAAAGCTGGTGAAGGGTCTGGAGCACAGGCCTTATGAGGAGCGGCTGAGGGAACTGGGGTTGTTTAGTGTGGAGAAGAGGAGGCTGAGGGGAGACCTTATCATTCTCTACAACTCCCTGAAAGGAGGTTGCAGTGAGGTGGGTGTTGGTCTCTTCTCCCAAGTAGTTAGTGATAGGACGAGAGGAAATGGGCTCAAGCTGCGCCAGTGGAGGTTTAGGTTGGATATTAGGAAAAATTTCTTCATGGAAAGGGTAGTCAAGCATTGGAACAGGCTGCCCAGAGAGGTGGTGGAGTCACCATCCCTGGAAGTGTTCAAAGAACGGGTAGACGTGGCACTTGGGGACATGGTTTAGTGGGCATGGTGGTGTTGGGTTGATGATTGGGCTGATGATCTTAGAGATCCTTTCCAATCTTAATGATTCCTAGTTTTTACTTTTATTATAAATGATCCAGCCACCAAACCAGGAGGCGTGGCGTTGCTACTTTACCCTTAATTGGTTTAGTGGTGGACTTGGTAATGTTAGTTTAATGGTTGGACTGGATGATCTTAAAGGCCTTTTCCAACCTAAATGATTTGATGATTCTATGATTATTAACTAAGTTGACAACAATAAAATGTGATTTAGTTGTAATTGGTATTTAGATTAAGTGTTATTGGATCAATATTAAATACGTTTCTGATATAGTTACGACTTTTTGTAGTCTAGTAAAGGTAGAAGAAAATTACGTTTTCAGGCAACTATCTCCTCAGGAAGACTGTTTCATAAAAGCCCGTTGCTCACCTTTTTTTAGATGACTATAGAGAAGATTTTTCATTATTTAATTGCTACCTTAAATTAGCCAGCTAATAGCCAGTGATATGTGAAGTGTTCAAAGCATGAAAAGCCTAAAAGAACAGCAAAGGAAAAGTCAGTGGAAATAACAAATAAAGCAGGAGTTGAAATATGCCTTATGAAGCAATGCACTGTTGAAAACAGTGGAAGGAAAACAGGAATGAAATTGAACAGAAAAAAGCAGCATGGGTAGTTGGTAAAATCTGCATCAGACAGGGACTGACAGAAACCATTTTGATGAGCCATATGAAAAATGAAGACATGAGTGCTTAAGGTCAGTTCACAGCCAAGTTTTGACACCTTGTCAGTTCACAGCAGCAGAGCTATACACACTGTAACACTCCCAGCACATTTGAAAAAGCTGTGGCAAGGTATTTGCTGGAAATCTTGACACGCTGCTAAACTCGCTGAGGTGTTAAAATCCGTGCAACAAGGATTTTGGCTAAATTTCAGAAAAAGCAGGAGGGATATCAGTAAGATCAGTTCTTACTGATTTTAACTCTAAAGCGAAAAAAAAGAGGAGGTAATAATAATCCTTATAAAGGAAATATTACTAGAAGAGTAGTGGCCCAGGTCTGCCTGCCCTTCTCTGAATCTTCAGCTGCTCCGTGTGCCCCATTAAGGACACTCATGTCATCATGTGGCTTTGTGGTACTGTGACAATCTTGTGTGTGTTTTGCCATTGTGGTATGAAATTTATTTTTTGAAACAGAAACTGTTGAGTACCTAGGTGGCACGTTATTGGGCAAATCACTATTGTGGATACTTTGTCACCTTCAGATTTAAGAAAACATTTCCTGAGGGTTGTATTTTGCCTGCTCAGCTTAACACATAATGCAGACTTTTCCCATATGTGCCCAGCTCTGTATTTTATGTGAGCTTTGAGCTGATTTTCAAGTAGGGCATGGCATACATTACGTGTCCTAAACAAATGGATGATGACAAAAGATTTCCTCATTCCAGTCAGTAGCTCAGTAAACATGTTAATCTATTCTTAATCAGGGCTGAGGAGGGATAGAAAATTTTGCAGTCTGATGACCGTGTATGGTCTTTTCTCTGCTTGACATTTTCCTCTTGGGAGGCAGGTGTGTAATACCATTTTAATGTGAGTACAGCGTTACAGTAGCTGACATTGTCTACCAAGAAAAGCTATTTTACATCTGTCTCGCATTATACTGATTCTTAGCCTGCAAGAATCATGTAAGATTAAGTGTCCTGATTTTTCAAAGGTGAAGAACAACATTTCTCTTACGGACTTTATTAGGGGCTCCAGGTGCTTCTTGGAAATCGGGCTCGAATATAACTCACAGGCTCATGAAATACCTCCAATTCATTGTGCTTTCAATAAGTGCAACTCATCGAGGAAAAATATGTTTATAGCTGATGCACAGACCTTCTCTTCACACCTTAAAACTGTCAGATTAAACTTTTTTTCCCATGCAGGAATCTTTCTGTTGTCTTTCTCTACAGCTATAAATTTCTGGCTTCAGAGAAACAGTTCTGTGCCATGCGTAAAAAGATGCAGCGTGCTTTTTCCTTTCTGCTCTGCTCTTCCTCCCCAATTATCCTCTCACGTTGGGGTGAGAAACAGTAGGCTGTTTCTGTTATCCTCCCTGTACTTTCAGTGCAGGTGTGTATTTCCAGAGTGGGTGTATCATTCCTCCGTCCCTGACTTTGCATTACTCTGAATCTGCAGTTTTCCTGTTGGGACTGACAGTAAGTGACCTTTGTGTGTGAGCTAAAATTTTGCTCTTCATCTCCTTCAGGACCTTGACCTGTGTCTCCTCTTTGTGTCTAAAACTTAAAATGTGGTTTATCCGCTAGATATAGAATGTATTGTCAGATCTTTTCAGCCTTTCTGCCTTGTAGCATAACTGACAGGAAAAATAGAAAGGGTATCCTTGTTAAATTTTGACCTCATTTCAACTATTTTAACTGATGGATCATACTGTAAGGGGACTTTTTAGACATTGTGCTACCAGAGACATCATGTACCTACCTCACACTTAGCAGTCTGGTGCCCAAAAACTTGCATTGCTTCTGAATATTTGTAGAATGCAAGCTTAATGTGCAATATTAACAGTAAATGGAAAGTTTAAGCAAGGCCTCCCAGCTAAACAAAAATGTCTGAAAATTATAAAATGTAACAATGGAAGAGACATTTTCCAGTACAGAAATTATATCATTTGAAACTGTAACATATTTGCTTCCCTGAGAAACAATTTTTTTTTTTCTTTTAAAACCCTAGCTGATTGAAAGTTGGAGATCAGTGTCCCAAAACTAAGTCTCAGGTGGTACAATTTAGAATTTAATCTTGCATTCATTAGGTAAAGGATTCCTTAGGTTATTCGACTACTGTTTGCAAATGTGACAATCTAGGCACATATATGGAAAAATGTTCTGTCTCCATGTTACAGCTAAGTGTATAATGCAATGTTCTTTACTGACAGAAATTTAATTTCAACCTAATGACATAAAATTTTCACTCTTCTTGTGATTTTGTAGAACATGAACTAATGTTTCTGTTTTCAGGCCCCTTCTTGGATCCTTTAATTTGCTTATTGTAAATGCAGACTGAGCTGTGCCATTTTGTACCACTGCAGGGCTCTAACGCTCCCCAAGGCCATCAGGATGCTGCCAGAGGAAGGATTTTCATGGCAAGCTGCAATTACTGTTTTACTACTGTAAAGTGACTGACGTTGCTTCTGTATAACCTTACATCTTGCCCATAGAAATGGCGTTTTGATGGAGGCGGAAGAAGGGGCTTTACTAAGTGATGTCTGTGATTTCTGGCAGTTGCTGGAGCAGTCATTCTCACTCATAAAGCAATATACAGAAGATAATTAATGCTGTCTTAACTGTGTGACATCTGGTTGCTCACAGCTGGGCCAGCATCATGAGCAGAGGAAAGCTATCTTTTTATCTCCTCTTGACAAGGTATCCAAAAGACAGCTTGAGGGTGGCACTAAGAGTAACTGGGGTTCTTTGTTCTTTTCTACCTAGAGAATCATTTCACTTCATTTCTAGTAGCATATGATGAGAAGTTTTATAATTTGATGAGAGTCTTAGAATATAAAAATTATTTAAACTACAGATCTTCACATTAGTTAAGCAAAAACCTTTCTAACCAAAGAACCTTCTTTTTTTTCATTTTCTGAGACAGTAGCTTTTGAAAAAGTAGAGTAGTGGTGTAATTGTATTTCAGTAAATGTCCTTGCTATTAATGCCATTACACTCCAAAGGTGTCATTCCATTGTTTCATACTGTTATGCTTTTACAGTTCCCTTCTGTCTCTATTGCCACTCCTCTGCCTAAAGTTACTCTGCTTGTTGTCTAAATCGAACATATAAGGTTCAAAATTACAGTGAACTGAACCAGAAGCATAGTTACTTGTGATGTCAGCCTATTTCTAAAATAGAACACCATAATAAGCAGTATTTTTTTAATGCTTTCATATATTGTTAAGATTTTGTAGGTACTTTAAAAATAGAGCTGTGTGATGTTTTTCACTCTGCCTCTCCTCACACTTCAGACTTCAAGAAGAAAAAAACAAATATAGAAAAACGTGTAAAATGGATTAGGAAAGAGTAGGGACTGCCTATCAAAGAAGTAGAAGAAACATAACACAGGAACTTGTAACAAATCCAGCTTTATTGAAATCTAGTGGAAGGATTTCTGTTCATTGCAGTCGGGTTAACTAAGGCTTCCCAAGGAGGAAAGGAAAAACCCTTGAATGCCGGGGATATGCTTTTACTTCTGCATTGGTTTCTAGTGTAACATCTGAAAATACAGTGACATACAGACACCAGTTAAGCACACTTATGGAGATGTTTTCTGAAGGAAGTGCAGGGGGGAAAGATACCTCTCACGAGGCTGGTTTACATAATTAAACCAGACAAAGCCTGAGTCTTTTCAGATGTGGTAAGGGGACACAGGTCCCAATTACTTTTCCATTTTTCTTCAACTGATTCAGCTTTATCTAATAAAAGAGCTTCTCTTTCTTTATACATTTTAGGTAAAACTATGTATCTAAACTAAAAAAGCTGTAGCGGTACAAATTCTTACAAGATACTTTTTTGGTCAAAACAGTCAAGGAGCCAACCCGTTCTCATCAGCAGTGCTAATTCACTTTTAAAAGCTGGCAACAAGAAGAGATGGAACTCTCATAATAATTGAAGTGGTGTGAAGGCTCAGTGTTTGTCCCTTGAATTTTTTAGCTTGCTATAAGGACTTCATTGATACTTTGTAGTCATAGTTAGTTTTAATATTTAAAACAATGGCAGGAAATTTTGAACTATACTACATTAGTGAATTATAAAGCTGAAATTCCTTCATAGCAGAAGGGGTCATAGATGAAAAAATTAATCGAAAGCAAAAAAGCAAAGATAGGCCTTTATTATTAGTACACAGGCAATTAAAATTTCCAATTGCTTCATACTTTGAGTAGGCTGTGGAAATTCCCCTCTCTCTCTTTTCTCTCCTTGCCCTGGTACTGGTAGCAAATTTCCAGTAATCTGCACTGTTGGTTGTCAGTCTAGTATTTAAAAAATTATCCTTTGGAAGAGAAATTGGAAAAGTAAATTAAAAAACATTTTTACACATTGTCAATAGTCTTAAAGAGAATTCTGTTGTTAAACTATTCAAGCTTGTGGCGGGTATTGGTAGCATTAGTTATGTCATTGCTCCAGGTGTTTTTAGTGGTTGTAGTTCTCATAGCTATATAATTATTCCTCAATTTGAATACCTATAATTCTATATTATTACTCCCAAATTCTTACACAGGAGTGTGCAAGCAAGTGTAGTGGAGATAGGCTAAGCTGCTGTTCTGTCACAATGTTGTGTAACTATGTGTGTTTATACATGCATATATATGAAGAGGGTATTTAATGTTTTTAATATAAGTAATATAAATGTATGTTTCTATTTGTTTATATTTCTGCATACTTTTAGATAAATACTTACATATTTGATGTCACTGCTGTCACATAGAATGATCTAACTTACTCCTGTAAATCCCATGAAGAGAGTCATCATACAACACAATTGTTGACTTGCTGTTTTGGCTTGGGTGTTCTGTGTACACAGAGGTACCAAATTAGAGTTGAGTGTGGAAAAAAGAGGGCTTTGAATATTTCTTCGTGTCTTCTTTTGTAATATTGTGCTGACTCAGTGGTTGATTGAGAAGTAAAAGAGGACAAGTGTAGATACGTTGTTCAAGAACACCTTAACAGTTCTTCTCTTGGAAATTAGAGTTTGAGAAATAAGAAACGGGAAGATTTGTTTGTTTGTTTGTTTACTTTTCCCTTAAAAGGCATAGTCATTCACTGTAAACTGTATCTTTGTTTTGATTAGTAAAAAAAGGAGTTTAATAAAACTGTCTAAATGTTGAGCCAGGAGGATGTGTGTGGAGGACACAAAAGTCGGTGTGACTGTCCGGTTGGGCATTAGACAGATGCCAGATATTCGGAAATAATTTTCTTGTTCTGTTTTCTCCTCCTGTGTTTTTTGCATGCCCTGCCATTTTTCACTGTCTGTTCTGCTACTAGCTGCCTGACAAATTTTGTGTTTGAGATCAGATTTTACAAAATGCAGGGGCTCTGAGCAGCTGGCAGATCTAGTTTTCAGAAGTATTGACTTTGGAGTATCTTTCCCCCTTGTTTCTGGTGAGGGTGAAATGTGTAGTGTGTGTGTCCTTCCTGTCCTTCCTTCTTTGCCGTGACTTCATTGTCTTGCCCTGTGTACAGCCCTCCCGCTCATGCAGGGCCCTTCACAAGGCTGATAGCATGCTGCAGTCATCACTCTCTCTTCTGCTGACAGAGAGATGAGAGTCTTCTGTCTCTGCAGATTCCCAGGGAGCAGCTGAAGCCCATGAAAACAGACTTTCTGGGTTCAGTCCTGCACTACTAAATCTGGCAGAAATCCCAGAGAGGCTACTGGGAGTTTTGATTAAGAACAGAATTCAGGTTTAGGACCCCTGTTTGCATTTAAGCATAAATCTGCTGGTTTTGCTACCTAAATGCTGTAGCAGTGAGCTGGTCTATAAGACCTGTAAAGGGAAACGGAAAGATAGAGGCTAGAAGATGTTTCTGTTACTCAGCTTGAAACAGTCAAAAAGTAAGCTTCACGTTACTGCTGAAAAGCATATTGGATTTTAGAATTAAAGTTGTAATGATTTTGACAATGAAGTATGGCACAGCAATTATGCATCAAAAAAACGTTAGCCTATTGTTCAATTTAAAATGAATTAGATATGAAGGTTTAAAATTCTTTAAATTTGACCTGCTTTAGATTTTAAACCATAAGCATTAGTTAGACAATGTCTTACAGGCTGTAGTTACTCTGATAAAATTATATGGAAGAGAGTAATACAGGTATTATCAGGGATAGAGTTTGCTGAAGCCGATCAAGAACACATTGCATCCAGGCTTGCAAAATACTGGAGTGCCACAAAGGTAAGCTCATTTTTTCCGCCTCATAGTAATAGCTTGGTATATGAGAAACAGCAGTCAGTTGTTTGTTTCTTGAGAGAAGAGGTGAATCCTCTGAATTAACTTCTGTCCTATATTTTGATTGTTAAAAGATACCCAGCTTTATAGTGTCCCACTGAAAATATTGTATAAGAGCTAAATCTCTAAAGCTCTTTTGTTTTGGTGAACAAAAACTGGAGATGTGAAGAAGAGGAAACTAGGCTTCTGCCTCTCTACAGAGAGAACTCTAGTAAATAGTAACTGGCTGGGGTTTTAGTTTACTAACTCAAAGTTATCAGGATAGTCTAGACAGTCATTTGGGGAAATGTTTCTTGCAAACTAAGTATGATTTCCACTCCCCCACCCCCAAGAGCAACGTGTGAAACAGTTGTTTTTCCTATTTGCATTAACAATTAGCAGCATTGCATTCAGCTGCATGTCCATGGTTTTAACATGGTTTCTGATCTGTTGAGGCTTTTTGCACATTTTTCTTAATTTACGCAGGAATTGGTTATGAAGTATTTTCCCTCCTCATTTTGTGAATATGGATGCATTCAGTAGGCCTTTCTAAAATGGCTACTAAGAAGAATACAGTTAATGGGAGAGACTCCATGGCTGCAGTCGTTCACTTTTACCTAACTTCAGCAGAGGATCCATCATACGTTATGGTGCCTAACTTTGTTCTGACTCTGGGTTGTGGCCAGCTGGGGGCTAAGAAGTAAACATCATCACCTTTTATGTCTTCCTTCTTATTTTTGACCTCACAAAGTAGTATGCAGATTGCCAGAGGGTTGAAAAAACATCAGAGCACTTCTCCACCTACCATGAAATTTTCAGTTACATTTAGGGGCTTTTAAGTTTTGCAGCTATAGAAAACTGTACTTTTGCACATTTAAATTGTCCTGAGTGCTCTTTCACACTCAGCTAACTGAAATATGTCCCAACATACCATGGTGAGACCAGAGTTTCTGAGAATAAGTAAGTATTCGCTGTGGACCTGTTCTGCAAATCCTTCTCCGTGTGGGTAGTCTTAACCAATATAAATGCTGCGCTTTCATTAGGAGGATTGTTTTCTGGCGTGAGTAATGACACTGAACTCCAAAGCGGGGTGGGGGGGTGGGGTGGGGGAGTCCACACTGCAGTCTTTACACTGTTCTTCATACTCAGTAATTTATCAGATCTGCAGACCTGAATCTTTAAATTTCCTCTTTGCTGACAAGGGATTCTGTTCCTTTGAGGTTGAACTGACTAGCACTGATTTCCTGGGGTGGGAAACCAAAAACCTGTGGAAGATGTAATTGAAGTTTTCATATTATGGTGCAGGAAAGTAGCATATTTTCTTTGCAGGCATACAGCAAGGTATTGAGTTCTTAATTGCTGGGATATGGAGGAATTAAAGAATATAATATGCATTTGCCTGGCTTTCCAGAGTCGAAGTTTTAATGAGTAATATTTTTTTTTTTTCTTTTCATCACGTGGGCAAATCTTGTCAATGAAATCTGAATACAAGGTTTTGTGCGGGGTACAGAGTTTCAACAGGGGTAATCCTTTCTGTCATTGAAAATCAAACATCCAGCTGTCAGGCTGTAACAGAAAATCTTTCTGCGCTCCCCTGTTCCACCTAGAAAGCTTTGTTGGTAGTACAGCAGGCTCTCGCAGTGAGGATTTGTAAGTGGAAGAAGTTTATAAGTATACTTTGCTTCCAAAAGCAACTGAATTCCATGAATGACAAAAGCAAAGTATTTCCGTGTTCCTACCTTTCTCTGCTTTTCGTTTGTGTATATTTTTCAAAATGTTTTGTGTCTTAAGGTATTAGAAGCATTTTATTCAATGTTGAGATTGGTTACAGAAAACTGCATTTTATTTCAGAAATAGTTGATTATCTGGTACTTTGCCATCCTTTCCCATGTGCTTAGGTGTGTAAGAATGAAATATTTTTAATTTAAAAAAAATAGTTTTGAGATCTGCAGATAATACTGTACTAATACTTCATCTGCTTAAAATTGCCATAATATCAATTATATTAAAATGGGTTTGCAAACCCTGGCATGTTGTTTTTGGAAAAGATCTGCTTTCACTGTTCAAGCAGGAGGAAAATGAGAATGTGCTTAGAATAGGCACGACAGCGCTACTGGTGGAAACTGGAATTTTGCTAAAAGCTACAAAGCCCACATAGACTGCTGCGTTAAGCATGCAGTTTTTTCTTCTTTCATTTAGATCTGCCTCCACTCCCTTTTTAATTGCCATGTGTATTTTAAGTTGCCTAATCAATCGCAGGAGTTTGTGTGATGGAAAGTATTGTATCGCAGGAGCTGGTCAGAAATGGTCATGTGGGACCAGTAGAACAGTACAGTAGTAAAACTTTAAACTGAAAATGAAAGCTGTCAGCTGTATAAAAATGTTCAAGCCTTCATGATAGATTTAACTTAAATGTTCAAAACCTTTTTCAACTAAACTGCTCTTCTTCAACATTACATATCAAAATAAATTTTGTAAAAGTCATGGCTTCAGACAATGACTAAAGAACCTCCTGGGTTTTGTCTCAATTTTGAGTTATCCACAATTTAAAATGTTGAAGACTTCAGTGTTCGTTGTTTACATTAATCATAAACTTAGTTGTATTAAATACTTAATTAAGGACTTGACACACAAATTTTCTTTAAAAAAAAAAATCAGGGGAAGGAGGCTCAGACTCTACTATTCAGGCTTTGGTTTGTGTGACCTTTTTAGTCTAAATAGCTATACTGCCCATAGACTATTTTTTCCAAGAGCAAGTAATAGTTTTGCCAAGTCTCTTTCATTTTCCAAGAGACTAGCTCTCGTTTTCAGCCAACAATCTTTTTTCCGTAACTTGTTGGATGTCACCTTTGAAAAAAATGCTATTTATTTATATCAAGCCTGAATCAGTACAGTTCATCTAACTTCTTGTTACCTTTGAAACTTCCCTTATGGTGAACCCTCAGTGTTGGCAGCTAAGCATTACTGCAAAAAGAACAATTTTCCATATTAGGATGATTAAAATATTGAAGGAAAAACAATTATAGATAATCTTTAATAAAACAAACATATGCACCTTTGTAATGTTTAAATATCTTTGCATACTGTGATTTATGATCTGCAGATGTTGGAGTTGAACTAGAAGAATAATATTTGCATATGCATGCATTTCAAATTTGTGGTCTGAACTCAAGTACAACTATAGGTATGAACAACCCTTTTATACTCAGATGAGAAGTTAATCAAGGAAAGCCCTGATGTCCAATTTTTTGGAAACACAAGGTCTGGGCAACGCTGTCATTTGTGCAGAAGCAGTGGGAGAACGCGGTATGCCTTGCTCTTCCAATCCTGCTGATAGCAGTCACACATTGTGGGATTTCCTATTGCAGGAAGATGGAGCTCAATTATACTTTTAATTAGCAAAACAGTTAGATTTCACATTGCAACGGGGAAAATACAGACACAGTTTCTTTGAAAAATTTCATCAGTAATCAAGGAGCAGGTGCCGCAACAAGCAGCAAAAATAAGTTTCAGGTTTCTGGAGACCTCTGAATGTTAGTGAAAATTATGGGGAAATTTGCCACAGCATCCTATCAGAGGTGTAGTAAAGGCAGTTGCTTCTCCAGCATGTTTCCTTTTGAAGCGTCTTCTAGCAAGGTGCATTTAACTTCAGATCTTTGCCAATCTAGACTTAATCTCTCCACTTGGAAGGTTCCCTCACATGGAGTCCAGTCTCTTGGACTTTCACCCGCTGTACTAATTTTTCTTCTGGGAGGGAATAAAGTTGCTGGTAACCCTAACAGCAGGGACTCCTTTCCATCATTCAGGTCGCAGGTATTAGGTTGTTTATCTGATGCTGCTGATGTATGAAATGGATGTTTGAGGTATCATTGATAATAATAAGCTGTTTGCTATACTGGAGCTTGCAAGTGAGGTGGTAGAAGTTGAAACGACTTATTTTCTCATCCCTTCATTACTGTTTACTAAATCATACTTATGGGAGAGAGGTTCTGTAAAAAGTTCTTTTCAGTATTTCAGTTTCCCGTATTTTATTTTTAGTAACAGAAGTATCAATATTCCAAATAGGTTATAGTTAAAAATATTTACTTTGAGACACATTGCTTCCTTATTTAGTTATGGTTCTATGGAGTTTTGTTTAAATAAAAATGATGGAAGAGACTTCACAGTTCCTTCCTGCTAATCTTTCTAGCACTCACAGACATGAAATACAGGATTTGTGCTGATATGCTGCTCCAACACTGCAGTCTACGTGCTCTTACCCTTCCGGAGCTTTTACATAGGCTTTCTGTGGGTGCAGGAGACTGCCACTCACTGCACCACTTTTAGTACTGTTGGGCTTTACAATATTTTGGTATTGGGAGCCTTCAGTTAAAATTTCCGCCTGTGCTTTCACATGAAAAGAAACTTCAAGTTTTCATATTCTTCCAGATAACTTGCAATGGACATTCCAATATGTTTAGGTGCGTTTTAACTTTTCTTTTTCTTTATGTCTCAGTTTTTCTCTTTTTTGTTACCTGAGAAGCGGTAACATTCTCATGGGCAGGAGTAGTTAGTTAACGCAGTATGAAACTGTGGAGGCTAAGACTGTCACAAAATTCGGATAGAAATTGGATCCTTGTATGTGTACCAAACTATTTTAATGTAAATGGTGCTTGGGATGTTAAACATTGTGTTTTGGGTTTTGAGCTAGTGGGTGTTAGACACCAGGAGGAAACTTAATGTGGCAGACAGATTATCCCATGTCTACTTAGAGCACACTTTTTACACCTTCATCTGAATCATCTGGTTTTGGCCAGAGGTACAGGAAGAAAAACAAAATAGATGGATATTGGACTGTACCCAACACTAGAATTCTTATGTTTCTAATCCTTGTGGCAGGCTCCCTGTCAAAAAGCCTTTTTTAAATTACAGGTAGAATTAGAATAGACTTGCAATTTTTTAAAAAGGAATTAATGGAAAAGATCCCAAGAACCAAGATAGTTGGATAGTCCCAGTTGTGAATACAGAATACACACTTCTATGAAAGAATAGAAATGCTGTAGTATAGTTAAATTTAGAAGTCCAGTATGCTATTTCCAGTTTTGGGGTTTGGTTTTTTTTTTATGTTGATGCCAAGAAAAAAGTACTACTTCTTGAATTTAATTACATTAACAATTTGGATTGTTGATAAAGGTTGTCATTCTTCAAGTCATGGTGCATATTGAATATAATTTTCTGAGGTTAAAGAAATGCATAACACGTATGTGCTGAAAATCACTTTCTTTCACCAAAGCCGTTACCCTTTCTAAGCAACAAATGATTTGTAACATACGTTCTAACATATGTTCTTTCTGGCAAAATTATTCCAGCAGTAATGCTGGGAAAGGAGCAAATGAAGAAACACCTAACAATAAGACAAGAAAACCAATATGGAAAAGACGATTGATTCATACACTCAGGGGTTTTAAGGTTATATTAACCGTTATAATAATACAGTCTGATGGACCGTGTAAACAGACCACAGAATCTCACATGGTAATTTCTGAATCAAAGCCACAGCTTCATTTGAAACGACAAAGTATCTTCAGAATGGCATCTAGTTTTAGCATGTTTGCTTCCTGTAAGTAAAAATATACTATGTGACTAGAGACCTTTATGTAAACAGCTGTACTTTACTATTCGCCTGAACATGCCTGCCTTCACTTCATGTTGTAAAATGTTATGTTTTCCTCTTAGGAAACCAGCCATTACTCAGACTCTACCTTTGGACTTCACTTGGATAAACTGAATGGATAAAGATTTTTAAAATGAATACATTTGTTATGGATAATGTTTTTAATTACAATATTATTTTAAAATATTAATATTACTAGAAATCATGTTTCTGAAATCTTAAATTATTCTTCTCACTATTTGCATAATTTTTCCAGTTTTCCAGCATCCTGTTTGAAATGCAGTTGCCATAGCTGTGCAAAGAACCACTCTTGGCAGGTGCAGGTAGCAGGTTGGTTCCCTGTTGCTATCTGGAAATGGTCTGCTGCTAGGTTTCTGCTTCTGTAGCCCAAGGTTATATAAGCCACACATTCTCTTAGGAGCTCAAGTTCTGTTGCTTAAATGCCATTATTCTTAAGTATGATTCAGGATATCAGCATTTTGGGTTGAATTTATTTTTATTTGTAAATCTACCTGAAAGTTTATAGTTTCGTTTGTTCTTCTAGTGTTTTAAATTGCAGCAGTCAGATTTTTAGATCCCCTCCTGCAGACTTACACTGATGAAGTTGCTTGGTTATAGAACCTGAACGTTATGATTTATGTATTCGCTGTTTATTAAGGCACGGGTAGGCACATATGTAGAGGTTTCCAGAGTATATGTTTCTTACTTAGTATGATATATTAAGCAGTGGGTGTATTGGTATCATGCCTTCTCGCATCTAACTCATTCATATTCTCTTGCAGAAACACTCTTTGTAGTCTGGTTATATTCTCTAATCTTCCTTTCAAATACACCCTCCAAACTGAACTTTTCATTACTAGGGTTGACAGACTATACACATAATCATTTTACGTCTTACAGGAAGGTAATATAACTCAAACACAATTCACAACTTGGGTTTAAGTTCCAAGTTTAATCTTGTTTGATTGAATTCCAAACTTCTTAAGATGGAAGATCTTTGGCTAGAATATTCCTATGGATCACCAACCATTAAACAGAAAAATACATAATTTGTGTTTCTACTCTTACTATAATTGCTTCCTGTTATCCAAAGATTGGTCCTATAAAAATGTGTACCTCAGAGAACAGATGTTATAAAAATACAATATTGTCCAGCAGAACCACTTATTTTCTGAATAGGAGTTCCAGAGTGACCTGGGATGTCAAGATTATCAGTCCTGGTGAATACAAGCTTTGGAAATTTGAGAGATGCATAATAAGTCATTATTTGATTTCATTATAGGGGGCATTCCACCATGAAGAACTGGATTCCGTTTGAGTACATGGAGTAAGGAATGCATGACCAGCCATCATGCTCAGTTCTGCAGAGTAAATTGCACACTGAGTAGCCCTCCAGGAATAGATCCATGCCTACCTGGGCTGATGCAGAACACAACTTCAGAAATAGGACAGGATTTGATATTCCTATATAGATCTGTGTATGTGTCATGCTCCCTTGCACTACTGGAAATTTTACTTTCTTCTGATAGTGATTATATTTTGTAATGGTAATCTCAGTGTTGCTAGTGGCTCGTAAATGGTCTTTTCAGGTTTACCCACACACAACCTTTTGTCTTTTTTGGCTTCATGTTTTTGAGAATCTCACTCATGAGGAGTCTAAAATCAATCTTAATTTTCAGGAAAGACTCTGTCTTTATTGATCTGTCTGCAGTCATCCCTTGGGCAAAAATTTTGCAATGTGCAGATTACAGTCAAACAATGAACTCTTAATGCACAGAGTAGACCACAGACTTTCCCAGAATCTGCCTATTATTTGTACTTCAGTCATTAATGAGAAAATTAAATGAATGGACTCTTTTCAATCATTTGTATTACTATCATATTAGCAGTGTATATAAATTAGTTGAGATTAGAATGGGAATCCGCTCATTGATCAGTAGTAGAAGCTTTTTCCATGCATATGAAGCTCATTACTTTTGCTGTGTGACATAGAGAATGCTTTTACAGGTAATATTAGGCAATAAGTTATAATACAGCTATTTGCTAAAAAGCGCAATACTGTTTTCCAAGAATGAAATAGTGTTGTCATTGAATTCAATAGCAAAATACCCATTTGTTTTTACTGGCATCAGGATTTAATTCCATTTTTTTCAGTTAAATTCTAGCAGTTCTGGTTTTCTTCTGCTGGCAGGCTGACCATTGCTGACGATTTGCAGGTTAAATGCAGTCTATCATGTATTCCCCTCAGTCTTTGTGACAACTGAGTAAACTGTATATGAAAGAAGTATACAGTCATAATCTGTGATGGAGTCTTTTCCTTACCCTTACCCCTTAACTAAAATTCAGACAAGATTACAGTGACTTACTGGAATGTAAATCTTTGATGGTTGGAGCTTGTGTTTCAAATATTTGTCATTCTCATACGAGGCTATAGCTTGATGGGATCACTGTCTTCTGCTATCAGTTGTCAGGATCTGTATTTTATGTTAAAAATTCATCTCTCTCTGATTTGGCAAGGGCCTTGGACATAATTAAACTGAGACCATTGTAAAGCTGCTTGTCTATCAGTATGGTGGATGAAAGATCACTGAAACCTTTTTCTAATGGACAGGATTTTCTTTTTATAATGTACATATTGGCGTGGTGGACACGGGAGAAGCTCAAAGGTATAACTCTGAAGATTATTTTCTAATGAAAATCAGAAGATTAAAATTCATGGTCCTTACTGAGTATTTAAGATCTTTAATCTTCTTTTATGGTTAGGCATTTTTGTTGTGGATACGTAATGTGCCTGCTTAACTTTATTTAAAGTGAACAGCCTAGTTGAAATTAACTGCCAACGTTTATAAATGACTGGGTGCAAAAGTCTTTCCCGGACTGATACCTGAATGAACCTTTTCAAAGATAGGGAGCAGAACATTTATTTCCATTTGAGCCAGCTTTTACATTAAGAGCCTTGTGTCTTAGTGCAAAGAAAACTTAATATGAGGTCTCACAGGGAAGAGCATTTTCTCCCTTTCCAAACATGTCAAAGCTCTTATTTTTATTCTTTAGGGTGAAAGTACCGAATTCTAGAAGGCATCAGTTGTCCCATTTGTAGCTTTGTTGTGAGACCAATTGCACACTAATGAAAGTGTGCGGAAGACAGTGTGTGACCCTCATATCAGTATCAGAGTCTGTTTTCAGTAGGAAAAAAAAAATAGGACAGGATAGCGGGGAGAAGAGCCGTAACCCCACTGTTATGCCTTCTTTCATGTGACTGAGTCTGAGTGGAAGCTTTGCATTTTTTTCTTTTTTTTCCCCTCTTAAACTTTCCATAAGGATATGAAATCTGGCTTAGAGCAACCATCTGTTTCTCATTTGTTCCTAGAGAATTTCAGTTAATTGTTGTTCCCAGTTTGTGTTGCCTCATAAGGTCAAAAAATCTTTCTCTTTATACAGGTTGAATCTTAATGAGTTAACTGTTTACAGGAATTTGACTAGCAGTATATTTTCATGTAGTTTGTATGCTATATTCTGTGTACTTGATATAGCTTGAATAGGTTGCATTATCTCATATTATTCCTCTGAAAATAAATGGTGGTTTACAAATTAGTCCTCTGTAGGTAGCACTATTTTGCAGTAAGCGTTCCAG
Organism: Pelecanus crispus; assembly: GCF_030463565.1. Classification (NCBI taxonomy): domain Eukaryota; kingdom Metazoa; phylum Chordata; class Aves; order Pelecaniformes; family Pelecanidae; genus Pelecanus; species Pelecanus crispus. The sequence goes on from NC_134676.1 coordinate 52,127,942, forward strand.
CAGGAATGTTGATTCCGTGACGGTTGCTGGCATGGACCTTGATCAGTGGGGAGTGAACAAATGTGTGGTTGCTGTGGTCTGTAGTTCCCTTGCCTGAATCATCATGAAGTAACTCAGGAACAAGAAAATCAGTTCCCAGTCCTTGTTTCCTTAATCTGATCCGCTCTTTTGATTGTTTGCTTATTAGTTTGTAAAACTCTTTCAGTTACTATGGATTTTACTGGACACATTGTCAATGCACAGATCAGTTGTGGGTCCACATGCCTTTCACTACTTGCATTTATCAGAAACAAATAAATTGAAAGCTAAGATAACCTTGTGAAAATCATTACCTTCAGTGGAAGGTGTCATGCTACTTCTGTAAGCAGTAACAATTTAAATATCCTGGTCCTCTTGGAATTTGCTTAAATAGGTATTTACTGTATTAAAAATTGTTTCCTTCTATAGTTACTAGTACACTGTCTTGTATAATACAGTGATCTTTCCTTTTTTCCAGATTACAGAACAGGCCCATGTTTCACACAAGTTAGCAACCAGATGTGTCAGGGCCAGCTAACTGGAATTGTTTGCACAAAAACCCTCTGTTGTGCAACTATTGGGCGTGCATGGGGTCACCCCTGTGAAATGTGCCCTGCTCAGCCTCAGCCATGCCGTCGTGGCTTCATCCCTAATATTCGCACTGGAGCATGTCAAGGTAAGCCTTCTGGTTTAAATTGTCCGTGACTGTTGTGTTGCTGATATACTTGACAATCTTGCATCCACTTAAAACAAAATCACTGTTTTCCTTGTGTGTGTTCTGTGTCTTACTTTTGATAAAATTTGGATATACTTTGCTGCTTCCAGATTTTAGCTAGTGTACACATAGAACAAAACTCAAGTGCCTGGAAAAAATGAATGCCAATCAAGGAGCCATAAATACAGAGCATGAAAAGGTCAGAATGTCTGTTGAGCACAGCCATTAGATACTGCAGTAGAGCACCAATCAGGCAACTGGCTTATGTTGCTGTAGCCCTTAACTAATATACACTTCATTGATTCTACTGAAAAAAATCACTATTTCTTGCTACTGAGTTGTTTTCTTTCTAAGTAGTTGGGAGTTATTATATAGATTTTTTTTTTTTTTTTTTTTTTTTTTGTAATCCCATCATTTAGATAAAGCACATAGTGAACCTTCTGGATGCTCTGGATTATTTGTACAGGGTGAGAGAAATGCATGAGTAAGGAAGGACTTCAGTTTTCTATGTTTATATTCATAAAATGTTTGACAAATGGGAAAACCTTCTTGCCTTACCCAATATCTATTTCTACGGTGTTAAGAGACTTGCTGCTTCTCCTTTCTGTTGTTACTGCAATCCACCTACCCTGAAAGATACGTATCTGTTCTGCTGTAGCTGCTTGGCTAAATTTTAGAACAAACTGCATAGAGAATGCAATAGCAGAGGGTACTAGAACTCCCGAAGGAGAATATACTACTTTTCTGTTACAGGCTGACGCACATGGTCAGTTTGCAGGCTGTGTTGTCTTAGAACATTCCCAAGAAGCAATGGAATCCAAGTAGGTGCTGTGGTCAGACCCTACGCCGCAATCTACCCCTTGAAGAAATAATGTTCAGAGTCTGAGGTACAACAGTCTGTTGTTGCTTGATGAGTGCGCACACTCCACCTTGTTTGAGCAAGAGGGCTATATAGTGCCAGTCTATTTTGTAGTATCATCTTGGAGGTGGCTTGCAATTGTGTGTTGACCAACATGAAGGATGTTCTGGTGCTGTCGGCCAGACATCCCAGTTGCATGAGGGTATCTTTGATGATAATGTTAGTCTTAATGTTGCTATCTGGAATAAACCAGTCAGCCTCCCATCCCATCACAGATTTCAGCCATCAACCCATAGTCATTTCTTCCCAAGTGAGTGTTTCTTGCTTTACCTGATAGTTATGCCCAGTTAAGGGGTGCAGCATATGGAGCATCCATTTCCTAGGGCAAAATATAATTGTACCTAGGGTGCAGGTGGCTGGCTGATAGACATTTTTCCAAGTTTTCTTTTTCCACCCATTAAAGTTGGGATAGGCATATTCATCACTACACAGCCATACCATCCCTCGGGGCGTCCATACCACCATGGAAACATTCTTTTACCACATGAATAAATCTCGATGTATAGTATAAGACCAGAGGGCCCACTTCTCTTGAGATGGGTTGATGAGTTTAGACTTTTGGACCTTAGAGTAATTCACTGCATGGGCCCACTTACATAGATTTCGTGTTCCTCCTAAGTGGATGTACCAGAAAACATCTTGTATTTGAAAACAAGGAATTTGAAATGAGCATGGGAGTCGCTGTTTTACCACTTCTAAAGGGAACCAATCAATGTCCCACAGAGTACCATTGCATGTTTCACCTGGGTCTGTCATGTCACAGTCTTGCACTGTATAGAAAACAGAGATGTTAGGCTTTGATGCATTAAAGTGGGCTAAATTAAATCCACTGCTTGGGGTGGTCCAATTCCAGTCCCAAGTATGGGTGGTGTTACTGGTGGTCCAGCCATCTACCCCTTCCAGGCAGCTTTCACTGTCATTTAGGCTCAAGCACATGGGACCTGAAGCTGGAGGTATACAACACACCTGGACACCTTCAGTGGTACTAAGGGGACCTGCTGTTTTGGAAATGTTTGCTATTAATTCTGATGTATCAATGCCTGAGCCGTAAAGGTGAGCTCTCAGCTGATGTTAGAGTGGCAATACAGGCAGAAAACAGACAACCATTAATGCCCACATCTCACGCAAAATTGATTACCATTTCCAAGACTACATTACTTTTAAGCCCTCCCTGAGTGGAAACATCTGTCTGTGGGGCTGCGCTAGTGGCCGTCAGGAAACAGAGGCCAAGCTACTTCATATTGGAATGGTTCAGGCACCTGCAACACCGCTCGAAATGCAGCTGGTTGGCCACATGCTAACAGAAGCAACCCTGCACCAAGCCCTTCCAGAACAGAACCTGCTCTAGCCTACCACTGTGAGGTAGTGTCATTTGCTGCCTTTGTCTTAGAGGTATGGTGCTGCATGCCTTACAGCTGCACCAAAAATTCAAAAAACCTACATGAACTTGTACTGACCTGGTCGCTAGAGGCAAACCTCTCCACTCCCTCCAGTAAGTGAATTAACACCACCCAGTATTCTCACTATGCTAGCAACAGGGCCTCAGGGGAATACAAGGACCGTGTACCATACAAGTAACAAAATTATGCTGTTCTGAGTTGTGAATTGATCCAGCACATTCCTGCATAACAGAAAAGAAAATGGTCTCAGTAGGAAAAGGCCAGATGGTTACCCCTGGATCCACTTGTGGGAAATTTTTAGGGTCTTGCTATCAGGAGTCTAAATGCTCCAGATGTTATTATGCATGCTGAAAAGGAGGCCTTGTTTAAGTCTCTCGGTCGGGTGGTTAAAAGATACTGCTTGCCCAGTCTGCAGGTCTTGAGGCACTCCCGGGGCAGTTGACAGGTTCAGCAAGGGCAGTCCAGGTGGAAAAGCCTTGCCCATCCGTTGGCCATATGTGCCCCGATGGAAATTATTTTTTGGCCAGGGCTGTTCAGAAGCAGCTTTCCCAATCAGGCGTGTGGAGCTGTAGTACTTGTTTTAGGTCAGGAACAAAAGCAACTTTGACTTGGCAATGTCTCTTCATGAGGAAGGTGCAACACCACCCAGGCAGTGGGCACTGAGGTTGGTCACCTAGTCCTTGAATGTGAACACATGCATGGGGAGAGGTACCCAGGGTTGCCATGAAGGCAGAGGAAAACCAAGAGATTTGGGCTCCAGTGTCAATCAAACATTTCACAGGGAATCTATTAGGGCCCAGGCTGGTAATGGCATGTGGACCCCCCTTGGTGTCCCACTTGAAAAGTTTAAGCTGCTGTACCCAGGACACCAGACAGGGTATGGGCACTACTAGTTTTCCACTGCTGGGGTGGTAGCATGCCAAACAGCATCTAGAGCCTCTCTGGCATCTTTATAAAAAGAGTTGGCGGATAGGCGATCTGCATCCTTGCCACGCTGGCTGGCTTCATGGGCAGCTTCGACCATAGTCCCTAAAACTGCTAGTGGGTTTCTTCGGCATTAATTCTAGTGACTAATTAGACTAATTCTAGTCTAAAACTTCCCTCCACAGCCTGGTTCTGACATCTTTCTCATCTCTCATCCCGCTTGAAGATTTAACTTGAGGTCCCACATGACCTTGTTTGAGGGTTCTGGCCTCTTTTCAGAGGTTTTGGTCAGGTGACATCTTCATTGCACCCTATCATTCTAGCCTTCTTTGTTAGTTGATTTACAAACCATCCCAAATTGTTTTGTCTGTTTTGCATTGCATGGGCAGTACTAATTAAGATTAATTTAAGCTTGGGTCCCAACCTTTGTGTGAGCACTCCTAATTTATCGAGGTTTGGGATCAGATACAATGGTGAGTCTGAAGCTTCCCCACCATTATTGCATCCCCTTTGATCAACAAACAGTTTAACAGCCAACTGCACTCATCCATTAGTTAATTCGTGAGCAGGGCAAGCGCAAATACGCTCTTGTTCTCCTTGCTGCAGTTTAGGGACACCCCACCCCCCATCCAATAGGCGGCTTGGGCAGTCAGGGAACACAGTGCTCCCAGACCTGTGCTGAGAAAGACGCCAGCCTCCCGGCCTCCCTCCTGAGCTTTCTCTTGATCAAAACCTATTTGATCACCTCCCACTCATGAACTCATTTGACCCACTTAATTGCAGACTCATCAGGCTGTTTACCAAATTCCCTCTCTAACTTGGCCAGATCTTGTCCAGATGAGAGAGCTCCAGAGATGGAGCTAAGGTGATGGAGCCACAAAGGTGATGAAGGGACTGGACCTCTCCTCTGAGGAAAAGCTGAATGAGCTGGGACTCTTCAGCCTGGAGAAGAGATGGCTCAAGGGGGATCTCATCAGTATGTATAAAAACCTGAAGGGAGGGTGCAAAGAGGACAGAGCCAGGCTCTAAGTGTCAGGACAAGAGTCAATGGGCACAAACTGGAACACAGGAAAATCCTCCTCAACATCAGGAATCATTTTCTTACTGTGAGGGTGGCCAAGCACTGGCACGGGTTGTCCAGAGAGGTTGTGGAGTCTTCGTCCTTGCAGACATTCAAAAGCCATCTGGACAAGATCCTTGACAACCTGCTGTAAGTGTCTCTGCTGGAGCAGGGTGATTGGACCAGAGGTCCCTTCCAACCTCAACCAGTCTGTGACTCTGTGAAAAACATCCTGATGCAGGCAGCTTCTGTTGCTCATGTTACAAAAGATTTCAGGGAAGTTACTCTTCTACTGCTTCAAAAGAAGCTAGTTAATGTCCTCCTTTTCTCACTTTCATTTCCCTGTTCCTTCTCTTTTAGTATTCTCTGCAGCCCCATGTATTGCAGCATTATTCTTAGTGCTGCTTTCCCCTACACTGCATCATAGCTCAGTGACTTAAATTTTCACAAATCTAACGAAGTCAGTTGTTTGGCTGGATTTCTACTTCAGGTCTCCTCTATAAGAATTCTTGGTAAGATTCCTATATGAACCTGAGTTGAAAACTTGAGAGAAAATCAAGGTGTTGTAAGATTTTTAATTCTTAGAAATTAAAACTTGATGAAACATCTTTTTGGATTTTTCCCTCAGTTTTCATTCATGCAGTGGTATGGTTGACCTGAAACTACAGCTGAAGCTATTAGCTCAAATTCACTTCTGTGGAACTCCTCACAGCATTACCTTAGCAAAGGCATCTATTTTATTTAAAATACTTAGGTTAGTTTTAAGCAACAATAAATCCCTTCATTTTTCTTCATTTCAAATATTTGCTTTCCTGTTTTTCTGTGCTTACACTGCTTAAAGCATCCAAATTATGCTAAGGAGAAATACTTAGGATTGTGCTTTTCCTTATATGTCAGAAATAGGCCTCTGTCTGCGTATACCAGCTTATGTTTTACTGTTCATCTTGAAGTGATTAGAAAGTTTTAGACATTCTTTTCATAACAATGTCATAAACAGAAACAGCGTACTGAAGGCATGCATGTTGGTTACAATCTCCAAGTCAAACTCTTTTGTATGACAAAGATGTTGGCCAGATATAATGAATTCTTAAAACTTCTCTGCCAAACTGATCCTGGTATAGCTTCTTGGGCTTCATTTAAATTGTGTGAGAGATCAGTAGATCTCTTTAGCACCTGTGCCCACAATACTGTGTTTTCTTTTTCTGCCAGCATATTCTGTGTGGGAAATATATTTAAGTTACATAGTTACCATCTTTGCTGAATTCTGCTAGGGAGCATAGAAACAATGCAGTAGTCTACTTTGTGTGATGGATGAACAAAGGAAGTTTAAACAGCCATCATTTTTGCTATATTTTTGGCATATTATTACTATATGGGAAGATCTGATTGTATTTATGTCAGCAGGAGTTAGCATCTGATGTTACAAGATGATGGTAAGGTACAAACAAATGAAGGAAAGTTAGATTTTCTGTGTGGAAAAGGAGAGACGTAAAATTTCTTTGTTCCACAAAATCCTTGCCTTTACTTCCAACAGTTGAGCAGTCCCTTTTAAGCTCTGAGTACTGGTCCTCCTGACCTAAGTTCTGTGGTGTTTGCAGGCTGATAGCATGTTGTCTACTCTGTCCTGAATTATCAGACCACTCTACTGGAGGAAGGGACTGGATGTAGCACTTGACACTGTGGAGGCACTGTTTACCTTTCCAAACTCCATATCAGGGTACATAGTCTGTAGAAATAAGCTGCAGAATTTTGCTACAGCTAGGTATGAAAATTTTAGAAAAAAGCCGTACAGCAGTGTTATTCAGTGGGGGTCAAAAAAACCTCCAACAGTGAGTTAAAGTAGAAAGTCTAGGAGGGAGCCAAGGGGTATGCTGAACAGACAAACTGGGACTGAGGTACTTGCTACTACACTGCAGTAGTGCAAAGAAATACCATCAACTCTTAAAATACCTGTGCCAAACTCATCCTGGCAGAGAAAGGTGAATGGAGAGTTTAATCCAAATAGTAGGAGTAAAGGGTGGTAGATCTTGTGAGTTGTGCATAGACAGAAGCTGCAATGATAGCAGGTATGGCTGCACAGAGGTGGATGGTGAAGAAAAAGATAAAGGGGTCAAGATGGAGCTCTGGGGGGGTGCTACAAAAATTTTAACAAGAGAGGAGTATTAGCAATTCAGGAAACAGTTGTTCTCCAAGTGTGGCAACCCCTATCTAAGGAGGCTTCATTTCATGAAATAGAAGGGTCATATGAGACTGGCATTAAATATTTTCTCTGAGGGTTTTAGAAACAAATACAGGGATCTGGCTAAGGCTTTTTAATTCTTTTATTTCTGCTGATGACATCAGATTTACAGAGACTTTTATTATTTATTATTATTGGTATTCAGTGAAACTATGTTTGTCACCTATCGATTAAACCGGACTCATTCAGTCCACAGTTTGAATGCTTGGCATTTTTGAAGTGAATGCATACATCAGCAGATAGCCTAGTTTGGAATTGATATAAACAAGTCAGAATCAGTAGAAATTGTGAGCCTTACTATTGGAAAATAGGTCATAATTTCAATATGTGTTAGATGTCAGAATGTGACAAGATTTAACCGCTGAGTATGAAGTTGCTCCTACTTTTCACAGGGTGTGCATGTTGCAATCTTAGTGTATCTTAAATGGCTCTTCAGCACCTTTTCAGGATTAATTATGTTCTCTGAGTAATGTGCTAATATAGAACATTATGGTAGTATTGTTATTTCATTTTTACTATGAACAGCTTTTAAAAAAATAGAGAAACAAAACCAATCAAAATTCAAATTGTTTGGTTTTGATTCCCCTTGCCCCGCAAGTTTCTCTTCAGTCATTGCTTAAACAGGAATTGTAGCTGTTCAGACATCCCTCTTCCCAAGAATTCAGGCAGGAGGAAGTTAAATGTTCCACTTGCAAGTACTTTATTGCCATTGCTACAAGGCCTTAGGAATAGCGTAATGGCAGAAATCCTGTGTTGGACGTTTTCTCAGTTCCTCCTTGCATTCCTCAACAGTCCATTTCTCAGCTACACCCTTTCCCTTCAGACAGTTAATTTTAAGGAGAGAAAAATAGTCCTGGCTGAATAGCTCTTGAAAATATGAAGGTTATACTTCCTGCTACCATTGCTGACATTGTTAAGTATATATAGCCATTACAGGAGAAAACATCCCAAAAAATCTGTTTTATGGTAGTAATATACTGTACTGACTATTAAAGGCACTGACATGCACTGGACAAAAGAGAGAAGACAGGTGAAGGTTCAAATTCACAATGAAGAGTGATAGATGATAATTTTTAGATAATCTGGTGTTTGGAATTAATGTGTCTGGTTTAGTGACAGTATTAACAGTGTCATCGACGATCCCATCCGGCTGTCATGAAAGTAAGTATTAGAACAGGAAAAAAAGCCTTAGTATTATTTCTGTTGTATGTTTGTATTTGTAGTATTTCTGTTATCTACGATGCAGAGGAGGAACCAACAGTTTTCCATTGTATTGATGACTAGTTTACTTTTTAGTTCCCACATGCCAAATCCATTGCAAAGAAAATCCCCATACATATTATAGGTAGAATTCAAGAGAAAATTTGTATTTGGGTAATTGTTATTCCTACCATTGTAAATAAAAAGTACACTCTTCAAAATTTGTGCGTAAAATCTGAGAGGAGTTATTTTGCCTGAGGTTTTTAGTTCTTCAGAGTTTTTTGAGAAACAGTCCACTCATCAGAAAGGGAAGCTGAATTTGGCTGTGTTTTCAAAGGTACCTGTTTAAAGCTGGCTGTGCAAATCCTGCAGGCATTTTGCAGAGAAAACTGCAAAAGGGAGGAACCTTTTTTCACTTGGCAGATTTTATCAAGACTATGAACACATGGAAACATTCTACCTAATCTGTAGCATATTGAATCTCTGTATACAGAACTGTATCTAAAGAGTTATTCATCTAATTTTCTGTTTATGGCAAAAAGTTTATTCCATTAATGTGGTTGGGGTTTAAAAGTGTGAGTAAATGGATAATTAATAATGCTAAAACTTATGTGTGGCTTAGCCTGACTGTCAAAGATAGAAAAAAGTAAATAAAAATATGTTTCATTTCAAATTTGTTGTATTTTCAGAAAAAAATGTTCTTCTATCTTAAATTGGCATTTAGGAAGCAATTAAAAAAATATGCCCTTTTAAGAAAATACTTTTGTCCTTTCTGACTTTTCTCAGTTCCAAAACACTAATGAGAAGTTAAAAGAAACTTGTGTTTTTGTCAAAAGGTGGTACTGATGAAAAAAAGCATCAGGCTTGTAGTGTGTATATATGTTTTTAAGCTAACATTGAATATACTCATTCTCTTTACATTTAAGTATGACTTGGAATAGTTAACATATAAGCCCTCACAAATTAAGATTGTTATAAGCACAGAAAAGCAAGATAGTGTGTGTGATTCAAAGATCTGCAGGATCTTACCTTTCATAGTGATACCATTTGTGTTTTCTTTATTGGACAAGCACTACACTGTGTTGCATAATTGGGGTCAGCATTTTGGACTTCAGCAGAGCTTGACATTAATTTGTCTTTTTAAAAACCCTAGGATTGGAATTGGAAGAAATTAATGGAATCAATAGATGTTAAAATTCTGTTCCCTTCAAAGCTTCAGTGATACCTTTTCTGTTTCTGGGAAATATTCATTTCCTGCTGCTACTGCCATTAATTTACTATTACTTGACATCTCTGACTTACAAAACTGTGAGAGATATGCCAGTGGTTATTTTTAACCACTGATCTGCTGGCACAGTGGCTTAATTTAAAGAAGCATTAATAAATGAAACAAGGCACAGGCATACTACATGTGGTGAATGCATTTTGAGGCCCAAGGATCAAAAGACAAATACCATACTTGTTTTACTCACGAGGGAGCTACTGGGTGTGGGCTGGGTGTGAATAAATGATGAAACCCGTTTTCTGTCTAGGTGGTGTTAAATCATGTCCAAATTCCTTAAAATACTTCAGAGATTAAATATTTGCTTTCCAGGTAAACTAGATTGCACCAAGCACTAGTTATTTAAAAGAAAAATGCTTGCAGAAAGTGTATGCCTCTGATAAAGTCCTTAATCCATTTACAATCTAACTGTTGCATTTGGACACAGTACTGTGCTGCATAAATCAGGACAGATTCAGGAACTATATGCAAACTTGTTCAGCAAATGTATTTAGAACCAAGTCCAGCTGTTAAAAAAAAAAAAAAAAAAAAAATTGCCGCCATCTTTGACTGTGAGCTTCGCAGGTGAATGGTCAAGGCATATATCATAGCTTTTACCTATAGCACAGACACCAGGAGTAACAAAAACTGGTGAAGTACTATAATGCGAGATCTCAGGTAGAATTTCAGTGTCTTGTAAGGGCTTCGAGATGATGAACATACTCCTCAAAAGGAGTGCTGTATTCTACTGTTTGTCCTACCTCATCTGTATCCCGCTGTTGCCTACATTCATAGTGGCAAAGAGCTGGTTGTAGAAGGGAAACGGTAGAGAGAAAGAAAACGAGCATGAATGTGAAGAGGAAAGAGATGCTTTCTTCTGCATCTTAAAGAAAGTTTACCAACTGCTTCATTTAATAATGCAGCTAACAGGAAAACTGACTGAAATAGAAAATAGGGTAATGGTTAAAATTCCTTGTTATTTGGCACTAATGAAAAATCTGGGGGAAAAAAGATGAAAAATATTTTTCCTACATGCTTTAAAAATATAGTAGTCTTAAATAGGTATTTTAATCACAATGGAAAAAGGAGTGAAATAAAATTGTGGGTTTTTTAAATAGGCAGTGTATTGCTTTAATGCTGTAAATGAATTCCATACTTAATTGTAATCCAAGAAGAGAAAATAGTGTGAAATTGACCTCTGCACAGAAGAAATTCTTTGGAAGCCATGTGGCTCCCTTTTCTACAGCCTGCAAAGGACACTTTTTTCTATCTATTTCACAGTGTGGAGAACTGACAAAATCAGTTGATTTTTGCTCTTCTGTGAAAGAGGAAACTGTTTGACAAGAAATATTACCTGAAATCTCACAGAAGAGCTTCTGCAGGTGTTGGAAAAAAACTCCCAAGCCTTTTCTCCTATATGAACATTTGGATGCATGTGAAATTTTGTTGTGCAGGAATTAGTACGGTTGATTCATTCTAAAGCCTCTGACAGCCATAGATTAACTGAACTTTTAAAAAGAGCTACTGAGAATCTAAATACCCACGTATAATATGTATATCATGCCTAGAGCCTATTCTCCCTTTCCATGTATACAAAGAATTCCAGTCTCCTTTAGGATTGTTTCTTTCATAGAGGCCTCTATGATCCTTGGTATTATTTTAACTGCCCATTTGCACTTACACATTGAGTCATGTGACAGTTTGGTATAAAAACCTAAAGAAATACAGGATGTTTTGTGTATAAACAAATGAGAGTGGGAAACAAAAAAACCACCACAGCTTGAACTGGAAATAGCACATAATAAAATACAACAGGAAGTTATTGAAAGTAAGATGTAAAGCAAAAATGGCAATATATTTTCTAAGAGCATTATTTAACATTGACAGTCCAGCCTTATGAAATCTATGAAGTTATAGTCCTGCTTATTACTTCAGTAAATAAAGTTACGCAGATCATTTGCCATTCAACTTACCATGGCTGAATAGCACCTATTTTCTGTTAACTTAGAATTATAGAATCATTTAGGTTGGAAAAGACCTTTAAGATCATCCAGTCCAACCATTAAACTAACACTACCAAGTCCACCACTGAACCAGTTAAGAGTCGAGCAATAATTAATTTCAGGTTTCCTGGCTTGGTGGCTGGGTTATTTTTTAATGAAGTAAAGCCAGGAATCATTAAGATTGGAAAGGACCTCTAAGATCATCAGTATAACCATCAACCCAACACCACTATGCCTACTAAACCATGTCCCAAAGTGCCATGTCTACCTGTTTTTTGAACACCTCCAGGGATGGTGACTCCACCACCTCTCTGGGCAGCCTGTTCCAATGCTTGACCACTCTTTCGATGAAGAAATTTTTCCTAATATCCAACCTAAACCTCCACTGGTGCAGCTTGAGCCCATTTCCTCTTGCCCTATCGCTAACTACTTGGGAGAAGAGACCAACACCCACCTCACTACAACCTCCTTTCAGGTAGTTGTAGAGAGCAATAAGGTCTCCCCTCAGCCTCCTCTTCTCTAGGCTAAACAACCCCAGTTCCCTCAGCCACTCTTCATAAGACCTGTGCTCCAGACCCTTCACCAGCTTCGTTGCCCTTTTCTGGACACGCTTCAGCACCTCAATGTCTTTCTTGTATTGAGGGGACCAAAACTGGACACAGTATTCCAGGTGCAGCCTCACCAGCGCTGAGTACAGGGGGACAATCACCTCCCTGCTCCTGCTGGCCACACTATTCCTGATCCAAGCCAGGATGCTGTTGGCCTTCTTGGCCACCTGGGCACACCACTGGCTCATGTTCAGCTGGCTGTCAGCCAACACCCGCAGGTCCTTTTCAGCCAGGCATCTTTCCAGCCACTCTTCCCCAAGCCTGTAGTGTTGCATGGGGTTGTTGTGACCCAAGTGCAGGACCTGGCACTTGGCCTTGCTGAATCTCATACAGTTGGCCTCGGCCCACTGATCCAGCCTGTCCGGGTCCCTCTGCAGGGCCATCCTACCCTCCAGCAGATTGATGCTCCCACCCAACTTGGTGTCATCTGCAAACTTACTGAGGGTGCACTCAATCCCCTCATCCAGATTGTTGATAAAGATATTAAACAAGACTGGCCCCAGAACAGAGCCCTGGGGAACACCGCTTGTGACCGGCTGCCAACTGGATTTAACTCCATTCACCACTACTGTCGGGGCTTGACTACCCAACCAGTTTTTTACTGAGCAAAGAGTAGGCCCATCCAAGCCATGAGCTGCCAACTTCCCAAGGAGAATACTGTGGGAGACAGTGTCAAAGGCTTTGCTGAAGTCCAGGTAGATGACGTTCACAGCCTTTCCCTCATCCACTAGGCTGGTCACCAGACTATAGAAGGAAATCAGGCTGGTCAAGCAGCACCTGCCTTTCATGAACCCATGCTGGCTGGGCCTGATCCCCTGGTTGACCTGCACATTCCTGTTGAGCGCACTCAATATGAACCCCTCCATAATCTTCCCCGGTACCAAGGTGAGGCTGACAGGCCTGTAGTTACCCAGATCCTCCTTCCAGCCCTTCTTGTAGATGGTCATCATGTTGGCAAGCCTCCAGTCATCTGGGACCCCCCCTGTTAACCAGGACTACTGATAGATGTGGAGAGTGGCTTGGTAAGCTCCTCCAACGCTCCCACAGTACTCTCGGGTGGATCCCATCCAGCCCTATAGACTTGTGAGTGCCCAGGTGGTGTAGCAGGTGGTTAACTACTTCCTCCGGTATTATGGGGGGTTTATTGTGCTGTCCGTCCCTGTCTTCCAGCTCAGGGGGCTGAATGCCCTTGGGATAACTGGTCTGGCTATTAAGACAGAGGCAAAGAAGGCATTAAGTACCTCAGCCTTTTCCTCAGCCTTTTCCTCATCCTTGGTGGCAATGTTCCCCCCGCATCCAATAAAGGATGGAGATTCTCCTTGGCTCTCTTTTTGTTGTTAATGTATTTGTAGAAACATTTTTTATTGTCTCTTACAACAGTGGCCAGATTGAGTTCTAGCTGGGCTTTTACCTTTCTAATTTCCTCTCTGCATGACCTGATTTCCTCTCTGCATGACCTTTCTCCTCTCTGCCTGATCTTGGGTAGTTTGACTTCTGTCCAGAAAGAATATCTGGCAAGAATGATCATATCTAGTTAAGGTGTACAAGAGGGGTAGGCTGTATGTACAGGCAGAGATCCTTTCAAAATAAGAATCTGCATTTTGTAATGGCTATGTGTAAGGAACAATCTAAGGGCATGGAATACCAATAGTAAGTTGTACAGATTTGACTTAAGTATACTTCTTAAATATTTAAAGCTATGTAAGTCATAAGTCAATACATGTAGTACATTTTGAGCCTATATGGAATCGAATGCAACACACATGAAGGTCTGAGTCACGTTACTGCTGTTATTGCCATATCTTATATTGATGCTGAAGTGGAGAAATGTGCTGGGGTTTGCTGTGGGTATTTTTAAGAATAATTTCAGAGCTCTGTCTATCAGTAAAAGCCATGATGAAATTTTGTATCTTAAGTCAAGTAATCCTTCTTTTCTGGCTTTGTAGATGTTGATGAATGCCAGGCTATCCCTGGAGTCTGCCAAGGAGGAAACTGCATTAATACAGTAGGTTCGTACGAGTGCAAGTGTCCTGCTGGTCACAAACAGAATGAGGCAACTCAAAAATGTGATGGTAAGTGATGTTGTCAGAGAACATACCTCAAAAGTGGTTAAGTAAAGATTCAGAGCACTTTAATAATGAAAGAAAAGGTTCTGAATAGTTGCAGTGTCTGATCTGAACAGGCATAACATCATTGTACTGTGCTTTTTGTTTCTTCTTCACAGCATCGTCTGTTTCTACTCTGCTGTTCATATTTTGCGTTAGATGTTTTTTTCTGTTTGACTCATGTCAGGAAAGACAGTGTTTATCCCATTTCAAAATTTAGAACTACTGATAAAGAGTGCATGTGTGAGCAGCATATAACTACTACGGAGTTATTAGGATTTTGTTTGTTTTCTCAAAAATACCAAAATATATGAGTACAGGTAGATATTTTCAGCCTACTGACTACAGAATGAAAAGCAAATGTGGCAGTTTTGGTAATGGATGTAAGAAATTACTGCTATGAACAGTTTGTGTTGAAGAGCCTGGGTAGGTAAAAAGTACATAGGAAATTTCCTTTTTTAGATGAAAAATCAAACAGACCATGTTTAATAAGCATAGTTTAATAAACAGACCGTGTTTATTCAGTAAACATGTTGATATAATCAAGAGCAGCAATTCTGTATAGTTTAAAGTAATGCGATAGAAAATTGCTGAGTTTTTGTGGGTTTGATGAAGACTTCACTGATTTGAGTGAATTTGCCATGCCGTTGAAAGAAATCAGAACTCTCAAACTTCACCCTAACCAGTGGGTACCTTCACATTCAAGTTACAGAGATAAGAAGACTGCTTGTTCAAGGCTTTGGCTTGTCGTTAGATGGCAATTTAAGTATTTTACCAAATTACATTATACCCAGTGTTTGGTTACAAACAAATACACGGTTTGTAGCCAATTTTGGAAGCTGTCTCAGAGTTTTCCTTAGCTGTGCCTACAGTACAGAATTCACAGAAAAATTGAGTAATACAAATCAGTTTGAAAATCACATTGTATAAGTGAAAATGTTGCATCTGGTATTGTTGCAAGTAATACTGAAGAGTAAGTAAAAAAAATATCCAAAGGTATTTTTCTCTGGTCCTGTCCTCCACCTTCTTCTGTGTTTTTTGTGTTGACTATTTTCAATTTCTGCTCAGTACACAGTGATACTCCTGTCATGAGTTTTTCTAGGGGAAATGTGGCTATATCTTGTTAAAAACTTCCAAGAAACCATTTGTAAGAAATAGAGCTGCAACTATACTACAGTTAAGGAGAAATAGAAGCAGCTTGTGTATGTGTCTGTGCATGTGCACATGTATACCTACCTAATCATATACAAGAGTGTGCTGATAGGTATCCAGGATATGCACAGAGGTTTAGGGCTCTGCAGGGAGCAAACATGTTTGCAGGGAAGGCAGGTCCATTTGAACCATTTTAGAAGGGAACACCAGGAGCCTTGCTGAGACACTGGGAAAAATAATCTCTCCGTACCCTGAAGACAATACAACAGTACAAGAGTTGTAGAGCAATAGAACAGTATGGTACCATCTGCACAGTCTTCGGCAGGATTGAAGGAGAAACCACAAGGCACCAAGTGGAGTGAGGAATCCTACAAAAGAAGATGACTGAAAGGGAGATTTTTAATCAGAGCCACTTTCCTTGGGAGAACTAAATCCAAGGCATTTAATCTACCCTGTGCTGCATGGCAACCTGTGAGGAAGAGAACTAAGCATACAGTGAGCAGCACATCCTAGTAAAATCTTTTCATTTTTTGTGGGAGACAGAATGGGAATGTAATCATAGGCAAGAGGTAGTGGGATTTTTCTTGCCAGGGAGGCAAACAGGAAGGAGTGGCTGGGTAGAATACAAGAGATTCATAGGCCCTCAATGAGGCATCAGCATAAGAAACAGAAGAGGGCAGGGTGCTTTGTTTTTTCTTCACAGGAACCCTTCTTTGGGCTTGCCCGTGTTGGAAAAAGAGGAAAGGAGGTAACTGAGACCAAGTATCTACCACTCCTGCTGTTTTTAGAAAAGGATGTCATGCTTATCAGCATGTGACCCTTTCCTTGGCTTCTTTCTCATCTCCACCAATGGGGAAAGAAGCCCAAAGGATGAAGCATCCCTTTCCATTGATTGCTAACTGCAGAAAACGCAGCTGCTGTTAGAATTGCCTACCACTTAATCACTAGCTCTTAAAATTATAACTTCCTTTTTATTTCCTTATTGCGCAGTAGTGATGAAGGGTGTGGGGGCATTAGTAATAGATGAATCAGAACATGAAGTATGAAGATGTATAGCAATAATCCAATACTACCTGCTTTTTTCTGATAATGGACTCTAATCATTTGGAAAGGTAGATTGGCAGATATCATTAACAACTACATGCAACTTAGTTTATCACTAAGTGTCCTGATTTCAGCTGGGATAGAGTTAATTTTCTTCCTAGTAGCAGGCATAGTGCTGTGTTTTGGATTTAGTAGGAGAATGTTGATAACACACTGGTGTTTTAGCTGTTGCTAAGTACTGCTTATGCTAGTCAAGGACTTTTCAGCTTCCCATGCTCTGCCAGGTGCACAAGAAACTGGGAGGGGGCACAGCCAGAACAGTTGATGCAAACTGACCAAAGGGCTATTCCATACCATATGACATCATGCTCAGTATATAAACTGGGGGGAGTTGGCTGGGGGACAGTGATTGCTGCTCGGGAACTGTCTGGGTATCAGTCGGCAGGTGGTGAGCAGTTGCATTGTGTATCACTTGCTTTGTATATTATTATTATTGTTATTATAATATTGTTATTATTATCATTACTATTTTACTTTATTTCAATTATTAAACTGTTCTTATCTCAACCCAGGAGGGTTTCTCACTCTTACTCCTCCGATTCTCTCCCCCATCCGATCGGGGTAGGGAGAGTGAGTGAGCGGCTGCGTGGTGCTTAGTTGCTGGCTGGGGCTAAACCACAACACTAAATTTATTAACAATGTCTGGCCCTACTATCAGGTCAGACACGGTGCTGTACTGATGTGGATATATAACTTGCGCACCAGAGCTAACTTACATCCTACCAGCTCAGAGCACAGGCACAGTGAACTTAACAGCTACCTATACCCACCTTAAATCTGACATATACCTGACATGATTCATTTTGTTAGTAGCTTAATGTTATCATTAGCTTCTAAGCTATATACTTCTGCAATGGTTACCCAACATTTAGGAAGTGAATAAGCATCTACTCTTTGCAATTGTCTTTGCATAACTGGCTGTTTTTACCATCATTTTGTGTTATGTGAGATATCAAACAATAAGTACAGTTACCATGATTTTGAAAAATTCTGGTGATACAGTTTATCTTTCAGTAGAATTCAAGTTTAAGTTTACTGAGCATCACAACATAAAGTACACAAAATTCAGAAACATCTTCTTGTAATTACACCATTAAATACAAACAACTATCAGAAAAAAATTTGCAAATGTTGAATGTTTTTCAAAATGTGACTGTGATGCCTCACTTGAAAGAGTGGATTTGAAAATATTAGAACTATAATCAACTCATTATTTCAAAGCTGAAGCAAAACCAGCTGTAATTGCTGAACAGATGTGTAGCGTATTTGATTGTGTAGGCAATGTATAGATTAGAAATGTATGCTTTGTTGTTACTCATCTTGGACTTGTCAGTTGCAAGACATTTCATTGGAAGGCTTTTATTGAAATTGGTATTCTTTGAATTAGATCTGTTTACTTTGGCAGGACTCAGCTTGAGACTGTTCAGAACTTTTTTGTAGTATTAAATGCAATGATTACTTTAATGTTAGAGAGTAACTTTCGGTTTTTAATGAATAGTATCCTTGTTCATTAGAAGTGCACTTTATCCTTGTTCATTAGAAATGCACTTGTTTTTTTGATTCTCTCAATCATAGTGTATTTATTATTATTCCATGAGTCTTGTACAGCAGGAGTAGGGCAACAGTGCTTTTGCCCAAACCAGCTGTTGAGGTGTTAGTCCTAAAAAAAGGCATTTCTAATGTGATAAATATGTCATCAGAGCAAAGACAGCATTTATATATCTGTTATGATGGACTGCTGTCTCAGTTCAATAAATGAAGTCCCTGTACTGATGATGTCTGTAATCAGGCCATGGCAATGCTCATGCTTTACTGCTGTTAACCCTAGAAGAGCTCCATGTGAAGGAGACCTAATACCTCCTCTCAGGCAAGGATGCAGTTAAAATACATCAAATAGATGTTTTCATAGAGATACAAAAAATGAAGGTTATTTTGTATATGTTATGTTTCTGCCTGGCATCTGCGCTCCAGCTTTGATGCCAAAAGAAGAACTTACTCAGTAATATGTTTCCTTCCTTCTGAAAATGGTAATTAAAGCATTCTTTGCATTCTACTTCTTTAACATATCTAAAGCTCTGCTTTAATTGTTAATAGTGTTATCCAGCAGTTCTCCCTGATAGTATCCACAGGAAAAGGTGAATGTATTTTTAACACGTAACTGCTTAAAAATCTGTAATACTTATGGGACTGTGTATAATAGAAGTAAAACATCATCTGCAGTGTGAAATATTTGCTATTATTTAATAGTTCAGTAATCAATGGGTTTTCATTTCCAGCTTTTTTGGCAGCCTACTGCAGAACAGGTCATATGCTCTAGCTTTGTTTCTTCTAAGCCCCTGCCACTTCTGTCTGTGGCAGTAGTTAGGTACTAATTAGTCCCTGGTCACAGCTTCCCCACTAGCTTCCCTAGTCACATAATTCCCCACAGGGGATTATGCAGGTAACAACAGCAGTGCCCAGTTTGTACCATTTTTTCTGGGGGAAAAAAAAACGAACATAATGAAACTGTTGCTTGTTAATTTGTTCATTTCCCTATGCTTTCATATCCAAGGTGGTAATGCCAAATTATACCAGCGTAATACCATGCTTGCGTTGTACTAAGAATGGAGCAGAGGATGAAAGCCAAGCCATAGTTTTATTCAGGCTCTTTTTTTTTTTTTTTTTAAATAAAGGCTTTGAGAGTGCATAATCTCTCAGTGTGAGATTTATAGGATAAAGCTATAGCAAGCTCTTCAAACAATTACATTTTCCGTTAGTGGGACTGGTCATTTGAGTGAAGTTACATCATTTATATATATGGATTGGGCCATTGGGCAGGATATAATGAATCATGGTCTCCTATGAGTTAGAACCCATGCACAGAGAAATTATTTAATAGAAACTGCATTGTTTTAATGAAGCTTTTTATTTAAAACATTATATCTAAGTGATGTCGTATGGAGTGTTCTGCTCACTCCTTTCCCTTCTTTAAGTATGGAAAACCAGATCAAATATTACTTGCTGTCTACAAAGGACAAAATCCAAGTTGGAGTCAGTAACCAGGCAAGGCTCCAGTGTTCAGAGGCAGAGGCTGGAATCTTACACTAACTGTTCAGACCTTCTTTATTTAACAGCTAGTCTTCTACTTAAGAAGGAGGGATTTAAGATCCCCTGCTATATCCTTTGCCCTTAAACATCCAGATGTATTTTGTGAGTTAGGGTTTTTTTTCCTGTTGTTCCTCCTGGAAACAATAGCTATTGTTAGAATAAGTAAGAACGTTCATGTTGTGCTTTTTGTGCCCTAATGGATTTTGCTAGAACTATGCTAAGCAATAAACATTGCTTTGCTAGGCTATTTGCTTGCGTCATATTCCTGTGTTTCTTTTAAAAAATCTAAACAGTAAAAAGGCATATATTTGGCTTCCCTTCTGAGGGGAACAGAGGATCCAGTATGCCGGGTGGACCCTCCTCATAGGGAAGTCTGCTGCCTCCCAGGAACCCAGCTCATAGATATCACCGGGAGACTTCCCAGCCTGGTACGGCCCTCAAGACTACTACCCGTTACTGCTCTTCTGTGTGGGTGCTGATGAAGTTGCAGTGCATAGCCCAAGGGTGATTAAAAGAGACTTCAGGGCCTTGGGACGGTTAGTGAGGGAATCTGGGGCACAGGTTATCTTTTCTTCCCTTCTTCCAGTTGTGGGAGGTGACATTGGTAGGAACAGGCAGATCCAATCTCTTAATACTGGCTCCGTGGCTGATGCCACCATCACAACTTTGTGTTTTTTGACGATGGGACAGCCTACATGGTACCAGGCTTGCTGGCACCAAATGGGAGCCACCTTTCTCAAAGGGGAAAGAGGGTGTGGGATGGTACACAATGGTTAGAGGGACGGGGTGCTACTATGAGCCCTCAACCTGTTGCCAAGAGGCATGCTGGGGACGCTGCAGCACAGTCAAGTCTTGCGGAGATGAGCTGGGGGCTCCTGAGATAGTTAGAGCTCACAAGGAAACCTTCGTGAAGCACCTCAAGGGAAACAAGGGATGTTCCACTAAGAACGCAACGTGGCCAGCAGCGCAGATGAAATGCCTCTACACGAATGCACACAGAATGGGGAACAAACAGGAGGAGTTGGAAGCTGCTGTGCTACTAGAAAGCTACAACCTGATTGCCATAACCAAAACTTGGTGGGACAAATCCCACGACTGGAATGTAGCTACCAATGGCTACAGGCTGTTCAGAAGGGACAGGCAAGGAAGGAGGGGCGGAGGCGTTGCCCTCTATGTAAAGCAATCAATACAGTGTGAAGAGCTGTCCCTGGAGAATAGCCACAAGCAGGTTGAAAGCTTATGCATAAGAATCAGAGACAGAGGCAACAAAGGCAACCTTGTGGTTGGTGTCTACTACAGGCCGCCTGATCAAGGAGAGCCTACTGATGAAGCCTTCTTCCTCCAGCTCTGGGAAGCTTCACGTTTGCAGACTCTCTTCCTGCTGGGGGACTTCAACCACCCCTACATTAGCTGGAAAAGCAACATGGCGAGCTGTAGGCAATCCAGGAGATTTCTGGAATGCACAGACAATAACTTCCTAAGCCAGGTAATAGACACCCCTACCCGAGGGGATGCAATACTGGACCTGATGGTCATCCATGCAAGTGAGCTCATCGGTGATGTCAAGACTGGAGGCAGCCTGGGCTGCAATGATCATGCGTTGGTGGAGTTCATGCTCCTGAGGGACATGGGAAAAGCAGTACAGTCAGGACCCTGCATTTTAGAAAAGCAAACTTCCAGCTCTTCAAGGAGTTAGTCAGAAGGACCCCCTGGGAGACGGTCCTCAGGGTCAGGGGAATGGAACAGAGCTGGCAGATCTTTAAGGACACCTTCCATAGCGCGCAAGAGCTCTCAGTCCCCAAGTGTAAGAAATCAGTCAGGGAATGGAAGAGACCAGCATGGTTCAGTCAAGACATGCTGATCAAACTAAAGAGTAAGAGGGAACTGCACAGGCAGTGGAAGCAGGGACAGGTGTCCTGGGAAGAGTACAGGGTTGTGTAGGGATGGGGTCAGGAAGGCCAAGGCGCGGCTGGAGCTGAATTTGGCAAGGGATGCAAAGAATAACAAGAAGGGCTTCTACAGGTACGTCAACCAGAAAAGGAAGGTTAAAGAAAGTGTACCCTCCCTGATGAACAAGAATGGCGACCTTGTATCAACAGACAAGGAGAAGGCTGAGGTACTCAACAAAGTTTTTGCCTCGGTCTTCACTGGCAACCTCTCTCCTCACCCCTCCTGAGTCAATGGACCAAAAGATGGGGACCAGGGGGGTAAAGCCCCTCCCACTGTAAGTGAAGATCAGGCTTGAGACCACCTGAGGGACCTGAATGTACATAAGTGTATGGGACCTGATGAGATGCATCCCAGAGTCCTGAGGGAATTGGCTGATGTAGTTGCCAAGCCACTCTCCATGATATTTGAAAAGTCATGGCAGTCAGGTGAAGTCCCTGGTGACTGGAAGAAGGGGAATGTTGTGCCCATTTTTAAAAAGGGAAGAAAGGACGACCCTGGGAACTACTGACCTGTCAGCCTCACCTCTGTGCCTGGGAAGATCATGGAACAGATCCTCCTAGAAGCTATGCTCAAGCACATGGAAGACAGAGGGTTGATTTGACACAGCCAGCACGGCTTCACTAAGGGCAAGTCCTGCCTGACCAACCTAGTGGCTTTCTATGAAGGAGTGACTGCATCAGTGGACAAGGGAAAAGCAACGGATGTCATCTATCTGGACTTCTGTAAAGCCTTTGACACGGTCCCCCACAACATCCTTCTCTTTAAATTGGGGAGATAGGGATTTGATGGGTGGACTGTTCGGTGGATAAGGAATTGGCTGGGTGGTTGCATCCAGAGGGTAGTGGTCAACAGCTCAATGTCCAAATGGAGACCGGTGACAAGTGGTGTCCCTCAGGGGTCCATACTGGGACCAGTGCTGTTTAATATCTTTTTCAATGAAGTAGACAGTGGGATTGAGTGCACCCTCAGCAAGTTTGCAGATGATGCCAAGCTGAGTGGTGCGGTTGACACACCAGAAGGGCGAGATGTCACCCAAAGGGACCTGGACAAGCTGGAGAGGTGGGCCTGTGTGAACCTCATGAGGTTCAACAAGGCCAAGTGCAAGGTCCTGCACCTGGGTCGGGGCAACCCACAATATCAATACAGGCTGGGGGATGAAGGGATTGAGAGCAGCCCTGCGGAGAAGGACCTGGGGGTACTGGTGGATGAAAAGCTGGACATGAGCCGGCAGTGTGCGCTCGCAGCCCAGAAAGCCAACCGTATCCTGGGCTGCATCAAAAGAAGCGTGGCCAGCAGGTCGAGGGAGGTGATTCTGCCCCTCTAGTCTGCTGTGGTGAGACCTCATCTGGAGTACTGCGTCCAGCTCTGGAGCCCTCAGCACCAGAAGGACATGGACCTGTTGGAGCGGGTCCAGAGGAAGGCCACAAAAATGATCTGAGGGCTGGAGCACTTCTCCTACAAGGCCAGGCTGAGAGAGTTGGGGTTGTTCAGCCTGGAGAAGAGAAGGCTGCAGGGAGACCTTATTGCGACCTTTCAGTACTTAAAGGGGGCCTACAGGAGGGATGAGGACAATCTTTTTAGCAAGGCCTGTTGTGACAGAACAAGGAATAATGGATTTAAACTAAAAAAGAATAGATTTAGACTAGACATAAGAAAGAATTTTTTACAGTGAGGGTGGTGAAGCACTGGAAGAGGTTGCCCAGAGAAGCAGTGGAGGCCCCATCCCTGGCAACATTCAAGGTCAGGTTGGATGGGGCTCTGAGCAACCTGATGTAGTTAAAGCTGTCCCTGCTCACTGCAGGGGGGTTGGGCTAGATGACCTCTAAAGGTCCCTTCCAACCCAAAGCATTCTATGATTCTATGATTCTTATTGGATTTATTTTGAGCCTCAAATTACAGTTTACTGACACTGGCCTTTCAGAAATTAATGGCAATTGTATATCAGTAAAGAGGGTTTAAAGCATTTCCAAAGCACATGAGAAGAACTTGTATGTGTAACTGTTTGTGTGTGCCCTCATGTGTAGAAATGTAACTAGGTAGCTTAGGCTATTTGGGAAAATATGACCTTTCAAATTAATCCAGCTCAGGGTTCGACATTACTGATTTTATTTACAGGCTTCTCTATATTCCTGATTTATAGACTTTGCACAGTAGTCAAAGTAGCGGACTTGCCCGTCCACTACTGGGCAAGTTATAGAAGGATTCAAGGAATGGGCACAGAGCTGAAAAAAATTGGAAAAGGCCATTACAGGGGTTGTACCAAATTCCAGATATCCAGAGCACTGGTGTTATGTCTTAACTAAAGAAAAGAAAATCCCAAACCCTTCTCTTTTTTTGGCCTAGAAGTTTTGATCTACAATGTATTGAGTTTTCATTGTCTTTTTAGGAATGAAATTCTGTTCATTTTTAGGATGTTATCTTCCCAAATTAATGGAACTTGCATCTGTGGGTTGTTCAGAGATGGATCTTATATAGATAAACTGAGAGGAGAAATAAGCTTTCAGTTGTGCTTGCTTGTTTACATAAGAGGTGGACTACTACTTATTAGTACTTCAAGGATCTAATAAACGTGTTCCACTTACTCTTCTCAAATTGAAAATACATCATACTCCTTGACTAAATGTAGTTAGTTATGACACCCTTTACAGTCAAAGGTACTCTAGGAGGTAGGATGCCTGTGATGCTCTTCCTGAAGGTCACATTGCTGTACAATTGACATCAAAGGGCTAGGACTATATGACATAGGATAACTCTTTCTTTTTTTTTTTTAAACATGGCACTAAAATGCAAAGAACCTTTTGAAAGAAACAGTTCTATTTCTGTTTTTCCTGCTTTAATGTATAATTTCTTTACACTGTGTGTTACTCGGATTTGATACTACCAGAGTTTACATAGACTAAAACTATTTTCAGGAAACCTTTTTTCAGAACCAGCACTTGAGAGCCCCTTTTCTGGTCCTTCTAATTCAGTTATTCATAAAATCCTGCTTACTGTAGCAGTAAAAGTCATGAATTCTGGATGACAGGAAGCCAGGCTGGGTTTTTTTGGCAGAAGCTCTCCTATTAATACTCACACCTGCAAAGTTTATGCCACACGTTTAAATTGGTTCTTGCATTGAGACTGGCTTTCTCATCTTGTGTGCAACATTGGAACTGCAGCCGTTCACGCCACCAGTCTTTTTCACCCTTAAGACAGCATCTCCTCTTACTATCTTTGGAGCATTTTCCCTGAGACCATTACGGTTTTTTTAATTTTGGAGGGGGGAAGTGAGGAAATTTAGTAACTCTTTCAATCAGCCATCCTAAAAATAGCTCTTCCTGAGGTAAAGTCTCAGAATTTCCAGTCAGAGGTAACAGAGATCTTGTTGAAAGGATTGCACATGCAAGAACCAGGGAGTGGAAAGGAGAGACAGAGATTTACCTCAAAAATTAATGAAACAAAAAAATCCACTGACTTGGTACTGTTCCAGTACGTAAGAAAATTATTCTTCCACAAGGGTTCTCCATGTTAATTGGTTAAAAAATTGTTTTTTTCTCCACATGGAGAAGACTATGGAGTCTTCCTTCCACTCTGGTCACTGCCCAGATTTCAGGAAGGTACTTCCTCCCTTGCCAGCTCCCTGTCATTCTTGGATAAGAGCCCTAGACAGTGTTAAACTCCTGTATGTGTAGCCAGATGAGAAGGATGGTCTACGTCCTGCAGCTTTGCAGAAGAGGCTAAGTACTTCCTTCCTATGTCTTTCACTTGCCCGCGCTACAAACTCCACCTACTCCTTCCTCAGTGGGCTTTGTACTGTATGACCAACTCATCTGGAATTTGGTTTCCTTTGGTAGAAGATCAGGTGTTGTGTTCTTGTAATTAAGATTACTGTCTTTAAAGTAGCAGGTACCTGTACCAAACAGAGTGAAAATGAAGGGGAAACTCAGTTTTCAAGTGCCTGCTGGTTTTAGTAGTCAGATTTTTATGGATTCATTTTTATTGTGAGTTTTTTTCCTCATGTATAGTAGCTGCTGTTGTACCACAGTTATCAAAACCAAGAAGAAATAAATGCTATGAAACCTGCAAGATTTAAGAACCAATCTCTAAGAGAATGGCTGAATGAAACAGGTATTTTGAAAATACTATGTAACAGGTTCCTAGCACAGGGATTCTTAAATTTAACTTGCGTATGTATCACTGGTGGCAGTTGCTACCAGCTTTGTGCCATCCCGTTCGTGTGTACAGCATTTGCATGTTCAGACAGTATTTCCATGCCAGTAAATTGTGATCACCATGCTGGTGATAACTTTATCAAAGTTTGTGTGCCTCTGAACTTTAGAATTAGTCTTGGAGTTTATTTTTGGAACCACTACAGTAGTGCTGAAAAAGGGTAGTGTAGTACTTCCTTGAGATCCACTGTGTGCTTCAAGGGATGGTAAAAGAAGGGAGTTTTCTTGCATGAGCATCCAGTGACTCTGCCATTGGGAAGGTGTCACTTCCCAGAAAAAGTAAGCTCTTCCTGCAGAGTCCTCATTTCATCCAGTTTTCTTACCCGTCTTTCTGACATAATGTTTCACACTGTGTGTGTATACAGAAGACAGTATTCATGTTTAAAAGACTTATGGTTGTGAAAGACCTGTACTGCATGAAAGATCTCAGCAAGGCATGCAGCTGGTTCCGGTTCTGTTTTGATTTACACACATGGTTTCATTTCATTGGATTAAATCAGATGGTAAGCAATTCACCACATTATATATATTGTCTTTAATATAGTAAATTAATGCAAGATTTCAGGGATTTCCTGGGGAATTACTGGTTTTTATTTATACCGTCATTTGGAATTCTGGAATCTGCAGTGGGCAGCTATGAAGCCTTAAGTGAAAGCATTATTTCTTAGAAGTGTTTTGATTTAGCAAAAATGACACTTTGTTTTGTATATACTTAAGCAGATGTCTAAAATGTGGGGAATAGTTGTCATCATTTTGTAACTATTTTAATGTAAAATTTAAACTTTTTTGAGTCCTCTGAAATGTTTAAATAACCTTATAAAAATGACAAAATTTTCACTTCCTCTGATTCTGATAGGCTGAGAGAGTTCGGGTTGTTCAGCCTGGAGAAGAGAAGGCTGCAGGGAGACCTTGTAGCGGCCTTTCAGTACTTAAAGGGGGCCTATAGGAAGGATGGGGGCAGTCTTTTTAGCAAGTCCTGTTGTGACAGGACAAGGAGTAATGGATTTAAACTAAAGAAGAATAGATTTAGACTGGATATAAGGAAGACATTTTTTACAATGAGGGTGGTGAGGCGCTGGAACAGGTTGCCCAGAGAGGTGGTAGAGGCCCCATCCCTGGCAACATTCAAGGTCAGGTTGGATGGGGCTCTGAGCAACCTGATGTAGTTAAAGCTGTCCCTGCTCACTGCAGGGGGGTTGGGCTGGGTGACCTCTAAAGGTCCCTTCCGACCCAAAGCATTCTGTGGTTCTGTGATTCTGCTTCATAGTGTAAAACAAACAGCAAAGGTCACAGGACGCTTACATGTATGGACTCGTTAGGAAGTTTGAAGACGTTACTTGTAAGACAAATTATTTTTTCTACAGTGACACTCCAAATGGCATGCCAGTGGGAGAGGGATTGTTTTATTCATACTTTCACTTTACAAAGAACAGTTTCCACATTCTTAGTGGCCTTGTGGCAAAACTTAGTTTTCCTTTCAGTACCTGAATGTCCTCTGTAGATTCATATCTAAAGGGAATACTTCATCTGTGGACCTTCCCACAGTAGGGATTGACCTTTTTAATATAGTTCCTGTGCACACCAGATCTTTTTGGTACTCTTCCTTTAGTTTGAGTTTTCAGTGTGGAGAATGTAGCGGAGGGAGCAAAGTATTCATCACATAAAAGCCTCCTAAGAAATAACACCTGCTAAAGTTTATTTCTCACATAGTCATTCATCTCAAGAGAATTTCTAGAGTGACAGGTCCAAGGTAATCATAGGTCTGTGTAAAACTGCAAGGAAAGGTCTGTGGGGTCCCAAGGCTTTCTTACAATGAATGTGAAGACCTTCACAGTGTCATCACAAGATAGTTTCTGTCATACGCTCTTTCTGATGTTTCTCCTGCATTATTTGATGTGACACAGTCTGAGGTTGACAGTCTGATTTTGTTGGGTTTTTTTCTTTCACAGTATGAAAGCTAATTTAAATTAATACCGCATCTAGATTTTTACAAACAAATTAAGCCAAAGTCTTGTACCTATGGTACCTTTGGTATCAAGCCATGCAAAACCTGTGGTATCATGTCATTCCAACTGGAAAACATAACTCATCCCAAGCTAGTTAAAAAGTTGGCCCATGTATTTCCCATGATTTCTCAGAATGCCTCACATGTTAAACCTGGGCCACAGTTCGCGTTCACTGAAAGCCACTCGAAAAGCAAATGTACAGAGGTCACTTAAAAGCAAATTAGGTTACTAAAATGACCATTGAAATATTCATGTGTCTAAAGATTGTCACAGTTGTAGAATGAAGTGGCTTTTTTGTATATATGGTCATGACATAGTCTTTACTCTCATGCTGTTGTTCCCACTTTTATTTCTTCCATTCCAGTTTGCTGTGCTGTGCTTCACATCTCTAACAATACAGTCAGACTGCTTCCTCGTATTGCTTCTCATTGTCTCAGCCCCTCATTTTGCTTCCAGTTTGTGCTGGGACAGCACATGTTGCTCTCAGTCCTGGTGCCAAGTGCCCTAGCAGCCCCTTGTTACATACAGCAGCTCATTCATCAGCTTGATGACATCTCACTTCATATGTATTTACAGACAAAATTGTTCCAGTGTTCAGATGAGACCACTGCTTTCAGTTAGCAGAAACATTTGAATGGATTAAAAATATCTGAAAAAAGTAAAAATGCAACATTTGGTCACATTTGAAGAGCTTGGCCAAAATTCTTGCTTACAGTTGGAGTATTAGAAGGCCAGAAAACAGTCAGACCTGATGAGCAATATTTCTGTGGTCACAGAAGCCCCAGGCTGCCATGCTTGGCTGCTGTACCATCCTCCTTCCTTCAGCTCAAAAGCAGGATGTGTATTTTGGTATTGCATTGTAGCTGCTGTATGCTTCCTAGAGTTGGCATTCAGTATATGTCATTTAGAGGAAATCCTAGACTGCTTTCACATACTCTGTGACTTGAAGTGGTGCACCCCTTGAATGAAAGGAAAGCCTTCATTAGATGGCAAACAGAATTATTTGCAGTATGCAAACACCAGCAATATGTTGTTCAGTCTGAGTTGACTAACGGCTTCATTTCAGAAAAGCTCTCTTTCCCTTTTCCTCATACAATATGTCCAAGTCCTCTGCTAATTATCCTATGTCCTTTCCTTTTTCGATAGATATTGATGAATGCAGCATCATCCCAGGAATCTGTGAAGGCAGTGAATGTTCTAACACTGTGGGAAGTTATTTTTGCATCTGCCCACGGGGTTATGTCACATCTGCAGATGGCTCACGCTGTATTGGTAGGTATTCCACCCTGCAGGCTTTTAGACCTCTCAAGGTTATTAAGGCAATTTATACACAGCAGCAGCAGAACTTCTGTCCCAACCATCTAGTACTCCCTCCGCTGACCCCAGGACCTCACTATATGCTAACTCACTAGTATCTCTGATCCTGCTGCTTAAAATTTGTAACATCCTCCTCTGATGACGATTGCCACTGCAACCATCTTTATGTAGGTAGTAGATCCCTCTGTGTCGACTGTATTGTAGCCTGAGAACTCCTGCCTGAGATCTAAATCTTCCTAGGAAAAAAGCAATTAATATCTCTCTGTTGTCTAGGCAAACATAAGAAATGTTAATTATATTTGTTTCTCTGACCTTCATCTGATGAATTCTAAAGGAGCAAACATTTATCTTTACTTGGTATTTCAAGTTGTATTTCAAGTTCCATCTCACATAGGTTAATTTAACCTTTAGAGACCAATATGAGGCACATATATAAACTCAGAGGGCATTAAGTGGTGTATACTGAGGTACCACTAATTTGGCTGGAACAGATAGTAAAACAAACCAAATACTAGATTTCACTAGGTTGCAGCTTTTACAGGATACTTTAATTAAAAAACGTTTCTGTATTATAAAATGATGTGTGCTTATTTTCACATGTGGTAATTTCTTTTATACAGCTGCATTTGTCAAATATATGGTATAAACCATTCTGATGAATTAACTAAAAATATGGCATACCATATGTAAAAAACATTAACAATTGCTAATAGTAGTGTCTTTTCTAGATGTCATGTGGTTCTTCTTATTTCAGACATTTCAAAGCACTTTGTTCTCATGCTGGGAAAGGGATGGGAATTCTGAAGGAATTTCTGAATTACAAATAAATGACGTAAGCCAGTAGCAACACAAGACCTACAAGTGATATCACATGGATAATTTTTTGCTCAGTGTAGCCAGCTTTTGTTATCCAGGTTCATCTGAGGAGTGCCAAACTTCAAATATATTGTGGCTAGCCTCAGGAACACTGAGAACCTATGATTTCCAATATGATCAAAATTTCTATGGATTTTGGCATGTTTTGCAATCCGGTTTCTAAAGTCAGCTCCCAAAACCACTTGCACACAAATCACATGCCCTGCTCTACTAAGGCAGGCCCTTATGTCACAGAATGTCCTTCCCTTAAATGAACATGTGTCAAAAGTTCTTGTGTTCTCAAATGCTTATAGTATTGGAGTATAACTTGTATAGTCTGGAAGTATAATTTCTCCTTTACTTAGGAGGAAAGTGAAGAATGTGATCATTATTAATACAAATTATTTTATTCTTCCCAGTTTAAGATAAATATTTGCTTTTAACCAAAATATCAGGATGTGCTCAGTTATTGTAATTAGTACCATGTCTGTCCAAATTCATTGAGCTTTTCTTCTGTCAGCATTCAGGAGTGTGACAATAAAAAATCTAGGATGTGTCCTTGAAGGAACTACAATATAATAAATGCTGACATACTTACATAGAGTAGTTTGCACATGGTGCTACTAAAAATGCTGTTGTACATTCAGTCTACTGAGCAGAGCAGACTGGATAGCATTTCTTCAGTCAGATGCATCTACACCAAGGAAAAATTCATTAAATTAATTTACTGATATTGCAGTTGTTACATGAAATGTCTCGATTTTTGCCATAGGAGGCTTTTTGTATATATGTGTCTAGTTTCTGTTTGTATTGCATTGTATCTTTTGGATCATCCATACTTCCTGTTAGCTTGAGCAGACTTTAAGACTGCATGTTGGATTAATGCAAGACTAGTGTCACTGCAAATATGTGATCCTGGAATGTGTTGGTGCTGATCACCTCAGATAATTATTGGGTGTGTTTGGAGGTGTTTGGGGGTTTGGTTTTGTAGCTTTTTTTTTTTTTAATACAACTTTTTAAACATTTTGGTCCTTAAATAATTGAATAAGGGAAAGTCATTTTGACAGTTCATCTTACTCTTTCTGGTTTTCTTTTTAAATTAACTTCTAGATCAGAGGGCAAGTACATGTTTCTCCAACATAGTGAATGGCCGCTGTGCACAGGAGCTTCCCGGCAGGTTCACCAAAAGGCAGTGCTGCTGTGAGTCTGGCCGGTGTTGGGCTATTGGGTCAGTTCCAGAGATGTGTCCTGTCAGAGGATCTGGTGAGTGGCTTGTTGGTTGGTTGGTTGGTTGGTTTGGTTTCTCCTTCTCGCTGTCCATTCTAGTTGGGATGGAGGTCACTGGAATATTTTAAACTACTTTAAAATGTAGGCTAAATGGAAAAAGAAAGGCAGGAATTACATTGTTATTCATTCTTGTGTTTTTAATACTGATGTTACCATCTGTGAACCATTTTTTTTCTGGTCCATGATTGTTTGGGACTAGTTTCTTTAACATCCTTTTGTTGACTTTGGAAATATTTCTTGGCAAATGGGAAAGATTTTGTGGTCAAGCTCAAAGAGGAAATGACTCTGAGGGTCCATA
This sequence comes from Pelecanus crispus, assembly GCF_030463565.1. Classification (NCBI taxonomy): domain Eukaryota; kingdom Metazoa; phylum Chordata; class Aves; order Pelecaniformes; family Pelecanidae; genus Pelecanus; species Pelecanus crispus. The sequence continues at coordinate 52,159,658 of NC_134676.1, forward strand.
GTTCATTTTGATTTAAAGGAACAGCTGCTCTCTTGTTCCATTAAATTTTGGGTTACTTTGAACTAGAAATGCATCAGCATTTCATTTATTCTTTCAACTCTGCTCACAGAACAATAGTTCCATATCCCTAGTGAAATGTATTTTCAGTTTATCTACATCAAGATCTCTTGAGTGACCAGGGAGTTACAGTGCTGCTGGCAGCACGTCAACAAAAAGGTTTCAACAAATAATTGCAAATTACAGTATTTCCTTTTATTATTTTTACTGTCCTTCCTTAAATAACACCTGTCACAATCATGGGATCTGCCTGAGAATGGGGGTGGGAGAGGGAACCCATAACATCAAAGAAATGAGGAGCTGGTGTTCTGTTTTTTGTAGCATGCAAAGATCTGTATCTTCCTTATAAGCTGACTCTGAAGTGTTGATTTACTTTATGCTTCTTTGTATGTTCCTGTTTAATAGATGAACACCGCAGACTTTGTGTGGATGGCGCTTCTGCTGGAGGTGGTTCCAGAGGTGGTGGGACAGGAGGAAATGGGTTCCTTCCCAGTGGCAATGGCAATGGCTATGGCCCAGGAGGAGCAGGATACATTCCTATCCCTGGAAGCAATGGTTTCTCCCCAGGTGTAGGTGGAGCAGGGGTAGGGACAGGTGGTCAAAGTCCCACTGGAAGTGGCCCAATAATTACAGGACTAAGTAAGTACTTGCATTGTTGTGACTTGTTTCTCTCTTTTTTTCATTCCTTCTACCTTTTCATTTTTTTCTACTTAGTTTTTAGTCTGGAAATGATATGGTGTTCTTGACTCATAAAAATGCCTTTGTATTCAAGCACATTTAAGAGACCTCAGTTGATACATTAGGAAGTTCAGGAGCCCTATTTTTAACAAGAGTCCAGGTGTAGAGATTTTTTTCTTCACTTCAGTTAGAGTCCTTAAGCCTGTGCTGTCCCTGCTGATCTGCCCTGGTCAGCACTAACAAAACTCCAAATTTCTAAGTGTTTTCAAAAAACCACCAGGGTTTAAAATAAACTGTTCTCTTTCCTTGTTCTTCCAAATGTAAAACTTACCTATTCTGCAGGAACACTGCCTTGACTGAAAGCCCAAGGTCAATAATATTCAGAGGGAAGTCTCATATATGTAAAGTTGCTAACATGTGTAAGCACGTCTCTAGGATCAGAACCATAAGGTTAATAAAATGCAAGGAGTATTGTTAAGACAGGTACACCAAAAATAGTAAACATATAAGAACAGACCGCTTCAACTTTGATCCAAATTGTGGTTTATTCATGAGGCTGCTGACAATCTCATCAGACTATACTCATAGATGGTAAATCATAATTAAGACTGTTTGTCTAATGTGTTTTTTGTTTCTGAGAGCTACTTGTTTGTTTACTGTTGTGTCAACAGATAGGGCTTGGAAAAAAATACTTGATTTGATGGATATATTTATGCACCTGATAACATAACTTTCTGAAGCCACGTATAATCTTCACATTTACTTCTATTTGAAAATATGAATATTTGTCTCATGTTCTGATTTTTTTTATTAGCAATACTCAATCAGACAATAGACATCTGTAAGCACCATCCCAACCTTTGTTTAAATGGACGTTGTATACCCACCCTTTCTAGTTACCGATGTGAGTGCAACATGGGATATAAGCAGGATGCAAATGGGGATTGTATTGGTAAGTGCACATTTCTAAAATCCATTATTCACTTTTAAATGCTAATATATTTCTGCGTTAAATCTGGTTTAAAAAGAAATATTTATATTCTTCTTCCCCAACATACATACTAATTTTAATCATATTGGTTGTGTGAAAGAGCGTGCAAACACCATGATATTACTTATGCTAGAATAATTTAGAACCTTCATGAAAGTAATCTGTTTCCTTAAAAAAACCCAGAAATCTTCAATTGCAGATATTGGTATTGAGTATTTCTGTACTTGATGGGTATTGTGCATTTCTGTCTCCACGTTCAGTAAAGTTCGTTCTCTTCCATGTTCTATTTTGTTATGCTCACATAGCTCCATTTTTGCTACAGGAGTTAGTGTTGAGTTATGTTCAAGATAACAAAGGGTAGAATTTATGTTTTACCTACTCATAAGGATGCATCACAGTTCGAAAGATATAAAATCAATTAAAAAAATGCATTAATTAACTTCTGGTTACATTCACATTTCATATGAAAATATTGAATGCTAACTTTCTATAACAAGAGCTGAATTTGGGATTCTACACTTTTATTCAGTTACTGTGGACTTCACTTTTGCAGTGTCAAAGGTTCATCAGGTATTTCAGGGAAAATACAAAATTTGGGGGTTCTTGTGTGGTAGATGCATGGAGGAGAATTCTGTATGCAGGATACAGCTTTGTAAACATATAGGTTGCCAAATAGAAAGGTCTGGCTGCATTTCTGATGGAACATTTGCTTACTGATCCTTTATAAAGAGATTTGAGATCTGTGAATGAAAAATATTATACAGGGGCTTGCTAGTGATAGGCTTTTCTCACTGAAACTGTGGTTTCAGAATCAATTTCTAACATGCCTGTAAATTAGAGGAAAATATAGAAGCAAACGAACGCAGAAAATTGCAGCTACGCAATGCAAGTGAGAATAGTACAGGCAGATTTTGATATACATGCAGCAGAGTGGGTATCAACCAGAAGCTGAGCTGGGAACACTGCATCTCTGAGTTGCAAATTCTTCCACCTCCCCCTGAATTGCAAACTGAGTATCAGGACTGGCCTGGCTTGGCACCCTGCCTTCTGGAAAAGTGAAATGCGACAACTGTTGAATAGTACTTTTCCTTTGATGTCCCTGTTTCTTACGATGTTTAACCTCTCTTTTCCTTTCTCAAATCGACTTGATATAGTGCACCTGAAAGTTTGTGAGTCCCCTTAGGTAGGCCATTCTCTTGCACCGGAGAGGTCAGTTACAGCTACTTCGTTCCTGCCAACTGTACACCCTCTTCTTAAGAAATGTTAGTTGATGGAGATTCCACCACTTCCCCAGGCAGTTGCAGTGCCCCAATAGTCAAACTTCCAGAAAGTTTTCACATCTAATCTAATTTAAAGACTATTTTGCAAAAAATTTCAGCTCATTGTTTCTTGTCTTACCCACAGTATATAAGGAAAGCAGTTCAGTACCTTTCTCTTTGCACTTTTGTGTGCTTGAAGACTGTTAAAGTTCTTCCAAGTTGTCCTCTATGATATAGCAAACACAACTTCTTCAGCTTTTTTTGTGTGGGTGAGAGTTTTCAAGAGACTTAGTCTCTTGCTACATACTTGGACCTCAGGAGCTATAAGTGCATTGTAAGTGGGGACTGGGAGTTTTACTATAAATCTGTCTTGCATGGCTATTCTTTCTTTACAGTGTATGGAGAGCCTTGGCACTTTGGTTCCCAGCACTTAATTTTGCATCACTGAATTCAATAATATTTTTAACTATGGTGGACCTTGACTCTTGAGAAACTGTCTTGAAATGTGCAGAGCGTCTTCTGAAAGCTGGCATGTTGAACTAATGTTTCTTGATAAAATCTAGTTCACAACTTGTATTCATATTCTTTGTTACTTGGGGGGCAAGTTGAAAATATCTGAAGCACACAGATGTTTGTTATCTAGTTGATAACAATATGTATTTATTACATCTTTATTATTTTTGCTTTCTAAGTTCAAATGAAGAAATAAAGATGACTAATGATGAAAATCTGAATATAAGTTGTTACAAAGCTAGCAACTGAAAAAAGTGAAAGGCCTTTCTAAACTGTATTTTTTGAGGCAACCATCCTGTGGTCGAATCACTAAAAAGCAATGATAAATAACATCATGGTAGAGCATGATTATCATAAATGCTCTCCTGCTTATAAAGAATTATTCTGCATGAAGAAATATACTGAAAGAGCACATAGCTGTGAAAAATGAGCCCGCATACCATGCAAAGACACAGTGTCATCTGTCCCTAAAATCATTTCCTATTAAGGTAAGGCAAATTTGACTAAGCTACTTTATGCTTCATATCAGCAGATAGCATAAAGATGTCATGCGATTAAGTAGCATTTCACTGTGGCATATGAAATTTGAATGCTGTTAAACTCACAAAGCCCTTTTTTAATTTGTGAAGCATGGAAAATTAATGCATTTGATCAAATGCATATATTGATAATGTGGAACATGTAAGTTAAGAGTCTAGGAAAAAATGAATTGTGGAAAATAAAGTCTAAACCAAAGCAAACCTTGATGCAGGTGGTAAGGTTAAGTCCTAAATAAGAGGTAACTCCAGATGAAATACTAGGAATTAATACCAGGAAATTTCAGGTAAGTAGATAAACCAAAGGCCTCACCTGAACTTGGGTGACCTTTTAGACTTCTGTTTTTAGTGAACACCAGTTTCAATAACGACTAGCACAAAAGAAATGGTGCCTTTGGCTCCTTTTTGCCTTCCCAGCCTAAATGACCAGGTATTAATGTACTAATTTCATCTGAGAGTGACTTTTGGGATTAGTACAGAACAGGATTTAAACTCTGTGTTTGAGCCTGTTGTGAAATACCTCATTTGCTCTATCTTTGTGCCCCTTTATACTTACGTTGCAGCAAGTAAAACTGTATGGAATTTAATTTAAGCGTTTTTATTTTTCAATTCTCATTGAAGAAACTGTGCATGAAAAAATGAAGTAGGACAACCATCTGTAGTTTAAAAGGCCCATCAGATTTAGATGTCTGGGTGCTGACATTGATTGACAGAAAGATATAATGTGTTCTTAACAGTTGGCTGGCATTCTGTCCTTTTCTCTTCTGTGGGGTCACCCTGTAGGCTACCAGCCTTACCATTCACCTTCTACTCCAGGCTTGTGATATGGTGAAGTTGTATCTGATTTTCAGTTTGAGGTTAAAGTGCCTGAAAACTGTGAGGCTAGATTGATAGGTGCATGGAAAAAAAAATTGTTGACCTGTTTAATTCTCTAACACATGGTTATGTGCCCAGGAAAAAGGTCTATTCACTTAAGGAACTTAGTCTCAACTTCATAATGCACGCCTCAGCATGAAACAGTAGTCTGAAAACTGAGGCAATTTTGAATGCACTGGGATCAAAACAAAAATTTCAGCTGGTTTAACAAAAGCAGAAGATGCTTTTCCAGCTACAGTAATATCCTAGTTTGAAAGTGGGGAAAAAAAGCCCAATAACAGCTTTCAGCAAATTTAAGTGTCATTTTGCTTATTTTTTTCTGTGTGAAACTAATCAGTCATTACTAATTACTTTGACTCTTCAGTGGTTTGCCTTTTGAGTACCTGCTTGTGTTCAGAAGACTTTTTATAAAAGAGTATACTTTATGAATATTTATCTTAGACAACACAGCTTTGTTTCACTGTTATTTTCCAATTGTATTATAAAGAAGTAGCCAGAGTATCTCAAGTGCTACACTGAATCAGTGATTTGTGAATGCAAATACACTGTAAATCATACAGAAAGTTGTCTTGGAACTGTAGACAGGAACTTAACTGCATGGAATTTCCATGTGTACTAATACATATTAAATGAAATTAAAGTCTTGATTGAATCTAACTTGGATACTCTTCTTATCACTGAAAGAACAGTCCTGGGACACTGGGAACAGTTACATTTCACTGCGTGGGGTAAGGTTAATGGTATGTAAATGAACACTGCTTCCATACTGCTCTATCTCTCTGGCTGCCAGGCAATAAATTAAAAAGCCAGAAATTCTTAGATATTTTTGTATAGAGTTAAGGAAAAGTCTTATTTCAAAATTATCCTGCCAAATAAAAAAATAATGGTGTTACATACTGCTCTCTGACATAAACTTGTATTATGCTGCTGTCGTGATTGGAACATGCCTGATGGGTCAAGGACCATAAACGTCCTAAGTGATCTGACAATGAATGGTCAGTCCCTTTCCCCAAACTGATAGACAGCTGTAATATTATTACGTTTCCTTATTTCATTCTATTTATAAAAACTCTGGATAAAACTGTACAGACATTGAAAGTGGCAGCAAGCCTGTAGCTGTGCTGTGTTGAATTTTAGTAGTTTTGCAAATACAAATCTCCATATTTTAAATTTTGTAATATAACTTCAGACTCATCGCAGTAAGTCCTAAGGGAGTTTTGGAAGTTCCATACTGTGTCTAGCGGAATTCTGACAAGTGTTAGAGATGAAACACTGAAAAGTGGAGATAAGTGTGATGCAAGTGGTGAAAGAGAAATATTTGACACTGAAGAGGGAGGTGTGCTGGGAGATAGAATAAATGGGTTAAATATCTCTGTCTCAGATGTTTCCTGTTTATACTGCTGGAATATGCATGCTTGAAATGCAGACACAAAGCCAACAACTCCTTTATATTAACATATATTTGCCATTTCCTTCTTTTATCAAGAGCTTATAAAAATAAGAACATCTTAAGATGCATATTTTATATGAAAATCATCTGATGCATATGGCTTTGGAAGGATTTTCTAAGCTTAAGTCAGCTATTTCATAGAGGAACACTGCATTCCTGCTGTACAATTTATAAATTAATTTACAGTGAGATCCGTTTCTAGCATGAACATGTTTTCTTTAACAGATGAAGCAAGTTGAAGCCTATAATTAAGTAAGTCATAAATGTCATTCTCTGTAGGAAAACTAAACAGAACAGATGAGTGCCATATCTAGTATTTATAAGTTCCCCCTGTCCTCCCCTATACTAAAGCAAGATAAATATACAGTCGAGTCATTTGAATTAAGACATTTGACAAAACATTCATGTGAAAATGTGATTTAGAGTTTGACATTTTGTTGGTAGCTGAGCACTTTGTTCTGAAGGAATTAGGTGCGATCCTCCTTGACCCCCCCCCCCACCCCATATCAGCTGAGCACTGAGGAAAAAATACCCAATCTAGCACTTAGGAGAAGGGGCATCCCAACCAGCCAGGCACTGTAGAGAAGCATGAGAGCAGGAAACTGCTATAATTACATAGAAGTCTACTGCACTATAAAGATACAGTTACTGTTTTCTTCATTGTATTTAACGCTCTGAATTTCTCTTTTCTTTATCTTGCTTCATTCTTGTGGTTTTACTGGAGTGGTGCTATCAGCTGCTATGCAAATGTGAATGAGCTTAATAAGCGTGAGAGGAGGTATTTGATTCTTCCATTTGCTTTGCCTTTATTCATTTAACTGTTTACTCAAAAAGGTCTGATTGTTTGTAGGCACCAAGAGTGCTGTAAACCAGTGCATTAAATCAGTGATTTGGGTAAACTCGGATCTCTTTGATATGTATATTGATTCTGTTGGTTATAACTGTGTATGCATTAACACAGTAAATCCTGTGAAATGTATGGTCTTGTTTATGGTTAAATTAGAACAAGACTAACCTTTTGCCATTCATGGCACAACACTTTCTAGAAGTACACATTTATTTAACATATAAATGTTCTTATAAGATTAATTTCTCATTCCATCCCTTTATTTCCAAGATGTAATGAACTAAGTTTTAAAACTAGACCCGATAAAGGATGAGTACAAATGATCAGCAAAATTACCCTGTTTTTTTCCTGATATTTGTGGTAGTGTACACTGCAAAATGCATGGGAAGATCATCATTACTAGGAACTGATCAGCAGTGGCTTTACTTAGCCCCAGCTTCCTATGACAGCTTACAGCCAGATACCAAAAACCTCCACAAATCAGCACTGGCTTTGTGGTTTTAAAGCCTACCTGAATGAAGAGATGAGTCATTTCAGACCTGTAAGTGAAATGGAGTGCATAGCTGGAGGGAAAAAAGGTGACTGATGAAGAAAGGGGGATTTCATCAAGGAATCCATTCAGTTTGTAGCCTGTGAAGTTAGCTGTAGCACCTGCTCAGGTCATCCTGTGGTAGCTGCAGGAGAGACTGAGCCAGTAGTCCTGCCTGCCAGACCAGAGGATGCACCCACTTGGTTCCCTGGATCACAGAGGGCAAGGAAACATAGGGTTTAGAGGAGCATAATGGGGAGGAACAATCTGTGTTCTTTTAGAGCTTAGTTGTTGCTAACCCTTGGGGATCAAATTTGGGAAGGGTTCTTGAAAGCAGTTAAAGTTTTCAGAGCCCTATATCAAGTGCGCGTTATATCTGAGCAGTTACCTAAGATTTAAGGTGGTTAAAGTGTGTTTGGCTGCACTCAAATACCAAAAACCTTTGGAAAGGAGAGTAAGGTACATTATAGAGAAGGGCTAGATTAAGTCTGGCATTACGCAAATGCAAAGACTGGGGTTGAGGATGCAGTGGCGCATAAATAATTGAGATGTGGTGCACAGACTGTGTTCTCATTAAGAATCCCTCCTGTGGTGTGTGGCCCCTCCTCACATTTCTACAATAAGCCTGTAACATAATGAGGGGTTTTTCGATACCATGATTTGCTCTGATTTTAAAATGCCAATTTTGATTTATGTTGGTTTTATTCTGAAGAAGAATGAATGGTCATCAGTTAAGTGAAACTATGCTGAATGAAGTGTTGTTCACTTTCACTAGGCAAGTGTCAGATCCCATGTCTCAAAATTCTCACACATTTTTTTCTTTTGTCTTTCAAGATGCATATAAATGCTGTAGTAGCATTTCAATTCTTAAAAATGTCTGCCTAATTGGACTAAGAACAGCTCTTTGTTCTTAGGAAAGTAATAATTTTGCACCAAGAACAAGTTTTAGTATTTAGCATTTGACTGTTCTTGTTCATTTAGAAACTTCTAGACTTGAAAAAAATGTTGTATACATTGTGAAGTCACTAATGCTCCTCTGTGCTGCCAACAGATGTTGATGAATGCACATCAAACCCATGCTCTAATGGAGACTGTGTCAACACACCTGGTTCCTATTACTGCAAGTGCCACGTAGGTTTCCAGAGAACTCCTACCAAGCAAGCTTGCATCGGTAAGAAAATTTGCTTCATGTCTACTGACATTGCAGATGTTCTGACCCCTTATGTCAGATCCCATTGGAGTTCAAAAAATAGTTAGCAATGCAATTTCAGTAAATAGCAACAGTTGTTATATTAATTGGAGGTCTGGTTCTGGGCTACCGTTCCATTTGTTCTGTTGTTGTCTTTTGACATTTATCCATTATTCCTGAATGTTTTTCACTTGGCCAGGGAATTCCCCAGCTGGGAGTTCTACAAAAAAATCAGGAAATAAACTGTTAGTATGACAGGTGTATATTTAACTATGTACACAGATGAATGTGTGAGTAGGTTTTTAAAAGCATTCATAAAGTAATTGCTGAGCGTTACAAAATGTAGCATTGTAGCATTTATTGTACAAGTCTGTAAAATAATAGTTTTCCTATCTCTGATGCAATGAGAATAAATTCTTAACCATCTTTGGAATATTTTTTCTAAATAATATTTAAATAACATGCTAGTATTTTTCAAAGCAGTAATTGTCACTATATACATTTTTATTTTACAGTAATCCTTCAATTGTGAGATTTTTTTTTTCCCTTAGATATAGATGAGTGCATCCAGAATGGTGTTCTTTGTAAAAATGGCCGGTGTGTAAACACCGATGGAAGTTTCCAGTGTATTTGCAATGCTGGGTTTGAACTCGCTACAGATGGAAGAAACTGTGTGGGTAAGAACTCTTCTAAATAATGGGGTGGGCATCAGCTAGGTAATTCGAGGATGTGTACTTCATATTGCAATTAAGGATCGTTAAGGATTACCCCTTTTGAAATAAGGTATGACCTGAGGTGAACTTATAGCCCCTGTATTCAAATAGTTATTGTATGGTACTGCATGTTTTCAAAGAAAACTTGAGGTAATTTTTGTTTTTGAAGCTACATCTTTCCTCAAGAGTCCCAAGGAACTCAGTGCCAGGAATAACATTTTTCCCTAAAGCTTCATAGCAAGTGCTCCATATATCAGTACTGCTGAAGAAATAACTGTTTTGAATTTTGACTATTCTGTGTAAAAAAAAAAACTTCCTAGATAAACGACAGGCTCTTAATTCTCTCAGGTGATTGAAGCTTTTTTTCCTTTGGTCTAAGAAAGGAAGACTGTTCTTCCATACACAGTCTGCTGAAACACGCAAAGTAACTGATCACAACGTGAAAAAAAACTTGCTGCTTTCTCGATAGAGTGAAAACTCTGCAGATACTTCATCAAAGTTATGAGTTGAATTTAATCTTCAAGTGAAGGAATATGTCACATCAGTCCTGATCGTTTATTTTTAGTGTCATCTTCTGGAAGGTGAGGAACTGTAAACAGTTTTCTTTGCAATATTTTGCAGACCACGATGAGTGTACCACTACAAACATGTGTTTAAATGGGATGTGCATAAATGAAGATGGGAGTTTTAAATGCATCTGCAAACCAGGATTTGTTCTGGCTCCAAATGGGCGTTACTGTACTGGTATGTAGAACTGAGGGGTAATACATTAAGACAATCTTGATTGAAAACAGTTTTTCCGGTCCATTCATTCATGCAAGAATGGCAATCTCGTCACATGGATTTAATATCATACTAATACCTTACTAACTCATTACAGTAGATTTCTTAAGCTGCCTAGAATAGAAATAGGTCTTTAACTTAGAGAAAGAAATAACTGAATTATTTAATAGTATTGTGAAAGCTACAACAGATGATAAATTAGTTTTTGAAAAGTCTTGGAGCATTGTAGATGTAGCAAAATATGCAGGCCCTTCATTAAATGGTAAAGTGAGCAGCAATATCGGAAATTTAAAAGGTTTAAAAGATTTTACATTGATGAAAACACACAAGTATGTTTTTCCATATCATTATTCTGGCAATTCAGAGTGCATAACACTTAAGGCATTATATTTGCCACATAGCATTACAAACTTTTTAAAGTGAGGTCATTGAAACCTTATATTAAACATTTTAAGAATAGAGTCTGATTTAGCTTCAGTTTAGAGTAATGGAAGATACCTGTTGCTGCCAGTAGAAGCAGGTTTGGGCTTCAGTCATTTCTAGTAAGTGCAGAATCATCTAAATTGTTAGTTTTCTGGTTTGAAGATGAAGCATTGCTATTAATTGTGGCTTTCTTAATGTACATGCAGCTGGGCTGTTGACTTAGGTAGAAATTGGTGATGACTGAAAAGTTTTTTGAAATTAAAATTTACCATCATATGGATATTCTGTGATTAATGCTTCCTTAACCACACTTTAAAGCTAAGTTATGGTACCATGGGATGGACAAAAGGGAAAATTTATCATTAATTTTGCTTAATGTATAATCTGAAATGCCTCTAATCCTACAGCTTTTCTGGGGGATGTTTTGTGTGGGTTTTTTGGGGTTTTGGTTTGTTTTTTTTTTTTTTTAATGTGCAGCTGGAATTTTGATTACTTAGTGTAATTCCAAGATGAGATTTTTATTAGAAACAAAACAAGAATATGTTGATGATTCATCTGCTATCATAAAGTCATTTGGTAATGTTCTAAAAATATTAATTGTAATCTTGCTTAAAAACAGTGAATAGATTGTTGAATTGTGTTTCCTCCTGATAGATATTGATGAATGTCAGACATCAGGAATTTGCATGAATGGTCATTGCATAAATACTGAAGGATCCTTTCGGTGTGAGTGTCCACCTGGCTTGGCTGTTGGAGTTGATGGTCGTGTGTGTGTAGGTAAGTGAGATTTTTTTTTTTTTTTCCATTGAAAGCAAGTGGAATTATCAGGCTGCCAAATTAAAGAAATGCATCAAATTACATCCTTCTAGATAATGTTAACATCAAACCACAGAGGATCTGTTCTAGGATAAATCTGGATTATTTCTCTTCTGTTCTGCTGTGTGTTTGTGTTCATGTATGTCCATGTATGTGTATATATATATATGTATATTCATATTTATATTCAGTTGTGTATCATCCACTCCAAATCACTAAAACAGGTACATATCTTGATTGTGACATTGATATTTTTGCATTCCCTTTTTCATTTCTTTCTCTAATCTGAAAACATTTTATTCTCCCTGTCCCATAGTGTTAAAAAAGAAGAAGCTCTAGCAGGAGAAATAGTGAAAACTAGGTAGACTTGTTTCTGTGAACTCAAAACCCATTATTAAGAATTATTAGGAAATCTTGCATTATGCTATCCCATGAACCTAGTGTTAGAGGACAAGAAGCTTAAATTCCACTGTGGAATGAATCACAGTGGCACCAACTCTTGTTTATCTGTTATTCCTATAAATTAAACTTACAGTGTTTACTCTTCCTGGTATCTCTTTTTGGTTTTGAGGCATACCTTTTCTAGTCTGCAGATGAATCATCTTTTGTCATATAATCTGAACTGCAGCCTCTTATACCCTCAAATGTTACTGGTTAACAGTTAAGAGATTCTTCACGCAACTCCACTAGAATCTCTAGCATAGCTTCAGGGAGGTCACTGGGGAAAACTGGAGCATTTTCGACCTGATGAAGGATAAAAAAAGGGTAGAGGGCAAGAGGTATTCAGTCCCTTGTTTTCTGCTGATTGCTGATGAAGAGGGTGGAGAGGAATACACATTTTAGAAAAATTTCTGAGAGTGAGGGGACTACATGTACTAGGGACTGCAATACTGCAGAGTTCCTTAAACCAATTTAATCCACAGGAGATACAATCTTTCCCTTCTGCATATCAGAACGTGAGTTCTGTATCCCCTAAGTTTCTTCTCTCCTAGCTCATGAATGTATCTACCATCAGGCATATTGGTGACCCAAGGTTCAGTTAGTGGATAGGCATGGCATTAAGCTTCAGCAGGCAAATGTGCCTGGAATGGGGCCTCCCTGAGTGAAAGGCTCACCTCTGGCAGCGTCACAACACATTAGCTTCACTTTTGGTACATGGCCTTGTGTGCTAGATGCTGCTGGTTACTGGACTGCCATTGGAGCTAGTATTAGATCAGGCCAGCTGGTTACGTCATGATGTTTGACAGGTTCATGAAGCAGTAAAGGCAGAGAGGAAACCATTGGCTTAGCTCTGCAATAGTTGTATATATTAATCAGTGCTATGACTGTTCTTCCTGATGGATGCATGTATGTCTTATCTGCATGTGTCTTATCTGCATGTGTCCAGATAAAGGAAAGACAGACTTCATCACGATGTTTGGAGGTTATCTCACACGAAAGGGATGTGAGGTACTACATCCTTGTGTTGCTATTATCAATTAATTTAAAATAAAATTTTAAATAGTGAAGTTCATCATTCTTTAAAATAAAATCTAGTGCATACATTCCTATCAAGTGCCTGTGCAAGCCAGCCCTTTCTGTTACCACTTCAGTTTAAAAAATGCATGATAAAAACTCAGAATGGCTTAAAAAATAGGCTAATAAAAAGCCAAAACACCTTCTCAGTCTCTCAGTTGGAACCCAAATATTTGTTGTTTTAAGTAAATGAGATTTTCTTAGTAAGCAAAACTGTACTAAAGATTGAACCAACAAAAGCAAGGTTTTTTCTCTCCTGTGTAGTAGTCAAGTTGTTTTCTTCTGATTTATTAAACCTTTGGAGAAAAGCAATGAAAAAATAAAACAATGAGAAAAGGCTTGGTATAACATTTTTAATACAGGAATTTCACTGCTTAGTGGCACAGCAGCAAAACCAGATTTGAGTACAGGCTGTTCAGTACCTTTTTTTTGGTCCAAGTTGGCTGCATCTTTACCCCTGTCAGTGATACAGCTGCAAAGAATCAATGTAGTTCTCAATTTTCTGTGCTTTCATTTACCTCATGCTACCACAGTTCTAGCAGCTAAAGGCTTCACTAGTTGGCCATCAGCTGTGAACACTATTTTTTATTTGAAAATGTTCAGCTCCACATGTCACAGCTTTAAGTTTTACCATAAATGCTTACATTTTCATCAGGAAATATCTTTAATATGACAAAAATTGTAAGGCAGAATCATGATTTATTTGGAAAAATTTTTTTAAGAAGATGTTGTAATTATTCCAGTCATAAAGTAACATAGGAAGTTTCAAATATTGCATAACAAAGATATCCTCATGCATGACCTTTAGAATAGAATTTCTGAGCCAATCTGCTGTTCAGAATTTTATGTGTGTGTGTATATATAAATATATATGTATTTATATATACATACACATGCTGTGTTAACTGCAGGAATTCTCTGTCTGGCTGTTCTGTCCCATATATTACATGAATACTTTTCAGACATTCTGGCTGCTAGAACAGTATTTATAGTCTGAAAGTTAATAAGTTACATGGGGCTTCCTTTTAACAGTTTTCCCACAAATGTGCTAGGCAATTAGCAAAAATATAAAATCAAAGAGCCTACAGTCCAATTCTTGCACGCTTACTTTGAGCTGTATTTTACTTCTGAATAGTGCCATTGATTCTGGTGGGACTATTCATAGAACAAATTGCTTTATTTAGTATTAATAAGTATGGCAGAGTCAATCACAAAATGTTATACAAGTCTGGAAAAAAAGTACAGCAAGGGGGAACAAATGCTTGGAAACAGAACAGTTAGATGAATGCTCAGAGCTGAACTGGTATTTGCAGGCATTTCAGGTTTGGCTAATACTTCTAACTGCAGCTCCTTGCTCGGATACCTCAGCTGGCTCTGTGTGTGTGTGTGATTGTGTATCACCTCAGAATTTGTACTGAGCTATGGCTGTAGCTTTGTGAAATGTTGTTTATTCTCTGCCGGGACACTCTTAATTATAATTCAGTCTGCAGTTCACATCTCTGCCCAAAGCTATAGTCATCCAGGACAAAATAGCTTAAGTTTTGGTTATTTGCAGTACCATACCTCAAAGTGCATGTCATGAGTGTTGCATGATTTGACCTTCTAAGATACCTGGATAGGTGCAGTGACTTTCACTGAGAATAGGTCAACCACTGGTCCACCCGACCTTGACCACAAGTATGGTGGTGATAATGTTTGCAGATGTTGAAGTGCTACACCGCAAAATATAAGAGTCTAGAAATGCTATTCTCTGGGAAACAGTGGAGTTTCACATAAACATGTATATTGTTACAGCAGCATCAATGCTAAACTCTGATCCAGGGCATAAAATAAGTTCTCCAGTGTTCTGAAATTAGTAGCCAAAGGCTCATCAAACTATGCATGGGGAGCAGTGCAGGTTCATCAGTAAGGTGCACTCTCAGAACTGTTGTGACACGGGAAACCTCATCTTGGTGAGGTGCCTACAGCAACTAAGCCATGGACAAAGCAGTGCCTATCTTTCTCATCCTTGCTATCAGCATGGGAAGCACAGCCCAGGGAGGACATTCTTCCTGTCATATGATCGCTGTTTTGATTCTGGGGGAGCTGGCTCAGTTCTTCATCCTGCACAGGCTTTGTGAATCACTGACTGTGTAGATAAGACTGTTTTCCTATAATTAGTTAGGCAATCCTCCCCAAATTCCCTGTGCTGCTTCTATAAAAAACTTGGTTTATGTGGGAAAGCACTTGCTCTCTTCTTATGCAGAACAGTTGCTCAGTACATCTGTAGCTTCCTGCAGCTGCCTTCCACACTTTACATCTTTGAAGACCTTCCTACAGAGTATTTCCTTCACACTTTCCAATCTTTTCTCCCCCTGCAGTTTCCCTCAGGGCCATTTCCTTCCTTTGAATTCCTTCTCCATTCTCTACCAGACAAATAACTGGGAGAAGCCTTCCCTTCTGTGACAGGGCAATAATCGAAGCCCCTTTGTTCATGGCAGAGTGTGGCAGTGGCATCTGGATTTGTTAGATGCAGAGGGGAGGGATATGATGCAATTAAGTATTTTGCAGAGTACATGAACAGACATTTCTTGTGCAAAACTTCTTGATTGTTGTCAAGCATAACAATCTTTTCCTGCTATCAAGTGCAAGCAAATTTTACTGGCTTCACCTAGACTCTTGGCAAGGAATAAACCCTGAAATCTGGGCCACATTTAACTGTGGTCCAGAACTATCTGTTCCATGGGATACCAAAAGCAAGAGAAAACATTTATGTACAGGCAATCCTGTTTTATAGGAGCCAGGTTACAACACTCAAAGAGCAGGCAGAACACAGAAGTAATTGCCAGTTGTTATTTGGACTGGCACAGGATATTCAACATCCACTGTAAGACTCATGCAATTTTTATTTGTTGTTTTGGGGTCATGTTTTAAGTAGGCAACTGTCTGGATTCCCTCAGATCCTGCTCAGTTTCTGAGTGCACCCAGGCTCATGTCCAGGCCACAATGTATGGTAGTTTTACTGGGAGATTGATAAGGAGCATAAATTAAAGCCATGTTCTGGCCTGGTCCGTAAAGATGCCTGAAATAGAGTATTTCTGTAGCTCCAGCAAGTGTCTGCAGAAGTATAGGAGTCAAAACTAAAGGCTCTTTACTCCATCTGTATCCTTCAGTTCTCAACCACACCTTTAGGTGGACTGTCCACTCACATGCTTTTGGAAGATCTCCAGTATTATCCTATAAGAAAATATGCAAAAGGCATCTAACCCTGGCATGACCAAAAAAACAAAACAACCACAAAAACTAAAATGAAACACATAAAAAGCAGTCTAAGAGACATTCTCGTAGTTCTTGGATAAGTATAGCAGATGGTTATACCTGAAAAGGTAGGGCTGAAGGTCTGCCTTGGAAGATGCATCTTAGTGTTCAAGTCAGTCAAATTGATTTATATGACTACATCAGCTGCAAGACTGGCAGTATGCACATGATGAGTCCTACAGCTGTGTGGCTGTCCTGTATAATTTTTCTGCTGTCTTCTACGGCATGATTTTTGAGGTTGGAAACCCTACAGGTATTATCTGTTTTCTTTGTGTAATAAGTGGTGGTTTGTCCTGACGATCATTTCCAGCCCTCACCCCAGGGATGGCACTGTAATTTCCATAGCAGCTTTTCAGTCACAAACCTCCAGAGATTTCTTAAGGCAGCAGTGCTGTTTTCCCCACTACCTAGTTGTGTGTAAGAATTGCTAAATTGCTGTTGCTAGCTAGGTATTGGGACCGCTTTGATATCCTGACCCTAATCCAGCACTGATGCCAGTTTACATATAAACCTATTAAGATAGCCATGTCATGTAAATGCTGGTCTGAACAATCTGCTGAAATTGCATTTCTGTTCAGAATTTGTAAATACAGTAGGAGGCTGTGCTCTTCCTTTTGGAAATAGGTAGCTTCCCATATTACCAGCCCTGAGCTGCTGGTGAGTTATCCTACATGAGGAACCATTTTGGAAGCAAATAAGAGATCTGCGTGTCCAGGTTATGGTTGTAGTACTTCTAAAGGGAAAAATTAGTCACCACATGCTGATTCAAGACATTCTGTGTTTCTTACTGAGATATATGCTGACAGATTTACAAAGCTGCACTGGTGTGTGGGTCATCTTTGCTGGGTCCTATGGAATGTTTTTAAATTTGCCCACAATATCATAGTTTAGGTGGTTTTAAAGTGCTCTGGAGAGACCTCCATGAGCTAAACATTTTGAGAATTGGCCTTGATGCCATCAGGATTATTGCAGCAGATCAATGCAGATGTAGCCAATGTAACCATTTTGTTTAACAAAATTTTTTTTTTAGCTCTTGTTGAGATAGTATGCATACCTTTCACTCTCAGTCTGAGGAAATAAATTATTTCTTTGCTTGCCCTTTCTTAGATACTCATATGCGTAGCACATGCTATGGAGGCATCAAAAAAGGAGTGTGTGTCCGCCCCTTCCCTGGTGCTGTGACAAAGTCTGAATGTTGCTGTGCCAATCCTGACTATGGTTTTGGAGAGCCATGTCACCCCTGCCCTGCTAAAAACTCAGGTAAAATTTTGTGTTTCTTTGAATACTACAGTCAACATACAGACTTAAAAAAATCTTGTTCAGATCAGGTTGTTCATTAATTTCATGCCTTAAAGAGAAATGAATAGGGTACTTAACAGAATTGTACACTGATTCTGGAAATGGTTTCTCCTTTAAAGAAAAACTCTCTTGTATTTTATGTTGAGTATTTGGGGTTTTATGTATTGTAATGTTTGAGGTGAACCTAGTTCCAGAGCTGGCCAGGCTGTGACAGAATTCAAGACGAAGGACATGAGTATGCTATGGATGAAGTTGGGTCCCTGAATTAAGTGTTGGCTATTAGTAATAATACTTCAAAGAAAACAAGCAGAGTTCTGTGATGAATCTGTAAATTTCCTAGTCAAGTCAGTCCAGTTTAAAAGAGCAGCCCAGATTAATTTTAGAAATCTGTATTTCATAAGAGTTAGTTCTCCAAATAAACCTGGGGACTGATTAAAAAAAATCTCTTGAATATAGAACTGAGATGATGTATCTTTGACAGTATTTCCATTCAGTGTCATTTTCTGAAACAGCAGAAGACTGTTTAGAAGAAATGAAGTAAAACTGGTGTTATGGTTGAAAGTGCTAACTTAAGGATACAGTACTGTCAAGACTATAATGAA
This sequence comes from Pelecanus crispus, assembly GCF_030463565.1. Lineage (NCBI taxonomy): Eukaryota > Metazoa > Chordata > Aves > Pelecaniformes > Pelecanidae > Pelecanus > Pelecanus crispus. The sequence continues at coordinate 52,178,031 of NC_134676.1, forward strand.
ATCACTAGTGTTTAGTTCTTGTTATCAAATTTCATTTTTGTATGTGGAAGTTCAGGGTGGAATGCTACTTGACATATTTAGCTATATTATCTATAAATAGTTATTTCATGTGAACATTGGCATTTTATTAGTTACATCGTAGAAAAAATATTTTGAAAAAAGATCAGGTGGATTTGGTTTAGGATTAAAGAAGATGAAACACCAGAAATAACGTTTTCTTTTTTCCCCAACATCTCTTGCTTCTATTGAGTAGCTGAATTCCATGGCCTGTGTAGCAGTGGAATAGGTATTACTGTGGATGGACGAGGTATGTTGCACCTTTTCTTTAATGTATATGATTTAAGGTTAAAAAAAAATATACTCAGAATTATATTTTTCTTTAACATACTAGTGTGGAGTTTTTTGCCTCAAGATTAATATGTAGATTTTAGTATTTTCATTATCACAGTACAATAATTAAGTATTGTCTAATGAAAAAGGCCAGAATTAATTCTCTACAAAACTGGATTTTGCCTGACCCTGACAAAAAAAAAAAAAAGTCATCCATTTTAAAGGTTTGACCTATAATTTATTTTTTTTAGAATAGGCATAAGACAGTTCTCCCTCATTTGGGGAAGGACAGGAGCCTCTTGCATTTGCAGTTGATTTTCAGTCAGCTGGGATAATAATAGAACAGTTTTTCACTCCAGATCCATTGTTCACTGCACAGACCGTTTCCATGGAGGGACCATTTCTCTGGTGAGTTAGAGTTGGAAGGGAACTTACTAAAAAAGTTCATCCTAAAAAAAGTCCTGAAAGTGAGCGCTTGAATTTAGTACAGGGAACTGTAAAGCTCCAGCTCCTTTTTCTAGCACCACAGAGAGAGTGATTTTAAAAATAGTAGCTGAGCCAGGCCTGAATTAGTGGCGATGCATGCTGCAGCTGCCAAATACCTAGAGTGGATTGAAGAAGGAATAGTGGAACACAGTATTATGATTTATTGCTAGATAGTTCCCTGATGAGTTAATAAAGTTGCAGCCAAATTAAAGCAGATACTGTACATTTAATATTTCCAGGCATTTAATTTATATAGCTTTTATTCTTGTCAGCATTAAAGCTCCTATTCACTTCAGCAGGAACAGAATGAGAGTCTCTGATCATTATACTTATTAACAGCCTACATAACTTTTAAAAATAGTACTATAATAAAAGAAATTCTGTTTCTGTTCGGTACTGTAAATGCGTATGCATAGTTTTTTCTTGTCTGTGAGCTCATTGCTTAACATGTTGCCAAACTTACAAGTAATTTGAAATCCGTGGCGTTTGTAAATTCTCTCAGTTTTCTTTTCAGTGAATTTTACAAAGTCCATTTGAAGAATCTCTAAATCTCATGGAGGAATAATGGCAGTGTACCATAATATTGTTGTACAAACAGCATCCTACCATGAGAATTTGCATGTAGTCTGGTAGGGAGGTTATGTGTTCTTTAGGATACATGGAAAATACAATTCCTCACTATAAATGTAAAACCAGTTGTGGTCTTTACCAACTTCATGATGAAGACTATAATCTCTTGGGGGTTCATGTCTCAACTAAAATCCCTCTTTGTTTAGGTTTCTGAAGAAAACCCTAGTATTTTCTGTACATCTTGTGCAGCAACCTTGCAGACAATTTTCTTGCTGCTACTCCTACCACTGCTTATACCAAGGGACTTTGTTTGCCAATTCCATTTCCTAAAGGAGAGGAGTACTGATCCCACATTCAGTCCCTAATAAAAATTCTGCTGTGTTCCTCATGCATTTTTATTATCAAGAGCAAGCGGGAATACACTTTATCAGTGATGCTCTTGTCATCGAGACTATTTGACTTCTGGTTGATGCATAGCTTGTTAATTAGACTGCAGTCCATCACCACTTCCCTACTCCTCTTGTTCAGCTTGTGATTAACAAGCACAAAACCTTCATGTCTTTGTGTGAGAGAAATTTGGACATAGGCGAGGACAGAGATTTTGTGATCTGGTTCAATATAAAAAGTAACAGGAAGGACTGGACCTTCTGAAATCATTAATTTGATAAGGAGAGATAAAGTCATGAAATTGTGTGACTTGTCCCCAAGATATAAACAAGTGTAGTAAACTACAGAAAACTTTTGACTCAAAAGAAAACAAAACTGAATATTATGCTAATTCATATTTTCTTACGAAATTTTCAGATGTCTCATAGCTTTGAGTTTAATCCAGGGACAGCATGATTTTTCCAAATGCATATCTGAGTATATGTAAATCATGATCTGAACTGCACTATGATTAAAGAGGAAATGTCCTTTACAAAAAGTTGAGCAGTACAAGTATGAAACAAGCTTTTTATGAAGTCACAGCTAGGCCAGCACCCCTACTGTTCTTTCCAGGGTTTGGAAGGGGAACTGTTTAAAGTAATGGGCTTACCGTATGGGAAGAAATAACTTAATATTGAAAAACCCTCTTTTCCTCAGAGGCAAAAAATACTAACACTAGCCTGTTCCTGTTCTTATAGTTCATATAAATATTTCGGAATTTTCCAACTACAGCAGAAATTCTATATGGGATTCTAAATTCAGAGAATGTATCTCATTTGTCATCCTATTCTGTTGATCTGAGAAGAATTTTAAATTTCCAACAAGTGCTATAATTTCTATAAGACTGAGTATACTGTGGTATTGACCTATGCATTAGTCCTGTATTAGGAAAAGTATTTGTGTCACCAAATAATTTATAACTTCTTACCTAGATCCTTAAACCACAGGCACTAAGTGTATAGGCTAGGTATTTTGTATCAAGGTATTCCTACAAACACATAGTTCCCTACTGATTTAGGTTAGAAGCGATATCTGGAGGTCATCCAACCTAACCTTCTGCCCAGAGCAGGGGTAACTTCAAAGTTGAATCAGGTTTCTCAAGGCCTTGCTCAGTGGAGTTTGGAAAATCTCCAAGGATGGAGTTCCCATAGCCTCTCTGGGCAGCTTGCTGTAGTGCTTAATCACTCTCATGGGGGAGAATTGTTTTCCTGGTGTTCAGTTAAAATTTCCCATGTTGTAACTTGTAACTGTTGTCTCTTGCCCTGTCATTGTGTACCTCAAAGAAGAGCCTGGCTCCATCTTCTCTGTAACCATCTATTAAGATCAGAGAACTGCTATTAGATGTCCCTCTCATCTTCCCTTCTTGCTGGCTAAACAAGTCCAGTTCCCTCAGCCTTTTCTCATACATCAGGCACTGATCCTGCAAGGGGACTTCAATCACCCTGACATCTGCTGGGAAAGCAGCACAGCAAACTGTATGTAGTCCAGGAGACTCTAAGGATAATTTCTTAATCCAGGTGGTAGACAGCCTAACGGAGGAGAAGCGTTACTGGACCTGTTGCATACCAACACAGATGAACTAATTAGTGAAGTCAAGACTGATGGCAGCCTGGGCTGCAGTGATCATGCCCTGGTGGAACTCACAATCTTGAGGGATACAGGCCAGGTGAAGAGTAAAGCCAGGACCCTGAATTTTAAGAGAGCAAACTTTCAGTTGTTTAAGAAATTAGTGGGTGGAACCCCCTGGGAAACTGCCTTCAGGTATAAAGGAGCAGAACAGAGCTGGCAGCTCTTTAAGGACATTTTCCTTAGATTGCAAGAGCTCTCAATTCCCATGTGTAAGAAATCAGGCAAGGAAGGCAGGAGACCAGCATGGCTGAGTAAGGACCTCCTGGTCAGGCTAAAGTGTAAGAAGGAAATGCATAGGCAGTGGAACCAGGGTCACGTGTCCTGGGAAGAATATAGGGACACTGCCCAGATGTGTAGGCATGGAATCAGGAAAGCCAAGGCACAGCTGGAGCTGAGTTTGACAAGGAAAGAGAAGAATATAACAGGCTTCTACAGGTACGTTGGTCAGAAAAGGAAGATTACAAGAAAATGTACACAGACACACAAAAACATGATAAATAAGACAAGAGAACTAGTGACAACCAACATGGAGAAGGCTGAGGTACTCAACAATTTTTTTGTCTGAGTTTTCATTGGTAATCACTCTTCCCATATCTCTCAAGTCTCTGAACATCAAGGCAGGGACTGGGGGAACAAAGTCCCTCCCGTCATCGGAGAAGATCGGGTTCAATACCATCCGAGGAACCTGAATATACACAAGTCCATCGGACCTGATGAGATGCATCCCAGGCTCTTGAGGGAACTGACAGATGTAGTCGCTAAGCCACTATCCATCATATTTGAAAAATGGCAGTCAGGCGAAGTCCCCAGTGAGTACAGAAAAGGGAATATCACACCCACTTTTAAAAAAGGGTAAAAAGGAGGACCCTGGGAACTACCGACCAGTCAGCCTCACCTCAATACACAATAAGATTATGGAGCAGATCCTCCTGGAAGTTACGTCAAAACATGGAAGATAGAGGTGATTAGAGACAGCCAACATGGCTTCACCAAGGGCAAATCATGCCTGACTAATCTGGTGGCCTTCCATGATGGAGTGACTGCGCCAGTGGAAAAGGGAAGAGCTATGGATGTCATCTACCTTGACTTCCGTAAGGCCTTTGATACTGTCCCCCCCCAACATTTTTCTCTCTTACTAAGTTGGAGATAGGTGGTTTTGATGAATGGACTGTTAGATAGATAAGGAATTGGCTGGATATTCATGCGCAAAGAGTTGCGGTCAATGACTCAATGTCCAAGAGGAAACCAGTAACAAGTGATGTCCCTCAAGTGTCCATACTGGGACCAATACTGTTTAATGTCATCATCAGTGACATAGGTAGTGGGATTGAGTGCACCCTCAGCAAGTTTGCGGATGACACCAAGCTGAGTGGTGCAGTTGATTTGCTAGAGGCAAGAGATACCATCCAGAGGGACCTTGACAGGCTTGAGGAGTGGGCCCTTGTGGACTTTATTAAGTGGCCCAAAACTGGATAACAGTATTCCAGATTTGGACTCACTAGTGTCAAATAGAGGGGAATAATCACTTCTTTCAGGCTTCTGGCTGCACCCTTGCTACACCCTTGCTCTGAATGACAGCCCCAACATCCAGTGAGTCAGATGTTGTCCACATCTATGACAGGATCAGGTTTTTCATGTCTTTCAGTATCTGGTTATCTTCTGTGTTGTGTTAATACAGATATTAATGAGTGTGCATTGGATCCTGATATTTGCTCCAATGGAATTTGTGAAAACTTACGTGGCAGTTATCGTTGTAACTGTAACAGTGGCTATGAGCCTGATCCTTCTGGAAGGAATTGTGTGGGTAAGTTGCTAAATTTTTTTATTGTTGTTGAATAATTCATCACTACTGATGCTAATTTGAATTGACAGAATTTATGTTGCAAGACATCTACTTCCTAAAGCTACAATGAAAATGCAAAAAATCTCTAATGAAACTGCTTTTCTCAGTCACTGCATAGCTAATATTCTTACTGGGGTACTTTTCTGTCATTTGGCGGGGGGTATTACTGTTTGGGAAGTTTAAGCAGGAGATATCATTACAGGTTAGGAATTACTTTTCTCAAAAACATGGATCAGATTGTGCTATATTTTAATGTGTAACATTTGTCAAGACCATCTAAAATGTGTCCCTTTCAAGGCTGGATGATAATTTTACAAGAGCTGAAGGTCACAATTTTGCATAATAAAATGTGACAGATGGCTGTCATTATCATAATGAATGATAACTGGTGGCCTGTGTACACAATCTCTGCAGTATGCAGTAATTCATGATGTCACAAGTTACATGAGTACAGCAGAGTGGCTTGCTGCATGCTTAGTCCTCTAATTTCTGAAAACTTCAACTCATGAAGGAAGCAATGACCCACTCTTAGGATTTCACAGATCATGTCCAAACAGTGGGCTCAAGTGTAACAGCTATTCTTTTATTCTTCACAATTTCAAGTCATCAGTATACAGGAATGATTCACTTCAGAAGCTTTTAATTCTCATTTGTAGTTCAGTTTAGGTTTATACCAGACTGTTGTTGCAGTGTCTAGATACATTTTCTATAAGTGTTTAGGAATACCCAACAGAAGATACCTGTGTTACACATTTCACTCCCTAATTACTTTATTATTCATGGTCATACATGAAATTCAGTATTTTTTTGGGGGGGGGGGGGGGGGGGAATTCTTATATCCAAAAAATGTATTATACCACAGGTACATTATACAATAATATTGTTTATAGTCCTGTTATAGTCCTGCAATTTTAAACAGAAAACTGAAGTTTGTTTGCATTAAAAGCTAATGGAAATCTATTGGAAAACATTAGAAAGTCTTAAATATTGTCCTACCATCTGATGTGTTTATTTTGGGGAATTATTGCTCTCTACACTTGAAGGTTTACTGACCTATCACTGGTATTTGTGATCAACAAAACCCCACCATTTTTGATAGGGAAAACCTGGACTATATAACTGTGGTATAATTTTAATACCAAACATTCCTACCTAGTGATACAAAGCAAACACAAAGTAATAAAAGTGTTTCTTTTCATCTGTTTGACTTAAGGAATTTTACAGCTAGTTACTTTCTAAAGGCCCTGAATATGAACTTTTGGCAGGAAAGGCACTGCTGCAGAAAACTGTTGGTGGTTATTTAAAATACTTCACATAATATTCCTTTTCCAAATGGATTTTATGGCAAGGGATTTTATTTATCTAGTTACACTTGGGATTATGTAAGTGCTAGTATATGTCTGTTTAATTATTTAAATAAAAATACAGCATACTGACTGTGAGGATGCGTTTGTTCTTAGGTAGGAGAATTTTTGCACAAAATAATTTAATTATGAACACTGAAGGGTTGAAATGTTTTAATTAGTGATACAGATTATGAGCTGCCAGGAAATAAAAATGGTCATCATACAGAATGCAGGCAGTACTTTTGTCAGTTTTAAGTGGTTTTGAGCATGAGCTATATCGTTCTGTGTTTTTACGGTGCATATCACAATAGATTACAGTCCAAATCTGAAGTTATTCTGTGAGATTCTAAGGAAATAATACGTACATAACACTGCTGGTTTGGGTTAAAGGATTGTATGACAGCGAGCTCAAAATTAAAGTCTGTTGCTCTTGAAAACATCAAATTCCAAATCCATTCTCCTTTATTTAGTTAAAGATGAGGTTAGATTAAGGACAGGTTAGTTTAGAAGAGCTTCTTTACAGCTGCCAAACTTAAATCTCAGTTTCATCGTCTGGGGAAATTTAGACTTTATTGTCTGAATCCTAAAGGAATTCTTAAGCATAGCTTGCAAATTCTAATGTAGTTGGGAAACCAAAAGTCTGCAGATTGTAATTATATTGCATTCTTGGTTTTCTTCTTTATTTTTAAACTTAAACGCTCTAAAAAATCTAGTTGATTTAAGATTTCAGTTGCAGTGTTAAGTTTGGGAAATTAAGCAGTCAAAATACAGGAGACACCCTGAAGCAGGATCACGTGTCAGGTTGATTGTGGCTTATCCTGTCAGTATTCGTCTACAAGCTTAAGTATCTGTGACATGTGATGGGCATTGAAGGAAAGTAGCTTAAAATTATAATTGTTTTTTTTCTTTTTAAAAATAATAGGTCAATGAGGAAGTTTGATTGCTTTTTGTTAGCATTATTTGCAGTTAATATAAGAGGAGTTCAGGGAGTGATGTTAATTTATGGGTTTTTCCTATTCAGTGTGCTTGATACCCTGGTCTTAATCATAGGGGTTTTTTTCATACAGTATACCTCTGGAGGGGAGGTAGATGTGTATACTCTTGAGATGTCTGCTATACGTGAACTGCACAATTTAGATTTTAACACACATATTCACTTCATGGATAACAAAATCAATTTTTGCCCATAAAATGGGATTAGAACAGTAATCTAACACACCATTATTAGTGTGTTTTAAAAAAAAAATTAAAATGCTGGTTTCAAAGCAAATAGTCCTTCGTGAAGTTGTCATGGCGATATAGTCATATAATTGACAAAGATCCCAAGGTCATTCCAGGAAAACATAATTATTATTTTAAGACTAACCATGAACTATTTTTAGAGCCTGCTAATGAAAAACTTTAAAAGCAGGACAGAACTTTTGCTAATAAGAATCTGAAAATGAATGAGACTTTCAAAACTAGAGGAATGGCATTTTTCCTTGCTCCGTCACTGTTGTAGAAAACTACATATCCAGCAACCTAATTGTTGCTGTAGAAAGCAACAGGGGTTACTTGTGGACGTGAAGGGATCTCATGGCATTTGCACTCATTGGTATCTCTAACTCATCTTTTTGCAGACATTGATGAATGTTCAGTGAACGGGCTTCTGTGTGACAACGGGCTCTGTCGAAACACCCCTGGAAGTTACAGCTGCACTTGTCCAAAGGGTTATGTATTCAGCACTGAGACAGACACATGTGAAGGTGAAAAATCTGCAAGTTGTGTTAATTTTATTGCTGATTATATAACATTAAAGCTAAATGATCACAAAAGATTCAGAGTGGTGACCAATACCAGAGGAAAAGACAGAACTAAGATACTGCATAAATCATTTCATTCCTCTTGTAATTTCTTTGAAGTATTTTTTAGTGTGTTGAATCTTACCATTTAATTTCTTTCAAAGTAATCAGTTCATTTTTATATGAAAATGTTGTCCTTTCCTTAGATAAAACATTTTTAAGCTGGAATAAAGGGGAATATATGCTTGCCTTTGATCATGTAGCAGGGACACCTAGTCTGTCATTTAGGGAAATGCATCTATTTTCATCACAGAGTCTCTTCTTTCTTTTCTCCCTTCAATCTGTGGCAATAGTTAATTCTCAGTCAAATTCTGGTATTTGTGATGGTTTATGTGATGCTTGAATTCAAGCATCTGGTATTACTGCCTGGTGATACTAAAATTGTCCTTTATTTTTACAGTATAGTCAAAATTGCTTTTTTATGTTAGTAATGAACACAGATGTTAGATCAATGAAAATGTTACATAGCAGAAACTAATAAGTTTAATTATAAAAACAAATTAAGCAAGGCTGTACAAAAAAGTCAAAATACAAGCATTAGCTTTTGTCTCAATTTTTAATTAGTATTCAGAGTAGCAGAATTTTACTAGTCTATTGCATTATTTTTTATTATCTAGTTATTTTATATACAGATTCCATCATCTGTAAATCTCAATATTAGAAAGTTTTTATAGTAAATAGTCTTGTGTTTGATTGAATGATGGGAAGCTATAATCCTTTGTTATGGAATAACTATTATGTAAACCAATGTCATCGTCCAGATTTGTCTGAAGCAGTGGAAGACATTATTGTTCTCAGCTGCTTGTTATTACTGATCAGACAGAAGTTACTGCCATACAGCTAAACAAACATATAGAAAGGAAAGTGGAAGCACTCTGTAAACCATTCTTGCTGTGTAAGATCAGTCAGGTTAACTTAAACCATTTCCTTAGCAGCATATGCTGAACGGGCTAGCTTTCCACTGAAGCAGGTGAGGAGCACTCATGTGCTCTTTGCCAGTTTTCAGCAGAGGAGTGGAAGCAAGCAACATGGGGGGGCAATAGTGTTTTGAATGTCTCCAACTGTTTGGAAAGTGAAGATGTGTTTACATTCAAAACATCTCATGAAATGGTTTAAATGCTGGCAGTATCAAATCATTCACCTCTTCACCCCTTCTGTTCAAAAGAAATTATGTTCCTTTATATTTTAGTGACTGTGTGTTTCAGAGGTCACTTTTGAAAGTTAAAATTTCTTCTCTCCCCTTATGTTACAAATTAGGAGCACTTGTTCAGATTAGGGCTTTTCTTATATCATACCCCATGGATTTATAGTGCTCCCTCTGCTAAGTTGTCTCAATGCCTAGTATCTATCCAGAATGTGCAGGTGAAATTTATTCTTCAGGGTCTGTCTACGTGTAAGATTTCTAGCTGTGAAAATAGCTTACTGTGTGCCCTTACTGTGCATGTTTCTTAAGGAATCTTCTAGACAGAAAACTGGAAAAAGGGAGATGTTAATTACCAAGATGAAAAGGCCATCAACTTCAGAGCGTAACACTGACCAAAAGGTAGATGAATGAGATGCAAGAATGCAAACAACCTAGCCAAAATTATTGAAATAAAATGTATCTGGATTTTCAAATATAAAACATAAATTTGTTTTTAATGGTAGTAATAATAATAGTAATATTAATATAAAGGCTCAAAATAAGGGTGTGACAACAACAAAAAAGTGGTTTCATGGTTTCATTGAGCCACCACAGCCTTAGGAAAAAAGTGATCTTTTCTGTCTCCTGGACATCCTTATCATCACTGCAGTGTGTTTTCTTTGCTGCCAGAAGAAGTTTGGGGATCATGATATAGTGAACCAAATCTGGGAGTCCCTTATCTTAGTTTTTTTGTGAGGGGGGTGTAGTGGAGAATAGCGTGAGGGAGAGTTATTCTGGAGTGGAAATGAGTTTACTAGTTCATTTGAATTAACGGTTTATTAAGAAGAGGGTGACTTCTTTAGATAACATTGCCAGCTGATACTGACTGCAAAACCATAGTATCAAAAAAAAAAAAAAGTTACAGTTAAGATAAAATAGAATTTACAGGAAAAATATATGAAGAGAAGATACTAGCAGAAGTCCAAATGGCAAGCATGCTCCATCTTAATGGCACCTTAGCACATTTTTCTAAGGAATGTGGCCACTTTTAGGTTTTGTCTAAGGGAATTAGGTGCATTCCCCAAATTATCAGTTTATGAATCAATTCTAAAAACATGAATAACACATTATAGTGCCTCTGACAGTCAACTATTAATACAGGAACTGAGATACTTCACAACTCAAGCCAACCTGAGCATGAGATAGAAAACACACACACACCTTATTTAAGCAGGTTGTTATGTAAATTAAAATCTGTTGTATTTTCAAAGAATAATTACTGAGATGATCATTCAGGCTCATTAAGTTAGGCTGTTTGGGTTTCTATTTGCAGGGTTTGGTTAGATTTTAAGTAATGCATTTAATTTTGTTTTCTTTTTTGAACATTTTTTTTTAGGTATTCATAAAAGAACATGCATCTGTATATGTTTGCAATATTTGTACTATGGCTCTTGCACAGACTAATGAAAGAGTATTATTTGATATTCCTAAAGATTCCAAAAAAGGATAGATCTGTCCCTGTCTCGTCTCCCTTTCATGGTGGTCATCAGGTTTAGCTTGTTACTGAAAAGGAGGATATTTTACCATCTTCATAGAATAACAGTGGTTGTGCTTCTCTTGGCTGTATTTCATAATCCTGTATGTCTGCTGAACTCTGAGCAATGAGGTTGTGATTGGGCATGAATGCTGCAGTAATATTTAAAACAACAACACTTTTTGTTAATGGAAGAAAAAAAATCCTGTTTTCTCATTTGGGGGAAACAAACAACAAACAACTGATCATTAACTGAAACTTCAGATTTGTAAGAATATTTCCTTTCTGAACATAGTTTAATCACCCTAAAATACTTCTCAGTTTTTTTATTGTCTGTACAGCAGAATCTGAAAGATTTTCAGTTTCTTTCAATATTGTTATCTACGTTAACTTACATACATAGGTCATGAACGAGCTGTCATCTTCATCTCATAGACTGATGTTTAAATTTAGCTGATCAGGTAAAAAAGCTGATCAGGAGGAGTTTGGCATAAAACTGTCTATAAAACCTATTAAATGTATTACGTTTTTTCTGATGTTGAGTGGGTTGGCAATAGAGGAATAAATTCATCTCTTTCTGTCCAAATTCTGTTCAAAAAAACACTATGTAATTCAGTTTGGAGTTACAAGTTCACTAGTTGTAAAAAATTTCTGTAGCCAGAAACTTTGTGTTGTGCTCTGAAAATGCTCTGATTATTAGTCACCAGTATTTTTTTAATTAATATAACTCTCATCAGTAACTGTGAAGAAACAACAAAACGCTTCACTGTTTTCATTTATAGTTCAATTGAAATTTTTTATCAATTTGTTTTGGGGAGTGGGGAAGTTGTTTGAGGCTCCAGAGTCTGTGAAAGTTGAGATTTTTACAACAAGCTCTGTGGTTTAGATTGTGTTTCCAGTGACATAACTAGTTAAACGTAAACCAGATGTGCTTTGAAGTTCATTTCCAGGAATGTACAGTGGACTGTTTCAATTTTTGTTTCTCTGACATTTACAATGTACACTCACTTCACTTAAGAAAAAAAATGTTTTTTAAAAAAACCCTGATAAATATTTTCATACATAGTGGCTTTTATTTTAAAATATAAAACAGTATTAAAATCAATTTGGTTTCTTGCTCACTCTTGTTAAAACTACCATTTAATATTATTATAAGAAGATATATGGAAACAAATTTTGGAGTTTGTTTACATTGGGCATATGATATCTTTTCGCCTGATTCAGCAGAGCACTAATGCTGAAGTGCATTCATCCTTTAATTTTTTTTTTTTGAATGGTGGTTTCGGGGAGTAGTCAGTGCAATATTAAAAACCTGTTAATGCCTGAAAGCATTGGGTTTGGTTTTTGTTTCTTTTTTGTTTGGTTGGGTTTTTTTGTTTGCAGAAAAGCAAAGACATAAATGCAGAAACTGATCAAAGATCCCTCTGACTTACAACAGAGCAAGTATACAACATTACTTTCCAAAAATACTCTCTGAATCCCCAACAGTTGTGGTTCAGGGGCTTCTGACACCAGAAGTAGGATCTTTACCTTATACAGACCTTGGTGAGTTTATCTTCTATGAACTTGTCCAGACTGCCATTGATTAATTCAGCATCCTAGGGCAAGGATTTCCAATTTCTCTACCTGTTGTGTAAACAACCATTTCTTTACTTGTTTTGCTACCAGCCTGCTTCATCGAATGTTGCTTTGTTCTTGGACTTTAAGAGATGGTGAACATTTGATGCCTTTGACAGGGAGAAACTATATATAGCTTAAATTTAGTTGATTTGTCCTGTCTTTTCAATTTTTCTCATCTTTTTAAGCTAGCCAAACTGCTGAAAGCAAGATGGCATATGGAAAGGAAGAAAAAACGTGTCTTTCTCCAAGAGCATTTCTATACAGAGGATTATTTGACATATAGTGCATATTTAGGATGACTTCTTTGTTTCAGTGTGATCTGTTTCTAATTGTAGGAACCAGATATTTGGGTTCTCTGCAAAAGCAGCAGAGACTGTTCTCTACTACCAGGTATTGCTGGCTAGGGAGAGAGCGGGAGGCAAGGGAGGCAGGGAGCATGCCTTGGATAATAAAACCTTAGGTAATAAAATATGAAATATATTTACAGGGAGGAGAAGGGATGCAGAGTAGATAAATGTTGGCGAGTCCTCCAGATTGCCAGCTTGGATAACAGAGGGACTTAAGAGCTTGAAATGTCAGAACTAACTGACTTTCTAGATCCAGTTGATCACCTGTGTACTGCACTTCCCAGCACACCAAGTCAGTACACGAGCAGTGCCAGACCCAGCCTGGCCCTGCCGGCTCATACACCATGCTGCACTCTCCATGCTCTCCAACCTGAGAGAACATGACCAGCTGTGTCTAAGCAGACTGTTTGCAAGGAAATGGGGAAGCTCTGCCTAATGCCCTCCGGGACTGCCAGCCCATAGTAGGATGGGGCTTACCAGCTTGGGCGCTGCTGATGCACTCAGCCCAGTACAGCCAGCCATCACAGCTGTGTGGGTGTGTTCATGTAACACACTGTCTTGACCTGATAAGGCCTCCTAGATTTTATATCTCTGCATCTGTGTATGATTAATGTGCAAGCTGGATAATCCACAAGTTTAAGAGTAGACTTCACAGTTGTAAAGCTCTTGTTGCTATTCAAAAACTTAGTAGTGTTCAAGGACAACTCCTATGTCCTTTTTGTAGGTAATTCTGTTAAGTAAAGGGACTATGAAAGTTGGTTTTTAAAGTAAGTGCTTGCTTTTGGCATGAAGAGAGAGATCAGTTTCCTAAGTTTACTGATTTTGGGGCATTTTCCATCTCTTTTTTCTTTCTTTTTTTTTAAATAATATATACATAATTTGGTGAGTATTTTAAACACATATGCCTTCCAATGACCCCAGAAGATCATGGAAGAATACATGTCTAGTGAAATGAAGGTTTGATGCATCATAACATGTCAAATAGCACATGGTACCTTTTTCATGACTTCTAAAAAATAAGGAAGATATTTTAGTTTGTCTTGAAAATGATCTCTTGATGCTATTAATGTTTCCAGTGTTTAACTAGATCCTGCATTGGTTTATAATTAATTTAAATCAGGCTATTTTAGTTTATGGATATGACATTATTCCTTAAGCACTACTAGCAAACATAAGCAAGCACTAAACAGTTTTATTTCTGGCCTACCAAAGGAACTGTCTGGTTGGATTAGAATGTATAGCTTGATTCAGGACCCAAATCAAAAAATGAAATCTGTTGAGTTTGGGAAGAAATGGTGGATATGCATCTGCAATTGTTCTTTGAAAGAATTTGCTAGTATTGTTTTAATCTTGAAACTGATTTCACTTTAAAAAAAAAAAATCAGCATATAATACTGTCTGCAGGGGTCCTATTCTTACATGTGAACAGGCTTAAAAAACTCACAGGGTAATAAACAGAAGGAGTTAGGGGCTAGAGGGAAGTACCATTTACAGTATTCCAGTTTCAACTCCTATTTCTTGAACGCTTTCCAGAACTAGAGAATCACAGCCAGCATTGTAATATTTTGCTTCTGACAGGGTTTTCTTAATTCTTCCAAAGCCTCATGGAGCCATAAATGACAGAAACAATAAGGCCTTTGTTTGTGCACTGCATGTTGTGGCTGGGAATGCATTGCATTCTATGAAAAAAGAGTTTTGTTTTCTCACAGGACAGTTAGAATTGATGCTGGAAAACTGTATAGTCCAAGTTGTTGGAAATTACTGTCTTTGTAGAAAAGATCCATTTAATTAACATTTTCAGAATATATGCTCCTATACACATGCACTTACATGTTACCTGCCTGTCCCTATGTCTTTTGAATGTCAGGCTGAGAGGAGAGAGGGGGCAAATATACCGGGCAGTCTTGACAAACCATAGTCCAGAGCAGCATTTATACTGTATAATATTTTCCAGAAGCAAATGGTAGTTCTAACAGTGTCTTTGGTTTCTGGATTACAGATATAAATGAATGTGAAGGCAGCCCGTGTGTCAACGGTGCCTGCAGGAACAATCTTGGATCTTTCAATTGTGAATGTTCACCTGGCAGCAAGTTGGACTCTACAGGACTGATATGTATTGGTGGGTATTTCCTCCTGTTAGTTTTCCTTTTTCTTACTAACTTGAAAAACATTGATCATGTTATTTAACTAAGCAAGAAAATAATGTATTTGGGTAATTTCCCCATGGTAGCAGGCAGTATGTCTGGTTCTGTAGGTAAGACCAAACAAACACATACTAATTTGATTGCTTCCATGGGAGCAGGAACAAACTGAGAGAAATATAATTCTTGTCCAAACTATGGTGAAAGTGGTTAAATGCAGATATCAACTGGTGGGAGAGAATGGGGATGTCTTAATATTAATAGGAATTATCTTATCCTTTGGGAGAATGAGAATATGGGTAAAGCTATAGGTGATTAGTCTGGTAGTTGGGAAACTGGAAAGCAGAAATGCCCAGTTCTTTGGCCACTTCTAAATCTGAGATGAGAAACCAAGTAAAACTGGAGTAGCATCTACTGAAGTAGTGATAGGAAAGCACATGTCTTCTGGGGTTCAGGACATTCTTCATAAACTGTGAAGACTGACTTTCCTAGCTATCAGGAAATCTTAATGGGTTTTGCATTATAGCACAATCTCACACTTTACCTCTTTTGTAGGAAGCTGGTAAAGGTGAGTAAGGCAGATCTGAGTTTGTCAGGATCCCTGCCCCTGGAGCAGACACATGAGTATTGTCTTGGGTTTATATATACATACACACTATATATATACACATAAATATATATAATGTTAGCATCCTTTGAGAATTCTGTTGCATTGAAAAATAGCAGAGCACTGCACAGATTTTATTTGAGCTAGCAGTAGCAGTTGTCTGCAAGATGTCATTGGCATTAACTTTGGAAGCCATTCATTAATGTTTTTTTTCTTGCCTTTCCAAGAAAACTCAAAGGATTGGAGAAATCTGTACTTCTCAGGTGATCATAAGCTGCCATTGTTTTATTTGTTTGTTTGTGTAACATAATTGAAGTCATTGTAGGATATGAGGGATAAATTGAATTGGAGTGTCATTAATAACTGGATGATGCTAATTTTAAATATTCCTTTTGTTTTAAGATGGATTTGTCTCATGTTCTTGGTTCAACATTTGTGCCTTGCCAAGATTTTCTTAAGATAGGAAATTGAATGCAAAGACTCAAGTTTCCATTTAATGATGGAGTCTGTCTATGTCTTAATATATTTTTGAAGTGAATGTTACTTTTGTGCCTAAGCCTTCTCTTAGATTTCCTTGTAGCATCACTGGCCAGTGAAGTTTATTTTTTTTTTTTCTGTTTTACATTGTGCTAATTTCTTGATATGACCACACTAACCTATGCTTTTTTATACTGCTTATTTTTAATCTTGTTGTGTTCTCACATCCAAAGATGTAGCATCCAAGGTGCTACAAGTTCACTAAAGTTTAATTTTTTTTTTTCTGTTTTTTACATTGTGCTAATTTCTTGATATGACCACACTAACCTATGCTTTTTTATACTGCTTATTTTTAATCTTGTTGTGTTCTCACATCCAAAGATGTAGCATCCAAGGTGCTACAAGTTCACTAAAGGCCTAATTATAACAATGTTCTGGATTTACTTTGCAAATGGTTTCCATTGGAATGTTTACATGTGAGGTCCCATTTGGCCTGAATAATAGTGATAAGTAACATGAAATGTAAGCAAAAAAATACCTGAACAGTCAGATAAAAAGTGAGTAGGAGGCACCTATATACTGTGAGCCTAATCATTTTCTTGTTGACCAGAATTATCTCAGGAAGAGTTTTCTGTACTACAGGTGAGAATATGTTAGGACAGAAGGGTCAGAAGTACAGCTAATGCGAGACATACAGATTTATACTGTTAGCACCCAGGTGTGTGTTTTTCTACCTTGGCAAAGTTTCCATTGGAATTGGTAGTGATGAGAGGAGGACAGACTGGGTTACTGAGAAGTGAACAAGGGGTTGGAAGTTATAGGTAGTTTACTGTGTGAAAAACTTGCAAATGCTCTTGTTGTATATATGTATGTGATTTTAAATCTACAGTTGAGCAAGTTGTTTTTTCCCATTACCACTGCAGTGAAAGACTTATATGTTGAATGTATTTGCCCTAATTCTTTTAGCAGATTGCTCCTGTAAAGCATTCCTGTAGCATCAGATATGAAAAGCATATGCCAAACATAAATGTGTCGCTAAAATAGTGTTGTGGTTTGGGAATGTGTGGTATTCTTCATAAGAATGGTCTTCATATATAAGGTAATGTCAGATTCTAACCCCTCCCTAGTTTTTCTTTAATTTCAAATTTGATCTCATGTCAGAACCAGAGTAAGTTTTTCTTTCTTTTTTTCATTATGATGATTAAAATTATTGAACTTAAAAACGGCACAAAATTTTTAAGTAAAAGGACATGAAAACAATGTTAGAGTAAGAAAGGATTAACATAACATCACTGTTAATTTTATTTTTAAAATTTATTGCTCCAAAGTGTTTGTTGCTACTTGGTCTTATTTCTGATTTTCACTGTCTTGTGGACTCAGGTCATGAGCACATTAGAATGATGTTATATGGAGAAGCTATATGGCTGATGCATGTACTTTACTCAGTTTGTGGACAGAAAACTTCAGTCTGTCAGTTCCTCTGGTTCCTTTGCTCAGTCTGCTCAGCCTTAAGGCTGAAGGACCAGGTGGCTTGAGCCATTTGCATCCATATTACCTGTAGAAATTGAGCATAGATGTGAGCCATTTGTCTCTGTGAGCTTTCCTGGGTAGAGAAAAAATTACTTGCTCAAATTACAGTCAGAATTCAAGTCACATTTGCGCCCCAATTTAAGCTCAAACCTCCAGCAAATGAGGGTTGTTAGTTCAGCAGTTACAATAAAAGCATTCAGCACAAATGTTGACATACTTTGCATTTATTTTGCTTGCACACTGACAGTGTTTGCAATATTGAGGCTGCATGCTTAGAGGAAAAAAGTGGAATTGTTTTTGTAATACATCTGTTGGTGGCACAAGTGTTGCATTGCTATTTTGGGAATTGCTCATACAGTAGGGATACTGCCATTTATGCTTTTTGAAATGCATACTTAATATATGCTTTTTATGCATGTTTTAGTCAAGATTTCTAGAATTCACCCAGTGCACAGTAAGTAGGCTGCCATCTGCCTGTAGCATGCATATATTCTTTTTCAAGTCAGAATCAAAGAGTTGCAAGCAAAGAAAGAATGCTTTGATGCTGGATAGTAACTTTTTCACCAAAGCAAAAGTCACAGTGACTGCCAGTTGTAGATGTCATTTGGAAAAGAGAGATTATGTAAAATAAAGGAAATTAACTCACAGCCTGAAAAAGATAAGACAAGCAGACTTTGGCAGGATAATGTAGATGCAGCTAGTGTGAGGGAAGTCACCTGCTAATTTGTATAGTTTAAAAATTTTTTGAGATAATAGTTTAATTTTTCCATCCTGTAAAGTTGGCTACTAAAAAGAAATAATACTGAGCTCAAGAAACTTCTAGCAAATCAAGCAATGGAAGCATGTACATTTTGATGACACAAAACAGAATCATCATCATATGGGCAGCAAGCTAGATGTGGCGTAAAAGAGAAGCTGAAGAACCTATATTCCTTCTCCCCATGTTGGTCCCAGAATTTGGGACATCTGATGACCAGGGACATGCCCATCCCATGACTGGTTAAGAGGTGACCCAGCTAATGACTGTCCAGGTTTCGTCTTTGGTCTTGTTATGTTAACCCACGTCTGTTACCTAAAGGCTGATCAAGGTGTGGAAAAGATGCCTTTTCCACTCTCCTGTACCCCTCGTTGGTTTGTGCACTTGTTTAGGTGTTCTGCCCCACATGTTTGAGACAAGCATTAACGTAAATAATACAACTGTTTTACAGTTACCTGTTAATGAAGTACAATGCCCAGTTTCTAGGGCTGATTCCAGTAACATTCTTGGGCCAATTTTTTTCCTGTTACTTTAGCCAAAGAAGGGTTGTGCTCTCTGTGGGCTACATAATTTTATAACATGACAATTTTGTGGAAAAGTTGAAGTTGTTTGAAAAAAATAAGCTGGAATGATTCTGTCTTAAGCACATTGTTCCTAAACATGAGGTATTACTAATACTGACCAACAGTACCTAATAGATGGTTTGGCTTTTTGTCTGTATAATATACATAAATCTTAAAGCCAAATCCTATTCCTCTTTCATTAGTCAGCTCATTAAATTCATCTGGGCCACTTGCTTAGCTTTGAACTCTGAATGTGCACATTCATTTAAACTCTACCTAGGCTGACCTCCCAATCTGGGTTAGATCTTTACAGACTGCTTTTGCTATCTGATCACAAAGGTTGTTGTCTGCTTCAAGAAGTTTTATACCATTTGAGTGCCACATTGTAAAGGCACTGAGCAAAGGTGCTGTAGGTACAACTTTTAAAGTATTTGAGTGATTTAGGATCTAACTGAACTTTTTAAAAAATGGCTTGGGCAGTGAAAGTGTAGATTTTAAGACTTGAAGATTTGGGTGCCTAAAAGAGAGTTTCAGAGG
Organism: Pelecanus crispus; assembly: GCF_030463565.1. Lineage (NCBI taxonomy): Eukaryota > Metazoa > Chordata > Aves > Pelecaniformes > Pelecanidae > Pelecanus > Pelecanus crispus. The sequence goes on from NC_134676.1 coordinate 52,197,738, forward strand.
AGTTCAGGCAGCAGAGACAACAGTTGTGGATCAAAATCTTCCCTCTGCTCAGTGGCTGTCTAGCCTGGGCAGCAGTCAGGAGGTGCTGCCTGACATGGCTGGGGACTTACTGGAATGGGTTTGCCCTGAGCTGGTCCCGGTTCCCAGCCTGGCAATCCAATTTGTGATTCAGGAACTGGGTGTGCTGGGGCTGAGCCTCTCAAGAGCAGAGAGTGGTGTGTAACGTAACAGGCATGTTCAAAGCATAGCTAAGGCACCAGCAGAACCAGACCCCTAAAAGAATATATCAGACCCCTATCCCCCACGTTTTTATCTTTTTTTCCTTCCTGACAACATTGAAGGTTCACTGAGTGAAAGAGGCGAGAGCACCTGGATTTCATAACCCAGTGGTTCAGGCAGTCAGCTGGAAGGGGGAGTGCCAGCTTGTGATCTCTGCTTTTGTCGTAACTTGTGCATTTTAGACTGATTAGTCACTAGATAAAATACATAAATAAACCCACAGTAGTATCTGGAGGACCTCTCCTAGCTGTGTGACCTGTAAAATGCCTCGAGCAGTGTGCTCTATTGCACACTTTTAATGATAGTGCTATTCCTTTCCACCACTTCTAAACCAAAATGTGTACAAAATACTCTGATGGATGGTTTTCTTTTAAAAGAGAGCCTGCACTCCCTTGGTACTCTGTCTACTGGTGGCATGAACATGGCGTGCCAGCTCTTTTTGCTGTGAAAATTACATATTGTTTTCTATTCCACTGCAGATAGCCTGAAGGGGACTTGCTGGCTTAACGTCCAAGACAGTCGCTGTGAAATCAACATCAATGGTGCTACACTGAAATCTGAATGCTGTGCTACCTTAGGAGCAGCTTGGGGCAGCCCATGTGAGCGATGTGAATTAGGTATGCTGTCGTATCCTGCATCTTTTGGGAGAGGAGAGGAAGTACCACTAGACAGATTCTCATCATTTTCTGTATAGAAAACAAACAAACAGACAAAACAAAAAACCTATGAAATGAAGTTGTCTTTAGCATCACTTGTAACCTCTGCCATCAGAGATCATTCTAATAACTTTGAAGTTACCAGGAAATAATATGTGACTAAATCTTTTAATAATTGCATATGTTTCGTCTCCACAGGAACTGTGCATTGGGGTAGGGAAGTAAGGACTACAATGATAAAGTGAAATATCTGTTGAAAGTCTTGAGGGCTTTTTATGTTGTAGACTGTTAACACTTTTTCCAGCTGTTTTCAGACACATAGTTTATGTACAATTATTGATTGCAGAATAGTAGTACTACTAAATTACAGGGCCAGGTCTAGAAGTTGGAAGCAGGAATTCTAAATGTGTGCTCTAGTTTGTGGGAAAAATGCTGTGCCGCATTCTCCCCATAAGGTTTGAATAATGCCACTTGCAGCTGAAACAGTGTCAGGACATTTTAGCCTTTCATTTTTAATTGGAACAATAACTGTGGGCACATGTATCCCATCTAACAAGCATGGTGCAAACAACATCCAACAGAGCTCTTAACTGTGCAGTGCAGCATGAAGCAAAGATATTACTTTGGACTCCAGGAAGCAGCATGGTCAGGTTAGATTGGTAAAACTAATGAAAACTAATCAATCTAGAGAGCTAATTAGTTCAGACTGCGTACATTTGGCTATTTAATTTCCTATTCTGTAACTAGCTAAATTTCAGCAAGCTTTCATATCACTACATCATGCTACGTTTTACATGCATATTCTAAAATAATTTCATTGCTCAGATCCTTTATTAAACTGCAGTGGAAAAAAGCCTTTAGTGATAACTGGCATCACTAAAGCTTTAAATCTGCAGGCAACTTTACAGGAAATTTACCTTTCAGCTACATCTGAGTGCAGAGATTGGTATGATTAGATGCTGAGCATTCTGGGCCCCATTAAGGAAAGCACATGAGAAAGTAATTGTCTAAGATTTCATTTCCTCAACTATTCACTTGTTTTAAGTAACATGTATGAGTCAGTACTTGGTTGAGGCTCTAGCACTCACCACCTTATACAGTCAAATTATTACAGAATTCCAAAGATACATATATTTTTAAATTATTTACTCCTATATTTGTCTTATTCTAAAGCAGTGATATGTCTTTCTGACTTGATTCCAGACACAGCTTGCTCAAGAGGATTTGCCAGAGTGAAAGGTGTTACCTGTGAAGGTGAAGTTTTTGCTTCTTACTCAACATGTCACTTTTTTTGCCTTTGAAAATGAGATAAAAGGGGATTTATTATGTTTTTGTTTTTGTCAGGCATAATCATATTGACCTTAGATGAATGCCTTCACAAACAGTTACTGACTGCTGGGAAGTATTATGTTACACCATTTTGTTGGAGAATATCAAAACGATACAAAGAGAATAGAACTGCTCCTTCAAAATACATTGAATCCCTTTAGGTTTTCCATTCTCTCAGCCCTATCAATCATCTTGTCTTTGAGAAGAGAATGTGGCATCTTAGTGTCCTATGACTTGAAGATCGTCCCTTGAGACTGAGCCAGATGTTTGCTCAGAACAGTGTTTAGACCCTAATACAGTGTGGATGAAAGCCTCTGGCTTTCTTTAGTGTAGCTTAGATTCTCAATAAAGCTGTAGCTCTCTCCTTCGAGTTAGCATGTAACTCAACTCTTTGTTTCCCCAACAGATGTAAATGAGTGTGATGTCTTCCCGGGGGTTTGTCCCAACGGACGGTGCGTTAACAGCAGAGGCTCATTTCACTGCGAGTGCCCTGAAGGACTGACACTGGATGGAACAGGGCGAGTGTGTTTAGGTAAGAGCGCACTCAACTCCGCCACCTTTTTAGCTGTGTCCAGCAGTTGTCCAAAATTATTCTCAAAGGGGTATGAAAGGACGTTTGGTTTGTTTCTGAATTCCTTCGAAAGCCGTTTGTTAAGCGTCCATTTTAGCTGATGCCTGCTTGGATATCAAATGCCTGTGCCAGTTCAGGGAAGAGCTGTTAATCCCGTGGGGGAATATAAATGTTTGTGTTAAGACTTGTTTTGCCCATAGTGCAATCAACAGGTTTTGCTAGAGTGCTGCCCTTACTCTGACCCTTGTTCACGAACAGAAATGTGTGAGTCGCTGGGAGCTAGATGATAAGCAGTCAGCTGGTCAGCCAGCAGCCTAAAATGCAGTGTGAACAGTGCTCTTCTTTATTGCTGTCCAGTCATTTTGTGAAACTTAGATGCTACCTTGTAGCACGAATATGTTGGTGCAAATTGGTCTGTCTGAGAGTAATCAAAATGAGTATAGATAAAAATAAGTTTTTATCTGTGTTGTACTGGTTAGTATCTTCTGCTGATAAAACATAATGTCCGAGATGATATACGAGTTCTGTAGGAAAGACTTCAGGTATAAAAAATACTGAACCCCTGTGTAAGTTTAAGAAAACATAAGTATCCTGTAGCAAGTGTAGTTAGTGTAGTTATCTGCATCTTCATAAATCAATGGTCAGAGATGAAAAAAGATAAAGTCAGGGCACTGGATGTTCAGAATAGACTCTGGAATTCATATTAATTTTTCTTACCAGTTCTGAGAACTGTAAAAATATGATTACTGACAGCATTGATTTATTTTAAGAAAACAGTGCAGCAGGGGGAAAAAAAATTTTTCAGCCCTTGCTTCATGTCAAGGATTTTCCTACTCTAACCTTTATTTTCATATTTCAACAGTGTTCTCTTTCCTCAAGCAGACTCACATTTAAGCAAACACTTCTGCTTTAATTGCACTATGTCTTACCAATAGCCGATACAAACAGTTACCAGGTTGTGGGGTATTTTAATGTGACTATGAGTGTAATTCTAGAGATACTTAATAAAATAAACAGAATTTTGAAATGAAGCAGTTGTGTACAATCAATATAAATGTCTCAGAAAAAAGAAACAAGTCAAACCCAAGTCTGCCCAGATGCACATATGCATTATGTTTTATGCATATCATACACAGTTTTGCATGTTAGGTTTTACTGGATATTCTACCCCAACCCCCCCAAACTTAGTAATTCTGTTGCCAGTCACTGGCACCTGTGGCCATCAACCCTGTACTATTTCTCAGTGAGAAATTTGATAAGGATAGGTGTGAATTTAATTGTGGTTTATAGATATAATAAAAAGTTGGAACAAAGGAGCCATTTTCAAGCAAGACACAGGATTCCTTTACCCTCAAAGCCATGTTCCCTTTTCTTATTTTAATGACAAAATGATCTTTTACATTACAAGATCTGTGCCTTCTCCTGTGCTACACAAGCACTGTGCATTATGTCTTGTATTTCTGAAATATGTTTAATTCCTACAGGATCCACTACAGTGATTTTAGTGCAAACAAGTATTTATTAGCAGTATGTTTTCTGAATCTCTGGAAATGAAAATAAATATGATCTGATGTGGTATAGTTTACAGGAAACCATGAGTATTCTTTGAACAATTTCCATTTTGTATACTTGCTTCTAAATTGTTTAACTTTAGACTGCATAGGGTAAATTTATATTATAAATCTGCACAGCTTTGAAAGGCTCGTATGGAAAACAGTTCAGCAGCTCATCTGTGTTATTTTTAGATCTTGCATCTTCTCCAAAGCTTTTTGCCCTAAGCATTTAAGAGTACTCTTAGGTTTGCTAAAGCCTAATTTCCAGTCCAGTATATCACATGAAACATTAATGCTTATATTTATCCTGAAAATACGGCTTGACCTCCAGTCCATTTCATTCATGCCAGGAGGCTCTAGAATATGTCCAGAAGTTAATTTATCAGACACAGTGTGTCCTTGTGATGTTCCTTACACACTGGAAATAACTCTCTTTTTCTGGAGAGCATTAAGCTACCAATAAATTTCTGTATATTATCACAGACATCTTCTCTAGCACTGCTGTACTTGATACTGTCTATTTCCCATTATTGGTATTATTTGCCAGATTTTTGGAATTTGGGCATAGAAATTCTCCTGTGTTGTAGAAATCAGCATGTAGAGACTTAACAACCCGGTTTTTATACCAATTTTATATTTTGACAAATACTAATTTATTTTCTAAAAAATTTAAATTATTTTTCTTTACTGAAATACAAATAGGTGAAAAGTGTAGAATGTACTGATGCTTTCAAATGGGTTAGTATTGTTATTTTTTACTGTATGTGAGATATAGCAAAGCTGATTTTTTCTGTGTACAGACCAGTGTGTGGTACTTTTCCTGAAAGTTGGGTATGCAAGTACAGATTTTGCCTGCACACTTGGTTGATCTATCTTTTGGTTGACCTGCTTTTCTGCAAATGGGACACTTGAATATGCCAATAATTAATTTTTCTGGAAGCCATATTGTTTTCCCCTGCTAACTGGTGTTAAAGTAAGCCTAACAATGGCCAGCAATTTTTTTTTTCTGTATTCCTTGTATTATTAAATTAATATAATACTATAAACATAGTTAGGAAGATTTTTTTTTGCCATGAATGCAGGTCAATTTGTAAATGAGAATACCTGATACAGTAAAGAAATACATGTCTCTGTCCTATCAAATACACATAGAAACCTAAAACCACAACCATGTCAGAGTAATGTCTTGATATTGGGAGACAACAAAAGAAATGCTTGTACTTTTAAGTGGTACAGCAGAGATCCAGAAAGTTAACTATAGTGCAGTATTAGCAACTTCAAATGGTTGAACATTGTGCAGAAGTGTAGAGTCTTGAGCAGAAGTCTTCCTCCCAGAAACTAAGCCTCGCAAGTACTTGTGCCTCAGAAATAGGTGCTTCTGAAAAACAAAAATCTTTAGCAAAGGGTAAAATGCCTATTTGTTGTTGTAAAATGAGCAGATATTCGCATGGAGCAATGCTACCTGAAATGGGATGAAGATGAGTGCATTCAGTCTGTGCCTGGCAAGTTTCGTATGGATGCCTGCTGCTGTGCTGTGGGGGCTGCCTGGGGCTCCGACTGTGAGGAGTGTCCTAAGCCTGGCACCAAGGAATATGAGGCTCTGTGCCCCAGAGGTCCTGGCTTTTCCAACAGGGGAGATATTCTAACTGGCAGACCATTTTATAAAGGTAAGGGTTCCTTCTTGGATCTAATTATAGGTACATCTGGGTGAAATGCCAGGATTTGTGTCTATGTTTGTTATGTACTTGAGATGAGAGATGTTATAAAGATGTTTGCCTGAAAGAGCTGACCTTACAGGTGAGAAACTCCCTGCTTGCATGGTGCTCAAGAGTGTTACAGGAGCCTAAAAGGAAAAGGTGCAAAGTTTGAATTTGGTAAGGAGAAAAAGGAAATGACTATGACAGGACTGAAGGCAGGGAAGAAAAATTACGAGAATTATGAGAATAACAGAAAATGTTCACCTGTTTTAAGGTAATGCTTTGCAAAGAGTGAACTGAGGGTCAGGTGAAGTTCCATAAAGTCAAGGACTTAAGATGTAAACATGAAATATTACTAAAATTTGGCTAGGGTTTTCTGAAAGAGAGGCTGAAGAAGGATGGGTTCTTCCTGTGGTTTGCAGAATTAGTAAGTGATTAAAAGGGAAGGGTGTCTGTTGCATTAAAATTATGAGGGCCATGATAACGAGGAGCTGCGGTGATGAAGAAGTAAATGAGAGCCTTTTGTCCAGTTTTTACTAGCTTCCTCTCCTGTAGGGCAAAAACAAAACTGAAGAGGTTGGAAAGTGTTCAGAAACTACATCTGAGATATTTTAGGTGACTGAGATCTGAGAAGAAAAACTGCAAATGTGTGCAGAAGCTGACGTGATCCAGAAGTGGTTTAGTGTTTTATTTATTTTTAAAAGGATGTATTCTGAAGCATTTGTCTTGAAGTATGTTGAGTTGCTTGAGAAAACTTTAACAGATTGGACCTCTGTTTCACCATAAGTAAGCTCTGATTTTCAGGAGTTACTATTCTCAGGCAAAGCTCTGAATATTCAGTGGTGATTTACTAAACAAAAGGAATTTAATAATAATGTAATTGTTTATTGAAATTTATTTAATTAGAAATAATAAATTCTTAATTAATTAATAATAAAATCTTGCCCACTCCAAGATTTTTTAAGGTTTTGCTTCTTGTTTCTGGTTTTGTATTTGGACCACACTTTTATTCCATTCACACTAATACATGGGAGATAGAAGTTTGTTTCATCAAAGATGATTCTCGGGTAAGAACATTCATCCAGCAAATTATATTATAAGAGTGTAAGAAAAGCTCATTCAAGTTCCTAAATGCTGTTGGGGGTGTGCCTATGAGAGAGGCTGACACATGAAAAACCCTTTTTGTCCTATGCAAGATCCTTTAACAGACTGTGTTATCCAGGTGTCCAGCAAAACACATTTAGAAGAGGTGAAACTTTTCATTTGGTACTCTACAAAAGAAAAGCTACCCTTTTCTAAAATGAGCTCCAAATATCACTCTGGCAATCTCAATTTAAAAAAAAAAAAAAACAATTAACCAGGTAATAGTTACATCTCTTACAAGCTGGCTCAGGAACACCATGAATATTCATTGTGTCAGAAAGCAAAATGGAGCACAATACACGTATTGGCATCATGGGTAAACGAGTCTCAGCTCTTGTAATTTCACTGAATTTGGTTGATTGCTGATTAATATAAACTTTCAATTACTGGTTTGGGTATTGAGAGGCGAAGAAAGCATAAAGAATTCAACAGGTAGGGAAACATCTTGTCCCCGCTACCCCCAGGCTCATCTTCAGCCCAGCACCTCCCTTCCACCCTTCTTGGTGTCCAGCCCCCCTAGTCCCATGGATGAGGCAGTTGGCAGCACAGAGCCTTGGGGACACTGCAATGGTTTCTCTTTGTCACCCCTTGTTGCTTAGTCTTTTCTTTTGCTCCTCTTTCCTTCTTACTCATTTCCTGTTCCATGGCATGGGCTCCTCCATGGGACAGAGGCCCTCAAGGGTGTTCCTGCTCCAGCATGTTGTCCACATCCCATGCTCCTTCAGGATGTCCCAGCCCCAATGTGGGTCACTCATGTACATGTCCCTGGGGGGGTGTCCCTGCTGCAGCATGGATCACCCACAGGTCATGGTCCCTCAGGGATCTCCCTACCGCAGCAGGATTTGCATGTGGGTCACAATCCCTCGGAGGTGTCTCTGCCCCAGCATGCACGCTCCGTGGGCCACTGTACCTCAGGGTGTTCCTGCCCCTGCTTGGGTCACTTGTAGGCCACAGTCCCTCAGGCGCGTCCCTGCCCTGGCATGGGTCACCCAGAGCTGCAGTCCCTCAGGGCTGTCCCTGCCCTGGTGTGGGTCTTCCACAGGCTGCGGTCCCTCAGGGGTGTCTCTGCCCTGACATAGGTCCTCCAGGGTGGCAGTCCCTCAGGTGTTCCTCCTCGGACATGGAGTTTTGCGTTTGAAGAGTGCATCTCCAGTTATGTCTCCAACAATGTCCCCTCCTGCTTGCCTCCTCCATTTCATTTTTCCATCCTCCTAACCTGTGTAGGAGGAGGCCATTCTTCCACTCCTCTGCAACCCAAACCCTGCCTCTTATGCCCAACACAACTGGTAAGAAGGAATAGGAAATTCCCATTAATTTTTTATATATATTTGTGCTTAAGAATGCTCTTTTGTTTTTATTTCATAGATATCAATGAATGTAAAGTGTTCCCTGGTATGTGCATGAATGGTAAATGCAGAAACACAATTGGAAGTTTCAAATGTAGGTGTAACAGTGGGTTTACTTTAGATATGGAGGAAAGAAACTGTACAGGTAAGTCTTGTATTTTCCCAGTTTTTCCTAGAATCATAGAATAGTCCAGGTTGAAAGGGACCTCAAAAGATCATCTGCTTCAACCTTTTGTGGGAAAGGGAGCCTAGATGAGATTACCTGCCATTCTGTCCATCTTGAAAACATCCAGTGATGGGGAATCTACCACGTCTCTGGGGCATTTTAAAGGAACTTGCGCTTGTTGCATAGATTGGTGATCTGGAAACTTAATGTCATTCATTTCCTTCAGTTTCTAAGAGCTTAATCTTTGAGCAGAATGGCCAACTGTCTTAAGTTTCCCTTTCAGAAAGTGATTCTTTAAGAAATGTAACAATGTAACATTCTTCTTGTACATATACATTAGGAATTTTTAAAATTGGTGTTAAACATGCTCAGGTCATGCTCTATTGGTACAACCTGAAAAATCAATAAGGATCACCAGCGAAGCCAAGTTCAATGTTTTAACACACAGATTAACGTAATTTATATTCCTTACTCTCTGGTCATTGTATTACCAAATGACTTTAGAGACTACTGCAAATCAATTTTCATTTAGATTTCATAGCCAAGCACACACAGAGTACCCTCTGCAATTCTGACATGACTGCAACGTTACCTCAAGAAGAGACATGCATTTAATTTAAAAGTTTAGTATTTTGTTATTTACTGCCTGGAAAAACTGAAACAGAAGATAAGCTTGATAGTTTTCTGGTTAAGGAAACGTGGATGCCTGCTTGGTGGGTGGCTATGTGCTGAAAATGAAGGAGGTTTTGTTATACCACACAGGCATCTATGAGTGAGTCTGAGTAATATGAAGCGTGGGTGGTAAGGCATGTTAACTGAGGTTGGTCTGGACGTTAATGTTGCCCTAACTGGTGATTTCCTTGTTTTTATAGTGATTGCATTGATGAGAAATGCATTTAGCAAACTTTATTTCTAACCTAACAAGAATAGGTCAGAAAACTTCTCCCTGCAAAAGCTGGTTTTGGTTCTGTTTTCCATTGAAAGTTTGTTCTGATGAAAATGTTCCACTGGGCAGCTGTAGAGAACCAGGTTTTATTAAACAGAAGACTTTTTTTTGTTTTGTTTTAAATTAGCAACAAAATGTTTTATAAAGCATGCAGAGGCCAGATACCCTGTAACACACCAGGCACACCACATGGGTTACCATCTGACACCTCCACACAGCTGTGTGTGAGGACTGAACTATCTTCACCTGGCAGAAACCTGGCCATGGGGAGTGGCACACAGACAAAAGAGACTCTTTTATGTGGTGAAAAAAGAACTGTTTTAAATCCTTAGCAGTTTCTTTAGTTAAGCTTAAAGCTTATACTTGCCTAGTTTTCCTCAACTGCTTACACAAATGAGTCTACTGCCCAGCTCACAAACTTACTGCAGACATGTTGATGCTCTTCTCTGATTCCTTGCTCCCTGGACTTCTTGGATGACAGAACCAATCCTATGCCCTATCCTGGAATAATGTCTTCATTGTTTCAAATATTCTGTTATTTTTATTCCCTGTAAAGAGTTCATGATTTCTTAATATGTAAAAATTAAGACACAGTAGTGAAAAAAGCTGAAGGTAGAGGGTATAGTGGAGAACATGAGACAAAGGCATTGAACCCTAGTTGACCGCAAAAACACTGCATGGGCAGTAGAGTAAGGAAGAGAGAAGTCTGCAAAGATGTGAGGAGATAGTAAATAACAGTCTATCCAGTTCTTTCCAGTCCTCTCCTTCAACACCGACCTATTTCACTGCATCATATCTGTATTACAAATTCCTCTTTAGCCTCCTCCTTCACTACCAATGTGTCTTACAACAAGCTCTTCCTTCTCTTTTCTTTTTACCTTCTACAAACCTGCTATAGTTTTCCACAGTAAGTTTCATTCAAACTTAACTAATAAGATAACCAGTGAACTGTAAATCTAACTTTTAAAGGAGCTACATTAATTCCTAACAGAAAGGGTATATGTAAGCTTATAATGCTATTACTGGATAAATGTCTTCACAATAAGCAATTTAATATCAATGGCATTGTAGTCATGGAGTCAGTTGGTAAATCTGTAATAATAACAACTCAGAATTTGTTACAGTTAGTAATTTCCTTAGAAATCTAACCTTAAATTATACTTAATGGAAGCCTAGTTGTTACATAGTTTAATTTATAGTTGAGACCTCTGAAGGCATTGCATTATGAATCTTCCACAGACTGTTTCACATAATCAGATATTCCTTTAAATATTAAATTAATTTTGTTTTTATCTGTTGATTTATATACTAGGTATGATTTCTGTAGAGTTAATTTATAAAGGCCAATTGTTCACTTCTGTGAAAAGCAGGATAACCTTAAACTCTGATTTTTCTACCTCTATAAAATAGACATTGATGAGTGCCGGATCTCCCCAGACTTGTGTGGAAGTGGTACTTGTGTCAACACTCCTGGAAGCTTTGAGTGTGAGTGCTTTGATGGTTACGAAAGTGGATTTATGATGATGAAGAACTGTATGGGTAAGTGTTGCCAGAATGACCTGGAGTCTGTCCATTTACTGTACAAAGCCTGACTGTACTCTGTACTATACTAGCTCTGCTCTACAGAACACTTCATATGTATAATTATTGTGACTTCTCAAACAAATGAGACAGATATACAGTTTATAGGACAGGTAACTGAACTATGCATATAGTTTTGCTTGTTGTTTTTGTCAATTACTTTTACACATTTCTGTGTAGATATTTTAGAATGGCAGCAACTATTAATTCGCATAGTTTAAAAATGGCTAATGAGGTATCAAAACATTTGGCAAAGTTCGGAATAGAAGGCGGGAGTTTCAAAAGTAGTGTGATTCACTTTTCCTTGATTCTTCTAGGACTCAAGAAATTCTGAGAGCATTTCCTGAAAAATGACATCTCTAATCTGTCTAAAGTTGTAAGAATAGATATGGAGACACCAAAAGTTACTAGCCACCTGAAAAAATCTTGAGTTAGTATCATGGAGTTAGTATCATGAAATACATTATGGAATAGATAATGAAAATGAAAAGTATGAGATTTTCATCTTGATGAGGCTAAATTGGTCCTCCTCCTTGCCCTTCTTGAAGATTGGATTGACATTTCCTCTCCTCCCACCCTAAAAATCCTTACCTAATTTCCGTGACCTTTCAAGGATGATCAGAGGGGACTTCAAAAGGACATCGGCCAGCTCGATCTCAGCACTGATGGGTCTTTTCTATGTCCTTTGTCAGCAGTTCCCTTCCCCCATTTCCCCTCTTCTTTTTGCTGCAGCTGTTACACCCTTCACATCCCTTGCCAGGGTCAAATCCTGGTGGCTTTGGCTTTCCTAACCCCATCCCGGCACACTCAGTCAGTGCCTCTGTATTTCTCCTGCATCACCTGTTCCTGCTTTTGCCTATTTTATGCTTCCTTTTTGTGTTTGAGTTTTGTCAGGAGCTTTTGAGTTCGTATCTGAACTCAAATAAATGGTCACAGGACCATGTGTGCCAGGAGGCCATGCAGGCCTCCTGTCACACTTACTTGATTTCCTCCAAATTGTGATGCTTTTAGACTCCAAAAGTCAGCAAAAAATCATTGGCTGAATCACAGATGATAAAACAGAGAAGCTAAACTGTGGAAGCTGAATAGCCTTCATGAGAGACAGAGTACAAATGCAGAGAATCAGTACTGTATGGTGGAGATGTGTTATCTGTAAGACACAGGCAGGGAAGCAAGATGTCAAATAAGGAGAGAGAAGATAAAGAGAGAGGAGATAAGAAGAGAAATTACTTCTTGAGGGCCTTTTGCAGGAAACTAAGAAACGGAAGGCATAGTGTTCAATGAAAACGTTTTAGATCTCCAAGCACTATCCAAGCAGGAGTATAGCAAAAGAGATGTTGTTTTCTATCATCAGGCAGTTTCTCCCCTCGTGTGAATAACCTGCAAAACCCAATGATGTCTTGGCTAAATTCTCAGGCTAATGAAAGGTAATGCTAGTCTGCCTATCTGAATAGAAGTCTCTAGTTTCATGGATAGCTTTTTAGCCACATCTACAGTGTTAGCTGGTTTTATCAGATTTGTGAGTCAAATGTTCAGTTTGCCATTGTAAGTTGTAGCAAGCGTATTTCTCAGCCACAACATATGCAGGAGTCATCAAACTGAACAGCCATTTAGTTAAAAGTTTACATACACATTCCCATTAACGGCATCCATAGACAACAATTTGAATGCATACATAAATGGGTTTCTGCATTAACAAGCACTTTTTTAAAAATTTCATCACATTAATACATTGTTCTAAATAGCAACTGTTTGGATGGTTGCCATCTTTTCTTGTGTCCTCTGTCTCCTAGAATACTTAATTTTGAATGATGAATTTCTGGCTTTCTTCAGGGGAAAAATACCCATTTTTAGAGTTAATAATGTATAGTTCTTTGTTTGCCTTGCTATGCAGTATGAGGAAAGGAGCAGTACTGCTTCAATGAAACAGTCCTTATAATTGTGACCTCCAGATTTTGTCAGTTACAGACACTGAGAATTGCTTTTCTTTTTGTTGCCCCTTAGTAATGATTTTATATTTGTTTATAATGGTTTCTTCACAGATATTGATGAATGTGAACGCAACCCTCTGCTGTGTAGAGGTGGCACATGTGTGAACACTGAAGGAAGTTTTCAGTGTGACTGTCCTTTGGGACATGAGCTGTCACCATCACGTGAGGAATGCATAGGTGAGTTTCAACTCAGAATAGTAGTCTTCAGCTTTCTAAGAAAAGTGGTCATTTGTACTATGAAAACTTCTTGTCTCTGGCAAGGATGGGGTCCTGGGGATATCTTATACAAATTATCCTCCTCCTTTATATGAGTATCTTCAAATTAAAACCTTGTAACAGATCCTGTAAAATCTTCAGTGCCCTTAATGCTGTTGACCTCAAAAAGGAGTATTTTCCCAGGCATCTTAGGGATTACTTAGCAACTCAAAGGACTGTACCACTCATGTTGGCAACTTTCAAGTAAAATACATTCAAGCACACAGTGAACTTCATTCCTACAGTCACAAAAAAATATTGCTCCTTACTGAAATGCAGTTCTCCTTTTTGCACGATTCACCAAAAAGGTAAAAAAAATGCAAAAACATAATACATATTATCTCTTTGGTTTCTGCGTTTGATGCATAGTTGCTTCAAGAGTTGATTTACACCAGCCGACTGTGCAGTTAATGCTCACAGACCAGAAACGAAAAAGATAAACCTTTGGACACTGGCTTAAGCATACTGTTCAGAGCTCCATACATTGAACTGGAACATGCTAAGAACAAGAAAGAAACTGAAAAAGCTTGAAAGCCACCAGTTTAAAATATTACCTCTCACCCTCTTTCTCTGGCATTTGAGCAGTTGGAGTCTGCATTCTGAGTAACAAGTAATTGATATGAATTACTTTTTTCCAGATGTAAATGAGTGCTCGTTAAGTGACAATCTCTGCAGAAATGGCAAGTGTGTGAACATGGTTGGAACATACCAGTGTTCCTGTAACTCTGGGTACCAGGCCACTCCTGACAGACAAGGCTGCAGAGGCAAGTGTTGTACACCTTCACCTATGTATTTGTGCTTCAGCATATATTGTTTCATCCATCTTTGTTTTTATTTAATTTCATACCTTCCTTTTGAAACTGAGCAGGGCCATCTTCTCATCTGCTATTAGGCATGTCATGAACTATTGTGGGCCCTTCTTTTATCTTAGAAATGTGAAGACGGCATGAAAAGATTGTTGCTGTACTGAACTCTGCTGAATGCTTTCAGAAAAAATACTCTTATGGTACTAATCCATTAAAATCAGAGGCTTGAGCTAACAACCAGAAAATACTGCTTGATTTCTTGATCAAATAAGAACAGCCCCACACATTGGTACTTTCTCTTTCCCTTTTTCTCCTTATTGTATACATTTCTTCACTATGTAGTAATATATATTATATATATAATTACATAAATGATATAATTACATATATAAAAAATTTATATATATAAAATTATATAATTATATATATAGTATATAGTATATACTAGTAGTAATAGTGAATTATGTAGTTGTCATCACATTGGTGATGTATTGAGGTATACACACAGGTATTGAGAGGTTTTTTTATTTGTTGGTTTTGTTTATTTTTTTCCAAAAATATAAATTGCTGCTACATTTCGAGCTTTAATGAAACCTAAGTTTCACAGGGCTTTTCTTTCCACATGTTGTTTTGCACTTTTTTTTTACATCTTTAGTAATACATATGAACAAAAGCAACAACTAAAAGTAGCCACTTGCTCCCACAGATGAAAATGCAGTTGAAAGGGAGAAAGCTGAACAAAATATAAATCAAAGAGAGGAGAATGAGAATAAAATTCAGAATCATATCACTAATAAACTGTTTCGTCTGCTAAGTAAAACGGCAAGAGAAGATTACTTTTCCTTATAAAAGTAGACTTACTACTACTAATCTTGCTTCCCCAGATATTGATGAATGTATGATTATGAATGGAGGCTGTGACACCCACTGCACTAACTCTGAAGGCAGTTATGAATGTAGCTGCAGTGACGGCTATGCTCTAATGCCAGATGTCAGGACATGTGCAGGTAGGTTTTAACGTCTTAAGTTCTAGCATCGTATCTTTCAGCCAGTATGAACATGGTATTCATGTAGCCAATCCATACCAGACTGACAGAATTATCTGCCTTTTCCCCTCCCCCAGATATTGATGAATGTGAGAACAATCCAGATATCTGTGATGGTGGGCAATGTACTAATATTCCAGGGGAATATCGCTGTCTCTGTTATGATGGATTTATGGCTTCCATGGACATGAAAACTTGTATTGGTAAGTAGCTGTGTGCACCAAATTTAATGCAAGTCTAAAAAATCTGCAGCTAATGTTTTAGGATGTTCTGCTGAATCCTTGAAAGTGGGTATTGAAACTATGTATATTATAAAAAAAAAAAAACCCGGTAGATCTTTCTTCCCTATCACTATAGACATCAGGAAGGGTAGAAAAAAATGTGAAAAGTCCATAAAGATGAATCAAATCACATAGTTCCAAAAATAGGAGTGGTTTAATGGTAATGATATGATTCCTCTAAAACATGTCTATTGAGAAGAGATTATTTGAGTGCCCCAGCATTTTTTTCTGTCTCTTGTAAATGTTTTAATTTATTCCCTCAACTACAGAACGTTATCATGAGTAATTAGAAAGGAAATTAAAATAAAACTATTTCATCAAATTAACCTAACCTGTTTAGTTTATCTTGGTGTTTGTATGAAATTCTTACCTTTTACGTTTAATATAAGGTTTCATATGTTTCATATTTTAAGGTGGTTTTGGCTGTACTAGTAACATCTTTTTATATTTTCTGAGCATCTCTCGAACAAACCTTCACTTTGCACATGTGCACGCTTACACAGACACACACACTGAGGAGAAACTAGTTATACGTAATGCTGAGCAAAGCTGTCCTGAGCTTGTTTTGTCTCCTTTTTTCCATAGTCAGAGTTAAATTTAAGATTTTCTTTTCACCTTTTATGTTATTCAAGGTTCTTGTTTTCAGTTTTGCACACATACTGGATGTTTGTGCAACCAACTTGAAAGTTCAGAACTGATCTTGTCAATAATTTTTTCGTATTAGCCATGTTAGTAGCTGTAAAATCGGAATACTTCATTTTATACACAACTGCTCTTAAGTGTTCTTTTCTAGCAAAACAGTATCTGATATTAAAGTTAGAAACCTACAGTGAGACACTGAATTTCTGCCATGTATGTAATTGCTTTCATTGCTAACAGCAGCATCCAGCTTGTCAAAAAGCCTTTGGGGTAACTACAGTTCCTTACTGGACCTAATACTACTTTCAACAAAGTATTTGGTTTTTTTCAGCAGAAAAATTGGCAATATCTTGTATTTATTTGGCAGAATGTGAAATTAGATGATCTTTGCCATTTAACTAGTGTAAAATTGGAGCTGTTTGAATAAAGTAAAAAAGTTGACATAGTTGTAATTCATAATAAGATTATGTTTTAACTACAAGTCTTTAACCAGATCTTTAATTATAAACTATTTAGCTTTCAAATGAGGCAAATTCTGGAATAATGTTAAAGTCCTGTATTAAAGTTGAAAACTTATATTGAAGATTTAGCATGCAGTGTAAGAATCTAAAACACAGCTCAGGTACAAACCACATTTTCTTTAGGAAACGTTTTATTCCTATTGTTTTTTTAGAGTTTTAATGTTTTTTAGTTTTCATCATATATACAATGCACGGGAGACATCAGTAGCAAACTTACCTGTCTCTTGAAACTTCAGTCCACATCAAGGCAGCAAGTGCTGAGCAGTCACATTGTTGAGGTGTCTGGGGAGGGGGTCTGGCACAAGAGCACATTTACAGTCCTGATGCCCTGTTTTTCTTTGTGACTATTTCTTTAATATGGTTTTGGGAAGACTTTTCTGGTTGTAGCTAATCACATGTTCTTTCTGCAAGGGTCTTTCCCCACTACACCTACAGCTTGACTTCTCCTTGCATGTTACCTTTTTGGTGTCTTTGTGTCTTTGTATGTGCCAGAGAAAGCTCTAACTTTTGGAAGCATTTATTCTCAAGGGCATGCTCTTAATGTCTGTGCTCTTTACCCTTTCCCAAACTGGCTTTCAGCAACACCATTAGACAGTGGTTATTGACCTCTTCTTTCGTTCCTACTTAACCTCAGCTTTGATAGCCATTTTGATTTTTCTTCCTCGCTTGAAATGTCTTGAAATTTCTTTCAGCTTCTTTCACAATCAGAGGGGCTTTTTTTCTTGTCAGCAAGGAATGTGCCCCGCCACACACACATACACACTTGGCATCGTTAATAAAAATTATTTCTTAGCTACACATTTTCTAATGGCATAGCAGAGTGATAGATATAGGTCTGTACTAAAAAGCTGCCAATGATCCATAGGCATTCTCCAAAACCCAAATGGAAGGCTGTGCCAGAGCTACTTATAGTCATGAGCTACTAAGAGAAGGAGTTTGAAGTTTCCTTGTGGTGTTAAGACTTCTGCATTTGATACGCTTCATGGTTCAGGCTTTTCCAGTGATATTTTGGTAGAAGCTGGTCAATTCTTATGTTACAGGGGTGTCTCAGCAAGCAGAACTATAGAGGTAAGCCTGCAGCTCCTACACCTGAGGAGACTTAGAGCATGGCAGCTTTCCTTTGCCTTATAGTGTGACAACTGAATATACTAGGGAAATAAATAAAGGTTGCTGTAATGAGTATTTACAAATAGGGACTGACAAAATCAGCCCTGTTTTAAAATACAAAACTAAATTTTACTAAATCCATTTAATAACACATTGGCCAATGGTCAGTTCTTACACAATATTCATCATTATCACTGCACATACAAAACTGTTAGTTTTTAACAGTCACATTCTAAATTATATGCAAGTGTCAATACCACAGAGCTGTTACGGGTAGTTTGCATTGACTGGCTTCCAGCCCTTGGTGTTTCTTAGTCACAAAGGTCAAGGCAATTAGGGTTGAGCGTTTGTCTGCAAGAAGAGCTGGAACTGAAGTGGGTCCATCTTCTTTCTTCTCCAATTTTCCCCGCTTATGTTTTTATGCTGTTGCCCCCTCTAACAAAAAGGAGGGTCCCTTCTACTCCTTGTAGGGCTTAGCTTGTTTTCTTGTCTTGCCAGTCATTCTTCTGGTGTACCTGTGAGGTCTTCCTGCCTATCTGCAGTCCTTTGTCTGGAAACTTTTACAACTTTGATGTGTCCTACATGCAGCTACGCCCATCTTTCTTTGTCCTTTTGGCAGTCTCCTTGCTCACGTCCTTATGCAAAACTGTGTCTGGCTATAGCCACAATCCTTACACGCTATTGCTAGTTACACTGTTTTAGCATGTTTGTATTGGGGTTTAAGGCAAGCTAATATTAATTATATCCCAATTAGTACACTTTAAATTTATATGTATTGTGAGCCTCTGCTTTGGCTGCATTACATGTCATCTTACTTCACTCAAAAGGACAACCACAAATACCAGAAATACCTTTTCATCCACAGTACAGTGACTCTCTTTAATGTCATAGTATAATACTGTTAATTAATATCATTTCAAGGGACAAATGGAAATACTGGACTAGGTATTTTAAAAATTTTTGGGCCATATGGCCCCATTGCAGTATGACTCAGAATACTCATATGAAACTCCTCAGTTACCCACTTGACAGGTGCCCAATTCTAGTTTGTTCTTATACCAGTTTCATTGTTTCATAAGATTCAGTGTCTCTCCCAAGTTGAACTCTTATTAAAAAAACTGATTGAGTGTACTTTATTATTTTTTATAATTTTGACAAATGCTATTCAGAGGTATCAATACACCTGTATGTATCATTATTCAATTTTAAATAGTGTTAAAAATGTGCAAATTGAAACCTGTAGGTAATACCAGTACAGGAAAAGCAATCAATTTACTGTATAAATTCTTCTTTGGAAGACAATTATAGCTATATTATGATCAAGAACATATTTTTAAAAAATCCTTTAAAGTGATCCTTGCAAGAAGTAGTTGACTTCATAAGTCAAATAATTAGTATTCTAAACAAATTAGAAAACACTGTGGTATTTGGACTACACATTCATCCTTACTTGTTTTTAGGGAATTAAAAGAATGCAGAATGGAAAGGCTGAAATATATTATGATGAAGATTAATAAATGCCACATGTTGTAGGGGTGGACCATGCTTCTGATATTTTCACATGAATGAAAGTATTCAAAAAAGACAGAAGTATGCTGTTAAATGACAGTAATGTTCAACTAGTAATGAATTTATGTGCACTTACAGATGTGAATGAATGTGATTTGAATTCCAACATCTGTATGTTTGGGGAATGTGAAAACACTAAAGGTTCCTTCATTTGTCATTGTCAGCTGGGATATTCAGTCAAGAAAGGAACCACTGGATGCACAGGTAAAGCAAATTTCCAGCATAGGTGTCGTGGTGTGCACATATCTTGGCTGGCTTTCAGGTAAAATAAATGCACCAGTTTTCACACACGAGTGAGAGATTAGTATCTGTTCATAATGGTAAATATATGAATAAGTATTTCACATTTGTCAGCATGTATCCAGAGTTTGAAAAGGTACATTCCTTGCCTAGTATCGATATGATATGAGAGGCCCCTTACATAACTGTAATTTTAAAGGCAAAGCTTTTATCAGTATAGATTGGGGGAATATCTGTGGTATGAAACATAGCTGGGGTGTGCACAGCTGCATTTGTATTAGAAGGATTTTATCAGTACTCATATGTCATACATACTTACAGTATGAACTCATCTGTCCACTAAAGCTGCAGGAAATGACCCTGTTATCTAAGAACAGGACAAAAGGGAAAAAAAGTAAAAGAAAAGAACGAAAGAAGTGATGATGTAAAAGGGAAAGTATATGCCATCCTTCAACCCATGCTAACAGATTTTAAAGAAACATACTCAGTCAGTTTCAAACGCTACATGTTCCTGTGATAGTTAAGTAGTACCTTGTCTTCAAGCTGGCTCCACTGTGTTCAGGAAGCTAAGTTCATCCAAAATCATTCTCCTGGGAAAGCTGACAGAATCTGTCCTATAATTTGGTCTTTAAGAATCTGTTCTATAGTTACTAAAATCTTGGATGAATTATTTTTATAACTGAAATGTGCCTGTGCACCCAAAGGTTTCATCCCATTTTTAGACTATATATAAAATGAGCACATTTAATATGTCTGGAAAATAGCTTTAATTTCAAACTGGAAAGCAGTTGCAAGAAAGCAGACTAATTTTGTAATGTTTACAAACAAAACACAAATTGAAAATACAGTTGTCACTATTTTTTATGAATCTATAATATTAAGTAACTTGCTTGAATTACTTGGTAGACTTGAACATTTTTTTTAAAGGACTGCCAACCTACAGAGTAGAAATAAGCAACATGTAAAAGAAACGTAATTTGTAATATTCCAGCGCTCCTGATGTAAATACTTATAGTTTATTTTGTGCTTGTAGACGTGGATGAATGCGAAATTGGTGCTCACAACTGTGACATGCATGCCTTATGTGACAATGTACCAGGAAGTTTTAAATGTAGTTGCAGAGAAGGATGGGTTGGAAATGGCATTAAATGTATTGGTAAGTATACAGAAAATAAACCTTTTCTATTCTTAATTTTTTCTTTTTTCTTTTTTCTTTATTTTTTTAAATGAAAACATGTCATATGACTGTGTGATTACTCCGTTAGATATAAAGTATTATTCTTCTGTCTGCTGCATTCTGTGGAGAGATGGTATGCAAGATTCTTATGTTTCAGGGGTTTGGTTTTCTGAGAAAAAAAATGGTTTTTTTTCTCAGAAGCCTGTCTGTATAAATCTTTCCGAAACAACTATGTATTTTACAAAGTTTAGATACAACTGCTAAAATAAATAAATTAAAAAATCAGTCAAAAATAAAATTGAATTTGTTTTGTGATTTCCTGCTAGTAAGATATTATTTCTGTTACTTAATACCATTTTTTGTAAATGTCCTGTAGTATATCTAGTCTATAGGCCTTAATATAAAGCGGATTGGGCTTGAGGTATGGGAAACTTGATTCTACTTTTGATGGGCTGCTAGAGTAGCATCATGTCCCCTTGCCTTCATTTTTTAGTTTGGTGTGTAAAGATTTAACTTTTTTTCAGAACATTTTGGGACCTATGGAAGAGGATCTTCATTTAAGAATTAGGCTTTATTGGTGTAATATGTGAAGGAAAAAGTACCATATTATGAGATTTTACTGCAGGCCAGATTTTCTAAGCTTTTTAAGCTATATCCGAGAAAAAGGGGAAGGCCCCCTGGTCTTTATTATTATCATTTAATTAAAAATATGTGAGGTTCTACTAAGTAAATAAAACGATGCATTTGAAGGCAAAAACTTTAAAAAGTTTTTCTGGCAGCATCCTTGTAGTTAGAATAGCTCCTGAGCATAGATGTTCTTCCAGGATACCACTCTGCAGATGGATGAGAAAGGAGTGCTGGCTACCCCATAGCACTAGCTAGTGTGACTCCATGACTATGTCATGGACGCATATGGCCATTCCCATCAAACATGTCCTTGAGGGGAAGGAAAGTCTCTTCTTCGTTCTTGTTCTTTTTAGGTTTTTTTTTAATCCAAGTTGACATCCAAGTAAATAAGAAAGCTTGCATTAACTTTCATGGGGTTACATTGTTGTCACATTCTTCTACGACTTGAGAAGACTCTCCAAGTGTATAGCAGATTTTCCCCTCACTGTATTTCTTTGGTTTATTGGGTTTTTTAACTCATTTTGAATTCAAGTTCTTTAACAGGATATTAACATTCAAGTAACGAGTCAGCTGAAATCCGTCTGTTGCTTCGAAACATTTTACCCAATCCCATGCATTTTAATTTAAGGGAAGAAATACTAAAATGAAATCACTGTAAGATCAACGCTGTATCTTCTAATGAGAACTTGGTATATTTATAGAGACATAAATCATCTTTGCAGTTGCGCTTGTTAGCTTGACAGTTAATTGTAAGCCAAGTATACTAACTGCTCTGTTACTGCTCGCGCTCTTTTGCCCCTGATGGGCAGATCTTGATGAATGTTCCAATGGGACCCACCAGTGCAGCGTGAACGCTCAGTGTGTGAACACCCCAGGGTCATACCGCTGTGCCTGTGCGGAGGGATTCACTGGGGATGGATTTACTTGTTCTGGTAAGAAGTTTCTGTGAAAGCTGACTTGTCACTGATTGTTTCTTTTGTATGGAAGCTTTGCAAATTAAATGTAAGCCCAAAGTGCAAGGCTTATGTAAAAGACTTATGTAAAAATGTCTTAAGATCAGGATTCTTCCCATTTACTGCAGAAATGCTAAAAAAGCAACTGATTGTTCTTTTAATTTGTGTGCCAAATCAGTCCTACTGGGCCCATTTGTTGGGTGAAGTTCCTCTCTGCCTCCCCCTCCTCCTTCTCTGCTTCCCCCTCCTCCTTCTCTGCTTCCCCCTCCTCCTTTTCTGCTTCCCCCTCCTCTTCCTCTTCTTCCTCTTCATGCCAATTTTTTTGAATGTGCCTGTGCTGCTTGGAGCAACAGGGGGCTCTCTAATCAAGAACCCAAAACACCAGCTCTCTGTCATGGTTCCTGTCTTGTAGGCCAGGTCTGTCTCTGGCAGGGAAGGCATCATCAGTTTTCCCCTCACTATGTTAGTTGAACAGGATTTAATCGTTAACATAGAACTTTTTAAAAAGAAAAACAAAATGCAGTTGAAAAATATTGCCCATGATGTCTGCATTTAAATTTGTTGGTACATGCTCACTATTAAGAATGAATGTTGTTTAGCACACAGCAAGTGATTCAAAATAAACTGATGTGTAAAGGATTATATAAAGTGTAAAGATTTTATATTAAACATTAATGGCCAGGTATTGAGTTACTGTGTTTTTTATCATTTATAGAGTGGAGATGCAAGAATATCTCTGCTCTTGGCTTCCAACATGTCCTGTATGTGGTCAGCAAATTTGAAGGTTTGAAGGAATGCATCCTAATGATAGTAAAATACCTAGAAACTAATGTAAATGCATTCATTAGTAGCTATCTAGCTAATTTTAAACCAAAATTAATTTACACCTTAACAAGATAGTCTTCTGATTATTATTGTAAGTGTCGGGGTTTTTTTTGTTTCAGAATAAGGATCTTCAAATATTATTTGTTTATGTGTTTCAAGTTTGTGGTTAATGAACAAGAACTTTCATCCATGTTATTAACACACTACATTTCAGATGTTCTGGTTTTTTTAAAATCAGACGGTATACTAGGGATTGACTAATAAAATGAAGAAGGTATATTGAAAAATTTTTTGAACAATCATAAGTATATCTGACAAAATTATGGGTTCTTGTGATGACTGCAATAGTGAATGCTTTCCTTTGTCATTCTGCTCTTTTATAGCTCTTACAAAAAAAAAAATCTCTTTTGGGGCATACTTGAAGAATCCCCAGTAGTGTGCAAATGGTAGTTGTAATGTTCATAGTCCTCAAACAATATTTTCTCAAATGCATATGAAAGTAATTTTCTGCATATGATTCACTGAAGAAAATTTTCCTTTTAGCTGTCTTTTATGTCAAAGTAACATAGCAATATATACCAGGAGACAAAGGTTTGGCTCTGTAAGCAATGTATTGAACTTATTTGTCAAAGTTAATAGCACTGAATCTGAAAATCCTGCATTATTTAAAAAAAAAAAAATTAAATCTTTTAATGAAAAACAAAGAGTAAGGAATCATGGCAGGGTAAACAGAATAATTTTGGAAATGACATTATGTTTGCTTTTCTGCATTCTTTCAATTTACTGCTTCTTCAGGTGTAAATGTTTTGTTTTATATCAACAATACTCAACAGCATTATTATTTTGAACGTCAGGATAATATTATTTGTATTTCGCTAGTGAAACATGTAGTTTCAAAGAAATGTTCTGTCTCCCACAGATGTTGATGAGTGTGCAGAAAATGTTAATCTGTGTGAAAATGGACAGTGTTTGAATGTCCCTGGTGCCTACCGTTGCGAGTGTGAGATGGGATTCTCTCCTGCTTTGGACAGCAAGTCATGCCAAGGTAAGCCACTGGTACTTCAAGTCTGTTTTCTGAGTTTGGATTGGCTGCTATAAAGCAAACAACAAAAAGTGCTGGAAGGAACTCAAAATGGAAGCAGAATATTCAGCACATGCTTCACATACAAGTAATTTCTTCAAGCAAGGATTATTTTGCAATGTGAATTATGCTGAAGGTGGCTTTCATCTTTTTATGAAGTTTTCCTGGCCTTGGTCCAAAAATCCCAGAGTAGAGGTTTGGCTCAGTAACTATTTTTTTTTAATTATTTCTCTTCTTGTTGTCACTAGTGAATCATGTGTGGAAAATCCTTCATCACTGTTTTATTTAGTGTGTTTACATAGGAGACACAAACTGCAGACCTCATTTTAAAATAAATGTTTTCAGGAAAATTGGAGTAGGCAAATCACTGCTGTATTTGACAAATTTGTAACACTCCTTAAAATGCATACTGGAGGTTTTTTATCATCACCCTTTCACTCTCAATATTGTACCGGATGATCTGAAGTGCAAAAGGAACTATTATCTTCCTAGTCCAATTCAGCTTCTATTCCCTGTTGTGTTCTTACGTCAGTTTTTTTTGTTCGTTTAGTGTAAGAGAAGTGTATATTAGATAAAGTCTTTTTAGCTGGTGCTACAAAGCTTTTTAACTTATTTCATATTTAATGGTGGAAACCTTATAACACCTTAGGAAATCATAATACTTGATGAGACATTAAAAACAGATTAAAAAAAATGTAGCCTCTAAAATTCAGTCCATAACTTGGCATGTTTGAACATTCAGGTATACATGTATGAATCAGACTTCTAGCAGTAGAAAAATTGCAGATGCTTCTGAAAAGTTAGCTACGCGACTGTTTCAGTCAGATCTGTTAATAGTTACCAAGTATTGTCAATCATCTTTACTGAATTTCTCAGTGCAGCTCAGTTAGTCATATTATAGTCATGCCAATGTTCTAATAAAATCCCCAAGTAGGTAGCAGCCAATCAATGTTTTGAAAAAACTATGATTCTAATACTTGGGACAGTGGGTCACCAACATTTTGCTTTTCAACTGGTCCACAACGATGCTCTGAAAAATAAACTGAAGAATTTTGGAAAAATGCTTTGTATGTTGACATATTACTGTGATTCCAACAGAGTTCTGAAAGCATTCCGTAGATTAAATTGTGCTGTTGGAGAAACTAAAAGATCTGGGTGCTGAATACTTAGAAGAAATTATCTTTTTTTTTTTTTAAGTTGATATATTAATTTGTCCTATGATAAGGCGATTCCTTGGCTGATTTCTGCAATCAAGGGACAAAATCCAAAGCCTGGATTTAGTACAATAATTGTAATACAAATAATTCTTCCAGTTTTTTTAGAAATTCCTTGAGATGTCAGTACATTAGCTTCTCAATGATACAGTCTTTTCCATAACTCTATAAAGCTTCATCTGAACACGTTATGTTCATGACCTGATTTGGAGGTCATTCCATGGCTGTACTCCAAGGTACTTAGAAACCTTCCTTTAATTTCCAGTTTAAATTTACTCAGGACTGTTGGATATTAGGCATTTATCTTAAATTTCATTTTCCCTTAAAAAGTTGTCTGTCTCCCCACCTCAAAAGTTATCCCTTCTCATATGTTCCTATAAAGAGGCATTATATCACTTCTCAAGCTTTGGCTAAGGCAAGCAAGCCAAGTTCAAAACAGGTATTTCATTACTTTAATCATTTTAATATCCCTTTATTACACTTCGTCCAATTTTAGTTCATCATTCTTGAACAGAGTACTGTACACAGAATTTCAATTGAAGATTTAGCTGTGCATTGTAAAACAGTATTAATACTTTCCACTTTCCTGTCTCTGCTAAAAATAGCTCACTAGTACATGCTAAGAGTTGCATTAGCTTTCTGTACAGCTGCTTTATTTTGGCAACTTAAAAGTCTTGCTATCAGACAGTATATGCAGGTTTTTTTCACATCTTATCTTTCTTACCTTCAATTCAGAAGTCCTTTATATTTGTTTCTAAAATGGTAACTTTGCGCTCTCTGCTGTTAATATTTAACTCCTTTTCTAGCACTGTAATTGACAAAGTCATCAAATTTTCTGTCAGTGTCTTTCAGCTATATTTCATCTTCAATTAACATGAGCACACACGCAGTCCTTTACACGCATTTTAGCTCACCCATATGTGGTTACTATATAACTGGTTTAATGTGGGCTAGAGAAAATCATAGATAATTCTTACTTCCTATATTCCTTTTCCCTGTATTCTTTCTTCAAGGAGATATAAGTAACTATCGACGCCTACTCCCTCTCTTTCTTTTCAAAATGGTATTTTGAAAATCTTACTTGCCATGACTAAGAACATTGCAGACTATTAGCTAGGAAATGACTGACACCTTTGTATGGTGTTACACTCCACTGTGTTCAATGAACATTTTTTTAAATGAACTTACTGGCTTTTTGACTTCGCCTTTATTTTGAGTCCTGAGAAGTCAGTTTTCTATTTTTACTTCACACTAGGTGAAACAGGAATAAGCAGCTTAATGTAGAATGCCTCACAAATCCCTACCTGTAGTATTCTACACAAAACCAAAAGTGATTACTCAGTGTTGCTTTTTGAAATATTTTCTTTAAGTTACATGTGTCTTCATTTGCTTTTAGTAGTACAACACACTATTGTAATATTGATATGGTAATGATATGTAACTTTCTGTTCTTAATATATTCCTTCAGATATCGATGAATGCTCCTTCCAGAACATATGTGTATTTGGTACCTGTAATAATCTACCAGGAATGTTTCATTGTATCTGTGATGATGGCTATGAACTAGATCGAACTGGGGGAAACTGTACAGGTAAATCTCTTCTGTTCAGAAATATGTCAAGACTTGCTTTTTTTTTTTTAATTGCACCAAGTTAAGTTAAAGATGAGTTCACAGAACGTGCATTGTATTCTCTTACAACAATGAGAGTACATTTTTCCCCACTAAACAAGCAATGTACAAAATTGCATGCTTTGGAGTTGGTTTAAGAATGGAACAAAAAGAATGTCTTCTTAAATATGCAGCTGTACAAAAGTTATTCCTAAATGTTGATGAGTTATTAGTAGTTCTTTTGTTCAATTTCAGCTAAAATTCATTTGCATTTGAAATTTTCTTGCCCCTTATGTCTTAAAAAGTAAAATTACTCTTTTCTGTCCAGTGAGCAGATTTATAAATGTAACCTTCCTATTTTAGATATTGATGAATGTGCCGATCCCATTAATTGTGTTAATGGTCTTTGTGTAAATACTCCCGGAAGGTATGAATGTAATTGTCCTCCAGACTTCCAGCTGAATCCTACTGGAGTGGGTTGTGTGGGTAAGTAAAACCTACCTGAAGTATTACTTTAGACATCACAGCCAAGGTGACTGTTTTGATGCAAATGATGGTAGCAAGATAGAAAAATTATACTTCCACATGCTGCATATCCTGTTACATAGTTTTCTAGAGATGGAGTTCATTATTTTAGGTGATTAATGGTGTTTACAGTTTCTTTAAAATACACCTTTCTAAAATTTGTTGAAACATATATTATCTGCATTTCCATTCTCCTGTCAACAATTCTCATTCAAAAAACTGCATTTTTTAATCCTAGATGTGTCTTGGGAATGATTTATGTGTTTAGCTTAAGTCTAAATTGGAATGAAAACTGGTTGTAGTACCCATTTAGCTGGAAACAAAGTAAAAGACATGTTTCACTGTAATTTACGTAATTCTGTCTGGCTTACAGAGACTTAAAGCGAATTTTCATTACTTTTGCCTCTTGCTACATGATATAGGACTGTCATGTGATTAGAGTATATACTAGCAGTCTAGGTAAGTTTTGGGGAAGAGGCAGGTTGAGAGAGGGGCTAAGGTTCAGCCATAAGGATTTCTGTGTGATCCTGGAAAAACCTTCCAACTTTTTATTTGAAAACAACCTTTTTATTTTATTACCTTGGGAAGACAAATTCTCCTGAATTAATGTTTGCAATAATACTACAGTGTGGTGGCAAATAAATACATTCTAAGCAAATAAAATGCAGATTTCTTTCAGAACAAATTTTATTACTCATCTTTTCCATGTTTCTCCATTTTCTGCCTATGAATATTCTCTGTTGCTTCTCTGGATGCTAGAAACCAGTCCTGTTTGAGACCTTTAGATGTCCACAGTCTTGACTAGTTTATTCTAAAACTTCGAGCTGAGATTTTTAAAGATGAAGTGAATTTATGTAATCTATTCCCATTGAATTGGAAACCTGTGTTTCTGTCTCCCATAGACTCTTCTGACAATTCCTGCCTTAATACTTTTCTTCTGCAGTTGCAGTCTGACTTAAGCTTTTAGCTTTGCCTCATCTGAAGATTCAGTTGAAGCAATGAAATCCTGCCTTTTTGGCTCCTCTTCTGCAGCATGACTACTAAGATCCTCATTCTTTCCTACAACCGGATGCTATGTATATTCAGCTCTGCAAGCCCTGAATTTAAAGAATTTAAGTGATCTCTGAAGAAGCTTATGAGAATTAATTATCCTATTATGCTAGCTGACATGTATTTTGCTAAAAAATGGTAGTTTGAGTTGGCACTCTACTTTGGGACCAGTTGTCTCAATGACATTTTTGGCAGGGGTCCCATGTTTCTTCAAGGAAAAGCCTTGTGGGAAAGCCTCCACAGTGGAAGGGAACCTACTCAAGGGTAAATGTAGCAACTCCAGAGTCCCGAATAAGAGAGCAAGCACTCCCTCTCTGAAGAAAAGATGTTGAATAAGAAAGTGGTAGAAAAACTTCTTGACCCTTCCTTATTTCTGTCCTGAGGCAATACTACTAGGGCTGTCCCTCTCTCTGGTACAAAGACCCTTTTCCTTTCCCTTGTCTTAGAAGCATTTTTAGTTTCTCAGTAACTGATTGTACAGAAAAGAGACTCCGAAGACTTGGCCCCCTAGCAAACATGGGGTTTTTGGTTGGGTTTTGGGTTTTTTTCCAAGTTCAGTTTCAGACGACGCCAGAACTAGAATCCACTTATCTGTCTGTAGGAGGAGCTGCAAGCTTCAGGTGTTCACTTTCCAACTCTCTACAGCCTGATTCTATGACAAAGTGCAAAAACCACTCCGTGAACATTCAGCTTTTGTTTTTGACAGGAGCAAGCAAAGCCTTTGCTTCCCATGAAATATCAGAGTAAGATAATAGAAATAAAGTCCTAATCCATGAATGAAATGACACTTTAGTGCCTGCTTTTTTAGAAGCCCTTGAAGAGATGGGGCACCATGTGCAACTAAAAACATATTAGTTAGACTATTTTATACAATTATAGGATTGTTAGGTTTTGAACTTTTTTTCTTTCACCAGCAGTTCTCATTTGTAATATTTCCAGAGGGATAAATGATTTTTTTATGGGAAGCAGAAACAGAGAGAGGTGCTGTTCCAATGCAGCTATACTAGTTCTGGTTCTAGATTTGGTATGCTTTGGGTATGTCTACTTTATTGACTTACGCAGTCCAGAGAGGGAAGAACTGAAGCTCAGCTTGCTTGTGATCCTTTATAGTCTCAGAACTGCAATTCCAAATTGCAGCTTCACTTGCAATGATGTTTGTGTCACTGGCACATGGTAAAACATTACCCAGTTTTCACTCTAAGCTTGTAGTCATTTGGGAAAAAAAAAACCAAACCCCACAGAGGCTAGTAGACCTCACCAAGAAAAAGGAAAAGTTTCTTGCTTCTGGAATGCACAAGTTGTGCTGAAAAATGTTCCAGAAACGTCTTGTCAATGGACAGCAGCTTCTGGTTCTCTTCAATAGCACTATCTCTTGCACACTTGAGCAAAATGGGCAGAGGAATTTGAACTCCAGTTTCTTTCAGAAGAAACAGAAATATTATCCTTGGCAAAGAGGAACATGGTACTGTGTCATAGAATCATAGAATCGTTTAGGTTGGAAAAGACCTTTAAGGTCATCCAGTCCAACCATTAACCTAACATTACCAAGTCCACCATTAAATCAATTAAGGGTAGAGTAGCAATTTCGTGTTTCCTGGCTTGGTGGCTGGATTATTTATAATGAAAGTAAAAACTAGGAATCACTAAGACTGGAAAGTGTCAAGCCAGTTCATGTGAGGAGTAAACCAAAACCTAAAACTCTTGATGGACTCAACATCGATACTCTGTGAGAGAACTCCAGGATCTGCCTTCATTCCAAAGTCTATCATCTCTTATTGTTCTTAATGGGCCTGAGGTCTTGGGCTGAAGCCGTCCTCCAGAATGGTCATTGTTTTTCACTTTTCTCAGGAAGAATGAAGCCAAATCTCTTCTTGGCTTCTCTTAAAAAGGCAGATGTCTCATGCTATTATGAATGGAGAGAAGCATGCAGTTCCTCTGCGAACAGGAGGAGATAGGTGTTCTCAGAATAACCACATTTGGGTCGTTTCAACTCAAGTCCGTAATAAGAACAACAGGATGTGCCGTTTTAAAAAGGCAGTTCATTTTACTCTCCTCTAACATTGTCTTAAAAAAGCCCCCCAAAAAAGGACTTCCACTCTAGCATATGCTGATCAGTGATCCCAGGTAAATCTTGCCTCTAGGGAGACAAAGATATCCTGCTTGAAGTTTATTCTCTCTCCATCAGAGGCTCAGAGGTATAGAATACATATGCCTCTGCCACTCAGTTTTTAACTGAGTACTTTAGCTTTACAACAGTGTGCATTTATGGTGAGATACTGAAATTTGTTGTAGATTTTGTGGCACCCAGGAACACTCTACTTTTTCACAATCTCTGCTACAGTATGCTCTTAAAACTGTGCAGAAAGATTCACTCAAACTTGTCTATTAATGCTTAAATTTGAATAAATTTAAATCCTTTGGAAAACTTGAAAGTTTTTTCTTGATTGTTGTTAAGATCCTTTAAAAAAATGTTCTGTCTGCAAATGAATGCGAAGTTGCATTTTTATATTATACATATTTAACTAATTTGAGGATCTTGAGAACAAGTAGTTCCTAACAATTCAGAAAGTTACCTTCAAGTTTTTTTCATAGATACAACCAGCCGGGTTAGCTCAGTTGGTTAGAACATGGTGCTAATAACTCCAAGTTCACAGGTTCAGTCCCTGCTTACTGCAGGGGGGGTTGGGCTCGATGATCTCTCAAGGTCCCTTCCAACCCAAAGCGTTCTGTGATTCTGTGATATGTCCCAAACCTCAGGATAATTTAAAAACCCATGTCATATCAAGACTTTTTTTAAACTCTGGAAATTTTGAAAGTATGAACTACCCACATTTGTCATACTGTGTTCATTTTAGTCCATGTAAATTGCTAAGGCTGTAGCATCTGGTACTTGCTGCAAGCTGTAAATTAAAAATGTGATATTTCTTGGTAAAATACACATTTGGGAAATAATTCAAAAATTCATTTAGAAGTTTCTTAGTCATACCATTAACAGAAATAGCAAAAATACAAAAAGATGCTGCGGCCTTTATACAATAAATTTATAAGAAAATTCTTGAATGTGTTTCTGTGCTTCTTTAGAGGCAACCTTTGATAGCAAGTTAATTCATAGAAATGATCTTTAGAATTATAACGCTAGTCTTGAAGAAATTAATGTTCATCTTATTTGGCTGTAAAAAAAAATATTACAATAATTGACTATCCTCTCATTCCTTATATTTATGACTCACTGCTAGTTACTTTCCATTTATAAAGAACAAGGAGATGCTATGTGCAGCAGTAGGGAAACTCACAGATTTACTTCTCTTAGATTCTTTGCTCATTCTGTGGATGCCAGCAGTTGTCCAAATCATTAAGTTGCCATTTCAGTGAGTTAATAAACTAATTTTCCTCAAACCTACTGCACATTTAGATTATTTGTTTCAATATTCGTGATTTTTGGAGCATTTCTTTGCCAGTGGAAGAATTCTTCAGTGTCATGACTTTGTTCTGTGATTCCATAGAAAAATCTGTAAATCTTTCTAATTCTACAGGAAAAAGTCATAGCCAAGTCACAATCAGAATATGGAGAAGAAGTACTAACAGCAAACTGCAGCAAGGTTTCTGATATTTTCTGGAGTGAAAGACTGGGAGTAGTGTATGTGCTACATTAGAGTATGGTGTGACTTTGGAAGACACGCAAACATTTTAAACTCTTCTCTGGGTACTTAGGAAGCTGAAACTACCCATTTTCCCTGCTGTGTCTCTCAACATCAGTAACTGTCAGTGTACATGAGTGTTTTGGCTTGCCAGTGACTTCAAAAGCACAGTGTTATCTGAATTCCTGCTTCTAGGTATGAAATGTTCAAATGAATGGCTGCTGTTCCTTTGTCTGGATCATTGGGTTCAGCTGTAGTCATATGTGCTTTGTATGTAGATAACCGTGTTGGCAATTGCTACCTGAAGTATGGACCACGAGGGGATGGAAGCCTATCCTGCAACACGGAAATTGGGGTTGGAGTCAGTCGCTCCTCTTGCTGCTGCTCTCTGGGAAAGGCTTGGGGAAACCCCTGTGAGACTTGTCCCCCCGTAAACAGCAGTAAGGAAATGTTCTCTTATTCTCCCCCTCTCCTCTTATTATAGAAGATGCTAACAAGGGATGGAAAAAGTATTTTAAATCTTTTACTGTATTATTATACATGTGTCATTTAAGAAACTGATTTTCTTCATGAGGCAGTGTTCTGGCACAGTTATAAAAGAAAATCTCCCTGCTGCTGTTGGACGGGTGGGGCAGAGGTGTGGACCTGAGAATACAGGATCACAAGACCTGGCCTTTAGTCTTCTGTGACTGACTTGGTGCCTATTCTCACAGCAATAAATCAGTGATAACTTTAGAAGGCCCTTCCCATTGGACCAGGCCTATGTACTTTGGGTAGTTTTGGGCACTTTATTTTATTTTGCTTTTACTTTTCTCCCATTACAAAAAGGAATAAGGTAGTTGCAGAAATATGTCTTAAGAATGGAATCGATTGTATACATCTACTAAGGATTTTTACTCAGCAACTCCATGCTGGTAGGGAAATAAATAAATTAATAATGCTTAGAACTCAAACCATGCCTTTAATTTGGAGAGCTGCAGTAATTCTCGAAGAACAGTGTTGGTAACTGCTGAGTAACTACTTCTAAGTCACTCTTGAGTACTTTCAAAACTGTTACCTGATGTAACTTATCAATTTTGTAGAGCTCTGAAGCCCTTTGAATGAATAATGCAACAGAAATGTCAAGCATGTTGTTCTTAACAGTCTCATAATATTATTAATTCAAATTTTAACATATATCTTTATCGACATTTCATATTAAAGAATTAGTCAAAAGGCAAAGTATATGCCTTTATAAAGGTACAGCATGGAGAAAACAACATTGTGTTGTTCTTAAGAGTATCTGAGGTTATGGTAGTGTTTTAAGCGGAACTCTTAATCTTAACTTGATTTTCTACTAATCTAATGCACTTGCTTAATTTACTGTGAATGGCTCAAGAAGAGTAGAAAACCAGTGAGTGTAGGGAAGAAGGCTCATTAAAAACACAAATTAAATTTTATGTTTCTGTTGTTAGCATTTTATTCTTCATATGACTGACATGCTCTCTCTTGTTAATGCTTTACTTTAGCGGAATATAATACTCTCTGTCCAGGGGGAGAAGGATTCAGACCAAATCCCATCACTATTATTTTAGAAGGTGAGTTTATCATAAATGACTGTGATGGCTGGCAATAAAAAAAAGTGTCGTCTTCAGAGAGATGTATACAGGAACTATATTTTGCAGAAATCATTACATTTAGTGCAAAGCAAAACCTTCTGCTAATATGAATTGGACAACAACATGATGAAAAGACATACTGTAAAAGAATATTGAAGAAGTCCAACAATATTTCAGCAGAAAAATAAGCTGATGCATACCTTACTTGAATTGGCCTTTGAAATTGGCCCCTGAAGGATAAGTCATTTATGAAAATTATAGCTTATCAGTGGAAGCTATAAGTTTCAGGAAATATTCATTGGACAAAGAAACTCTGTTTCCAGTGAGTGTGCAGGAATGAGGAATTAGATGCCAAATTCCTGTAAACAGTAATGGAAGTTGAATTCCATGGGCTTATCATGCTGAAACGTGCTACTGAAGAGCTATTCAAATGGAAGAGAATGAGCATCTCATCCATGCTTTCATGAAGTGCAATTTAGAAGCAAATAAAAGATCCATGTGACAGTTAAAAGCTACTAGTTGGTAACATTTCGGGGGAGTACTTAAAGTCTCTTGTTTCTTTTCATTCTGGAATGAAAATATGGTGGGTGTTTTTCTCTGTTTTCAGACATTGATGAATGTCAGGAACTGCCAGGTCTCTGCCAAGGTGGAAATTGCATCAATACTTTTGGCAGCTTCCAGTGTGAATGTCCAAAAGGCTACTACCTCAGTGAAGAAACAAGAATCTGTGAAGGTTGAGTCCCTTGAAACCTCCTTCTCTACCACAGTGCAGTTGTTATGAAAAACACTGTCATTTTTAGCCTTAAATTCCTAAGTAGATATGGTACTCACACCCTTACCCAAAATCTTCTCTAAAATCATTATCTTTGGCACCAGTGATATGATTAATATAAAACTTGAAATGCAACACTTGAATATACTAATGTTTATTTCTACATGATAGATCTCAGCTATGTGTATTCAGTAAACTAACATGGTTATACATGATTTCTGGCTTCTCACTGCAACACCTTGTATCTCCTGCTAGTTTCACTAGGCTCCCTGTATTTTCAGTGAGAAAAGGTGTCATCTTCACAGTATTTCAGAGTAGCAGTTTGATTTCCTCAACATGAAGTAAAGTTAATACTAGTCTTCCTTTTGTGTTTGAGGTTTGTCATAAGTGTTAGAACCAAAAATTGTAAATAGACACAAAAATGTAAAGAATCTTTCATGGTTTCCCTTAGTTTGGAGTGTTATAAGTCAGCTTCCACTTCTTCATTCACTTTGTGAGGAAAAAAAAAATTTACTCCTTTCAGAACAGAGCCTGTGAATCCTGAGGCTTTGCTAAGCTCGCGTGAAGAAAACTGACCAAACTGCATTTGAAATTAAAATTGTATGGGCAAAAAAGGCTTACACCTCAAATAGCTTAAATAAGAAGATCCAAGGTTAGAGCAGCAAGACTATGTGATTATTCAGCTTGCCTATTTGTAAATAGAGTACTTAAAAGGTCATTTCTCAACAGAGTAGCGAACACATTAACAGAACTGAAAAGTGACTAACATTGCTGTGAGAAGAGGGTGCAAACGTCTTTTGTGGAGCTGATGGGGCACAAGGTGCCCCAGTTTCAGTGGTAAATTCAACAACTGAATTTATTCAGGGTGTTCCCTTGCACTTCACTGGCTGGACTTAGTGGAGGTTAACAATATTGCTTTTCAGCAGCTGTTACAATAACTACTTAACCTAAATGTGCGCTGTACTCTCCATATTAGCCTTTAAATGAAACATTTTTGTTATCTTAGCATGTTTATTATAGTCATATTTCTCAGAAACATTTGCCAGGACTTGGTTCTCTTTTCCCTTGTTAATTGTAGTGTTTTCACTTGGTCTCTAGATATTGACGAGTGTGTTGCACATCCTGGTGTCTGTGGTCCTGGAACCTGCTACAATACCTTGGGGAACTACACCTGCATTTGCCCACCTGAATATATGCAGGTGAACGGAGGACATAACTGCATGGGTACGCAAAATGTCATCTTTACTAGAACTGTCTGAATATCAGACTTTCAGGGCCAGACTCTCTGCTTAAAATTTCTTTTTGAGGCCCGTTCTAAAGCCTTGTATTGTTTTTCCTACCTTTAACTCCCAGACAGTCATGTCTTGTAGCCAGGAAAGAGATCCCAGTGACTGATGTGTGGTGTTCAAGTGCTCTTATTCCTTAACAGAACTCAGAAATGGGTTTTTTTGGTTTTTTGGGGTTTTTTTTTCCACTAGTGATTTCCAAATGGTAAGGTTTACTATACAAATGGATCTGATGAGCATCTACAGTGTGTTTCTGATTTCTTTGGAATTTTCCTTTTTTCCTTTTCTGTCTTTGAATGAAAACTGAAAATATGTCAAATATCAGGTAAGTCTAAAACAAACACTGTAGATTACATCAATCCTTAAATTATTTTTAAGTGCATCCATGCATATGCTTGGGTTGCATTCAGAAGCCAGAGTTAATGAACCAATGTCCAGGTTGGTAGGAGGTTGATAATTACTTAAGTAAGTTTGTTGGTTACTTCGTAAGTGATTCTTTTCTCACATCTAGACATGAGGAAAAGCTTTTGCTACAGAAGCTATAATGGAACCTCCTGTGAGAATGAACTGCCCTTCAATGTGACCAAAAGGATGTGTTGCTGCACATATAATGTTGGGAAAGCCTGGAACAAACCTTGTGAAGCATGTCCAGCTCCAGGAACAGGTAAAGCCTACTATAATCATCGCATTTTGTTACTTTCTTTGCTCATCTGCTCCTTTGACCTGTTAGCTAAAGTTAACATTTCAGCCCCAAAACGCCTTTGCTGTACTCCCAAAGCAGAGTGACAATACCCTGCCATCCTGCTACTGGATGGATTATGTCTTGGTGTGCTAAACAAGAATAGGTATTTCTTCCATATTTTTAAGTGGAAGAAGTATCACTCCATATTGAGTGGAAAGATGCAGCTTGAATAGTTTGAAGGCACCAGTCTTTCCCCGGATGAAAAAAAAAATTTGGAAGAACATGCATATTTTCCCTCTCAGCTGCCCCTGAAGGCAAGGGCAAGGGAACAGACTGCTGTCAGGTGTCACTGAGATGAATAAAAACGGCCTGCAAAGTACAAACTGACCTTCCCATCAGCAACAGGAGTATGTCAGCCCTGTAGCTAAAAGGATGTTTGTAAGACAGGTATCTGTAGGTAGATCTGTCCTGGTTTCGGCTGGGATAGAGTTAATTTTCTTCCTAGCAGCAGGCATAGTGCTGTGTTTTGGATTTAGTAGGAGAAGAATGTTGATAACATGCTGATGTTTTTAGTTGTTGCTGAGTACTGCTTATGCTAGTCAAGGACTTTTTCAGCTTCCCATGCTCTGCCAGGCGCACAAGAAACTGGGAGGGGGCACAGCCAGAATAGTTGATCCAAACTGACCAAAGGGCTATTCCATACCATATGACGTCATGCTCAGTACAGAAACTGGGGCGGGGGGGGGTGGCCAGGGGGCAGCGATCGCTGCTCGGGAATTGTCTGGGTATCGGTCGGCGGGTGGTGAGCAATTGCATTGTGCATCACTTGCTTCGTGTATCATTATTATTATTATCATTATTATACTGTTACTATTAGCATTACTATTTTACTTTATTTCAATTATTAAACTGTTCTTATCTCAACCCAGGAGTGTTTCTCACTCTTACTCCTCCGATTCTCTCCCCCATCCCATCGGGGCAGGGGGAGTGAGCAAGCGGCTGCGTGGTGCTTAGTTGCTGGCTGGGGCTAAACCACGACAAGATCCAATTATTTAGACCTTTTTTTTTTGGTGATGGGGCTCTATAAAATGAGTATGCTGTGGTTATTTTATTCTTTCTTTCTAACAAATTCCAAGGCTTTCAGAGGTCTTGTATGGACATAGAATTACTTTCAATTTACATCAAAAATCTATGTTTGCGTAGGTAAGACCCACCAGGGTGGCACAGTAGTCATAAGCAAGTTTTCTGAACGAGTAATTACAGAACTCCTATCTCTAAAGCTGTCACTTTGATGTCTCTGGAAAAGCAGTCATCAGGCAATAATACTGGAGTTGAAGATACTGGTTGACAAGAGGTGCCCGCTGCCTGGTCTGTCTTCCAGGATAATTAATTTAGGATATATTGTTTAGTTATTGCATGGTTGCGGATACATGTATCCTGGTAGTCCTAATCTGACAGAACAAAAAGATTGTGTTTCATTATCAAGTGTATTGCCTTTCTAGATTTTTCACTTGTGTCTCACAACTGAGAGTGATCCTCTCAGTTGCTTTTACATTTTCTCTGTTGAAGGTGATGAACTTGCAAAAGCTTAATAAGCAGGGCATTGTAAAGGGAAGTAAAAATTCCCTTCTAGAAACAGAGGTGAAAATAATAAGGTACATTTCTTTTTCAATTAGCCTTTATGGAGTTTCTTGCCTGGAACAAAACACCCATGAAAGCTCAACTCAGAAAAATCATTGGTGGGAGAATCACCAACTTGGAAACCCAACAGTAGCACCTGGGCTTCATTGAAAGATTCTTATATTTGTAAAAAGAGCAAGGGTGCCTAGATAAAACTAAAAAACTCAGGTGCCTGTTTAGTACAAACACATTTTATTGTTTAATTGACTTTGCCCCAAGTTTACTGCCATTAAACCCATACCTCTTGTGCTGCATCATTTGTGATGTTAGTGTAAAGAATGTATTACTTTCATTCCAAGTGTTTTATCCTGGTGACATAAGGGAAACAGCAGATAATTTAGGAATGACTTTCCCCCACAAGCAGTAAAGAGGAGGAAAATGGGACTGAAAGAAAAAACAGCCTCTTCCTTTTCTTTCTTAAGTAGGAGGAGGGAGAATGAAAGAATGTTCCTAGCAATCAGGAATGGGAGATGGAAATAACCTTGAAAGAGGAAATACATGTTTGCTATCACAAAGAGCTCATAAAATTCTTTCCCATAGTAATTTATCTCTGTGCCATAAAATTGTCATCCTGATGACAACATGATGAGAAAAATACAGCAAAGTACTAGCAGGGATTCATGCAATTAATATTCTTGGATAGAAGAAAAAATTCTCCTTTTAAATTGGTAAGACTGCAGTTCTCAAAAACTTTTGCAGTTTGTAAAGATTTGTTAAGACAACTCCACCTATTTTGCAAGCAGTTATGGGGTTAAAATATTTCCTGAAATATTTCAGTTATGCCTTGTTAGCTCTTCTAAATGCCTTTACTGTATTTGGAGACATGGTTGAACCTTTTCCACCATGAAAAGAGATTGCATGAGGGATCAAACACAATTCTGAGTGTAAGTGATTGAATAGCTGCATTTAATGTGGTATAATCTTTTGTTCTGAAGTCTGGGTGGGGGCTACACATCACAGACAGGGGTTATGATACACTGACCTTAACCAGTTTGCTAGACTGAGCTGAGTAGCTCATTAAGAGCATTATTCTGCTCTGAGAATTATATTGTTCCTCTAAATGAACTTCACATGCCAATGCATTTGCATTTTTTTCCTTTGTGAACAGAGCTTTCTTCCTTTTCATATATTTATACTTAACAATCAATCTGTTCGATGACTCTAGGTAGCAAAGACTGTATTGCTTGGTTTTACACATTATACAGATCATAACCATTACCATACAGACTTTAATCAGAAATAATCATTCTTGTTGGTTTGTTTTTTCACACGAAGTGTAAAAAGCTGCTTCACTGCTAAGAGGTAACCAAGTATTTACAGAACTCTTTCATGGGTTAATCATTTCAGGAGTGCTTGACCTTGGAGTGGTTTTTTCCTGTTACGTGATAGATATTTTGTCCTAAAAAATAATATAGTGATGACTATATGGGTTTTTGAAATATTTTTAAAGTCATTGATGCAAAGTCAAGCTTTCAGAAAGTAAATCTCTGGTGTGTTTGTGTATGGGTAATTTGGCACTGTGTATAAATGCATTATCATACAGTCCTTACCTAATTATGTGCTCTTTTTCCACACAGTAGAAAATGAAAAAAATATGGAAAACCTCTATTAAAATGGAATGCATGGAACATGTAGGTAGCATAACACAGAATGAAAGCAGGCCCACAACCCTCAAAGCCTCTTCTTCATCCTCCCAGACCTGATGTGTTAGGTGTTACCACAGGAATAGGTTATCATAGCCCATGGAGACAGGGCAGTGAACACAAGGCCCTCTTTTTATCTAGCATGTGTGTTTCGCAGGTTTACTGACAGCAGTAAATGGTATAAAGCTCCTTGGAAGGAGCTGTTTTCTAACCCTCAAATCCTGCACATGTTAATATAAAAGAGCAGAAAATTGCTGGATGGTAAAACACTGTGGCAGGGACCTCTATGTCCCAGTATCCTGTACTGCAGGTATAACCTCGGTAGGCATTAAGCAGTCATTAAACAATAGGACAGAAGAAAGAAGAAAATGCTGAAGTTCAGGTATACTGGATCCTACTTGGCTTATACAGGAAATAACAAAGAATGTTTGAATGTGAGAAAAATATTTTGCCAAATCTGATTCTGAGCAATGATCAACTACATTTGCTGAAATGTTAATAAATAAGAATGTTTAGTGTAAGGGAGACAAGAATTATTCAACTTGTAACCCCAGTGGTTAAACTTTACAAAATTACAAGCTACAGAAGAGCTGCCATTAAAATGTAGACGATCAAGAAACTCAGACTGCAGCCAGTAGAGAAATAAACTATCACTGCTCTAGATTAAAGATCATTACTCACAGGAAAACAGAAGGGTCTCCTTTCTCTTGTTCCGGTGCTAGAAGAGATGCCTAATAATTTATCTGCATTTGAGGTTTAGAGTTGAGTTAAAGATAGACACAATATGCTTCCTCTCATTGGATAGATAGTAGGCTTCCTGTGCGTCCTCAGCAGCATGACCAGTGGACCAAGCACTCATGAAAGTCTGCAGATATTGCACTTCCAGAACACTTTTGAATTTTTTGTCAGTAGGACATTTTTGTAAATTTTATCCACGTTCTTTAGAAGGATGTTTTACCTTGGCTTAATGCTCTGAATATACAAATACCCACCACATGCTTTGGAATTTTTCCCTAACTATAGTTTGGAAACTTAATATTGGAAGATACTTACTATTTTTCTGGAGAATTTGAATCCTGATACGATCTAAAAAGATGCTGAATAGCAGCTGCATGGTTATTGTTTGCAAACACACACTAAAAGCAAACTGTTCATTCAAACCGGTTGTGTCTTCACATTGGAATTATTTTGCTCCTCTCAAACAAGTGGGCTTTCAGTACACAGTTCTACCGGTAGATAGTATTTTATAAATTTGACATAGTTATAGTTGTAAGCCTGTCATTTTTCATATTTTTACCTATATCAAAATTTATCAATCTACTATAAATGTGTAATACATTTTTTTCTGGCAAGCACTGTTTTACCAGTAAAATCTCATGTCAGCATAGATGCTTTATAAGAAATACTTTTTTAAAAGCAGTAATTATTTCTTAAAACCTGCAATAATTAATAGATTCCATGCTAGAAATTTTTCTCTATATGTTGCAAATCCACTTACCTTTATACACCTTGCCTGGAAAGCCATGTGTTCACTGATTTTTATACTTCATACTGTGCATTTCCCACCCTCAAGATGCTCTGGAAAAGACACTATACAATGAGCATGCTAAAACAATGCTCTTTTTTTTTTAAAGTAGAGTGTCCATTCTGCTCTACAGTTTAGTGGAACTAAGCTGTAGTAACCTCTGCAGAAAAGAAGAAAGATAGCATTGTCAAAGAAGGCTAGGTACTGGTGAGTTACATTTATTTCTCCTGTCTGAAACTGTAGCTGCAGATTCTCTCTCTAGATGTCTAGAAAAGAGGAATAAACCTTAAAAGGTAAGTTAAGGAGTTCTATTGAAGTCAAAAACCGAAGTGCTGCTTTCTCAAACTAGACATTTACTCGTGTGAAAGTCTGCAAAGATTTGAGAAAAGAGAAGTATTGAGAAAACAAAAGAAAAGAAAAGAGAATATAATTAGTGTTTCAATTGGTATTCATCATTGGCAATCTGAATTTTCAATACAATTTGTACAGGAGAAAATGACTCTTCTGAGTAGATTTGGCTTGTATCAGCTCTTGAAGAGCTGAGAAGACTACAAGTAATTCTTAGGAGATTTATAAATATTCACTAAAAATGCATTGTTCTCTGTTTTGCTCTAGCTGAATTCAAGAACATATGTGGGAATATTCCTGGCTTCACTTTTGACATTCATACTGGAAAAGCTGTTGGTAAGTTTCACTAAACTTACTTTAACCAAAAATTGTTTTGCATAAGGTTGTTGCAGCTGCATAATGGTACCAAAATGAACAGTTCATATAATAAAATTCTAATTTCATTGTGGAGTTACAATGGTGACATAAATTGTGAGACCAATCTTTGTGTAAAATACTTCGGATATATATTTTTTTTTTATTTCCACATTTTGTTATATCTTTTGCTCACCCTCCATCCTAGTTCATGGTTTTGAGTTTTAATTGTAAGAGAAAAGATTTTGGCTTCAAAAATGTTGTGGGACTCTACCTGCATACTTGTAACAGTTCTGCATCTTGTCTAATACTTAGTATTACTCTGTTGTGATCACTTCCTGAACTTCGCATAGTTTATTTTCTCTCATAATGGGCATATGTTTAGATTGGTATCCTGTATACAATTTCTGTAGATTAAAAGGAACTTCTCAGCTCAGTTTTAAGCACAGTGAAACTGAGAATCCGAGCAGTACATAGAGCCATGAAGTACTGTACTTTGACTAGCTCATCTCACTTTCAGACATTGATGAATGTAAGGAAATCCCAGGAATCTGTGCGAATGGTGTTTGCATCAATCAGATTGGCAGCTTCCGCTGTGAATGCCCCACTGGATTCAGCTACAATGACCTGCTCTTGGTCTGTGAAGGTGATTTGAAATTACGTTATTTTCTACCTAGCCCCCATAAGCATGCTTCTTTTAAAGGGAAGGGGAACATTTAATTAACATGTTATTCAAAATCTAAGAGACAGACTGTGAGCTTTTTTTGTAGGGCTCAAGTCTATAAATCAGTTTGTGTCATGTTTGTCTTTAATGCATATGCACTTGCACTTAATAAAATTTGTAGTAGTTTTGTGTCAAGCAATTCACTGACTCCTAAATTAGTTAATTAATTTATTAATTAAATGCTCTTAAGTAAATTAAATGCTCATTTTATTTTATTTTAGGGAAGAAATTTAATTCTTGTTCTTAAAACTTCTCAAAGAAAAGTTTCCTTGATTTTTCCATCTTGTGTCTGTTCTACAGTTTTATAGGTAGAGATACTCACAGAAGCTAATAGTGAAATTTTGTGTGTCCTAAAGTCAATATGAGTTTTGTCATTGGTATTGAAGGGTCTTGTGCTGACAAGTGCACCTTAAAAAGCTAACACCCTGTGCCACTTAGTATTTCAGTTCAAAGGCAAAGAGGAACATTTTTTAATTAAAAAAAAATATTTTCTTAGGCAGACATTTAAAATTGCAAAGCTGCTTCAGTGTGTAGTAAGTTGGATTCATAGGATCCTCCTTCATCTAAAAAGTGTGTTACGGATGAAATTGTATTGATTTTGCTTTTCATTTGCATGTACAGCACAGGAGGCTGAAGGTCAGAATATTCATGCTTTGTTGAGGGCAAAAGATTCATCTTGCACAAGATGGACAATACAGTCTAAATTCTAGGCAGAAGTAACTATCTCATGGTTTCTGATGTCTGAACCATGACTCTTGGTATTTCAGATATTGACGAGTGCAGCAATGGAGACAATCTCTGTCAGAGAAATGCAGACTGTATCAACAGTCCTGGTAGTTACCGCTGTGAATGTGCTGCTGGTTTTAAACTTTCACCCAATGGTGCCTGCGTTGGTAAGAAATGGGTTGACTTTTCTCTTCTGTTTAAATCTGTTTGTACCTAATCAATGGTATGTGCATGATTCTCTCGAAGGGTAAAAGAATCATTTATTTTCTGTTACCTTGTGTATCCTGCTGTTATATGTAACAGTTTTTACTTTATAGCCCTGTTTCTCTGTAGAAGGGAAGAAAAGACAGGGTAAAATTTTTATAGAACATTCTTGATATTTCAACCAAATTCTAACAGTAGTTTTGACCTCGAGATGTATAGGCAAGAAGTTCCTATAAAATGAAGTTTTGTTATGATTCAGGTTTAGTTATGGATAATTTTGAGTCTGGTTTTAATAATAATAACAGATTGTAAAAACACATTTGTGTAAAATGAATTAATAATAAAAGTCAATAATGTGTACCATCTGTTTTATATTTTTGTTATAGATCGCAATGAATGTCTGGAAATTCCTAATGTTTGTAGTCATGGTTTATGTGTGGACATGCAAGGAAGTTACCAGTGCATATGTCATAATGGTTTTAAGGCATCCCAAGACCAGACTATGTGCATGGGTACGGAAAGAAAATGCTTTTGTGTGTGATTTGTTTGGTATTTTTTTTTAAAGGGGAAGGAATGAGTCTGAATTTTTGAGAAGATTATAGTGACATTAAAAGACTGATTCATACATTGTTTGGATTTTTGTGAATAAAGTATGCAAAGTTATCCTTGGAGTGGATATATTAGTTTGAGGAAAAAACCACAGTATTCTCAGAGATAGCTCCAAGTTACTGAAGAATATATTAACCCCATTTTCACAAAAGTACATCATAGTGGCTTATTTGACAGGGAATTTTACACAGCTATCACAGATTGATAAAGTTTGGAGATTAAAAAAAAAGACGTTTTTCAATTATTTAGAAATTTATTGAGTTCATGTTTCATTTAAAAAACAGAATCCCACGTTTAATGTAACTTAAATCTATACTCATTTTGTATTAAAATGATGACATGATAGAGATGATATAAGAAATAAGAACA
Source organism: Pelecanus crispus (assembly GCF_030463565.1). NCBI lineage: Eukaryota > Metazoa > Chordata > Aves > Pelecaniformes > Pelecanidae > Pelecanus > Pelecanus crispus. The sequence continues at coordinate 52,242,679 of NC_134676.1, forward strand.
TTGCAAAATAAGTGTTTTTCTTGTTCTTTTAGTGTTTTGTAATCAATTCTAGAGGGTTTTAAAAAGAAAAGGTGATGCATATGTGAATTTGGTTCTCTTTGAGAAAAATAGCCATAAAAATTATTTTGATTTTTGAAATAATGATCCTCTAAATGCCAGTTCTAAGCTATAGAGAAGCTCAGTGTCTTCTGTAACATAGATGAGTTCCAACTTCAACTTTAAACAGACATGTAAAACCTATTCACATTGGATTACACACTCATATACACCCTGAGCCTTCTCGTATTTGGACAAAATCACATTTGTCAGACCATCTGAGGAGGATATTTGGGAAAATGGCTTGTGTTAACAATGCAAAATTTTGAGAGCCTGCTTACTCAAAACAGTAACATAGCATAAATAATTAATAAGTAACTTAAAAAAAATAAAAGAGGGTAGATTTAGACTAGATACAAGGAAGAAATTTTTTATGATGAGGGTCATGAAACACTGGAACAGGTTGCCCAGAGAGGTGGTAGATGCCCCATCCCTGGAAACATCCAAGGTCCAGTTGGATGGGGCTCTGAGCAACCTGATCTAGTTAAAGTTGTCCCTGCTCACTGCAGGGGAGTTGGGCTAGATAATCTTTGGAGGTCCCTTCCAACCCAAACTATTATATGATTCTAATTCTAAAAATTTCGTAGTATGAAATACAAATCTAGACAATGACAGGTTATAGAAATGATCCATATGACAAAGTGTTTACCTTCTGTAAATAACTAAAATGTTTCAGAAAGTCCATAGAGCTAGAAGAACAAGATCTAAATACCTTCCAGATCCCCGTGAAACTCCAGAAATTACTGAAACAGACAGCAGGAAACATGGAATTTTAGTGCCTTTTAAAAATGGATGTTCCCAAGAGTTTGTAAGCAGTCTTTATAATTCTGGATGTAGTATTGACGTAATATATTTACATATGTAAATTGACTTGTGAACAATGACACAAAACTCCTTTATAGAGCGTTTTCAACAGGTTTTCATGGGCTTAAGTGTAAAATATTTACATAAAATTTGAGATAGTTCCAGGGTTGACGCTTTGTACTAGTACTTTGTACTAAGTTCGGATCACTAGTGTACATTAAGAAATTAAGAAATGTTAGTATGGAAAATAAAAAGACAGAATGCTTTGAGATACTACACATGCACTTACTTTTATCTTTTCATGTAACAGTATATTTATTTTAAAATACATATAAAAAATGTGTCATGTAACATTTTCCTGTGTGTACCCAGAAGATGTAAAAATTGGTAGTATAAATAGAAAATGTGACAGATGAAAGGAGAGACTGAGGTTTAGAATATTGTCACTGTGCACAGATAACACATTAACACATACCTGGGAAAATCAGTTCCCACATGCAGTTTTGTTTCTCTTTGCAGATGTTGACGAATGTGAACGCCATCCATGTGGAAATGGAACTTGTAAAAACACGGTTGGATCATATAACTGCCTGTGTTATCCAGGATTTGAATTAACTCATAATAATGATTGTATGGGTAGGTGATGTAATCCAAACTTTATTTTCATTGTGCTGGCTTGGTATGCCAAGGAGGATGGTATATAGTTAAAACTCAAACAGAAGACAGGTCAGGGTGCTCAGAAAGTTAATTGAGTGCAGTAACGGATACTGTTACCAACCCTAGAGATTAATCATTACTATCATTTTTTAAACTAATTATAAATATTTTTTACTGGCCAGCTTGAGATAATGTAAGCACTAAATCTCTGGACCACTCGGGTAACCTTACAGTTCACTGACATTTTTAATGCAGCCCTTACCTCCATTAGATTCCCTGGGTAATTACAGCACACATCCTTGACTACCAGCACGGTCCACAGGCACCACTCACAATAAGCACCACCAGTGTTGCCTCATGAATTTAAAACCATTTCTTTATTTGACCGTATGATTTGACACTTGCACACAGTGTGAAAGAGGAAGCAGGCCAGCAGTAAGAAAGCCAGTACAACTAATCTACCAAATCTGCTCTCTTAAGGTGAACTCTGCTTTCACAGATTTTAGGCAGGCATTGCTATTTCCTATTCCCTAAAGCACACGACACCAGAACATCTGGTGGTTTTGGACCATTTAAATTCCTGGATACTTGTGATAAAGCAGCTAAGGTCTTCCTGGGCTGAAGAACAGGCTCCTAAGTCTCTGGAGATCTTCTCCCTGTGCAGAGCATAAGCCAAAGAGAGGAAGGCTTTACATTCCTTCCTGCTACAGAAGGAAGACAGAACAACTGTCTGGTTACAACTTGACTGGTTCCTTTCTGGTTCAGGAGAAAACTAAAACATCTTAAATAAGTATTTTAAATCCTCTCCTTGTCCAGGAAAGAGAAGATTAAAAACTTGTTGCAGTAAGAGGAGTCTGCTGCCAAAGAATGACACTATTTGCCAAGGAGGTTTTTTCCCTTGGCAGTATTGCTGCCAGTCTGCTGCCAGGAGCATCCAGCACCTCTGCTCCAGGCTGTGCCTTCAAGGAGGCCAAGGAGCCCAAGCTGACTCAGAGACTTGGCCTTTAGCACTCCTCTTGACAGCTTGGAGAGCCTCAGGGCTTTCTTCCAAATTATCCCAGTCATTCAAAGGCAATTTAGCCCATCCCAATATAATACTTTGGAGGTATTTCTGCTTGTAGAACTGTAACACAGAAGAAACGCATTATGGAATAAACTAGTAACACAGGCATGGCTGTACTGGCTGAAGCAGAAGGTACGTCTTTTTCAGGAGCTCGTACTTAGTGCTTCTGAAGAAGACTAAAACCTTGTCAGTAAAACTGATGTTAGTCTTCATCATTCAAATTCAAGTATTGTAAAACAGTGAAGTGTAAATTGTTCTTGCACCATGATGCTTATCCGATTTCCTTTTCATTTATTCTGAGACTTGCTCATCTGTATTTTTCCTTATGCAGTGCTCCTTTAAGTCTGCAGTATTGAAGTAACTCTACAAGCTAATAAGCATTTCCAAACCTCATTTTCAGAACTGTTATGAAGGAGAAAATCATCCTGCGCAAAGAAAATTACATATTCCAAAACTTGAAAATGGCACGGCAGGTTTTAGGAGGAAACTCGAGCACATATAAATCCAGATAAAATCCAGAACACTCCATGTAACATTCTGTTTTCTGTGTCTGGAGTTAGTATCATACAGCCACTTGGCAGTAATTGAATATCGCCAGATGCAGTAGCTGAGGTAATGCTGCAAGTTTGAAAATTATAATACCCAATAAAAAAGAGTGTTGTTTAAATAGAACATATACCTTAATGCACTTGAGTGAGAGTTACTTTCCACCAGCTGTCAGCTATTCCCTTGTTGCTGCAAGATTTGCTTTCTCCACAGATTTATATATTTTGCAACTTGAGCATGTTTATAACAATGTATATACTTATGCTGGACTCAGTTCTCACTTCTGGGGTTTTATTTTGTTTTTTTAACAGATATCGATGAGTGCAGTTCCTTCTTTGGCCAGGTGTGCAGAAACGGACAGTGTTTCAATGAAATCGGTTCCTTCAAATGTTTATGTAATGAAGGATACGAACTTAATCTAGATGGGAAGAATTGCATTGGTATGTATGATACCACATGGAGATTAGCTAAAGTACTGATGAGCTGAAATAGTCAAACTATTAGCTCCCATCTAGAGGGAAGCACCACAGTATGAGTATCTAAGTATAAAAAAAAAAAAAAAAAGACAGTGACTTTAATGAAAACACAGTAGAAGTAACTGGGTTTTGGAATAGTTGTTGATCTTCAAGCATTTAAATGCCTTAGAAGAAGAAAATTAGAAAAGAATCCTACAGTCTTTTTCATGAATAAGCCTGTTTTGTTACCATAAGAATTACATGATTCTAAACCTTTCTTGATTCTATCTGCTCTCCAAAGATACTAACGAGTGTGTGGCACTACCCGGTTCATGCTCTCCTGGTACCTGTCAAAATTTGGAAGGATCATTCAGATGCATCTGTCCACCAGGATATGAAGTTAAAAGTGAAAGTTGCATTGGTAAGGCCAGTTGTAATTTTTGCTTCTGAACAACTTAAAAATTAGGAAAAGTATCTGGTTCTAATTTGGTGGAAATTAGTTGTACACCCTAGTGTTTGTGAACGTTGCCTGACTTAAAATCGTGGTGATAGGGGATAAGTAAGTAGGAAAAGTCTTCAGGAAGTTTTTTGTCAATATCATTCTTAAAACAAACCAACTGGATTTATATGATGTTTACAGAAAGGTAATTATTTGCAATCAATGCATGAACTCAGCTTCTGGTTTCCAAGGGCTGTGAAGTTTAAAAATCATGATAGAATTGTGGTGCTTATGGGAACAATTGTTTAAATTGGTTTATTCTAACAACTGTTTTCTGATTTCATGTTTTGTATAATGTCTCTCAAGTGCTGAAATTCATAGAAGGAGGAAGAGGGTACAGCAGACATTTCATCAGTTTGCATGTTCTTGTTTGTTCATATAAGTCTCATTTACAGCTTTGAATATCATTCAGGAGCTGAATGTCACACAGTGAATTAAGATTTCATGTGGCAGAGAATGAGAAATAAATCCAAGTTACAACTCCCTTTTCCAGCAGAGCAAAGCACAGGACTACTGTGAATTTATTGGCCATTTAAATTAACTATGTGGAGCACCTGGCAAGGAAGGTGCACGCAACTAGTTTTAGGTACCTAACCTAGAAGCCTTAGGTTTCTGCATGGTCAGAGGACAGAGTAAGCACCTGTCACTCCACTGTGACTATATTAAGAAACCTCATTCTCAGCTTCAATGACTGCAGTTAGCTGGTGTGACACCCCAGACACACATTCATCCAAATAACTCCCAATAATAAATGAGCCGCTTGTCCTTGTATGGACTGAAGAAAACACTGGCAAGGACATAAAGATTTGGCCTATGGCCACCTAATCTGTATAAGTGCAGGAACTGGGTCACAGAAACCTTTTTGAATTTTTTTCTTGAACAATAGGCTGTATTTTCTAAGCCCCAGAGTTCTCTCATCTTTTTGTATCATACTCAGTTTGCATGCCAGCTTCATGGTTTCTTTTGGCAGCTGCTGCTTCTATATTAGCAGTTATGTTTGAGATGAATTCAAATCACCTGCAGTTGTAAAATCATGAATCTAAAATGAAGCTTTTGGTTTTCCAGGAATATCACTGTTTATGGCCACTTTAGTATCCTGACAGAATCTCTTGATCTTTTTGACAGCATCAGTGACTGCCAAACAGATTTTTGCCCGAACGGAGTAAAAGGGACTTAATTGCATTCTTTTTCTTCATTCTGCCATGTGTCCAGAAAATTTGAAGCTAAAGTTCCTAGAAAATGCCTGGATAATCATGTGTAATTTTCCTAATACTTTGATTAATAGCTCTTGCAACATACTTTCCCCATTACTTTCTATTGCTCTTATATGCAAACAGCTTTATAAGAATTCATTACTTCTGTTTGTAATGTGAAGGTTTGCAATGGCTAGATTACTTTTTGAACTTAGGGTGATTATATGCAGGAGAAAACAAAACAGATGGGAGCCACAGAAAAAATCTTAGTTTTCACTGACCCATTTAATATATTTCCTTTCATTTTATGGGAATGAAAGGGAGAGGACTCATTTACTTCCACAGTCTGGCTAGTCACCTGTTCATCGTGGCCACAAAAAGAGTTTCTTCCACTAGTCCCAACCCATTCATTACAATAATAATCAGTACTTCAGAAGAGCAGTTTTTCCATCCCATCAATGCAGCTGAATTGCTGAGCTTTGTATGTTAGCAACTGTCACACTAAGTGGGAAATTAATTACCTTTTTTTCACTGAAATAAGCTGACTTCTAACTTCACATAGTAAAAGCCTGTCCATGGGAAGCTACTGCAGAGTTTGGTCATATGCCAGATTATGCTACAGTGGTTTGTTCATGTGCTATACCTAATAGTAACTTCTGAAAATGGGACTCAAGGTAATATTTTTCAGAAGTAACATCACAGAATCTATTCCTACCTGACCTCTTCCTTCACTCCACTTATATTTTCCTAGTGATAAAGACTGTATTTCTATTGTTTCCTTATCTAGTCAGTTTTCTAAGATTCAGTATAGTAGAATACAAAAAATATCAGGAAAAATGGCACTACAAATTTGTGACTCAACTTCCATGAAGCTTACTTTCATGGACTATACCTATTCCTCCCTACACTTTGATTAAGATTAATATGGATATTATTGTAGAACGCTTATACAGCCATAGGTCTCTGTGATGGTTCTTTTAATATCCCTTACTGAAAGACTCAGGAGGGGTTGTACTGCAGGTATATCTTTGAAGATTATTAAAATACACTTCAGAATTTATTAAATTATAATTACCTTTACAAATTACTTCAGCAAGAAGGCTTATATCTTCTGTCAGTATTTGCAGAATGCAATAAATTAAAATATAGTTTGAAATAATAGGTATGAAAAATTAAAGGTCTATTAATATATTACTTTTCTTACTCCGTCTGTTGTGTATATAGATGCAGGATATGCAATCTGATACTGTTTGAGGTCCACAGTTTTACACTTGGTGTTTATGTTAAGTACTCTTTTATTTTGGTTTAAGGTTTTAGTAATTATAAAAAGATCTCTATTTAAAAAAGCTTGAATCTCACATTTAAGTAGACATAGCAATATATTCTAAATTATGCAATTGAATAGGAAAGAATTTTAAATAACATCTCAAGAATGGCTGTGGAAGACTGGTAAATATAAATCTGAATATACAAATACAATCATAGGCCTCCCTCTACTAATAACTAGCTATAGTTTCAGTTCAAGAATTGGTCAATCAGCATGAAAAAAGCCCACCTTTAATTGCAAAGAATCCTCAACATACAGATCTCTAAAAATTCATCTTGGGTGCTTTATTGGAGGAGCACCTCCTGCTGAAGTTAAATAAATAAACAATCTTTCTTAACCAAGGAATTCACAGCCAATGGGCTTATGGTGAACCTTTTTTCCTTTAACTTACAGATATTAATGAGTGTAACGAGGATCCCAACATCTGCCTCTTTGGCTCTTGTACTAACACTCCAGGAGGTTTCCAGTGCATCTGTCCTACAGGTTTTGTGCTGTCTGATAATGGACGGAGATGTTTTGGTAAGTTAATGATTTGGGAATGTAATAACTTATTCTAACAGATAACAGATACTCTGTAGAATGAGTAAAAAAGGACCACTGCAGGTCCCTTCCAAACTAAGCCCTTAGAAAGTGCTTTCAAAATAGTATGAAAAATACAGGCCTAACACTATTCCTTTCAGGGCTAGACAGTCATCATCTAACCAGGTAGGAGGTGCTAGCTCCACATAACTGTATTTTTTTTTTTTTAGATACTCGCCAGAGCTTCTGTTTCACTAACTTTGAGAATGGGAAATGCTCAGTGCCAAAGGCTTTCAACACCACAAAGGCAAAGTGTTGCTGCAGTAAAATGCCAGGAGAAGGATGGGGTGATCCTTGTGAGCTCTGTCCAAAGGAAGAAGAAGGTACACATCAAGATTTAAAATAAAGCCTTTTTAGGTGGGAGAAAAGGAAGAGCACATTTGTGTTGTACATTTTTGATCATTAGGAGAAAAGATCTTTGAGAAGAGATCTTTTTGCCATTATCTATTAGTGACCTTTTCTAGAACCATTTTCAGGTCAACAGAAGGAACAAAATTAAATAGAAGAAACCACAGAAAAAGAGAAATACTGAGTTGTTTGTTTTGCTCTGTAGAGAAATGAACTAGTAGCCTCTATCTGTAGATCTAGCCTGCTCTAGGCAAAAGAGAAGAGGAAAATGGGATAGTGCCAAGAATCCCTGAAGTAATCAACAGTTTTCAGTTCTTGGTTTTCTCCAAGTACAGAAAGGGGAAGGCACCAAGCATGCGCACACAGAAGCTCAACAAGTTCTAGTGCTGCTTCCCTGACCTAGAGACAGTGTTAACTTTTGCATCTGGCAAGAAGCATAATGACCATGATTTAAACAGTTGGCAGTTTTGAAAAATGTGATATAGAAGATTTTTGGATGGCCTTAACCATCTATCATGGTTCTCTCTCTCACTCACTCTTTTTTTCAAAAATGTACCTCTACAGTTGCTTTTCAGGACTTGTGTCCATATGGTCATGGAACTATTCCTGGAATTGGTGATACACGCGAAGGTAGGTATCTTTTTCCTGATAATTAAAAAAAAAAAAAAATATTAAAACTAGATTTGGATATTATAGTATGTGATGGCTTACTTCCCACAGCCCCAGGTGACAAGAGGCTGACCTTTAACAAATGTGGATCATTATGAAATGATAGTTAAAAGATTACCTTTGAAATTGCATGGCTAGAGACAAAGAGAATAGGGCGCTCAGTTTTCTCAAAGTGCTTTTTTAAGACTTGACACAGAAATGCATCAGCTAAGTGATTGCTAATATCTTCCTGCTTTTTAGATGTCAATGAATGCCTTGAAAGCCCAGGAATTTGCTCAAATGGTCACTGCATCAATACTGATGGATCGTTCCGCTGTGAGTGCCCCATGGGATACAACTTAGATTACACTGGAGTACATTGCATCGGTGTGTCCATATTTCATATATTATAAGAATTGTAATGCTTGAATTTAAAACACAGTTTGAAGTGTGTCCCAGTTCTCTTCAGCTTGCATTTATTCATTATATACAGATACTGATGAATGTTCAATTGGCAACCCATGTGGAAACGGTACATGCACTAACGTGATCGGCAGTTTTGAGTGCAGCTGTCATGAAGGATTTGAGCCAGGCCCAATGATGAATTGTGAAGGTAACTTGTCCTCTTTATGGTTTTTTTGCTTTAGTTTTTGTCCAGTCCTCAGTATTCAAATTGCTTTATTAACCAGGTCTTTGGTGCTGTAATAGCTAGGAGGAAAAAAAGTTTCTCTGCTTGAAATATGTCATTGAAAAAGAAGTCCTGAATTGATTTAAGCAGTATTTTTAGTTTGTCACAGGATTTCCCAAACTGCATGTTGTGGTATGGTACATTATTCAGCTCTTTGTTGGAAAAGGGTAGGGAAGTAGCTGTTGAGCCCCCAAATATCCTCATAAATGATATATGGTATAGCTAACCATGGCAAAAATGCCTGAATTTACAGAGCATTTTTCATAACTGAGGCAGAGCAGTTGTGAACTGACCCTCTGATCAGTCATAGCAACAAGTGAGTTATAGTAAACGTAGTAAATTAAAGGCAGGCCACTCGTCCATCTAGTCCATTATTTCATCCCTCACAGTTGAAATGCGAATTCAGCATACAAGCATGACTAACGACTTTCTGCAGTTTACTCCTCTAATACAAGAGCTGAGGATATAGGGAAAATATAAGGTAAACTGGGGATGCATCCCTGCAGAGTGGGTTTAGTAACCACTTATGGATCTGTGGTCCAAGAATCTATCCAGTATAGTCTTGAATCTGCTGATACCATCTGCCTCCACAGCCTCTTGTGGCAGCAAGATCCAGAATGTCACTACTCTCACTAATTGGAGAAGTATTTTCTTTCATCTGTTTTAAACTAATCCCCTATCAGTTTCATTAAGTACCTCTTATTTTTCATAGTGTGGGATTTGTGTACAAATCAGCTACTGATCAGGATGCTTCTTACAAATTTTGTATTTTATGAATCATAATTAGTTTGCTTTCTGAAGCAAGAATTCTTTTTTTTTTTGGAGTTGGAAAAAAAGCTGACATCTCTCATCACACAAAAATACATTGAAAAATGATCATATAATAAAAATCTGAAATAGGCCTGTCCCAACTTGTCATTCTAAGCTCAAGTAGTTCTATATTTGTTATGCCATAATTTTTAAGCAGAGTTTTGTTCAATTTTCTCTGGCTGTTCAAAACCAGACATCAACAAGTTTCTGGTTTGAATTATTACATTTCTGATACTTTTTAGCTGACAGGAGAAGCAGAGGTATAAGAAAACCTTTGTGATTGTTTTAAAACTTAGTGGAGAATGATTATGTTGTTCCCTTCTGTTCAGATATAAACGAGTGTGCTCAGAATCCCTTGCTGTGTGCTTTTCGTTGTATCAACACTTACGGTTTCTATGAATGCACATGTCCAGTTGGCTATGAGCTAAGAGAAGACCAAAAGATGTGCAAAGGTAATGACTGATGTATAAACTTTTCCCCAACTTCCATCACCCTGTACTGGCCAAAGCATAATCCAAATTTTTCTGTGCATCTTGCATTCATCCTCTCAGTGGAACGTAGCAAACAGCCCAGCAGATGATGATTTACTCTTTCAGAACTCGTCAGACCAGTATCTAGTGTTTTTGTTATCAAGTGTGCCCCTTGATGGGGATTGTAAAGCGAAGAAGGTCACAATGGTGAAGTTCATCTTTAACACAACAAGATGATACAGCTCATAAAGATTAAGACAACTGCAATTAAGCATAACTCTCAGATTTTTCTTCAGTGCTTGTTAATTAGGGAAGTCTGTATGTCCTTTTTCTTGAGAAAGTGCTAGTCGTCTTCAGTAACTGAAGCTACTGGAAGTTCAAACACAAAATACATATTTTTTTCCAGATCTAGATGAGTGTGCTGAAGGTCTCCATGATTGCGAATCAAGAGGCATGATGTGCAAAAATTTGATTGGTACATTCATGTGCATTTGTCCTCCTGGAATGACCCGGAGACCTGATGGAGAAGGCTGCACAGGTAAAGCTTAGAAAGGGAAGACGACATCTAGTGAAATACAAACAAGGAAACAAATGAAAAAAATTTTTATAGATATACAGTAAACTAGAAAATAGCAATTCATAAAGGACACTTAAGACAGCTAATGATGCCCATCTCCTTAAACTTTCTTTTTTGTTTCAAGGTTTGAGCCTTATCTGAAAGCAGTTCTAAATGACTAATATGTATTTCAGAAGAAAAACTCTGGTTTTGTTTCTTTTGCTGTATAACAAAATCAGAAAGTTTTTCAGACACTTGTTAGATATAAAAAATTAAGGTACCAAACAAAAGAGACCTCATTTGATGAGTAGGAAGCAAAATTAACATAAATAAAAAGTTACATTTCCTTTAGCATTAATACTGTTTATAAATAGTTCCTTAAAGAATTAAAACTGTAATATTCTGAAAAAACATATAGAAGCCATGAAGAGCAAAAGATGTGGAAACTGCCATAGCTCAAAATAATTCTCCATCCTGTAAGTAAGCAAGCAGCTTTCCTCAATCATTTTCTTAATTAGTTGAGGGGGAAATGATAGCTACATTTTGGCAAATTATACTTTCTTCTGGGACATAAAAAAACCCAAGACCATTCCGAAGTTCTCTGTGGACAGAAGTAGCCAAGGCTGTCATTAGCTAAGAGGAAAAAAATTAAACATCCATCTCAGTGAATGCTTTAAATTAAAATATTTTAAAACAATGTTCCTTCAGCAAGAGAATGAATACTCTCCTTTACAGATCTTTTTTATTTTTTTCAGGGGAAATAACGTGTATTAACAAGAATTTTGCCTTTTTTTTGCCATGTAATGTTGCCTTTAAATCAGCCGAGGTTTTTCTGATGTTTTATTTTAAGAATCTATAAAGGTAATTGCTTACAGTATCTATGCCATTAGCTATGGAAGCAAATACACTAAGATTGTAAACTATTTCAGGGAAATGATATGTGGACTGATACATGACTAATTGCAGAATAGGCTAAACATATTCAGAGACTCTTAATAATTACCAAGTAAAAATTTGTTACTCAAATCATGCATGTGTTCCAATTTTAATTAAATGTTACTTGCCAGGTAAGAGTTATGACTAGACCTTGCTCTACTGTAAGTGTTTTCTGCTTCTTGCTATAAGTTGCAAATAACGTACAAGGATTAAAGCTTTCATCCTAGGATGCAGGACATAAGGAATGGAATAGGATAGTGTTATTAGGAAAGTCCTTTCCAGGCTTAATCAGTTGTTGATTTTCCACTTCTTGCAAATATTTTGCAAATATTACGCAGAATATTAATGGATTCTATGAGTCTGATATATGTTCTTGTAATAATTTATTTCCTTTTTTTAATTATATTTTTGTAAAGATGAAAATGAATGCCGCACCAAGCCAGGTATCTGTGAAAATGGTCGTTGCATGAATGTTATTGGGAGCTACCGATGTGAATGTAATGAAGGATTCCTGTCAAGTCCATCGGGCATTGAGTGTCTCGGTAAATGCCTCTTCCGTGTATATTTCATCTTACATTAAAGTATAAAAGATGTAGAGTGTAAATTAAGCTTCTGAGTAACTAACAGCTCTCGTATCTACAGAAATTAAGTAATGATCCTTAATCATTAAACAATGGTGTGATACTAAATAATGACAGGAATGAGAAGTGTCTTGAGAATGTCAGCTGAGTCTATCAATCAGGGGCCTCGCATAGAAGTGTCTAAATTCCAAAGGACATAAATATGGTGCTGAGCAACACTATCCAGACAAAATACAGGTATTTTAAAGAAGAAGCAGAATTTAATTACCTTAGACAGGTCAAAAACTGGGTTGTACAGCAAAATTGTTTGCATATTCAGAACACAGTCTTAAGCACCACAATACTGCAACTAGGCATCTGAATTTTCTGTACCTTTAATTCAGACAGTGATCATGAATACAAAATGCCAGGATTTCACCAAAAAATTGCAAGATATATTAAGAAGTTTTGAGGCAGGCCTGCACATTAAACGTTGATGAAGGGTTTTATATTCATCAACCTGTATTTCCTTCTCAATATGTTCAGACTTGTCATTAGCACTCTAAAACTAATTGTTCCCTTTTTAGAAATTAAACAACTGCAAAACCTCCTTTTTCATGATCAGTGTTCAAGTGTAGATGCTTCAGAGTCTTTTACAATACTGAAACTGTAGAAGTATTTATTAGTATTCTTTCATCACAAAAACTCCTATGTTATCTTATGTAAGTGCCATAAAACCAGCTCCCTGTAAATTGTAATCAGTATTGTGCTGTCTTCATGGCAAAGCAATAACACTAGAAGTATAGGGTGTTTCCTATGGGTTAAGACCAGATGGGAAGAGGATGCTGCAGTCTCTTAACCCCAACCAGTCATTAACACCAAGGAAATACCCTGCTTGGAGGTCATAATTGCTTTCTTATATTTAATACTTGATTTTCTTACTATTTTCTGAAAACTATGTTTGGGGTTAGTTTGCTCATTGCTGCTTTACCTTTAGGGTTTCCTGGGTCAGAAATTACAATGAAAAATGAGTCTGGCAGAAACAAAGTATTTCTTCAGAATTAAAGCACAAACATTAAGTTTTAGATTACATTATTTTAAATATATTTTGCAAACCTTTGTATTCTGTTCACATTAAAATTTATTCCATATCTCAAACTGGAGAGAAAGCATTATATGTTCTTCAAGTCATAATGTGCATAAAGACCTGCACAATACACCTATCTAGAAGAACAGAAATCTGCTGAGTCTTGCAAATTACTACAGCAAACATGCTGTCTCACACAACTGACACTTTCAGTGAAGACAGCTTTATTTGGTATAAATAGTTAAGTTACCGGCCACCCAAAGTAAGTTTTGCTTACAGCCAAAGTTTGCATTTTACCCGATTCATGTAAGAAATGTATGGATTCTGCTCCTCATGTTTGTAAAAGAGAAGATCAGTTGGGTGTTGATATATATACACATCCTGAGGGATCAGAAGGATTTTAACTTTTAGCTTTAAGAGAAAAAAAGTAAAACTTTCATTTAAAAACATGAGCATCTGTCAGACCATAGTTGACAATATCTCAGTTTCAATTAACAAATAAGACAGGTGACACAGCCTATTTAGAAGATACCATCTCTGCAAAATTTAGAGTTTCCATTAGCACTGGAAGCTGGGATCCCTGCTCTCCTCAGCTGCCTTTTTGAAGGAAACTTGTAGGAGCTTAATGACTCTGAAGATTTTCTCCTCTTTCATGATTGACAGGTATTAACCAAAACATTCACAAATTAAGGAAAATAGGATTAGAAAGGGACAGATCAACAGTAAGGCCATATAAATCTTCCCCCCCCGCTCCTCCAACAAAAACTAGGAGTGCCACCGAAAATGTACTGCGTTGCATAGATGCTTTTAGGTGCTAACAACATCAGGATAATTATAGATGATCAGACATGCTATTTTGGCCACTAAAACAAACAAACAAAGCAAACTTCTAACCGCATTCCAAGTAAATCATTCAAATGCAAGCCAAACATAGGTAGCTTAAGTGGAAGCTCAGTTTGGCCCTCAGCCTGTTTTACTATCAAGGAAGCTCAACAGATATGCCCTAGGGCACAAGTTTCCTAGAAGTAAGACTCATATCCAGCTCATGCAGGTACTGAACTTCAGGGATGTCTGGAATACACTTGGAATGGCAGCAGTCTGACAGAAGTCTGAAAGGCTAAGTCAAAATAGACTTCACAGACTGGTTCCTAATAATCTTCTAGTGCTTGCATGTGTTGACAAAGAGCCAGGATAATACATCAGATGCTTAATGGATCAGATGTTTATCTTCTACTTCTTCTTGATCTCTCTACTTCTTCCTTACAGATAATCGCCAAGGGTTTTGCTTTGCTGAAGTTTTACAGACAATGTGTCAGATGGCTTCAAGCAGCCGGAATCTTGTCACTAAATCTGAGTGCTGCTGTGATGGAGGCCGGGGCTGGGGTAACCAGTGTGAGCTCTGTCCGCTTCCTGGAACTACCCAATATAAGAAACTCTGTCCACATGGACCAGGCTATGCTACAGATGGAAGAGGTATTTGCAGGGATGAAAAGAGGCAGAAAAGGGGAAAAGAATATGCTCACATATTTAAGAAAATGCAGAATCCTTTTTGAAGTTCCTTCGAAGAATTTCCTGTGAAATAACAGAGTTTGATTTTTCAAATGCTGCTGAGAGACCAGAAATTAAAAACACCTTTAAACAGTAGCTGCAACCAGAATACTCACAGCTGTTCAGAATTTTCAGGGTTGAGATCTAAAACAGGAGGTACCAGCCAGTAACTAAAAGCTAGAAGTGATCCCAAAGCTTTTGTGTGCTGAAAAGTTGCATACATGGCAAAGGCAGCAACAGTTGTTCTAACAAGTCTGACTGAATGCTTTGCAGTTACTATTTCCACACAAGAAGCAGAAACTAACATACATTTTTAAATTGTGGTGAAAAAGTTTTGACATCATCTAACTGGTCACAAGAAAATTCACTTCTATGGGTTTTGTATTTTGAGTTAGCAAAACTGGAACCTGATTATCCAATGACATAGCAGGGAGGTTTTGATACAAAAAACAATGAAAGTTTAAAGGATATTTGAATTTGGATCCGTTTTTAAAGAGAAAGAAGGGGCAAAGTTCCTATCAGAAGCATGATGATGGGAAACTGTGCAAAAATGGAAGAGAAGAAAAAAGTCAAATTTAAAACTGAAAGATGACATACTTAATATTTTCTGTACAGATATTGATGAATGTAAGGTCATGCCAAACCTATGTAGAAATGGACAGTGTATTAACACAATGGGCTCCTTCCGATGCTTTTGCAAAGTTGGCTATACCACCGACATAAGCGGCACATCTTGTATTGGTAAGATTCAGCATCTTAATCCTTAGTTATTTTTTTTAATTGGTACACAATGACATATCAACCTCTGTAAACCTTTATATCAATGCAGGTTTTTCTCTTTTATCTCTTTTCTGTATTTCTTTCCTAATTCACACTTCTATTTTTGTATTTCATTTGGGGAAATCAAGAAGCAAGCTGTACTGGCAATATCCCTGCAGTAGAATGAGCACTGAAATACGTTTCAGCTGTATAACCATTTTGACTGACAAACCAGCTCATTACTTTGTGATCTACATTTTCCCACTTTCTTGTTGGTTAACACATATAAGTATACCATAGTGTGCCCCAAAATAGTTAGTGCTTAGATGAAAATATTAATGCCACTGTTAATCTAGTATATTACTCTTTCAAGACACTTAGTTTGTCACTGTAGTGGCAACTCCATAGGAACTCCACAGCAACACATCCATAGAGAAAGAAATAGGAACTCTGAACAAATGTAAATTGCGGACTTTTTCTACAAATATTTTTTCTCTTAAATACAGTGCTGTTTAGAAAACGCCCTTCAGAGACAACAAAATCAGTACAACAGTTACTTAACAGTTTCTCTCTTTAGATCTTGATGAGTGCTCCCAGTCTCCTAAACCATGCAATTTTATCTGCAAGAACTCAGAAGGGAGCTATCTGTGCTCATGTCCTCGGGGCTACGTCCTTCAAGAAGATGGAAAGACATGTAAAGGTAAAGAAATTTATACACAGTAACCTGTAATTTTGGTGCACCTTGACTTAAAAGGAGACGGATTTGAAGTGTGATATTTTTATCAAGTTAGACTTAAGGTACCTCTTTTTTTGTTGACTTTTCTTAAGACAACAACATCTCTTACTTTCAGATCTTGATGAATGTCAAACCAAACAACACAATTGTCAATTTCTCTGTGTCAACACCCTTGGAGGCTTCACATGCAAATGTCCACCTGGTTTTACGCAACATCACACAGCTTGTATCGGTAAGAAAAACGTTAGTTTTCTTGCATCAGTTTTTCTACAAGAACAACATTCTCAATTCTCATTCATTTCTTTTGCTCTGTGTAAGGAGTAATAATACAGAGCAATAATGTCAGGAGTCCAGAAAACAGATTGTGAAAAGCAGCAATTACAGCTAAAGAAAAATCACCAGTCTATCCACCACTTGTATTTTCTTGCTTAGTAAACAGTTGTACATATTTAATACTTGTAATTATATTCTAAGTATAACCACATGGAGACAAAGGGGTAAAGTATTAAAACCCCATTTAAAATGTAGTTAAACAAAAACAGTCTGCATTTTCTCTTTTAATAGATACAGATATCTTTAGATCTTAAGCATATGTATGAATCTTGCCAAATGAAACTATTTTAGTTCAGCTGATAAAGTGGTGCAGTACTTTTCCACTGTCAGCAATGACATACCTGGGTCTTTTGCACTCATAACTGAATTACACCTTGCACTTCCAATGTATTAATTACTCATAGCTCTGCATGAGTCATCAGGTCATCTGACATTTAAATATGAAAAGCTACATTTTCTAAATAAACTGTTGCACCTCTGTGGATTTCAACCTCTTAAGAAACATTATATGAACATACTAAAATCATGCCACAAGGTATACCAACCTTCTTCTCTCTCCTCTGCATTTTTAAGACAACAATGAATGTGGTTCTCAGCCATCACTTTGTGGATCAACAGGAATTTGCCAAAATACCCCTGGAAGTTTTACCTGTGAATGTCAAAGGGGATTTTCTCTGGATTCTACTGGATTAAACTGTGAAGGTAACTAGTGAAGGTCAAAATTTTTGTGGTGCAAATCCTTACTTCTGTGTCTAGTGAATCCTGTGATGTCAAAGACAGATAAAACAGCACCAGCCACAGTAAAAGTAAATACCAAAAAGAAATCGGATTGTATTTGAGTAATTTAAGCATAATTGGAGGTAAGAACATACTGTCTGAGTAATTTTTACATGAATTAGAATAAAAAGTGACTTAGCTGAACTCTTGAACAACTGTTTCCAGGCTGCCATTTCAACTTCACATAGGTTCATGCATCTGAAAGTCTAGTGTTTCTTCTCTTTCATTTTCATTTTCATAGTCTAAACAGAATGTCTCTCCAATTTTTGTTTTAGCTGACTATAATCATCTACCTGAGGGTATCTCAGATTAGATTCTAAATTCTGTACTTTAAGGCTTCTACCATAAAGATACACATTCAGAAGGGTAATTCACTACAGTTAAAATACAAATTATATTGTTGAGTTTCATCTCTCTGTTGGCCCAAAAGGGAGCTCCAGTCAGGACATCTCTATTTGAGAGCTCCAGACTCTTTAGTGGGCCTCAGATATTAGGCAAAGAAGAAATTAAAAGGCAGTACTAGGCCATCTGGCTGCTGAGAATTAAAAATGCAGAGGTATACATGCACAAATTTATGCCATCTCAAAATGTCAGCTTCCTTGATACAGCATTTAAAACAGGAACTGATATTTAGAGCCTGTTTCTAGGGTAACAGTGCAGAATATACACAGCCAGAAGTTTTATAAAGCATTATCTTCTGCCAGATTACTTTGTTCTCATAAAGTAGATACAGCCTTATTGTGTACTTTACCCAGCACCTAGAAAACAAAACACTAAATTATACATATCAAAGCATTCACAACATATGTACACAACTAGAACATTGGAACTTCTCTATATGCCATTACTGATAAAATGACAGCTTTCTGTTCCTGGCACAATGGTTTTCTGCATTGGAACATCAAAATTCCATTAAATTTGTTTGAAACTGTGGACAACTAGAGTGTAACTTAGAATCTGTGATACCATGCATGATTTTTTATTTTCTACTAGAACTGCACGCTGTACCTGACACATTATACTGCCTACAATCTACCTATTTCATATAGCAGACATTACTGCAGATTACTGAGTTTTTACATTTTGTTTTTTCCTTGTGGCTTTCTCCTTTATTTATACATACCTTAGAGACTTTTTAGGTGGCCTTTTCTTTTTAATTGCAAAGGTAAGCACTTACATCCAATTTGGTATGTATTCCTCATATTCAAACATTTCACTATATTCCAGGAAATTGAAAGTTTAGTCCTACATAATTGGTTTGAAAACTGAAATTAAAAAAATCCAGATCCTAAACATTATGTCAAAGCAATATCATGTGGGATTACCAGGAATAGTGTTTCTTCTCCAAATCTGAGTAATGTAAAGGCTCAAAAGCTCCAACCAGATTATTGATAGATAGAAAGAACACTACATTAATTGACTTTCAGGCTTTCCAGAAGACCAACCTGAATGGTGCTTCCATCTTACAGCAGTACTCCTCTGTCATAAATACTGGTGTTTCAATGATTATGATCACAGTGAGTAATGTATTTGGCAACATGTATACTCATGTGTTCTTTCATGTTCTACTTCTCTCCTGATTGCAAAGATGTGGATGAATGTGATGGAAACCATAGGTGCCAGCATGGCTGTCAAAACATCCTGGGTGGATACAGATGTGGATGCCCACAAGGATATATTCAGCATTACCAGTGGAATCAATGTGTTGGTAAGGAAACAAACAGCACAGAATACATTTAAATAGCAAAGGTGTCATTGTGTTTATAGTGACAACTGCCAGAAGAGGACAAGAATGGGCAGGACAAAGGGTATGCAGACAAATCTTTTTTTCCTCTCTCCCCCTCCTTCCACACACCTATTACTCCCAACATAAATCAATGACATCATAAGATAACAAGAAAACACACTCATCCTCTTGAAACTCTGTGTGACAAGGAGTTTTCCTAGTAAGGCCTAAGTTCTGACTCCCTTCTCAGAAAAATCGCCATCTGGGAAAGGTGGAAAGATGTTCATTGAATTCCTGAAAGCATCAATATAAATACCTCTGCCGGGTGGAGGAAAAAACCAAAAGAAAAAAAGAATAATCCCACCTTTCATCAGGAAGAATCACTTACCATCATTAGCAATTTGAGAATACTACAGAAAAGCATCTATAGTGAATTGGGGAGAAAAAATATCAACAAAACCATTAACGGTTTCCTACATCCAAAATACAGTCTTAAGGCCAACATTAGTTCTTTGGGCAGGGAACAGGGACAAATTAATCAGCTCAGCAGTTTTATTGTAGGTTTAGCTCATTCAATCCATCATTTCTTTTCTGTGTTTCATGAACTAAGCTAACTCCCATACCAAATGAAATGTGGGATTTTTTGTTTTTTTAGTAAAAACCAACACACACCCAAACAACCCCATCCTGTACTGTTCACAAGGCACCATAACAACATATTTACCTTTTCAAGTTTGCTTTCATGGTTCTCTGTCAATGGTGCCATAACCAGAGGATGGCTGTGAGCACTGCCATACATTTCTTACAGGGTGATCTTACTGTCCTGTTCCTAGACATATAAATTAGGTTTTTATACTAATTTTACAATAAGTAGCACACCAGCCAATTTTTCTGAAGTCCCAACCACCATCATCACTCCTTACTTAATACTGCTCTACAGCAAAGACAGCAAAGGACTGGGGTGGGAGTGACAAGAACACACAACAAACAACTCCTGTGAAACTCCAAACCAGCTACAGCCTACCTTTTATTTTTGTTCTTTGTGTTATTCTGGTAATTCCCACCATTCCTGAAATAACTGCTACTTTCTGAAATCATAGAATCATAGAATGCTTTGGGTTGGAAGGGACCTTTAGAGGTCATCTAGCCCAACCCCCGTGCCGTGAGCAGGGACAGCTTTAACTCGATCAGGTTGCTCAGAGCCCCATCCAACCTGACCTTGAATATTGCCAGGGATGGGGCCTCCACTACCTCTCTGGACAACCTGTTCCAGTGCCTCACCACCCTCATTGTAAAAAATGTTTTCCTTATATGCAGTCTCAATCTACCTTCCTGTAATTTAAAACCATTACTCCTTGTCCTGTCACAACAGGCCTTGCTAAAAAGATTGTCCCCATCTCTCCTATAGGCCCCCTTTAAGTGTTGAAAGGTCACAATAAGGTCTCCCCACAGCCTTCTCTTCTCCAGGCTGAACAACCCCAACTCTCTCAGCCTGGCCTTGTAGGAGTGGTGCTCCAGCCCTTGGATCATTTTGGTGGACCTCCTCTGGACCCGCTCCAGCAGGTCCATGTCCTTCTGTTGCTGAGGGCTCCAGAGCTGGACGCAGTACTCCAGATGAGGTCTCACGAGAGCAGAGTAGAGGGGCAGAATCACCTCCCTCGACCTGCTGGCCACGTTTCTTTTGATGCAGCCCAGGATACGGTTGGCTTTCTGGGCTGTGAGCGCACATTGCTGGCTCATGTCCAGCTTTTCATCCACCAGTACCCCCAAGTTCCTCTCTGCAGGGCTGCTCTCAATCCCTTCATCCCCCAGCCTGTATTGATATCAGGGGTTGCCCCGACCCAGGTGCAGGACCTTGCACTTGGCCTTGTTGAACCTCATGAGGTTCACACAGGCCCACCTCTCCAGCTTGTCCAGGTCCCTTTGGATGACATGCTCATCCTCCTGGTGTGTCAACTGCACCACTCAGCTTGGTGTCATCTGCAGACTTGCTGAGGGTGCACTCGATCCCACTGTCTGTGTCATTGATGAAGATATTAAACAGCACCGCTCCCAGTACAGACCCCTGAGGGAACTCCACTTGTCACTGGTCTCCATTTGGACATTGAGCCGTTGACCACTACCCTCTGGATGCAACCATCCAGCCAATTCCTTATCCACCAAACAGTCCACCCATCAAATCCATATCTCCCCAATTTAGAGAGAAGGATGTTGTGGGGAAGGCTTTACAGAAGTCCAAATAGATGATGTCCATTGCTTTTCCCTTGTCTAGTGATGCAGTCAGTCCTTCATAGAAAGCCACTAGGCTGGTCAGGAAGGACTTGCCCTTGGTGAAGCCATGCTGACTGTCTCGAATCACCTCCCTGTCCTCCATGTGCTTTAGCATAGCTTCTAGGAAGATCTGTTCCATGATCTTCCCAGGCACAAAGGTGAGGCTGACAGGTCGGTAGTTCCCAGTTATAGACCGTCCTCAAAAGAATGTGTCTCCTAGTAACTGCAGGCAAAAATTTTGCATGCGCTAATGGTATTGGAAAGGAAAACACCTACAGGGAAACAGTACCTTGGTAAGATAAATAAAACAAGCAACGTGCCAACTATCAAAAGCATGATCTTCCATACTACAAGCTGCTTTCATCACTCATTTTTCACAATATAGCATGGAACCAAATCAGTCACGCTGACTGGAGGAGTCATCTCTGGAGGAGTCATCTTCTTTGTATCTTAATTCAACACCCACAAGGTGTTCAATAGTTCCATTTCTCTTTCATTTTGGTTGGCTATTTAGATTGTCTTTCCCCTCACAGAGCCTGCACGTTTCCACTACACGCATGTGCTAACTTCACCCCATTACTAGGTGCCCAGGAACACTATCATGGTTGGAGTATGACTGAAGTTCCAGCTCATTTCTCCTCTGTGGACCTTACATGGTAGGAGTGTACCCTGGCAGGGGAAAGAGGACCCCTAAGCAAAACAGGCGACGTGCCTTGAAGGAAGGGGGAGCATTAAGTCACTATAAGGTTAACAGCAGCAGTATCCTAAAATACCTTTACAGCTCAGCTATATGTGTTTGGGACCTTTGCCAATGTACTTTTTCTTCAGAGACCAAGTCTGTATGAGGTAATGAGGTCAGGGATGTAGCAGAGCCCTAGGACTTGCAGATACTCTGATTTGTTAGCTACATCTTGCTTGCCTGATGTCTATCAGGTTAGAAGATACCAATATACTTTTATTTGCTTACTAGATGAAAACGAATGCTCCAATCCTAATGTGTGTGGCTCTGCTTCTTGCTACAACACACTTGGAAGTTACAAGTGTGCCTGCCCATCTGGATTTTCTTATGACCAATTCTCCAGTGCATGCCATGATGTGAATGAGTGTTCTTCTACCAAGAACCCCTGCAATTATGGTTGTTCCAACACTGAAGGTGGTTATCTTTGTGGCTGTCCACCTGGCTATTACAGAGTTGGACAAGGGTGAGTATCTCCACGCAGTCCTTCATCAGACACATTCAGAATGCTATAAAAAGGCTGGACCCTAGTCAGACTGAATAGCAGATGTGCAAATGAAGGACAGGCTACTAAGTCATCCTTTCTACTGCTTTTGCACACAATATCCACAAGCTAGAAAAAAATACATGTCTGTACATGCAGCATGACACTCATTTTAAATCTAGTATATAAGCAACATTAAACAATTAGTTCTGCTTTCTCCCCCAGACAGCACAAGAAATCCTTCACAAATCTGTTCAATGAGGACGTTTACTGCGTAAGGATAGGTACCATCTGTACTGAGATAATTAAGGGTTTTAAGCCACACTGATCAACGCAGAACATTAAACACAAATTAACATTGTTCTGGTACATGACAATGGCTAAATTCTTTAGTCCCAAAGTTCAGGGCAGGCTGGTTTTGTTCTGTTTTTTTGTAAAACTCGTAAATGAAAGCTAGAAAAGCCTACAGGCCTTCAGCCAATGATTGTATTTCATTCAGCATGCCACACTAGTGTGAAGAAAATTAATGCACAGACCTCCTGCTGAGGGGAGGGAAAGGAAGGGGATACAGACACTGTGGTACAGATTACATACACTCACTTTCCATTTAACAGGACAGTTCATAAAACTGCAAGAAGTAACTAAAACAGATGTTTTTATTCAACAGCCACTGTGTCTCAGGGATGGGATTTAACAAAGGCCAGTACCTGCCACTGGATGGAGATGCTGATGAAGAGAATGCTTTGTCCCCTGAAGCATGTTATGAATGCAAAATCAATGGCTATTCCAAAAAACACAACAGGAAGAAGAGAAGTGTTAATGACACTGTACGTACCAGGATAAATAAGCACTATAATGTACTATGAGGTATTTTCAGAGATACCATACTCAACACTATCAGTAAATGGAGGTAATTTTTTAACAGGCCACCACATTCAATGGCAAAAATCTTTTTTCCCTGCCTCAGTGGTTTTCACATTTGGGTCCTATTGCCAGGAACGATGTGACAATCAGAAAGACATCAACAACTATGAATCGTTGAAGTTTTAAAGCTTGTAAAGAATCCTTTGTAGTGCAAGATGTGATCTAGTTCCTCAGAATATATTAAGGGAAATAATTTTCCTATAATTACAGAGAGCTGGGAAACTGGTCATGTCTGCAATCTGTTCTGCTGTCAGGAGGAGATTGGACAGCATTTTATGGTCTGGGAAAGCTAAATAGATCTTCTTGCAGATCATTTTACTCTATTCCACAGTTGCTAACAATTGTGGTGGACTAGAGTCCATGACCTAGCTGATACACTTAAGTCCAGTATTTGGAGAATTGCTGAGGGTATTAGAGAATTAAACTTAAGACTTAATTTTTTTCTTAACTGCATTTTGTAGGCTTATTAGTTACAGGATACTTGCAAGAGGACACTTGTGAGTCACTATTTATGCCTTTCAGATGCTTTTTTTCAAAAGTTAGAAGAGTATACCTGTGTATCTGTTATCTGCATTATCTGTGTGATAGGATGTTGTCTCGTAGCATTAGCTCTGGTCTGGAAATCTGCAGTAATGGGAAACTGACTCAATTTAGAGGTGGGCACACACACAGATTTTCCTTCAGTAGTACAAGAGCTGTGTAATGCAAACAGGCAAAAATGCAAACCCTCAACTAAAATAGTAAGGTGTGCTAGCCGCATGAGTTACATTGAAATAATGGCGAAACAAGTCTCCTTTCTAAAAGGGTAAGGACATAAAACAATCTAGAAGCTCCAGCCTTAGTACACACTACTTTGAATGATGCCATCCAAGCTGGTTCTGGTATTGGCAAAGTTTCTAAAGAAGCCAGTAATCCTATAATTTCTGCTCTAAAGGATATAATGTTGGCACTTAAAACTTCAGTGTTTGATTTCCCCCCACACATCCACACTTCCCACAAACATCCCTTTTCCCTCCCCACTGCCACTCCCGTTGGACCTGTTCCAGTCTGAATTCTGTGGTCAACCCACCACAGAAATACACGGATGTTTTGAAAAGCATTTTTTGTATTGCACAGTTAATTTCGTATCTAGTTCATAATTGTTATATCTTGTTATTATGGTTTTTTTAATAACATTAACCTTTTCAGTTTCTAGTAGTAGAACTACCTGAGCAGTAAAAGTGAAAGTTTCACATCCATAAAACTATGTGAAAAAAGAAATAATCTTATCACTAATGACATCTACAGGATGCGGGATTTAAAACACTACTGTACTTGCTCCTGTCCACAGATTTTCCTTGTTTTCATCATGTGTTTTTAATTACATTACATATTAGTACACATCTGTACTCAAATGTGATTGGAATTCCCTTAGAGGAGAAATCCTTTGCTATCTTTATAAGCATGAAAGGATCTTAACATGTAGGCTAGGTACCTTGCTTAGTATCAGGTTTCCTAAAGAGGACTACAGCCTATATCTTTCTGTAGAAGCCTTTCAAAAGCTGTTGATTGTTAGATGGCTTTCCTAGGAATGACTCATTCTCACACCCCACCCCCCCGAGTGTGTTCACAGCTAACACCTCTGGACAGATTCATACCTGCAGCAGAACTATACTGAAGCTCAAATTAGAAAAGAACACAACTGATTTGTCAGAAAAACAATGCTGGGACTTTTTTCCACACTCCTTTCAGTGGTCCAAATAGGATGTAATTGGACAACTTTCTGTAGAAGGCTAACAAATCAGCAGTTCTCTCCTTACGTCAATTTCCTTTATAATCACTGTACTCCCTCATCACAAATGCTGAACCTGCTTGTTTTTAGAAGCCAGGATTCATTAAAACAGTTTTACCAGAAGTTTCAGGGATTCCCATAGTGTTGTGCTATGTGTTTCTGTAATGTTCCTCACTGAAGTTGATCATAAGAACAAGACTGTGCCTCACATACAGTCTTTACTGCAGCAATAAACATAGGTCTCTTCTTTCGATGGACTATTGCAAGCACAAAGTTAACCAGATTCTGAAAAGAATCTGAAATCTGAGCCCCCTCTGTAGACCTGATGCTGTAATTTTAATTATCTTGTTAAGCTTGTATGAGAAGCCTTTAACATTTACAGGGTGTGTTATTTGGAATCAAGCAGTTCTTCCAGGTGGAAAGGATTTACAATTGCTTCTTTCACAGCTAGATTCTGACAAATGCCGAAACTGTTAATTATCACATATTATTCTTCTCTCAGTGCAAATGAATATCTGTTTCTCTCCTGCTCTTAACAATCTTTCCTCCTTTACTTCAGATTGAGCAGATTAGCTTGGAAAGTCTAGACATGGATAGTCCTTTGAAGATGAGAGTCAACATTTCCAGGCTTGACAACAAGGAGCACATCCTAGAACTCGTGCCAGCCATTGAGCCCCTTACCAACCATGTGCGCTACATCATCTCACATGGCAATGATGATGGCATCTTTCAAATCCATCAGAGGGATGGACTGAGTTATTTGCACACAGTTAAGAAGAAGTCAGTGCCTGGAACTCACACACTGGAAATCACTAGCATTCCTCTATATAAGAGAAAGGAGCTAAAGAAACTGGAAGACAGCAATGAGGACAACTACCTCCTAGGAGAGCTCGGGGAAGCTCTCAGAATGAGGCTGTGGATAGACCTCTACTAACTATCTTCCAGGCTGAGTCCAGTTCTTCAGTCACTTCTGTTCACCTATCTACCCACCTGAGCATATCTGCTTTTCAAAGGCTTTGAAACAGTCACTGATTTTGGGGGGAGGAAGGGAGAGGGGAAGACCTCTTTCCATCCTGCCAAGACTGCAGAACCACCCTTGCAGGAGGGTAACTTAAACTCTGCCACTGCCAAAACTTTGATTACAATGGCAATCATGGTTACTGTATCTTTTATATAACCTCAGTTTAAAGTATATTAAAAAGCTAAAGTTCAAGAAGTCATCATATGGCACTAAATGGCACAAAAATGTGAGCTATTTTTTTCCTGTTAGCAGTCTGTAACACTTTGGGTATTTTGCTATAGTTCCTAATGAAAAAAATATAGTTTATTTATTTTTAATGCAGTAATATATGGAGAAAATAACAAATTATGTAAACAAAAAGGGAAAGTTGCTTGTTGTTCTTTAGATTTATAAATTTGAGTTATAACATTTTAGAGGTACTTTCTTAATTAAAAAAAAATAGATTTGAAGGATGTTTCATTTTGTATTTGGGCCAGTCATCCGAATAGTATATAAGTGATTTTAAAATGTATCAGAGCTGAAAGAGCACTGTAGTACATCTTCTGGATATTCTAATGTGCTCTTGCAAAACTTTGAGTATTCAAAAAAAAGAATAAAAAAGCGAGTCTTAAAGGATAAGAATTACAATATCAGTCTCTGCAGAGATCATATTTCACAGCAGCTCAATAGGATTGTATTCTGAATCAGCCACATCAAATAATGGAAGAAGAGGCACAACCACTGTAGCAAAATACCTTGACTGCTTTTAATACCATTAGAATTGCAGAACCAAACTGTACTGTACTTCCTTCCAATAACCTCAAGGAACCACACATGCAACCACACCTCATTCTCAGAAAAGGTGCTCTACAAACTTGCATTACTGTAGGCAGCTGAAGAAAATGTCTCTCTGAAGGGAATGCGTGATGTTTCATACTGTTTGGTGCTGGCTTGAATTAATGGTGCATTTACTAAAAACTGAGAGCTGTATCAGGACTGCCATATGTGCAAACTAATTATGCAGCGCAGACAAGGAAAATGTGTATTTGAAATCCATTTGTTAGAAGTTTCATTAATACTGTAGTTATACACCGTACGCCTCATTTTATCATAGCTTATTTTGTAAGAAAGTTGTTTGTACAATGAGTTGACATTTAGTTTACCTTAGGTGTTTGTTTTTTTTTTTTAAATGTTGTACCAGTATGTGTTAAGTGTATGTCTCAATGGTGCTTTTTTTGGCAGCTGGTGCCTGTAACTAGTCATGTAACAGAATCTCATATGTGAAAACAGCCAAAGCACATGCTGACTCCAGGATTGTTTCAGTTGCGTATCAATACTGACCAAAGATTATATCAAGTTATACTCAGTGATTTTTCTTTTCTTTTCTTTTGTTAAGTTTGGGGATTTTGAAAAGAAAAAGAAACTTTTTACATTTTTAATCAAACGTTTGTAAGAAAAAAAGTTTTGTTTGAAGGTCTGTATCAGTAAGACAACACTTTTCTTGCAATAAAGCTTATTTTGGTATAGTTTTTTTTCTTTGAAATGTCTGTGTTCTTTATGCAAAATAAGTGCCTAATTGTAAATCTGAAGGATTTCAGAGCACAAAAAGGAGCTGGTATAATGCAAACTCTTCTTCACTCACATTTATGGTTATACAGCATTTGCTGACTTAGTTTCTCTGTCATGAGAGAGCTGAAACACAGGAATTAAACTGTCCTTAAAAAGTTAAAACTCTGTCTCAACTCTCTCAAAATCTGTCATATATTAGGTTCAAGTGGGCTGGCTTTGCAGAAGGTCTTGTTTATCCATGTAATGAGGGCACAATTTAAGTTTGATAATTCAGCTCTAAAAAGTAATTGCCATACATTTAAGAGTAGGAGTGTAAAACATCCATCTTACCTGAACAGCAAAAATCTGCTAAGACCATCAATAAATGTACTTTTGCTTGCTGGCAGTCCCTTCCTTGAATGCCCTCCATTACATACACGGTCAAATCCAACAGTGCAAAAAATGTTTTTTCTTAAAGTATGCAAGGTTTCCACAAAGACCTCATTACCTAAGTCTTTTTAGTGTATTTAAACTAGTGATTGTTTTTAAGTAGTAGCCCATACTGACGGTATGTTTTTGTCACAGTGATAATAGCCAGAGAAAGGGTAATCGGACACATTAGGTTAAGCACTGAATTAAGATGCAAAATGCTTGTTCTAGATATATTCTTTAGTTTCTGAATATAATATTAGACTTCGTCTGCACCAGCAGAATTCGCCCTACATATTCTATTGCTGTTCTTGTGGAGGAGTGGCACTTCACAATTTAATTGCATTAAAAGCCAGGTTGCAGGTTTAAAGTTCTAATTACTGGATGCAGTAACAATGACTTTGCCTAGCGTTTGAGAATTTTTTCAGCATAAAATTGCTCTTCTCCATGCCTTGAAAGATCCAGGCTAACATACTTCTCCTGCCACCCTGCTGTCCCTCTCCTCTTGCCTGAAATATACTCATAAAGTAATAGAAGAAATACAAGTTTTTAAAGCAATCATACACTTAAATTTCACTTAAAGAAAATAATTAGGAATCATACACTGAAATTTCACTCAAGAAACAAAATAATCGGGAATTACGGCATTGTAATTGTTTTCATAAGTACTGATTTATTTGGTGGGAGTTATTTGCCTTTAGTATTCCTTAAAACCTACATATGTATGCAGATTTATCTAATAGTGCATCAGTTTAAACAGACAATATGAAATTGCCTGGAACCAGACTTATCTGACATTACCTTCAGATATGGTTGTGCAAGTTTCATTATGACATTATGATTCAAAGGTGCTTGTAGGTAAAATGATTGACATCTACAGAAATAAAAAGACCTCTAGAGGTCTGAAATATATATCCAGCATGGCACTGACTTAAGACTTAACAGCTCTAACAGCTAGTTTCCAAGAAGGCTATTCTCTGTCCAAAGTGGGAGCTTTCCAGGAAACACTTACTGCAAGAAAAGCGAACAGACTGAACCCAGTAGAGCATTACCCTTTGTTGCCAAGTCTCAAAAAAAGGAGAGAAAATAGTAGCAACACTCTTACTAATGACTCCTCTGAGGCTTCAAGTTCTGGAGGATTTTATTGGTAGACGGAAATTATTTGCATGTGCTATGCACACTTAATAGATTTAAAGCCTTTTTTTCTGAAGAAGAAACTATCATCAGATAACATCTGTGTTAACTAATGATACAGTAAGTACAAAGTACAAAAAATAGCTTATCCCCTTACTGGAAAGGCAGGATTATCCTCTACCATCTTAAAATGCACAAGACAGTTATGCACAATACCCAGAAAGAAGTCACCCCCAGCTTCAAATCCAGAAGAAAAAATATCTCGGAATAAAAAAAAAAAAAGCCCATGCAAGAAATCCGAAAGAGAGCTACTTCCTTTCCACCCAACCTACCATAGTATACAC
The DNA here is from genome assembly GCF_030463565.1 of Pelecanus crispus. Classification (NCBI taxonomy): domain Eukaryota; kingdom Metazoa; phylum Chordata; class Aves; order Pelecaniformes; family Pelecanidae; genus Pelecanus; species Pelecanus crispus. Next base: position 52,272,521 of record NC_134676.1, read on the forward strand.
TTGCACAACCATTTCTCCAAACTCTACCCTTTAATAGCCTTTAGCCTTTTAATTTCTGAACATTTAATGAGGAAGCTGACTACACATGCACAGAAAGACTAATGTTCCAGAAAGCTACAAAACCCCAGAATCTGTTGCTAACAGTAAAGTGAAAATTGTCTTGCTATTTAAGAGAGGCTGCAGCATAAATCTGTCATGGTTTAACCCCAGCTGGCAACTAAGCCCCACACAGGCACTTGCTCACTCCCCCCCTGGTGGGATGGGGGATAGAATCAGAAGAGTAAAAGTGAGAAAACTGGTGGGTTGAGATAAAGACAGTTTAAGAAGTAAAGCAAAAGCCGCGCACACAAGCAAACCAAAACAATTAATTCATTCACTACTTCCCATCGGCAGGCAGGTGTTCAGCCATCACCAGGAAAGCAGGGCTCCATCATGGGTGAGGGTTACGTGGGAAAACGAATGCCATCACTCCAAACATTCCCCTTCCTTCTTCCTTCCCCCAGCTTTTTATGCTGAGCATGACATCATATGGTATGGGATATCCCTTTGGCCAGTTGGGGTCAGCTGTCCCAGCTGTGTCCCCTCCCATCTTCTTCTGCACCCCAGCCGCCTCACTGGTGCGGTGGTGTGAGAGGCAGAAAAGGCCTTGACTCTGTGTAAGCACTGCTCAGCAATAACAAAAATATCCCTGTGTTATCAACACTGTTTTCAGTACAAATCCAAAACATAGCCCCATACTACCTACCGTGAAGAATTTTAACTCTATCCCAGCCAAAACCAGCACAAAATCTCTTGGCAACATGAAGCAAGATTGCAGTGAGTAAAGGTAACATCTAAGCTGGGCCTAGACAGTAGGAACTTCACCAGTGCACTCTAGCAAGTCTATACTTCCTCATTATAATAATTTTTAAATACCTATGTATAAATAATTCCTAACCTAAATTTTTTTTTTTGAGGAAAGTGTTTCGGTTCTTTCCAGCTTTACTGCAAGGACTCAGCCCCTCAGCTTTATAGCTAAACATTTGCTTTCCCAGTATGAACTTTCCAGCTGAACTAAAAACCACAATATTACCAGGCCCATCAAAGCATGAATGCCTCCTTTTCTATCCTCAAATGCTCCAGCGTGTTTGACCTCTGTGTATGTGTCTAAGAAGTGTGTACAGACTTTCTAGGGCTCCTCCTTCTTCCTCAAGCATGGCTCCAATTCAACAGACAAGGGAGCACTGCTGGGAGTATTGCTGAGTTTAAGCATCCAGTAATTATTTCTGAGCACACATGTCCTTTCTTCATAGCCACACCTCTTAATCTAACTAGCAGTAATGCTACAGCAATCCAAACACCCTGTTATTTCATGTTCCTTCTCTGACAGGATGGGCCTGTAACAGTTTTTCATAGTCCAAGCTCTTCAGTCAGCATTCTAGAAAGGACTATTTTTCTATGGGTTTTTATTAGACTGACTTGGAATCACCAGTTAAACTTTGGTGTAATGGATATGGTCTGTAGACCGACAGCTGAAGAACCTGCCTTTGTGCTAAACCCACAAAAGAATTCAGGAGTGGCAACGCACTGCAAAACTAAACACAGCAAAAATCTCACTGCCTTAAGTGTATTTCTTAATTTTTCCCATGTGTTATAAATGAAGCCTAAGCACCTAAACCACCCAGTGCTGCAAAACAGACATGTCTTAAATCCATGAAAAGGGCTGCATTTACGAACTTCACGCTGAGGGGATGAAGACTCACAACTCTACGTTCACAGTCCTTAAAGCAGGAGAGAAGGAAAACATGAGAGGGCAGAAGTACAACATTTTATATCTAAAATAAAAACCTAGTCCCCAGTGCAACTGCTTATGTATTTGACACCAAATTGCTACAGCAGAGATAGATAGGAAGTTCTTTGCTACCACAGACTTACAGAGGTGGTGAAGGAGGTGGTTTTTCATGTGACCTGTGAAGCTTGTTCCAAGAATGCCAACCGTATGTCAGCATGGGTGGTCACAGAAATGTTTAACCTGTGTATTTGGACATGATTTTAGTACAAGCAAGGCCTCCTTCCTGCTTGAGCTTGTCAAGAATGAGGTGTTTCTACCCATGGCCAAAACCAGATCTTCAGACACGAAGAATGCCAGCAGAAAGAGCTGGTGGCGTGCCATCACTTTGACGCCTTGAAAAGTACTTGTTACCCAAAAAGGGATTTTGAGGTTTAGAATTTTGAACTCCAAGGCCAACGCAGGACCTCAGCGGGACTTCCATGCATCAAAGTGTGTCTACATTGTACTACAGTATATCCAAAACAGAAGTACCCAGAGCTAGCTCAAATCTAGCTATCCTTAGAAACCACTGCCGCAAATGAGACCATGAAGAAATTATGAAAAAGTGACAGGTAAACATTACCCATAATGAATCAGAAACACAGGACTCGTCCTCAAGGGTCTGAACTCCAGTCAGTCATATCAATAGCAACTGCATGTGCTGAGGCACTAAAACTGGGAAGCATACATAGATCTATAGTAACTTAAGGAAACAATACCCACCTATTTAAAAGTATAACCATTCTCACTGTTTTACCAGCAGAAGTATTAAAGCACAGGGAAAGCTAAGACTGTCTAAATGCCAGACAAGAAAACTGCTAGATTGGAGCACTAGGTTCCTACTGTATCTGAACCGAGAAAAAAAAGAAGAGAACAGCACTGTAGCATTTTTTTGGTACACAGTACATTTTAAAATCCTATGTCTAAAGATGTTCTTACATAAAGTAAATCTGAAATACTTTTATTAAGTTTGCATTAACATATAATCTATCTTTTTACTGCTGGCAGTATTATATTACTGCAGTTTTATCCAATGCTGGTATTTCTATACTGCTTATATACTTATAGAAATATCTGATATTTCTATACTTCATCCTATATTATTTCTTGCCCAATGTAGACTCAACAAAATTCTGTCAGTTGCCACTAAGATTTGCCCTGGGGCAAGACTACTAAGAAGCTGCCAGAAAAAAAAAAAAATCCAAAACAAAACAAAGAACATACATACGCACATAGCTACAGAGACACTCCTTCTTCACTGCAATGAAGAGAACTGATGAATTACTGTCTCGGCTACACAAGAATTTTGGAAAGATTTTGAATGCTAGGCCAGATCACCAAACTGACAGCTGAATACCAGATGTGTCCTCAAGGCCTGGCTTGTGGTTTGAAGCCAAAGAATACATATGCATTCAAGAAGACAGGACGCCAACCCCAGTATATTTATTTAGCAAAAATAATACATTATGTAACTAAGTGATGCAAATACAAGGGCCTAAACCTGGATCTCTGAATTCTGTAAAATAATTGTCATATCTGTAGGTCTTACTGTTCTTCATGTGGAAATAGCTTATAGAATTTCATTGCTCTTCTCTCTACCCTGTGCTTTTAGCCCTGTATTCATGACTGAGAAAAAAAAAGGGTGGGGCAGGTGGTTTGGAGTATAGAATCAAATAACCACCAGGCCATGACCTTCAAGCGCACATGCAATTTTTTTGAAAAACACTACTTTTAAGATAAAAATCAACACACAGATGAACTGTATTACCAAAAGGCACAAGTTTCATTGCTGTTTTGTCTGTTCCAGAAAAATATCTGGCAGAAAGCTGAAAGTAGGCAAGAAATAACTGATTAAAAAGCTACCAATTCAGTGGAAAGCCTGCAAAGTAGTTCTCCCCCAAGCTTAAAAGGTAATTGCACTGTTCTCCCCCATTCATATAACATATATGTAATTCATATAAAGCTATAAATTCTTAAAAATCAGACATAAAAGCGATTATGAGCATCTGAGATGGGAAACAATGAAAACATTTGAGCAGTACAGCCCCCACCCAACACTGACAGGCACAAATGAGCTATGGCCTGAGTCACCTGTAAACACTGACGTTTAATATCAATGAGGAAAAGTTGTTTAGTACAAGTATAACAAACACATCTGGTATGCTATAACAAGATAGGAAGTTTACATCACCATTTTGTGCATATATTTTTACTTGGGTGTATGCACAATTAATCTGTGTTGAAGGGATCAGCCTTGGGAATTTTGAGAGGAACTGTTGCAAAATGCAACAATTCCTACCTCTTCCAAACTGGCTTTTAATATCATATAACCTTCATATGATATGCTAAAGCTCTCAAAACTAAGATTAAATTGCCAGCACCAGCCTCTCTCTCAACCTTACTGACACAGCACTGCCTAATGCATAGCCTTAGCCTGCCCTTGCATCCTCAACATCCAAGCCGCACTTGTTTCCAGGTCCTAGTTTTATGGGCAACCACAACCTTCAGCTTTGGTACTGGAGCAAAGTCTGCAGTCCCACACCATCTGGCAGTCACAGAGTTCCTTTCTTTTTCCATCTAAATTACTCATAAATTATGCAAACACTAACTTAACAATTTCTGTGTCACATTTTTGAAGGCCATTATACTGTAAAATGACTGCTATTATTTGACACAGTGTTGTTGGATGCCTTATTTTCATGGCGTGCATTAAAAAACATAGCTGAAGAACCTAATATATTCATTCATATGTTTGCTATAGTCTTTATTTCCCCTAAGTATGTCTTCTCAAATCCCTTTCTAAGTTTCAGACAAGGCCTCCAACAGACTAGGTCACTGCACATATTAAGATTACTTCTTTCAAGGAAGACTTTTTCTTAATTAAAATTTGGTCACCTGGATACTCAAACTATAATAGCAAATCAACTCATAAATCTGCAAGAAAATTCCAGCTCTACTAATGGCATCATCCTGACATTTTTACAAAAAAAAAAAAAAAGCATGTTCATATGATCTTCAGTTAAATTTTCGGTTTCTTTCAGTTAAACTTTTCTCATTTTTCCATAAGCCTACAAGAGCCACAGAGTTTCCGTTTCTACAGAAAACATGCAGGCACACACAGGAGACCAAGTCTCATCTTCCAGAGAACTTGGAATATAATAAGACTCGCATGTCCTGCTTCAGTGTTGGGCTTAGTATCTTCAACTCAAAGGAAGAATTCTTAACAGCTCATGTAAAGGTCAACCTAAAATCTAGCCAATAACTTTAAACACTATGATTTGAACACCTTACACTGTAATCATATTTTAGTCCATTTTGCAGCATTAGCTGAACAAAACAATCTACCCTATGGCCCACATTTCCTATCTAATCTAAAACGCTTTATGAAGTTCCAAACAAGGGGTGGAAGAAAGGAAAGAGGAAGTTATAAGTAGAATAAAACAAAACACCTTCCCTTAGAACTTGCATTTTAGTAGACAGTCACATCTCCCACCATACCAGGTGTTTCAGCTAATTGTTTCTACCTTAAACTTAGGAAAATTAATATCATCAGCCTTGTGTGCTGAATTGCCCAACATTTATTTTTTTCTGTCCAAATCACTCTTTCTGGCATCTGTTTTGAATTGGTTCCCTCTATAATTTCCATGCATGTCCCTGTCTCTTACTGTTTTCTTTACAGTGAAAATAATACTTAGGGTTTATATCACCTATGCTTATGTAAACTCATGCAGTCACTCCCACTTTGGAGGGGAGGGTTAAAAAAGGTATTACTTTAGAATTTACCAGCTCATATGCATCACTCCTGGCATCAACTTTTATCTTTATACAAGTGTTTATGAGAACAGGTCATAATGGTGCCATTGCTACCACAATAATTGAAGCCCCTGTCAGCATTTCCCAAGTAAAATCCTATATTCAGTCTTGTTACACAGCTGTAAAAATGCTCCAAAGTAAGTGTGCAAGGCTGATGTGGAAGTGTTTGTGCTTCTTCCCTTTGTTAATCCCAAAGATACATTATTTCATCAAATGTCTATTGTTTATGAACAAAAATAAACTCGTTTACTTATGAATAATTCATTAAACACAGATCAATTTAAAAGAAACCAAACTGGATAACACAGTTGATCCAACTTCTTTTTTAAAGCAGGTTTTAGAAAAAGTCTTTTTTAAATGGCCACAAGTTCTCTGTGTCTAAATCAACAAATATTTTTCCAAATTATCTTCCAGCCATGTACAAAATTAATAACATATGATACTGCTAAAAGATTTATCTAAAGGAATTTAATTCAATTAGATGTAAAACAAGGGGGGTTTTCTCTTCTGGAAGTTTTAAGTCATCAACCAAAAATGAAATACAAAAACCTGAGAAGATCCGACATTTGTTAGCTGAGAGACGGAAAATTGATAGGTAAGAACCAAGATTCAGCTTGAAATGCCTGTCACTAAATTTATCAATTGGTACACAGAGCTTAGAAAAGACAAATTAAAAAAAAAAACAAACAACTACAGTACTTTTAAGGCTAAACTCACTACTGAGATACCCCAGCTCTATGTCTCTCACTGTAAGATCAGTAAGACTAACATCACCGACAGTTTAGTCAGCAGTAGCCCCATCTCTGGAAAGTGCAATGTGTTTTTTCAACTGTCCTCTGAACTTTGTAGAAAAGCACTTCTCTGAATCATCCATTGAATTCTTGGACACATAATGCACAGTGTTTAAAGCCTTTGATTTCAGTATGCCTAAAACTCAGTGAAATCCTTACAATGTGTACTGTTGTTACACTGATCAAGCACACAGAGATGGTCTTAAATAGCTGCTCTTGAATCAGAGCTGAGCTCCATTGGGATAGCTCCTAATGTAGCCCATCTGTTAATATTACTCCATGGAAAATACCAAATACACCAGCCATGCTGTTAACTAAATGGATTGAAATTCCTTTGCCCACTTACAATATGATGCAAAGAAGCACAGTTTCTAAGTATCCCACAGAAAAATAAGATCCATTCAGTCTCAAAACAGCTGTTTTTTGGCTAAATGGTAGCTGTCCTGGAATCCAGTTTTAAAGCCAAGATGAAAGTAGAAGACGACTGTTTGAAAGGAAATTTGATAGTTATAAGTCATTTTTCAGCTGCTGAGAACACAGATGTAAATTTTATAAATGTGCCCACTTGAAAATACAAGAGTTTGTGGAATATGGAGCTAACCACAGATGAGTCTTTTTTCCTTCTGAATGGAGTGAGTTACATCCACCACTTCCTCAGTCTCCTGAGAAGAGGAGCAACACTTGCTTATGCAACACTGAACAGAATATGATGGCATTACTCAGTCGCACTATTGATGTGAATCCAACATGCTGTAAGGCACTTCAGTGTCTTCCCACTCTATCCTTTCCTTTTTAAATGGACTGAACTGGCTCTTGTACATTTGCATTTGTATTTAACATCCTGTCTACTGCTATATGTTTCCCAACTTCTTTCAGTGAAAGGAAAACTAAGCTGCCCTTCATTAGGATGTGTTCTTAAGGAAAGCACAGTCCAGAAGAAATAGCCAAGAAAACAAACCACAGTAACCAACGCTTGACTTGAGCACCAGAAAAGCAAATAATTGAAAAGCTCTTGTTCCCATAAAGTTACATTAAAAACCCACCAAAACATTGCTGGTTGCTAGACAAAAAGCCAGTAAAAGAGAGCATGAAATGGGCCTCAAATATGTATATAAATTGGTATGGTTAATAATAATAAAAAAACCCAAACCCATCCTTTGTGGAAAGCAGTATTTTTTTTAATGTTTCTGAAGTTTCAAGACCGATATCCACAGAAAATTGGGTCATACCTATGTATCCACAGAACATGCAGAAATGTAACAGTCACAATGCCAGATTTACCTTCTCTATTGCTCAGACAGTACCTTCCAAAATGAATATAACAGAAATGTCTACTAGACATGAGAAGGAACCACTCTTAATTCTCTCAGTCCTTTATATTTCTTCAGACTAACAACAGCATCAGTTAATACTATATACATTTTTTGTGAAACAGCTATCAGCTGGTTAGGAAAGCTGCTTAGTTTTGCTTTTGTTTAGTGTTGCTACCTAATTAACCACTCTGATTTTCTTGATTTTTCACTTTCAGCCATCAATTTTTTTTAAAAATTGCCTCTCAATTTCCTAGTGTCATGACTTCTACATATTTTCCCCTGTAACATTCAGAAGTGTCATCTCCAAAAGCAGTACACCCATCACCAGTCCTCATAAGTTCACAGAGACTCTGTCACATGCTACTGTAGTAGCACATCAAAGAACTATGCATTCAGATGTAGAATGCAGTCTACATCAAACAAGCACACAAGGATGAAAGCTGGTTATGAAAGCAACCGAGAACAAATACTCTAAAGTGACTAAAACAAGAGCAAGATTTGTTAAAAAGCAAGAGGAAGCAGAGTCCAGAATATGGTCCACATAAGCTGTCAAACCCCAAAATTTTCAACGATGCAAGTAATATCAAGTATTCCGTAACTAAATGGTCAATTATGAAGAAAAAAGATGAAAAACAATGAGAAAAAAAATAGTAAAATGCTTTAAGAACTTCCATAGTATATTGTGCTTTTAAAAAATAGTCAGTATACACAGAGGGCATTCATACACTCAACACACCAGCTCTGATAGAAAATGGAAATAACAAGAAAATAATTCAAAATGTTAAACTGATTACCTCCTCTACAAAGTTCAGAATTCTTTCAGATTCACCCTCATTTGAGTAAGACCCCACATCTGCACTTCCAGGTATCCTATAACACTTCTCCAATGCCTTTTTATGTCAACTTACCTTTCCACACAAGACCTTAATTTCTCTCCAGAAGAGTGAGAGAAAAACAGGTGACAAATATGTAGCCTTCCTCCTCTTCTCAGTGCTCACCCCTTTAGTCATCTTTTTACTCATTCTATTCCATGGTTCATGCATCTTCTCAGTCTATCCCTTGTGTCTTTATTCTCTCAGTTCCCAGCTTTGTTCTCACACCCAAAACATAAAATCATAGAATCATAGAATTGTTTAGGTTGGAAAAGACCTTTAAGATCATCCAGTCCAACCATTAACCCAACATTACCAAGTCCACCACTAAACCTATTAAGGGTAGAGTAGCAATTTCATGTTTCCTTGCTTGGTGGCTGGATTATTTTTAAACAAAGTAAAAACTAGGAATCATTAAGATTGGAAAGGGCCTCTAAGATCACCATTCCATCATCAACCCAACACCACCATGCCCACTAAACCATGTCCCAAAGTGCCACGTCTACCCATTTTTTGAAAACCCCACCACCTCTCTGGGCAGCCTGTTCCAATGCTTGACTACCCTTTCCATGAAGAAATTTTTCCTAATATCCAATCTAAACCTCCCCTGGCACAGCCTGAGGCCATTTCCTCTCATCCTACTGTTAACTACTTGGGAGAAGAGACCAACACCTGCCTCACTACAACCTCCTTTCAGGTAGTTGTAGAGAATGATAAGGTCTCCCCTCAGCCTTCTCCAGACTAAACAATCCCAGTGCTGTCAGCTGCTCCTCATAAGACTTGTGCTCCAGAACCTTCACCAGCTTCATTGCCCTTCTCTGAACACGCTCCAGCACCTCAATGTCTTTCTTGTATTGAGGGACCCAAAACTGGACACAGTATTCCAGGTGCGGCCTCACCAGCGCCGAGTACAGGGCGACAATCACCTCCCTGCTCCTGCTGGCCACACTATTCCTGATACAAGCCAGGATGCTGTTGGCCTTCTTGGCCACCTGGGCACACTGCTGGCTCATGTTCAGCCGGCTATCTACTAACACCCCCAGGTCCTTTTCGGCCAGGCAGCTTTCCAGCCACTCCTCCAGAAGCCTGTAGCGTTGCATGGGGTTGTTGTGACCGAAGTGCAGGACCCGGCACTTGGCCTTGTTGAACCTCATACAGTTGGCCTTGGCCCATCGGTCCAGCCTGTCCAGATCCCTCTGCAGGGCCATCCTACCCTCCAGCAGATCGACACTCCCACCCAATTTGGTGTCGTCTGCAAACTTACTGAGGGTGCACTCAATCCCCTCATCCAGATCGTTGATAAAGATATTGAACAAGACTGGCCCTAAAACAGAGCCCTGGAGAACACCGCTCGTGACCGGCTGCCAACTAGATTTAAGTCCATTCACCACCACTGTCGGGGCTTGGCTACCCAACCAGTTTTTTACCGAGCAAAGAGTAGGCCCATCCAAGCCATGAGGTGCCAACTTCCCAAGGAGCATGCTATGGGAGACTGTGTCAAAGGCTTTGCTGAAGTCCAGGTAAATGACATCCAGAGCCTTTCCTTCATCCACCAGGTGGGTCACTAGGTCATAAAAGGAGATCAGGTTGGTCAAGCAGGACCTGCCTTTCATGAACCCATGCTGGCTGGGCCTGATCCCCTGGCTGACCTGCACATGCCTGTTGAGCGCACTCAATATGAACCGCTCCATAATCTTTCCTGGCACCGAGGTCAGGCTGACAGGCCTGTAGTTACCCAGATCCTCCTTCCGGCCCTTCTTGTAGATGGGCGTCACATTAGCAAGCCTCCAGTCTTCAGGGACCTCCCCTGTTAACCAGGACTGCTGATAGATGATGGAAAGTGGCTTGGAAAGCTTCTCTGCCAGCTCCCTCAGTACTCTTGGGTGGATCCCATCCGGCCCCATAGACTTGTGAGCGTCCAGGTGGCGTAGCAGGTCATTAACTGCTTCCTCCTGGACTATGGGGGCTCCATTCTGCTCTTGGTCCCTGTCTTCCAGCTCAGGGGGCTGAGTACCCTGGGGATAACTGGTCTGCCTATTAAAGACAGAGGCAAAGAAGGCATTAAGTACCTCTGCCTTTTCCTTGTCCTCGGTGACAAAGTTCCCCCCACACATCCAGCAAAGGATGGAGATTCTCCTTGGCTCTCTTTTTACTGTTGAGGTACTTACAAAAACATTTTTTATTATCTTTTACAACAGTGGCCAGATTGAGTTCTAGTCAGGCTTTTGTTTTTCTAATTTCCTCCCTGCATGACCTAACAAGATCCCTGTACTCATCCTGAGTTGCCTGCCCCTTCTTCCAAAGGTGGTAGATTCTCCTTTTTCCCCTGAGTCCCAGCAAAAGCTCCCTGTTCAGCAAGGCCAGTCATCTTCCCCGCCGGTTGGTCTTACAGCACATGGGGACAGCCTGCTCCTGCGCCCTTAAGACTTCCTTCTTGAAGAATGCCCAGCCTTCCTGGACCCCTTTGCCTTTCAGGACTGTCTCCCATGGGAATTTCCCAACCAGTGCCCTGAACAGGCCGAAGTCTGCCCTCCAGAAGCCCATGGTAACAGTTTGGCTGCTCCTCCTCTTTACATCGCCAAGAATCGAGAACTCTATGATATCATGGTCACTAAGCCCAAGACGGCCTCTGACCACGACATCTCCCACAAGCCCTTCTTTGTTTGTAAACAGCAGGTCAAGTGAGGCACCTCCCCTGGTAGGCTCGCTTACCAGCTGCGTCAAAAAGTTACCCTCCACACACCCTAGGAACTTCCTAGACTGTTGCCTCTCTGCTGTGATGTATTTCCAGCAGACGTCTGGCAAGTTGAAGTCCCCCACAAGAACAAGGGCTAGCGATTGCGAGACTTCTGCCAGCCGCTTGTAGAATGCTTCATCTATCTCTACATCCTGGTTGGGTGGTCTATAGCAGACTCCCAGCAGGACATCCGCCTTGTTGGCCTTCCCCCTCATCCTTACCCATAAGCACTCGACCTTATCATCACTACTGTTGAGCTCTATACAGTCAAAACACTCCCTGACATACAGAGCCACCCCACTGCCTCTCCTTCCCTGCCTATCCCTTCTGAAGAGCCTATAGCCATCCAGTGCAGCACTCCAGTCATGAGAGTCGTCCCACCATGCTTCTGTGGTGGCGACTATGTCATAGCCATCCTGCTGCACAAGGGCTTCCAGTTCCTCCTGTTTGTTGCCCATACTACGTGCATTGGTGTAGATGCACTTGAGCCGGGCTACCGATTTCACCCCCAACGTTGCCATGCCGCCCCTGGGCTCCTCTCTAGCGAGCCTGTTATATCCCCTTCCCCCTTCGAACCTAGTTTAAAGCCCTCCCAATGAGTCCTGCCAACTCATGGGCGAGAATCCTTTTCCCCTTTGGAGACAGCTGATCTCCATGCATTCCACTAATCTCTCTAATCCATGTTCTATCTTTTTTTCATCCTTAGGTGAATTGAATGTGCCAATTAATGGTTGTTATTTAATATCCCATCCTCTTAAACTTCCCTTACGACACTTACAATGTCCTCTCCAAAACAGAACTCAGAACCACAGGATCTCATTCACAGGCATTCATCTTCTGCCAGCTGGCTTTGACATACTATTTCACAGCTACTGTAGTGGCAGACTGATATAAATTTTCTTGACTCTCAACTCCTAATTTGAGACATGGGATGCCTCTAACATTTTTGCAGGTGATCTTATATTCTTTTCTATTTTCCTAAGAGCATATGTATAAATGTCTCAAAACATATTTGAAATGGACAACTGGAAGAAGCCACCTGATCACAGGCTCTGGTACTTACAGGGTATTTTAAACAGAGCAGTATCTGTTGGAAGGGCAATACAGCTGGGAAAGCAATTCAAGACATTTCTTGAGTGTCTTGGTGATAATTTCTTGATGCAGTTGCTCAAAAGGCCACCTAGGACAAACTCTCTGCTGAATCTGTTTTCTCACAAGAAAGAATTGGCTGTGGATGTGAAGGCCAAGATCAGTCTTGACTGCAGTGACTATGACAAAGAGCGGTGTTTAAAATCCTGAGAGAAGTAAGCAAGGCAAAAGGTAGAATTACAGGCCTCGATTTCAGAAGAGCAGGCTTTGGCTTCTTTTAAGATCTAGGTAGCAGGTTCCCACAGGAGACTGCTCTGCAGTGCAAAGAGGCCCAGAAAAGCCAGCTAATCTTCAACAATAACCTCTTAAAAGCACAAGAACCTTCCAATCAGATGTGCAGGAAGTTGAGCAAGCATGGAAGAAGGCCAGCACAGAGGAAACAAGTTGCATGGAATCAAACACAAGTACACAGAAGGTGGGTGCAGGGACTGGCTGCCTGTGAAGAAAACCAGTACATTGATCAAGTGTATAGGGTTGAAGTTTGGAAATACAAAGCTCAGTTGGAATTGAAACTAGTGAGAGATGTGAAGAGCAATAAAATGGGTTTCAGTTCACTTGCAGCAAAATACTAAGGAAATAAGCAGGTCCAGCATAGTCACCCAGATGACTCCTGGGGCCCGGGTTAGGGACATTACGAGGAAACTCCCCGACCTCGTGAGGCCCTCCGATTATTACCCACTGCTGGTTATACAGGTGGGCAGTGACGAGATTGCAGAGAGAAGTCCTAGGCCAATGAAGAGGGACTTCAGGGCACTGGGGCGATTGCTCGCAGGATCGGGAGCACAGGTTGTGTTTTCCTCTATCCCGTCAGTGGCAGCAAGGAACACTGAAAGGAATGGGAAAACTCACCTGATTAACAGGTGGCTCAGAGGCTGGTGCCATCGCTGGAATTTTGGGTTCTTCGATCACAGGGAGGTCTACACGGCACCGGGCCTGCTGGCGGCTGATGGAGATCGGCTGTCTCCAAGGGGGAAAAGGATTCTCGCCCAAGAGTTGGCGGGACTCATTGAGAGGGCTTTAAACTAGGTTTGAAGGGGGAAGGGGATATAAACAGGCCCGCTAGTAAGGAGCCCAGGGGCGGCATGGCAACATTGGGGGCAAAATCGACAGCCCAGCTTAAGTGCATGTACAGCAATGCACGTAGCATGGGCAACAAACAGGAGGAGCTGGAGGCCCTTGTGCAGCAGGATGGCTATGACATAGTCGCCATCACGGAAACGTGGTGGGACGACTCTCATGACTGGAGTGCTGCACTGGAGGGCTATAAGCTCTTCAGAAGGGATAGGCAGGGTAGGAAAGGCGGTGGGGTGGCTCTGTATGTTAGGGAGTGTTTCGACTGCATAGAGCTCAACAGTGGTGATGACAAGGTGGAATGCTTATGGGTAAGGATGAGGGGGAAGGCCAACAAGGCGGATGTCCTGCTGGGAGTCTGCTATAGACCACCCAACCAGGAGGTAGAGGTAGATGAGGCATTCTATAAGCGGCTGGCAGAAGTGTCGCAATCGCTAGCCCTTGTTCTCATGGGGGACTTCAACTTGCCAGACATCTGCTGGAAATACCACACAGCAGAGAGGCAGCAGTCTTGGAAGTTCCTAGAGCATGTGGGGGATAACTTTCTAATGCAGCTGGTAAGCGAGCCTACCAGGGGAGGTGCCCCGCTTGACCTGCTGTTTACCAACAGAGAAGGGCTTGTGGGAAATGTCGAGGTCGGAGGCCGTCTCGGGCTTAGCGACCACGACATGATAAAGTTCTCAATTTTGGGTGATGCTAAGCGGAGGGGCACCAAAACTATTACCATGGACTTCCGGAGGGCAGACTTTGCCCTCTTCAGGACCCTGGTTGGGAAAGTCCCTTGGGAGGCAGTCCTGAAAGGCAAAGGGGTCCAGGAAGGCTGGGCCCTCTTCAAGAAGGAAGTCTTAAGGGCGCAGGAGCGGGCTGTCCCCGTGTGTCGTAAGACCAACCGGAGGGGAAATCGACTGGCCTGGCTGAATAGGGAGCTTTTGCGGGGACTCAGGGAAAAAAGGAGAGTCTACCGCCTTTGGCAGAAGGGGCGGGCAGCTCAGGAGGAGTACAGGGATCTTGTTAGGTCCTGCAGGGAGGAAATTAGAAAGGCAAAAGCCCAGCTAGAACTCAATCTGGCCAGTGCTGTAAAAGACAATAAAAAATGCTTTTATAAGTACATCAGCAATAAAAGGAGAGCCAAGGAGGATCTCCATTCTTTGCTGGATGTGGGGGGGAACATTGTCACCGAGGACAAGGAAAAGGCTGAAGTACTTAACGCCTTCTTTGCCTCTGTGTTCAACAGCCAGACCGGTCATCCCCAGGGTACTCAGGCCCTTGAGCAAGAGGATAGGGATAGGGACCAGAATGGAGCCCTCATAGTCCAGGAGGAAGCAGTTAATGACCTGCTATGCCACCTGGACGCTCACAAGTCTATGGGGCCGGATGGGATCCACCCAAGAGTACTGAGGGAGCTGGCAGAGGAGCTTGCCAAGCCACTTTCCATCATCTATCAACAGTCCTGGTTAACAGGGGAGGTCCCTGATGACTGGAGGCTTGCCAATGTGACGCCCATCTACAAGAAGGGCCGGAAGGAGGACCCGGGGAACTACAGGCCTGTCAGCCTGACCTCGGTGCCGGGGAAGATTATGGAGAGGTTCATCTTGAGCGAACTCCACAGGCAAGTACAGGTCAACCAGGGGATCAGGCCCAGCCAGCATGGGTTCACAAAAGGCAGGTCCTGCTTGACCAACCTGATCTCCTTCTATGACCTGGTGACCCGCCTGGTAGATGATGGAAAGGCTGTGGATGTCATCTACCTCGACTTTAGCAAAGCTTTTGACACCGTCTCGCATAATATCCTCCTTGGGAAGCTGGCAGCTCACGGCTTAGACAGGCATACTCTTCGCTGGGTAAAGAACTGGTTGGGTGGCCGAGCCCAGAGAGTAGTGATAAATGGTGTTAAGTCCAGTTGGCAGCCGGTCACGAGCGGTGTTCCCCAGGGCTCTGTTTTAGGGCCAGTCTTGTTCAATATCTTTATCAATGATCTGGATGAGGGGATCGAGTGCACCCTCAGTAAGTTTGCAGACGACACCAAATTGGGTGGGAGTGTCGATCTGCTCGAGGGTAGGATGGCCCTGCAGAGGGACCTGGACAGACTGGATCGATGGGCCGTGGCCAACTGTATGAGGTTCAACAAGGCCAAGTGCCGGGTCCTGCACTTCGGTCACAACAACCCCATGCAACGCTACAGGCTTCTGGAGGAGTGGCTGGAAAGCTGCCTGGCCGAAAAGGACCTGGGGGTGTTAGTAGATAGCCAGCTGAACATGAGCCAGCAGTGTGCCCAGGTGGCCAAGAAGGCCAACAGCATCCTGGCTTGTATCAGGAATGCTGTGGCCAGCAGGAGCAGGGAGGTGATTGTCCCCCTGTACTCGGCGCTGGTGAGGCCGCACCTGGAATACTGTGTCCAGTTTTGGGCCCCTCAGTACAAGAAAGACATTGAGGTGCTGGAGCGTGTTCAGAGGCGGGCAACGAAGCTGGTGAAGGGTCTGGAGAACAAGTCTTATGAGGAGCGGCTGAGGGAACTGGGGTTGTTTAGCCTGGAAAAGAGGAGGCTGAGGGGAGACCTTATCGCTCTCTACAACTACCTGAAAGGAGGTTGTAGTGAGGTGGGTGTTGGTCTCTTCTCCCAAGTAGCTAGCGATAGGACAAGAGGAAATGGGCTTAAGCTGCGCCAGGGGAGGTTTAGACTGGAAATTAGGAAAAATTTCTTTACGGAAAGGGTGGTCAGGCATTGGAACAGGCTGCCCAGAGAGGTGGTGGAGTCACCATCCCTGGAGGCGTTTAAAAAACGGGTAGATGTGGCACTTCGGGACATGGTTTAGTCTGGTCTACCCTTGATTAGTCTAGAGTGGGCTTGGTAGTGTAGGTTAATGGTTGGACTGGATGATCTTAAAGGTCTTTTCCAACCTAGATGATTCTATGATTCTATGATTCTATGACTGGTGACTGGGCTGGAGCATGCAACATGTAACAGGAGATCCAGAAAACTGAGTTTTTTCTGCTTAAGAAGGTAGTAGGGAGATCTTTTTCATGTCTTCACTAACCTAATGGTAATGCATTCTTCCTGGTGCACAATAGGATGAGAGGCAACAGAGAAGCTGCAATATAGGAAAGTCTGATTTGACCATCCTTATGATGAAATCTTGTAATTTGAATACTAGAATAGATGCCCAGAGAGACTTGGTGATATCAAAAACTCAACCTGGCAAGGCCCTGAGCAATCTAATATACCTAGAGCTGCTTTGAGAAGGGCATTGGGCTAGATGACCTCCACAGGTCTCTACCAAAATGATTTATTTTACAAGCATGAAAACTCCCCAAAAATAGAGCCAGGTATCTTGAAAACTTCTATGTGTTACTTACTCCTGGAAAAGAACTTGGAGCTTTGTTTTATAAACAGTTCTTAAAAAAAAAAAAAGCTAGAACAAACAATGCATATACCATTTCTTAAGATCACAGTTCTCTTACTAAAGCAGGGTCAGGAGGGTGGGTGGAAGAATAAAAGAATTTCTCTAATGCTTTTTAAAGTTAAGAAAAATAAAATAACTGCTCACTAGTGGCTCACCTGGAGGATGAACAATACAAACTTCAAAAATCGTCAAACAACATGGCCTGACCAGCCCCACCATTACTACTGCCATCACGAAAATCTTCTTAGGAAGAACCTTGTCATTCCTTCAAGCTCCATGTACCACAGACTGATTTAAAAGATCTATACATATATTGTAGTGAAGCCAGTGAAAATACATGACATCTTTTCCTGCTTTTTGTTCAATTTGGGAAGTAGAGAGCTTGGATCTTACCTTATGTTTACAGACTGAAGGAACAAGCTGTGTTATGTATTTGATTTTTCTTTATCAGTAACTATTAATTATCCCACAACACAGGAATGTTTTAAAGTTAGAAGTAATTACAAAAAATCAATTTAAAAGTGTTTCCTATTAAAGGGAAGAGAGAATATTCCTAGTATTCACAGCAAAACCTAGAAATCAGGACTTGATCTGAATTCCAAATCTGCCACTGTCACTTCCTGACATAAAAGCTGCCACAGAATACAGATAATTACTGTCAGAACAAGGACAGGACTACGAACTCAGAACCTATTGCCCTCTGTTTAGCAGCTGACAGCCAATAGTCAAAGCTACAGGAGGAGAAGATGCTTTTTATTACTAACCTTGCCTAATCCTGGGAAAGTGAAAATTTCTTTTGGTTTACTGTGGACTTGGTAATGTTAGGTTAATGGTTGGACTGGATGATCTTAAAGGTCTTTTCCAACCTAAACGATTCTATGATTCTATTCTATGATTCTTGATTATGATGCATTTGGAGTGATGGCGCACAGATACATTTGCAAAGACAAGACTCCGAATCATAAATTAATACTGGAATGTTTTGTGTCTGGGACAGAATGAGTTTTCTAGAATGACCTAAGACTTTCATGGTTGGCCAATAGTACAGGATGGAAAAAGCCCAATCTGTTTTCTGGCTAAAGAAGATGCTCAGTTCCCAGAGTTGACAAGTCATCATAACCTCTTTTTTTTTTTTTTACTCATTGGAATTATTTGCATCATGGCAACTCCCAGGTCCCAGCTCAGAATCAAGCCTCATTTTTCTAGGTGCTTACAAACATGGCAAGAACAACAAAGGAGCAACCCTCAAGCCCTACAATACAATTATAATAAAAACATCGTGGATAAGGAGTGCTTAGTAAGGTCTGGTGTGTATTTGCCAAAGCCTGAGTTTTCCCAATAAATCCTACCATGTCTGAAATACTACTATTGCTAGTTGAAGGATACAGAAAGATTTTAATGAGAATAAAGACTCTTAAAATTAACAACACTCAACTGTGCAATCAAAAGTAAAATGAAATTCTAGATGAGGTTAGCCAAAAGCCCATGTGAAAGCCCACACTATTCTGTGGTTAGCCTTGATTTCATATGTTAATACTGTGAATGGCTGTTGTTGGTTGACTCCATAAAATGTCATTTCCTTTGAGGTGCAAGCTCCTCTTGGCAGGCGCTGTGCTTTGACCTGCTATAATTTCTAGGTTACTGGTGCTTAAACCACTATGTTTTACTACAAGCAACAATGCTTAACTTTTGTGCTTATATTTTTTCACTTTACATTTGGGGTTTGGTTGGTTTGTTTGGTTGGTTTTTTACCTCCCATGCTTATCAGAGATGAGTTGCATCAAATTGACCAAAATATTTATAAAAGACATAGGCTAACATTGGGTTATCTGGCATATTCTTTTGTACATATATCCCATCCCCTGCTTCATGTGTAATTTTTTTTAATGCTGTTCTAAATGTTAATCTCTGCAATCGGTAACAGTAGTACAAAGGAATTGTTCAAGAGTCCCTATAATTTGCAACATTGTGTTTAAACCATCCAGCCAAGCAGCTTGGTCTGAAAGAATGCATGACCATACAGGGCTGGGAGTGAGGATGTTTCAAGGCTAATCCCAGCTCTCCAATTTTCAGCCGGAGCCTGTGGAAATCCTTTGCTTGAGACTCCATTTTACCAGGATGTTTCAAGGCTAATCCCAGCTCTCCAATTTTCAGCCGAAGCCTGTGGAAATCCTTTGCTTGAGACTCCATTTTACCATCTGTTTTGCAGAGACAAATTTAATTGTAGAGAGATGTTCCAAGATTTAGTTATTAGTAGTAAAACACTTCAACAGAGTGATAAAGTTATTCTCAAGCTTAGTAAGCCGGGAAATGCCTAGTGCTACACTATTCAGTTTCCTCCAATACTTTAAATAACCAGTACCTGAATATTCTGGGATGAAGTAAAGCTTTTATTATCTTGCTCCTACCTCTGTACTTGTAGAAGGTGATGGACGTTTGTCTTCTTTGCTACTTGTGAAGCAAAAATACCTTGTTGAAATGTTATGCATCACTCTGAAACTAGGTGGGACATGTCAGTCTGTTTTGTTTTCTAATGTGTCTTCTCTCTCTCTGCCTGCAGTGTTTATCCTTCTGCTTTCTAAGGTTAACACAGCTGGAAATAGACACAGAGAAAAGCAAGCATCACCCAGTGCTTTTTGAGACGGTGGTTACATCATGGTAAAATGGCTGTTTGAATTCAACAGGCAGCATCTGCATGGAGATTCCTGCATCCTTTAGAACAAAACCACATTATTTTTCCCTGGGGGGGAGTGGGCGGGGGGAGGATTAATATTAAACTTTTCTCCAATCCACAGTCAAAATTATGAAAAATTTAATGCAAAAGAATAGTATTATGCTGATACGTGTTAAGTTTATTCAAAGCACTAAGTTGTTCAAGTGCATGAAACTGAAGGAACAGTGCAAGAAGAGCGTATTTGACGCTGCAGTTTCAGGCATTACCTGAACTGTTGAACGACAATATTGCCACCTGGCGTTACTATTTGAATTCCTAGAAAACTGTACGGAGAAAGTATTTCCTATTTCTTTCACTGAAAAGTCATTTTTTATTAGCAGGATTTTGTAATTATTTCTGTGGACGGGAACTGAGGGACTTTGAAGATGAGGTACCTAGACCCAAAACCTCACACAAAAATTTGTTTTGGCTACAGCTCATCAGGGTCAGTTTTCCCCAGATCCCCACAGGGTGGGAGCAGAATCGTGAGGCCCTTCTCTCACTCACGTCCAGGAGCTACTGCCATTTGATTCCTGTTAACAGCATATTTAGCAAGATTTCATAGAATCATAGGATCATTTAGGTTGGAAAAGACCTTTAAGATCATCCAGTCCAACCATTAACATAACATTACCAAGTCCACCACTAAACCAGTTAAGGGTAGAGTAGCAATTTCATGTTTCCTCACTTGGTGGCTGGATTATTTTTAATGAAAGTAAAAGCTAGGAATCATTAAGGTTGGAAAGGATCTCTAATATCATCAGTCCAACCATCAATCCAACACCACTATGCCCACTAAACCATGTCCCAAAGTGCCATGTCTACCAGTTTTTTGAACACCTCCAGGGATGGTGACTCCACCACCTCTCTGGGCAGCCTGTTCCAATGCTTGACTACCCTTTCCATGAAGAAATTTTTCCTAATATCCAATCTAAACCTCCCCTGGTGCAGCTTGAGCCCATTTCCTCTCATCCTATCGTTAACTACTTGGGAGAAGAGACCAACACCCACCTCACTGCAACCTCCTTTCAGGGAGTTGTAGAGAGCAATAAGGTCTCCCCTCAGCCTCCTCTTCTCTAGGCTAAACAACCCCAGTTCCCTCAGCCACTCCTCATAAGGCCTGTGCTCCAGACCCTTCACCAGCTTTGTTGCCCTGCTCTGGTGTTGTGGTTTAGCCCCAGCCAGCAACTAAGCACCATGCAGCCGCTCGCACACTTCCCCTACCCCCATGGGATGGGGGAGAGAATTGGAGGAGTAAGAGTGAGAAACCCTCCTGGGTTGAGATAAGAACAGTTTAATAATTGAAATAAAGTAAAACAGTAATGATAATAATGACAATATAATAATGATAATAATAATATACAAAGCAAGTGATGCACAATGCAATTGCTCAGCACCCGCCAACCGATATCCAGACAGATCCCGAGCAGCGACCACTGCCCCCCCAGCCAACTCCCCCCAGTTTATATGCTGAGCATGACGTCATATGGTATGGAATAGCCCTTTGGTCAGTTTGGGTCAGCTCTCCTGGCTGTGCCCCCTCCCAGCTTCTTGTGCACCTGGCAGAGCATGGGAAGCTGAAAAGTCCTTGACTAGCATAAGCAGTACTTAGGAACAACTAAAAACATCAGCGTGTAATCAACATTCTTCTCCTACTAAATCCAAAACACAGCAATATGTCTGCTACTAGGAAGAAAATTAACTCTATTCCAGCTGAAACCAGGACATCTGGACACACTCCAGGACCTCAATGTCCTTCTTGTATTGAGGGACCCAAAACTGGACACAGTATTCCAGGTGCGGCCTCACCAGTGCCGAGTACAGGGCGACAATCACCTCCCTGCTCCTGCTGGTCACACTATTCCTGATACAAGCCAGGATGCTGTTGGCCTTCTTGGCCACCTGGGCACACTGCTGGCTCATGTTCAGCTGGCTGTCAACCAGCACCCCCAGGTCCTTTTCAGCCAAGCAGCTTTCCAGCCACTCTTACCCAAGCCTGTAGCGTTGCATGGGGTTGTTGTGACCCAAGTGCAGGACCCGGCACTTGGCCTTGTTGAACCTCATACAGTTGGCCTCAGCCCACTGATCCAGCCTGTCCAGGTCCCTCTGCAGGGCCATCCTACCCTCCAGCAGATCGACACTCCCACCCAATTTGGTGTCGTCTGCAAACTTACTGAGGGTGCACTCGATCCCCTCATCCAGATCATTGATAAAGATATTGAACAAGACTGGCCCCAGAACAGAGCCCTGGGGAGCACCACTCGTGACTGGCTGCCAACTGGACTTAACTCCATTCACCACTACTCTCTGGGCTCAGCCACCCAGACAGTTTTTTACCCAGCAAAGAGTACGCCCATCCATGCCATGAGGTGCCAGCTTCCCAAGGAGAATGCTATGAGAGACGGTGTCAAAGGCTTTATTGAAGTCTGCATTTCCAGCACATGCCACCCTGCATAAGCAAACGTCAGAGCGCTTTACCAAAGGGCAGGCTTACAGCAAGCCAGCAAGGGCAGCGGTTCACAGAGGAGGCACGACACCCGCAGAGCCAGGCCTCCGCCCGCCGCCCTCCGCCCTCCCTTGCCCTCAGCCAGGCCACAGCCACGCCCCCCCCAGCAGCCAATGAGGATGAGGAGGGAGAAGTGTGCAGCCAATAGGAGCGCAGGGCTGCCGGGAAGGGTGGTGCTGGGGTGGGGGTGTTAACTGCGCCGCCATTGGGGCAGCAGGGCCATGAGGGTGGGAAACGGGTCTCACTGGAGAGAGGGTGGTTAAAAAGTTAAATTTTGCTTTGCCTGACATTCTAAATGCAGAATGATTCCGTTTTCCCTCTGCCCATTATATTGTGACGCGCAGGTAAACATGGCTGCGCAGGCCGTGCGGTCGCAGCTTAGCACCCCTGGGCCTACACAAGCAGTGCAGGCAGGGAAGGGGCAGGCTGTCAGAGGGCAGGCGGAAAGCAGATTCCTGGAGCTGCAAAGCCGACCTTTTCTGGAAGAGAGAGAGCAGATCAAGGGTGAGACCAGCAAACTCTTACCAGGTTCCTTTTTCTGCTCTCAGGAAAAAAAAAAAGGTGCCTACTGACACCATTAAGAGCAGGGATGTAAGCAGTCAACATAGGCCTGACTTATGCCTGGTCACACAGATAACCTGCTCTAGTTAAAGCTGTCCCTGCTCGCTGCCAGGGGTTTGGGCTAGGTGACCTTTAAAGGTCCCTTCCAACCCAAAGCATTCTATGATTCTAGATCAGGTCACCAAGAGCCCCATCCAACCTGACCGTGAATGTTTCTAGAGACGGGGCCTCCACTGCCTCTCTGGGAAACCTGTTTTCACATAAAATGCTCAGTCACCTGGCCGCACTGAGCAACGCCAAAATTGATGAGGTTAGAAAGTTGTTCAGCCATCGTAAGTATCATTTGATACGAGAAAACAACTTGCCACTTCTCATTATGCTCTTAACTTACTTTTTTCAACTAGTTTCTAGTTGAATGTACATCAGTGCAGTTAAGGCCAAGGGCCAAGTGAGTCTAACAAGTTATTTTCG
The DNA here is from genome assembly GCF_030463565.1 of Pelecanus crispus. Classification (NCBI taxonomy): domain Eukaryota; kingdom Metazoa; phylum Chordata; class Aves; order Pelecaniformes; family Pelecanidae; genus Pelecanus; species Pelecanus crispus. The sequence goes on from NC_134676.1 coordinate 52,295,729, forward strand.
CAACATATTTCCTCATATCCCAGTGGCCTACTATTTTGAAGGAGAAAGAGGAATCAAACACTGTATGCAGAGGCAAAACAAGTTGCATATGTAACAAGAACAAATTTTCAGATACTATCGTTCTGGCTTAAACATACCACGTATTATGGATTAGTCTACCATTGTCTGGCAAGTCATTTTAGAGAGGTGGTGGGGGTTCTGGGGGTGTTTGGTTGGTTGATTGTTTTTTCTGTTTGGGGTTGTTTTGGTTGGTTTGTTTTTTTTTTTTTTTTAAGAGAGCAAAACAAATTTTATTTTTCCTACGCAACCACCACTGTTCCTAACCCAGTGGTGGCAAACATTCCCCCTGAGAACAGAACACTGGTCTCCTTATACCAGACACCTGAATGGCTTTAAGTTCTATTCATGGTCCTATGCAAATTCCACAACAAAGGTAAGTATCAGATGTGTGCAATAATGATATTCACATATCAGGAGCTATTTTCAGCATTAATCTGTTAAACTATGAACATTAGTCCCTATCCCCACCAATAAAAAAAGGCTTTGTTGGACAAGACAGTTGTATTGAATTCACTTCCTTTTATTGCAGTGACATCCCCCTGGTACAAAGTATTAACTGCAATAATTACATTAAAACATTAGAAAAGCATTTGTGTGTGACAGTTACAGTACAGTATCAAATCTTACATCTTCAAACCAAGTGGGCTATTACCCACAAACGCTCAAATCTTTAAATTATTTTCAGTTATTTTTAAATATGTAATGTCAGAAAAAGCATATAAAAAGAATGTATGTAAAAGGAAACCTAAATACAAGTGAACAAATAAATAATTGATTTTCTCCAGCTATACTGTCTTTCTAAACCCATACAAAAAAACCTAATCTATAGAACATATGAATTGCCATGTGTAAGTGATTTAATTTTTCAAGTAATTAATAATGATTGGAACACAACTAAATTTGGCATCAAAATCAAAGGAGAAGTTGGAGTGACTGCCACTAACTGACATCTGTTGCAAACAATTACCATTAACTGTTGAAATTTTAGTGTAGCAAATAAACTTGAAACTTGACCTTGTGCCTAGCGTTAGCGGACTTCTGAGACTGCATGTGAAAAGCATCCTACGTTACTTCACAGACATTACCTTAACTATCCCCATATGAATATTTAGATATATTTTATATAATTTTATACACATATATGCATGTATACACACACTTCATTTGGTTTCTGTGTTACAGATCACAAGCAATGGTTTCCTGAATGGGCAAAAAACCTTTTAAATAAGTGTACCTGTGCACTTTTTTTTTTTTTAAAGATAGCAGCACTAAATCCATGCCTTACTGTCCATCTGTTGAAAAGAATGTAACCCACAAAGCAAGAAGAAACATGGCAATGATTCCATATTCACAATGTGACATCCTTATCCCCTAAAAAACACTGTAAAACCTGTAATAGATATGTTTGTAAGTTTGATCCCCACCCCCTCACCTGGAAGGAAACAGCACTTTTACTGCAAACTGTCTTGTCTTATAATGTTTATCTTAACAAGCTGGGTTCATGCTGGCATCAGTTATCTCACACTTAGCAGCAAAACATGCATGTTTGTTTTTGTTATTTTTTTTTTTTTTTAAAGTGAAATGATTCAATAGTCTCAAATCCAATTGACAGAAACAGCAAAAAAAAGTTTTGCGGTTTACCAAGAACTTGATGAGTGTATACTGCACTGTCTAGAATATTTTTATCTTTAATCACAACAAATTGAAGCTCTACCTTGCCACACAACGATTATGCTTTGTCCTTCAAAAGGAACAGTGAGATTTCAATTTGATCTTGTATTTAGCATAAAAATACACCTTTTCTGCGCATCCTTTCAAATGAAAGTCACTCAACCACTGGTAAACCGATCCAGTAGCATGTCCAATGCTAATATCAAAAGCTTGTGAAATGTTTTTAGGCAATCCTTTCTATCCAAAATATTAAAAAACAGTTCACATTACTAACCTTTATACAAAGGCTCAAGTGAAATTTCTTGTGTAGGTGTTCATAGTAGACTAAATTATGAAGTTTTCAAAATATACAATGAAAGGGCACACAAGATTGGCAGTTTCTTTATTGAACATAGAAAATGTATAAAGTAGGATGTATGGAACAGATCTAAATTGCTAGACAATCAAACCTGAGTATTATTTAATAAGACTAAATGTATTTTCTGACAACTGAATGAATTGACCTAAAAACATCTCCCCTAGTAACTAGTGGTCCTTTTAACCATTTGTTGAAAAATGCAAGAGAACTGTAGCTTTTACATTTCATATTGGATAGCAAGATTCCACATAGTGTTTACTGTTTTCTGTTAGATAGCATCACATTGCATCATATCCCCATTCAAGCCTTAAGCTGAGTTTTGTTTCAAAGTAAGTTGAAAGTGACACCAAAACATAATAGGCCAAGAACTAGGACAGGTCTTTTTCTTTTCCTCTAATTTGTTGTAAGATAAAAAGCCTCAGCCAGTAAGATGAATTTGGTTTCATATTAGAGCTACAGAGCAAAGATTGACCAGTATCCTTCACCAAGGTAGCTAATGTTAGCTGTGTATCTCAGACTAGTGCCAAAGTGGTACACGTTGTCAAATTTGAGAAAAGGATCCTCTCTGCTAATAGAATTAGTTTTATTTTAACTGGTACAAAATTTAGTAGCACAAAGTCTTGACAATAACATCAGGAATTCATTTCATTTAACTGACCTGCCCCAATTCTCACCTTTAAATCTAACAGATATAATAATAAAAAACCAAAAACTTTCTGACAATAGAAAACATACAGTACTAAGAACTAATAGCTCAATGGAAGACTGAAAAGCAGCATTCATTGTTATTGTAATATGGAAGAGAGTAGAAATTAAAGGAAGTCTGATCTAAACTCTCAGTTGAAGGCAGATTTTGACATTCTATATAAATTTACAAAATAGGATGTATGGATGAGATTTGGTTAATTTCAGAAGGCACCTCAAGGCTAAAAGGCTTTTATAAATCTATAATCCTTTCATTGATCAAAAATAAAACATTTTATTGCTGCTATTCAAATAGCAAACAAAAAGCTTGTCTTGTTCTTCAGTCTAACAAGGAATCCTCCCCCATTAAGCAAGATTAAATTACAGAAAATATAGAATAAAACTGAAGATGTCACAACTTTAGAAATACAGTGACTTTCCTTGTGTGCTTTCAAGTCAGTGAAATAGTGAAAGAAGAGTCACTTTTTGCCTTTGTGATGTTAATAAACTATAGACCATGTCAGTCACTCTGCTCTGGGCACTGAAGTACCATTTCGTCATCGCTGTCCCATGTGCAGTACTCTTAGGAATAGAAGGTAAGAACACTCTGATGATTCCCACGAACAAGGAGAATTGGTGGCAGATCTTTAGAAAGAGCTTCTAACCAGGCCATGTATAGTGCACTAGAAACTGCACCTTTTCGTGCAACTGGCAAACTCCTACAATTCACAAAGAAAAAAGTATTCAACAGTTAGAAAAATATGGTGAAGTACAAGTCATATCATATAAATATGAAAGTATGATTCTACAAAGAGGTAGATATTAAGACAAATTTCCTAACCTTTTTAGGTTTTAGGGTTTTTTTTTCCCCCCCCTCAGAATTCGGTTAATGATTTGAGAATTCTATCTTAAGCACCAGAGGCCTTTACATCTATCTACCCCTCACTTTTGGCCTCTTACCACCATTACATATCAGGTAGCTTCATGGAGAATTCTCCTCAGTTGAAGACAGTTTCTTGAAAGACTCTTCAAGATTTTAAAATACAGCTTTTTCTTACAATGCCAGGTTGGTGCAGCCTAATATTCCTTCTCACAATCCTTCCAAAACATGTCATACTCATTTCTTTTGTAAAAACTGCTGTAAGTCTATTTGCCCTACTCAAACTTCACTCGTAGTACTACTTCCTGGAGCTCTGAAGCAGGCTCCTAAACAAAAACACAGCAAAGAAACCTACAATCTGCATTCTGCTTTTTTACACCAAAAGTAATTCCATGGAAATCCATCAGCAGGACAATGATCTAGCTTTATCTATAGATATTTGCTAGAAGAAAACTGAAAGGAAGGACCTGAAAGAGAGGGGAATAGTTGGTGTGTGGGAGTGGAAGGAATGTGAGAATCCTGAGCTGCACTACAAATGTGGAGGTAACCACCTAAAGCAGCGTATCAGAAGAACAAAACCACACAGACTGTTTTTCATTCATCAGTATAGTAGCTCCATATTTCTAACAAATACTTCCAGCACTGAAAACTTCTTGAGTATTTGTATACTTTAACACCAAGGCACAGGCTTTTTCCTAACCTGTACCTATACATATTTATATTTCAAATTACAGTCCTATTATATTAGGATAACAGTACAAATCATTTACTTACATGACAATTATGTTAGCTGTACTTGAATGTTCTTTCAGCAACTCATTTAGCCTAATCTGGCGATAAGTCTGTAATTAAAATGAAACTTGTTAGGAAGGTCTTTCATATAAAAACTACAAAAAGTTCATTTATTCAAGAAAAATGAAAAACAGTTATGATCAATTGGTATGAGTCATTTATAGAAACATGTACTTCCACCTCAGTTTGGCAACTTGTTCACTTTTCCAAAATACCTGTGGTTGCAAGGCTGGGAGAGAAGAAAGCAGTAAGCTTAAAATGTGCAAATAAGCCAAAGTACTATGAAAGCTAAATTTAAGATAGTTCCTCTAATAGCGACACCATCCTCCATAGCTCCTGGAAGCAAAAGCCCCTTATGCTCTCTTCAAGGTTCTTTTAACTATATCCTATAAGCTCATAGTGAGCAGGTCTTACAGAGGTAAAGCCCCATCTTCATCTGGTAAATGTATCTCCATAATGGGCCTCCATTTTTTTACTACCCTGTTCTGTCTTAACATCTGAGGTAGCCTCCTCAGTAATTTTTGTTCTCTTCTATGTCAACTAACTTTCTAGCAAACATTTTGAGTTAACCATTTTTTACAGTTCCATTGTTCTCAGATGAGCTGAAGCCTAGTTAGCCTGTGGGCTAGTGTCTGCAGAAACAATTAAGCTATCAGCAGACAAAAGAATAAATCACTTCAGTTATCTCACTGAAGTGAGTTTTGGCAGTATTTGTAGACATGAGGAACAGCAAGGCATCAAGCAGTTCATTAACTATAAAGCAACTGTACTTCACAAAATCTTCCCTCTCCGGTCCCTTGGTAATACGCAGTTACAAGATCTCAGCAGCAGCTGCCAGTCAGTCTGTACCTACCTGTTAAACAGATTCCTCTCCCACCAAAGGACCTCCCACTCCCAAATCCTCCCAAAAGTTGTAAAAACCCAGACAGAAAAAAAGAAGATAAGGGTGCAATATACTCAGGACCGTCTTGAAGAACTTCAGATCACTGTCTGTCTTTACATACTTGTCTGTATCTGCATCCTGTTATAGGACGCTACCTGAGTCTCCTCCATAGAAGCACTTGAGGAGGAATACCTTTCATGTCTCTATAGTGCACAACTGCTTGGGAAAAGTGCCAAACCTTTAATTGCTCCTTAACACCACAATTAGATGGTTGGGTTTGGTTTGGTTTTTTTTTTTTTTTTTTTTTTTTTTTTTTTAATAACGAAGCAAAAAATGTTAGTTTGGTCAAAAAAATCAGACAGACAGCCGAATATAGACTATATTATTCTAAATTAACTGCTGAAATACTGTAGAAAAGCAGTTTAGCCTCCCCCACCCCACCCCCTGAATGCAGAAACATTTTTTGTTTGTTTGTTTGTTTTGTGAACCATCTGAATGGTTTTAGATGCTGCTTTCCATCAGCTATTCATAAAAACAGCTATGGAAGAGAGAGTAACAAGAATGAGCTCATTGATATTACATCCACAAATGCAGTAGGAGAAAAAAGTTTAACAACATTTAACATAACACTAAAGAATACAGAACCTTTGTTTTGTAAAGCTCAAGTTCATTATCTGTTATCCTCCATGGTTCATCCTCCTTCATTTTATCTGCAACTTCTTGTTCTTTATCATCTTCATGAAGTCGGAAGGGCTCTATCATTTCTTCAAAAGCTGCAATACTGGAAAAATTAAGCAAACAGCCATATTAAAACAGATACGAGTATATGTCAGCAATGATTTTCACGCTATCAGAAAGTAAGTTTTATTACCATGTAAAAATAAAGCAAACTGAAATTTTTTCACTGCCAATTGTGGTTAGAACATCAAATCGGCTATTTCTATACACAGACATAATTCAACAAACAATTAGGGACATCTGTAGGAGCTTTCACTGTTCATCATGCAACTAAATATAAAGTTTGAGGAAAAAACCCCCAGCTTCATTGTTAAGAGTTTTACTGCAATTGTTTGAAAGTTGAAGAGTACTTCCTTAGAAAATGTATAGTAACTAACAGTAGCTTCTTCAGAATTAAATTTGAAAGGAAAGAGTTTACATGTCACACTAAAATAGCCAGCTATGAGGTCTCCTGCTAGTGCCATTAGGAATTTGGCTTTGATATTTTTATTTTGCTTCTTTTTAATCTTTCCGATACAGTCCAAGAGCCACATTCAAATGCAAATAACCATATCTATCTTGTTTAGTCTTCCTGTTGCACTTGTTAGAGTATGAGGCATTACTTTGAATTTACTTCAACTTTAGCAAGAACTTTGAAAGAAAACCTTCTAAAGACCAAAGAGGCATTCATTTGTACTAGAAAGAACAACTTACATTACCCTACTTTCTCTACCCACATTAGGATACTTGAAGAGCAAACAAAGGCTGCCACAAGTTATGAAAGTAACTTGCTTCAAATAGCCCTAGCATATGAGATGCAAGAAAAACGAAGAAGATTTTTAGCAGAACATACTGGAATTAATGCCTTACATCCAATGAAATAACTGCATTTTGATGCTATTTGAATGTTTTGGGTTTTTTTTTTTTTTAAAAATAAAGATGACAAGGTATGGCCAATCTTCTGTGGTTCCAAATTACAGCGTGGAAAGTTTAACATACATTGAGGAATACTTCATAGGATATATTGTAGTATCAGTATGGGTAACGTGTTAGACTCAATACAGTTAAACACTCCCCCCCATGCCCATTTGCTAACTGAGATGTTCCTGTTCCTCCAGGAAACCCCCACACTACTAAAACAAACTTTTTTTTTTTCTACCCTTGGTGGTCTTTACTGAAGGTAGTTGATACAACGACTGCACCTTCATCAAAAGGGAAAAACCAAATGTGATCTGCTATTTTTTGGCTGAACAAAAAGGATAAGTATTAACAATATTCTATTATACAGCACAGCAACTGTTAAAAATAAATCATCTTCCTCCACTTAGTTTACAGCTATTGTTAATGCCAACTGGTATCTTAAAAAGGTTTTGGATATATTGTGGGGAATGTATCCAGAGAGATAGAAAAAATGCTATCAGAAGACATAACTCATGGGTCACTTCTAAGAAATAAAAATAATTCCATGCAATTATACAATCTCAACATTTTCTGCATAAATTTGTTGTACCTCTAAGCTTATACATTTTACAGTAGCATGCTCCCAGGAAGAAGACATTCAAAAGCATCAGAGTGCCAGAAGTACTCTACCAGTTTAGTTGCTTGATATATTCTATACATTTAAGAAAAGGTGATTAAAAAGCAGGGTATAAAAGAATCTGTATTAGCATTTACCATTTATGTAAGTTATAAAATGGTGTTTCCTGATTTGCATGACATGTCAAATTATTCATATACATGCATATCCGTGTAAAAGATATTTTTCACAGCTTCAATATACTAAAAGGGAGGATATTTTTGGATCTTGCACATTGTTATAAATTTCTACTGAAAGCCATCTACAATTAATATTTAAACCTGAGAATCAGAAATATCACATGTATGATCATTCCTGTGTACATTGAAAGTCCAAGCAATGAAAAAAAAAGAAAAAATAGATCAGGCTATTTGAAGACCAAGCTTGTTACAGTAAACAAAGACTCCAAGTAAGACAAAGACCATTTAAGTTTTTGTGAGCTTTCTTCTTTTTTTAAACTGTGTTCTTCTAAATTTAGTATTACAGTCTAAGGGCCAGATATTTAAAAAAATACAAAACTCTATGTTGTTGGATGTAGGAGCTATTGCTGAATTTATTTCCTGCATTTTTGTGAAACACTGGATGTCACAGGAACTACTCTATCAAAACTGTTATATTGGAAAGAATGAAGTATTTAAATTCATTAAAGACATCAAGAATTCAACTAACAAGTAAGTTGTTTTTCTTTCGAGACTTACTTTTCTTTCTTTGGCTTAGTATTAATATCCCCAAGTACCATAATGTCCGAGAAGTCTATCCGAAATTTGCTGAGCAAAGTAGCCATCCTGTATCAGAAAAACAAGCATTTATGCATGATCAATTTTTTATTATTTCACCGGGTAAAACAGCTATGTGTTTGGTAATAAAAACACAAGTTTGGGGGGGGGGGGGGGGGGGGGGGGGGGGAAGCAACTTAAATGCGGTAGGGGGAAAAGGAAAGATCAAATTGACCTGGCACACATCTATAAATCAACAACATGCTTTGGAAAAAAACCTCTAATTTAAACCCATGAAACTAAGAAGAGCTCTCCCTTAAAGACAACCTCAGAAAATATTTTAAAAAGAAAACATCAGCATCAGACAATGCTGCAGAAAAGTTAAGTTTAACTTGAGGTATCTCATCCAAAAGAATCTGGAGGAAATGGAACTTTTTTTGGAGAAAGGGAATAGAATACGAGTAGATATGAATTGATTACACCTCAACCAAAGAACAATCAAAAGGCTACTAGGAATAGAAAGTCATCTACTATGTAACATGTTCTATTAGCATTTGAAATGACTGAAATGAAAATTTTTAAAGGCAAACTTACGCTCTTCTGTCATGATCAATCCTGTTTATTTTTCCACCAATGAACACTCTGATCTTACAGTCTTTCCACTTCTTCTTGGTTGTAAGAAGATACGGAATCAACAATGTCAAACCTGCATTTTGACCAGAATTTGGGAATGATTCAGAAAACACAGCATCATGTTAGAGTTTAACAGTACGAATTTTTAATCTACGATGAACTGACTGAAAGATATCTATTAACAATTAGTTCAAAATTACTTCAATAATTTTTTTTCAACATTTGTTCTTGAAGTGTAAAGCACATTACCTCCATCATCAAAGAGCCACCAGACATCAATATTGCTTTTGCCTTGTTTCTTCTGAAACTGAGTACTAGCATCAAGAAGTCTTTGATCAGCCAAGTTCAGAGGAGAAGATGGGCTCTTTGAACCTGGAAAAAAGTATGATGAAATTTCATTTTTGAAGTGTTTTGCTTAATCACCCTGAAATTAATCAAATGCAACTTCTTAATACTTTGTGATATCTCTAAATCTAAATAAAAATTGTTTCCTCCCCACAACCCAACTCCAAATTTTGATTGAATGGATATAAACTGAGCTATATTAAGGGAGTCTGCAAACTCGTAACTTCAGCAGTTAAAGATTTAAATTGAACTTAACTAACTTCGCATACATACTTCAGATACTTCAGAGCATTAGGTCATGTACTGTTGCTACCTCTTGCAAATGACAAAACTTCCCTAAAAACATGTAGGGATTTACAAGTTTAATTTTTACAAGTATTTACAAATATTTACAAGTAAATACCATGTCCTAAGCACTTTTCTTCTTTCCTTAAATCCATTTTTCTTTAAGCATGTGGTGAAAAGAAAAGCTAGTTCTGCATATTAGAATTCTATCTTTTGCAACAAGTATTGTTTTGCATGTGCAAGGCTCCAAAGCACAATACAGACTATTTTGCATAACAAAGTTATTGGATTTGCTGAAAACACCACAACAGTGGCATTTGCAATTAGATTAATACAGGTAAATACATTTTTCTAAAAATATAGAACAAACTAACCCCTTTCCCTTAATTAAAACCTCAGTTTGAACAAGATCCAGGAGTTTGATACTCATCTCAGCCCTTATTTTATTAGGAATTTTTAAATTTAGAGTACATCTGTAACTGATTTACATTAATATACTACTTTACTGCCTATTGGGACTTCTTCCAAACTGCCATCTTGTGCTTCAAGATGTAATCTCACTTTCCATTATTAAAACACAACAGCTTCTAGCTGTTGAAATTATGAAGACAATGTCAAAAAGTTAGATGAATCTTAGTTAAGGCAAAGATATTTGCTTAACTCAAAAAATGGCTGAAGTAAACCAGAAAATGAAAACTGCTCAATTCATCTCTCAAAATGCTGTTTATTTGAATGACTGTTTTGCATTATTTCAGATGTTAATCTCACTGAGTGGCTATATTATGCCTTAATCTGCAAGCTATTGAACAGTTCCAAGTAACAGATCAACAACTATGGCTTTAGAAGATCTACTGAATAGATTGACGGAACACTTCCACTATACCATTACTCCTAAATCAAGTAAGGACCAAGACGGATACCTGAGACACAGAGAACTAAGCAAGCTTCCTGAACACATTTCAAATGTTATTTAAGAACAAATGTTTAAAAAAAAATTCCAACATTTGTATCTTAGACACATGCACAATCCTTCCTCAGCAGCAACTTATTCTGGGAATTTCCAAAAAGTTGCATTTTTCCATAACTTAATCCCTAAAGATGAAGCACATTCCAAAGCAGATATGAAGAAACAAATTAACACTGCATGGTTGATATTTTCCCCTCTCTCATATATATGTGTAGAAAGAAGTACAAAAGGAAAACTGAAATTAACAATGCAAAAGAATGATTTAACACAAAAAGGTGGAAAAATGCCTGCCTTTTTTCAACAGTGGTTGTGTTGGAGTCTTTCCATCCTCGTCCTCCTCTGGAAGATTTTTAAAGATACAAAATAAAAAGGTTAAATTCCTTTGTGATGTTAATGAAAATACTACTAGTGTATATAAAAAAAATTAGAAAATAAAGATGTAGAATGAAGTGGATTTTAATACAAAGAAAAGCACACAAATGCAGTCTACCAAATCCTGAGATTTATATGTACTTTAAAAAAAAAAAAAAAAAATCACTTTGCTCACTTAACTATTAAGTCACTCCAAGCTTTTATTTTAGAAGGAAGAGCAAAGTTGGTTATGGTCATGTCAAAGTATCCTGAATGATTTGTGTCTGTTAACATGCATATAATATTGTAGTCTGAGGTGAAAAAAACTTCATAAATTTAGCAGACTTCAAATCACACTTAATATATAGACGTGTGGCACAATTCTCAAGCAATTTTTAATGCCTGTCAAACTCATTAGCAAAGAAAATCCATGTTAGGTCATTGTCTACCATCTGTTTTATTTGGGGAACTAGATGTGAAAGATTTATTTTACATACTGGTAAGCTCTAAACCGAAGTACATAAGTGATTAGACATCAACGGCTAGAAAAGCATGACCCACTTCTGTTCCGCAGACACAAAAATCCCTTAAATAATTCCTTGGCAAGGGGAGAGAGGAACTGAACAGGGAATAACAGAGAGAGATAGAGAACTCAAATTTCATTGCTAACTAGCAGGTTACCTTTATGTAGAGTGGTAGTTCTTTCACTAGATGATGGAGCAAAAGCTATAGAAGTGTCTGTCTCGGCCTTCTTGCTGTAATCCACTTTTACTATGACATCCTTGGTACATGGAGATTTTTCTTGGGATGACAGTAACTCTTCTTTGAGAAAGCAAAGAAACACATTATAAACCACTTAATTGCTCCAAATGGTATCAATATAGATATGCGACTGAGATGGTTCACAGTAGGTTAAACTCTACTGCAACTGTTATGCTATGGCAAAGAGAGGAAAAAAGGAAGCAGAAAACAACAATGAAAAAATTTTATATGAACTGCTTCAGAGTACAAAGAGGCTCCTCCTCTGAGGAGAGCTGTAATTTCCTGCTACTTCCTTCCCAGATTTTAGGTGTTGATTGCATTACCACAGGCTAAACATAAAACAGAGCTAGCTAATACTGAGGAGGTACAACCAGAAGGAAAATAAATTACTTGGGGAAACATTTTCCATTTCCACTCTAACTCCAAGAGGAAGAGGAGCTTTAGACAAAGCCCAGAACAAGTATGTCTCACAGCCAAGTTTTTTTCCCAGGTTTGGCTTCAGTAGAGCTACTTAGTAGCTGTCAGAGTTAAAGCAAACTCACAGTCCCCAGCGGATACTAAGACTCTTCTGACACCTTAGTGTTATATTTCCCAGTCTTCTCAGCAGCTTTGTTTTCACACTGCAGATTCACTCCTTGCTGCTGCTCATACTCCTCTGCCCTCTTGCACACAGTGACAGGCTCTCTGCCTCTCCACAAATCCTAAGACATTCATATGTTTCCAGTGAAGGAACAACCCTCCCCTCTTTCAGGAGGATGCCCCCCTACAGAGCTTGTGTCACAAGCATTCTTCTTCATTGTAGCAACGTTGTATAGAGCAAGCTACAAACAAATTAGACATTATCAATTCAGTAGACAGTTGCCAACAAAGCAACTAGTGTGTGTAGCGGTTGGCAACCCACACCAGACCCATAACATTCTTGGATCATGCAGCATTTATTGTAATTTTCATTATTTCCAGACTTGGGTACCAAATACTTGATACCAGTTTGGCAGCCTCTTTAATTTGTTTCAGTAAGATAGTAAATCCTTGGGAACCAACTATATGCAGCTTACAAATACAGAAAGTTGAAACACACAGAAACCCAAGTTCTGTTGCTGAACATGGGTTATTCTTATTTCACATTTCAGACTTGCTGATTTCAGTGATTTTTTTTTTTCCTGTAAGTAGAGTGGTGTTTTGGTTTGTTGTTTTTTTAATAATTTATCTTTGTTTAACATTTTCAGAAAGCAGTATTAAAAGGGAATTAGAACAGCTATTCACCAGATGAAACAAAATAAATCTTACCTTGGCCTTCAAGGTGAGAGATGTCCAGGCCCTCCTTTAGGCGGATGACAACTACACCATACTGAATGTCAAAGGCATCACTGAACAAAAGGAACAAAAATAAAGTATTTTACAACTTTTTCTTTCCCAAAGGACCTAGTTTACACACCCTCTTTGAACAAATTCTAGTGATTAAACACTGCCATTTAAACTGCCAAATCATAAATTTGTTACAATTTCAGTTTCAATTCCAAACTATCAACTGCATCAGTGAACTGAACACTATATCCTGAAAAGCAACACACAGAAAGGTATCTATTCCCTCTCCTCCCTCTCTCCCCTATGTAAACAGCAATTAAATGGAAGCAACATGAAACAGGTCAAGTTCTGCACAGATGATGATATCAAGATACACTGAGAAATCTAAGTTTTTGTTTCCCGCCATCAATAAAGGGACTTATTTTGAGTAATCTCCTTGATCTGAGAACTAAACATTTCTGACGTCTTTCCAAAACATTGGGGTATTAAAAATACCTACAAAATCGGATTACAAGTTAGCTATAATGTGCCTGTTCCCAGGAACTCACTCCTTTAAAAAATAAAGAGGCAAAACTCCATTATTGTAGAAACAAGCAAAAAGCCTGAATAAATGGCTAAGTAAAAGTGGAATAAAATGAAGGACAAAAAACCCCCCAAGATATAAGACAGAAAAACACGAACTTAACCAGATCATACAGTTTGCATTAGCCATTAATCAGTCCTTTTAATGTAAGTACCTCATTACAAACAACCATAAATCAGAGAACTCCCTCCCATGTCATTTCCACAGACAGAAATTTCTCAAGATTTCACGCATTAAACACTTTTCTTTAGAAGTAGGAAGATGATTAGAAATGTTCAAAGCATCAACATGTTCTATAATAAATGCAAAAAAAATTTAGGTTGATTTAAGATGTTTTGTCCATTAGTGAGCATTTTAATTAATGATTTAATTTGTTAAAACTGTACAGATTAGATGTGCTTCTATTGTATACTTCAGAAAACTTCCATTTTCTACAGATTTTCCAGAAATATGCTTGACCTACAGTTATTACCTCTTGAAGTTTCCCTTTTGGGATGTGGAGAACCACATGACTTGTTGGCCTTGACAGATCTTCCAGCACAAGCCATTCGAAAGTAAAATAGGAAAAAAAGAAAAACCAAGAACTAACGAACATGTTTCCTTATTTTTCACTGCACTTGGTGCTCCTGCTTTTCTTTTAAGGAACTGGGAGAGTGGGAGGGTATAATTTTTTCCCTTTTCTGATCTCTGCCTGTAATTCCCCATCCTCTCTTTCTTTTAAATGCACAGCAAATGAGAATTGTAAAGCACAAATGAAGCGGGTTAAGCTGCACATAAGGAAAACAAAAACCCTTCTGTATAAGTGCCAGAAGCAAGTTTTGGTTTTCTTAAGTGTTTGTAGCACAAGTTATCCTATTAATTTTTCCACCAGAACTGGTCTGCCTTTCAATACTGTCAAATTACACTGGGATCTCCTTTCCCATGTCCTTTTTCGCTACTATATTACTTCGGGTGTCAGTGCTGTGTATCTTGTAAGTAAAATATTTCTTGTATATGAGAGCAAAGTTTAATGAAGATAGAACTTCAGCATAAGAGTTGATTCATTCTCTACTACACTTAAGCCGTGCAGAAGTAGTGTAGGAAAAACCCTGCTTTCAACAGAAATTATGCTTTAAAGAATTTAACAGACTGGCACATAAGACATCTCTAAAGACAGTAACTCTTAAATCTCAGACCACTGCCACAACTCTTTCTAGATGCAGAAAGAGTTATTATGTAGAAATCTGTTTAAACTATAAAGAATTGCTTATTAATTTCCATTATCTGAAAAAACCCAAGGTATTGAAGACTGCTGGATCAGCAAGATGGAAAATCTGAGTCTACCTGAAAGAGAGTTCATGCAACTAAGCTCTTCTTGACTTATTACCAAACGTACTGAAATAGAACGTAAGAGCTACACCTCCACAGTTTCTACTTACTGGAATAAATTGATATAGGTTTCAACGTCTCTCATGTCACCTTGTCTCCAGTTTTTCTTAAATCCAACAACAAGGGTGTTAGGTCTCATTCTACCCAGACCAGCAGCCTAAGAAGAACAAAACATATTTTTAAAAACTGTCCTATTGAAACAACTGAAGGTTCTATTATTTTCTTAAGCAGAAAACAAAGTGTTTTTCATCAAAGTTGTAAGATAACTTTGCAAAATGAAAATACTTTGAAGTATAAAAACACTTCCAGTTTCATGCTCATCTTCAGTTATCATTTTAAAAAAAAAATTTAAAGAGAGAGGAGTACCTGCATTAAGTATTGTCCTCCATCCCTTAAGTCCTCTGCATGCACTGGTGCATAGAAAGCCTTCATCTTGTTTTTAATTAGCCATCGTTGATATTTAGCCAAATCAGTTGACAGTTCCTTCATGGCTTGCCTCCGAGGACCCTTTCAAAATAAGGAAATAAAAAGAGGAGAGGGAACAAGAATTATGAACAGTTATTAAAAAAAAGGGGGGGGGCACTTTAATTTCCCTATTAGAACTCAATTCAGACTTGAAGAACCTCAAAACATGCTTCCACGCTACCAAAAAAAACCCAGAACAACAAAATACCAGGCATTATCAGCACCAAAGAATGGACCAGAGTCTCATTTTTAGGAAGAGGGTTGCTCAAGCTTTAGCAATCTTGTTCCTGCAGAGCACAACCCACTTCCCCAGCAGGTGGCACAAGCCTGTCCTCCAAAGCATAATATAGTTTTAAAAGGAAATAGCTTTGTAATAAAACATAGGAATATTTGTTTCAAGCTGTACAAGTGTGCTTCTGTGTGTACATAACCCTAATCAGAAAGCCTTTAGTCACAGTAGTATTACTTATGCAGTTTTATGTTGCAAAGTCATGCCCTCTTTAAATACTTTTTGTTACTTCCATCAGAACAAATCATTGTGTTCCTTCTAGACATCAAAATGCAGAATACAGGATGAGGTATAATCAAGAACACAGTAGCCCAGTTTTTGCAAAAGGATACAGACTGACCAAATGGACAGAGTTCATGAAGAATAAGGTAGTGCGTCATCCTTCTTGTGGGAAAGCAATTTTATGTAGAGAGAGGATACACTCCCAGAAAATCTCTAATCAGAATTGCTTTCCTACAAGAAGGCTGACACTACATTACTCTTTTCAGTACAGCCCTACTTTTGAAAGACAGTAATTTCATCTGTGATATCTTACCTCTCTAGTATTACTCAGTTTCTGTCCTTTGCACTCACTGAAATTTTAAGTTTCTATAGACAGAAATCAAAAGAATTAAAGTTTCTGAAGACAAAACTGGCCAATATTTGCTTAACAAAATGTATGTTCTGTGGATTGCATTACCTTGATTTGCTCTTATCTGTTCATTAGATCAGAAGCAAGTTGTATTTAGTAAGTGTGGTAAATTTAAACATATTTAAGAGTAATCAATCTTTGTGTTTAAAGTTGCACTTGCTTAAATGTTCCTAATAATGTGACAGAAAAAGTTTGGCCTTTAATACGAAGCTAAACTACACAATCCCAATATGCTAAAACATATTTACCAATGTTTATCAGAGAAGCAACAGCCTCTCTGTAGCTAACTGAAGTTTTGGTACAAATCATAATATGACAGCCACCTTGTATCACAGTTAGACAACTCACAAGTGATTTTGAAAAACAGTTACTTGAAGCTTGCTTCCTTCCCCCCACCCCAAAACCTCTACACTTCTGCCGTAGAAGATACTTCCCCCCACCCCGCCCAAGTAGTAAGAACTGCTGAAATTATGTCCTTGCAGAACAGCATTCCCACACCCCCAGCCCCAAAAAAACCCACACCTCATATCCTGACAAAAACCAGAGAAAGTTAGTGAAATACTAGGGGCTGGCCAGAAAGGGAACAGGAAAGGAAATACCTGTTCACATTCCTGTTTCACTTGCCAATTAAATTAACCTGATAACTGAAGGAATAAAAAACTACTTGAAAGGTTAAGAGCAGTTTTTAACTATTGGCTAAACTGATACTGAATTTACTGTTCAAGAAGGATTATTTTAGACCAGGCTTTGTAAGAAATCTACACAGGAATCAATCTCCCTGAAACAGTAACACTGAGAGGAAATCTAGCTGTATACTGTGCATCATTTTGACCAACTGCTCTGTCCAAAGCATGAAAGAGGGCATGAGACTGTATGACACACAGACAGGAAGAGACCCAGGCTGTAATCCAATGTTCACTTTACTCCTACAAAACTTCTTCAGCATTTAAGCAACAGATGATCAAAGGTACCAATTTTGCCAAGTTTCCCCTGTAGTATACCTAACTGGAATAGTGATAACCCATACATGAGTGGATCCTACCACTAAATCTCTCTTTTTGCACTTCTCAACATCTAATGATGCTTTCCTTTAAAAAACAAACAAACAAACAAACAAAACCAAACCAAAAAACCCACACACAAACAAGAACCACAAACAAAAAGCAAACAGGTTAAAAAAAAACCCCAAACCAAAAACCAAGGTAACTTTAAATTAAAGATAGAATACACTTACCATGTGTACGTGGCCACAGATCATCAAGCCCACATTCTTGGTGAAAGCATGGACAAGGTGAAGCAAAGCTGGACGTGCATTTGGAGCACCTGTCATAATTAAGCACTGAGGTCTAGAATTGTGAATAGATGAGGAATAAAAAAAAAGGTTGGAATTCATTTCATCTGGAGTTGTGGGTTGTTTTTTCTTAACAGAAAGAAGTTTCTTCCAAATATTGGCCATAAGAACATAATCATCACCATCACTGGAAAGGTAGTAACCTCATCTACTTTTACGAGACTATGTTAAATTAGGTAAAGATGAATTTTTCCACAACTGTCAGCAGACCTATGATTAACTGGTTCCAAACTTAGTAATCCCACTAAATCTGAAAATTTACACATTTAAACAGATTTTAGACAAGACTAGGTCAGAGGGATGAATTTCTTCCCCCATTTCTAAGTCACATCCCTTTGCACTTTCTAGCTTAGATTCTTCTGTGCCCAACAGAAAAACTGGAATCATACACTTTACTTAAATTACTATCATTCAGAAGGAGAAGCCAAGAAACTGCAGGTAAGTTATTCTAGACAGCTTTCTAATCAATTGTGAAAGATGAAGACTTCAGAATGCATTTCAGGAAATAAATTTTTCATATCCTAAGAACCACCTGAAGTCATCCATCTCAATCTCTACAGCAGCTCCAGTTCATTTTCCATATTAGAATCATAGAACAGAATCATGGAATCATTTAGGTTGGAAAAGACCATTAAGATCATCAAGTCCTACCACAAACCTAACACCACCTTGTCCACCACTAAACCATGTTCCTAAGCACCACATCTACATGTCTTTTAAATACCTCCAGGGATGATGACTCAACCACTTCCCCAGGCAGGTTGTTCCAATGCTTGATAACCCTTTCGGTGAACAAAATTTTCCTAATATACAATCTAAACCTCCCCTGATGCAACTTGAGGCTGTTTCCTCTCATCCTGTCACTTCTTACTTGGGAAAAGAGACTGACCCCCCACCTCGCTACAACCTCCTTTCAGGGAGTTGTAGAGAGCGTAAGGTCTCCCCTCAGCCTCCTTTCCTCCAGGCTAAACAACCCCAGTTCCCTCAGCCGCTCCTCATAGGACTTGCTCTCTAGACCCTTCACCAGCTTCGTTGCCCTTCTCTGGACAAGCTCCAGCACCTCAATGTCTTTCTTGTATTGAGGAGCCCAAAACTGGACACAGTATTCCAGGTGCAGCCTCACCAGTGCCAAGTACAGGGGGACAATCACCTCCCTGCTCCTGCTGGCCACACTATTCCTGATACAAGCCAGGATGCTGTTGGCCACCTTGGCCACCTGGGCACACTGCTGGCTCATGTTCAGGCGGCTGTCAGCCAACACCCCCAGGTCCTTTTCAGCCAGGCAGCTTTCCAGCCAAGCCTGTAGCGTTGCATGGGGTTGTTGTGACTCAAGTGCACAACCTTGGCCTTGTTGAATCTCATAGAGTTGGCCTTGGCCCATCGATCCAGCCTGTCCAGATCCCTCTGTAGAGCCTTCCTACCCTCAAGCAGATCAACACTCCTGCCCAACTTGGGTGTCATCTGCAAACTTAAGTAAATAAATAAATATTGAACTGCTCTGGTTTAGAATGTATCTCTAGAACTCAAAACATTTTTTGCCATAGGCTAGAAACCAGTATCAGGCCAAAAATAATTCTCCTAAAGCCACTGTGCTTTAAACTGGATTACATTAAAGATCTGTATCTCCTTAGGATAACAATTAAAAACTCAGAAAGCTGTACTCTAGCTTCCCAAACAAAAGAGGTGAAGTACTTCCAATACAATCTTGAATACATACTGATGAGCAGACCATTCTTTTACTGTATCAGCACAAGCAGGAAGTTACACTTCTTACTTAAGAATTTTCCTATAGAGCTTGCTTCTACATCGAATTTTGCAACCCAAAATAGACTCACAGCAGACAGAAGTGAGGTTGCAATACTAATCACAGCTAGGTATTGCAAATTATTATTTAATGCCAGTCTTTAGATTTGCATTAGGCAAAGTTTGAAAATTGCTGCTCTTGATACCTAGGCAACAAAGAAGTTTCTGAATGTAGACTGTTTTTTCCTGTTAACAGTGCAACTTGATGTAATAGGTAATACAGTATTTGTAAATAAATCAGGGATTTTAATGTTACATTAGGACTTAGGACTTCAGAAAGAAGAGCCATTTCATAGTTTAAACTTCAACTTTTGTGGTTTATACCTAAAACAGCCAATTCTTTTCAGTTTGGAAGTGGAAAGCCCATTAATGCTCAAATTTAGTTTTACTGTCATATTCTTTGAGGTTGTGCTGATACCTATCAAAATCGGTTAACATACGTAATTTCA
The DNA here is from genome assembly GCF_030463565.1 of Pelecanus crispus. Lineage (NCBI taxonomy): Eukaryota > Metazoa > Chordata > Aves > Pelecaniformes > Pelecanidae > Pelecanus > Pelecanus crispus. Next base: position 52,315,653 of record NC_134676.1, read on the forward strand.
ACTGTCTGTATGTATGCAACATAGACATTGTAAGCACCTACCCTGTACTTCAAGAGAATTTAGTCACTTCCAAGTGAGGCTACGGGTCAGAATTGGAGTATTTTCCCAACTGACAGGAAATACCATAGATCTTTTCTTTGAAAAACTGTGTTGCTGCCAAGTTCTGCATTCTGGACTTAACCTCAGAGAATGGCACCTGTATCAAGAATCTCTTCCCGAACTCACTCCATATTAAATTCTGCCCTAAGTATGCAAAGTCTCCCTTCATATACAACAGAATATTTTAACAGCTAGATTCTCTTGCTAATATGCTGAGCATAACAGGAGAATACACTTTTTACAGCTGCAAGGGATGAGAGATATTTGCTAGACTAAGTGTCAACTCTGTAAATCCTGTGCTGGGCATCAGCAGCACGTAGGAGGTATTCACTCTCGATGCAAAGAGACAGGTCAACAGAACCTCCATCCTTGGAAATACTCAAAACTTGACTGGATATGGCCCTGAGCCATGTAACATCAAAGTTGAATCTAACTTTGCAGCTGGATCTATGGTGAGTCAGTTGAGTTGGGGATTGGACAAGATCACATGGTAAAGTCATGTTTAATCTATGATTCTATCTATTTGGAGAAATTAGTTTAAGTCAATACTTTTGTTAAAATTTTTGAAGCATCTTTCTTCTACAATAGCTTATTCCAGAAATGTGGCATAAATACTACAGGATAGAAAACTGCATCCTTGCGTAGGACCTTCCTGGGTAGCCATGCTGACACACAACAAATCAGTTCTTTTCAGTTGTGTGAAAAACACTTGTGTAGCCTGTTTGCTGTTACTGAAATGCCATGAGAGAATATGTCTAATGTGAAATAGCTGATGTTAAGGACAACATCCACAGTATATACATCTTGGGGATTTTAAGTTAGATCAGTTTTATCCCAAGCATGTGGGCTGAATGCTCATTAACAGTTTGCAGCATATCTTCCATTTCAGTTTCATCAAGGAGGAACGCAATTCACAGTTCATGACTCAAATCATGAGGCATCTAACAATAAGCAGACATCATCCACAGACTCGTTTCTAAAGTGCACTCCTAATCAGAAATAAAACGCTAATGTAAGTATGTCCAGAGGATGTCCATGGTGGCGAAATTCAAACTTGTCATAACCCACAGGATATGAACAGGCATTTAACGGAAACCACGATAGCAAACATCTTAACAGGACCCTACTGAATACACAGAAGTAATTTCCTATGTCTTTAATATTAACTGTTACCTGAAGTTTTTCACATGATCTTCTACTCCCGAGAGCCGAATAGAATGCTGTAGTGCATTCAAGTAAGTCAGAGCTTGCGTTGAGGATCCCCAGTTCACATCTGTTGGAAGATACAAAGTTCCAATATTTTATTTAAAGCTGTTCATTGTAAAACTGTACGATGACAAAATGAACATTGACTATCAACTGAAAACACAGAAGATTTAAGCTACACCTTGGTACATTCTACGCAATACTCGTCAAATCCTACAGCTAAATAGGCAATTCTATTTAAAGATAACTCTTCTGTACAGGTTTTAGCAAACAAGCTAGAGTTTGATATTTTACAGTTATAGAAAGAATAGAAATACATATAGATATAGAAAGTATAGAAAGAACGAACGAAGGTTTTTCCCCCAACATTTCAAAGATTGTCACAACATCAGAGTCAAAAAAGTAACACTTCAGGAAAAAATGCCATGCTTGGTTATTTTATATCACAGAAAAGGAAAAAGTAATCTCAAAACATCACCTGAACAAAGTCACATACTTTCAGTGAAAAACTGCTAGATAAAGCAGTTCCTTTTAGATTATTATTTTTGTAAGGAAATTAAAGATTCCAGTATCCTCTCTATTTGTTCTGATACACATCTTTTGCTAGCTACACTGAATTTATCATCCAAGTACTTTATAATCTTCATAGCCCAGGTTTTCCTTATTTTCAACTTCAGGAACACTTTTTGTTTCAGTTCTGTTCCATCTTGCACTTATGATCATACAGTGCTCTTAGAAGAGGGAAGAAAGCATATAAATTGTTGTTCACAGGTATAGGAATGTTTTACTGAAAAAACCCAACCACCACTCAAATCTCTCTTCAATTTGGAAAGGTAAGGGAGCATCCTCTTTCATTTCCTATCAAAACATAACATGATTTCCTAGATGCCTTTGTGGCTGCAACCCAAGCTCCTTCCATACACACCTTTTCCTCCAATTTTCATTCAAATGTTTATGTCTAAATGCAAGGCATGCATCTTGACAATTTGGGAGGAGGAGGAACAACAGCAGTGACTATACAAGCATAATTACATTTCATTACAACTAAAAAGCTTGAAACAAAGTTTGAACTAGTCGGCCAAACAGAAATAAGTTCTCTTTTTTTTTTCCTAAAGGCCATCACTTCCTCCCCTCTTCTACATCCCTCTGCCCCCCCCATGGCAATGAAAAGAAGCCCCTATACATACCTGGTTTCTTGTATGTGACATAAATGTAGAGTCCAAGGACTATGACATATGTTAGAAGTGCTGCCCACCAATTAATGACAAACATCACAATGCAGCACAGAATAGCTCCAACAAGAGAAATCCACATATTGTAGTATTTGAAAGCAGGGCGCCAACCTAGTCAAAATATAATTTGGAGGATAGAACAGAAAAGAGGGGGGAAATTAATTTAATCACTACTCCAAGAGAAGGAAGGTGCTATTCCTCTTTTCCTTCCCTAGTGTTCTGCATCACATTTCATATGAATATGTGATAGTTTCAGTAATGTACAAAATAAAGACTTTGGCACATTTATGCTTTCAATTTTCCAACACCTTTCAAATGATTTTGCATCTTTTCTACATAGATATGTAAATGTTCCTAATTTTTCCCTCTAAAAGCATATCTCAAAAGTGAAGTTTAAAGATGCTTGTGCCACTATGCCTGTTGAATCAGGCTACAAGAACCTTTGGCAATAGCTTCCCTGTCAATTGATTTTTGCTTTCAAAAGTAGCATAATATGAATCACCAGCTCGTGACTCACTCTCTCATATACTACTGACTGTTTCTAGTTGTGTATTTTTACTATTTTCACACAGGCAGAGAATTTCACCAGATGAAAAGAAAAAGGACAGATATATCCAAGTAGAACTTGAATATGTCAAAATACTGGACTGTCACTGTTTTATGTCCTTATTTGTCAGAAGTTTAACCCAAATCAGGTAAATATACACACCCCTGTCATCCCCCCCCATGAACATACCTAAGATTAGCAAGCATATTAGACATAGAAATGTTGTATAAACAGAGTTATGCCACGCTCTGGCAAAATAATGACATCTACCAGTTCAGCAATTCAAGAAGCTTTTAAGGGCATTATTTCAGTACAAATGCATAGTGGACTGGGTATGATATACACCTGTTCTGCAACTACTGGGTTTTGGCTTATTCCTATAATCTAACTAGCCTCCCACACCAAAGGCTATAAAAATGTGGAAACCACCTGCAATTACAGATTCGTCTGGACTAGAAGATGAAACATACTATCAGAGAAATCCAAAGATGACAAAAGGGTGGTTCTTGAACATCAGATACAGAATGAGCAAGAAAGCTTTCTTCAAGAGTTTCTGAGTAAACAGTGAATTACCCTGTGTTCCATCAAAGATGACAAAATCAGTAGCTCCCAAGCCCTACTGGATCACTCCATCCCCAAAATTTCAGAATACCAAAGTACACACCATATTATGCTGTAATTCATATGCACCATGAGAATCAAATAGGTATTTAGTAATTAAATTAAACTAAACTTTCATTTATACCAATACCTTTTAAATTGTATTTATGCATAAAGAAATTGCAGGCTAAACTCTCACCCTCCAAAATGTAGTTCCTACCTGGAGATTTTGCAAGAGAAGCATGGAATACAGAGAAGTTAATCAAGGCGTATGAGGCCAAGAAGAAGTTAGAAATAATTGGAGCAATGACGTTCAGTTCAGCTGTAAAACCAAAAACAAAGCAGGTTGTTATGAAAGGTATCACCCAATGGCTTTGTAGATTCCAGAGTAAAAAAATCTGCTACCAACAACCTTATATTCTGAGGTACTCTAAGAAGCAGTAGTTTGTCCTTTCTGTTCAACACAGAGCTATTATCTTAATGGTCCTTTATTTACTAAGTTATCTTCTAATAGTCGGGAAATGTAACTTTCCGTTTTAAAAATATAAACATTTTTCCACACTACCAAGTGTTCCAGGACTGCCACTTTTGAAGAACTACATACTTTCTCAAAATAATTCATTGAGAAAATTTCTTTCCCACCATGGCTTGATCAAACAGTGCACCTATACACTGGGTTCTGAAGAACGTCAGGAACAGTAGACAGAGCATTAATATATCTGCAGTGCATCTCCAGCTCAATTCTCAAACAGCAAAGAACAAGATTAAGAGACAGTCAACTAGGGGGAATGGCAACAGCAGACAATACTAGTGTGAGCAATGGGATAAACATGTTCATCTGCCTGCATTTTAAATGAAAAGTTGCATCAATGGTACTAGTATAGTGCATTATTATAGACCAATACCATCACAACAGTGATGAGTACACCCTTTTTAGTCAAAGAGATGGAAGAACCTGATGCTCTCGTTTCCTTGAGGCAGCATGATACAAAACATTTATATGTGTACTCTCACCATCAAAAAGTGATCAAAATGCAGAATGTGCCATGTTAGTCTGCAAGTTTCTACTTGCTGTAATCAAGCTTCCAGTCAGCATGCTGCAGTAGGGACCTGTGCCTTAAGCAGTCTTGGGGGAAGGATAAAAGAGCAAACTGGGAGAAGTTTAAAAACACTAGTACAGGACTCATAGATGGACACAGCACAATTAGTTTGCCATCTGCGTAGAATACATGTAATTCCACCTAGACTATGTTTACCTTTAGCAACAGCAGCATCAGCACTCATCTCTACTGTTTGTAACTAACAGAAAAACACACTTTAAAAAGTATTGTTCATGCAAGTTTGCCATTTACTGAAGCTGTTTGTAATTACTAAAAATCTGAAATAAACTTTCATATTTACAAGATGTAACACCTACCTAAAGCAAAAGATGTATTTTTATTTATTGATAGTATCTTAAAGACAGATACCTGTGGTTATGAACAAAAGTGCAGTATTGCTACAGTTCAATTCAAATTTATTGCAGTTTTAGACAGAGTTATATCTAGAAGATAGGAGACAGTAACCCTCAACATAAACAGATTTAGAATGCTGGCTTAGAATTAAGCAGTGCATTAGACCTCTAGGACACTGTCCTTAAGTCATGATATGGACTAGAATGCTTTGTAAAGGACAAAAGGATATTGAGACTTCTTGTAATTTCCAACTAACCAATTAGTATGAATCCAAGAGCAATTAAAAATGTTAGAAGATATCCTCTCAGTGGTTCATTGTTCTTCCCATAGCCTTTAGCAAACATCTGAAATCCTGGATAAATGTTGTCCTTGCACAAAGCCTAAGAAAAAATAAAATTCAAGAGTCAGCATGTGTTTTGTTCAAAATATATCCTTACTAATGGTGTCTTCGACTGCATATTATCTTCCTGAAAGAAGAATGTTTATATCCACCATGTACTAATTCTGTTTTCAATTGTCTTTCAATCTTGAAGTTTTGCATTGCCAATATTCTATCCTTCAGTAGTTTCTATCTATAAGAAAAACCTCTGCTATTCTGTAAGTAAGACTATTTTACTTTACTGGAGTCTTACATTCACAAAGAGTCTTTCTTTAGAGACGATGTTTTCTCAGGAAGTGGAAGACTTTGCCCAGTGTGTACACTAGTTCTCTGCATCAATATTTGTGCTTCTATTCTGCAACAAAATCCCTTCTATGTTTGACTCCCTACTGAACTTTTGGGAACGAAGGTCATTAGAGGACACTAAAGTTCTACCCAGTTAAAGAAAACTTGTAAGACAAAGAATGAGATTAAGTGGTTGAAGAGAAGGTAAAGCAAAATACATTCAGAAACACCAACAAAATCAATGTAAATGATTTACACAAGAATTGGTCCACAATTATTTTGATAATGTATTCTCTGAGGATTAAGGTTCCACAGCTACAGGTTCTACTTCATGCTGTCTCCTTCTGTGATTACTTTGAGAAATGAACTGTTATGTCTGTGTGCTCCACTGTTACTTACAACAAAAAACATCTAAAGGGGTTTGTACATTCTTGCAATGTTATAGTTAACACCACAACTAATCGCTAAACTAACCAGAAACACATGAGATCTGGAACAAATTATAGTCTAGCCACATTTAGTAACAACGCTAACACACTGTTTTCCCATTCTAAGCAACAGGTAAATATTACATCAATCTACTGATGTCAATGGGTATGAATCATGATGGCAGTATGTCAGAGTCCCCTTCCAAAAATTCCAATTCAAAAGTTAATTGAAATTGTTCTTTGAAAGATTATGGTTTTGCTTCCATACTTACCTGGAAGATCTTAGGTGCACTCACAAGGGATGCTAATGCAGAAGACAGGGTGGCTGAAAAAATACCTGCAGAAATCAGTGGGGCAAATCCCGATACCATGCTCATCACCTGAAAGCAAAATAATTATTTTTTTAAAAAGAATTTGAAGAAGTATACTATACAAATGGATGGCAACATTAACTACACAAACAGAAAAATAAAATACTATGTACCCTCCACTTAAAAGCTGTTTGAATATCATGCATTTATATCCGTGAATGAACTAGGGGCAAATCAGAGGATATAAATGGATCCTAATTTCAGAACAAGAGAATGTGGCTTTTCACACAATATATAGTCCAACCATGTCACTCTCAGGTCAAAACAATCAACAGCAAGTCTCCATGGGCTCATAAGAGAATCAAAAATAAGTCATAGAAGAAAAATACACTGGAATTTGTTACATATTTTGACTAGCCTACTACTGAGTAACATGACCTCAGAAAGCCCAAATGACTAAACAACTGAAATTGGGGAACATCTTGGGAAAGCTGATTGCCTTTCTCAACATCTCCATCACTCTCAGTTAGGCTTGTTTCCGCTTCAAAACCACAAGGATAGGACAAACGTGCTTCCTGTCTCCCCAAGATCACATCCTAGGACATCTCTGTAACCCCAGTGAGTGAAATACAATATGCAATTCTTGGTAGACTGGATGACTAACAAAATGATAAATGCTCAGTAAGCTAAGTATAAAAGAACAATGCTGATAAGATATTAAAAAAAAATCCCAAATTAGAACCAAAGCAGTTTCTGTCTAATTGCCATGTAGCCCGAAGACCCTCTTCTACCATTCTACTGATTACTTCTGTACCGTAGCTGCATCCAGCTTTGCACATGTCAATTAAGATACAGAACGAAGTATTTACAAAATAATCATGGTTTAAATAGAGTACTTTTCTTTATGAAACAAAAGCCTAAGCTACTTGAAGACAGACAGTGTTTAAGAATTTGATACCACCTTGAAAAAGCTTGGTTTTAGTCAATGGACCAAACCCAGCACGGTGCCTGTCAGGCACAATGTGTCAGAATTAGGTTCTGCATCATTTGCACTGATTACTTGTGTCCTTCAACCTGGCAACCCCACCTAGAGGATACGGAAAGAGACTGAAAGAAAGCAAGAAAGATCATGCAGAACTGTCCAGGTTTTAGGTTACTGTCACCTGAAGTTGTAAAATCTAGCTGTCTAAAGCAATCTTACTAGGTAGGACATGCTCTCAGAAACAATATACAGGTGACTGATGAAGTTTTATTCATATTCCTAGGGCTAAACTAATGATAAAATTTAGCAGTTTTCTCCAGATTAGACTGAGAAAGACTGCTGGGTCTCTCAGTCAACTGAATCTCATCAGGACTCACTGGTCAGTTCCAGGCATGCCTTGCATAACAAGAGAAATTAAGTAATTGCAGGTGCGTAAGATGAGAGTGAAGTAGCTATCACAGTAGTGTAACGAATGAAAGAGAGAATTTCCTCAGGCATATCTGTAGTTGACAACAAAAAAGACAGGACAGGCTTTTATTCATAGATGAATGAAACTAATGACACTACATTAAGCTATCCCTCCTATGCCCAGGTTTAAGTCAGTCTTATAATCAACAGAAAAAGTTACAGTTGTAAACGCCTGTCCTGGTTTCAGCTGGGATAGAGTTAATTTTCTTCCTAGTAGCAGGCATAGTGCTGTGTTTTGGATTTAGTAGGAGAAGAATGCTGATAACACACTGATGTTTTAGTTGTTGCTGAGTACTGCTTATGCTAGTCAAGGACTTATCAGCTTCCCAGGCTCTGCCAGGTGCACAAGAAACTGGGAGAGAGCATAGCCAGAAGAGTTGATCCAAACTGACCAAAGGGCTGTTCCATACAATATGACATCATGCTCAGTATAGAAACTGGGGGCGGGAGGTTGGCCAGGGAGCAGTGATCACTGCTCAGGAACTGTTTGGTTATCGGTCGGCAGGTGGTGAGCAATTGCATTGTGCATCACTTGCTTTGTATATTATTATTATATTGTTATTATTATCATTACTGTTTTACTTTATTTCAATTATTAAACTGTTCTTATCTCAACCCAGGTGTGTTTCTCACTCTTACTCCTCCAATTCTCTCCCCCATCCCATCAGGGCAGGGGGAGTGAGCAAGCGGCTACGTGGTGCTTAGTTGCTGGCTGGGGCTAAACCACGACAATGCCAGTTTGTAATAACCATATGCTATATTCCTAGAAGAGAAGTCAAGGATGTAAATGCTTTACTGACAAATATTTTAGAAAACCTTTGCTATAGCAACATAATAAACAAGCATAGAATAATCTTTGTAGGAGCAGGATGAAAGTTTTCTTCCCTGCAAGGATGGCATTATCAATCTTCCCTGGGAGGACTTCTCATGGACTGAATCTGTGTACAAGTCTCCATTACTTTTCTTCCCATCTGATTTAACACATTGTTGTTTCAAAGCCTTCACTTTGCTGCACTTGCATCAACTTCTTGGAAGTTTGTTCTTACAATCTACGCAGATTTTACATTCTCTTTCTAGGTTCTGCTCACTGCCTCCATTTATTTACACTATCTGTTTTTGAGTATTACATCTGGTTTACAAATTTGAGAAAAATCTCAGTAAGATGTATGCAGATAATGTTTGTCCATTTTAAAAGCTATCAAGTTACAACTCAGGTTACTAATGTAACAGACATTAGGAAGCTTCTTCTGAGCTACAAGAACAAAAGGGGAACCAGTTCCAGCAGAACCAGTGTGCCATGGTGTTAAACACCCCTCCCTCCCCTGCCCTCCATCACACACACCATAATCCAACCTCATGACCACAAAACCAAGGAACCCATATATGCAGTTAGCTATAGCACTGAAATTTTCATCCTTGAAAGAACACACAGAATTGCAAGGACAGATACCTAGTAAGAATCGCCCTGTTGCCACTGGTGTGGTGAGACAGATACATAGTTACTGCTGATAAGGGCTGAATTATATTTGCTTGGCATTTACTATTGAGACAGTTTCTTCAATTTCAAAGATCTGGGATAATGAAATACCATATTTTGACTACAGTTTCAGTTCCTTGGTCCAGCCATTGTGGGGCAGAAAAAAATGCCACATTAAAATAAACAGCAGCTTCTTTAAGTTTAGATTTTTATAATGAATATGGACAAAGCATTGTTCAACTCCCCCTTCCCCTAACTTTTTTCAAATGTTTTACAGCTGCTTTCCTTTGTAGGAGGAATGTTTTAGCAGAACTTTTACACTGTTTCTGGAATGGAGTTTCAGACTACATTCAACTTTCATCCAAAGTTGACCAAATTCTGCATCTGAATTACCGAAAGCTATAACTTATTCTAGGGAAGTTCCAGGCGGAGGCTACACAGCCCAAAACAAGTTTCTGATGTTACTCTTCTACCAGGTGACAGCCTGGGCACAGAAATGTCACTGACACAGAGCAGAGAAATGTCTGAAGCCTGTGAGGACCTGTAATTAATTTGCATTTACTACAACAGAAACTAAAGATGGTCTTTCTATGCAAGTCTGACCAAGCCTCTCTCACCAGCTGTTCTCATTTGAATTTTCTTAGCATCATCTAAATTTGCCACAGGTAAATCATACTATAAGTCATCCATTTGCTGCCCAAACACATTCAAAATCTGAGCTGCCTAAGGACTAACTTCAATTCTTTGCCAGAAGTGAATGCAGCACAAAGTGTACTGAAGTGATAAAGTCATCAGGCTGTGCACATGAGTAAACTGATGATTTTGACCTCAGAACCTGCATGCTTACAAGCTGTAAGACAAATACAACAATCTTTGCTCACTTTAGGGATTAATTTATGTTTGTGAAATTTTTGTTCTCAGTTATGTAACCTACAGAGAGAAGTCAAATTTGTATGAAAAGCTTGAGAGGTACGCAAGCTTGGAGTGTCCCCCCCCGCCCCGCACACTGTGACTTACACATTAAAAAAAAAAATCTCTCTTTACAGCTACCATTCAGAGCTACCAAGTTGAGAGCAGTTCTGTTAGAAAATGGACAACAGTTTATCTATAGGTAGACAGCCTCTCATGCAGACGATTTCCTTCTGACATCTTCTGAGAAGACAGAATCAGACTCTTCTCAGAGATACACAGCAAAAGCTGTAAGGATGAGAAAAAAACCAAACAGCAAGGAAAAGTCCAACTGGGTATCAGAAAAACAAAATTCCACAGAGAAGGTGGCTAAGCACTGCAGCAGGTTGCCCAGAGATGCTGTCCAGTCTCCATGATGAGGTTTTCAAAACCTCAACAAAAGGCAGGGCAGACGGGGCACTGCATTCTCTGTGCAGCCCCTGGCTTGAAAGTGACTTTTCCTATTTGGAACCCACTGTTTTTTTCTACAGAGAGAAGCAATAGTATTTTGGGAGACAGAAGTACTCTTTAGACCAAATGGTAAGAAACTAGAACATTAATGACTAACTTATTAGAAGTACAAGCAACATTTATGGTAACCAGCCTTACTGAAGTTATGACTTAAAGAAAAAGATACAATCGGAGGAAACCAGTTCTACGCTACTCTCAGCTGTACGTTTGATGATATACTGGGCTCTTTCAAGCTTCAACAAATGACGAAAGTCATCAGATTTTGCAGAATAATTATTCCCACAAGGGCATTTCTGAAGTGTCTCTAAATACAGACTTTTTCTAAACCAGAACAAAGTAACAACACACAGATACTCAAATTATTCCATTATAAAAATGTATTTTACTCTAATAGAATGGTTTGCACCACACCATTATTTCAGCATGTACAAAATAGGTTTTCCATCCAGCTTTGCAGGTAAGACTATCAGCCTAACATGTAAGTAGTACATGTAAGGAATACATGTACCACATGTACTTCTGATCAAAACCCACAAGCCAGACACCTTTTTCATTAGTGGATTTCAGCGTAATCTCTAGCTAACTTCTTGTATGCCTATCTGAAAAATTTAGGGCAAAGATGGACTACCACAGAGCAAGTTTAAGTCAATCAGCAGTAAGTACATTTTCCTTGGTTTCTTTCAAACCCTTACCAATAGTTCATGGACATCCCAATTACCTGAGAAGTCTAAGTTGAAGACTATGAATTACCCCATGACTTCTAGAGGATTTTTAAATACAGTAACATCAGGTTTTATGAAAATTCACAACATTCTTACTGTTAAAGAGGATACTGTGACAAATATGCTGACCCTTTAAGAATGTTTTACATATTTTCTAAGAAACTTAAAAAATTAAGGAACAAGTTATTGACAGGCTACCTATGATTACTATGCATCACTACTGAACAATGAGTACTTCTATCCACATCACTGAATGATGACATTCAGATATCTAAAGAGAGAAAGCTGCAGTCCCACTACCTAACCTAAGCAGTTTACTCAGAAGAAGAGTAAATATTTATACCAGCTGTGTATAAACACACAGAAGTTTTTAACATAGTTACACTGTTCTTCTACATACTAGCTAGAGTGTACCACTTAACTATTCCAGATAAACCTTTTATTTATGGAGATAGGCATTTTTACCCTATGATTTTTCTTAATATGCAATTCAAAAAAAGAACAAGCACAAAAGCCAATAAACAGATTTAGGAGAAAGTTTTATACCTGGAAATTGTTCATCAGCCCATACTGACATCCTGTCTGACAGGATGAGAAATCATAGTTTAATTTGCAAGCTGCAGTAGTGCAATTTGTCAGCTCGGTGACAATGGTGTTATTAATGTTCCCTGTGGCATCTCGAACAACACAGGAACCTAGAGTGGACACAATCACAAAAAAAGGCATTAACAGACTGACTCTGAACTTAAGGACATGTGTCAAGATCAATTCCTTTTTTATGTAAGCATATTCTCACAGAGCAACATTACAATATGGCATTTACATTTTTAATACATTTCAGTATTAAGCACATCTTCACTATCAAAAACAAATACAAACAAGCAAACTAATTGCTCTCTTGCCTGAGATGATCTTCAGTTTTTGAATAAATCTCAGTCTAATAAGAAAAGGAAAGTTTTAGCACAGAGGAAAACAATGTCATAGACTTGCAGAACTTTAACAGCACAATTTTAGCTCAACATCTTATTTCTCTGAATCACGATCTTCCACATAGCTCTTTAGCTGAAGTTGGTATTATGCACCATCACTTGATCTAGTTTCTCTTTTTGCCCATTTTCCTAGAGGAATGCATTTTTGTAGTGCATGTACAGATGATGCAGAAAGATGTGCACCGTGTTGCACTTATTTCTTTTCCAGTTAATATGGCTCAGACATTAAAAAAAAAAAAATAGTCTGCCATGAAAGCCTGTTGCAAACCATTTTCCAATGCTCAAACAATCCACCTCCTATGTGACTGTGGTATTTTAAGTTGGTTTCTTAGTGAAAAACAAAGCCACACAGTCCCATTCCTACCACAATTTTATAATTAAGTTTATCACTTAAACCGCTGTCTTCAATTCGTCTATGATTATTTGTAATTTCACTGGTCAAGAAAATGCTGAAGACACAGCATTTCAGCCCTTAAGTACTAAGAAAAACTAAAAAGTACTAAAAAGCTCACAAGTCTTCTAGTTCATGGGGTTTTGCCTCATAAAGGACAAGAACTAGAGCAGACTAAGTATTATTTAACATTCTATGGTTTAATAGTTGAGGTAGTCAAATTGTTTGGTCACCAGCAAATATTTCCAGGAAGAAGAATGAAATAAGGAGTGGGAAGAGAAGAGAGGAGCCTACAGAGCAGTAGCCAATAGAATTCCCTTAATTTGGTGTTTTAGGAACTTGAATCACAAGGAGATCCTGGGAACAGAACCATGTGACTACTGAGGACCTAAATTACTTACTTGCAAAACAAGGAGGACACAGATGTGCTGCAAGCTTAAGTTTCTCCAATAACAATCCCTGTTATCTATGCAATTTGTCTGTCTTTCACTGGGAAAACAAATTCCTAAATACCTATACCACATTGAGATTGCTTCTGAGCCATTAGAACTTGATAACAGTCCACAATAATAGCTGGTGCTCATCGGTGGACATTACTTAATCCTTCCACTTTTTAAATTTATTTTTCAGTTACTTATTAGGCCCAACTGGTTAAATTTCAAGTACAAGTTTCCTATATTGATCACCTGTCTTATGCTTTTCTTGTTTTTTTTGTTGTTGTTGTTTTTCTGTTTTAAATGGGATTAAAAGCTCTGTATGAGAAAAGGTTTCTTCTCTTCCACTACACTAGTATTTGCCCCAACCATTCAAGCAGTATATAATGGATGTGACAATATACTTACTAGTTGAATTATTTGTAGGTAATATTTTGTTGGTAATAGATTGCAGTGGCAGACCCATTAAGTTGAGCAACCCATTAAATAACTACAGTGCACCTCCTTTTCCTCATTCCCTTTTTCACAGTTCAGATCCAACTGGCTAGCAGGTCTTTCACACATGGAGTCAAAGTGCGACAGAAAGGGACAATGGCACTATGAACAAACTTAATGTGAGCCTTACTGTGAGAGAATGCAGAGCAGAAGCCAGCTGGGCAGGCTCCATTCTCAGCAGAAGATACTTAGATGCAAGTAACAGTCCAGACATTTTATTTAACCCTCATTCAGAAAGGTTTTATTTATTTATAAGATTCTGGCAACATTTTCCCTAAGAACTTCTAAGTCTTCTTTCCTGTAAAAACTTTTTCACCTTTCCATAGGCACCTAGAAGCATGCTCCTGCCAAAGTCAAATAAAGTTTTGCCATGCTATAAGCCTGAGAAGGTTAACAGACATTTTATATCAAGTTATCTCCCAGCTACATGCAACCAGCACAAATTCCAGAGATACTACCCTGAGTCCTTCAGACTGCAGTTGAGAGTGCTTAACTTCTCCAGTGCTACAAGCAGCTCTCATTAGTTTTACTTCGCTGTGTACAGAAAGCATGTCTTAAACCTACTCAGAAGTTTGGGTTTCTTATTAGAGCTTCCCTTGTTTTTAAAGCAATAGATGTTGTTCTTTGAAGTAAGTATTTCAAGAATTTTGATACAAAAGTTGCTTATGCAATCTTCATCCTGCCACCCACACACCTGCATTAGTCCCTTGCTAAGATAGGAAACTGCACACTTTCTCCTCACAGCTGTTATCTTTCTGAAATAGGCTGCGTAGCTCTAGCAGTAGGACTAGTAATTTTCCTCTTCTAAGCCTTCTCTACTCAGTTTCTTAATCCTCTTAGCTACTACAGAGCATGCAAATACTGAGCTAAATTCAGAACATCATCTTCCCCTTCACACATGACTACTCAGTGACATTTACTAGCCCCTTCAAAGTTTTAATGACTTGCTTGTCACTACTCTGGAAACTTACAGTGGGGAATAGTGTGTGGGGAAAGAAATAAAAGTATTTGTATTTGTCCGATTCCTGATCCAGTGCCTCAAAAAAACCTAAATTTCACTCATGTCATAATCTCTGACTTCTGCAATAGCACTGGCCTTTTCCAACTAGCAGAATTCTAAGTGTAAGTTATAGGAGGCAACTAAGGCAGGACATTTCTGATGCATCGATTTCATGTTCCATTGGTTTTGCAAACTGTTCCTTTCACAGTACGAAAAATGAAGTTTTCCATGTTTGAAAGCTGATCAAAGTATTCCATTAACAAATGAATATTAATGAAGATTTTGCTCTCATGTGCATTCAAGTTCTAAAGTATTAAAATTTGGTAGCAGGGGTCTACGCAGTCAACCTAATTAGGAACAAAGTGTAGGTCATTATGCTGCATAAAGCACAATCACTACAGAGCAACTATTTGGCAAAGCTACAGTACAATGTTAGCCAACAGAGGCAGACTAGCAAGATTGGTATCTTTGGAAAGGAAATATCATTAGTGGTAAGATCCATGGTACTCTTACAAATGAGAATTTCATTCAAAAGGCAGCACAGCTAAGATAAGGCAAGATCATTCATGTAAGAACTCATTACTGCTGCCAGAAAGTAATTTATATGACACAAACATTTCCAATCATAGACAAGAAATATGCAAGATATGATTACAATCTTATGTTCTTAAGGTTACTAAAATAGAATTATTTTATGGGTGGGAAAAACCTGGTTGGCCATTGGTGCTCTAGAGCAAAATTGATATAGAGAGCATCAAACCCCAAGGCAACTTCTACAGAGAATTTCAAACCACTGTGGGGTGGGGAAGACTGGGAAGAGAGGTTATACAAGACTCAGATCAGCCTATGATTGTTTCTCCTCTTTCGACACGAAAATAAAACTACAGACAACATTTCTGAACAGCACAACACTTCCAAAAGTGGGCTGGCCAGATGAAGGTACTACTCACTCTCCTCCCTCTACTAGGGAATTACTGCTCGTGCATCCTCACCAAAGCGTTACTTGATCATCCCACATTTCACTTTAGGTAAGTAGCTGACTATCATCATCTTCAAACCAATACAGGTGTTTGTTTAGTGAGTATTTTCTGAAAAAGCACTTTTCTAATCCAGGGATTATCCCACTGCTAAATTTTAAGTCTTTTAACATAGATAACTGCGACAAATGAGGAAACATCCACATGAAGTCTTGCGTCATCTTTAGTCTGAAGCAGTCACTAGTCTCAGAAAAGTATCACTCATTTTAGGAAATTATAAAACCAGCTGAAAATTGAACCTCCAACAATAAAAATTAGAAACCTCTGGCTATTACTTTCCCATGCGTGACAGTCAATTACATAACGAATTACATAAACTGTATCAAAACACACCCTCAGAAGGACTATGAAAGAATAAAGTTAAAAACGGTCTCTATTTACCTACAGATACTGCAATTCCTACGTAAACCATTGTAGTAATAAAGATGGCCAACAGCGTTCCTTTAGGTATGGCTGACTGAGGATCCTGAAAGAAAAATGTCAGTGGACAGTGATGACAGAGATAAATGTACACCCAGTGTTTCTGAACAATATTTGCTAATTTACTACTTACCGCAAGATCACCTGAGATATTTGCACCAGCAAGTATGCCAGTTGCAGCAGGGAAGAAAATAGCAAATACAGAAAAGAAAGTTTCCTCGTGTCGGAAATCTGGTCCAAAATTCTCCATAAATATTTCAGCTGCAGAAAAAGATTTAAGTCTATCAATACTCATATAGAGGCTACAGTATTAGCCCATTCCAGCCATTATTAGCTCCACGAAAAAAGCTGAAAGTCATAGCTGTATGACCTTAAAATTAAGCGTAGAACATTTAAGACCTAATTCATCACTTCAACTCAAAATAAAAGTCAACACAGTAAACTTAAATAGCCTTTAAAACCAGAAAAAAAGTACTTACAGTATCATCCAGCTTTTTTAAATCTAGTATAATCGATATTAAGCAGGCAGGACCAAGTTTTGGTCCAATAGTTTTAAGGAACAAGACTGCAGAAGTTTGAAAAAATTAGGAAAAAAATTTCTGTAGTTAAATAGGACTATAAGCAATTTTAGATAGTTTAACTTCATTATGACAGCATGTCTCCTCTTCGCAAAGATATTGTTTACAATACTAACTGTTCCAACATACCTTTATAACCAAAAAAACCTTTAGGCTTCTTGCTATCCAAAGGAATAAATGTTCCTATGACAAAGTCTCCAATAGCAAGTATGAGGATCACCAGTAAGACTATCTGTGCCTGAAACATAATGATTGCAGTCAGAAAGAAGAACTTGCTTTTTCAGTTTCAAGCTTCAATGCTGTGTTCTAAAATGTAAATATTTACTTGATTCCAAATTCAGCTTAATATTCTCAGCTTGTTTTCCACAAATAAGGCAAGCTGGAGAGAACACGTACTGGTATTTTTAATAAAGAAATAGGAATAATTTCTAAGTTTAATGTCCATTCAAAAGAGAATTTATTACTACCATACCCCTCAAAGTTATACTTCTAAACACAAAATACTCAGGAGAACCATTTTCTCCATAAGCCTTCCAGAAGGAATGGATTTGAGTAGATTGAAAAAATTCGCAAGAGCTAAATGCACACAATGCTAGGAGTATTGCCTTCTTGACCGTGATCATAGTATTTTGCCTTATACTTTAGTATGTAGTATTTACTTCACTAAGAATTTTATTACATCAGGAATCAAACAGCTTTTGTTTGCTATTTTATGCAACAGACTAGATGATTTTGTTACATTCTCATGTTCTCAACCCTTATTTATTAAACTAAATTGCAGACTACCACAATTACTTGTTAATTTCTAGTTTTCTTGAGAATTTTTTCATTACAACCTAGATTTTTAGTCACTGTTCAATAAATCCATTATAAACCCCACACCTGGAACAAGAAGTACTTTAAACCATCTAACGCCTCAGAAGCGTGAGTGAAGATAAATCTAGGCATTGAAGAGATGGCTCAGGTTTTACATTTAAATAAGCAACCACACTGCCCTGTTATCTTTTGTGTTATCTGATTCCTTATAAAGGCACATGCCAGTGGCTTGGGGGAAGCTATTCGTAGCTTGACTTTTTTTCCAGGCATAGGATCAGAACTTAATATGCAATAGCACTGCTGCACTGATGATTGTTACAGAAGTTTACAGTTCACACAGCCTCGCAAGAAAACAGGGTAGTACAACAATGAACACAGCATGACAGCCAAGAGCAGAGTTAGAAGACCACCTGAAAAACTAGTCTGTTCATCATATTTAGATGTCTCCTTTGCCAAGCCTACAGAATATGTGAGAGGTGTAAGGATGCAGCTGGGTGCTTACAAAAGTCTTCAATAAGCCCAGAGAATTCAATATGAAGTTACCACAGAGCAACTGTCACAAGTGGATTTATCCAGTAACAAACCGAGGCTTCTCCCTGAAGCTAACAGCATTTTCTGAATATCCTCCTTACATTCAAAAGTCTCAGACAAAGAATGGGCTCCTAAGACTTCAACACAAGAAGCTGAGTGCTAGGAGATCATGAACTCTGAAAAGTCATTTTTTAAGTAAGCTTCCTTGGAATCCCAGTCTCTCTTAGCTTTTAGATCTACTTCAAAGACATTATTATAGATTCCCCTTGTCCCATTTTCCAAGGCATTCTCTAAATCATGGGGAAGGCATAGGAGAACATCATAGATACTTTAATCAAGAGGGAAGCATTAGTGTTTTGCTACACTAAGCTGTATGTTAACCCACATGAAGTGCTTGTTTGACGGGTTCAGTTGCTTACCACCACAACCAAGCCAACAAGCCTTGATTTTTGCATTGAGCACAGGATTTTTGAAAGCAACCTATTTCCTAATGAGGATGATGCTGCAGTGATACCACAGTTCACATTTGACACAGAAACATTAAAAAACAGGGGTATTTCTATGCAAGCTAGTGTTATAGAATTGCTCATGCTACAGAGCAGAAGCAAGGTATTTCTTGTGACTTTAAGTGACAGTGGCCAGAGGGTTAATCACAACTAATTCATTCAAAAGAAAAACTAAATGTTTGAGATTGAGGACAACAGTATTGTTCAAAGTCAGGTGCATAAAGATACCATTACAAACTGAAGTTACAGACAATGAAGGACTACCTGAGAAAGGTAAACAATTTTTATAGAAGTGTGCTGTTTGATTTAAAAGTATATGCCAAAGTCAATTTCTGTAGATTCTTTACTCCCTGTGGTAGATCCAAGTAATGCACTTGATCTTCACATCCTTCTACGATTGCTATTTCTAGGGCTGGACGCAACAATGAGAAAAAACCCTCTCTCATTTCAATTATGAGTATCATCATCACCTGGATGCAGGCGCCTAAGAAACTGTTATAACACTTACATGAAGAAGCTCCTTCAGTTGTCTCTCACTGCAGAAAATAGAAGCTATGGTGAGCCAAATACCAAATGAGAAGGGAGACCAAATGAGGCTCTTAATTATTTTTGAGCACACTAGGGACATACTCAGAAAAAGCCTATCTGGTGCAGGAAACACTGAGCAAGCTACACTGCCTAGTAATGCAGAGCAGAAAACTAATAAGGCAACCTCTATATTAAGGTATCCTAGGATCTGCACGTGTTTGTTTCCACAATCAGAGTTGACCTAAGATGGTGCAGCCACAAGAAGATGAGGAAAGTAGGTTCCCCCTCCCACACGTTCATCACTACCAATATTCACAACCCTCCTCCATGCTGGGCCTAGTGACTGCATCACACTGTCTGGCTGTTTCCAAGTAAAAACAAAACCAGAAGAGAGTAGAAGGGAAGGCAAGAATACTGGTTTTGAGTTAGCAGAAACTACACAACTTTAGATTGGCTTCAGCTCCAGCCCTGTATTTTCCATCCACAAAGCTCATTTGACGTTCCCAGTGAGGGAAAATTCCCACGCTA
Organism: Pelecanus crispus; assembly: GCF_030463565.1. NCBI lineage: Eukaryota > Metazoa > Chordata > Aves > Pelecaniformes > Pelecanidae > Pelecanus > Pelecanus crispus. Next base: position 52,335,515 of record NC_134676.1, read on the forward strand.
ATGCTGTTACCTTTTCTTGTTGTGCTGTGGTTGCCCAGAAAAGGGTAATACCATTAACCTACTTGACAGTCTCATTAAGAGTAGATTATGCTGGTTTTTAGGTTCTCATAGATGCTTGAGCTTCCAGTGGAGCATAGTCGTCTGAGGTCTGAAATGCTGTCCAGACCTGCACGTGCTAGCACTAGACAGAGAGCTATTAGATAAAAACTGCCCACTGACTAACTTCGAACATACCATGCATGCAATACTGAGTGCACTAAATAAAAATAAATCAAACAGCTGAGGTAGAAAATGGAATCAAAATTATGAAGCAGAGAATAAAAGAAAAGGTGATAGTTCCTTACTTTTGCTTCCCATTCCATTCCAGCAACAGAAATACCCAGCAATATGACCACTGTGATAGCCCCTATGATTCTGATATCATTCATTTCATCAACCATCAACGTTCCATTTTCCTAATAAAACAAAAACATAGTCATATACTTTATCAAGTACTTATCTTTCTTACTGCGGAATAGCATTTTATTGACTGTAACTTTAATTAATAGAGTTAACCTCTATGCCACAAACTTACTCATTTTAAATTCCCTGTATGAAAAGAAGTAATTTGGTTTTTGCCTTGTTTTGAATCACTGAATCTTCTAAACGGAAATGATCATTCCTATTCATAGCCTATCCCCATATAGAATGGCCTGTCTTCAGCTGCCAGAGAACTAATCAGCAAGGCAACTGCACCCATACGTGTATTTCACTTGTTGTTCACTATTACTCTTGCTTGTTTTAATGTATTCCAATCTTCCCATCTACAAAAAGGATGGTTGAGCTCTTCTCAGTATTACATTTAATCAAAAAAAATCCAACAGACAAATAATACTTACTTGTGTTTAACTTAAGGAATTGTTTTTAATAAGCAGAACTCCTTTGAAAATGAGCTTAATATAAACTACTACCACTTACAGTGCACTAATAAGAATCTCAGCATTAACAACTTATGATTCTGCATCATGTATCTGTACTGCCGCTCCTCTTCTCAACAGCCAGCTCGGACTTTACCACAAATTACACATTTTTTCAGGGAGATAAACGGTGGGGAAGTTTCCATTTGACACCAATGATAATCTGTTTTTTACCAAAAAGCTACTGAATTACAGTAGTATTTTACTGATATAGCAGTAGTAACCTTGCACCTCATTCCATGTCTTTGAACTGGTCAGGGCAACCCCCGGTATCAATACAGGCTGGGAGATGAAGGGATTGAGAGCAGCCCTACAGAGACAGACTTGGGGGTACTGGTGGAGGAAAAGCTGGACATAAGCCGGCAACGTGTGCTTGCAGCCCAGAAGGCCAACCATATCCTGGGCTGCATCAAACTTGCATAAAGGACAGTGTAATCAATATAACTACTATCATCCATATACCTTGAGCAGCTCCACAACTGTCTCTGCAAAGCCAACAACATACATTGCTACTGCAACAGCATTGGCAAATGCAAAAATCAGACCTATGGCGCCACCAAACTCTGGCCCCAGACTTCTGGAAATTAAGTAATATGCTCCCCCTGAAAGAAAAAAAAAAAGACAAGACAAAAAAACAGTACATGAAAGAGCCTAAGAATAGACAGGCATCAACAACTTAAAGTTTGTGATGTTATTTATTCTTGCATGTTCCCTGATCTATTAGAAAATAATCCAAAACTCAGTATTTTAGGGGCAGGCATGCTGAAGTTTCAGCAATACATATCAAATTTTTAAGGAAGACAGCAGTTGAAAATAATCACCTGACTTACGCACCTCATCATATTATTCAGCTATGCAGCCAGTTCTATGGTTAAAAACCAAAATGTAAAACACAAGCAGCAGCATTGCTGTGCTTTTTATTTCAGACTACTCGAAGCATTTGTGCATAGTTCCACTATAATGCTTTTTCATTAGCTATAGCTCAAGAAACTGGCAAAGTAGACTTTAATAGACCCACTCAAGTTCCAAACCTCCATAACCTGTTTCTTAAAGCTCTGTTGTTAAGGGAATTTTCTGCCCTCCAGTGGGACTCTCAAAACAATCACACGGCCACTCTTATTTTTCAGAGCCTGTTCTTTGTATTTTTCAGCTTGACAAATACAACAACTCAAACCCCACGTGGCAAATGGAAAACTGAGTATCTACAGCATTACAAGAGTAAAATTTAAAAAAATGTAGCAAAATCACATTTGTCCAATTTAAGGCTAAGCTTTCTACAAGCAACAAAATCCTCCAGCTCCAGTCAGAAGTAACTGAGTGCACATTAAAAATTTGCAACAGGAAATCCTTAATTTCACTGCTTTACAGCTCTTGTGCAAAACATACGTAGGTACCCAGCTTTGACATACTTTGAAAATGAGAATGTTAACACAAGAAAAATATTACTGTAATGTAAGATTTTCATAGGAACAACTGTGATTTTTTTTCTACAGTTCTTCCCATTCAGCACTTCAAATTTTCTAATGAAGTACTGTTTTGCAAGAATGACTCAAAAAAAAAAAAAAAAAAAAAAGGGCTTTCATAAGAACAGGAAAATCCAATATGTATAATGCAGTTTAAAAGAAAGAAAGGGCATTTAGAAACTAAGCTTGTCATAACGCTAAGATTCATAGCTGATCCTTCCCGTTGGGTCCATTTACTTTGTGATAGTGAGGCTTTTCTCTCCATTCTTAATCAAAAGAGTTTTATAAGCTTCTATTTTAATTCCACCACATTTTCTACTAGTAGCAGTCTTGTAATGTCATGAAGCAGTCTGAGCATGTCAAAAACACCAACCACTTACAAACTATTTTGTAGGAATTGCTGACAACAGCACATAAGCCATGGAAGAGAATGAAAACCATCACCCTCAGGAAAGCTGGAGATAATCAAGAGTTTGGAGAATTTATTTTGTGTATTAAAAAAATCACGACAGAACAAGACCACATCCTTTTTTATGCTCTCATATAGATACAGCTTGTCCTTTCATAGGATGTATTTTTTCATTAGTAAGTTTTATTTCAGGAGATAAACACATACAAGCATACATGCACATTCTTAACCAAACAGTGCAGATGCAGGAGAATATTAAGATCCTATTCATTCCTGGATACGTGTCTCTAAAAATGTAGATATTCTTAATTTTTGGAATACAAAATGTTTCTTCCACAGCAGAAAGGAAGCCACTAGTCAAATCAAATTAGTAGGCTAATTATTGACTTTTCATTAACTACATGACTGCTTAGTCAAATACAGAACATAGGGAACAGTCTGCTCCTCAGCAAACTAACTCATCCCTACATTTCATCCCATACTGTTTTTTCCCTGATGCTAAAAAAATAGAAAATTAATTAGAGATTCCATCCCTAAGCTGTACACTTCAGAGTGACAAAAGCTTTGAAAGCTTTATGAAAGTAGGCTTACCTCCTCTTACAAACCCATTTGTGGCAATTGCTGAAGTAGACAGTCCTGTAATAGTTGTCACAACAGTGGCCATTCCAATAACCAAGACAGACAGACCTTTTAGAAAAAGAGGGGGAAAAAGGTGTTAAGTCCAACAGTATTAAAATGTACAAATCTTCAACTTAACTTAAAGAATTAGTCTTGCAAATAGAACTCAAATTTACTGTGTGTGGTCCTGCACATTCAAGCAAAAGGCTTCTTCACTCCCCTTGTGTACAGAGAAGTTTCCAGGATACAAACAAAACTGGATAAATGTTCTCTTTAATCAGCAGGGTAAAAGCTGTATCCAAGATCTTCAAGGAAACACATGCCTTTTGCAGATGAGATATTTTCTGCAGTCCAATACTAAGTTAAGCCTTTGAAGACAATTGTTCATATACTACACAGTCTATATGCAGACGAGGGGGGTGCAGAAAGACACCAGAGATCAAAATAATCAGAAATCTCCACTGAAAACTTACAAATGTCAGTTTTAAATTACAGACCATGTAGCTAAATGAAAAAGTCTAAGTAACTTCATACTGCTTAAAGTTTTGATAAGGGTAAATTACCTTAAAAACTGGCAATATTAAGGTCATTTTCTACCCCTGTTTATAGTGTGATCTCAGGATCAACACCTCTTTTGGATCACATTTAACAGTCACTGGAATAAAACTATCGCATTAGTACACATACCTATCCCAGCTTGTCCTACAATCCATGATAGTCTGATGAAGAGCATCACACCCCAAATATTTAACATACATCGTACCTAAGATAGAACAGAAATATTACATAGGTTAGGTCTTAAATCTGCAGTCATTTCCACTAATTCTTCATCTCAGTTTTTAATGTTGTTGAAATTATCTTGCAGTCTTTCCTCACCACTTTTCAAAACATTTCACAAGAATAGATTTTTTTAATTAGACAAGTTTAGGTTTTATTAAAAAAAAGGGAACCTAAGGATGATTAAAAAGTTACTACCTTGAGCACAGATAAAGTTACAGTACTTCGATATCTGACACTTGTAGTATGTCTTGACCAAATAATAAAAATAATTTAGATCTCAGCCTTCAGGATCCAAAATTCATACCACAGGATACATGACTAAAAATAAGATTCTGAGGTCTACAATGATTGTGAGGTCTACAACCCCAGTTCAGATCTCCCACAAATCTCCCCCAAAAAATGCACTAAAGAAATACTTACTAAATATTTTATTCATTTTTAAAAAAAAACAAATAACCCCCACAACTTCCCAGTCCTAGAACTTTTATACCTTACAACACAGCTGCACACTAGCAGGATAGGAGGGAGAGTTTACTTTTATCCTTGTATTTTAAACTCTTAGTTCTCAATAGAAGAGTTTGTACTGTACAGAATTTAGACAGAATACTAACATGAGGTCTTAAGTCTCTCTCTTACCTAAAGCTTACAATACCAGTCCCACAAAAAGTCATGGTCATTAGGACTAGAAAGGAGACAAGGACCTCTCCAAACCACAAAAGTAAGAAGTTTTCAGAGATTTAAAAAGTCTTTTGCAAAATGTAAGTCACCTGAGCTGGAAATAATCACCCAGATGGCTTATGCCTATTAGGAAACACTAACTGCAACTTTCAAACCACTGAAAACGAGGAGATCATCCTCCTTGAAACTTTTAAATAGACTTTGGAAGAAAATGGTCAGCAACATTTACACCATAACTCTTTAACACTTAAGAATTGTTGCTTACAAAAATAGTTCCATACAGAATTTCTGTTTGAAGAAATTCAAAGTCAGCTTCACACCTGCTTTAAAATGAACAACTTTGTCCTTGGTTGGGGTACATCAACAGAAGTCTGCAATACCTGTTTCACAGCTACCACAGGCACTCTCCTTCTCCCAAGGCAGAGAATATGGCTACTTCAAGACTTGTAAGGAAATTGCTAATACACAGTGGAAGCTTGCTGAACTGAAGTTAAGTATTCTGAATACTCAAGTTCAGTATGTTTTAACAAACTGTTGCATTTGCAACCACCACTATAAATTCTTAGAGCTTTCAAGAGTACGTATTAAACGTGGTTTCTTTTTGCCAAAATATTAAAAAAAAATTAATATGTACTTGTAATAAAGTCCTCCATGGCACCCTTAATTTTTCACTATTCCAAATGGGGACAGACTCAGTTATTCCCACCATGACTATGCTGTATTTAGTGTTAAGAATTCCACAGCTTAGGAGAAGATGATTTTCTGTAACAAGTTCAACGAAATTTAAATAGTTAATCCTGGTCAAGTTTTGCCATATACAGGTAAGTACTCTTCTCAACACAGTAGTTTTTACTTCTCTAAAAATAAAAATCAAGTTTTCTAACACTTCAGTCCAAAACTTTACAGATCCAAAGTGAACACACATTAAGCATATTCTGTCCATTTGCATTTGTCTTTGTCACTTGAGATTCACAGTAGATTTTCTACTATGTATGAATACTTAAATAGTCTTTTTCTTTCTTGGAAATTATGCAACCTCAAAACTGTAAAACCTGTGCTAAGAAACCATGATCCCTTCAAAACCTGAAGTCCTGAAGTATTTACTTCCTTAAAATTCAGTACAAGTAAGAGCAACCCTTGCTAAAATTATGGCATTTTTCACATCTCTTATACATACTATCTTTTCTTTATACAGCACTATCACAATCCCTCTCAAAAAAGAAGGTTGTTAGAAAGATCATATCTGTAAGAAACTGATGTTCAATATATCAGACTTACCAATACACCTTTTATCCAGCCAAACTTGACCACCCCTTTGCTATCAGGTGCATAAGTGGCAGCTGCTTCCCCAGCTGGTGTGCCTTCCTCACCATTTGCATAGCCATCTTCAAAGGGCTCCTTGGGAAGGAAAAAGAAGTTTATCTTATGTGATTAACAGAGTAGAGAGGACATTTGATACTCACAATGTAAAAAACCCCATGTACTTGTCCAAATAGAAAAATTAAAGAATTAAAGACATGGCAGAACTTTTAAGGTTTTCCTTTATGTTCCTTGCATGAGGCACATCTCAGAGATTTCAAGGAATATAAAACAAGCTTACATTGACGACTGAGGTATTCTGCTTCAGTTAGAGCAAACTGTTAGCAGAGTAATACGTATTTTTAAAAATCACTTCTACAGCCCTAAGAAACAAACATCTGGTCTTAGAAAAAGAACTACAGGATTTCAAATGCAATGACTTCTACAGCACAGGAAATTTTGTTTCTTAATCTGAAAGCGTATACTGTTCTACCACAAGCTACCAGTCTCAGCTATAGCATTTCCTGTAGTTCAGAGTTAGCTATCATTTGATCAATTTTTTGGGAAATAAACTATTCACTTCCTTGCAAACTATTCTACTATTCATTGTAAGGTGATGTTGCTAGAAAGGAGGGTGGGAGACTGGCATTTCAGGGAGAAGGAGGGAAGAGAAGTCTCTTCCCTGTTTAAAAGGAAAGGATGACAGACGCACAAAACATCAGTCCCATGGACAGACCAACTCATGGCTTTTCTTTACAGTTCAACTCTCAGCCTTACAATGCAGAAATCTTAACTGTTTGATATATATTAAAAATATATGTATATATACACATACTTATTGCATGCTTGCTTTTCAAGAGGCAGTTTTGTTTTGCCAAGCCAGGCAAAAACCTAAACATTTAAACTTAAGTATTTCCTACACTTGCTCTAAGAAATCTGCAGGAAGCACTCTGAGCAAAGTATGTTAGTTATCCAAGGCAACAAGTATAAAGAATGAATATACTAGAAAGACCCTGAATACTATTCAGAGAATACTATTCAACAAACCAGCTCAAGCAGTATTTGTGAAGCAGGCTGCATCCCAGAGGGCATAGAAAACATTTAAACAACTAGAGGTTCAATCCCAATGAGGTAGAGGGCAAAACTCCCATTTGCCAAATAAGACACAAAATAGACTGGACCCAAATGATGCTTTCAAGAAGTATGTTCCATGCTGAAGGGACGCAGTAAGAAAGTTTAATGTGAGATACTTTATTAAATTCCTCTTCCTCCTGATACATTACTACCAAATATACCATCAGCACAGAGTCAAGAGGAAATATTTATAGAACTGTCACTTATGAAGGGGGTCATCCATATCCCCTTACAATCAGCAGTAACCATACAAACAGATTTAAAAAAAAAATTCATGTCAGTGCTTCTCTCATTGACTCTGCTTTATGAAATTGTCATAAAAACAGGTGTACCTGCAACACATCTGGAGATCCTGTATGACAAAAAGCTTTCCACAAATAGGCAGAATCAAGATTAGTTTGCAGATCATTACCTTTAACAGACAGCTTTCATAAATAGTAGGTTTTCTTGTCTCCAGAAGGGATTAAAAAGACACGTATCTATGTGGTTTATATATATATTTTTATATATATAATGTGTTATACACATTAAACAGAGGACAAAAAGAAACATAAGTGGGAATTACCTCATTTGCTGAACTGCAGCTCTTCTGGACAGAAGAGAACTAATGGCTGTAGCTTCTTTGGAGATTTGCACAGCCTTTGACCACATGAATCTATTGATTTGTTGATTATTTGTATTTGGGCACTCAAACTTAAAACAAACCAAGCAAGAAGTGGTGTGTGATCCATTTAGAGTGGCAAGAAGAACAGCGAGGACCAAAAAAGAGAATTACCATGCTGCTACATTTAAGATTTTACATAGAATTAACTCTAGCATCTCTATGTCAAGAATTAGAATAATAATTAACTAGTTTTAATTTAATACATACAGCTACAAGCCTCTCATTTGCTGAGCCTATGCTGACCTGCCTAAACTAGAACCAAGGAAATGGAAAGCTCTCTAATCAGGCTCCTTGACCAGTTCAGACACACCTGAAGCTCACAACAGAAAAGAATGAGCCTATGTACTGCCCTGCTCTGATACCCTTGAGTACTCATCCTTCAGATGACTTTCCTAGAAATGCAGGAATAAACCTCAAAACACTTTCTAGGTATTAATGTCTCCCTCATCAGATTATGCTGTTCCCAGCAGCACTTACCAGAAGTTCCTCCCCACTTCTCCCCCACCCACCTTCAGAAATGGGGAGGAAAAAAGAAAAAAAGATACATTAAAACAAAGGATAGATTAATAAGCACATTCACAACAAAACAACAACAAAACCTCCAATCAAGCATGCAACAGTGTAACTTAATACTATTATTCCTTCATATAAAATCCATTCTTATTTCTCATAGAAAAGCATCACATTATACTTGCAACAAACTCAATTCTAAGGCGTTGCATAAATGGAGTCACATTTATATTTTGGGACATGGTTTAGTCTAGTCTACCCTTGACTGGTTTAGTGTGGATTTGGTTGTGTAGGTTAATGGTTGGACTGGATGTTAAAGGTCTTTTCCAACCTAAACGATTCTGTGATTCTATGATTATATTATCTAAGCAGTTTTTACACTTTGGCCAAGAAAACTGCCAACTTTTGATAACATCTTCTGGTATTACAAAAAGGCATGTCATGTCTCTAATAAGAAAACAATAAAATTGTTCTTTGAGAAGACTGGTCAGGGAGGATCAAGGAAGGGCTAGAAGAAATCTGCATCTTCATGTCCTAAAATATTGAAATATTATATGCAACTAAAGTAGTTAATGCTGTAATACTGAATCACAACACTTTTTTTTTTTTTTTTAAACTAGCTAGAAGGTTTTGTCTACTGCACATTTAGGTTTTAAGAGAAGGTGGAGAATATCCTACTATCTAGTGTAAGAGACAGTTACGTACTTCATCATATGGCCATGGCTGGCCAGGTATTGGTAGAACCTGCACACATCAACAAGATGACTCCAGAGGTCACTTCCAACCTCAACCATCATGGGATAGCTACGCATTTTACTATACTGCTCAACCAAGCCCATAGCTCAGCCTGTTCTATTCTGGGAAGGAGACAATGGCTCATAACTGATAATCTATCAGTTACCAGATCAACTGCAAGATATGCACACTATGAACACAAGAAAAGTTTTGTTCTGTATGTCTTGTCTCTCCACACTATGCAATATTTCTCAGGAAAATATTCTGAAGCACACGCAAAATGTAATAACTGAAAGGTTATTGCTGGTTATCAGTGCTAGTGGGTGCCCGATAAAGTACTAGTGAGAACAGATATTACAGAGTGTGGGCACAAAAGAATTCAACTACATAAGGCTCCAAGTTCAGCCCTTGAATGCAAGATTAAGAAAGCATCACTGTGGTCTCAGCTGTAAATAACGCAGGCGTAGTATTTTTCATACTTGTGCTCATGAGGAAACAATGCTTGTACTCAAGTCACATACTGAATGGAAAAAACACACTAGCACTTTTTTAAAACAGCAATACATGTACGACAAGATATTCATAAACAGCAAGAAACACTAACACACTGTGGATTTGGAGGGGGTGTAACAAAAGGAGAAGAAAAGAGAAGGTTTTAGCATTTTGGATCAGAACACAACTTTTAAATCAAAATAGTGTCTTTAATCAATCCAAAGAACACTCAGAGTTATAGTGTTCACTTGCACTGGTAAAGGAAAAATAAGACACATTTACATGTTGACAATTCTATCACACACTGATAGGAATTTAGCCAAGAAACAGTTAAATTCTGTTCCTACACAGAAATTTCCATTGCTGTATCACAGTGCACTGAAAAGTACAGATAATCTACTATTTCATCTCCAGTACTGGATCATAACAATAAGTTATTTGTGCCAATTGTGAATAGCCTCCACATTTATTAGAAGTGGATTAGTAATGAGAAAAGACTTGTTAGCCAGAAGATATCTGAGATTTTTCACACACAGCTTGAAATACACTGGTGTACGGAAAAGTTTCTCATCAGTAAAAACTGCTGTTTAGTTTTACTGAGAGGTCTTGATAGTGGTGCATGTCATGCAGCACATTTATTTATGGTGATATTATCTAGATCCTATCTTAAAGGCAACATATATAGGCTATGTTGAACTGTATGAGGTGGTACCAGAATAAACGCACATGAACTCTTCTGCTCTTCCTTCTTTTCAGGTATCACGACATGGAAGGCCCAAGTAAAGGACAGGACAGCCAGCAAGTTTGTATCTAAGACTACATGGTTCTTCTGCAGGCAGACCGCTTTCTTTGTGGTCTGCCTGATTTGGCATGTCCCAAGTAGTAACTTCTTTAGCTAATCATTCTTATTGCCATTCTCTTGTGCAAAGAGAGGAGGCCGAAGAAGCACCTGAGACTAGAGTATTTAACTCCTCTTTTTCCATCTCTCAAGTGTGACCTGTTACAGGTTTAGCATGTGCCATATAGTATAGGCTTCTCATACAAATTCCTTAGGAAGGCTTCACAACAGTAGCTTTTTCTTGTCTTAGTAGGATACAGTACTGAAGCTGGTTTAGACAGCTAATACTATCAAAATGTTAAAGAAAATCAAGAGCCTCATCTTTTCAAGCTCCAGTTTCTGCAAGGAAATATAAAAATGGCATTTCACTACATTTAATCAAGAGAACAGCTGCTTACATTTAAAACTGCTTTGCATGTACATAGTCTGATACTGACCACGCTGCTCTCCTCATTTAACACGCTTAGCCAGGACAGGAAATAAGGGAAGCCGCCTGAGAACTGTCTTTCACCAACAGAGGTACTGACAGAACAATTCCGCACAGCAATGGGTCTCTGTCCTCACCAGCTACCGCTGAAGCCTCAAAACGAGATCATGCTTTTACATGCTAGGAGCTTTGTGGTTAGAGGTCTTTACAGCAATCATCACGGACAGTGGAACCCTTCTTCACAAGAGCAAGAGACTTGCACACATCTTCTGCACTCCTTCACTGCAGCTTCCAGCATTACTGCCAAACTGTTCACTACACCTTACCATAACAATTTCTTGTTTCCATCTGCAAAGGTGAATTTTATAGGCATCACCACTTTTAAGAAATTCCTTTTTGTAGAAGGGAGCAATCGGTAAAATGTATTGATCCAGATGTAGGCATGCCAGCTGTCTCAATAGCGGAAGAGTTGTTACTTGCAGAGATTATACTCCTAAATAGCCCAACTCTACAGCTGCACACAGTTAAGACTACGGCTACTCAAGCACAAAACTTGACAGTACAGAAGATTTTCGGAGTTAACACAGCTCAAACCATATATGGAAGAAAAGCTTATGAACATTTGGGTTTGCTTTTCTAATTCAAACATTTTAGCCAGAGTGTGAATAAAATAAAAATGACAGATTAAACAAAGTTATCAAACAGCAGCAGAATTACTGAATGTTGCCAGAATATGCTAACACTTCCCATGATTTTTAAAGACTACAATTCTTTTCTTGGATAAGCGAGCCTTCCACTTTCCCTTCTGGAATAAACTTTTGGATTCTTCCTCCCACCTCACCTGTGACATTTCTAATAATCTGAATAAAAGGTTTTAAGAGTGCTAGATGTATTGTATGCATAGAATAACTGCATAGAATAATCCTGCTGGCATAGGTGTTTACCTCTGATGCAACAGTGACAACTTTTGCAAATGGTTTGTACTGGTACCAATATATTTAAGTGTGATACTGTGCTACCAAAGAATAAGCCAGCTATTAAATGTTGACCGTAGGACAGTATCAAACACATCTGTTCTTTAAACACTGCTTTTGCAGCATGCTAACATTTGCAGTCATAAAATTCCTAGTTTGTGCCTAAGGGTCTTTGATAAGCTGGTTTTATGTTTTAATGCTTTTATCTAACCAGTGGTGAAAGAAACCAAGAGCACCAAATTTCCTTTCCAAAATGTCTAAATCTCTATGGAATGGTTTTAAGCATATTGTTGTCCAGGGACACAAGAGAGTCCTGTGGTTAACACTTTATGAAGAAAAGTCTCAAATTTGATTGTCTGACTGAGAATACACAGCATTTCAGTACTTAAATATGCAAGAGGAAAAATAAGTTCTCACCAGTCTTTGACTTGATCTGGTGACACTGACTATTGTTTGTAAACATTTTTTTCAACCAACCACTGTTCAAAATGGTTGAGGTACTTGGTTGTTAACTTTGCTCTGTAGACTAACAAATCACAGCAAGTTTTTAATACTAAGTTTGAAAAACACCTCTGCCAGGTCTGACAGTTTTCAAGTGTTTTTTGTAAGGGAAATAAACAGCTCTAAAAGGGAGTAAGTAATGTAGGTAATTACTTTTAAAATACCTTACTCTACGTAACACCCTCTTAAAGAACAGTCAGCACTGGCATGGACAGTCTATTTTGTAAACTAATAACACCAGCACTACTGTTGTTGACAAACAGCTATTTTCTTCTCTATACTTACCGTTTCAGAAGTGCTAACCCTAAAGCTTTGTTAGATATCCTCACTGCTTTCGCTTACACCACAAATTGATTTACCTAAGCCTCTCTCCCATTAAAACCATAGAACTACATAGTAAATACCAATATTCAAGCCTGACTGAAACAGTCACTTCCTAAGAAAGGCAATTTGCTATAGACCTATGAAACAATGCAGAAGAATCTTGTTTGACCTAGGAACTGGAAATTAACACAACTTAAACTCAATGCCTATGAAAGCAAATAAGGAAAAAACCATATGCTGTGTACATTTCTCACTACCCTTGAAAGAACTCTTTTTTTGGCCTACCCTAAATAGTTTTAGAAAACTATCACTTTGTACACAGTAACAGTTAAAAAGAAGAGATTATAAAACTAAAAAAATAACTCTGTAATGAGTAATTCAAGAAAAAAGTCTGTAGCACACCTGAACTTTAAATACTGCATGCAGTTCTACTTCATCACTAGTCCTCTGCTGGGATAAGGATGGCAATAGGGTTATCATGAGTTGGTATGGAAACTAAGAACTAGTGTGTCCAACTCTCAATCAATGCTCCATAACAGCCCTTATTCTGATGAAAGAGCAGTGAAAGTGCAAATTCCAAAACTGAACATAGGTTATCACTTTCTACATCTTAATTACATCATAAATTTACATCTTACCAATAGATGTAATAGTCTGAATCTTTGGTACTACAAACAGGGTGATAATCCAAGTGAACACAGTTACCTTTCACTTAGAGATTGCTACTCATAAAGACAGTAGCTTCTACAGACACCTAGAACAGTTTATAAATTCCTGATAACTCATTAGTTAAAAATAAACTTGCCAAGTTAGCAAAACAGAATCAGGTGTTCAGGTTTTTCAGGAGTTACATGGGAAGCTTGAGTGATCAGTATCACTACCAGTGGGAAAAACCCAGTCAGGTAGCACATGCAAAAGAAAACATGGCAGAAAAAAATTCAGGACATCTCAGTCTGCCTGAACACCTTCTTAGCATTTTCTAAAAACAAACTCAAAACCACACATTTTCAAGGAACACTGCTAGTCATTGTGAAATGACTAGATGTTGACAGCAGTTCAGAAAATTCAGCAGTCATATTAGGTACTTTACTGCTTGTTTTTACACCAGGAATGAATTATAGTAAATTTGCGAATAGAATTTGTAATTCCCACTCCTTGTTTGAAGCGCATGCAAGATGCTGCTACTATACTGTGGCTCCAGTATCTTTACAGTCATAACCTAAAAAAAGCCTACTAACCCATTAAATGGCACCCAGCAGTTACCTACAGCAACAGGAGATAAATTACCCAGATAAAGCATGATCTGTTCTCAAAAGTCAGGATTCCTTGGAATCAAGCGTGAACAGCTTCAACCACTGGTTACTTGCCTCAATCGAAGGAAATCCTTTTCACGTTTGCAGCCAAAAGAGCAAAACTTAAGTGCTTTGGCTATATTACCTTCTCTACAATTAAATATTGAAAATATAGCAGCACATGCTTTTGGCATCCACATCCAGAGATTTTAAAACAGATTGCATCAAAGACAGAACTTTAATGTTATCTTAGGCTGAAATTAAAGTCTGTTGTACTTTGATTACAGCGGAACAATTTTAAACGGAAAAAATTTATAGTTACAATTAACGTGTCAACTGAAGAATTAGCCAGCTACATGTCTCTGCCATCAGCTTGTATTTCAGTGTCTTGCAACTCAATACTGCTTTTAACAGAGAAACATTAAGCAGTTTTTGTGTGTGTGTATATATATGTATTTTCTGATTTTAAAAGCCATTTTTACTTTAATTCTTTTAAAGGGATAAAGAATCATCCATTCTTCCTCCCAACTCTTACAAGTAGTATGATGTATTCACCAGGCTAGCAAGACAGTTAACCAAGAAACTTCCTCAGGCAATTGATTTCAGTTTAGGAGTAAATTACTGTTCTCACAAGGTGGTATACTTAGAAAGGATAGATAGGACCCTTGTTTATAAAGCTCACCACCACTTAATGTCTTACATGCATACAATTTTTTTTTTTGACTGATATCTAAGCTTACTAACCATATAAAGGCTATGGACTTTTCTCTTTAAGGAGGTGGTTATGATCCTTCCCTCCTAATACAGGATGGATACAAATTGCAATCTGGTAGACTTTTGCTTAAAGGAAAAGGTCTGGAATCAATTCAGAAATGAAGCAACAGCAAAACTGCCCATACTTAAGAGCACTTTAATTGGTGAAAATAGACAGAATCTGGCCCTTGACTGATCTTCATAAACTTGATTGTCAGCAGTATTCCACACCCAGTAACTTGTCATGTCACTTAAGTAATCCAGGCATTAGAATACTGCGTAGTATTCCACGGGTGATCTCATCCCTTCCTCTACCTGCTTTCTCTACTGCATCACTAGGAATTTTGAGTTTTCAGCCTTTTAGAAGCAAAAAAAAAAGCTTCCTAAGCATCACATCAAAATTAAAAAAAAAGTTCCAAAGGAAAGCAAGTACTTAAGTCAAGATAGCAATGCAAAGGCTGAAATTTGAAAGCCTGCAGCCAGTATGGTGTGATCAGATGGAATCCTTTCAAGATGTTGTTACACATGACATGGCAACAAAGTTTTGTTGACATCTGCAGGTATGCAAGAGCAGTATCCTATCTGAAATATAAATAGTATTTTTTTTCTTCTAACCAAAAGCATTATTTAAACAACAAAAGCATTCTGCAAAAGCATCAAGATAAAGAAAACTCTCTACACCCTCTCTACATCTTCACCTCTTGATTCATACATCCCTCCATAAGCACAAGATGATATCAACACTCTGGGCAAGTTGATCATGAGAATTTGAGAGAAGTGAGAAAAGACTGCTGTTCAGCAGCTATGCAGTGTGGCTACACCATGGTAGACCATGCTTAGAGACAATGC
The DNA here is from genome assembly GCF_030463565.1 of Pelecanus crispus. NCBI lineage: Eukaryota > Metazoa > Chordata > Aves > Pelecaniformes > Pelecanidae > Pelecanus > Pelecanus crispus. The sequence goes on from NC_134676.1 coordinate 52,351,211, forward strand.
TTATGTTCTGCACTCCCAGGAACATTGCAGGCAAAGTCAGGCCCTCCTGTCAAGGAACAGTCAACATGGTCTGCCACTATAGAACAAAAAAAAACACCAACAAAAAAAACCCCACAAAACAAATCCAACCCACAAAAAAACCCAAACAAAAAAAACCCCACACACCACAAAATTCTTTTGCCAGTCTCTCCACTTCTTCTAGCTAACAGGAAATTGCACCATTAACATCCAGTCACATAAGTGGAGGCATGACTTCCTGCACAAGTGTAGGGGCAACCAATCCATCCAGCTTAAGAGGAAGAAATACACGTGGTCTATTTCACACCTTAAGAGAACACCTCAGTTCCAGTTTTGATGGATTACTCCTGTCCTGCCCTCTCCAGAACCAAACAACTAGTTTCCCTACTACACCAATGTATTTGATCCTTTCCAGAAGAACCATAGTACTGTGAATGATTATCGAAATAATTATTCACTACTGTGCATTGACCATCATATTCCTTTTGATATCCATTGGCATGAAAAGAGAAATCACACTTCTTAGGCAAAGAGATCCAGGCTCTGAACGCAGGTAGTTTTCTCTTGATTATCTGAAAAATATAACCCTGATACACCTCTAATGGTTAGAGACCTTTTAAGTTTTTCATAGAATTTTCTTGTTCTCCAGAATGAAGCAGATGCAGCATTTGATTGCTTAAAAGCTGAATTAAATCCTATCAGCAAGCCTGTTGCAAAGCAGCTTTGCATATTCAAGTATAGTCCAAGAAAATCAATGTTCTGTAAATAAGTACAAAAGAGAATCTGTTTCAAGTCTTGCTCAAGAACTTGTTTTCAACACAGCAAATTCCCAAGTCTCCTTCTATAATCCACCCAAAAAAAAGGTTATTTTGAAGCATTCTTGCTCTTAAGACCTTTCAGTTTTCATGCACTTCTGCAAAACAGAATGATGCACTTTCCACTCAAGAGGTAGGGGATGAGGAGCAAGCATGCCACACTATGCAGCAGTAACCTTAATAAAACTTCCTGGTTTAATTAGAATTCTAGTTCTAAGTGTGGTAAGTTCATGAAAAATTACATTTAACCTTACAATAGACTAAACAGCCCATTGAAAAAATCTTAAAAATCAGCTAAGTACTGCCTGAATTTTCTAACGTCATGGCATGAAGTGGTGGATACAGCTACAGGCACAGCCCCTGAGCCAGCACTGAGCAGAGCTGGTACGTTCATGCAGCACAGCACTTACTTGTACCGGCACAGGACTACGTTCAAGCCAAAGCTGCCAAACTGCTTACAGCTCAAGAGCAGCATTACTCAGAATAGTCTTAGGAGTCTCTCTACCATGTAAACCCTCATAGTAAGTTGAAACATTAACCTAGCAACACAGTTTCTTTACAGCTGAAACAGACATTGTTATTTTCTTTGAATTAAAAGAAACCCTGAATAATCTGAAATAGCAGCAGTTCATTTGAAGAAGGAAAGTTAACTAGCAAAATGAAGATGCAAGAGATAAGCTTCCTTGTCAAAATGGAATTTTAGGAATTTTTTTAATGTTTTTTTTAATCACTGTATCCTTAAGTCAGTTAAGTTTTAGACACAGATAATGCATCTTAGTTTTTATGCATGAAAAGAAATTTCAGTAAGTTTATCAGGCGTAATTGGCATGCTGAAGTGTAGAAATAAATCAAAGCTGTTCCATGCGCTCAAGCTGCAAGAACTGGGTGGCTTCCAAAAATACTGAAAGGCAAACAATTCTAAGTCAACTATTTAAAAAAATTCTTAGTAGTGAACAAATGACTATATTGTGATTGCTGTTACCTATACCAAAAAGGGGGATGGCGGTGGGGAATGGGTTTGTGGTTGCTCATGTATGAATATTATATGGGACTTTAGGGAGAAATCTGAAGGATGCAACAGAAGATGTAGTACACTGCTCTGAATTACTCTAAGATATCGATCTTGCCAACCTCCTCCTCTGCAAGAATGTTTTTCAAGAATGAAAATCATCTGAGGTCTAACCAAATGTAGTACTAAAAGGGAAAAAGTTAATTTGAAGATGAAGTTTAATTCTGCAGCACCTACCTTCCTCTTTAACCAGTTCTGAAATAGCTTATTCTAAAAGAAAAGCTGCCCAGCTAGAGAGAAGTTACCGCTACTCTTCAGGTTCTGGTCTTGAACTAGCCATTGACACTGACAATGTGTCAGCTAAGACTGGTTTATTAAAAAAAAAACAAGCTCCTCCGAATTCCCTCCTTCCTTCCTTCCCTAGTTGTACTCTTCTGGCAAATTACAACTTTTCTTCAGACACGGGTTCATAGTACATTGCAGCAGTCTCCAAGGGGTGCACAAGACAGTCCATTGGGAGCATGGGAAGAAAAATATTTTTCGTAATGTTAATAAAGTGCAAGAAGATTGCTGAAAAGTGTTTGTTTCATCTTTATCTCATCCTTTAATTTTTATTTTGTACCATACACAATATTACTACAATAGCACATGTATATAAGTAAATAAATATATGCATATTAAGAGTGCATGCTCGAAAGTTTTATATTGATGCGAGTGTGCAGTGAAAAGATTGTGGAGACCATTGGTGTATTGGATCAGGGAACTGACTCACCACATCCAGTGCAAGATTTTGCAGTTGGTGGGGTGGGGGTGGGGGGGAGGGTGCCTGTCTGTAAGCTAGATCAAATCCCAACTCGAAAATACAAACATCACCACAAGAGAACACACAAAAGTTTACCCCTTTTTCAGCAGCAGCCACTTGTGCTGTCAAACTATAACCTGTTAACAGCACTCATTTATTTCCAGCTTCTCTGGAACAAAACAAAAACAAAGTAGTAAGAACAATATTAGCAGTTCGTTGAAGACAGTTCAACAGTTTCAGTATTCCATAGGTGTTTTGGACTAAAGACTTATCACCAAGATCAGATAAGAGAGATTCAAGCATCAAGCAATGTAAAATTACAAAATACACATGGGTCCTTACAGAGTCCAAACCCTGGAGGACTAATATGATTTACTGCTGCAAACAGAGCAATACATTATTTCTTTTCCCTTGATGAAGATGGTGGTAATTAAGTGGGGTATCATGATAAGCAAAGTGAGGATTCTCCACACAGACTGAAAAAAGCGTAAACACACCACTTCACATTATGCTAGAAAAGCCTCATCTGAGTACGGGGTGCATTGAGCTCAGTGTTTTTCAAAAGTGATGAACAAGAACAGTAACAAACTAGAGGCTTCTAGGATGTCCAAGAGCACAGAGACCAATACTAAAAGGATTTACCTTGTTTTATTTCAATGAAGTTCAGAAAGAAAATTCCAGTTCTGCTTACAAATATAAAGAAGAGCAAGAAGGAAAAGAAACTATCCAAATTAAATCACACTGACTCAAGAACTAAGAGACTGAGTCTAAGACTGTAAGCAAGATTCAGCCAAGGTAGTACAGTAAAAACCATCTGCAAGAGGGTCTCAGCCTTCTGGCAGAGGGAGAGGGGAGGAAGCAGTTTTTAAGACAGACCTCACATAACAGGATCAGCTAACTTGATAGCCTAGAATCATCTTTAGCCTTTTATGCATCTTTAGCTAAGCTCTGTTTTCTTTACAGGCTAAGCAGACACAAACCAAGAGCTGGAAAAATAAAAAAAGTATAAACAAATGTTAGAGGTGCAGCAATAGTTTAACATTTTCAAGAAAGAATACATTCTTTGTTAAAAAAGCAGTGCCATATGCAGCCTTTTCACTATGCTTAGGTTTAACATTTTAAATTATCACATAAAAACTACAATGTTCAAGAAAATACAAATCAAAGCCAGAAAGATATTTTTTTTAAAAATTATAGTCATCCAACTTGAGTAAAACAAAAAAACCCTCAATTTTGCATCAAGACTATCAGTAATGTCGTCTTTCTTACTTCTGTCTCCAAATTCAGAGGACAGGTGCATGGATTTCTGTGTGGGAGGAGGCAAAGCACACTTGTGTTTCTAAATGGGTTGGTTTTTTGGGGTTTGGGTTTTTTTTTTTTTCCTGTTTTTTAATTTGGGCTGGGTGGGGTGGGGGTGGTGTAAAGACCTTCCTCTGAGATCACTACCTTCTAGCGTGGTCAAGGGAACCAGCCAGTACTCTCAGTGAGTGTTAAATAAACAACGGAACAAAGCTACCAGCAGAGGGCTTGGTTCACATAACATCTACTTACCACAGCTGTAAATGACGGCACAAAAGATGTATCGAATCAGAATCACTCACGAACTGTGAAGTTTGTTCTTCAAAAAAAAAAAAAAAGCCCCCCAATTAAGGCAATGCTATACAGAAAAATTATAAACTAATGCATAATAGTGAATTACTAAAACACAGTCCATTTCTGAATACTTCAGAAGTATTCGCCTTCCAGAACCATAAGGTCTGTGACATTGTGGCATGGTGATTTTTTACATTAAGGAAGACAAAGGCAGATGGAATGTCTTCTACCAGCTATAGCTTTACTTACAGATATAGCTGACCTAGCCGAAACAGATATTCCTAAACCGTATGATAGAAAACAAAAAAAAAATTAAGAAAAGCTAGGCCACTTTTAATCTTCCTACTATCTGAAGGCAGATCCCCTCAAGACAGCAGGGGCACCACTGCAACTGCAACAAAAACCTACATATCATGGTCTGCAGTTTCCCTCCCACCTCTCTGTTAATAACTACCCTCTTGCCTCTACATCTCTGGAGACTAATGCTCCTGCAAAACATCACCTTATCTATGAGATCAGCAACTGTCACACATCACCAAATTCCCTCTATCATCTCTCTAAAGCAGATTAAGATTAATGCACACCAATTGACTTAAGCAAGAGATTGATCACCTTAGCTATCTCCGGCCAATGATATATGAAGACAAGACCCCTCACTTGAAAATTAACACGATAGACCAATATCAATAGTATGCAATTCATCCAGTCTGAGCAGCGCAGCATCACCCAACTGTGTTTCCACAACCAGTTTCAAGAACAATCACTTTCTTTTCTGCTAGGAAAGCCACTGCTGGAACAACCACATGAAACCTGAAGTGGTTAGACACCTATCCTACAGGGACAGCAAGACAAACCCTTGCCAAAAGGTACCCCTCCGGTACATGTACGTGCATCTTCCTCAAACAGTGTTATCTTCCTCTGACAGTGCTTTTCTGTGAGAACAGAATCAGTAGAAGAGTTAGACATATGAAGCTTGCGAACAAAACTAAGAAAAAAATCTGTTCTATAATTTGCACTAGTGTCAACATACTGTAACACTGCCTCACAACATTTATTTACCTTTTAAAAGGAAAAAGGAGTAGCACAAACTTTAAATGCAAGATGAAATTGCTACATTCAAAGCAGTGAACCACACTGCTGGGGAACACGTTTTTGGATCAGTCAACACAGAATAACTGCCAACCTTGATGCACTGGGTCAAGAAGCAGGGGAATAACAATAGGTCTTTATGTAGTAGAAATTTTATGTACTGGTACTAGGATGTTTATACCAGCTGCCCTACTAAGTCTTTGACATACATGCTGTACAAGTTAAGTTAGTACAAAAACTACAGCTAAAGAGCGAGCTTAATTTTTCAAGTTCTTAAAAGTCAGTGAAATATCTTAATTAATGCATAGTACTATTCAACACTAGAGACCATTACTGTCAGGAAATTCAGCAGGAACGGGAGTCACTTTGGGAATGGAGACAATAAGCCCCCTGAAACACAGTGAAAAAAACACAATAGCTTTGTGAACAGCTTTCATATAAAAGTACAGCGCCATCATGATTTAAAAGTTCTCAGCACTCTGTGGCCAGAAATCAAGTACATAATTATAGATGTGATATATTTTACACTCCAGAGACTGGGAAAAATGTAGGTATCCAATGCTATTAGTATGCATGACACACCCTTATTAAACGCTTTTGTGTTCTCAACTTTATCTTGCAAACTGTTTTTGCAAAGTCCAAAGCAAAAATAATTGCTTCCCTTCTTCATATAAGCCTAAATGCTTGCTAACACATTAACTGCTTTGGAAATGAAATATTCTGTGACAGAACAGCTGAGTTACTACACAGAACTTCCAACTTCACTTCTGAAGTTCATACCATGACATTTTTTAGAATTAATACTGAAGTATAATATCAAGTGTAACTGAAATTGCATATTCCATCCCCCAACTTTTTTTTTGGGGAGGCAGGGGGAGCGAGGGGGGCACAGGGGATGGGACATCACTTGAAAAAAAAAAAATCTTCACCAAGACACCTATCCACACTGCAGAACAATTCATGACATTTAACAAATTAGTAATTTGAGTTAATTAATGCTCACAATGAAACTATTCTGATAATGATCCTGTAATTAGGTCTACAGCTCCTCTATGCCACAACCTACCAAAAAAACGGTTTGCCATGCTTTGTAATTAAATATGAAGAAATTACACTTTTAGAAACTATAGTTCCAGAGCAAGTTAGATTCTGCACTGAAATGTCTTAACAGTGTCATGAAGAGCTTTCTTGACTGCTGCAATATAAACACATCAAAAACCTATCTGCCAAGCTTAGAAATTCAAGTGATGTTCTGCTTGGGGCCAGGAGTCAGAAACGGGGGCGCTGGGGAGAGGAAAGTCAGTGCATTTTCACATATATTACGTGGTTTATTTATAGTGTATCTAACTCCACGCACAAGTCAGTAATTGCCAACTTCCGTTCCATCCTAACTTAGAATCAGACTACAGAACATCATTTAACTCCATCAGGAGGGGACCTGAAAGGCAAGAGTAATTTGCTGTTAACAGTTAGTAATTATTCTGATATCTAATCTTAGAGGTAAGTCTCTCTATAGCACACCAATTATTTCTATCAGAAAAGATGAAGAGTCAGTTTCAAAAAAAAAAAAAAAAACCCAAAGAAACAAAAAACCCCCACATCACCACATTTAAAGAATCATCACCACCGCCCCCCCAAAAAACCCCACAGATCAGTGCAGATGCACTGAGCTGCCCTAAAAATGGTGTGAAACAGGACAGTGTCAAAAGAACATCCATTTTCTCAGTGGAACTCCATCTATAAGGAGTGAAAGGTGGGATGAAAAAAGTTGTGGAAACAGAATATTCTTCACTCCATTAGGATGTGGCCCACATGTTCCATTATTTCCCTAAACCCAGCAGAAAAAACCGCTAGAATATGGACTTAGAGCATGGCCAAATACGAAGAGGCAATTTTCAGACTGCAAGACAACAGCATTGCAATAGTTTGATCTGGCTTTAGTTCAGTTATGATAGTTTAATTGTTTAATCATGATCTAAGAAATAGATCCATTTAATTCTAGGTTCAGCTAAAGCCTGCCTTTCAGTAAAGACAGCCTACAGCGCAAATGAGCTTTCACTGGAACTCGTCTCCAATAGCATACGGGCTAGTCTAAAATAGAAAAAGCTTGACACGCGCAGCTTCAGGAATTTCTGAAGCCTTGATCACGACGCCCTCAACACGCCGGGCTCCTCAGCGGGGCTGGAGAGGCTCCTCACGGAGCAGGAGCCTGGGCTGTGCCTGTGCAGCCTTCAGCATCACGCCAGAAGGCGGTCTGCTCCGCCACTGCAAGCGCAGGGGCAGGCATGCGTTTCCAGCCGCTTAGGAGACAAACCTCTTGTCACTGCTAAAAGCGAGCGCATCCTCCTTTTTTTTTTTTTTTATTTTTTTAGCAGCTCTTCCAAGCGTTTTCACTCCCTTTCCCAGACTAATACCTCTCACAGACCCCAATTCCCTATCTGTCGAAGGCGATATGGACCAGAAGCGGAAAACCGCTGCGACTGTAACAGATCCTCTCTCGGTTATGGAGAAAACATTTGCCCCGCAGACCTACAGCTCTAACTACCGCTCACCACGGCGACCAATCTCCCAAAAATACAGGGTGGGGGAAAACCCCACTGCGTCATGAAAGGAAGGGGAGACAAAAAAAAAAAAAAAGAAAAAAAAAAAAAAGAAAGGAAGACGCAAGCGACCCGATGCATTCGCGCTGTTTGCGCCTCCTCGAGGCTCAGCGAGCTTTCGGCTTCGTTCCTCCCCCCGCCGCCGCCGCCGCCGCGCACCGGGCACCGCACGGCCCGGGAGCGGCCCCGGCGGGGGCAGGGCGCGGGGGGCCGGGGCGGAGGCGGCCCCGGGGGGTACGCGGCGGGCCCTCACCTTGTCCAGCTCATCGTGCAGCTCGGCCAGGCTGGGCCGCAGCAGCTTCTCCCCCAGGTCGGCGGCCGTGTGGCGGTAGTGGTCGATGCGGGGCACGGCGTCCATGGTGTTGTGGCCGAAGGTGCGCAGGTAGTAGGTGTTGGTGTGGGTGTCGTAGTAGTAGTGGTGGTGGCCGCCGGAGTGCAGGCTGCCCTCGCTCAGCACCGTGTCGCCGCCGTTCTGGAAGCTGACGTTGCCGCCTTCCGAGCTGCCGCCACCCGGCTCGCCGGGGCTCTCGTCGCCGGCCGACGGGTCCACGAAGTTCACCCGAAACCTGCCCTTGGCTTCCTCACTGCCCTTCGCCGCCGCGCCGCCTTCCCCGCTCGCCCTGCGGCTCTCCTCAGCCGGGCGGCCGGCGCCCTCGGCCACCAGGTCCACCTGGAAGCGGCTCTGGCTCGGCGTGGGACCCAGCGGTCTGCCCAGCGCACCGCCGCCCGCCGCATCCTTGCCCTCTTCCGAGCGCCGCTCCTCACCCGCGGCCCCCGCCACGGCGGGGCCGGGCGGCGGCTGCTGCTGCTGCCGGTGCTGCTGCTGCTGGCGCTCGCCCTCCATGCCTGCCCCGCGCCGAACGAGCACTGCGCGCGACGGCGGCGCTGGCTGCTCTGGCCGCCCCTCGCGGCGGCGGCTCCGCTGCTTTAAGCCGCCAACCAGCGCCCGCGGCTGCCGCGCGCCGCAGACAACGCCAGGCGCCGCGCGCCCCGCCCCGCCCCCCGCCGCAGCGCCAGGTGATGATGCCGCCGGTGCGGCCGCCGCCCCCCCCCCTCCCCCGCCGCAGCGCCCCCTCAGCGGCAGCCGGACCGCCGCCCCCTCGCCCCGCACCGGCCGCGCTCTCCCCCGCCCCCGCTCGCCTTCCCCCGAGCGCGCCCGCTACGCGAAGGCGCCGCCCGCCGCTCTGACAGCGCCAGGCGGGGAGGAGCGGCCGCGCCGGGCGAGCCCACGGGGGCCCCGGCAGCAGGGAGCGGCGCGGCGCCCGCGGCCGCCGTGCGGCGGCGCAGCCGGGAAGGAAGCGGCCCCCGGTGCCCTCCGCCTGCCCGCCCCCGCCCTCCGGCCGCTCCACCTGATCCCCGCGCGGCGGCGGCGGCAGGAACTCGGACGCCAACCGGCCAGCGCCGCCTCGCCGCGCCCGCTCGCTTCCCCGCTCGGGCGGAGGCGAGATGCGGGGGGCCGCCGGCGCCGCCTGCTCCCCAGGCTCCGCCCGCTGCCGGCTGCGGCGGCGGGAGCGGCTCCCCGGCCCGCCGGCGGCGCTCGCGGGAAGGGCGGCGGCGGCGGCAGCGGCTCCTCCCGCCCCAAACTATGGCCGCCGTCGCCGCATCCGCCCCGCGGCGGCCGGGAGCGGGGTGGGCTGGGGTGGGGGGAAGAGGGGGCAGCGCCTGGCCCGGTGCGGGGGGCCGCGGCGCCCCGGCGCTCGCCCGCCGGTCAAAGCCCGAGAGCCCGCCGCCACATCTCGCGAGAGGAGCGCCGGCGGCGGGGGATGCGCGGGCCGCGCCGGCTCCGCGCTTCCGCGTCCCCCGCCCCGCTCGGCGGCACCACCACCACCCCCCCACCCCCACCACCCCCGCGGCGGGAGCCGAGCAGCCCCGGCCGGTCGCGGCGGGAGGAGCGGCCCGCCGCACGCACTCCTCGCCCCCGCCCGCTGCCCACAGCGCTCGGTGGGCGGCCCGCGGGGTGGGGGCTCAGGCGGCCGCGGGGGCTCCGAGGCCCGCGCAGGCCCCCCGGCCCCTCGCCCGCTCGCAGCCCTTGCAGAGCCCCCGGTGCCGCTTCGAGCCGGCCCATATCGGTCCTTGGCGGACGCCACCGAGCTCCGCAGCGGCCTGCGGGCGCCCAGGGTCCGGCTGCGCGGCTTGGAGCGCAGGGTGAGGTGCGTGCCTGCGGGTAAGCGTGGAGCAGCTGCCGGGGACGCGCAGGGGTGTGTGCCCACGGGTAGCCTGAGGGAGAAGTAAACGAGGAGAGCAAAAAGTAGGTGGTCGTGTGAGCGCTGTTCTCACCTTCCAGCTCTTCCCAGTCTGCTGCAAAAATAATTTTCTCCTCGCGTAATAGATCTAACGTGAGTAGTTAAGTCTTTTTTTCTGTGTCCTGCGTTGCCGCTCTTCGCCCCTGTACTCTTAAATTGTAGTCTTTCTTCAAAAGTATACACGGTTAGGTCTTTGAAAGATGCAGTCGTTCTGCCTCCCCTCTCTTAGCGGAGCATAAGTGTCTGGACAATCCAGACAAGCATGGGGGGTTAGCTCTGAGGCTGTGAAAAAGAAACCTCAGATGTAAGTAAAATCCTTCTGCTTCCATAGTAAAACTGGAAAGGGGTCCGCCAACAACTGAAATTTTGTCATGTAGTTTTATGGTCTTTATACTTGAACGCAGTAGCTCATAGAATAGCAGGAGAGTTGGGCAACAGTTGCCCAAATGATTTTACCTTACTTAGTTGCTAAAAATCATCAAGGAAACATTTGCTTAAGTTAGTTCTCTCAAGCAATGGTACCTCTTCATTTCAAAACCGGTTTTGGTTGGTACTTCTTTTTTCCAAATCTTTTTTTCCTAATGATGAGCAGTTTTGTATATTTTCCCCTTCTGTCTAGCAAACTCTGAGTGCCAACATCCGTTTTCTAGCTCACCACATCTCCACTGTTTTATTTAAATTAACAACAAACTTGGTGACATAATCCAACAGAAAAGGACTGGAGTTACAAAACAAAGCTTGCTTTTTCTTAACAGTAACTTAGAAGTATTTCAATTTTAGGGGTGTGTACAAGCCTAAAAGAGACGAGGACACTGCAGTAGACTGAAAAGATGGGTACACTGATCCTTTCCTGTTCAAATACCATTCTAGAAAAAGCACAAAAATCACATACTTCAAAATTGTTTGAGAAATTCCTTGATGGACTCCAAAACTCCCAAGAGTAACCAATTAAAAAAGACAGGATTCAGCAAATTTTTTGAGTGTAAAGAATAAAATCTGTGAGTGAACTGGAAAAATAAAAGATTAAGCCATGGCGAAATTTTTACTCTTGTCAGTGAGCACGGACTTGAAAACCGGTGGATGGTAACTCAGAATAAAGGATTTTGGTTCAGAATTTAAAGCAAACAGCACTAGAACAGCAGATGATGTGCAAAGAAAATCCTCCGCTGTACATTTTACATAAGCAGACATAAACACTGCATGATCAACACCTGCATAGAATGCCATATGGTAAGGTGTTTAGAAGCAATTTAGATTTGGAAATGGTTATTTTTCTCAGTTTCCTGTATAAATAAGTAATAACAGGAAAGAGGAGGGAAGCAGCTTGTGAAATCCCCTGCTCATGATATAGTTGGTGATGATGGGATTGTATTATGGTTAGCTATTTTAAATCAAACAGCATTCTACATGTACAGCTAGGTATGTATTGGCTACAACTGCAAGGCCTACGGCCTGCCTGGTGTCAGTTCCTCTTTTCGTCTTTGTTTATATTATTGCAAAGCAATGTGCAAACATTTAACCTGTCCCGCAATTCTACATCCCCAGAATCAGTCATCAGATTGGCCTCACTCATTCTGAGGCAGGCCAAGGCACCGGCCTGAGCAAAAGAGTTGGCAGATGGAGCCCTTGCACTTCAGGCTTCAAGAACAGTTTCCTCCTTAAGAGAAGGAAGGGGGAACCTGGTGGGAAGAGTATGCTGATGGGAAGAAAATGGGGCACAGAAAAGCCCTAAGAGAGAGGTGGAAAGACAGTGGAAAATCATCCTAGTGGAAAGACAGTAGGGGCACATGATTCCACACAAGGGAGAACATTATGGAAATGAAAGAAAAAGACAAGGTATAGTATTCATAGCAAAAAAACTGTGATGTGCATCCATCTAATGTAACGTGAGATTATGCTAAATACTGGCTTTGAAGAAAGCAAAGAACTGAGGGTGCTACCACAGTCCCCATGAAAGACAAGGAAACAGAGGACACAAGAATAAGAAGAACATGGATGAGGAAAATGCAGACCTCTCAGAACCAAAAGCATCAAGGAGATTAAGAAACACCACTGTATGGGAAACTGACAAGAGTAAGAGGAAAATGGACCAAGTCTTCATAAAGGTCTTGGGACTTCACGTGGCCTCTGAGAAGGGTGAGAGTATCTGTAACACTAAAGGAGAATAAAAGGCACTCAAACTCCCATTAACTGCCAAGTAAAATGTCACTGATACTAAAATACACACTTTGAAGAAAAAAAAAATATAATACTAGCTTTAAGCTCTCAATTAAATGGTTTCTGACATGCCACTACTTAAAACATTAACAGAGTAAAGTCTGGGTGTCATCGGCAAACAAAACAAAAATGTAACATCAAATAAAGGAAGCAATAAATTACTCTAATTCTAGCTAAGATTATTTACCACAGAATGTTAACAATTTTTTTTTTTTTCTTTACAAAGTGTGGAGGGAGGTGGTGTGGAGGGTTTCAGTGTCCCATCGAAGATGCAAAAGCACTACTGAAAATTCCGCATTTGGTTTTGGTGGTTTAAAAACTTGGAAACATTGGATTAATATTTGTTTATGTATGTATAATACATACACTTACTGGGGAAAAATATCAGATGCAGTTGGCTCAATGGCTTACAATTATCAGAGATACCTTTTGTCACCAGATAGATCTTTGGCACTGGAGGGCATCAGAGGGGTCTGTGCGAATGGCTGTCAGCACCGTAACATCTGTAAGAACCTTCACGTAGGAAGATCAGAACAGAACAGCTGTTCTGGGTCAGACAGAGAGTTTGTTTAGTCCAGTAACCAGCCTGCAGCAGTGGCCACCAAGGGAAGACTGCCTAAGATCAGGGCAAGCACAGGTCTTACAAGTACCTTCCCAGCCTCCAACACTTTGCAGCTAGAGCATGGCTAAGCAAGCCAGAGGGGCTTCCATGAACTTGTCTGTTTTCCCCCTGATGTTATGCAGCTTCCCCAATGTCCTGTGGCAGGCACTTCCACATGAAAATGTGGTGTGAGGAACTGCCTCCTCCTTCTGCTTCCAACTTGCCATTTGCCAGCTTCACCAGATCCTCCACAGTGCTCATTCAATACCCGATATGAAACAGTGGAAAATGCAGCCACTTTATGATGTTATGACTATTGTGGCCATTTAGACCTTGACTAGATCTCTCTCCTGTTTGCCTCTTTTCCAAGCAGAAGTCTTGTTAAGTCCTTGCTCCTGTGGACACTGTTCCACACATCCTTGCTCCTCTCTGGCTCTGCCAGATCCTTTTTGAGATGTGCATGCAGTGTTCAGCTTGTGAGTGCACTGTGGAGCTCCTTTTAGTGTGTGAACAGACCACTTAGTCCCATTCTCTTTCCTGTGTTTAAACCAGCTATTTATCAAAACACAGACCTTCCGTCTTATCTCATTGATCCTTAGTTTCCTTAAAAGCCCTTGGCAAGACGTCTTGTCAAAAGTGTTTCAGAAAACCATGTAAATATTTTCAACTAAGTCTTACGTATTTGCTTGTGAATTTCTTCAGAAAACTCTGGTATACTCCCAACGTACAAGAGCTGTGCTGACATGCCAGAAATGATATTTGCCCATGTGTCCACTGATTCTATGCTTTGTTATAGTTTCTCATGATTTATCTGATGACAGGCACCAGACTTACAAGCCTGTAGATCCAGAGATCTCCCCTCAAATCATTAAAAATAGGTATCTCATTTCCAAAGTTCACGTCCTCAGGCACAAAGCCGGTTTAAGATGCTGTGCATTGGAGTTAATAATTGAGCAGTTTCCTCCTTGGGTTCCTCCAGAGCTTAGGGCTGAGCGCCATTTGGACCTGTTGCCTTGTTTACTGTTCGGGCAGATCCCTCCTATTCATGCCTTGCAAAGAAGGGCTCCAGCAAAGGAACATCTCCTGTCCCTTTCACAGTGCAGGCAGATGACAAGAACTCATTTTGCCTGCCTGACAGGGCCTTATCTTCCCTGAGTGCCATTTTTATATCTTTATCATCCATTGGCCATAGACTCTTGACAGGCTTGCTGTTCCAGATATGTGGAAGGGATGATTTCTTACTGATTTGTAAATTTTTTTCTGCATATTCTATTCGGGTAGCCATCTCATGCTTATGATCTGTTTTGTTTCAGGTTTAATATATTTGGACACAACTTCAGCTTTTCAAAGGATTACTTCTTTCTTCTAGTAACTTGCCGTATTCCTGCTGCTTAGTTGTACCAGCTTCCTCTCAGCCTTTCTCAAGTCATTCTTGACTGGTGGTATAAATTTGTTCTGTCTCTCCAAAATGGTATTTTTCAGCAATCAGCACCTGTAAGAACCTAACTCTTCTTGGTCTCCTTTCCAGCTTTGTCTTTGACCAGCTTCCTCATTTTTTTTTTTCCTTTTTCCTGTTGAGCATAGGTCTGGTGGATTTTGGGGTTTTGCGTACTTTTTGTTTCTGCAGGGCAAGCTGTAGTCACTGTTGCAATGCAGTTCTTCAGTGCTAAAATTTTGGAACAGGTCCTGTGTGTGCACTGCTTGAGCCATGATGAGGGTTATTTCACCTCTTGTATACCACCTACCTAGTTGCTCCTTGATACAGTCATTGTTGGCATCTAAAAATGGTCTTTCTGCATCATGATCCTGTGTCGCATTTTCCCTGTCAGCACACGGCCTGATTCTTCTTTCCTTCTTTTCCTTCATTTCTTCTTTTATGTTTTTTTCCTTCTTTTTTCCTTCCTGTTCCATAACAAATAGAGGCACAGTTAATATTTGTATTCTACTACTGTCCTGTTTATTGTGTACTTCATAATTATTACAGGTGTTCATCCAAATCAGTGTTTAAGTAATACTGTCTTTCTTTTCCCAGAAATCTGGATGAAGTCCTAACAAATACTGTATTGTCATGTGGCAACTTACCTGTATTTGTATTATACTAATCCTAGCTTACAAGAAAGAAAGGTAATTGCAGCAACACTTCTGAAAGGCTGCCAGATAAATCCTATGATTAAGACACTCAGAAATGAAACCTGTTTGCTGGCAGCTGGATGTGGTGGTGGAACAATCTGTTTCAGGGGCCTTTCTTGTTCTGACCATGCTTTTGATGTGTCTGCATGTGTCTTCAATATTTCACTGCCCTAACACAACACTGCTTTCTTTTTATTGACCTGGTGGTAATGAGAGTGCCTCCATAATGACTCTAGTTATTTCTAATATTTGAGTATTTCTAGCATTCTCAGTTTGAAGAATGACGTGCAAGATAGGTTTTGGATAGCTTCTTCTAAGGACTTCAATTTGTGCAGTGTATTTACTTAGGAGTGAGGTGGAGGGTATGTCTCATGTCCATCCAGAAATGGAAATTTTTGCAAGATGCTGTGCTTTTTTGGTAGCTGGAGGAAGGACATTCAGCACCTGCTTCCTGCCCCGAGTCTGTGAGTGTCCATGTCTAGTTTTAGAATGCTGGTTTATCTTTAAAGTTCTGGTTGTCTTAGTATCCAAGAGACTGCCTGTCATCCTTTGCCCCTGTCAGTCCAGTCAAGACCAGCAAAACCCCACAGGCTCTAGAAACCATTGCCAAGGTCTACATGTGACAAAGTGAGATTAATGTGAAGACCTTGTAATTAAGGACTTTAATTATCGCATATCCAGAACACTTAACATCTGACTCATTCCTTTTTTTTGCCCAGCATTTGAAAATTGCAGTGTGTATGTACATGGATTAGGAAGAAGAAATCATTCAAAGGGGAGACAGAGTTTGTTATCTTAAACTGCTGTGGTTATAGGCAGTTACATCAAGAAAAACTTGAGAATATAGATGAACCTATTGCAACAATTCTGGAAAGGTAAATAAGCAAACAAACAGGCTTTTTGTGCAGTCCCGTGTATCTTCAAAGCAAAATGATACTCTTCATGAATCTTTTTGTTACGTTTCTAGTTTTAGTAATTTCTACATGTCTCAGTCTCTAAGGAATTTTGTAGTAGATGAAGCTGCAGGGTAGCACTGAGGCGCTGCTGAAATGTAAAGTGGAAAGACTGAATGCTCAGTAACTGTTTAGTCCAGACCACAGAGTACTAATTTTGATTCCAGACCCTGCATGCAGCTTGCAGCCAAGTAGCTCAGGGCAGAGCTCACATGGTCTTTCTCGCCAGAGTTCCTCCTATTTCATTTCTCTGTGAGCTAGGAACCTCTTCTGATACTTCCTTCCTGACACTTCTGTGTGAACAAAGTCCATTTTGCATGATTCAATTCCTTCTTCAGTTCATCTCTTTGCTCTCTAGAACTACATGCAAGAAGTTGTCTCAAATGTTAAACTTCTGGAGGTCATTCTCCATATGTAGACGTTAAATAGCCAGAATACAGGGATGAGGAACTGCTTTACCCTTCAGGGGTGTATCTAAGTGACTTCTATTTCTCATTTTTCCTTTTCAAAGTGGTATTTTTTTGTTTGATTACTTAATCATGTTTCTTGAAGATAAAATAACTTCCAAATCTTTGTATCTCATTCATTAGCTTCTGAAATGGGTGTCCTTTGGAGTAGACATCCACTATATTAAGAAGCGTAAGGAAGTGGGTTGGCCAGCATCCCACCGGTGCCCACAGACGAGATGTCTATATTTCCAGAAGCTCAAGCCAGCTAACCACATTCTACTCATACAATTAATTTTCAGCCCTGTCCTTCTAATTCTCCTTGTATTATGACAGTTGGTCCATTAAATTATTTTTCTTTTTTTTTTCATGTTCTGTAAACCCTCATTATCAAAATTGAGTGGAACTTACCAATTGTTTATGTTGTAGTCATCCGTCTGCTTGTTTGACCTTGCCTACTTCATTCAGTGTTTTGAAAACTTAGTTTTTGTTGCCTTGTTATAAGATATTATTTTAGAACTTTTTTTTCTGAGTTTTTCTTACGGTAAACCATCTAACATTTCCAAGAAGTATCCTGGACTGTTTGTACTTACTGTTTAGCAACTGGTTGGTGAAGTGACAGAAGTTAAAAAAAAATGTAGGGAACGAAGTATGTGAGCAAATATATCCTGCCGGATCCAAGAGCGTGGGAGAGGCAAGGCTGCTCAGCCCCACGTCCCCGGGTCCGACCAGCAGCGAGGCTGGAGATGCGTTCCCAGCAGGCAGACACACACAGAGCACACGTACACACCATGTACATACCTGTACACGTGTCTGGACACATGGATCAGACAGAGACCCAGAGCACTGACACGGACACAGGCAGCACCAGGGGCCTCTCGGCAGAGCAGGATGGAGGTCCACAAGTGACAGCATGCGCACATGAGTGAACGAGGCGGGTCCTTCCAGCAGCGGGCTCAGACCCTCAGCCTGCCCAGCAGCTGCCTCTCAATCCCAGTCTCCCCAGTTGCTGTCACCAGGACATACGGCCCCCAAGGCTGCAACCCTGTGCCAGCTGCTGGGACAGACCGTTGTGCACACACGCACATGCACGCACACACACACGCACAGAGCCGTCACACAGGGCAGAGTGAGGAAGGCCTCTGTGGGCAGCCTGCTGTCTGGGCACAGGGTATGGCTGACAAGCGTACCCACCAGTCAACTACTTACCCTGCCACCAGCCCTGTTTGCCCCCTTGCCCCTCTTTTTCCCACTCCTGGTTCTCCCCACACCACCTAAACTCCCTTTTCCCACCTTTTGTTCCTCTACAAACATCCCATATATCCTATGGGAACCCATGCTGCTCTTCCACTACACCCAGAACATGTCCCCCAGCACTGGGCAGCAACCCCCCTCAGTCCAAAATTATTTGATTTTTATTTTGTCAGATCAAAAATGAGTCAAATACATGATTTAAGTATTGATCAACTGTTGTACATCTGGATGATTATAACATGGTGTCGTGGTTTAGCCCCAGCCAGCAACTAAGCACTACGCAGCCGCTCGCTCACTCCCCCTACCCCGATGGGATGGGGGAGAGAATCGGAGGAGTAAGAGTGGGAAACACTCCTGGGTTGAGATAAAGAACAGTTTAATAATTGAAATAAAGTAAAATAGTAATAATAATAATAATAATATAATAATGATAATAATAATATACAAAGCAAGTGATACACAATGCAATTGCTCACCACCCACCGACCGATACCCAGACACTTCCTGAGCTGCGATCGCTGCTCCCCGGCCAACTCCCCCCTAGTTTCTATACTGAGCATGATGTCATATGGTATGGAATAGCCCTTTGGTCAGTTTCCATCAGCTGTTCTGGCTGTGCCCCCTCCCAGTTTCTTGTGTACCTGGCAGAGCATGGGAAGCTGAAAAGTCCTTGACTAGCATAAGCAGTACTCAGCAACAACTAAAACATCAGTGTGTTATCAGCATTCTTCCCATACTAAATCCAAAACACAGCACTATGCCTGCTACTAGGAAGAAAATTAACTTTATCCCAGCCGAAAGCAGGACACATGGTTTTCTCAAAAAAAGGAAAACAAGAAAATTCTAGTATTCCAAAGTAAGGTTATACTTGTAAACAATAATCCAGAACTAATGGAAAGTACAGAAATTAGCAGGATGACATTTTGCATTCATAGCCTCTGTAGTCCAAGTGACACTGACAGGTTTGTGTAGACTTATTTTACTGGGTTTTGAGCAGGGCTGTTCAAATAATTTTACTACCTCTCATGTTCCAAACTCTCTTGATTTGCCTGTAAAGTGTAACTACTTGCTTGAGTGTTTCGTAAGAAGCTTTTCATGGTTACTGCCTGATGTTACTTCATCCCAGTCATATCTCAGTGGTACTTTCTTGACATTGTATTCATGTAGAAGCAGTAGACTTCTTATATGTAGCACTCCAGCAGCTTAAACTTGCCAAGTATTGTATGCTGACCTTATAGAAGTTAAGTCAAATTGTGTTAGACTTAAGATCTACCACTCATCAACAGAAGTTCTAACATGCATTTTAACAAGAGTGGGAACATGAGTAGACACTGCCAAAGAGATTCAGGTGTGCTACATGTTCCTGCAATGCATGAATTTTTCATTCCTTTCTACTACCGAATTTGTGCCAGGAAAATGGATACTAATTAATTCTAGGATGCTGTTTAAGATGGTTAGAAATCTAAGCAGGATTTTGCTCCAGGGTCTCGCTGGTAGGTGCCATAAAGGTATTTGACAAGGTAGAATAAAATAACCACTTAAAACTGAGTAGTTCTGACTGAAGGGAGAAGTCTAATTGTTTGAATGGAAATATTTATGCCCTCCTCTGATGTGACAAACTAAATGTCTCCCATATGCCAGCAGCATAAAATACTATTTATCCACTCATTATACATTTTTTCATGTTATTTTATGAGTTTAAAGAATTTACATGTTCAGGAAGTTAACGTTATGGGAAAGGAATATTACACTACTTCTATCATATGTCACCAATATCCTCTCCTACTCATTTATATTCATATTCACACTCATTTGAATTCATATTCAAATACTTGGGGAGGTATGGTATGTAATTGTGATGTTTATGACATTTGGTAGTCATCAGAGGGTAAGATCCTGCGCGACTGGTCAAGGCAGATAGACTTTTATGGCATGACTGAGAATGGCTGCATAGGGAACTCATGTCCCAGCACATGCACAACCTTCAGAGGGATAGCACCTAGGAGCACAGCCATTGGGAGGGAATCAAGCAAGCTTGCTCTTAAGCAGTTTTAATAATGATTTCTCTCATCTTCAGAGGAGGAAATGAATGTGGAAACACAAGGGAGCTAAGGTAGAAAAAGAAGTTTAATAGTGGTAAAGGAGCATATTCTGACTTGAACCATTTTACAAATGAGAAAACTGAGGCATGGAAAGATGAAAGCTTGAATCAAACCTACTGTGTGTGAGTGGAGGTTGGTATTTTGAACATACAATACCCTCTCAGTTTTCATTTCCACATTTTTGTTCCACCCACAGATTCACTGGGGAAATTACTAACACCAAAGGCAGTCAAATCCATTATAATCTTATAAGTAGTGGGAGCTAAAAACACAGGTTTGTAGTAATGCACTTGTTTTTCTCTTGCTTTCAGTCTTAGAACTTATCTTAGAACTACAGATTGCATTACAGATATTAGTTGTAGGTCCTTTGTGTAGCTTTTTAAGATATGTGGGCAAGATAAGTTGCTGTATAATTTATTGTATTCTTGAACAATGCTAAATATTGTGGTTAAGTCTTCTTTTTTCTTGGGGTGTTTTTGTACGTGCTCTTGAAGTCTTCAAATGCTTAGATAGTGACTCACCTGCATCCTTTCAAAGAGTTTATCGCTAACCTCTGAAAATCATCACACCAAAGTTTTATTAAAAAATGTATCCCCATGTCTTTATATAGGGTAGAATCCAAACATTTTTCTTCTTATCCTTAAAAATACTTTTGAACTTTTTTCCTAGGGTGATCTGAATGAATTGTCCCTGGGAGAGCTAAGGAAATTTAATGTTGGTGAAAATTCACTGGAAAAGATAGTATGTACATGGTACTTCTACATAAACATGAATGATTCAAAGAAAAAAAAATCAAAATTATGTTAAGATAGCTTAATGAAAACCCCTATCATGGTGCAGCAGCAGTTAAAAAAGGGATTAAAACACAGTAAATTGTTATAATAATATTCAGTCAGTCACTGATCTCCATTTGAAATCATACAGACAGTTCAGATTGATTAGTCTGTGTAAAAAACCCAGCAATAGACAAAGGTTTCCAGTTTTAGAGGAATAAAAGTACTTAGAAGTGGGGAAATGAGAGACTGAAAAGGCTGTGGTTCTTTAGAGGGGTCAAATAGAAAGGGGCTTAGTAGATATGTACAAAGTGCTGGAAGGCAATGGAAGAGAGAAGATAGGGAGCTACAGTCTACCTTTCTACTAGAATGGGACAATCAATTAAAAAATAATGACTCACAGCATAATTAACTTGTTGATGCAGATGTCATAGCCTAGGTAGGTTAGAAGAAAGGACTAGCCATTCAAATGACCACTAAAAACATCAGCAGTTTTCAGGCAGAAGAAAATTTTAATGATCTTAATCTGTTTCTGTCAAAGTATAAGGGAATTCTGACAGGGATTAGAAAGAATATCTCCCAAGATCAGTGTATTAATTGCTACTCTGAATTTCCTCATGCTCGTTCCTGGCACTGGTCACTGTTGGATTTCCAGATGATGTTTGCATTATCTCACTCTATATAGTGCTTCTGTGCCTAGGAAAACACTCCTATTCAGAGGCAGCTGGTGGCAAAAGTGGTCATCAGGTACCTTTATAAATGCTGGAAAACTAAACTGGCGGCGCAAAATCTAATGCAAATTCTGGTAGGAACATTCGAAAGATAATCTATTCTTTTGATTTTCTTCCCCCTTGATGAAAGGTACATAAAACTCCAGCAAAATAGATTCCACCTTGCTCCTGCTTTGATCAGTTAACCAGTTTGTATTTTCAAAACATTCTGTAAATGGTTCATTTAGACCAAGAGGGAGAACTTCTGCTGTAACTATCACTCATTTCTATCCCACATGTCATATTGTAAAATTTGTTTTATCCAGTTTCAAAAATAGCTACTTCAACTGTGTCAAAAAACATATGGCAAGCATCACCCCCACACATTGCAGTCTATTGTCATCACCCATTTATGTCAAAAGGAATTAATATCATAGGCACTCCTTAATCTTTCAGAATGGGCTGGAAGGAAACGCAGTAGAAATACTTTCCTGCAGCTGTCTCTGCACATCCTCTAATTGTAAGATCTGGTTGTCCTTCTCAACTAGAATGTCAAAATGCAAAAATACCTAAATTTGTCTTTTTGCATTGCTCAGTATTTCTTGTTATGTCTTTACTCTGTCAGTAAGCAGTAGTTTTTCCTCCCATCCCTGTATGGTATGATCTCTTAAACTAATTTTTTTGTTTGTTTGTTTTGTAATGGAAATCATAACTGATTCTTCATTACTTTTGTCCTGCTGGTTGGCCCCGTAATGACAAACACCACAAGGTTGATCTTTGTGTGACCAGCTACCTCCCATAGCAAAGACACACCTTAGAAGAGAATTTGCCTCTGTTCTGTCACTGTCTTGTCTCATTTACAAGTGAGATTTTGAATCCCTATCTGATTGCTTCTCCTAAAGCTATTGCTAGTATTCTGTTGTATATTTATTATCTTGTTTTGCTTCTGTCTTTCCTCCTGGCCTTTGTCCAGTGATACGGCTCGGGTCTTAGCAGGCTGAAAGGTATCAGATCCCAGATTATAGTTTTCAGGACAGCTCTAGGCCACTGAATTTTAAAAACTGCTGAATGACCTGTACTGTATTGAAATAAATGGATTCAATTGAATTCAAATAAATAAATATCCAATTGAATAGCTATATTATATACATAGGCTAGACACCCAACTTAGCAAATTATGTAGCCATGTGTTTATCTCCTTTGCTATTCAGCAAGGCACTGAAGAGTGTATTTAGCATTAAACTTGTCCACTAAGGTCAAGCAGTTTATTTAGGAGCCAGGCCAAACAGAGGTAGATTGCTAAAAGCAATCTCTCATTAACCATTATTTTGCAGTTTGCACACTGAAAAAAAAGGTTAAAAAAAATGGAAGCAAACGAAGAGGTTTAGAGTTCCGGACTGAAACATTTCACCTCTCACTGGATGTGTTTAAATGTTTTCACTGAGGTTATTTATTTAGTTGTTCTTTTTTGTACAGAATTGTATTTAATAGAAATACTGGAAATAGAATTGAGTAATGACACTTACATTGAATTTCCCTGGATTTGTTTTTCTAGCAACTGAGCCTAGTTGTGAGCCACAGACAGTGAACTCCATAAAAGATTCGTTTAAGAGTCTTACAGGGTTTTTCTATTTGACCCTACAACTCCTACTCCTCAGATGAACTTACATTGTCATGTGCAACAAAACTGTCCATCCATAGGCATTGTAGCTTGTTCTTGTATTAATATAAAGAAATAGTCTGCATTTTATTTGGGGGAAACTCTTGGCAAATTTTAAATTCTAATTACAGCTATTGCAGGAAATAACACACAGCATATGTTGTGTGAAGGGGAATATATGCTTCAGAAATATAATATTAGACAAAAACTTTTTTTTTCCCCCCCCAAAATTCCTGCTTCTGTTAGAACATGGATGCCATCGTTACTTTGTTAATTTGACAATTATTTCATATTTTCATGTTCCAACAGAAAAGCAGGTGTTTTCTTGCTTTACCAAATCAAATAGGTAAATGAACAATATGGCATTTTGGAAGGCAGTGTTTGTCACTCCACTCATTCCTTGATTCCCTGTCAGTAGGTTGATGAAGTGTAGACATCTCAGGCATTTGGCAACTATATACAAATAAATGGTCCTGTCAATTTATGAAAGATGACCGTTGTATCTTGGTACTAAAGTGTAGGCATTATTAAATATATAGGAGATAGTAGAAAGGCCTTCCCTAATAAGATTATTTGAAAATCTATACCTAGCAGTGCTCTGTGAAAACTGCAACTTCGATTTCATGATCTAATCATTTATTTTGCATGCATTCACATCTTCTCTTCAACCAGATTTCTGATGATATTTCATTAAATTTTTTTCAATTAAAAAACCCCAATGTATCAATTTGTTCCTAATGAAAAGGGATAACTTTTCTCAAAGAAACCAGGGTGACATTATATATATATATATATATATATATACACATATATATACATATATATATGATTTTACCACTGAGGACAATGAAATTAGAAAACAACTTTACATTAAAACTGTTGTGTTAGCAATGAAAACTTTGCATAATGTAGTCCTTACATTTCTGGAAAAAAACTACTCTTTTGATAAATAATGTTCTTTTGATGGATGAATAAAGATTCCTTTAAGATAACTGACTTACAAATACAAATATGATTCACTGAGAGTTCTTCAGTACAAATTTTGTTTTTTGTTTATCCAATATGCACAGGAAGGAAAGGTCAGGGCCAAAGGCAGAAAGTTTAGAAATCCAGGACAAAAAGTTATGGTACATAATACATTTTAAATTCTTGCAGCTGTTGCGTCCCTCTTTCTGTACTATCCAGATGTACCAAAATTCATGTTTTTAATCTGGCTAATGTCATATTGAGCATTAAATATTTCATACACACAATTGAAGGCACTCTTGATTTCTTCACCTGCATTGTGACTTGGACACGGGTCAAATTTCAGAACTATTTTTTACCAGTGGAGTCATTCTGCAGATACTGGGAAAAACACAGTACTGAGATAAAACATAGCTTCTGCTCGCCAATTTTCACATTATTCTGTAATGATATTGTTTCAGTTCTAACTTACGTTTACGTTGTGCTACTTTTTTAAATCTAATTGATGAAAATGGAATAATGCTGAAATCCTTGGCTAATTTGTTATTTTAAAAAAACAAAACCTAATGTCAAGATTTATTATCAATCTGTTTATTTTAGTCCTGCCCTCCCTGTGAAATTTTATAACCTCTATTCAAATTCTTGTCAGGTTTGGAGACTGATTTGGTAGTAGATACCCTTCTGCCTTGTTCTGAATCTGGTTAGTGGGTCTGTAAGTTGGTATCTTTATGCCAGCTTTATTTTCCTAAGATTTATTTTCTAAATATGAACTAGCATCTCTTCAAAATAGTGATAGTTAAGAAATAGCTGTAGAGGTTCATCATAACAATACACTAACCGAAACACATCCCAGTAATTCATAGGCACTGTGGATAAATAAGGAAGATAAAACATCAGCACTTTTGCATTAAAACTTTGCCAGAAATGCAAACTGAAAAAAACAATTATTTATTTATTGTGCAGGAAAGTAGGGATTCTTTAGTTAAATATGAATTAATTATGACAGTTACTCTGATTTAGGCAGTTCAGTAGTGGAAGATTACATATGTATGCATATATATTAGCCCAAAATGTTATAAGCCGTGTGGCTAATTGGGTCTCAGTCATTTCTTATCTTCTTAATTTCACAAAAGAAATGCTGTACTTTGATATTTCATGCCTGGTAAATACAGGTGTAACTACCTTGTACGTCAAATTATTGCCAAAGATTCCAGGGTGCAAATGACCTTCAGAGAACTAAATCAAACTGGCACTTCCTCAGTGGTATTCTGACTTGCGAAAAGATGCAGGGAAAATTCTTTCCCATCCCTCACCCCACTCTTTTCCTGCCAGGATAAGGCTGTTGCTTTTCTTCCTTTGCTGCTTCTCTCTCCCTCCCCACAGTCAGTAAGAGCCAGGTCTTTCTTTTGCTCGCCACCACCAGGCTAAACATAACTTTTAGCAGGCAAAGAGCCATGCTCTACCAAAACCTTGCCACGCAAATTTACTGCTTTTATTCCTTGTTTCTCCTTGTGGGTAGTCTGCATTGCAGGACTAGTCCAAGCGGGAATTGCCCAAAGACAACAACAGAACAGCCTCTTCCAGAACTCTCATCTGAACTGCCTCCCAGTGCCAACATCTTACATCGTGACCGTGCCAAAGCACCTTCTCCTCCTCTTCTTATGGGAACGCTAGGAACTTGCCTATCCTCGGTGTACAAAACACTGGATTAGCCATTCAAGTTAACAGTTAACTCCAAGAGCCCTTTAGTTTTGCAATCCCATTCTCTGAGGAAATTCATTTATTTTACTGCACAGAAGCCTCAATTCACATGAAGTGAATGAGTCCATTCAGCTGAGGTGCCTTGTCTTCCCAGAGTCAGCCTGAAACAGGGGGGAGGGCACTTCTAGAAGACATTTTGCCTAGCCAAGGTCTAATCACCCCCCAGAGGGTCCTAACTTCTACTAACTATGGAGAGCAGATAGGCTAGCTAAATTCTTAAAGTGTGTGAAATTAGGTAGCTAGCACACAAACCCAAGAGGTATGTTGGTGCTTGCATCAAGACTTAGGATTGCAGAGACTGTCAGGCAAGGGTAGGAGAGGGCAGGTTTTGTCACCTGGTTTGTGAGAAGACAGCTGTTTTACATATGATTCTACCGCTGGAGAATAAAACCTTTGCCTCTGGATTCCCTGTGTCCAGGTTTCTTCTTGATTCTTTTTCTCTCTTGAAAGGTTGTTATTACAGCCCCGAGTTCCAACGGCTGAAGATGACCTAGAGAGGCAAATCTGACCAAGAAAAAAATGCAGTGGACTAAGTTCATGAGAACAATAACGGGCAGGGTGGGGAGGAAGGAAAACAGATTTTGAGGAGGTGTATAATTGTTGCTTTGGAGTAAGACAAATCAACTGCACCAATGACATTCATGATACATGTTTGTCTAACCTGCTAATAAAACCTGCAATGGTAGAATTCCCACCGGCTCGCTCTCTTCTGGTGTTTAACTAGCTTTGATGCTCTGCCCTTGGAGAGCTCATTTGAGCAGACGTTTCTATCTGCCCTACCCTCACACCACATAGTTCTCCATCTCCTCACATGAAAGCTTCATTGTTAGTGTTTGTTCTGCCTTTTCATATCTAGACAATCTTTCACCTAGCCAGGGCAGGTGTAATGTCGGGCTTATTCTGTGCCAAAAGTAGCAGATACAT
Source organism: Pelecanus crispus (assembly GCF_030463565.1). Taxonomy (NCBI): domain Eukaryota; kingdom Metazoa; phylum Chordata; class Aves; order Pelecaniformes; family Pelecanidae; genus Pelecanus; species Pelecanus crispus. The sequence continues at coordinate 52,377,877 of NC_134676.1, forward strand.
GCTCCTGGATCAGTCTTTACATTCTTATCCAACTTGTCAATACGTACGTAATATGTTTTTATGGAATTTTTTTTATCTGTACCACGAGTTGCAACATGTAAATGTTTGTGTCTACAGTGAATATATACTTTTCAAGGACATTTTTTGAAAAACAGGATAAGATTTCTTAAGAGGCTATCTCCTCATTATGCAAAAAGAGCAATTAATTTAATAGTATTTTGTACACCATAATTATAATAGTTTATGAATAAGTACTGTAATTTTTAAAATACCTGGTTTTATCGTTGCAATATTCCATCTCCGGAAGGGATCATTTCACAGCATTTTCAGGATTAAATAATTGTTGCTCTCATTTACATCTTCTTACTTTTCAAAAAATATCTTACATTTTCTATTGGAAACACTCATGGGGAAGTAGGTACTTCATTGTCTCTCTTCCTCCTCCTGGGTGTAGAAAGAGATGGGGACTTAACAGTGATGGTGGGACAGAATATTTAAGCTCCTGTAATATGGACTAGCTGTTACATTCTTAGTGGTCCTAAAACTGGGGAGAAAACTTACATACTTATGGCCCTTCTTTTTATTCATTCAGTTCAGTAAAGCTGAAGAGCTAAAACAAAAGCAGACCTGCGCTTTTGTCAGAACTTTCTGAAATTCAATAGTCGTTATCAAAACATTGTGTAAACATTATAGCTCCATAGTTCCAGGTTTTGGCTCGGATTCTGATTGCACTTGAATTGTTTCCGAGTGATCAAAAGAGAAATTAATAGATGCCTAGTAAGAAAGCTCACTTTATGTTATTTACAGTCTAGTCTAATCTCAAGACATTTAGATAGCTACGATAAACATCCCTTTGAACTGAACCTAGCCTATTCCTGAAGGATTACAGAGCACTGAAGTCTATGAAAGCATTAATACAATTGCTGTCTCAAATTAATTAGTCTTCCACATTTCTTGAGTGCTCACAAATGGTTTCACAAAACTTAGAGGCCTACACACTGTGCACTCATGGATATTCCATCTATATTGTGGGAGACCAGCAGTTTGTTGTATTTTATTGGGAGCAGATCATCTAAAAGAAGGGACTTGCTGTCTTGGGTATAAGGAGGCTGGATAGGACGGAGGGTTTTTTGCTTTCCAAAGCAGGCATCTATTAATAGAAATCAGAGCCTGGAATATTTCCTCTAGTGTAGCCATAAGCAATTAAAAAACATAATTAACAAATAGCCAGTGGATGTCATTTGCGTTTTAGGTTGTTAATGCCAGAAGGCTATTGTTAGGGCTATGAACATGTGCTTGGATAACTTGCACTTTGGGGAATACAAGATTTTCCCTGGGGTTTGAAATGTGCTGCTTATTAAGTTTTGGTGGAAATTAGATTGAAACATTATCATCTACATTGTTAAAAGTCAGAAGTCTGCATCAGACAAACCCTGTGTTTTTAGTGTAGCACTCACTGTGAAGTGGCCTGAAATATGATTTTTATTCTTCTTTTAATTTAGAATATAAATCTAACTCTTATGAGTAATTGATAGCAAAACTGATTCATTTCAGTAGAGCAACATCAAACTAAGTGCTGTATGACTAAAGTTAGGTTAATTTAAAAGTGATCTATCAAAAAAATCCCCAGAGTGAAAGAATAAGTGTGCTTCTGTTTAATTTATGGCATTTCCATTCAGGTGACATAAAATTCTGTGTCAGAACAAGAGTTGCTTTGAGCAAAACATTTAAACTTATAATTCTGTTAAAACTGACTAGGTGTTTTGGTGAGCAGGTGTAGAATTAGTTGGTGCTAAAACACTGACAAATGCTAAAGCACTTTGTTGCACAGGAGGCTAAGTGGCTCTGTACAGAAACACTAATTTTAATAATAACAAAACCAGAGACAGTGCCATCTTTTCCACACGTGCATGTACCGATAAGCACCTTCACATTTCTTTTCACCTCTGGAGTGCTGAGTTTACTTGTTTTCTACTAAAAATGTTAAAAATGGAACAAGGTATCACACATCCAAACAAACTACTTACAAATATCTGTCAGGCAGAATTGTTAAGATTTTATATGCATTCTGCTGTGTTTTGAATATTGGGTTAGATTTGCTGTATTGCTGTGATACAAATATGGACAATTTACTTGACATATCTTGATAAAATCTACTGTACTTCAGCAGAGCCTAGAATTACATTGTCTAAGGTAAGTGCAGTATAAATATTTCCATGCATTGTAATATTTTATAATGCAGGAATATCTTTTCTGTATATCCAATTTTTATAAAGTGGATCACTGAATTTTGAGAGTTTAATTTTTTGTATTTCTCTTATGCATATCAATATATTTATAGTATTATTAAATTGCATTTTAATTATCAGACACTAAAAGATTGTGGTAATTGCCTGGATTTTTGCATATCTTTGTGAAAATACCCAATATGCTGCACAGGGATTTTCCTGTGATACAAAATGTTTAAATGCCTTCTAACACAGCATTCATAAAATACTGTGCGACTATAAGGTAATGGAAATGTAGACACCAGGATGTGTGCACGCTTGTGTCAACTGGACGTTATGCTGTGAGCCAGTAATTAAACATTTACAGAGGGAGACAAAAGAATGTACCTTAGGCTGAGATCTTTTGAAGTCATACGGTAGTAATATTGAGGGTATTAAACTATACAGAAGATGCCCAATAGTGGGGGAGTTGGAAACAACACTCATATTTTGGTAGTGATATTGGAAATAAAATGGTCTTAGAGCCTTGCACCCTTGAACAGATGGTTCCCTTTTCAAGCACCTTGAGTCCATTCTCACTACATGTGCATGGACAGGGCCACCCAAATGCTTATGACAGCCCTGAAGACTAATAGATGAAGCGGAAGTAGAAGCAAGTATTCTGAAAATTTGCCTGAGCAGAAGTGAGCAGAGCAATTCCTATTGCAGGGACCCTTCCCAGGAGGATCAGTCAAGTGTTGATACGAACAAGGTGGATCTGGAGAATCACATCACACAAGGTGTTGCTGAGCATTTCTAAACTTTGTTTACTTGGATTATGCTGACCTGTGTTGAATAGAATGATTCTAGTTATTTAGGGTTTGTCCCAATCTTCATATCATTTTACTTCCACATTAACAAGATCTTTCTTATTTGACAATATGCAGGTTTGTACACTGGTGAATTGCTTTCAGCCTAATGTTTAGGAGGTGCAATGTTACCAGAATAGCAATTTCGCATAGCACAGAATGCTTTTTCATCTGACTGGCTGGCTGCAAGCAGGACATCATGTACCTCAGAGACCCTCCAAATGTATTTAGATATAAAGCACTAAAAAAGCAACAATATATATTTCTGCATATTTAACTTTGTACAATGATAAGTGAAGCCCTGTTCATGTTTACTCTTTAGTCATTACTGGAACAAACACAATTAATAAAAAGATGAAGAGAGGCTGACATGCAAGTTATGATAGCAATTTCAGGTTTCATTCCCATCTTGATCCAGCACAAAACCTCAGAATTACTCAGATGACTGTCTGCTACCATTTGTTTTTCTACCTTTTCATATTTAGAAACCACCGTGTGCCTCCCCAGGACTAAAACGTTATGCAGAACCCAACTGCAAAAAGTCCCAAGGCCCCTGAAGTGCATTATTTAGTTAGGCTGAAAATGTACAATTCCTTAAGCCAATCTTCCTGATGTTATGAACCATCCGTCAAAACTTTCACAAAGGCTGGACCCCAGAAAACACATGGAGGGGCCAAAAGGAAAGAGCTCTGGGAGTTTAAAGGCAGGTGATAAGAGCTTCCAAAAGATTTAGTTTGGATGTTGACTGGACTGGATGCAGCTGACTGTGCAGCTAGGTCTCATAATAGCCTAGTTCCTGGCACAGCTGACGATTAGGACTACCCAGGAGCTTTCAGTCTAGCATATATGGCCATGCGAGATAGACCGTTACGGGTGCCACAGTTGAACTATTCATAACATGAGCCCCTGGCAGCCTTTCCTTATCATTGGCACTCTTAAAACATGCCTGATAACTATTACTTAACAGTGTCATGAGAGAAGACAGGTCCCTAATAGGTGAGAGACAGCAGAGGACTCATGCAGAAAACACTTGGAACATAAGGAATACGTGGGAGGAAGCCAGCATGAGCGAATGATAGGTATGGGGGTTTAGCAGGTCCAAACTAAGCTTCTGGAATGATTGCTACCACCAGGAAAGGATTGAAGGCTGATTATCTTGGGAAGGAGATATGCCTATAAGCTGGCTGAATCAGATTAGTGATAAGCTCCCCTCCTAAGCTTTTCTTTCAAGCTTGTGCTCACTTTATCTTCTGAAAGGCCATTCCTTTGAGAACCAGCTCTCCCAAATAGTGTGTAGGAACCTCAGCTTCCAGTGAAAACCAGTGCCTGTGGGACTGCCTGGAGTTTGTGGTGCAGGCTTGGGCTATCCTTATTCTGAACTGCAGCTCGGAACGTAAATGCATGGATTTAGAAAACAGCGTCTGAATATCTGTGGCCAAGATTTTGAATAATAAAAGAATAAAGCTAAAGTCTAAACCTGCACTCAAGTAGATTAACTAGAAACCTACTAGCTGTTAGTATTCTAATTTCTGAGAAACAGGCCGTAAGAACACCCACATATATAATTATCTTTTCTTTTACAGGATGTACTGATGTACAAAACATCAGCAAAAGCCTATCTAGTGTCCAGTGCCATCCCACTTAATGCTTCTCTTTCGGATGTGGCCATATTTACAGAATGAATATATTTAACTGTATTGATTTGGGCCCATTTCCAAATTCTGTAAGTCAGTCATGGGAAACATAAAAAAGAAACTAACTTTGTACAAATCTGCAAGTGTTTGATGTTACACACATCCTCCAGTTATCTCTCCTCTCAATAACATTCCAGCCAAAAAAATGACTCTGACAAGTATAAAACAATGTGTAAATTAACCTGAAAACACAGTTGCTTGTGAAATCTCATTAAAGCTGAAAAGCAGAAGGGGGAAAGCTACAGGGAAAGAATAGCTGCATAGTGCACTATTCTCAGACGAGTGCTCTGCCTTTTCCGTGGCATCTAAACCCTACGTTTGTTGGAATAGATGTTCTATTTTAAAACACTAAGTAAATATTAAACTTCTACACTCTCTGTCTTACTGTTTGCATTCTTTGACACTTGGCTGTAACTTGTTGCAAGTTTCTCAGATGAAGTCACTTTTTAGCAAGATGGCAGATAGCTCCAAACTAATACAAACAATCAAAACTTGTAAAGAATGACATTTCCTAAATGTTATAGTGCTTCTCACTAAGCACACTTTTAGGGATCAAGTGATGGTAGCATCCCCCTGACTGCAAGAAGTAAAACATTGCTGCACTCTTTGGATCCACTAAGCTCAAGAAATCATCTTTTCTCTTGTTCTTGCCTTATAAAAAGTGGGGAAACCTGTGAAAGCACATGCTTTTTGATGGACCGAAAGCCTATACTGCAGAACTCACTGCTGCAGCTCTTCCTTATTCATTTTGTCTGCCAGCCATTTTCTAAAGAGGCATGATAGCTCCGTGAAGCTTTCTTTTCTTTGAGTCTATGTACATATCTATGGTGTTGGGTTGATGGTTGGACTGATGATCTTAGAGATCCTTTCCAACCTTAATGATTACTAGTTTTTACTTTCATTAAAAAATAATCCAGCCACCAAGCCAGGAAACATGAAATTACTACTCTACCCTTAATTGGTTTAGTGGTGGACTTGGTAGTGTTAGGTTAATCGTTGGAATGGCAGCGAAGAATGCTGAAACGAATGGGAAAACTCACCTGATTAACAGGTGGCTCAGGATCTGGTGCCATCGGTGGAATTTTGGTTTTTTTTAATCATGGGGAGGTTTACACAGCACTGGGCATGCTGGCGGCCAATGAAGATCAGCTGTCTCCAAAGGGGAAAAGGATTCTCACCCATGAGTTGGCAGGACTCATTGGGAGGGCTTTAAACTAGATTCAAAGGGGGAAAGGGGATATAACAGGCTCGCTAGAGAGGAGCCCAGGGGCGGCATGGCAACGTTGGGGGTGAAATCGATAGCCTGGCTCAAGTGCATCTACACCAATGCACGTAGTATGGGCAACAAACAGGAGGAGCTGGAAGCCCTTGTGCAGCAGGATGGCTATGACATAGTTGCCATCACAGAAACATGGTGAGACGACTCTCATGACTGGAGTGCTGCACTGGATGGCTATAGGCTCTTCAGAAGGGATAGGCAGGGAAGGAGAGGTGGTGGGGTGGCTCTGTATGTTAGGGAGTGTTTTGACTGTATAGAGCTCAACAGTGGTGATGATAAGGTCGAGTGCTTATGGGTAAGGATGAGGGGGAAGGCCAGCAAGGCGGATGTCCTGCTGGGAGTCTGTTATAGACCACCCAACCAGGTTGTAGAGATAGATGAAGCATTCTACAAGCGGCTGGCAGAAGTCTTGCAATCGCTAGCCCTTGTTCTTGTGGGGGACTTCAACTTGCCAGACGTCTGCTGGAAATGCATCACAGCAGAGAGGCAACAGTCTAGGAAGTTCCTAGGGTGTGTGGAGGGTAACTTTTTGACGCAGCTGGTAAGTGAGCCTACCAGGGGAGGTGCCTCACTTGACCTGCTGTTTACAAACAAAGAAGGGCTTGTGGGAGATGTCGTGGTCAGAGGCCGTCTTGGGCTTAGTGACCATGATATCATAGAGTTCTCGATTCTTGGCGATGTAAAGAGGAGGAGCAGCCAAACTGTTACCATGGGCTTCTGGAGGGCAGACTTCAGCCTGTTCAGGGCACTGGTTGGGAAAGTCCCTTGGGAGGCAGTCCTGAAAGGCAAAGGGGTCCAGGAAGGCTGGGCATTCTTCAAGAAGGAAGTCTTAAGGGCGCAGGAGCAGGCTGTCCCCATGTGCTGTAAGACCAACCGGCGGGGAAGATGACTGGCCTTGCTGAACAGGGAGCTTTTGCTGGGACTCAGGGAAAAAAGGAGAATCTACCACCTTTGGAAGAAGGGGCAGGCAACTCAGGATGAGTACAGGGATCTTGTTAGGTCATGCAGGGAGGAAATTAGAAAAACAAAAGCCTGACTAGAACTCAATCTGGCCACTGTTGTAAAAGATAATAAAAAATGTTTTTGTAAGTACCTCAACAGTAAAAAGAGAGCCAAGGAGAATCTCCATCCTTTGCTGGATGTGTGGGGGGAACTTTGTCACCGAGGACAAGGAAAAGGCAGAGGTACTTAATGCCTTCTTTGCCTCTGTCTTTAATAGGCAGACCAGTTATCCCCAGGGTACTCAGCCCCCTGAGCTGGAAGACAGGGACCAAGAGCAGAATGGAGCCCCCATAGTCCAGGAGGAAGCAGTTAATGACCTGCTACGCCACCTGGACGCTCACAAGTCTATGGGGCCGAATGGGATCCACCCGAGAGTATTGAGGGAGCTGGCACAAGGGCTTTCCAAGCCACTTTCCATCATCTATCAGCAGTCCTCGTTAACAGGGGAGGTCCTTGATGATTGGAGGCTTGCCAATGTGATGACCATCTACAAGAAGGGCCGGAAGGAGGAGCCGGGGAACTACAGGCCTGTCAGCCTGACCTTGGTGCTGGGAAAGATTATGGAGCGGTTCATATTGAGTGAACTCAACAGGCAAGTGCAGATCAGCTGGGGTATAAGGCCCAGCCAGCATGGGTTCATGAAAGGCAGGTCCTGCTTGACCAACCTGATCTCCTTTTATGACCTGGTGACCCACCTGGTGGATGAAGGAAAGGCTGTGGACGTCACCTACCTGGACTTCAGCAAAGCCTTTGACACAGTCTCCCATAGCATTCTCCTTGGGAAGCTGGCAGCTCATGGCTTGGATGGGCGTACTCTTTGCTGGGTAAAAAACTGTCTGGGTGGCCGAACCCAGAGAGTAGTGGTGAATGGAGTTAAGTCCAGTTGGCAGCCAGTCATGAGCAGTGTTCCCCAGGGCTCCGTTTGGGGCCAGTCTTGTTTAATATCTTTATCAACGATCTGGATGAGGGGATTGAGTGCGCCCTCAGTAAGTTTGCAGACGACACCAAACTGGGTGGGAGTGTCAATCTGCTGGAGGGTAGGATGGCCCTGCAGAGGGACCCGGACGGGCTGGACCCGATGGGCTGAGGCCAACTGCATGAGATTCAACAAGGCCAAGTGCCGGGTCCTGCACTTGGGTCACAACAACCCCAAGCAACACTACAGGCTTGGGGAAGAGTGGCTGGAAAGCCGCCTGGCCGAAAAGGACCTGGGGGTGCTGGTTGACAGCCGGCTGAACATGAGCCAGCAGTGTGCCCAGGTGGCCAAGAAGGCCAACAGCATCCTGGCTTGTATCAGGAATAGTGTGGCCAGCAGGAGCAGGGAGGTGATTGTTGCCCTGTACTCGGCGCTGGTGAGGCCACACCTCGAATACTGTGTCCAGTTTTGGTCCCCTCAATACAAGAAGGACATTGAGGTCCTGGAGCTTGTCCAGAGAAGGGCAATGAAGCTGGTGAAGGGTTTAGAGAGCAAGCCTTAGGAGCAGCTGACAGCACTGGGATTGTTTAGCCTGGAGAAGAGAAGGCTGAGGGGAGACCTTATGGCTCTCTACAACTACCTGAAAGGAGGTTGTAGTGAGGTGGGTGTTGGTCTCTTCTCCCAAGTAGTTAGCGATAGGACAAGAGGAAATGGGCTCAAGCTGCACCAGGGAACGTTTAGATTGGATATTAGGAAAAATTCTTCACAGAAAGGGTAGTCAAGCATTGGAACAGGCTGCCCAGAGAGGTGGTGGAGTCACCATCCCTGGAAGTGTTCAAAGAACGGGTAGACGTAGCACTTTGGGACATGGTTTAGTCTAGTCTACCCTTAATTGGTTTAGTGTGGACTTGGTAATGTTAGGTTAATGGTTGGACTGGATGATCTTAAAGGTCTTTTCCAACCTAAATGATTCTATGATTCTACATGTTGATTTATGTAGCCCTCAGCTTTTTCTTTGTTGCCTGAGCAAGGTCATGAGTCAAAGTCATGATCAAATAATGTTTGCTTTTTTTCATTATTGGTAAGAAATTAATTCTTTCAGTTAATGATTTACAGAAAAAAGAAAATGTGTGAACTATAGAGGGAAACAAAACCAAGATTTATGCTGATTTGTGGATGTCTCTGGGAATTTCATCTGTGCATCCAGGAGTCCCTTGAATACACACTGCATTTAAGGAACAAAATGTTGGTATTTTGTGATTATAATTGCTCCAATTTTGTTGTAGAAAGCTACTCCTAGAAACCAGAAAAAATATTTAAAACAGTGGATTGAGAATAAGTAGGCTTTGTTCCTCAATTTGCTGCTGTCTTTGAGGGTAACCTTGGATAATCATTCGTATTAGAGCTTTCAAAAGCATCCCCTGATCCTGCAAAGTCAATTAAATATATCTAGGAACTGGTTTTCCTGTGATAATCAAGGCTCCTGGGCACTTCAGTAGGAATATCAGAACTCAACACAAGTAAATTAAAAGGCACACATTTCAAACTGAGCACTACCATTAAACAGAGCTTTGATTAAAACATTGTTATATTCCCCTTTCTAATTTTTGCCGATATAGGCAGAATGGTCCTAATATTGACCAGAAAAAAAATTGTCAAGTCGGTGTGTTCTGAACATGTCCTGGACATCAATGTAATTAATGATAAATATCTTTAAGAAACAGTGTTTGGCCACAATGGTTTTTTGAGAGGTCACAAAAGCTATTCACTTACGGACTGATTTATTTGAATTGCTGATAATACAGTATTGTAATGTTTATAAATTAGGTTCACCCTCCCATAATTAACTTCAGCAAAACTGAGTTCTAACCAAAGCTCTAACCACATACTTCTTAAACAGTAAGCTGCGATAGATTTAGTATCTGCAGCTTGAAAACATGGCCTCTTCTGCAACACAATAATCAGGTGTGCTAAATTTTGCTAAGAGATTCAATCTACAAAACTGTGCTGATGAAGATTAAAGTATCTTCCTCTGTTACAAGAAATTGCCCCAAATCAGTAATGAATTTCCCTTCTGTCCAAGAATGCCATTAAAATCTTCCAGGGAACAAAAAAAATTGGTTTGCTTTTTCTATTCTCAACAAATATTTATAAACTAGTTTCATATCTGATTGCCTTGGGAACATCTGCAAGAAGTGTAATCAGAGATTAGAAACACTCCTAAACTGTTCTCATTCGGAAATAAGAGAGAGAGAAGTGTGACTTAAGCTGCTGTTTAAGTCTCTAAGGGTGGGATTTATCACCCCTAATTTTAGCCATCTGAATTTAAACATCAAATTTAAATTACTTGTCTATTCTCACACCATGCTAATGGAGAGAGATAATTATTTGATGATTCATGCCACTTTAAGATAGAAATCTAAGATGGGAAATGCCTGTCTTTCCATTAGAGAAGTCACCTAGATGATGAATTTATACAAGATATCTAACTTTCAAACAGGTAAAATTAGTTGAAAGAAATCCCAAGAAACAACATACTCCAGAACAGGAAAACCAGAGAAGAATTTGGCAGGGAATACAGGGAAATTACAGTCACCTGATTGTGAGACTACAAAACTAAAGCAATAAATTAAAAAATAAATCCTGAGATTATCCTTGAGAACAGAAGAAATATTAAGATCCTTTTCTAGCTTTCTTTAATAAATACCCTGATTTCAGTGTCTAAGAGTGAAGTGCTGGAAGGAATTCTATTAATCATAATTTTGTGACTGCTTTACTGTATTTCATATATTCATTCTTAATTTGAATTTTATGCATATTCAGTCAGTGGCTAGAGACACAATGCAGTCAACTGCTATCAGCCATCTGCCTTGGACTTCTGGCTCACATGGAGGAGGAACCATGCTGAAAAGGGATTCAGACAAGGCTAAAAAATCCTGCATTGCCTGGAAGAGGAGCCAAGTCAGGTGTCGAAGGGCGACAGGACTGACACCAGGGCTCAGCACTCGAACTGTAAGAAAAAGGGGATGCTGCTGTATTGCTTCAGTTCATTGCCTGACAAAAACAGTCACAAAATTTATGAAGCTGTTATCTCTGGCACGGAAGGGATGGGGATAACAATAAAAGCATCATATAATTTGAAAATATATTAGCTTGTCTCTCTTCTTCTGTATCTTCTCAGTTCCTAACTTCAGAGAAATTCCAAAGAGGCTTTTGGATCTAGACAGACTCCCCACGACTTCTTCTGCTTGTTTCCTGCCTCTGACTTTCTCTGAGATCCTGGCTTGTAGTCTGCTATCCTCCTACAGTTCCTTATGTCACTGTCTTAGTGCTATCCAAAAATACATGTGTTCTATAAAGAAACCGCCTATTTGCTTGGAACTGATATTGGCATCCTGGGTCTTTCTAGATTGTACTTCAACTCATTAATTTCCTTCCAGAACAGTTCTTTTCCAATGTAATGATCCAGGTTCAATGAGTCATTTGGGCAGCCACTTTAAACCAAACTGTGCCAAATTACAGAGTTTGGGTAGAACTGAATCTCTAGGTAATCTATGGTTGGGGTTTTTTTCCCCTCTTTATGAACTGTTGTTACACATGGATGCTCATTTGCTTAAAACACCCAATGAAATTAGAAGAAAATTACTTCACAGATATAACAAGGTGTGTTTTGGAGCCAATCTAATATACAGAGGTATCGAGTTCTTTCCCTGCTTACCCAGTTTTAGCAGTACTCAGGGCTGCATAGCAAATTCAAGGTCACAGTCGGGTTGTTTGTGCATAACTTGCACCAGACTGCATTTCCTATTGCCAGTGTTTTATAATGTGGAATGATATTGACCAAAGATGCACAGGAATTTAATTTGGAGTTATAAGGAGTTTAAATCTTTTTCATGTTTCCTCCAGTTTCAGACACTATTCTCCTTTTCCTTTGGTGTTATGCATGCAGACAGGCACACTAATACCTTTATTACATAACTGTTCAGAAATGCTCCTGTTTCACAGGAAAGATGCATCTCATTCACACACCTTATGCAAACAAGTTATAAATTGCTACACAAGTAAGGACACGCAACGTTATGCTTGAAAAGGCTATTCAGGTGAAGTTGTCATGGCCCTTCCCTGCGCCAGATAGTGAAACCCTCCCTTTGGCTTGTTTTCCTCTCTCTCTGGGACTGACAAAACACTGCTTCTTCATCACTAATGGGGAAGAGCTGTGCAATGAAAAACAACACCCTCTTCACGTTCAAGGTTGGGTTGACCCCTACTGAATGTACAGCAGATTTGATGCCAACTGGATGGTTTTTAAAGAGCTAACCCAAATGACATGAATAGCATGAATAAGCTATTCATAATAAGGGTTAGCTTAAGCTCTTGTAAACCTTTATCATCACCCTCACCTTTGCCACAATCTGAATGGAGCTGTAGAAAAGTAAACTGCTCAGCAAGCAATAGGATAAATGAACTATGGCTGATGCTTGATTTTGATGTTTAAAAAGATACGTATTATTCCAGCTGGAGGCTTCACACAACTGGGGCACATAAGCAGTCTGTCTCAACTGCAGATCTGTAGGCAAATCACAGGTTTTTTTCCTCAGCTGGGGTTTCTGTCCTCTTGACAACCCATTTGCAAAGCCTTTGAGAAATTAGTGCTTGAAAGACCTCTGCTGACTGGTAAATTTGTGCAAAAGCTGTAGGGGCAGAGGGGGAGGCAGATGATATGATTATGTTTTGACAAGAGACTGGACTGTGGTAATTCCAGAAGCTTTTCCTTTAGTTAATACCTAAATGATAGGAACTGAAACCAAATTGTATTCCCAGATTTTCAGACACTGAAAGACTGTAATCTTTAATTACAGTCTGATAAGCACTATTCTCCAGGAGAGCACTAGAGCGACAAAAAATTGTGTCAGCCATCAGTGGGCTAGTAAACTATGAATATTAGCTTAGGCTATATACCTGTCAATGAACACACAAATAGAGAGAGGAGCAATTTTCATTACTAGTTCACTATTCTTAGTAGTTCATTATTTCTAAATTCTTTAAGTTCATTATTTTAAGGAAGTTTCTATATGCAGCAGAAGATATACTGATACTCTCTAGCTTGACTTAAGTCAACTTTACATTGAATTTAAGTCAATTTTACAATACATTGCTTGAAAGAAAAGAGGAAGTACACTGGAGTAACAAAGGAGAATAGACATAGCAGGTAAGATGCTGACAGCTGCATTTCCCTATTCCTTCACTATTCCCCTCCCCCTGTCTAACTCTGGTACTTTTCCTGTAACGCTCCTCACTGCAGGGCAGCTTAGGAGTGTTTTGGCAGGGAACAGTCTGCTTATTCTCCCTGGAGACTGCACAGAGATCATAAATCCTCTTGGAGTTCTTAACCCTTATATGTAACTGACAGCTTTAATCTTCTGCATTACTAAATTCGAGGAAGAGGCAGTGCCAGCATGCAGAGAGGAGGCACACATGTTCAAATTATTGGGTAGCCAGTCACACACTTTCTCATATTGTTATTTAATGGATTTTGCAAGCAGAATCTGCTGTGCACTGGAAGTGCTCTGTTTGAGACAGACCAGTGTCGTAATTAATACTTATGATAGAAATAGGTCACTGAACCTTCTTTTGTTAAGGAATGCCTTGTTTTAATCATATTAGTGACTTCCGCCTACTTTTCCCTAGCATTATAATTTGTGTTATACCCCTTCCTCTCTCTCTTTTCCTCTTGGCGTAACTGACACCTCTTTCATGCCTTCTACTGTTAGAGTAAGAGGGAACCAGGTGCCAATACTAGTTATTACAGCAAGGTCGTATGTGAATACTGATGATCGTCCTGCAGAAAAAAGGAGATAATGACCTGTTAAGCCAATCAAGTCACTGTTTAGATGATAGAACATTCTGTGTAAATCTTTTTCCAGCTGGCTAAATAAAAGAGAGAAACCTACCCTTACATACCTTTCTTCTCACTCGTCTTTAGACCAGTATGATTACTATTACAGTAATGATTTTCACTGTCACAGCACTGCTCCACATATATTTCAGAGCATTTTAATGCATGAGAAAACATTTATCCAACATATAAAACAGTGACAATAAATTGCATGTTCTAAGTGGCATATGATTTTATGTTACACTAGTTAGGGAGAAGATTGATGCCTTGTGTCTTCTTGTCGCACTAGTCCAAAGCTGCGAGAACCTTTTGTGAAAGATACTGGAATGCTGACGTATAATGCTTGGGTTTTTCCACTGTTTTAGCATGCTTGGCATTAGTGTTTGACTGACTGTGTGTTTCTGAAGATGACAGAACATTGTCTCTTTTTTAGTTTACAGGGTTTTTTCGCCTCTTTTATATAAGGATTGCTTTCACAGCAGTGATTGCTTAAGACAAGTGCTATCTAAATGTGTTTGAATGTATGCCATCATCAGAGGCATGTTTTGCAACTTTCTGTCAGAATCCAATAAATATACAGCAGTTAAAAGAGAGATTATGAGAATCTAGTAGGCGGGCAAACAAGTTTCTAAAAAGGGCACTTTCCACACTTAAATATTTGCCAGCATAATTTTTAAAAGAATTCAGTAGTTCATAAGCTGCTGTGAGGCTCCATTGTGTGTTAGGTACCATAAAAGCACATTTTATTCAGAGTTCCAAACCAGAAACAACATGTGAAAATCGCTACAGTGGTGATAAGGTTAGATGTGACAATTTTACCACGGTCCCAATATTTCATTTGAACACATGATACCCTCTGATTATCAACAAAACAAATCCAAACATCGTGACATTTAAAAACTCAAATTCCTTTAGTGACAAGCTAGACTGGCAGTCAGTAGTGCCCAATGAGGGAGCAATGAGTGGTATAGTTGTAAAGCTCACCCTCTTAGGAACTATACAGATCAGCTAACTATCAGATGATTTCAAGTGAAGGGTTTGTCATCCATGTTATGCACAGGGGAAACATACAAATAAAGCATCTATTCCTGATTCTACAAAAATCAACTGAAGCAACTTTCCCAAGAACAGTAAAAACGTAGTAGAGCATAGGGTTCTCCAGCTTTGATCCAAAAAATGAAATGATGCTTTTTTAGTATGATTCAACATCTGCTACAGCTGTAAGTCATTTGTACTGAATGTCTGTAGGGTTCTCAGAGTTAGGCTTGATTCTGTGTAACTGTCCCCACTTTTCACGGGGAGTTAGTGATAGGAAATTGCCAAGCAGGTCCAGTTGTAGCTCAGTGGCAGTTCTGGGATGTATTAAATACTTTAAGAATATTTCATTCATATTCACTTAGGCTAATATCAGAAGTTGCATTCCACTGTACAGAAACATGTGAATAATGCACCATATACCAGAATAGCAGTGATTTCCTGTGAATTTCTTAGTTTTCTCAGTACTTCTTAGTTTTCTCAGTAATGTATATGCTATTAGGATGGTGCCTCCTACCTGTTTTAAGGATTTTAAGGTCTTACTAGAAAAACAGTAGCAAATGGTGTATTATTTCCCATGCATATTTAGGCTCTTGCAACATGAAGACAACAGGATATCAAACAGTAACTCCAGAAAATGGGTAGGATATTTAAGGTATAGGTATAGATATATATTTATAAAGGACAGTTTTTTCCAGGTTGTGTGTGGGAGCTTTTGGACATTATCCAGGATGACTCAGTTTGTCTGGCTTTTCTGAGTCTGTGACAACCAAAGTGACGTAAATATGAATTACAATCATAGTAAGCCAATGCTGCTTTTTAAGGTCTCCAATGTGCCTTACAACACATACTTTCCCTTAAGCAGCACAAGTGTCCTTAAGATACTATTTCTTATTTTATTAAACAGCTTACTGATATGACAGTCTTCAGTCAGAAAGCTCCTTTGCATGTGGACAACAGCAATGCAATTAAATCAATCCTATTTCTTGTCCCAGAATCCTAGCACCCCAGTTCATTGAGCTTTCTGAAGGTGCATAGATTGCTCTCAGCTCATAGGGACCTTTTTAAAAAAAACTCTTCAGTAAATGCCTCTCCTTCCATATAAACAGAATGACAAGAGGAAAAAAACATCTGAGAAGTATTCCAACCCATATACAGCACTTAAGTTGCTCCAGAAAAAATCAAGAATAAGTAACAATATTGCTTATGGCTCTCAAGCTTGACCCACAGGAAGTTGTGTGAACAAAAATATCAATCCGAAGTATTAATATTTCCAGGATCCATAACTTGGTGGTGAGATAAATTTTCCACAAAATGTTCTTAGCCTTCTACATCATGATACAAACACTGACATCATGGAGGAGCTATTTCTTTAACATCATTTTACAGATAATTATGCTATCTGAACAATGACTATGAAGAATTAAATGCCTTCATATCACTTCATCAGACCCACTGTTTAGTGGGTCTGATGGAGTTACAGAGTTTGGAATTCAGTTCCTGAAATTACAATGTAAGGACAGAATTTTTGAAAATTTGAGTTAAATACTCAGTTCCCACTCAGTCTTTTAAGGTATTACCAAAATCCCTGTCAAAGGGCCTTAGACTGAAAATTGAGTTCCTTCATAATTGTCATAAATCTCACAGATTAAATGGACCATGGAAATGGTCCATCTAAGGGTGTACCTATGAAACTGTGAAACTATTTTATTAAGCAAATATTGAAAGAAGTTGGTCTGATCTGTGCTGATGCAGAAATAACTATGTTTCAGGCCTAATCTATAATAAACTCTCATGTGGAATTGAGATAGATTTTAAAACACAAAATTCAACCTCACCCTTCCTCCCTCCACTTTGTTTCAGCAGGGACATTTCTCATGTACTCACTGGGCTAGAAGAAAACTGCAGTTTGTTTTTGGAGCTTTTGCCTTGAAACATTTCTGTCCTTCCGCAGCTCCCTTTCCTCCTTCTCAATGTCATGTCTGTAACAAAATGAGAAGTTCAAAAGGCTAGTGACTGACAGTTTCTGAAGCAGGTGGCGTTTATGACAAAGGCTTGGTACTTTGTTTTTTCTCTGGTATGCCATGTATCAGCAGTCAGTAACATGCCTTGTGTCAGACATACAACTGCTCTTAATATTTGAGATAAAAAAAATTCTGTGGTGATCCTTTGCATGTAAGGACTTCAAAGGAATGTAGAAGAAACATAAAACTGTTCAGCACATGTGAAATGTGAATTTAAGACATCAGATGAGCTTTTCAGTAAGTTCATTAAGATGTTAATAGAGCAGTGCTATTTATCTTTTCAACACTGTGTATTCTGAACATCAGGAATCCAGCTCCCGGTTAATTAGAGAAAAAACATTTTTAACCATGTGTCCATTCAAGCTGCCAAATAATGTCAAGTAAAAGAACTGGTTTTTCTGTCCAGAAATGGAAAGCTGTAAGGATGCTATAGAAATAGCAGTCTTTGGAGAGGAATTTTCAATACTTTAGCAAATATATAATGTTATCTTTGCTCTTCTAATTTTTACTCTTGGGACAAAAAATAGTAAAAAAAGGTACACTAGACATGCAGAGTGTCTGAGGAAAGAATCTGCCTGCAATGCTTACATTTTTAAGGTAGTGCTAGTGCTTGGGGTCCACTGTGTACTGTACCTACCACAGGGTGAAGGAAGATCTGACAGAGGTAGGCTGTTGCTCAGCTACAAGGGAGCCTGTACTTTAACCCACCAAAAGAGACATTCTGGAGAATAGTGCAGGAGCCTGCAGGCCCCTGTATGGTCATTTGAAGCCATTGCTAGAATAAACTACGTAGCATTTCTGTCACCAAGTTTATACCAAATAGGACGGCAGTAACCACTGCACAGGTGATTTGTACAATGAGTCAGGCATATTTCCTGAATGGTAATTACCGACCAATTTCATCTTTATTTCAGAAAGTTTTTTTTTTCTCCTTACAGAACAAAAATTTAGAAGAAAACCACTGAAAATGGGAATAAAAATGTGAGGCAATTTGGTTTTTGATACGGAAGAGGTAGGAAACAAAAAGCAAAACCAAGGAACTCATTAAAACAAAACAAGATAGTGTGGTATGCTAAAACACTGTAGCTTTGGAGCACTCCCAACACACTGCAATTCCACAATAATAGCCCACTTGACAGGCACCCCTTTCAGTGTTATCATCATGTTTAGGGACATCACTGAAGAGTCCTCCTCTTCATAACTGAGGGCGACATTTAGTTCAAGTTGAGTGTTTAAGATTTTGCACAGTTCATACTTATGTTATATTCTAGAAACTCCACAAATCCTGTAACTGGAGTGGTTAAAAAAAAAAGAAAGAAGGGTTTTTTTGTAAAAATGTTTTCTTATTTTCATTCCAGAACACTATGATTATTTTAATGCAAATTAAGTTTTTTCCTCTTTTCTTTCTCTTTTGCAACTGAGTGTGGCAGAATAGGTAACTCCAAGCTATAAAAATGTGAAAATTGGAGGGAAAAATGCCAGTAATCTTTTATTTTTTCCCACCAAACTTTCCTCGCTTTGAAAAAGATTCAAATGGAAACAAGAGAAAAAAAAGCCCTAAATACTACATTACATTGTCTTCAGAGGGGGAAAAAGAATAATGGCATAAGACAGAAAGAAGAAAAAGAGAGAAGGAAAATATATCTGTCAACTATTTCTAGTTAAGTTTCAAATATCTCCCATTTGTCAGTGAAAAAAATTGTTTGTCAAACTGTCTGATTTCCCTAACACTACTAAAACCACACCTCCTTATTTCCTCCCCTGGGCTGGATCATCTTGCCTGTCAATTTATCACAGTAGCACATATTCTAAAGCCAAACAAACACCCAGCCTGTCATATTCGTTTCATGCTACATGAAAGAGAGGTCAGATTGAATGTCAGCTGTGAATCAGGGCCTTAAAGTATGTCCTTCTTGCCCCTTCTGCAGAACACCAGGAGGACAGCTTCATTCATGGAGGACTGTATATTAATTCTAAGTGACTGACTTCCTGGGTATATCTCACTCAGCCATGTGCAATCTATTGTGTTCTCTGTAATGAAACCCACAGTGATGATATCCAGAAAGTTAATACACCCAAGCAATAAAGCCATTGATTGCCATCCAAGAACTTAATCAACAGGACACATTTTCTTGAACTGTGATGTCTCATGAATTAATTAATGCAATTCAAGATTCTTGTGTGTTGAAAATGTGCCTGGTTATTTACAAGGTAATGCCAAACGCTTTCAACCAGAAGAGATGATTTGCTCTGCTAATCTGGGGCATGGTTAACCCAGTGCTTAGTTGCTGAAAACAAATACCATTCTACTACCTTCCTGTGCTGGGGGTCAAGAAGAATATCACATTTTCTTTTTTGAGTCAAAAGTATCTTAATTCAAGAAGCACAATGCCTTGTAGTCCTGAAAGAAAATGAAAGCATAATAAATCACGAAGCTACAACTTTTGTGAATCAGGGATTCTGTTTATTTTGCTGTCTTAACTTTGTGGAAAAATCATGTTGCCAGAATTACTTTCTCCTTAAATGAACAGAAGGCCAAAGAGAACCTAAGGGATTTTCACTTCCTCTATTTTTTATAATTTTTACCAGCTGCAGAGATTTGCCTAGTTTACCTTGTATGACAAATGAAACTGTCATGCTCCAGTCAACCTGTTACAGTAATGTGAGAATTAACTGCTAATGCATGTTGCAGAACTAATACAGTACTGCTCTTATTCAGGTAAGCTTTTCAACCTACTCTCAATGTTTTCAGGCTTTTTTGTAACAAGCATGGATAAGCATCTTTTAGTTAGTTATCTGTAAAACAGCTTAGTTTCTTTGACAGTCGTTGCTGACGAGAGAAGGTCTGTAAGAGCTCTGTAATACAGATGATGCTGTCTGGGCTTCTCTGTGTGTTATCATATTGGCAAAGTCCACCCAGACATGGTTATTATATACCAACAGAAAGGTGCGATAAATAAAAACTAAGCTAATCAGGAGTATATAAACACATTAAGATAATACACATTAAGATAATCAACAGCTGGCTATATAACAATTAGATATCACATTTTTGCTATGACTTTTTATCTTCTCTTCATGATTCTGCTCTTGTCTCAGGTTAGACCAGAGGTTTTCCAGTGGACAGGCTGTTTCTTACTATGTTTGCACAGTGTGTAAAAGAATAAGAATTCAGTCCTGCCTGAAGTCCTCAAATACTGCTATAATATTAAAAAAACCCCACCACTATAAGCAAAGATGAATCAAGAAACTGTACTAGAGCCTATTTATATCAATAAAACTACAATATAGCTCTCTTCCCCACTCCCTCCTTACCACCATCGTTAAGCTGTATACAGTTGTTGGGATGATTAGCTGTGTTAAATGGCTTTCTGGCTTTTAAATTAAACCAGTAAAACAGAACATGCTCTTGATTCAAAGGTGGAAAGAGAAGCCTGGCACCTATAGCAATTAAGACTGAAATATGATTATACATGGAAATGATCCAATTTCAAAGGAGCTTTAGAGAAATTATTCTAAAACTCTGTAGGTTTTCACCAATCAACAGCTAAAAAGGCATACATATTGGACCCACGGGACCTGAAAATCAGAGATTTGAACTGGATTTGGCTGACAAGTTTCAGCCTGGTGAGAATTCAGAGGGTAAAATAAATTCTCTTCTTTGTAGAAGAGAAATTTCAACAGTAGCTGACCTTTAAACTGAAACCTGGACCTATTTTGCTCAATCCTGTATCCTGAAAGTTAACATGGTGGTAAGAGCATCTTATTATGACTAAACTCTTGAATGTATTTGTTGCTAAGCTGATTCTTTTCTTTCTTTTCCTTCTCATTAATTAATTAATGAGACCTACTGTTGTTTCAGCTCCATGGCTGAAAGAACAGCATAATCCATGACATTAATTTTAGGAGGAGAGTTTGTGAAATATTTGGCTTAAACATGTATTTCAGAGACCAGGACTTTGGCTCCATACAATTGCATTTGCATCCAAATATACATACAAATATACATTAAATCATTTTCAGTATTTAGGAATCATACATCACAGAATTAGAGGTGCAAGCTCAAGTAAGTGTATTCAAACTCAATTATCAAAATAATATGCATTGCTAGTAATCCATAGGCAGTCACTGGATTGTCAAAGTTTTCAAATGCATTCCAATAATGAATAACTAGCCCAATAGCAGAACTATTTTATAAATTTTGTCCAAAGCTAAAAAGTCCAACATCTGAAATGTTTGTTCAACAAATAGTACATCGGTACCAGAATACATAGTGCATACATTACATTGCTAGTACCATTGTAATGGTTTAACCCCAGCTGGCAACTAAGCCCCACGCAGCCGCTTGCTCACTCCCCCACCCAGTGGGATGGGGGAGAGAATCAGAAGGGTAAAAGTGAGAAAACTCATGGGTTGAGATAAAGACAGCTCAAAAGGTAAACCAAAGGCCGCACACACAAGCAAAGCACAACAAGGAGTTCATTCACTACTTCCCATCACCAGGCAGGTGTTCAGCCATCGCCAGGAAATCAGGGCTCCATCATGCCTAACAGTTACTTGGGAAGACAAACACTATCACTCCAAACGTCCCCCCCTTCCTTCTTCTTCCCCCAGCTTTATATGCTGGCCATGACATCATACGGTATGGGATATCCCTTTGTCCAGTTGGGGTCAGCTGTCCCAGCTGTGTCCCCTCCCAGCTTCTTCTGCACCCTCAGCCTGGGGTGGTGTGAGAGCCAGAAAAGGCCTTGACTCTGTGTAAGCACTGCTCAGCAATAACTAAAACATCCCTCTGTTATCAACAGTTTTCAGCACAAATCCAAAACATAGCCCCATACTATGAAGAAATTTAACTCTATCCCAGCCAAAACCAGCACAATCACATACTTGTGTTAGTCTTTCAAGCTAAAAGACATCTTAGAGTCTTGCTGTATAACTTACTGCACATAATCAAAGGTGGGTAACAGATAAAAAAAAAATCCTGGGAAAAAACCCCCGAGTTTCATATTCATGGTACTTGAATGTCACCTTGAATAATAACAATGGTATGCAATGCTGGCCAAGTCACATTTTCCCAGGTGCCATGCGTTTCTTGCATTCTGGGAGCTAAACTTAAATCATGTAGGGTTTGATCTGCAGTAGACTTGAGCAAGGACTGTTGCTGTTGAAGTCAAGAGTTTGACTTTTCAATGTTCTAGTACATGCTAAACTTTCTGAAAAATATTACCTGTTAAGTATTATAAAACTGTCAATTCTGAATTAATTTTAAGTTTAATTTTTTCCTACCCTCCTCCCCCTCCCCAATTAGGAAAACTACCAACTAACTTCACAGAATGTTATTAAGCAACATTTATAAACAACCAAGACGCAGGTCACTAATGGTAATAAGCACTCAAAGATGAAATAGTCATATTAAAAACTTGCAAGAGCAAACAGACACAGGACTTTGAAAGATGATTAAATCACATTAAAAGAAGGCCTAAAATCATGAGACTACTAGAGGAAAATCTAGGAGGAAATTAATCTTTCTGTATGTACAATATAATTTCAATGATGGGCATTAAATAATGCACAAGGTCTCAAATGATACCAAGGTACCAAATGATAGCATGACGATACTGGCTGGCTATTCATTTTGTGATCATCACTCATTCTGGGAACTGTAAAAGAAGGGATTGAGCTGTTCTGATACAAAAATAATCTAAGTATTATTTTCAGTGAATAATATTTCTGAGGGAAGACAGACTATCTAAAGTATAGGTTACATACCTAAAATACTTTTCTGCAGTTTTAGAAAGGCTGAAATAACTAAGAAAAGTACAGAGAATCAATTAGGTAATTTTCTGCTTGTTTTGCCAAATCACATCTGGGACCATCGCACAATGGGAGACAGTTATTCTGTCAGAGTCGAAGTTGGAGATTCATTTTAGGCAAGAGCAGCTCTGGATTTAAATATGCATGTAACTCAATTGTTGGTGCTGCTTTTGGGGAGCAGCAGCAAATATGATCCTAGTAATTTAAACTAAGCAGGCCTGTCTTAAAAAAAAAAAAAAAAAGCAAACCAAACTTCATTACTCATATGTGTATGCTTTTTCTTAGTATATAGGCATGTATTGTTCTTCAAAGCCTGGACTGCCATTTGGGATGGCTTTTTTACTGCTGGCATATGTGTACCTGAGAATTACAATAAAAATAAGTTATAGGTACTCTGGGGAAAAGGCCTCTATGAGTGAGATTTGATTGGCATGTACTTCTTTTTCCAAATAAATCTCAATCCATGCTCAATCTGTGTGAATTAACTTACAGTCAGGCTGTTTTCCTCCATTTCTGCTGATAATGGATTGGTCAGGGAATCATCACGTTTTCAAAGAGCTTGCTTTGTCGAGAATAATGGTTTAGAGCTGTGGATGTAGGGGCGAAGAGAAAGAGATGTTCCACAATTGATTTAATTGAATGGATTTGTGGACTGTGGAGCTATAAGCTGGCCTGCTAAAGTGGAAATAAAGATGTCAGACTGGATCCAATTACTGTTAAAGGATTGATTTTTAAAGAGAATTACAATAGTTTAATTGAAAAAGATCCACGCCCCTTCTATCTTCCAAATCTGCCTTAAAAGCAGCTGCTCTCTGCAGTATGGAAACTCCTTTATATGGAGGAACTGACCAAATTTTCTGTAGGGCAGTAATGACTCTATTGCCACTATGCTAGTAAAACTTGCCCATATGAACAAATATGGCTTTTTTTTTTTAATTTCATTATACTATCTGGAAAAACAAGCCCTTTCTCTCTGTGTTCATGTTCATAGAATCAGAGAATCATAGAATCATTTAGCTTGGAAAAGACCATTAAGATCATTGGGTCCTACTGTAAACCTAACACTGCCAAGTCCACCACTAAACCATGTCCCTCAGCACGTCTTTTAAATCTAAATCTTAAATCTACACGTCTTTTAAATACCTCCAGGGGTGGTGACTCAACCACTTCCCCAGGCAGCCTGTTCCAATGTTTGATAACCCTTTTGGTGAAGAAATTTTTCCTAATATCCAATCTAAACCTCCCCTGATGCAGCTTGAGCCCGTTTCCTCTCGTCCTATCACTAACTGCTTAGGAGAAGAGACCAACACCCACCTCACTGCAACCTCCTTTCAGATAGTTGTAGAGAGCCATAAGGTCTCCCCTCAGCCTCCTTTTCTCCAGACTAAACAACCCCAGTTCCCTCAGCCGCTCCTCATAAGTCCTGTGCTCCAGACCCTTCACCAGCCTTGTTGCCCTTCTCTGAACACGCTCCAGCACCTCAATGTCTTTCTTGTACTGAGGGACCCAAAACTGGACACAGTATTCCAGGTGCGGCCTCACCAGCGCCAAGTACAGGGCAACAATCACCTCCCTGCTCCTGCTGGCCACACTATTCCTGATCCAAGCCAGGATGCTGTTGGCCTTCTTGGCCACCTGGGCACACTGCTGGCTCATGTTCAGCCGGCTGTCAACCAGCACCCCCAGGTCCTTTTCGGCCAGGCATCTTTCCAGCCACTCTTCCCCAAGCCTGTAGCATTGCATGGGCTTGTTGTGACCCAAGTGCAGGACCCGGCACTTGGCCTTGTTGAACCTCATACAGTTGGCCTTGGCCCATCGATCCAGCCTGTCCAGATCCCTCTGTAGAGCCTTCCTACCCTCCAGCCAACTTGGTGTTGTCTGCAAACTTACATCTTACAACTGAGAGTTCCTCTCACTTGTTTAGCAAAACAAAAATGCATCATCAAAGGTATCCTCAGTATTCCCCTGTCCTTCATCCACCTGAAATTTCTGACTAGAAAGCGTCTTTTCCCACTTGATCTTAGCAAGAGTCTCACCAACGCTTTAGTATCTCTTGGATACCAAGGACAGGGAGTTGAGAACGCAGGAAGACATCTATCTCATGTACTGCCACATGTAAATGACAAGTCATCCCAAAAGAATGTACCGGATGATGCTATTGAAATCTTCTTTCCCTCAACTAGAAAGCCATTTCTTTGAAATCTCTAAGTTTAAACAATGTTGCTTAGTGATTGTGTGCCCTGTTACCTCCCTTAGAGCAAATGAAAGAGTATAAAGTTGTCTTTATTTTCTAGTCTTCAGACTTGCTCCTACACTTTTAACTCTCATTTTCTGCATTTTATTTACCAAGATAAAACCTAGAAATAAGTAAATATTCTTTTCATGAATCTTTTGGATTCCTCCTAGCATGTAAAACTCTAGTCATTACATACCAACTATTCTGTTATTCTGCTTAGCATATGAAAATGCATTCTGTATAGCATATGAAAAGCTCCTGAAGCAGCTTTCAGAAACCTTTTCTGTGCAGTGCTATTGATATTTCCAAAGAATTTCAGAAGCAGAGCAAATTACTTATTCAACTTCTATTCAGTGTCTGCTTCAAGGCATCTTTAATATACAGAATAAAGCAAAACAATTTGTCTCCTTTGCCTGTTTTACCCATTGGTGCCTAGCACTAAAAGTGTAAGGCAAAGCTGGTATGCAGCTAAGAAGGAAGTTAGGAATTTGTGATTTGTAACTCCTATTGATACATTTCCCCTTCCTTTACACATCTGGGGGGGAAAAAAGCTTCGGACATTTTTTCAGATGCCTGTAAGATAGCTATTTTTTCCTGAGATTCCTGACTCATTTCCTATCTTCCTGTAAATAATTTTATCCAAGAATTTGTCATCCAGTATTCTCCCTACTAACAAATCTTAAGTCTGTTTACATACAGAAATATTGCAATATGCTAAGGCTTGAGAGTAAAGAGATTCTTTCTGAAGTATTCTATTCCATATGCTTTTCTGAAACTGAATAATTCAGTCCTGGAAAAGTGACGTACTTAATGAACCTTTCAGTATATATCCAGATAGGTATTCTCGCTGCTCACTTGGCTTACTGTCAACACTGTCAGAAAGGAAATGATAGAAAATAAGAGCCTGCACTGTACAGTTTAACTAAGGTCATGGATGCATTTAAGAACATGTATTACATGACTGTCCACATGAAATGGAAGATAAGCACAGTTTTGATTATATATGTGTATACATATATATATTTTTTTTTTTTTTTTTAAGGAAGTGGATGTTTAGAGACTAATCATATTTGATCTAGAGATGCCAAGTATGTTGTTTTACACCATTTTTAAAGGAGAATGCAGAAGTATGGAAAATTCTCTGCAGAAAAATACACAATTTGGCAAAATTTCTCTTTTGTGATAAATACCTCTCAGAACTATCATTATGTATTTTGGAAAGTTTCACATGAAAAAAAGCTTTTAGAAATAGAAAGTAAATAAAATGCAAAATATTACCTGACTGTGGTTTTTATATTTTAGTTTTCTGTGCTGTGTTTAGGAAAAACTATTCCAAAGAAGTTAGTGTCTTATCCAATATCATACCATATCACTTCTACTATCTCGGCTTCCACTCTGTATCAAAACCCTTGCTAGACTGCTGTAGCAATATTAACCAATATAATCAATAAGTCACTTAAGAGCTATTTGAGGAAATAATCCTAGTTCATATACAATAAAGCAATGCTGGATCTGCTTTAATTTACCTGAGGAATTGGGTTTACCTCTGTTGTTGCCTGAATGGGGCTGGAAAACAAGCAGGTAGCATTGGACCAGGTCCTTGCATCCTACGCTATGGTTTAACCAGATACATAGAAGTGGTCCTTAGTACAGAGGCCTCATTTAAAATACAAGACAGATTTTCTTACAGGCCAGATACTTAAAAGTAACTTCTTTAAATTAGAAATATCGACAAGAATAGCCAAATCAACCTTACAGTTAAAAAGAGAAGGGTCCTTATTTTTTACACCACATCTCTGTTGATCTTATTTTGGGAATTGCTTGTGAGTGACTGGTACTAAATCCATCCAGCATAAATCTGATAAATCTGATTAATTCAGAGGATAATACAACTTAAATAAAGCACAAGTACAGATGGCCAGCAATGTCATTAGTTTTAGAAAATGCATCTCTAAAACATGGCAAAATTTGCAAGCATGCAGACTTAACTCACTTCTGTAATTACAGGTATATTTCAAATTATCCATATGAAGTTACACATTCTGATATCCTTTTTAATGGTGCAGGACAATTAGAGGTGTTACTCTGTATTTAAAGTATGGTGATAATGAAGATCAGAGATTGGACCACAGACAAGATAGAAATATCAGCATGACTCACCTGAATTAGAAAAATCCTACATTTTATATCTGCCTCAAACATGATTTAATTTCACTGATATGCAACAGCTGTCAGTTTAAAAAAAACCAGGCTCAGCACAGCTACAATCATAACAAACAATGACCTTGGCTTATATCTCGTAGCCATGGTAGCAACTGAAAGCACTCTTCCCACAATGTGTTAGGAGGGAGGGTTTAATTGCCGTTTCCCATGACTGGGCGTCTCAACAACGGAGCAAGGCTGAAAGAAAGAGTTCCACAGTAAAGGAGGTTACTCTGAGGCACAAGATAATTTGTGATCACACCATAGGAATTTTGCCTCAGTCCTGTATGGAATATGGCTGCTCTAGAGGCTCTGCTTGCAGCTACGTTTTGGAATCATAAAACTGCACCTGTAAATGGTGGTGGAGTTTTACTATTTATATTTATATTTATCAAAGGAACAGAATAATTGGTATGTGAGAAGGTTTTTCAGTGTTTCCTGTTAGTGTGAGTCGGTTTGTCAAGTCAAAGTCAAAACTCTGGAGCTTGTTCTCGGTCTGACTTTTAGAAATTTCTTTGTGCCCCATTCATTAAATGTATAAAAGGAGTGTTACTACTCTCTGCTTAGAGGAATGTGGCAAAAATAATTCATCCCTTTCAAAACCAAAAAAGTCTGAGGAGGCTTTTCTGACTTTCTGCCTGGCAGGTAAAGTGAATGGCTCACTCTTTTAAGTCAGTTAACAGGTACATTTTTTCCTCATATACTCAGGAGATGCAAAAAGCACAAATACTATGTGATCAGCTTGATGTTCATAGATGACAAAGAAAATTTGAAAAATGGGAAAATAGCAACTACAGAGTTACACAAAAGTTACATAATGTTAAATGTGGGATTCACTTCTGTTCCAAAAGATCAAAGCACTGATCTTCAGGCAAGAAAATTTTCAGGTCAATTTATAGTTAGGCTACAATACTGCATATGTCACAGGTTAGCACAGATGCTGGCATGTGCATGTTATGTTTGAAATACCTAGACCCTCTCCAGTCACCTCAGACACAGTTTCAGGAACCTCCCCTTAGCCTTTTGCAGTGAAGCGCAGAAGGAATCTGTGTGTCTACTCTGTGGTTTTACACTCACTAGTTTTTGATGTGTGTGTATGGGAAGTGCTCAAGGCTCCACCATGTAAACTACATGACTTGCTTATTTTGGCAGCTGCCACCCTATTTAATCCAACTCTCGGGGCCTTCCTCTTTCCATTGGATCCAGGGCTCCATATAAGCACTCAGCTGAAGTCAGTACCAGCGATAGGCAGAATTTTCTACTTACAGTTGCTATGTCACACAGCCCTCCTCCTAGCTCATTGTAAAGCTGCTCACTTAACCTTCTTGGCAGAATAAATTAGTAGGGTCACAATAAATACCAAGTTTAATTGGCCTGAATTCCATGGTAGCTTCTCAACCTGCTGTCCTCCAGCCCGTGAGGAGGGGAAGCTGCCAGCAAGAAGCAAGGACCCAAGTTCTGGCTGCACCCTACCTGCAAATGGAAGAAAACCCACTATGTAATATGTACAAAGAAATGACTACTTGCATGGAATCTTTTAAATAATCCCTAAAATGTGTAAGAATAAATATGCTAAAGAAATTCAACTTAATTTATTGTGAAGGGAAGCTATTACATAGCTGACAGTTCTTGTCTGCGAGGCTTGCCTCACTGGTTTTGCTAGATAAGCATAAAGCAGTCAAATTTATAGTATCACTGCAGTATAGCAAAATGGAGGAGAGCAATGGAGACTTCCCAATTATCCTGAGGGATAAGGATGGCTATCACCAAAAAAATCTAAAGTGAATCAAACCTGCACTGTTGGGAATCCCTCCTGTTTGGAAAAGAGTTTGATATTTAGTATAATTTCAGTGAAAGAGTGCTGCAATCACCACAACAGATGCAGTGATACTTGCAGAAATTAAAAAAAAACAACTAGAGTAGTGAAGAGTGTGCAGGAAATGGCTGCCAACATTGGATGCCTAAAATAAGAACAGAGGACACTAACATCACTTAGTAATAATACTTTCCCAGAAAAGTCGCAACCGCCACTCCAAGGACTCCTTCAGTATATTTAATAGACGTTGCTGGATTTTTCTTCCATTAAGTTTGTATGGTCACTTTTTGAATTTTGAAAATTTTCATCTTTCCCCTCTTCCTGTAGCAAGAAGTTACCTAACATACCTCCCTTTTGTTTTAGCTGAACCTGCCAGGCCACAGTTTTGTTAGATGTTTCCGAATTCTTGTGTTTGAAGAAGCAATCAACCGTCATTGCCTACTTGGCTTTTCCCTGCCCTTAGTGATTTTTATGGATGTCTGTCTGGGTCCCTTTCAGCCTTTTCCAAAAAGTGAGGAACTCCATTGTATGTATTCCCGCCTCCATGCCACTCCTGCTCGTGGATCATCTGCTTTGCTTGGGTTATGTGAACCTTTTCTTGTCCTACTGCTTTTCAATACAGAGCACTCAGAGCTTCATACAGAATTCAGCATGTGGTAGCTGCTGGCTTCACACCATGCCACCACGAAGATTTCCATGAAAGCAGGGGGCAGAGGGGAGGGAGGTGGAGGGAGCAGGCTAATAATCCCAATTGTTTATCTTTAAACTCATAGCTACGATACTCAATTCCTGGATTCTGACTGTTTGAGAGGCTAAAGAGTATGAAAGGCTGCTTTTAAATGTTTGCCCTTAAAACTGGTTTTACAGCCAGTCTTGCAGAACCTAGCTAGACAGGAGTATGCATTGTCAGTGCAACAAAACTACTGTGAAAGCTAAATGAAAGGTCAAAGAATTTGGCTTCATTCCTTATTGGGAAATGCACAGCAAGTATGTAGTAACTGTTGTCAGCACTTGGGGGTGGGTGGTCTCCTGAGAATGGAAGCTGCATGGAAATTCCCATGTTTTGGGCAAAGAAGGAAAAGAAGGAAGAGGGACCTATTGCCTTGTCAGACATGTAGCCAAGAGGGGAGTGTCTTTACTGACTGCTGTGTGCAATTGAACTGCGTGACACTAGTGACTGAAGTGAAAATAATTTCAAGTGTATTAGGGGTAAACTGGGAAATGATCATTCATTCCAAGTGCTGTTAATATTCCATTAGTACTTGCAGGTTTAAAACACAAAATATAGCAAAACCATAGCTTTTTGAACTTCATGTGGGGAGAAGTTTATAGAGAGACAAGATGATGTGCGAACTGCAAGGTTATTGCAGACCCACAAAGATGGCAAGCAGGAATAAAGTTCTCACTTGATGGGAGCTGTTTGTTTAGTGAGCATTCCATCCAACAGTTATAAAAAATATTGGGCAAAAACGTCAGTCTGAGATTTGCTTCTTGCAAGAGCTAAAAAATAAAACTTAAATATCATTTTATATATTTCTCCATATATTGGCACACTGTTTTAATTAGAAGAAATTACAGTGTATACATTTCAGTCATTTGTATTTGATAGCAATGCCTAAGTTCTTAGAAGTTAAACCACCTCTGAAACGTACACTTTTTATTTTCTACATAATCTGCCAGAGGTTGTAGCACGCATACCAATTTCCTTGTTTTCCCTATTCCATAGCTTGAAATGACCCTTTTGCTGTTTAAATTAGTAGGCATGTGCAATAAAAGAAACAGCAGAAAGAAATTAGTTTTGTTCTACAAAGAGGGCTTATTACTTACTGGAAGGATGTCCCTGAAAGACATATTGATATTTATCAAGGTGCTGGTATTTAAAGGTATTAGGGTATCTAAAGATCACATGCCTATGCAGAACTTGCAAAGACCTCTGCACATCTAGTTCATTTAAAGATAAATGTCAGCTTTTGAAAGTCCCACTGAGGCTTCTCTCCACATCTTGAGTTATTTCAGTGACTTAAAAACAAAACTGTAACATCCTTAGGTGATAATTGCCTTGAAGGAAAACCAGCAATAAGGCCGGCTAAAGTACAGGTGGTTTAAGTTACTGCATTGGCTATTCTGTTGTCAGTTCTGCAAGAGATGCCTACTTTTGTACATACAATAGTGAGGAGACTACACTTACAGAAAATTATTGCAAACACTTGCATCCAGAAGAGCATGCAAGCTGCTAAAACATGTTGGAAATGGTCTGGGAGAGAGAGACTATATTCAAGGCCCTTTTCCTCTCCAGCTGTCAAACAAGTCCCTGCAATTCACATGAAGGTCTGTTTTTCCATATTTCAGATACTCTGAGGCAGTTTGTATTAGAGGACACAGTAGCGCTGTTTTTCATTTCCAGCATGCCTGTGGAAATAAGATGCTAGCTCTTGTGTCAGATTTCTCAGTGAGCTTTAATGATAGGCAAGATTTGAAGAAAACAATGTGCTCCTTTAAAAATGCTGTTTTGCAATTCCTTCTCTGTTTAGCACCTCAGTTTCTGTATCTTTTTGTTACACTAAGCTGAAATTTCCCTCCTTTGAGATGAAGTCTATCTTGTTTCTGTTATCTAAGATGGCTACTACCTCCTTCTGTAGTCCTCTCACAACCCATAAGTTCAAAGGAAGGCTAAAGATTTAAGATCCACCCCCCTTAACCAAAGAAGATGAAGGCACCTTAAAAATATGTCCCTTTTTCCATGCCTTTTCCAAGCTGGATCATCATCTCCCTCGAGACTTTGCTGTTTTTTTTCTTCTGAGTGAGCACCGGTATGCCACATAGTATAATGGCCATACATGGCCGCAAAGACTGGCTCCTGACCTCTCATCCCACTACTTCTGGTGAAGAAGACTTCTGATTGCAGTCTCGTTCTCACTGCCATAGCCTTCTAAAGGCACATGGATAAAGTATTATAAGGTATGTAAAACCTGCCAAATAGATGATACTGTTACTATGTTCATAACTACTTTTTCTCTGTAAGGTATGCTGTAAAGATTTATAGTCAACTGTCCTGCACCCTAGATTTACAGACTGACTCTCCTGTCAGGGAACAGCAAGAGTGGGGTGGCTCCACAACAGACAGTGAGATGGGAGCTGCAGGTGCCCACCCAAAAAAGCTGCAGTCTGACCGTACCTGAGCAAGGTGAGTAGGGCGAGCTAGTGACAACAACAGGGACCACCAAGAATCTAGCAATCATCAGACAACCGCAAGGCAATATCAACGTGGCAAGACCGCTCTGCAAGTCCAGGAAAGACCTGAGCACAGGTCAGATAAGGAGCAGGGCACCTGGGCCTGAGCTTAAATGGAGCTCCTGGGCCAATGAATGCAGAGTTTGGAGGCTGGATGGCTGGTAAGGCTGGTCAGGGCAGTTAAGGCTTCAAGGCCCTTCCCTGTCCTAGACAGGTTTATGAGAACTCCTTCTGAACTCCCATGTCCTCTGTGCAGCAAACTGACCCCTGCTGCCCTGCAAAAGACATATAAACCTCCCTCCAAATAGTTGTGACCATATGCCATGTATACAAGTATTTGTTCTTCTATCCTGCATGAGATGGATCCAGTGAATGCAAAATAAAAACAGAAAACTTTTCATCAGTCTCAAAAGACATAGGATCAAGCCCCATTTCCTTTAATATGAATACATAAATATGAATAAATAATGTAGTAAAATAATCCATACCATCAGTGTTGAGCAGAGATCCACCAGTATGAATCTGGTATTTTGTATACAAACAGTTCATTTTACACACATCAAAGCAATTATTAGGTCTCTTCTTCCTTTGTTCTGTTTTCTCACAACTGATTATGCTCATTATACTTTTCTCTAGAAGGAACCAAAACATACTAAAGTTCAAAGTTAATTGTGTCCTTGTACAAACATATCCTTTCAGTGACATGTTCTTTAAAAATGAACAAATTTTTTATTCAAGGCGTAGGAAAAGCTTAATAATTTACTTTCTCCATAGTCCTCACACATATCTGACAACCTGTTTTACAACTTTAATATTAATGACAATGCCCATTTTTCAACTCAGACAACAGCTTCTAAGTTTCGGGCAGTCATAAACCATCCCTATTTCTTTTACTTGCTTGTGTGTCTCAACTGCCATTCCCATATATCCCCTCCGCATACCATTTATTTGGTTACATCTTTGGGAAATTATGCTTTCTTACTATGTTTCATTCAAGAGAAATAGTTGTCATGAGTGCTTTAATTTATTTCCCAGGTCACTGATAAGACACTCTCATTCTCACTCATGCTCTCACTCTCTTGTAAATAACTTGGAACTAAATTAATGTGAAAAACTTTCCACACATAACCATTTTTTTCCCCAAAAATATATTGATAGCTACATTGCTGTAGTTAAGACCTACTGCCAAAGCCTTTTCTGTTTGTGCAATGTTTTCATTTAAGATTTTGTTTCTTAAAGTGTTGACTAGTCATTAGCATGTCTGTACATATGGGATGATCTCATCTCACACTAAACATTTCTGAAGCAAAGAGATATAAAAAAGGAACTAAATGATTAAGAGTAGAGTGCAATCAGAATAATTGTTTATCCTAAATAGAGAAAACCTCTTATCATGTATTCAGCTATTTATGCCTGTGAAATAAAATAGTGGTATAAACCTGCCGAAGTGCTCAGCTTAACATTTAAGCTGAATTCCTTGTGAATACTTTTAAAAGATATTTTCTAAATGTCCTTCTTGATTGAAGTTTGTGTTTTCTGTAGGAACTGTACAAATGGAGGGGTTTATTTTGTGGGGGTTTTTTAACTGTGTATGTTAACAACATTTAGGTTACCCTGCTGAAATTTTCTTAAATAAAGCAAATATTACACTAGACTCTATTGCAGAAGCAATTACAGTCACAAACTGATACATTTTGTTTCCAAATCACAGGACGAACTTTAACAGAATGAACATTTCTGCATTTCTTTTAAGTAGGATGTTTCTTTCATATAACTGCTCCAAAGAGATTTCAATATCTTTAGCTCCAAAGAAGGAGTGATGTTTAAGGGTACCAAATTCCTCACAGGATCACATTGTCACATATATTATATTGTGTACATGGGATTCTAGTTAATAAGCAGTGCGATATGATGCTGCTTTGGATACTTTGAACAAGTCCCATGCATGTGGATATGGTAACTAACCATAAAGAAAAAACAGCTACAGAATTTGTATGCAAGTAGGCAATGCAACCAGCTTAGACTCTGTTTTGCATCAGAAAACAATTGCAATAAAGGGTATGCATACAAAAAAGCAACTGACTCAAAGCTCATTGAAGTCAAAGGGTTTGAAAATGATGCTTAAACTCTTTGCTTCATCAGGACCTAGGTGATAATTAGTAATAATTCCATTGTTCTAAAAATTTTAAATATTGCACTTTGGGATTTTTATAGGTGTGCTGTACTGTCGTGGTTTAGCCCCAGCCAGCAACTAAGCACCGCGCAGCCGCTCGCTCACTCCCCCTACCCCCATGGGATGGGGGAGAGAATCAGAGGAGTAAGAGCGAGAAAAACTCCTGGGTTGAGATAAGAACAGTTTAATAATGGAAATAAAGTAAAACAGTAATTATAACAATAACAATATTATAAGGATAATGATAATAATAATTACAATATACAAAGCAAGTGATGCACAGTGCAATTGCTCACCACCTGCTGACCGATACCCAGACAGTTCCCAAGCAGTGATTGCTGCTCCCTGGCCAACCCCCCCAATTTCTATACTGAGCATGATGTCATATGGTATGGAACAGCCCTTTGGTCAGTTTGGATCAACTCTTCTGGCTGTGCCCCCTCCCAGTTTCTTGTGCACCTGGCAGAGCATGGGAAGCTGAAAAGTCCTTGACTAGCATAAGCAGTACTTAGCAACAACTGAAACATCAGTGTGTTACCAGCATTATTCTCATACTAAATTCAAAACACAGCACTATGCCCGCTACTAGGAAGAAAATTAACTCTATCCCAGCTGAAACCAGGACAGTATCCACTCCTTATTCTATACCATCTATGTCATGCACAGGTCCTCCCCTTTCCAATGTGTTCTAATTAATCACCACCACTTTCCCTGTCTTGATATATACACACAGATACAATTCCCTTCATCTGTGGGCCATCCCTCTAAAATATCCATTCAGTTCATTTAATCCATGACTTTGGGTTCCATCTGTCATCACAGTCCTTCAGAGCAGGAGAGGTGGTGTGCGGTGTTGGATTGTTGCATGCTGAAGCCAGTTCTCATTCCAACATGGTTTCATCAAAGTTCATTTTCATTAAGCTGAGCAATTCTTACTGTAATACCATTGATGTGGCATATAACAACCATAAAAGAGATAACATACAGTATTATATAGCAATTAACGTCATACAATTCAGTTCATTGGCTATTTTCACCCAAAATCTAATTCCCTTGAGGTCACATTGGACCTCCCCATCCTTTCGCATTACCCATCAAGTGCACCCAGGTCCTTAAGCAAAAGCAATCCCACAAATGGGTTTGCCTTTGCCAGAGGGGGAAGTAACGCAGACTGTCTTCCCCACCATATTTTTTATGTGCACTACAGGGACTTTATCTCCTTCCACAGTACGTAAAAGTTTTGATTGGGCAGGGCCAGCTCGATTGGCAGATCCCCTAGTGTTGACTAACCAGGTGGCTTTGGCTAAATCTGTATCCCAATGTTTGAATGTCCCACCACCCATTGCTCTCAGGGTAGTCTTTAACAGTCCACTGTATTGTTTGATTTTCCTGGAGGCTGGTGCATGATAGGTGATGTGATACACCCACTCAATGCCATACACTTTGGCCCAGGTGTCTATGAAGTCGTTTCAGAAATGAGTCCCGTTGTCTGACTTGATTCTTTCTGGGGTGCCATGTCACCACAGGACTTGCTTTTCAAGGCCCAGGATGGTGTTGCGGGTGGTGGCATGGGGCACGGGATATGTTTCCAGCCATCTGGTGTTTCCTTCCACCATGGAGAGCACATAGCGCAAACCTTGGTGGGTTTGTGGGAATGTGATATAATCAATCTGTCAGGCCTCCCCATATTTATATTTTAGCCATTGTCCACCATACCAGAAGGGCTTGAACCGCTTGGCTTGCTTGATTGCAGCATATAATTCACATTCATGAATAACCTGTGCAATACTGGCCATAGTTAAGTCCACCCCTCAATCATGAGCCCATCTATATGTTGCATCTCTTCCTTGATGGCCTGAGGCATCATGGGCCCACTGAGCTATAAATAATTCACCCTTATGTTGCCAGTCCAGATCCACCTGAGCCATTTCAATCTCAGCAGCCTGATCCATCTGCTGGTTGTTTTGATGTTCTTCAGTGGCCCAACTCTTGGGTACATGAGCATCTACGTGACGAACTTTTACAACCAGGTTCTCTGCCCGGGCAGCAATATCTTGCCACAATGCAGCAGCCCAGATGGGTTTGCCTCTGCGCTGCCAGTTGCTCTGTTTCCATTGCTGCAACCACCCCCACAGGGCATTTGCCACCATCCATGAGTCAGTATAGAGATAAAGGACTGGCCACTTTTCTTGTTCAGCAATATCTAAAGGCAGCTGGATGGCTTTCACCTCTGCAAACTGACTCAACTCCCCTTCTTCAGCAGTTTCTGCGACTTGTCGTATGGGACTCCATACAGCAGCTTTCCACCTCTGATGCTTTCCCACAAGACGACAGGACCCATCAGTGAACAGGGCATATTGCTTTTCATTTTCTGGCAGTTTATTGTACAGTGGGGCCTCTTCAGCTTGTGTCACCTCCTCCTCTGGTTATATTCTAAAATTTTTTCCTTCTGGCCCATCCATGATCACTTCCAAGATTCCTGGGTGACTGGGGTTTCCTATTTGAGCCTGTTGTGCGATTAGTCCAACCCACTTACTCCACGTAGCATCAGTTGCATGATGTGTAGAGGGGACCCTCCCTTTGAACATCCAGCCCAGCGCTGGCAATTGGGGTGCCAGCAGGAGCTGTGCTTCAGTACCAACCAATTCCGAAGCAGCTCGAACTCCTTCATATGCTGCCAATATCTCTTTCTCAGTTGAGTATAGCAGGCTTTGGATCACCTGTATCCCTGACTCCAAAACCCTAGGGGTCAACCTCGAGTCTCCCCTGGTGCTTTCTCCCAGAGGCTCCAGGTAGGGCCATTCTCCCCAGCTGCGGTGTAGAGCACATTTTTAATATCCTGCCCTGCCTGGACTGGCCCAAGGGCTACTGCATGAACTATCTCCCATTTAATTTGTTCAAAGGCTTGTTGTTGCTCAGGGCCCCATTTGAAATCGTTCTTCTTCCGGGTCACTTGATAGAGAGGGCTCATGATCTGACTGTAATCCGGAATATGCATTCTCCAAAAACCCACAACGCCTAAAAAGCTTGTGTTTCCTTTTTGCTAGTTGGTGAGGACATAGCTGTTATTTTGTTGATCACATCCATTGGGATCTGATCACATCCATCTTGCCATTTTATTCCTAAAAATTGGATCTCCTGTGCAGGTCCCTTGACCTTACTTTGTTTTATGGCAAAACTGGCCTTCAGAAGGATTTGGACTATTTTCTTTCCCTTCTCAAAAACTTCTTCTGCTGTATTGCCCCACACAATGATGTCATCAATGTACTGCAGATGTTCTGGAGCTTCACCTTGTTCCAGTGCCGTCTGGATCAGTCCCTGGCAAATGGTGGGGCTGTACTTCCACCCCTGGGGCAGTCAGTTCCAGGTGTACTGAACATCCCTCCAAGTAAAAGCAAACTGTGGCCTGCACTCTGCTGCCAAAGGGATGGAGAAAAACATATTAGCAATGTCAGTTGTGGCATACCACTTGGCTGCCTTTGACTCCAGTTCATATTGAAATTCTAGCATGTCTGGCACGGCAGCACTCAGTGGCAGTGTAACTTCGTTCAGGCCATGATAGTGCACTGTTAGTCTCCACTCCCCATCAGACTTTCACACTGGCCATATGGGACTGTTAAAGGGTGAGTGAGTCTTTCTAATCACTCCCTGGCTCTCCAGTCGATGAATCAGCTTACGGATGGCAATCAGGGAGGCTCGGTTGGGGCAATATTGCCGCTGGTGCACTGTTGTGGTAACAATCGGCACCCGTTGTTCTTTGACCCTCAGCAACCCCACAACAGAAGGGTCCTTCAAGAGACTGGGCAAGGTGGACAGCTGTTTAATTTCCTCCATATCCAAGGCAGCTATACCAAAAGCCCACTGGTACCCTTTTAGGTCCTTGAAATACCCTCTCCTAAGGTAATCTATGCCAAGGATGCATGGAGCGTCTGGGCCAGTCACTATGAGGTGCTTTTGCCACTCATTCCCAGTTAGGCTCACTTCAGCCTCCAACACTGTTGGGATCCCCCTGTCACTCCAGAAATACAGATGGGTTCTGCCCCTGTATAGCTTGATGGCATTAGGGTACACTGTGCACCAGTGTCCACTAGAGCCTTCTACTCCTGTGGGTCTGATGTTCCAGGCCATCGAATCCATGCAGTCCAGTAAACCCGATTGTCCCTTTCCTCCACCTGGCTGGAGGCAGGGCCCCTCTAATAGTG
Source organism: Pelecanus crispus (assembly GCF_030463565.1). Lineage (NCBI taxonomy): Eukaryota > Metazoa > Chordata > Aves > Pelecaniformes > Pelecanidae > Pelecanus > Pelecanus crispus. The sequence continues at coordinate 52,416,473 of NC_134676.1, forward strand.
GTCATAGTATTCGTTGTTCACTTCTTGTAAATGTGAATCAAAAGTCCCTTGATTAAGATCAGGAGTAGAATTAGCCCTCTTCCTCCGTCTGGGGAACTGCTCACTGGAAACTGGAGCTGCAATTTTCCTGGGAGAACCACCTTTTGTAATAGTTTTTCCTTGCAACCGTGCCTCTAGGGTTGAGGTCGATTTTCCATCCCACTTCCTCATGTCCTCTCCATCGTCACCCAGGTAAAACCACAGGGTGCCCTGTGGTGTGTATCCTCTATACCCTCTCTCTTGAGTATAAGGACATTGACTCGTAATGGCTGAGATACTGGTCCATACAGGTGGAAAGTAGGACAGATCCTCTCTGAGTTGTTGGAACTCTCGACACAGTGTTTCAGACAGTTTTTCCACAGCTGAGACACAGGCCCATAGGGAGGAAGAGAGACTTTCTTTGTATTCCCAGAGTCAGCTAGCCACTTCATCCACCTTTGGTGCCTCGTCATCTTTCCAGGCCAGTATTGCCAATGAGTTGGTATACGATGCTGGTGTGCTTTGTACCACCTTCCGCCACATATGTTGTGTGCACCTGACTTCATCTGGATCTTTGGGTAACTGCTCATCATTCAGGTCACTATAAATCACCTCCAGCAGGCTTAATTCCCTCAGGTACTGGATACCTTTCTCTACGGTGGTCCATTTGCCTGGGTGGTATATAACATCCTCCTTGAAGGGATACCTTTCCTTCACGCTTGACAGAAGTCGCCTCCAGAGGCTGAGGGTTTGTGCCCCTTTTCCAATGGCTTTGTCAATGCCCCCTTCCCTAGAAAGGGATCCCAGCTGCTTGGCTTCCTTACCCTCTAAATCCAGACTACTGGCCCTGTTATCGCAGCATCGGAGCAGCCAGGTGATGACGTGCTCACCTGGATGATGACTGAAATCTTTTCGCATATCTCACAGCTCACTCAGGGATAGGGATCGGGTGGTTACCATCTCATTTATGGGTTCTTCCTCCTCTGGTTCTCATGATGGCCCTGGATCGTCTTCATCCCTTAATGAGCCAATTTTCTCGTGTATTTTTTCTTCTGTATAGGGGCAACTGATACTGGCATGGGGTGGTTCTCTGGTTTAGCCACGGTGCCTGTCACTGCAGTTGGAGTGGCTGCAGTGCCTGTGGTGGGGGCTGGAGTGGCTGCAGTGCCTGTCACTGGGGTTGGAGTAGCCGCAGTGCCTGTGGCGGGGGTTTGAGTAGCTGCAGTGCCTGTAGCGGGGGTTGGAGTAGCCACGGTGCTTGTTTTATCATCAGATCCAGAGACCTTCTCTTTCTTTTGAGGGTACTGAATAGTGTTGATAAGCATGGGCCAGTCCCCAGCATGTTGCAATGATTTGTGTCACTCTGGAGTTACGAGGGTGACAACATACTTTTTCCAAATATTTTACTAATTCTTCAGGATTCTGCACTTCTTCAGGGGTGAAGTTCCAAAACACTGGAGGTGCCCACTGTCCTAGGTACTTGCCCGTACTATCCCCCACACCCTGCCACTCATAACTATCCAGCCTTGGGGTAGATCTCTGGATGATAGTCAAATTGCTTACTGACCTTTATCAAAACCGAAACAATATTCCCAAGAAGTATCAATAGAAGTATCTTAACTGCCCAGGGATGTTCAAGATACTGAAAAATTGTTGTAATGAAGGAGGAGACATCATAGAAGAAGGTAGCAAAGGTGCCATTCTGTATTTCTTCCACAACAAGCCTCTCAGAGTAAGAAGTATAATTGCTAACTCTCTCCTTGAGGTAGTACCCAAAGTTCAGTAACAACTTCTGTATGAAACCCAAATACCAAAGAATACTCAAGGTCAGGGTTTTGCTAAGGAGCCTCCCAACCAAAATATCATGAATCACTGCAGAGCATAGCACACTGCACAAACCAACAACAAGCTTTAACATGTACTACAAAAAAAAGAACATGGAGCAGATCAGATGAGCTAAAATCATGACCAGCAACTGTTAACAGACTCCTTAATACACTCTGGTTAATCTGTTATTATCTCAAACTCTTCGAGCCCTATGTTGGGTGCCAAAAAGGACTGTCGTATTTTAGCCCCAGCCAGCAACTAAGCACCATGCAGCCTCTTGCTCACACCCGCTACCCTGATGGGATGGGGGAGAGAATCGGAGGAGTAGGAGCGAGAAAAACTCCTGGGTTGAGATAAGAACAGTTTAACAATTGAAATAAAGTAAAACTGTGTCCTGGTTTTGGCTGGGATAGAGTTAATTTTCTTCCTAGTAGCAGGCATAGTGCTGTGTTTTGGATTTAGTAGGAGAAGAATGTTGATAACACACTGATGTTTCAGTTGTTGCTGCGTACTGCTTATGCTAGTCAAGGACTTGTCAGCTTCCCATGCTCTGCCAGGTGCACAAGAAACTGGGAGGGGGCACAGCCAGAAGAGTTGATCCAAACTGACCAAAGGGCTATTCCATACCATATGACATCATGCTCAGTATAGAAACTGGGGGGGGGTTGGCTGGGGAGCAGCGATCGCTGCTCGGGAACTGTCTGGGTATCGGTCAGCAGGTGGTGAGCAATTGCATTGTGCATCACTTGCTTTGTATATTATTATTATTATTATCATTGTTATATTGTTATTATTATCATTACTATTTTACTTTATTTCAATTATTAAACTGTTCTTATCTCAACCCAGGAGGGTTTCTCGCTCTTACTCCTCTGATTCTCTCCCCCATCCCATGGGGGTAGGGGGAGTGAGCAAGCGGCTGCGCGGTGCTTAGTTGCTGGCTGGGGCTAAACCACGAGAAACAGTAATGATAATACTAACAGTATAATAATGATAATAATAATATACAAAGCAAGTGATGCACAGTGCAATTGCTCACCACCTGCCGACCAATACCCAGACAGTTCCCAAGCAGTGATTGCTGCTCCCTGGCCAACCCCCCCAGTTTCTATACTGAGCATGGCGTCATATGGTATGGAACACCCCTTGGTCAGTTTGGATCAACTCTCCTGGCTGTGCCCCCTCCCAGTTTCTTGTGCACCTGGCAGAGCGTGGGAAGCTGAAAAGTCCTTGACTAGCATAAGCAGTACTCAGCAACAACTAAAATCATCAGCGTGTTATCAGCATTATTCTCATACTAAATTCAAAACACAGCACTATGCCCGCTGCTAGGAAGAAAATTAACTCTACCCCAGCCAAAACCAGGACATGTACAAAAAGCAGACAGAGGCTGTTCTGAACAGTTCCTCAACTGTCCTACAGTTGGATAATTTCTGATGGGAAACATAGAAGACGAGGCTTTCAGATCATGAAAGGGGTTCTCTCCCCAGCTTCATAACTGCCTGTCTGCCTGTGTAACCGTGCTCAAGTCATAATCTTTTGTATCTGCCAAATAAGAATCTCAGTGCTTGCTTGTCTTTGTAAAGTACATAGAAATGTGAAGATCTGTTTGCTCTGTACTTTTCACTTACTTTGGGTCGTAGTTATTCAAGAGTCCCAGTGAAATCAATACAAGATCCATCAAATGAAGTTGCAGGTTATAGCCTTTCATTAGTATGAGTATGTGCATATACCTTGATGACAGTGGCTTTGAAAATAATGCTTTATCGCTCCAGAAGGAGACTTGCTGACTCTGTAATAGCTTTTACTTTCCTGTGAATTTATTAAATTCTTACATGACTACAGGGTGTTTGTTCTGTGACTAACTGAAGTTACTGTTTTATGCAGGATTATAAATCTTGCTAATTATTATATTTTATGAATTCATATTTTCTGTCATAAGCTTAGTTATAGCTTGTCAGAAAGTTGGTTTTCAAGCTCATGAATAATTTCACATGTCTGGAAATACCAAACCAGATCAACATAAGTATTTTAGTTTAATAAATGTGAAATATTTCATTTGGACTTCAAATCCCTTTGAAACACTGTAAGAAATTTCAAAAGCAAATAATTACTTTGAAATTATCAATAAAGCTTACATTTAAAATATTAAAACGGGCCTTTGGGTATTTTTTAAATATATGTCAATTTTTATTTTTATTTTTACAAAAAAAAAATAGATCAAACCTGCTATGATTTGTTTAACAAAGAAGTTTTTGTCACCGCAGATTTCTCTAGTGGAAAATCGATTACATATTTTTTCTACCAACCCCAAGTTTGACTCTATACAGTATCAGCAGGCTCAAAGTCCAGAGCGGCCAACAGGCATTATGGATATATCATCTCATGGCATGTGACAAAATTAAGCTGTCACATGAATGGGATCCATTCAGTGGTTTGATATCTCTTAATGCCCTTCATACAGCTCACTTTCTATGCCCTAAGGTGATACTAAGTCTACCTAAGCATTCTTCATCATACTGTGATTAAATGGTTCATTAAGTGAAATAATTTACAGTTCTTAAAGAAGTTATAGACCTCAAAAAAAAGACTTATATATAATCATGAGTGGCACTTAGGAGAGACTGTATGTCAGTCTCTATGAGAGACTGTAGGAGAGACTATAGAGTCTGTACGAGAGACTCTACATCATCTGGAATCTTTATAGCAAAAAGACTACATTTAAACTGTTGTGAAAAAGGATTGCTACCTGTGAAGATACAAGCTACCTTTACAGATTGCAGAGTATGAACACAATTTCATATTTTGGTATGTTTTATACTGTGCCACTGAACAATAAATTGTATAAGAATCAAAAGTCTTCCCTGACCCCACTGGCACATACAAAAAGACCTTGCTTTGCAAGGAATAACATGCCTCCCCTTTCCTCCGCTTTGAGCTGCTGATGAACTGTGGTCAGGACCATACCTCTGCCCAGCCTGTGGGATTTAATCATCTGAAGAAGAAGAAAGAAAGTGCTTGCACTGCAACTCTGACTGACCCATAACATTCGTAAGGCTTTTGGTCAGCTCATTGGCATTCTGTACAGGGGTCAGACACAGTGTGGTTCTAGATTTATTTAAATTTCTCTTTCCCCTTTAAAAAATCTTCTCTCCCAAGGATTACTCCCACCATGCTATCTGAGCAAGGTGGAACATTAATTGGTATTTCCATTTCCTTTTTTGTCAGCTACAGACTTGAGAGAAAGTGTGGATCTTGTGCTTTCTCATTTAGTTTTTTAATCTTAACATCCTTAGGGAATTTGCCTACTTGACTGGAATTATCCCACCATAGTTTGCCTAGATTGTCTTTTTTAGTGTTATAAACATTTACTAAGTGTTAATGAAATGTGTTCCAGACAAAAATAAAAAGCAATAGCAGCAAAACTGAGAGAATATCTAAAGAAACTTTCCAGGCTTAGCAATAATTTTGCAGTCAGTTCAAAAACTAGGACTCTCAAAAAGAAACGCATAGTTTGACATTTCTTCCTTTAAATGCAGTTGCTTAGTAACTTTGAACTCCAGTATTTCTGTTTATTTTTCAGTGCTTTCTTTAATGAGTGTGGCTGCTGCATTCTTTCCAGTTTAACCGATACTGTGTCTTCCTCATCCAAGGTTATTCATACCTTGTTAATTATATGATTAAACTTATCATTAAGGCTCCATTTTCTGATTTGGCTTTGAAATTTGTTGGTTTTTTATTTCTAAATGATATAACGAAGCAGGAAGAAGTTCTATTTATTGCTGGGAAACATACTATTGTACCTTTTACTTCTGGGATCTGTGTGGACATTGGCTGATTTGTCATCACATTGTAAACTCAGTAACTTCAGTTAAGAAAGTTCCAGTTCTCAGAAGTTTCCATGAGATTTATCCTGACACTATTGCCGTTTGGTACTTTGGATAAATACTTTTAAGAGATTTTAGCAGCCAGAATAGCCTTGGACTTAAAATTGGCTACCAGCTGCTGCAGCTTCTTTTCACTTTACTCTGAAGTTTGTTCCAGTTGCTTTATCTTCTCATGCTACAGTGAAACTTGAGTAGATGACACCAGCCTAGTGTCTCTCTCCCCCACTGGTCTTAGATCTCTACAGAGTTCTTCTGTCATGCTTTCCTTTAAAATAAACTTCTAAAAAGACCTGTTCAATTTTAATTTCACTTGGCATAAGTGAGAAATTTCCTTTTCCTTTAGTCATTTTGTTACTCATATTCTTAGAAAAGTTAAAAAAAAAAAAAAAAGGTTAAAGAGTTGCAACCAATGATGACAAGTGTAGGTTCCTGCTAGAAAACTTCTGAAGTTAAACTTACACCAGCTGTATCTGAAGAGTTCTAATTCCCCTTTATCTGAATTTTTTACCACTGAGTATTTCGATACCAAGTATGTGAAGACAGATTGCTATTGCTACTGCAAACAGCTAACAACTATGATGACACTGACAGAGAGGAATTTGGAATAGAGCTTGAAGAATCTCTGGGGCTTACTGTAGAATGAATTTGAATATCTGATGATTTATTAGCTTCTTAAACAATGACAAATGCTAAGTTCTTCAAATCCAGTATTCAACTTTCTTCCATACTGTTGAAAATCACCCCTTTCCCCAGTTCCTGAAAATGATGTAGAACAGAAGGGGGAAGACAACAGGAAGGAAAGCATATGAAATGTGGCAAATACAGGCTTCACAGCAATTATATATCCTAAAGAACTTCAGAAAAAAATATAGATTGAAAAATAGTGGCTGCAAGTGTTCTGGTAGCTAAGTACAGTACACATGACTGAAAGCCAGATTTTTAAAGGGATTTAAACACTGAAACCAATGGGAATAACATAATTTTTTGTCTGCCCCCTGCCCTGAAACCTCTGAATCACCTTGAAAAATGGCCCCTTAGGTTATCATAGAAAGTTTTGTGAGTTTTTTTGTTGGCTGGAACTTGGGATTTCTAAAGTTTGTTCTTCCCTGCCTATTTTAAAACAACTTTATTTTATTCCTTACCTGAAGAAAAGCGAAGGAACCAGTTCTGATTCTGTGGCTCTTTAGAGCAGCCTCGTGCTGGTGTCTGGGCACAAGAATGCTGCGAAGCTGGTGGAACTAGTTAGTGCTACATTTACGTGTCCTATGAACCCCCCAAATAAATGCAAAAAATTACAGTTTATGTTAGCCAGAACAGGGCTGGACAATCCACAAGACTGTTAATACATTTGGTCTAGTCACAGCTTTCACTCAACTACAGCAGAAATGCAAATGCTTGGGAAGGCTGAAACCAGGAAATTGCAATAACAAGAAAACGTAATCCAGATTGCTATTCCTTTTTGAATTCACAGGCTACTAGGGTAGTCACATGGAAATAATGGACAATATCTTCAAGGATACTCTACAGAAATACAGTTTCCCTCAGTGTACCAGATATTTTCCTCTTATATTTCTACATGCAGTTACCTCTACAACTCAAGTAAGCAAGCTGCATTTTATCATTTAACAAGGTGGTTCACTAATGCTTTTTTTTTACTAATACCAACCAAAAAACTCTCTACAGTTACACTTGAAATCAACTTCAGTGGGAAACTCAAGCTTAATAAAATCCACATTGCTTGTGCAATTTATCTGTTTGCATAAAGTGTTCTTTCTAACATGGAGGGCTTCATATAAGAAATGCTGAACATTTAACCACACAGTATACAAGACAACAAACTTTACATAAACAAAGGTCAATGATATAAACTCTCCACCTAGAAAGTTCCAGGCCCTGCCAGAAGGAGCTGGCTTTCTCCATGTTGCAAATCTATGTCTTTCCCACTGTATGCACCAAACATTTATGGTAAACATACCAGTGTCCCTATGTGGCAAACATTTCCTGTTTACATATGTAGTAATAAACTCTTCTAGAAATTTTCTTCTTTGCCTGCTGTTGCTCATCTAAGCAGCAAGTGCAAAAGCAGAAAGTTGGAGTAATATCATGTTTCAGTACAATCTCAAACACAGAGCCAAATCCATGTTTTATTTCAACTGTGCAATTCAACATTCTCTGAGGTCAAGAAAAAAAGGTCAATAAGCATTTTCTTTTGATTTGAGATTTGTGATCAGTTTTGTTGAAAGGCAAGGAACCTTCAGGTGTTGTTTTGCATTGGAAACGTACTCAACTGTCATATTGTTCAGTGCTGCTCGGTAAAGACTTGATTGTTTCAGCCTTCTCATTATTCAGATAATCAATGAATTAAATAAGGAAAGCACCTTTATGAAGCATAGTCTGGCAAGTCATATGTTACTCAGCAGCAGTAAATCAACTGACACTTTTCAGGTCAAATCAATTTCCCAGGCCAAAATTATGGGGGAACAAACAGGAAATCACAACTGAAGCGGGTTGTAATCTTGTGAATGGAGAAGCAGGCAGCTATCGTAGAATAGAATTATTGAATGGCTGGGGTTAGAAGGGACCTTTAGACATCATCTAGTCCAACCCCCCTGCCATGGGCAGGGATATCTTTCACTAGATCAGGTTGCTCAAATGTCCCTCCAACATAACACTGAACACATCCAACTATGGGGCATCCGCAACTTCTCTGGGTAACCTGTTCCTGTGTCTTACCTCTCTCATCATAAAAAAATTCTTCCTTACATCCAGTCTAAATCTTGCAGTTTAAAACTGTTACTCTTTGTCCTGTCACTACAGGCCTTGGTAAAAAGTCTTTATCCATCTTTCTTATAACCCCCCCTTTATATATAGAAAGGCTGCAACAAGGTCTCCCTGGAGCCTTCTCTTCTCCAGACTGAACAACCCCAACTCTCTCAGCCTTTCCTCATAGGAGAGGTGCTCCAGCCGTCGGATCATTTTGGTGGCCCTCTTCTGGACCCGCTCCAACAGGTCCATGTCCTTCTTGTGCTGAGGGCCCCAGAGCTGGATGCAGTACTCCAGGTGAGGTCTCACCAGACCAGAGGGGCAGAATCACCTCCCTCAACCTGCTGGCCATGCTTCTTTTGATGCAGCCCAGGATACGGTTGGCTTTCTGGGCTGCAAGTGCTCATTGTTGGCTCATGTCCGGCTTTTCATCTATCAGTATCCTCAGGTCTTCCTACATCTTGAGTGTCTTTGACATCACATGTTGTTCTTTAATATGGATAACCCTTCTTATTAAGAGAAACCTGAATATCATCACTAACAAACAAGAACCATTTAGCATGAAAAAGAAAGAAAATCTTTCAGTCGCATACAGAAAAATGGTTTTGTCTGCTAAATCTGTTTAATAGCCTCTGAGCCCTTTTCCCCCTTTTTAAGGCAAATTAAAGAATTATTACAGTGGATATTCCTTCATAATATTCTTACTTGCAATATTAGATCATCTGGGAGTTCCAAGGTATGAAATAAATTTTCAATGAGGATATTACTGTACAAACATGAGAAAAAGAGTTTAGAGTCCAAATTAAAGGGCAATATAAGGAATTCTCTTCCCGATGCTGTGGTGGATTTAGTATCTTGTTCTTCATGGATATTATAGAAGCATTATTGGTTCTCCAATACTATCAGTCTGGATATTCTTCAGAGGAAGATGGCAACAATATAAGGTAGGAATCTTTCCTTGTGACACATTAAGCAGTGAAAGCGGCTATAAAAAATATTCCTGCCCAATGTTTAAACAAGTTCTCGTTCATAAGACCATGTAGTCATTACTGCTGGGCTCTATATTTCTCAGTAGCTTGCCTCGTACACTGCCAAGAAACTCGAAAAACTTACATCCACACTACTCAAACACCTAAGCAGTCTTGCTTCCACTGCTTTAGCCTCTTTTCTTATTGCAGTGGAGCCACATCAGTGTTTTTCTGCAGGTATTACTGCAGGTACTGGATTTGAAAGTAGGTAACTTCCTACAGTGTACTGTAGTAGAGAAAAATAGCGGTATGTGAAAAACCCTTGCATGTCTGCTGTTGATGATAAAGCAATATGTGATGTTTCAATTAGAGTGCTGACAGTATCAAGCAAGTGTACAGTCCCCCATCACAGCTTGCTCAATAAGGCAACTTAGGGTGCACACAGAGGTCATTTGCATTTCTTCTATATTAATTCATGCCTAACCTCTGCAGTCTCTCCACATCAAATTTATAATAAACACTTTCAAAATTTCATTACTGTAGGCAACTCTGAGGTAATTTACTGATATACACACTTCACCTCTTAAAAACAAGACTAGCCTTAGAGGTCTAGTATTCCTGCTGGTTCCTTTTGATAAAATGACTCATTTCCATAGCGCACAATTTCTTGTTACTGAAGGCATTACATTTTTTCTGCTGATCGTATTGTGAACCCCTTAACTGTATGCTATTTGGGCATACAGGTAACTCAACGAAGTGCACTAACATTCTAATAACAAATGTAATTCTTAATACATATCGTTTTCCTTACCTGTAAAAGCAAAACAATCCAGTTCCTTAGAATGCCTCAGTCTGAATAGATCCATATAAAACTTTCTACAGGAAAAAGAAATAATGGAACATGCATGAGGATTTTACGGGGTTTTTTTAATATTTTTTTTTACCTTCTCTGTGTTGGAGACAGTTGTGTGTTATGAATCAGTGCACATATTTGAATAATCTTTTACATGTTACACATTTCATAATTGCATTTTATTGCAGTTACACAAGTGCACAGTACTGCAGAGGAATAATGCTCAGAAGACTGTCTGTAGAAGAATACCTTTTTCATAAGCCCTAAAAAACCTATTGTGTCTTCCACAATTAATAATTAAAAAAAAGACATATATGACAAATTGAACACTTATTTCTATAGTCTGATTGTTTTGTTAGACAAAACTACTGTTCTTACTTATGTGATTTGATTTTCCTTTCATCTTGACCAATGAAAACAGGCAAGTTCAATTTGTTTTCTAATTCTTATTCTTCAGCACAATGCTGAATTATTATATTGTCTGCACTAAAGCAAATACCAGAAAATATTTTCATAAAAATATATAGAAAATATACTAAGGTGACTACAATTTTACCTGATGTTATTAAAAAAAACCCAAACACCGGATATGGCTTACAGGAGAATTGAAATATGAAACTGAACTTTCAGAGACAAAGGTCTGATCCTCCTATAGCATCAAACTGCAAGAAATCTAAAATAGAACATCCTGATTCATGCGGTTCTTTCTCAAAAAAAAAAAAAAAAAAGATGTAGCATGTTAATTTCTGAAAGCAAACCTTTAAAATGAAAAAATAAAGAAAAACATTTATAATCACTACCATTTCCATACTTAGGACAGCATCTAATGGTTTTATATTATGGCCATATTGGATATATTAGATAAGATACATTCAACTTCTTGGCCTCATAAAAGGTAATGGACGTTTAGAAATACATGTTTCTCTGCTAGCTCTTGCTCTCTCAAAATTTGATGCTGCAAGAGGCATAAAGAGGCAACATACTAGCTTAAAGACTCTCCTTTGCCAGAGCAGACTACAAATACAGAGGCAAAGGTAGCTATATATCACTTTTATAAAATACCTCAAAACACAATGTTGCAAACTGAGAAGCAAGGATATATTTTACTCTTCTTATAACCAGGACCACAGGATTTGGAGTTACAGTCCAAATCAGTTTAGGTTCTGAACATTCAGCAAGCACTCTGAAATTGAATGAAAATCAGACAGAATTTGTGCTAAGAACTTTTCAGAAAACGTCCTTAGTGCCTTACTTAAACTTCCACTGAAACCAATGAAAATACTTCATCAAACAGCTCACGGAGGTTCTGTATTGATCTATAGTTTATCCAAACAATACTTTTTCAGGACAGCTTGAGGCTGCGAGTGAAGGACTATTTACTTCCTATGGTAAATACAATAAATTGGATGATTAGTTGCAATACACTTGACAACATCTTGAAAATAAGTAATAGTTGCACCTCCTAGAAACTAACGTGCTGTCGGTGAAAGGACCTCAGCATGTTCTAAAAATGTAAGATCCCTGATTTTCTCTCATTCATCTAATTTCAAGTAAAGTTTCTCCTCTTAAAAGAAAAGAGAATAAATATGGCATCATAAAGCTCCACATTCTTCTGATTTTTAGACCCAAATACTTTTTTCCCCATACAGCAATGCTCGGAACAAAGTTACGGTAATAGTGATTCAGGAAGAAGAGTAATGCAAGAGAAGCAAGACGTGAAAGCAACCCAACCATTACATGTATTTCCAAGACTGTCACAATATGTGACTTCATGAAGGTGAGAGAGAAGAAGGAGCTGCCTGGTGAAAAAAATACAACAATGTCAGAAACCCACAGCATCACTAACTCCTCACCAGATAAATTCTCTTCTTTTGGATCCTTTAATGTCTGAGTTCTCAGATACTGTTACTCTGGTTTTGATTTTTTCTCATTGATCCTTGTTAATTAAAAAAAGATAAGATGATGTTCCAAAACAAACTGTCAGACAGGCTGGTTTTTATATATATATATCTCTATAAACCCAGCTCCTCTGGTCATCCAAGGATTAAGTCTTCAGTCAGAAAATAAAGAACCTCCAACCTTGCCAAATGCAACAGCTCCATTCTGCCTTCCAGAAAAAGACGCCTGCTCTCTGAATCGCCCTGCCTGCATACTTCTCAGTTTGCTTCCTCAGTGGAAGCTCCAGACAAAGTCCAGTTTAATGGACCTATTACCATTAAAAAGCTGGAGGACTTCCAGATTTCTTTTAATAGATGTATTTTAATATTGGTGTAGCTATTTTATCCCAAAAGAGTTTTAAAATTTTGCAAACAGGACCACTGTAATGTAGCTACTTTGGAAATGATCAACAGTAATGCACAGGAGGCAATATTATGGCAAGAGTTCAGAAAAAAATATCCCTCTTCAGTAAAGTCCTCTGGAATCTGTGAAGTCCAGTCTGAGCAGGGAGATCCTTAATATTCAAGATTTTTGGGAGGCACTATACATGGTAAATTTTTGGAATTACATTGGGCTAAACCCTACCTTTTTCTTTGAAAAATACTGTTCTGAAGCTCAGACAAAGAACCAATAGAAAGTAGCAGAAGCAAGCAGTTTCTATGGGACCTCTCTTTCCACAGCAAAAGGGACAATGGTGAAACCGTATGCATCTCTCTGGGGAGCACACTTTCCCATAATGGCCCCCTATGCAGCTTCAGGCTTGAAGTGTAGCTTGCAGCAGCCACTTTCCCTGCTCAAACATCATTAGCACACTGACCTACAACATATCAATACACATCTACAAAGGCAAGTTAAGCTGATTTTGTGTTCCACATGAGACATAAGCAGTAGTTCTGAAGTCTAACCCTTCAGGAATAAACAGTTATGTGAATCCTGCTAAAATAGGAATTGATGGTAGCAGGCTATCCAATCTAATCCAAACCAGGACTACCCTAAAATCATATGGGAGTCCCTCTGACTTTTAAAACATATATTCTTCCATTGTCCGTAGTTAAGAAAAATCTGCTCCGTGACTCCTACTCAAAGACCTTTCCACATGCACCTGCAGACATATTATTGCAGAAAGACGATCCCCGTTTTAAATCCTTAGGGATTCTCAGCACTATGAGAAATTTACTTTCCTGTTATTTTTCATGCTGTCTAAATAAACATAGTGTTTTTCCCTACTCAGCATGCTAAATCCTGTATCCTGTTTCCCAAGGCTGATGCTTAAAGGCTAGGGACTTTGAAGTATTTATTGCTGTCTGATAATTTGGTTACTGGGAACAAATAATTCTCAAGTTCTTTACCAAATCTCCTTCAATTAAAGAAACTCAAGAAGTATTATACCAGGGCTTCCACAGCATACTTTGATGGCATCCTGAGTGGTGGTCAATCCCTGAAATCCCTGAAAGTACACTAGTGAACACAAGTGCACAGAAAGGCATATACATTGTTATTTTCTCGTATCCATTTTTCACACCACCTCAGTCTCCCCACTCCAATACCACGCCCACTTGTCATCATTCTCCTCTTACACTTCCAACCTCTTGTTGCTTTCTAGCTTCACCTAATCTGGGATGTGTCTCATAACCCTCACAAATCCCTCAATAACTTTTCCCTTTCTGCTGGGCTTGTGCTCCCTACTTCATCCTGTCTTGGTCTACTCCTGCTCCCTGAGCAGAAAAGGTTAAGTAGTGAGACTGCTTGTGTATATGGAACAGACACTGAGAGGAGCTGGTAAGGGAAATGGGAGCTTTGGTAGCACACAACTCATCAACATTAGGTGGCTGTACAGAGAGATTTACCCCATGGCTTAAGTCCATATACCTGCAGCTGCAACCTGCCACCACTTGCCACCATGTAATGGATCTACAGGTAACAGATTCTTCCACTCTGACACAGCAGAGAAAACAATGTAATGTTACTTCAACATTCACCTCAGCAATCATTTTTACTTTTCTCTCCTTGCCTTTGACACAGTATCTTATACCGAGAAATTAATTTTTCATAAAAGAAAAAAAGAAAAAAAAACCCAAACAACATCCCTTCCCCCCAAAATACCCAAGTCCCCAAATGCCCACAGTGGCATTAAATTCTCCCTTTTTTTAATTCCCTGGCTGTCTTTCCATATGTCTACAGGATCATGATTAGCCTGGGGTAGGGAAAAATGGGCTATCTTTGAACTAGTAATGTTAACCATTGTAAATTCACCTACAGTAACACAGAATTCAATGTCAATCAGAAAACTACCCCAAAAGCTGAGGAAATGTTTGGCTGAGTAGACTGCACTGCCATAGCTAAACTGCTAGAGTGAATACCTCAGCTGTGGAGGGCTTTGCACTCTAACCATCAGGAACAGAAAGTGTAATGAAGAGAAGGTGTAAGTGTTTTGACATTACCAGATTATACAACTTGGTGTATAGATAGAGCTGTACAAATGCCAGCAAACATATTTTCTAGTGTAGATAAGAACAAAGTAATTTGCAGACTATAATAGCTCTTGCCCAGAAGGAATACTTATGCAAATTGGGTGGATAAATGAATAAGATAAATGTTCACTTGAAAAAAATTTATATTCCAAATAGTAAAAATATTGTGTATACACTTATCCCACATGTGTACATGAATACACACTTAATTTGCAAATTTAATTGTAATGATTGTATATGCAGACAAAACCACTGTATGAGCAAATTACACAATAACTTGCTACAGGCATGCATAGTTAGCATGTCACAGTATTACTAATTTGTCCATGTAATATATACATGAAATGCAAATGCTGTCCTGAAAACCTGCTTGAACTAGATGGTAGCCAACTTTTTATCCAGCACACTCAAGGGCTCCCCTTTATTTTTGTACTTTTTTTTCAGAAAATTAGGACTCATAACCTTAACAGCAGATAGGTTATCCAGTGTGTACGTTTTGTATTCTAAAATGGAAAAAAGAATGGAGCCGTACAGATAGGCAGACAACTTTGGCCCAGTGATGCAGAAGGATACAAGAAGGAGTTCCTGGAAGCTCTTGAATCCAGCAACATAGTGCAGTGCAGCATGCTTCTAGTTTGTTTCTCATACAAGACTGACTAGAACTATGGAGGGTCAGAGTAGCAGAGTATATTGACTTTAAGCCTTGCTCTTACTACAGAACTTGTATAACAGAGCTTGCATACACAGAACAAGGTACTAAGTACAAAGGGCCTGGTTTTCCCATAGAGCAGATGCTTGGTAGATTTCTTTTACTCCAATGTAAGCAAGAAAATAATCAGTTTCAGAACATCTCAAGTGTACATCTGGAGTGAGCCATCCGGTGCTTTGGTGAGAAGCATTTCACATAAGATATTATCACTGTTGGAAAATCAAATATACTATGTAAAATACCAGTCTTTTTAAACTGTATACTGCTTCTTTTAACCAAAGCTTAAAAATTCAGTTCCTACTGTATCTGTAAAAGTGCAGTGGAACATGTTATTGTTCATATTCTGTGGAAAACAGCATATTATTTTTTGCAGGTCTTAAAGCTGGACCAAGTTTAGCTTCTTATATCAGTATGTTTTTGCCTCAGGTAAGTTACAGCTTCAGTCAGGGACAAATGCAGATTTCCCAAGGGCTATAGTTATACCATCCTACCTATGAAGTGGTGCGAAATGCTGTGATTTGCATAGCTAACACTAAAATATTATTCTGGCAAGAGTAAACATACACCTCACTTAAAGCCTTATTTTAACCGTAACACAGTTAGAAAAATACAGAAGCATAATTTTTCAGAGGGTTCTTATTTGCCACCTGGTCAGTTGCTGGTAGCTATTTAGAACAAATTTTGTTGTTCTAAGCATGCTCAGTTTCAGAGGGATTACTTGGAGAATAAACAACTACCGTGTGGGAATACTGACGGCACAATCTGGCCTGTACTGATTTTTTTTAACTTGCATCAGAGGTATGTAAGCTACACCTGGAGGTTTGTATTCATGGTTTCAAACTCTAATTGCTTCATAGGCTTCATAGTGCTTTTAATTAAAATCTTACAAGCTCAATTATTTATGTGCTTGACTAACCCACCCAATTTGTCTAACCCGCCTATGTGTTTTAAAGAAATGTGTGATCCACAATGCAGGTTAGAATAACATTAAAGACTACTGTAATTAATGGTCTCCTTAGAACCACATCTAATGTTTTTTCACAGCCCCAAGCCCTAAACATGCTGAGCAGCAGCACTGTCTGGCTCTCCCCAGTCCACCTCATACTCACCTTGCTCTGCCTCCATCTGAGAGCAGTTCTCTCTGCACTATTTATTCTAGGAATCCAGCCCTACATTTAAGATGGGATCCTGCCATTTAGCATTACAAAAAGGTCATTAAAATCTAATTCATTCAGGCCTGAAACTTTGCCAAGGGCTTTCTTCTGCCCAAAAAATACAGAACCAGCTTCCTAACAGAGTATAAAGACAAAAGGCAATGGCATTCCTGAAGTCCATCTGGGAGTGTGTGGAAAAGTTTGAAAAAGCTACACTGTTCTTATACAGTTCTGCCTAGGTATTAGAGGTTTGCCCTGTTTTTCTTTCCTTATTGTACATTAGTAAGGATATTTACTTGAAGACAGAGTCTTTGTTTAAGTATTCATCTTTCTTTTTCTACTTATTAAAAATCTGAAATCCTAATCCTCTGTTTGTGACAGCACAGCAGGGCTGCTTTGGAAATTATTACACTGCCAAAACACAGAGGACTATGACACCAGGTAGAGAATAAACAGGAGAGGCGGATGAACTGTTGGGAAACAAGGATCCCTTTTTATCAAAATATTTTCATTAATAAAGAACAAGGAAAGGGAAGGAAAGTACATGATATGTTTCTGAGGTCCAGCTGCTCTTTTAACCAAGCGTTCAGGAGGATGAAGTGTGAAAGGGCCCTGTCACTCATAAGAGAAAGGCTTTAGTTCTGTGTTTGGTTTGGTTCTTTGGGTTTTTTTTTTTTAATCTAGACCTGTGGCTCCTATGATTTATTTACATACCTTGATATTTTATTCTTTGAAGTCCACAGGCACCAGTGTCAGTAACAGTCACAGACAGTCCTTTGCTGTGCTGGCTTGCTAACTCACCTCCAGAAATCTCTGTCAAGGACACAGTATTGTCAGTTACCTTCAGAAATCCTGAGTTCTCTAAAAATAAAGATATTACAAAAAATTGAAATCTCTTTACTTCTTTTGTGACTTCTCTGCTTCTACAGTAATGTGCCATGTTTCAAACTTCTCTTTCCTAACTGTGAACATACATCAGATGAAAGTTTACATTTTCATTTGGCATTTAACCCCAGAGAATGGGGACTTCATTGAAAACACTGAATGTAAAGTGGTAATGGGCAGGTTTTAACCCCTCAGTAGCAACTGTCTGCTGCTGTATCATAATGGCTGTACTGGACTTCCACTGTATATTCATTTTGTTGACTGAAAAGTCACTGAAAAGGAAAACCGGCTGTGCTAACAGTCATCAACAGTGGTATGAAACTGGGATATATGGTGATGATAAGAAAGTAAAAATATTACTTAAGGTACATAAAGGACTGACTGGAAATGGAAGCAAGTTCCAAAACCAAATCAAGTGTATTCTCTTCCTGAACCCATGTCCAGCAGACAGGTGGTATAAAGAAGGAAACAGAGCAAAGAAGCACATGGAAAATTGTTTCTAAAAAGAAAAAGGAAGTGGTATATTATAAGCAGATTCTAAGGTAAATAGCACAAGAGATTGTAAAAAAAGAAACTAAGATTTTAGCTAGTGCTATCCAAGGTATGTTAAAGCAAAGAAAGATGGTGGGAGGGGTAAATGTCCAAAATTTGAGATCTATGGCCAGGCACCAAATATTATTAATCATACAGTGGATGTAGTTGGAGAGGAGCGTATGGCAGATTTCACGGTGAAGGAGAGCAGCTGCCTTGCAAGAGATATCTTCACAAGAAGAGATCATTATCACTGTGGTCCAGACAGAGCTGTAAAGAAATGTGATACTTTACTCACCATTGCTCATGAAGCACAAGTTAGAAGATCAGATAAAATTGTTGCACGCAGAACAAGAGGTAGTACTTTACCAGGAACTTTTGTCTCCCATTTCATGGGAGAAAACTTTCCAGTTGAAGATACAAAGAGAAAAAAGAATGACAAATGCACTCAGTTTGACAAACCAGGCACCTGAAAAATATAAGCCTTACTCTAATTATTTGTCATGCAGTAATACTTCCCAATAGAATCACTATTCTGTACATTGGAAGTTGACTATATCAGGTCCATCAGAAAGCAATGGTGATTAATCTCTCTAAAATGCTGAAGAAGGCAATAACTTTCTAAACATGAATGCCTAGATGTAATCTGGATCTGTGCTAGTAACTGAGCTACCCCCACTTTTTTCACCCCAACTTCTCAAGTGTGTGTGTTGGGGGAATACAACTGTAATGTTTGCTTGAGTCAGCTGATGTGAATTACAAATCCAGATGACAGCGAAAGAAGAGAAGGGCAAACTAATCAAGAATGAGCAATCTGGAGCAACGAGATCTCACAGGCAAGAACTGCTCTTTCATTTGCATGCTTACAGCATAATGCAGGCTGTGTCATGCCTGTGTGCTATGTGGCCAGTCTATCTATAACTAACTGAATGGCTCTACTAACATATGTCAGAGGAAAGGAAACATGGCACCATAGTTTCCTTTACTCCACCATAGAATAGCCAAACAACAATGTGTCTCCAGCTCAGAACTGAAATGAGCCCTAGCCCTTGTCAAGATCCCCAAAGCAGAAAATTCAAGGGAGCATAAGGCAGAGTTCCTGGCTCTTCCTCATATGCGTATATGAGGTATGAGAAGGGCAGAAACCATACATGAGTGTTCAAACCAGGCACACCTGTGTACACAGATTAGAGATCTACTATACCTTTGATGTCATGATTAAGTCCTAGTCACAGAAACATAAGATATGATTTGGTAGCATTCACTCCTGAGTTCTGCTTTGAAAAGTCTCTCAAAAAATAGGCCTGGGATTTCTGTCTGTATTATTTCTCTTTAACCTGTCTCACATAGGTTTGGTTTATGACTCAAAAGTTTGTTAGTTGTCTCTCCAGTACTCTTCATCTGCTCTTGCTTTACTCTGACCCTTGAGAGGACAGGTAAATATCTCTCTTCTCAAATAGGCTAAGCAGTGGAACAGGGATTGGCATGTTCTCTCAAAGATGTGGGACTAACATTGACACTGATGTTTACAGAGTGCAACTAATAGGAATTATCAGACTGTTCTGAAGGTGATGGTCCAAAATTAAGAGACTTTCACTCATTCTCCCAAAACTGTCCTGTTTTAGCAGTGCTGCTGGAAATAAAATGTGTTAATATTATCTCTGAGCTGATTTGGCAGCGGCAGGGCAGGGTGTGCCTCTCTCCTTCCCTGTTTCTCCTCAGTGAAAACCTCCAGTTTGGGGTGGAAAACTCCAAAGCAGTATTTTTCAATTTGGAAGCCTTACAGTGTTCTACATAGCATTTGTAGTTCAAAGATTGAACATTCCCACCTTTTTCCTAAAGACAACTTGGGTTTCATATATGAATCTTCACAGCATCCTCCTTCTTGGGGAAAAGATTCTGATGGTCTCAAGGCCACCAGGTATCATGAACAGTGAAATCAGGTCGGGAAGCCCAACTCATAGAAATGTCGGCATGGTTACCTAAGCTACAACTCAGGCACTAACCAAATATTTCTCTACATGAACTTTTGCAGTTTGATATTGGGATGTTTTCATAGGCAGCAGAAACTTTCGAAAACAAATTCTGAATCATTTTCCACTGAGACACTGTGGAAAATTCATAGAAGATTTTCGTCCAGTCATAATAAAAAGAACATTACTGGTGAAAAGAAAGCATATAATACTTGCAAGTATCAGCCCAATTAAATGACAATGTTCACTTTTCAAAGTAGCAATAGAGATGAAGTTAAAATGCTGAAGATAAGGGTGTTATTCTAGGTTTTTGGCAAGGAAAATCTTCTAACATTATTTTTACTGGAAACACAGCACAGAAAGTTCAGTCTCAGCAAGGGGTTAGGAGAAGAGAGGGGAAGCTAAGATATTTCCTCAAAATGCATGCTCTGTCTTCTGCACATCATGAATGGTTAAAATGTTTTTTCATGCATGTCCATGCATTCCTGCATGGATAAACCCATAAAATCCATCATTTCTAATATGCACTCACATTCGTGGAAAGGAGATTATAATTAGATAGTTATCAAATAATTTAATGTTCAGTAGGGTGAAGCATCATCTTATTAAGTGATTTTAGCCTTTAAAGGATTTCCCCTCCTTCGGATTAAAACCTTTGATTATACCATAATACACTGATCACTAGTAGTCTTCTGCATATATTCATGTATTTTTAAAATAAAAATCTAGTAGCATTCTCCCTGGAGCTCAGATGTTTTCTCCTTTCTTCAGAACCAAGGAATATTTTAAATTAATGTGATATTGGTTTATTCTTCCCATTATTGTTCAAAAAAACCCCAAACAACCCCCACTTGAATTCTAGCATATAGTTACACCAAGGCTGTTCAGCATTGCACTAACATGACATGAAGAAGCAATATAGACAATCCATGCTGCAAAGCTCACAGCAGAAGTTTGTAACTAGATCACACATGTGTTTAGATAAGGCCGTACTGGCTAGGGAAGAAGGCAATAATAAAGAAAGGCAAGCGGCATTTTTTGTATTTATATCACATGCAAATACTCTCTATTCAATTTACTGCACCTGGTGCAAAGAAAGAAGAAACCAACATACTATAGGAGGAAAAAATACTGTGTAATAAACTGACTAGCTCTTAACAGAGATTATCTTGATCAAAATCGTCTATAACTTGTGTTAATAAACCCCTGTAAACTCTTGCCTAATGCTGGATTATTTTGAAGCTAAATGAAAAATTGTTCACAGCTGCATATACTTCATCACATAAATGCAGATTAAAGCAGATTTGAAAGCATCACTATGAATAATACATTATTTTTAAAGAACAAAGTGAATAAGGTAGTCAGCCTGTATAAACCTGAAATAGGAAAATTTTCAATCAGTTGCATCATTCTCCACAATAAACAAAGGACAGCAGTTTCTTTGAATGGAGAGAGGTTATGCTCATGAATGGGTTCAATTCCTAAAGGGCTGCCAAGGAGATACAAGGAGGGGAGAGCACTTAGAATTTTTGTGGAAATTTCTCAGGTGGCACTGTGACTGCATTGTCATGCAGACTGCATCTTCATCCCTGTCAGTCCTAGTCAAGGATCTGCAAAAAGGGGAAATTGGAGGTATAACTAGCAGTAAAGTTGAAGTAATGACAAAGAAACTTTAATTGTCACAACTTTGCACAGACTATTCCAGAAAGTTTCTCTATGCCATTCACAAACCTTTTTACTTTATAAGAATTTCTGAAATAAACATCCTCCAGAAATCCAGTCTGCCAGTTTGTATTGGTGGTCCTGTATTTGCTGCATTTAGTGATTCAATAACACCTTGAATATTAGAAGTATGGATGCTCTAAGCATTATATCTTGCTCTTAACATTCATATTTAATAAATATTTATTATCCATGCAACACAGAAATTCTTCAGTCTTCACTCAGGGAAAAGATCCTTTTGCACTTAGAATAAAACAAGTTTTATTTAAATAAAGACAACAGAATTAGGTCCTCCATTTGAAAATACGACATATATACGTGTGTGTAATTTTAAAATATACATATTATATACAGTATAAATACAACTTACAATATATTAATTATATACTTGTGTGAGTGCATCCTTTACGTGTATATACCTTTATGTTTAGGTATATAGATATATGTGTATATATATATATATAAAAAACATATGTATAATCCATAAATGTGATGGTATAGTGGTTAGCAAATTAGAAATAAGAATAAGCCCTTCAGAATATCTCTGTCATACAGTGTACATTGCATACACTGTCACACAGTGTACATTGCAATGAAACAGTTTGACTGATGTGAAAAATCATTCCTAATGTAAAATTCTAGGCATAGTTTCCATTGCTTTTAAGATGAAAATCGAGAGGCCTGTAGTCTACAGAATAGACAGCCCATCCCTGTGGCAAGAGCAACTATGCCACAATATGCTTCAGGCATCTGGAAAAACAACCAGAATAATAACACTGTCTTACTCTGAAACAAGATACTCTTCCTTTTAAAGTCAATACTTTTTGAAACAATACATCTTGAGGTAACTTCACTAAAAATCTGCATCAACATACCACATGCACTGCTGTAATTTAGTGAACAAGTATTGTGTGCTATGAATCACATCAGTATCTACAATGTCATTGATCAGTCAACGATCTGTATTAGTGATAATGTCCTTAAACCTCTTCTGTGAACTCTGAAATTGATGGTTCATTGCATAAAGCTAGAGAATACAAGAACTAAATACTTTTGTTCAATTATTGTCTAGAACTTTTATGTTAAATAGTTAAAACAAAGAGAAAGGATTACTGTCTGAATACCTAAGGCCATAAGGGCCAAGTCCTGGAATACTGCATAAGCTCAGAAAAAACACCTTTCCTAGACCTCTGCGAAGGACATTTAATCTTATCACCATTTCCTTTCTAAGATAAAGGGTTTTCATATATACAAAAGTTATGCTATGAAGGTTGATATCTTAACGATGTGTCATGCACCTGGTACAACATTTGCAGCTCTTAAGGCCAAATATGATGAGTGTTTTGAAAGTATAGAATTTCATAAATTCAGGGGGTGAGTTGTTGGAGGTTGGAGTGTAACAGGGTGCGTCCATGTAAACAGATGAAAGAGGACTTCATAAACACTGTTTAAGGAAGTGGAAAATAAATTGTTGTGGGGTTTTGGTTTGGGTTTTTTGTTTGGTTTTTTTTTAAATCTTCGTATCATACTTATCAAGATCCAAGGACATAGGCTTTTGCATTTCCCTCTATTATGTTTTCTGTAAATCACTAGAGGTTAAAACTTCCTCCCTATCTTGGTCTCTCTTTTTCTTTTTTTTAGGGAAAGTTAGTATTCCTTAGAAATTACTAATTGTTCTTCGACTCACATAGGCTCTTGTGCCAATTTGGGAAATCACACTGAAGTAAAGCAAAGACTAATGACTTCTGTCTGTTCTTTAAAAGTGCTTGACAAGTAGTTTCACTTAATTGTTCTTCATTGTACTTGATAACTTTACAGGCCACCCAAAGTGAATGAGGTTTGCTAATCTGTAACAGGTCAGCCAGAGACCTATGCAATTTCACCCCAAATCTTGATCTCTTTCCCCACACCTCCTCTCTCCTCTCCCCTCCTCTCTCTCTCTACTCCTTCCCCCCTCTCTATCCCTCTGCCCACGTTTTACCCCTTTGGCATGCCAAGGCATCACTACATGTTTATTTCTAGGGAAAACTGAGCAAAGAATTCAGTATCTGACTCTTCCAAAATAGGATCGTCTTTTTGTTCAAATGTCAAATCTTTAAAAATCACTGATTCATGTGTTATTAGCTACCACAATACAGAATATTTTTTTTCATCTATATAAAGAAACAGTTTTCCCTTATATTTTTTAAATTTAATTTTAACTACTTATGTTTGGCTTTTTTTTCAGCTTCCTTTCCCTTCTAAAAGAAAGCAAGCGTTATTTAATGACCTTAATGATAGGTCAGTGGTCCCTACCCCTCCATCTCCAACAACTCAGAAGGGAGAAAAAAAAAAGTCTACAATCACCATCTTCTTTTGTAACTGAGCTCTTCCTGAACTCTTTGCCTGTAACCAACATGAGAGTTTACCTGTGATATCTACTTTTACCCTAGCTGTTTTGACCAGTGTAGATCTTTTTTTGGTGTTGTTTTCCTGAATAATTGTGTATAAACATACTATTTTTAAAAAGTAATTTGGTAATATGAAGCTTGGTAAAAAAAAAAAATAATACCTTACCACCTTTATCAAGGGCACCATTTTAGCATTAGCAGTAGTGCTGTTTGGACATTTTCATCATAATATGGAAAAATAGAATCTCCAGCTATGTTTTGAGTACATTTGTGTTTGTTTACTGTCATCTGTTGCCATCTGAGCTTTTCATTCACATATAAAAAGCAGTTTCCATGAGTGTTTGGACAGTCATTAGTTAAATCTCTGCTGTTTTGAAAACTTTTACCCTAAGAATAAGTATTTTTGCTGATAAGGCTGTTATTTTTCCTATGTCCAGTCTTGAGCTGGACATCTCAGGTACAATGTATCTGCAGTACCTTCAAGTTCACTCAGCAGGCCCAGGAGGGGGAAATTTTCTAAGAGCTTATTAACTCTTTACTTTCACAGCTGCAAGCAGTTATTTATCACATTCAGCAGTAATCAGGTTTGCCCTAAGATTTTTGACCAACTAACTAAAAGAAGTATTCAACAAAAAGATGTTTTTCTTGAGAAAAGTCTTTTTGCCTGTTAATACAAAAGCTTGATTGAAGATATGTTTCCATGTTTTGGTTATGTTCTTTGATATGATCAGACTGTCCCCATGCCATCTACTCACCCCAGACTCCCTCTTGCTCTATAAACTTTTCCATTAACTGCCATCATGCCTGCTGGGTAGAGACCAGTTGGTCAGAACTCATGTTTCCTCAGTGCTTCTGAGCTCAGTCAACAACCCAGTCATAACTCCAGCAAATGTTATTGCTTCTCAAGGCCAAGATAACCTTAAAAAATGCAACCCAGGACTCCTGGAGCAAATATTAATAAAATAGCTATTTAAACCCTTCACTCAATGTCAGGAGGAAGTCTGCTTTTTGTTTTCTAATAAGTTAATATTTTCTATCAAAAATGGACTTGTCACGTTCTGCCCCATCTGTTCCTAAAGTATAGGAACCAAAGCCCCCACTTTAGAAAACTACCACTATTAGAGAAAACATTTAAGCAGCTGTTTAAATGCTACTAAAATCAAAGGGAAATAGGTACATGTCTTCATAATTCACCATCCATAATGACTGCCTTACAGTCAACACTTTGCCCTTTCCTGGGGCTTGTCTGTCTTCATTCAAAAACCAATTAACATTTGCCAGACCTAAATGTCCCTAGGGCTCTTGTCTCAGGCCTGCTTAAACCACACCATGTTTCTTCTCCTCACCTCTTTACTCATATCTCCCTTATATTTGGATTGGGTGAGACATCATCAGTCTTTGTCAGACAGGAGAACACATTTAACCCTTTCTCACCATGGTCAATACCTCAAAATAGGTGACTGGTTCATCTAATCACTTGACAGCTTTTGCCACCTCAAAATAAGTACTGAATTTCAGATATGAACTGAAAACTTATAATACAGGTAATATGACTACCTTTCCTTTACTGTTTGCACTTCACAGCTTCCTTTAACTTGGTCGTATATCCTATAGTGAGCTCAGGACTTGGGATATAAGATTTCTGAGTTTATATTGTTTAATTACCATCCACAAACGTAAGTCTAAAACTCACACTGCTTATGCAGTTATGCTGTAATTCTTTTTCGGCCATTGCCCTACCAAAATAGAAGCCTATATTGATGCTTCTTTACTTAGATGCCTGTCTTATTGAAAAAAAAAACAATGCAGTTCTCATGTTTATTGCCTTGTCCATTTCAGTCCTGAGATATTGAAACCTGGATATACAATTCTTCCAGTCTATTTAGATCATAATTTTTCTCATAATCACATTATTTCTTTCGTAAAAGGAACTTGATTTTTTCATGGAATAAAGAAAATCATTTGGCTTGACTATCTCTAGAAATCTTATAGGGGTTTTTTTGTGAATTGTTCTTGGCATTTACCAGATACCAAAGGTAAATATGCAAGATTCTATCAGCTTTCCCCTTACTATCTGGTACGGTTATCACAGGCCAAGAACCACATTGTTGTAAACAGGTGCAACTTCACCTAATTCAGTTAGAGTTTAGCTTAAAAGAACTACACTTGTGTGTCTATTCTTTCTTCATCAAAGTGAGCAGAAAGATACCTAGGCACCTAAATCACATCCAAAGTCCTACAGTTCTTCCATTAAAATCAGTGAAAATGTTCATATTTTCACATGGCACCTCTAGATCTAAAATGTCCTAGCAGAAAAATTCATGATTCCCTGCTTAGACGATAAACAGAACTGAGGATTCCTATCAATTTCCTCTTGTGCCAATTTTATACTCACATTATCTCCTTTCCTCTTTCTTTCCAATGCAATGCTTCATTACCTTACAATAATTAATTTTATTACAATTTATCATAGAGGAAATAAAAGCAGGCATTATTATTATTATTATTATCCTTTCATTTTCTTTTCTAAAAAAGAACTCAGTTTCAGGTGCTGGTATAATCTACTTAGTGAAGATGAACCTTTTTCTGATTATATATTTACACTGATCAGAATATTTTCCAGATTTGAATTGAATTTGGAAAGGAATAGCAGATCTTTTGAAATGAAAGTCAACCTGAACAAAAACCAGTTCAAAGGATACAGCTAATTTAAAACTCAAAGAAGACAAAGGTAACTTTGTTTCCTATTCTCTTCAGAAAAATGGGAACAGACGTAAAAAAATTTCTTTCCTGCTTCAGCTGAACATAGGAAATCCTGAAAATCTTACAATCTTCTATCTTTGTCAAGTTTCTAAATGAGCTTTCAAATTTTTGAATATGTGTCAACTAAGACTCCATGTCCCTTCAATGCCTGCCCAAATTATGGACTTCAGATTTCTGTGAAGCAGCTACATTCTAGTTATTTTCAGCTTCAGAAAATAGAGACAGCAAAGACTTTCATAATAATTTTGGAGTTCTTGAAAAGGAGCATTTTAAAGCCCCACTTTAATTCCCCAGAGCCTAATAGGCACTTGGACATCTTCTGGATTTTTGAAACATTATTTCACTAGTGAGTACAAAGAGGGGGTTTCAGTTGGTTTTGTTTGTGGGGTTTTTATTATTATTATTATTTCAAAGAAAATGAATTTTTGAAAGGAGGAGGCTTGTGTCTTCTGTCTTCAACATTCAGAACTGTCTTTCCAGCTCAAGAGAACAGCTCTCTTCCCTACTACTCATCCCATCCTCTGTTGGGAACCAACACCTAAACCTTGGAGTTCAGTGCTTTTACCTTTCTTCAGGGCTTGAAAATTACTGTTTTGGAAGACTAAATCAGATGACTCAAAAGCTGTCATTAGTCCCTCTGTTCCTATGTAAAAGCATCACTATATAGTAAGCAAAAAGAATTGCTGCCCTGTGCAGAACAAATACTCTAATGATGATTCATTAGTTTCTTACAATGGTGGATCACATTTTCTGGATCACATTTTACTGTGCTGCCATACTGTCCAGCTCCTTGATTGACAAAATTGCAGCTTAATTCAGGAGTAGGAGGCAACTGGCTAAATTGGCAACATTTCAAATGCATTCCCTAAGGTCTTAGTCCCTAACTCTCGTTCTGTGCCATGAGCATCTGCAAGATGGTTATCACAGCTGGGACAGATGGAGTTTGATACAACCCACGCTTTTCCTCTGGGAGAGTTCCTACAAGAACTGGAAAAACAAGAACAAGCAATAAAGTTTTCTTTAAAAAAGAGCAGACCTATAACATTTCTTCTACTCTAAGAGAATCTAAGGAATAGCAAGCTCAAGAATCTTGTATGTCATGCATCCTCACCTGTTCTGTCTCCTAGTTCAACTGCAGCTGAGTGGCTAACAGTCATTGTAACAGCATAACTATTACTTTTGAGCTTTTAAGCCAGTGCAGAGAACTTCTGTCTTAAAACAGGTATAAGACAAAACAGATTACCTCAGCAGAAAACAAACTGTCAGGGGGGAAAAAAAAAATCACAGCACCATCCAGCAGTCTAGTTCAGGGACTGAGGGAACCATTCTGTTCACCTATATTATTAGTCTATCTAAACACCCCACCATTCTGAGCTGAACAGTCTGTCCTCGTCAAAAACACGAATTTTCTGTCCAGATAACTATCTATATTAAAAAATGAAGAGCTGAGAATTTTCTCCCTGAAGCTATTAAAAGAACACCTTGCACCAAAGAGGAAGCCATTTCTAACACCATTCAACTCTGTAGAAATCCCAGGAAGAAATTCAGCAAGCAAAAATTAGACTGAGCATCTTCAAATGGATATAATGCCACTTCTAGGCTTTATTTTGACTATAAAACATAATAAAGTCTGTCTTCAGAGAGGAAACCTTCAGAACCTGTCATCAAATGGAAATTAAACAGCAGAGGTA
Source organism: Pelecanus crispus (assembly GCF_030463565.1). Classification (NCBI taxonomy): domain Eukaryota; kingdom Metazoa; phylum Chordata; class Aves; order Pelecaniformes; family Pelecanidae; genus Pelecanus; species Pelecanus crispus. Next base: position 52,445,016 of record NC_134676.1, read on the forward strand.
GTGGAAATATAAATACAGTAAAATTTAAGGACTACATCAGTGTGGCCAAAAGGCAGTTCTTGGATACTGGGCACAGGAAAGAACTCAAGTAAGATTGCAGTTTCAAATCTGGAGAAAGGCTTGTATGCCTACAAGTTTTACTACTTTTTCTAACTGTGCTAACTAGTTGGTCTAATAAAAGATACTGCCTTACCTAGAAATTTTGCCCTCCCTCATATTTTTACAGCATCATGACTACAATAACTGTATTACTAAATAGATGTAATTCAAACCAATTGTTTTATTTCTGCTCAAGGGAGAGTTCTTTCTTTCTTCTCTAAAGAAGAAAAAGCAGTTAGTGCAACCTAACAACATGAACATACACTTGCATTAAACACATCTGTATTTGAGGGTAAACAAAAAATTCTCCTGCCTTGATTTCTTCCTTTTTCTCCCTCCAGTATCTGTGGCTACAGCAAAATGACATTAAAAATCTCCAGTAGGGATTTTCTGAAATTCTCTTGTTTCTGTCTAAGGAGCATCATCATTGCTGAGAAGAGGGAGAGAAAAATGTCTGTGGATCACTGATACTTTTCCTGTCAGATTTGCCGATCTTCCACAGTGTAGATCCAGACAAATAGTAAAAAAGTGACAGCCTGCTCAATATGGCTAATGCTCTACTGATGCTAGAGCAGTACTGCAAAAATTTCAGGAAAACCACAATGAACACAGATTCTACATGATGAAGACTTCCTAGTTTTTACATTATCTAACTAAGAACAAGCTGGGATGAAGGCAGAAGAAATGGAAAGGATAAACAGAGCAGGAGGCACTCAGCTGTCTTCTTGTCACAGCTGAGGTCACAAGCTCAGGAAAAGTGGCAGGAGCAGCAGGTGCTTCTGAAAATCTTCCTGGCGCATTGCCACTGTCACATGTTTGCTGGATCATGCTGTATGAATCAATAAAACTACTCTCCCTGTTCAGTAAGAGACACAAGTATTCTAATGAAATAGCCTGTACCAGCCAGAAATGGTTTTCTTTTGAGACTTAGAGGACTTGACCTAAGACACAGAGGAGATAACTGCAGTATTCCCAGTGATTCCATGAGCTTTGAATCACCTCCATAAACTGTGGGAAAGAAGTGCACAGAAGAAATGTCACCCAATGGCCTGCCTGGGAATCTACTCTCCCAGGCACTATGATTGTCACTGACCTTCACAGGGGAAAGCAACAAACTGAGTTTTCATACATCTGTTTTCAGTTGATCTGTTTTCAGTCAATTTACTTCTCTTGCGGGCAAATCTCTTGTGAAATAATAAAAGCAAAATATGTGAGAGACACACACAGGAGAAAAGGATTTCTACAAGAATCACGTATATGAAAACCTGTATTCACGTAACTGTGTGAAAAGAAAAGGGGGCATTCTGAAGCTAGCTGGGAAAGTAGACAATTACGAATGGGTGTCAGCTGTAAGCTTGCAGGCTACCCATGAACAAATGTGACAGAGAGGTTGCCTGCCTGCTTTTTGTCCTATCTGTGCAATCAGATCATACCTAAATTGCTATAAGCAGAGACCCACTAAGAAGATGGGCTTCATGTAAAGAGCAAATCACCTGGGAAAGGTCAGGAGCTAAATAATGGGGACACAGACTCTGCTGCCTGGGGCACAGTTTCTTCTGTTGCCAGATTAAGAGCAGGTTGGCTTCTGCTTTTGCCAGGTAGACCTATGTACAAATTGAAATTTGTAGTTCATTGGAATCACTTTCTGTTGCCATTGTAGTTGCATAGTTTACTCTAAATCCTCTCCTAACAGAATGGGGCAGTAATAATTAAATAGATGTAAAAATTATTATATACAATAATAGTATCAGGAAAAATAAAGAAGGCAGAACCAATATAATGGTAGCTCTCAGAAAAAAATGGGTTTGTGATTCTGGTAGAGAGAGATCTCTCTCTATGATTTATAAGTACCAGTGAAAAATTTGAGATTCTTTTTGAATGTGTGTATTACATTGTCAAAATATTATATGTATCTTTACTTTGTATATATAAATTCTCAGAGTGCAGTATACAGTATATTAGCTAATAAACTATAGCACCAATTTACTGGCAGACATTTACAAAGATTTTCTGGACTCTTTGATAACTCAAATACTGAATGAAGAGTTTAAATTTTCAATAAATGTCTGTCTTTCATTCCATTTTACCAGGCAACCCAGCTAGAGGATCTAAAATACTAATCACTGTTTCCTTGCATAAATGTCTGTATATAGAAAGTGGCCTCTGTTGGCAAAAAAAGTTTAAATACTCTATTGTTATTCTGTATAGCATGCTGTTACAGCACATTATTTTTTGCTACATAAAGATATGAAAATCCTGCTGAGACCTATAGCTCTTTGTGTAGGAAAGGACAATATAAAACATTTTCAATCAAATGGTTTATATAACACTCAGAAAAAATATCTTCATATAGTAAAAAATAAATAGAAATTCCAAAATTAATTGAATCATTAATGCCTTTTTACAGTCTCATTGATAACATCTGTTCTCCAAAAATATAACTCTACCCATACTAAATAATATTTCGGCCTAATCAATTTTTATTCCCTCCTTTCTAGTATTCCCTACTTCAGGTGTTGATCATCTCTTAGTGACATCGTATTGAGGTGCTTTCAAAACAACATATCATAAACAGAAGATTTATGTCATATCATAAACAGAAGATTACTTACTTCAGTCACAAAAATGGGGAAAAAGGACAATAACTTTCTAAATATAAAAACTTTCCTTTAAAATATATTTCCAACAGCATATTTCCAACAATGGACATTACGTTATTTTAAAATTTTATAATTTACAAGTCTCTTTGAAGTAAATTCAGTGGCTTTTCCAGTATCATGCACTGAACCAGTTCTGCTCTCAACTGGATCAACAGAATCCTCTAGAAGTCAATGTCATTGCACCATTGTAAAACTAGGATGAGCTCTGGTGTGGGCCTTACTCTTTTTGACTGAGTATTAGAGACCTTCTTTTTCTTTCCTTCTTTTTTTTTTTTTAAACTCAGTTTCAGCTTTTTTTTTTTTTTTTTAGCTCATTTTGCCCCAGGCTTAAGTTCAGTTTGGACAGTTTGAGCTGAGAAAAAATAGGAAAACAAACACTGTTTGTCTCCTTTTGAAAGTTATTCAGGCACCAGGGGCTAGGTCTTGATTAATGCTCTCTTTTGAAGCCATTGTTATCTAAGGTCTTATACAATTTGTTTTGGAATTTTCCTTGTTTTCAAAAGTAGTGTTGAAAACTCAATGAAGTTAACACAAAGAACTACTGTAATGAGGTAAGACTGTGTCCATACCAACAAAAGGGATAGAAATGAATTATTTCATATGCTGCCAGGGAGCATCAGTGTTAAAGGAATATATGAACAGTGAAAGTTTGATTCAGTTGCCTAAACACAGGCATCTAGTGACATTTGAGAAGCCCTAGGATTTCCCACATCGCATTCATATGCAAATCCAAAAAGACATAAGTCTTCCTTATTTTCTTGGGGTATCATATCTGACAGGCCTATGCAAACTCTCCAGTGTCTGAAATGACGTGAGTGAGTTTTGCTGAGGCAATTGAATCAAGCCCTAAGTGTCTGTGTATTCTGTCACTTAGTCATTGCCACAAAAAATTAGCTTTGCACTTTCTTGATAAAGGACACACCTAAAGTTTAAATACTTTAAACATATTTTGGAAAAACTGCTCATTATGAATTTTACGTAGTCTCCAAGGCACGAACATGAGAACAGTGAAGTCCCAGCACCTTTATGCCACATGCTTTGTTCTCTTAGCTGGCAAATTATAGCACATTCCCATGGGGACAAATACAACCATGCAGTGTATCCTTAGTGAACCATGTAAGAGCCAGAAGTCCAAATCATCTGCTGCATAATTAGATACAGCTCCTGTGACATTTGCAAAATTGCTCCTGTTTCATGTCATGGTAAATTGGTTGGCAGTGAATTTATTTGGGTTTTAACACAGTTACTGAATGTAGGTATTACAGGCTTTGGTTCCATCAACATGTACAAGATTAGAGCACAGCCATAATATAAACTGCTTCCCAACCATATGTAGTGTAGAATGTTTATAAAGTGAAATATTCTGAACAATTCAGTTTATACTATGAAATATATTTTTTTGTTCTAGATGGATCATCTAATGCTTACTGTATCCTTGCTATAGCATTTGTTATGAATATTAGGAGTGCATTTCGCCCTATTCTTTCAGAATGAGTTTCCAAGTGATCTGTTTCCACTTAGTGTATCAGAAAGCTTCTTTTAAGACAGTGTTTGCAATATATATAGACAAAACACAGTGTCTGTTCTGTAGCTGTCACTAATATAAAGGCTTCAAGAATTTAGTATGGATAGCAGGCCCACTATGTTTAGCAAACTTTGTAATGTTGTCCAAGTCACTGTGACAAGCATGGTTTCTTTTTAGCTTATTTTCAGATTAGTTTCCTTGTCCATAGCCAGCTTGCTTTCACCTCAGCTGCTGACTCCCTCCTTACTATCCTTCTTACCTTACAAGGGCTGGCATGGTCCTCATTGCTCACTGCACCAGCTAACCTATCCTTGGAGGTACTCCACCTCCAAGTTGATCAATTCATCCCATTCCTGTCTCTTGGCTACAAAGATGACCAACTCTGAGAGCTCCACTTCTGCTTTGGTAACCTTTTGACATTGTGTCCTGATGTACAATGATGGCTTGTACTACCAAGAATTATTAGTGACACTCAACATAGCTTTAGAGGGGTCAGTTAAGGATAGATCATAATCTAAGTGTAAGATCTTTTCTATAGTTGGTTTATTTCATTCTTAATGTTACTTAAACTTAGATTTCTGTGTACTAATGTTACTATGATTATACTGACCTCTAGGGGTTTGCTTTCCATCATAGTGTCTTTAGCTTTAGCTACACAATGATGAGGTCAGTTTCCTGCTTGAGCTGTGCCAGTGGAACTATATTCTCACTTTTTTTGCACATTGCAGTTTCTTTAAAAAGTAAGAAAGACATGAAATTAATGCTAAAGTGACAAGATAGAAAAGCAGACACATCCATGTTTGTAGGGCATCAGGTGAGATACAAGTTATCTTCAAAGATGAAGAAAGCCTTGGACAAAATCAGTACACTTTCAAGGCCTGCCAGATGCAATGTCTTATAAATATAACAAGAGCAATCCTGTTCTTAAATCTTTTCATTGTAAGTCACATTCACCCTGCTATATTAATGAGATTAATACCACTAATTTTTATTCCATAGACCTTTGCTCCTTCTGAGAATCATTAAGAAAATATTTAGGAAGAGGGACTTGGACAGCTTTCAGTGACAATTCACTTTTTGTCAAAGATACGCATTTGTCATAGATGAAGAAAAACTGGTTGCTTTGAATGATGCAAAACTGGCTTCTGAGCTATGAAATTGATTCTTTATATCAAAATGCTGCATGGTAACAATACAAATCTTTCTAAAAGGACTTTTGTCATATATATAACATTGTCTAGTAGGATGTGTAAAGAACAAATGTATTCAACAAAAGCATGGTGGCCTTAGTGCCTCTCAGCAGCACAAGTTTTCCTAGGAAGAAGTCCATAACGTTAACACTACAGCAGTAAGATTTCATTTAAACACTGTAGGTCAGCAAATGTAGAAGTGAATGTTTTCTACTGCTTGGAAATGTACTGAGACAGTCGTTAATTACAGGATTTCATATAGATGCATACAATTCTATGTTTTTAAAATAGAATATAATTATAACATAGTACATAATCTCTTCACTAGCATGCTCCACTTCATATTTGCCCAAATGAACTATCAATTCACAATTCACCAAAACTATTATTTATAAGAGAAAAACAATTTTCAAGCCATCATCACTTCTGACAAATCAGAAACAAGTTCTGCAAAACCTTAATGAATTCAAACTCTCACTGAATCTGTCTCACTGTTATGATGCACATAGTTAGGCAACGTTCATGACTCCTACCACTAGTGCCCCAGCTATAATCATAACAGAACAGAGGCCAAAAAGTTACTGTCTAAATTTGGAAAAGCACACTGGCTTCGTGCCCAAAATAAAACGCTCCAAATTTCTGCTTTTACTTGTACATCTGGACTCACCAGATAATCAGGAAATCTGTAGGTGGAAAATGGGAAACTCTATATTCTTCATCTGAATTGAAGGGGAATTCCACTGTGGAAAACCCTATCAGCTATCAACAGGACTAGATATAGTATATAAAAATAACATTTTAAAAAAAGAGATATTTTAAACTGGGAAAGTTTAAATACAGGGCAGAAACACAACAAGCAGATGATTCTTAGCTGTCAGTTAAATTTGAATTTACTGTGGTAGTATGATAGAACTCTTAGCTGGTTTATAAATTCCACGTAAGACAGCCTCAGGCAATAATATCAGAGAGCATCACACCTGGAGAGGAATGCTGAATTCCAGTCAAGGACTGGACATGTCTCATTTTGCTCATCAAATTCAAATTCCTGGTCTCCCTTCTTCAGAGTCCTTTAATGGTGTTTTTAATTTTGCTTCTGTTTCCTTCAGTCCCATGTAGACTTTTTATACTGATTAATTTTCCTCTAAAATTTCATTTGGGGACTTGTATCCCAGTGCTGTATGTATATAGCCTTTTCCTTCCCTGCCCCTGAGTCCTCTGGCTGATCCTCTGTCTTGAATTGTTTTGTATTATACTTGGGATGATTCAGGCCCCATACCTGCATGGCTGGCAATTCCTTATCTTTTTTCACTGCAGACAGACTCACTGATAGCAGGCAAGCAAAAAATTCTGTACAAGCCAATACCTCTACGTGAATTATGTTTTCTGCTTTCTTTTATCAAATGCCAAGGTCCCTGTGCAGCTACTATCATCCAGTTTAAATTATAGCCTTTGAAATTCAGAATCATTCAGGATCATCCTTTTCTATTATAAGTCATCAAAACAAGCTCAAATCCTGTGCACCTTTTTGGTAGAATATCTTATAGAAATAGATGCCTAAAGAAGCAAATTCTGTCACATTTTTCCCCAAATCATGCTATGAAGGGAGTGGATGTTATTTTTTAGGAAAAAGAGCTACTATTCCAAACAGTGGGGCTCCTACAAGAATCTTTCCTGACACCGTCAAGTTTGGGAGCCTCTGTTAGACAGCTGCTCTGTAACAGACTAGCTCCAAAGAAACAGGGTTAGTATGTAAGTACAAATGAGACTTCCTGATCTGAAAGGGGCTGCAGAAGAAGTAATTCTGTTTAGATCTTGTAATGCATTGGAGCAACCTAGAAAATAAAAAAAAAAAAAAAAAAAAACAAACCCAAAGTTGGTGGTATTTTACCTGGGATCAAGGAGATTCAACTGCAAAATGTCCAGTTGATGGATGACCTTTAAAGGTCCCTTCCAGCCCAAACTATTCTACGATTCTGTGATCTGAAATGCAGAAACATGATTACAACTTCTCTATGGTTAACAGTACGTAAAGTAGTAAAAAAATACATTCTAGCCATGCAGAATCTCTATTTGATGAAAGGCCTATCAGACCTGCTTTTATAGGAAGTAAAATAAACTCTTGTGCTCATCAAAAGGCTGAAGAAGAAAGTAGCACAAATACTGCACACTTAAAATTCATTCACGGTTCTGGTTTTTTTTACTCTTCCTGTAAACATAGGAGGAATTTAGTCAGTAGTTCTAAATATTATGTTGCTAGGTGCTGCCTAAAACTAATTCTCTGTGTTGCTGTTGTCCAAATTAGAATTAGCAATAAGCAGACACTATTTAATGAACAGCTTGAAAGCTATTCTTCCCACCACTGCCTAGGGAGCTAAATGAAGAAAATGTGTAGTTTCACAGCTCCACCTTTAAAAAGTGGGCTACTATTTCACATAAAACTAAAAGGTGGTTGTTGGTGAATAATGGAATAAAACACAATAAAGAACAAACCTTTATAATACACAATAAAAATGTTTTAGATATGATTTGTATACCAAACATACAGTATGATAAATACTAATTTTGTTTGACTAGCTTAATTGTATTTTCCTATGCCACATAAGCAAAGTGCTTTATGTTAAATACTTATTAACCAACTCTTCTAGTTAGTGACTGTTGACAAAGCCATTTCAGAACAAAACTGAGCATATTTAGCTTAATTAATTTTACATATAGAATATGTAAGCTGGGAAAAAAATGGACAATGACTGAGTCTTGAGAATTACTTTTTTGTATGTTTCTTTAATTACAACATGCCTGCTGTTACTGGCCTTCTTTCAGTACTCAGTCTCCAGCCAGTCATGTTTTGATACAACAACATATGTGTTTAAATTCTGTACAACAATTCACAACTGTTGGTTTGGTTTTTTTTTTTTTAAAGAAATGAATAGGAAACAATCCTGTCAGGAGACAAATGTGGTATTCCAAATGAAATTGTGTTCAGTATGTAATTTCTAAACGAAAGGTCCTCTCTGGAATCTGAGCTTGCTGAATGAAATTGAAATTCCTGTCAGTGTAGCCATGCTAATATCACCACTGGAACTGACAAGAATCTCAGTTTCATTCAGCCCATATGAAATTTACATAAAGGAATGCATCAAAGCTATTTAAAATTATGATGCACTTGAACTAACATTTGTGAGACAACCATGTCTTGACAGCTTTTATTGTAGCTATTCACAATTACCTCTGTATGGACTTTTTAAAATTTTCCTTGGCTTGCTTATTATAAAATGGCTGTGTTATAATCACAAAGTCATATTAGTCTCTGGGCAAAGTAGAAAACCCAATGGGCCTAGAATTTGGAAGAATAATGCCATAGGAAATGTAATGTCTGTATGGTTACCTCTAATTAATCTCAATACTACCTCTCACACTAAGAAGGGTTCTCTCACTCTTTTGCTGGAAGATCTGCAAAATCTTAGCATTGAAAAGGTGTTAAATACAATATAGAAAAGCTGCCTATGATACTTGGAATTAAACCAAATATTAAGAATTATTAGAGTTAAAATTACATCCTTACCATTAATAGTGACTAGTACAAAGTGATTGTTTGTTTATTTATGTATTTATTTTTACAGATGACTAGTAAATTAGCTGAATTTGCTTACTAGAATTCCTTCTACCAGCTTCAGTGGAAAATCTTCCCTTACTCTTCTAAGCTGTTAAGTAACTGTCATACGTCTCACAAGGTGCAATTTTACATTTAATAGCATAGAAGGACATTCCTCTTAACAGTGTGACCTCTGGATGTCATTTATTTTTAAAATCACTTTCTCATGCAAACTTAGTATATCTATCTCACACACTGAGAGTGGGACTCAGAGGTGGCTTTTCAGCTCAGTCATCTCCAGAAATAAATGATGGCCTCCTTTCAACAGAGCTACATGCAATGTGGCCTGATCAGTGATCCACTAAGCAACTCTGGGTGGAGTTACATGGAACAGCCAGGTCACAAAACAGTGCTACACTATCTTGTAGTTAGAGGTGAGCTATACAGTGAGGGTCCATTCTTGAGATGGAAGTGCTATGCTACAACCTGGCACCCTAGCCCTTTCCAAAGCCATGTGATCTGATAATCCCTGTTCCTTTCCTCTTCCCATACATCAGGCCACAATTCTGAATGTGACATGCCTCGTGTCAGAAAAAAACAAGTTTAACTGCGTGCATTTAGTTTGAAAAATCTTAACAAGGACACATTAAATATCGAGTGTCTTAGCTCAGTAGGTACTCTGCATATGGGTTGCCCATGTTGGAAGAAAAGCCTCCTATCTGTACTCACATTATATAGGAAAAGCAAAGATTCAAAATGTATTCATAGCATTTTTCATATTTCAACAATTCAATAGTTAAATTAGTGTTGATTAAACTCTGGGCTGCTTTAGGCAGAAGACTATGAAGAAGCAGCACTGCTACATATTCACTATGTAAACTACAGAGATGTAGTAGCACCAATAAATTTGCTTAGCTATTTCATTCTACAGTTACAACAAGGTTCACTAGCCATATACAAGTCCCTTCAGTTGTTTCCCAAACTGCTTTAACACGATGAACTCAAAAGTAATGCTAGTGTAGAAAAAACAACATAAAATACCCTGTTGTTCAAACTGATGAAATGCCTTTATTTATATTTCTAAATTAAACTTACTCCTGTAAAAGTGTACCATCTCAATCTGAAACATTTATCACACAACTCTAAAATCTGTCTTTTACATACTACTATTGTACAACACATCAAAGCACTCTGAACAGAAGCAATAGCTAGAGTTGTAAACTCCTGTTATTCAGCAACATCTTACGCAATTCACCTTTATAACTTCCTGCCAGTTGCATTTAACCTTTGATTTCACCACTGGAATATTTTCTGTAATAGTAGCCAAAGCAAACAGCACAAGTACAGTAGAGTCCTTTCCCATATCAGCTTAAATTTCATTCACAGAAACACACAGGGGTTTTTTTTCTTTTTTCTTTTTTTTTTTCCTTAAATAATGTTTGTTTCCACTTGGCTATCAAGGCTTGTCATATCTTACTAAACATGCTGAAAAAATGAAGCCTCAGCTAAGAACAGTATTATTTCTCTTACCTGCTTTGTGGACCAAACCCTCAAAACTAATTATCACATACTTAAATATTCAAAGCCAGTTTCTGACAAATTAAGGGTTTAGTGGAGTATTCTCAATAGGCCACCACTTTTTAAGAATGGAAATCAAGAAAACGAGGCCAAAACCAATCCCTAGATTCTTAGCCCGATGACCAACAACTGTAAGGAGGCTTCCTCTCATTTGTTAAAAGGGAGTCTTAGAGAAGTACAAACTTTAAAGATAGATTGGTCCATTTTCAGAAATGATGGGAATAAAATATGTAAATCTCCCTTTTAAAGTCTTAAAGTCTAATTTAAAATACTGATGTTTTTCAGCTGTATAAGGTTTCACCCAAACATAAGCTATCACCCAAATGAAGATGCAATTTACTAGAAACCGGCTGCATCAAACCCTTATTGAAGTTTCTGTGGTAAATCAACATCAAATCAGAGTTAATAAGAGCCTACTTGTAGAGGGTGTGCATACAAGAGAGAACTGAGACCTCTTTCTTTCTCCAAACTACAGAATTACTGTGAGGTCATTTTTGTCTTTCTACCAGGGAAGAAATTTTCTTGGCTTCTTTTGTTCTTTTTACATTCAAAGAGGTTTGCTCTGATGAGCAAATCCTATAGAATTGTTCACAATTATTTTAGTAGGATTTGTCCCTGTCATATTCAAGAAATTTCCCAGCTGTGTCTTGTTTACTCTTCCAACTCACTCATTGTAACTTCTATGACAACAGTATTGTTTACTGATGCACTAGAAAAATGATGGTAGAATATAAATATTTCCAGAACTCCGGAATTGTACATTGAGCTTTCAGGACTTTTTGTGGAAAAAAAAAAGTAAAAAAAGAAAAGTCATTGCTATTAACATTCTAAAAATTACTTAGAGTGACTATTTTAATTAATGTCTAATTAACATAGGGCATTAATTAGTGGGTTGTTTAGGTGAGGTAGCTTTATATAAGTGTGCCAAATGAAAAAGAAATAACGTAAGCAGAAAAGTCATGCATGTTAAAACTGTCACATTAAAAACAATTAAGTGTCTTTATTAAATGTTTTCCTCTTCACTGAGAATTGCAATAGATGCTAGAAATGTTGTCTGTGTTTTACATTGTAAGTAAACATTTTAAGTGGAACATATGGGAACTGTATGGGAAAACTTTTAGTCCATTCACATTCCTGCTGTGATGCTGTTTTTTTAAAATTTTTTCATTGTTAATTTTTAAGTGCTGTAGCGTAACTAAGAAACTTGAATTCAAAATGTCTGCTGTTAATCTAAAATGACAAAGATAAAAACATTTTCGTATCATTTTAGTTCAACAATAATGCTATTAAAGTTTTCAGGTAAAAACAGAACATAAACTTAAACCATGTACTCTGCTTTCTATTGGTCTTGCCCTTGTAAATAATCTGATGAGTTTGGTTAGATTCCAATGTAAGGAAGGTAAACAAAAGTAAATAATAATGAATAGCAGCACAGAATTTGATTCAGCACTATATTTGAGTATAGTGTATTTTCATAATTATCTTATTAGCTAAGAATTTAGCACAACAGGAAACATAAATATAACTGCAAACTGCAAAGATTTTTTTATGGATAATCCCATTTGCTTCTTTCCAAAGTCAATGTTCCACTTAGGAAAAAATCTTTTCTGATGCTTCTCAAGGTATATCTAGCTAAAGCAAAAGACCCTCTGATAAGCAGAGGAAAGAAAGGAATCTTGTCTTTTTAATCTATCCTGAGGAGTGTAAAAAGCTACCATCATGCCTGGCAACTCTTGAGCCCTTTCTTCTTTTTTCCACCATTATTTTGTATTTGTGGCACCTGTTGATTCAGTCAGCCTCCAGAATCACTGCTGGCACACCACTGTACAAAACAATCAAGAAAACAAATAGACAGGAACACTGACTTGGCTGCTGGCTGCCCAACACATTAGATACACAAAGAGCAGCAATTTTGTGTGCACCCTGCAAAAGCTCGTCTCACTGAAACAAGACAATCTTTTCTCTCTCACAGGCACACGCTTTTTAGCTTAAACACCAACCATGCAAGAAAAAAAATGGTATACATATGTCACAGTTGAAGTTTCTATGACACACAAAGACTCTTTAAAGATTCTTTCCCATCCCCCCTGTCTGAGAGTGGGAGTCTGTTAATTTTCTCTTCCACAACAGTGGTATGAAGTCATGACTTTAATTTCTTGTATATGAAATCAGAAGTTTGTTGGAGGAACTGCCATTCAGTACAGTAATTACAGCAGAAGAGCTCTCTGTTTAGAAATCTGTTTGTGTACAGCACTAGTGAGATTTGAAGCATAGCAGGAGCTGCTAGCCCTTGGTACAGTAGAAATAGTAAACGGCATTGAAGACTCAGTTTGGAGGCTTCACAACTGCCAAAAAAGTAGGCTATTACCTTAGGGTAAGAAACTGAGTATCAGTTGTTCAGGGGCAAGCAGCTATTAAGGGGAGTAGGAATTAGCTGAATGCACAGTTAGCTGGAAAGACTTAGTGACCATGTTCAGTGCTTTGAAACCTGTTTTAGTCATGACACCCACACGGCAACCTCAATACTTAGCCTTGGGACAGACCCTCTGTACTGGGGAAAAGTCTGTAAGAGAATCCTCAGCAAGTATGCAACTCCGGTTTCAGCCCATTATAATATTGCTAGTTTTCCAGCTCTTCAGTAAAAACAAGGAAAATTTGGTATTTCTGAAGCAAAAAAAACCCTACGGCATTAAAATCAAACAGCATGTGATATTCCATAAGGTGAAAACACAGCAGCTATGATACATGCTTTGGGGGCACGATGACAGCCATCTTCACTTTTGCTTGGAAGACAGATAATCCAGAAATCTGTCAATGCATTCAGGTCTGCATAAGCTTGTCAAAAGGGGACTAGTTATAGAAAAATGTGTGTTCCTTTAAATTCTTACTCATGGCCAAGTCTTGAAGTCAGCAGTTTATTAATATGAATTGCTTTTGCTTGATTAGTGCATGTATGATTTTACACACATTTGTAACCTCCTGAAATGAAGGAGAGCACACTTAAATATTTGTGTCATCATTTAACCCCAGCTGGCAACAAAGCACAACACAGCTGGTTGCTCATTCACCCCCAGTGGGATGGGGGAGAGAGTCAGAAGGGTAAAAGTGAGAAAACTCATGGGTTGAGATAAAGACAGTTTAATAATTAAAAAAGAAATAATAATAACAATAATAAATTGTAATTAAAAGGGGGGAGGGGGGGACGGACAGGACACAAAAACAAAGAAAGAGAAAAATAAAACCCAAGAAAGACAAGTGATGCAAATGAAAAAAGTTGCTCACCAGCAACCAAACGATGCCCAGCCAGTCCCCGAGCAGTGCCCCCCCACCAACTTTCCCCCTAGTTTTATTGCTGAGCTTGACACCATGTGGTATGGATATCCCTTTGGTCAGCTGGGGTCAGCTGTCCCAGCTGTGTCCCCTCCCAACTTCTTGTGCACCCCTAGCTGACTCACTGGTGGGGTGGTGTGAGAAGCAGAAAAGGCCTTGACTCTGTGTAAGCACTGCTCAGCAGTAGCTAAAACATCCCTCTGTTATCAACACTGTTTTCAGTACAAATCCAAAACATAGCCCCATACTACCTACTATAAGGAAAAGTAACTCTATTCCAGCCAAAACCAGTACAACATGCCTACATGGTTGAATCAAGGTGTATGAAACAAAACAGGTTTAGTTCTGATCACCTGAAAGACATCTGCATGACCTTCTCTCATTACACCACTTCAACTTGAACTAATTGCTTCTTTACCTTGAATTGGAAAGGACTGGTCTGCAAAGTGTCCTTCCCAAGGACTTATTGCCGGTTCAGCAGAGCTTAGGTTGGAGGATCCTTTCAGTCCTCTGCCAGACCACCTACTCAGACCAAGGGTGTTCCCTAAACAATGCTGGAAGGAGCTTCAACAGGCATCTTGCTTAAGGCTGGAGTGCAATATGGACCAAGACATTTGTGTTGCAAGGTTTAGAGATCTCTCTGGCCAGTGGCACTTACAAGTATGTGTTTTCTCAGAAATTTATCTCATATTCCCACTATACTGATATAATACAAAAAGCTGTCTCCACAGGAAGTCCTTGCAGGAAGATATCAGGTTAATTTAATGCAGTCTTAGGACAGCTGTTTTGTTTGCAATGAGAGGAGGCAAACCAAAGGCTGAACCATGCAGCATATTGAACCTTGGCATCAGTTTAGAGGCTTCACAGTGGAGAAACTGTACACTTCTGGAGAAACCATTATTTGTTTGGGCAAACAAACTAGCAAAATAGTTATTAAGCAGCAATAAATCTAATACTTGATTAAACGACAATGTAAACAGAAGTAGTCAGAATAAAGAATAATATTGGTAGGAATGTAATTGATAGCAAGATTTGTACAAAACCAGGTAATATCTCATATGGAAATACTCCATGTACCTTTGAATACTAGTACAGTTAGTATTTCTTCTGTTTCTGACAATCTCTCTACTATGTTGCAATGATAACATGTTTGGGTCACTTCTACAACTCTTTACAAATAGGAAAACTCCTACTGAATTTGTTGTGGAAATATATATACCCCAAAAGCTAGTGAATGAGAATCAAGGCCTCTGTAGTGTTAGCACTCAGCTTAGCTCTTCTCTCCTTCTATGACTTAAACAGAGTAAGAGCCTACAGATAGCAAAGCATACTCTTTCCCCACCTTATCAAAATCTTTTGGATGTTATTTTAAAGCATCTAACATGTAAGTCAGTCGTTCCAGGTCATAACTGTGGCATCATGAGCAAGTTTCACTTTTAAAGCCTCTCACGCTGATGAGGGGGTTAGTGTTTCTTTCCAAGAAATACATAGCCCTTCATCAGTAGCCTCGTAATTGCTTGGGTAGCATTCTTTGTACTACTTGAGGGATATGAATCTAGCACAAGTTAACTGAAACCCTCTTAGAGGGGCTGTCATGTCAAAAACTCCAACTGTTAAGACAGAAAGACAAGTGTGCATGAGGTACCTACAACCTGGTTGGGACTCAGGGGCCGAATCTGTTTTGCTTAGACAACAAAGAACCATTGACTGCTTTGCTGAACAAAATGTTACCAAATAATTCAGTGAATGATAAGAGTCAGGGGGAAAAAAACAGAACCAATTTACATACGGTTTAATCTGTAATTATTGTTACAGTTCACACTTTGTTTATATATATTTTTTGTAGCAGTAAGAAGGAAAGGAAATTACTATAAATTCTCTTCTGTTCATAATAAACTGTGACCAGCCTCAGAGTTGGGGTTTTTGTTTTGTTTCCCTTTTTCACTCAGACTGCCCCATACTCACATTTATTGCTAGAACACCACATTAATTAGCCAAAGGGTAAAGGACATGAAGACGCTCTATGAGTATACAACGGCAAAACTAAATTAATATATAGGTTAAAAATACGTAGTGCCTTTGCAGCTGAAGAGAAACTAACCTTAAAAGGTCAGGTCACTGACAAAGGTTGTTGCATAATTGTATACATTCCTGTTCTAATGGAAGATTTGATCTACCTCTGCTTGTCTGTGTCCAGCATGGAAAGTAACAAGTCAGGCACTGTTGACGATACTTTGCAGCCAAACAAGTTCTTCTAGCCTCACCTAATTCTTTTACAGTGATTAAATTTTTAGGAGCAGAAGGGTTATATTTCAACTGTCTTTGTAACTCTTTCCCATCTACATGACATTTTAAAATTTGTTAAGGCTCAAAGAGTTTAAGTCTAGTCCCTCGTCAGAATGATAAATACAAACTAAACTACTGTGCTGAAGTCACGTCTAATGTAGCCTGCCTGTGACACCCAGACAGACTTTACTATTAATATGGGTAATTAAAAACTGTCATGTCATTTGGCTTTGTTTTGATGTGATGGGTCTTATTATACAGTATGATATAGAGTAGTGGAAGGATTGCAATGTTCTACTGTGGTGAAGAACCATCTTGTAATGGTCTTGGGTTAGTAGGAAAACATGAAGTATTATTAATCTTATTAAATGAACCCATTAAGCATGTAAGTATAGAACAACTTCCCCAAACCTGCCATAAAGGCGCTACTGTCTCTGCATTTAAGTCTGTCCTTAAGCAGGCTGTGTTACAGTGAATTGAGCAGAAGGGTACAGAAACTACAATTGTGCTGATTTCCTTCAGAATTTTATTGCAGATTCCTGTCATAGTGACTATTCCTGAAAGTTTGAATGCAATCTTTTGCATGTAGTAAACACTGCTGCAGATGAGGACATGTAATAATTTGCGACAGTGGCAGAGTTTAAGTCTAATGTCACAAGACAAGAGGGATTTTCATCTGATTTATTCCTGCTTTCTTTGAGTCTAGGGAACTTATTGTTTCTAACAGAGGAATAGCAGCAAACAGAAAGAGGTTCAAGAGTGCTGGTAGTTTATTGGATACTTTTCTGGAATGGATGGGGGATAGATACTTTCCTTCTTCCTCTAAGTTAGCAGAGATCAGAAGTAATTACCACAGCACAATCCAGTAAAGCACTTTAGCACTTTAAGAATGTAAATAGTTTAATTTGATGGAACTTGCATTCTTCAGATGACATAAATGCATGAGCACTTTGCTGGAGTAAAGAAGATGTTGGTTATTTGTCATGTTGACAAAAAGGGAAAAGTTCTGATTGTCTCAAACAGCAAAAATGTTAACCTCGCACTTTAGTCAACAAAGGAAAAGTCACGGCATTGTTGTAATTAAACTATGCACCAAAAGATATTTATAAGTTGAATACAGATATTTGTGCTTGGAATAGAACATTTCAATCCAAATAGTATTTAGTATAACACTATTAAAAATCTGTACTCAAGCTCCCATACACTTTTAAGTGTGATACAAAGTGATGTTCAAAGTCTATTGAATCCTTGTTTGTTGGGAATAGAAAACAAGAACTTTCAACTAAATAATCCCCAAAGTTATGGTCCTCTATGCTGAAAAAGGACTACAAAAAATCCAGCATATAATAATTATACAATAGGACTTAGAGAGGTAAGTTGGCCTAACCTGGCCTACAGGTTAGACCATCAAGAAAGAATGGGGGGATAAAAGGGGAGAAGATTCCTAGTGTCCATGATTCAATAATTGGGCAACATTTTAAAAAAATAAGTGTTAACGATCTCTTCCTGGTGGCAAATTATCTCCCAGTGAAATCAGCAGAAGAGTCTGAATGATTTCAAAGGGAACTGGATCATGCTCTTTCCTAAAATCTTACAGTTTTTTTTACATGTGCTGTTACACCACTGTCTGGCTCCTATGATTTTGTTGCTGTTAATTTGTTCCAGAGATTCTGTCAACGCTACTGAGCATTTGCCAAGGAGAAACTTCACAGAAAAAGCAATGCTGGAGTCAGTCTTAGGGAGAAAGAGGTCAGATATTGTAGCAACACTGTAAGAACCTGACTGAGATGTAGGATCATCCAGCAAAGCATCCTTGCTACCACGAGGAAGCAGTTCCCCACACACACACTATGCATACTAACTCACTTAAATGAGATGTTAACTCTGACTTTTCTTGCTAAAGTTTGGAATAATCGTCTGCACCCACAAAGTTAACTTTGAAAACTGAGAATCCCCTTGTGATTAGTGATACATATGAAAATAATTTTTAGCTACACTTACAGTTAGTAGTTAATTGTGGTTGGCTTGATTGCTTGATTTTTTTGTTTGTTTTGGTTATAAAAACAGATCAAGTGGGCTGTTCAAAAGTAAGAATCGGTAAAGGTTGGAAGTACTTCACCATCCTGTTCTGCAGTCTCCTCCCCATCATATGCCACTTAGTTCTATCTTTTCATTGTAAAGTGGTGCTTTCCCCTGCCATAGGTGAAGTTCCCACATTTACAAAAATTAACATATATCCTATATGCAGTCCCATATTGGGCTTAATAGTGCAGGCATCACTGTGTCTGCACAGAGATTAATTTTATTTCAAAATCTGTGGCAGCTACAGGTGGCCAACTGTTCTCTTCCACCATCTTCCTTCCTTGCACTGGCAGAACCAAACAGTGGTTAAAGCCGTTGCTTGATAAAGATTTCCTACTATTCACTTTGCCCACTGTTTGCTCAGCTGTGGTGCTGGTTAACGAAAGATAGTCATTGTAATCTGTGGTCCAATGAGAGGCTATGGGAATAATTTTTTTCATGTTGTTGATACTGTCAGAGATCCTGCCCTTTTGTCTTTCCACTGTCAAATAAAATCTCATACACAGGTGAAGTGGCATTGCAAACTGGGCTAACTTGTCTCACTGGATGTGTAATACAGTGCTTGGTCTGCTTTAAAATGTGCAGTAAAGATGCAGGATAGAACATTCACATCAACAGATTTTCAGTGCCTTCTCACAGTTTCCCTCCTTCAACAAAGCAAAAAACTTCTCTGACCAGTGTTTTCAAAAGAATCATAAAAGGATCATCTCACTAAAGCATGGACATCTATACCATATGCTGCAGACATCATACTGGTGTACATGCATTGGAGGAAACTATATAATCTGATAACTCAGGCTTGGCTTTTGTGTAATTTACAGCTAAGCAAAATTTTCTAAGTAGTAGCTCTTTGGAGTAACTCTGAAGCATTCAAATATTCATAGTCCAGTGCCTCAAGCACCCACTAGTAGACAGGTGCATATTTATTGCAGTGATTAAGTTATATTTGTGATACCCTCCATGTCAAATGATGAAAGCCTGAGGGCTGGGGAAAGCTGTGTGCTACACAGCCCCTCCAAACTCTAGCAAAAGTGTTGTTATAATCAAATGTCAGCAGTGCTACAAGTATATGTAATATGACTGTCTTACAATAGCATGCCTCTATCTTCATGCAACAGAGACATGGCTTGGCAACACCCTGACAGCCAAACCAGACTCTTCGGAATTTCCTTGTTACAGCATCACCAGCTCTTTATATTTAACAAGTCATGGCATACAGTTCCACATCTAAAAAACAAACAGAATTTCTTAAGCAAACTCTAGCATAAAAGGGGCGGGGGGCGGGGGGCAGGGGAGCGGTGAGACACAAGGGAAGTACACATCCAAAACCTGAAATTAGAAACCCTAACACTAAATTATATTCTATATTTTGTTCTCCATTTAAGCTTACTACAAGCTGAAACTTCGCTTTTCCTCCTAAAGAGGTAATTCTTAGGGCAGGAGCACTGCTACATGAGCAATCTTCTGTAAAAAGCTTGTGGAGATAAGGCTGCAGTTTTTGGCACAGCATAGGCCAGTTCAACATCTGATGCGCATGGCTTTTGAGAGTCAAGCAACAGCTCTGACTGCCACCTTCTAAGTGTTCCTGATAAGAGCAGGCTGATAACTAAAGCAGTTTGAAAACCCAGTTTGCATATCCACACTGGTCTTTATTCTTATTACCATCATAGCACGTTGAGGTAGTAGTGTTTAACCTTGACTATGGCTATGGTGCTACACAAATGCAGAACCAAAATGACTTACTACTACCTACTTTAATTAGAGAAGCAAAATTTACAGACTTCATCCATGCACAGAAAGTTTTTTCAGGGTGTCTGGTCCAACGTAAATTAGTTTTTATCTAAGAAAAGACTGTATTTGCATTCTTTACATACTGTCCTGTATTCAACACCCTCTAAACTCATACAATTACTAAGGCACACAAAATAATGCAAAAGCTAGCCTTCTAGTTGGCACAGTTTCAATGGCCCTCTGTTCTGAAAGAAACATTCCACTTTTTCCCAAGTAGCCCACTGCACAATTTTTACTTCCTGCTGGGCAGGTTTTCTTTGGCTGCCACTGAATCCAGTTGATAAATTAATGCCCCACATTTCAGGCCATTTCCTGACATTCTGGGGTCTTCCCCTTTGGATATCAGTAAGACAAGAAATTCTGATCATCAGGGCTTCCAACATTTGGTGTTAAAAACCTGTCCACTCTATAAAGTTACAAAATAAACAGTGGGTTACTTGCACTAGCCACACCCCTTAATAAAGAGCAAAGGCATGGCATAAACACTGTTTATGCAAAGCATTACCGTATGAAAACAAATCTAAAATCTGTTGTACATAAATGTGCTAAAGGAAACAAAAAGAGGCATTTCTAAGCACTTTTTCATTTTTGAAACTAAAAGGAATGGCAACAATTTCATATATTGCTACTTGAATTAGTGGCTAGAAATCCCCTTCCTTCCCACCAATCCAGAAGAAATGTAAAGAAGCACAGCAGAGAAACTTAACCTTCATAGAAGAGGGGTTGAGAAAAGCTAAGAACATGAGATCTGCATCTTATTAGCATATAAATTTTCACATGCATTGCTAATAAATTTCTCTCAAGTAAAACACATTGATATTCATAGATCATTGAGACAGTATCCAGGACTCTAGAGATGACATAGAAAAGTGAGAAAGACTCCTGGATGCAGAGAAGACTTGTTTCTCGGAAAGTCGATTCTGGAAGTCTAACCTTTCCACCTGACAGGGTAGAAATGATGGAGCAGCAGCAATAGTGGAGTTTGGGACTTTTTGACACTGATAAAAGTTGTATTTGCTAACCTAGAAGTTTGCTGAAACAAAGATGCTTTGTTTCAGTTTGATACTATTCTGTCTCTGCATGAGCTTCTACACTGCTTCTGGCAAAAAGTAGTTCAAATTCTGTATTTTCCTGTTCTTCTCTTTTATGGGTAATATTCCTGACCTGTCTCTTCTGTAACGTACTGTGGCATACAATGATAGTTAAGCCAAAAAGGCATTGCAGTCTAGCATGAGAGCAATAGTGACACAGAGAACCCATTTGGTCAATTTTTCAGAAGACAGTTTTGATACCATTCTGATGCAAACCCAGTCATTTGAGCTCCAGACCTGCACAACTCTGGGAATCCTATTACAGTTCTCCCTATTGAACATGCAGTGAAAAATGTGGAGTTCATTTCCTTGTAAGAGAGAAAAGGAATTTGCCCTCAGGACCTCAAAGGAATTTTAGATGTGACAAAAGACCATGCAGGTAGAATCTACAAGCATATCAAAATGTCATTCTTCTCAGTCAGAACATCTCTCTCTGAAGTGAGAAATTCTGTGAAAAACATCTTACCTGTCTATCTCAGAATGGCGTACTTTCATTTATCTTCTGATTGACTATCCCACGGAAATGAAAGGAGGTATCTACCTGCCTTTCAGGAGGAAAACAGAGATGACCTTTATAGTTTGCATTAAAAAGCCCTGCCATCCAGATTTTGATGCTTTTCATTTAGGAGTTTCTATATGGTAGAATTTTAAAAATGTATGCTACCATCATATTATACCAATGTATTTGACGGCTTGGGCTTATCATCCAATAAGTTTAGTTTAAAATTTCTATAGTGTTTGATGATTTCGTTAAAGTAGTGATGCACATTACAGAACAGTTGAGCATGTGTACAACTGTACAGAAAGAGAAACTTCAGAATATGGAATATAATGTAAGCAAAAATTCATTATTTTGAGCTGGTGTGTGGTCACATACTCAGTTTGCCCTCAGTCTTTATATTAAATTTTAGCCAACAAAAACCATTGTAACTGTAGACTACAAATGCACAAAAGAATCCAATTTTCCAATTCCAACTTCATGTATATTAAAAAAATAAAATAGCTAGATTTTTATTACAATTATAATAATACAATAACTACAGATATGTATAATTCTACACTCTAAAGCAAAAAATACAAACCTAAAATTATTACCAAAATTAAGAGGCTAAGATATAAGGTGTTCACATGGGAAAATAAGAACTAGATTTTCATATTTGGTTGTCTTGAATGAAGAAACTAAAATCTACTGTTTGGCACCAAAATATATGCTGTAATTTTAAGTGCCTTATATTCAAAGCTGCCATTTGATTTTAAAGGGTTTGCTTCTGTCTTTTACTGGCAAGATCAGAACCAGCTCCAAAGGTATGCTCTTAAAAATGTTTCAGGGCTCAGTCACTTAGATTCTGTGAAATTCAGTGTGAAAATTCTCCCACCTTTTTGGGAGGGAAAATTCTCCCATCTTTTTGAAGGAGGGAAGACTAAGGTTGAAGTATTTCTGGTTTTCTACCTAGGGATTGCCAAATACAAGTGAGAGAAGTAAGGACATACCTTGTAAAGGTTATAACATGACTAAGCAAATCAGTATGTTCCTGAAACCAAAGAAACTTTAGCCCCTCTCTAGCTAGTTCATAGACACTCCTTACTGTCTGTAAGCATCCTGTCTTCTCACCTTGCAAATCTGAGTCCTGAACTAGGTCTTCCCTTTGTAAAGATAAGCAAGTATATATGCTGTGAACAGGTAATTCATTTTCTGCTCTTCAGGCTTAATAAAAATTTACAAAGTTTGGATTTTTCTTCTGCTTGTATGTCTTAGAAATCATCCAGTTATTTACCACACCAGAGCTGAATAAATGGTAAAAAGAATTTGAATACTTAGTTCACGTTGAAAATGTAATTCCACTGTATAAATGACCTTGAAAGACTCCTGATTTGTAAGAGGTTACATCAGGGTGTATGAGACAAAACAAGCTATTTGCAGTTTATTTTCAGTGTTAGTCCAATGCAAATTTGACAAACTTTAAAAATAATTATTCAATGGTCTAAACATTCATTATTTATGTGATTACAATTTATTTGGACTACTTAAAAGTTTTAATTTTTTTTAAAGTATTTAACTAATTATTGTAAAATGACCACTTCTTCCCTGATTCTCCTGTCCTCCCCATCTACTGTACTCTCCTCCTATGGTTTTCATTTCTAGGATCACTAAGGTTTCTAGATTACAAAGTAGGGTTTCTGCTTTTAAAGGTTATGACAGTCAAAAATAAATCAGTATACCCTATTAAGGCAGGAAATCTTTGCAGAATATAGATGAGATAAAAATGTGCAGAAAAAAATGTCCCAGTCCTTTCATACAGTGCCATTGCACTGCATACACAACACGTAATCTTTGAACACACATACAGTAAGCAGTGCTGGTTTTGGCTGGGATAGAGTTAAATTTCTTCACGGCAGCTAGTATGGGGCTATGTTTTGGATTTGTACTGAAAACAGTGTTGATAACAGAGGGATATTTTAGCTACTGCTGAGCAGTGCTTACACAGAGTCAAGGCCTTTTCTGCCTCTCACACCACCCCAGGCTGAGGGTGCAGAAGAAGCTGGGAGGGGACACAGCTGGGACAGCTGACCCCAACTGGACAAAGGGATATCCCATACCGTGTGATGTCATGCCCAGCATATAAAGCTGGGGGAAGAAGAAGGAAGGGGGGGACGTTTGAAGTGATAGTGTTTGTCTTCCCAAGTAACTGTTAGGCATGATGGAGCCCTGATTTCCTGGCGATGGCTGAACACCTGCCTGGTGATGGGAAGTAGTGAATGAACTCCTTGTTGTGCTTTGCTTGTGTGTGCGGCCTTTGGTTTACCTTTTGAGCTGTCTTTATCTCAACCCATGAGTTTTCTCACTTTTACCCTTCTGATTCTCTCCCCCATCCCACTGGGTGGGGGAGTGAGCAAGCGGCTGCGTGGGGCTTAGTTGCCAGCTGGGGTTAAACCATGACATAAAGAAAGCAATAAGTGTTTATGGTCATGAATAAACTTCAAAGTGTGTTTTGTACCAAACACTTTAATGCTTGAGACTGTTTGAAGTGTGCCAGTGTTTTATAGGCAGAGCTGATTCCCAGAGTCATTATACTGATATTATGGCAGATTATGGTGGCTAGATAAGGCTTCAGCTCTTATAAATCTTCCTTTACAATTCAGAGACATTACAAGTGTTTAAACCAAGAAGAGAAGTCACCTTGCAACCAGGTGCAACTTTCACTAGTTTTGGTAACCACTTCAATTTGCAGTGACATTGCCGTGTAAATTGCTCAGTGCTGAGAAACTTCCAGTGCCTTCCCCTGCTGAGAGCTCATGACACAGAGAAATACCCCACAATAAAGTGGCAGAGTTACAGATAGTTCATACTCCTATGAGGAAAAGGAATATGTCCTAATTACATGGGACAGACTGTTCAGCATGTTAGTAAATTATCTGAGAAAAACAGTGGTACTGAAGTGACAACGTTTTCTCTTTAAACTACAGTTATTCAGGACAGTATAAATAAGCTATAAGGAAGTAAAGAAGGAAAAGAGTGACTGGGGAACAAAATAGCAGAGGAAATGGGGTGTAGATAAAAGCAAAGTGAGGCACAGGAAAAAAGTAATCTTAAATTTACATGTACAGTGAGTGACTGCAAGTTGAGTAATAACAATCATGATTGGGGTTTTCAGTTAATGCTAGTTTATCTAGTTCTGTGAAAACATTTATCAGTTCTTGATAATAGAAAAACAAAGCAGTGAACAGGATAGAAAATCTCACTGTTTTACCATATATAATGCAGTATTACAATGCCTGCAGTTTGAATATTGCCAGCATTTCTTATGATTTTAAGATGCTACCCCTCTTAAAAGGATATAGTAAAACCAAAGATTATGGAGAAATGGGCAAACTAATGACCAAAGATATGAAATAGTTTTCTTGTGTAGATATCTCAGCTTGGAAAACAAATGACTGAGGAGGGATATAGTTAAGGACCTCAAAGCCATGCATTAAACAGAAAAAGCAAATAGAGGATGATTATTTACTTTCTTTCTAATACAGGAATGAATGTACATTAAATGCAATTATGAAGTACTTAGTCAAAGAGATGTAAACGGGATTTTTACACAGCATGCAGTTATGTAGAAGTCATTGCCACAGGATGCTGTGCATGCCCCCCCCCCAATTAGTCTAAAAGAGATTAGACAAATGGACAGGAAATATCTCTCAAGGACTATTAAATGAAAAGATATCACCTTTTATGGTGCAATTGAACAAATGACACCTGAACTGGCTATTACTGGTAGCTGGGAAATATTGGAGAAGTATGGCTACAATATGCTGTCATACATTTCCCAAATATCTCCAGTTGTGACTACTGAAACTGGCCTAGACAAACCTGCGATATGTTAGAGTGCAGCCATGTTTTGTCCTAACAGAGTGATGACAGTACCATTCAGGATACAGTGACTTCCATACAGATTTGCAATGTGGCAGACCACAAATGTCCAAGCTCAGTGGCAGATCAGCTGAATTAATGCAGCAATGAAGACATAGCCCCTGAGAATTTGATGAAAGCTTCATCTGAAAGCTCTCTCTAGACCAGCTATAAAGTAACTGCTTACACATACAAGATCAGCTGGGAACTTTAATAACAAGACAGTAATTTTATAAAATGCACGTTATATAACACTGTTTGATTTGAAATCCATTTTAGATAGCTAAAAGATAATGTCAACAGAATGGGTGATGGTTCCAGAGGCTAACTAAATGCTATTATTGTCCTGTAATGCCATGAAACAATGCTATTCTGCTCTTAAGAAAATATCAAAACAGCCAACGCTAGCCTCAAGCAACACAAAGGCAAGAACTTCACACAATGTATTCTAAAATGTCACAAACGACTTTCACCATAATTTGAGCCAAACCAGTGACTTTTAATCCCAGTTACAACCCTGACATGTTTTTTAAGAGTGATATTACCATCTTTACCATCTTTATTCCTGCTCCACTCTTTACACTATGGCCCCAAACCAAAATGCTAATTCTGATGGTCATTCTTTTCCCATCAAGCAGCATCAGCGTACAGTCTCTAATACAGAGAAATTTTTAACTGCTTGCTAAAACCAGTTAAGGAATCATATTGGTTAAGTATCACAGAATGACAGAATTGCTGATGTTGGAATGGACCACTGAAGGTCTCCTTTTCCAAGCCCCCTTCTCCAGCAAGGCCACCTAGAGCCACTTGCCCAGGACTGTGTCTAGATGGTGATTGAATATCTCTAAGGATGGAGATTCCACAACCTCCCTGGGCAACCTGTTCCAGTCCTCAGTCACCCTCACAGTAAAAAAGTTTTTCCCGATGTTCATATGGAACCTCCTGTGTTTCACTTGGTGCCCATTGCCCCTGGTCCTGTTACTGGACACCACTGGAATGAACCTGGCTCTGTCTTCTTTGCACTCCACCTTCAGGTATTTATATAAATTAATAAGAATCCCCCAAGTCTTCTCTTCTCCAGGCTAAACAGCCTCAGCTTGCTCAGCCTTTCCTCATATGTGAGGTGCTCCTGTCCCTTAATTATCCTTGTGAACTCTCTCCAATATGTCCATGTCTCTCTTGTATCAGGGAGCCCAGAATTGGGCACAGCACTCCAGGTGTGGCCTCACCAGAGCTGAATAAAGGGGAAGGATGGCCTCCCTCAGCCTGCTGGCAATACTTTGCCTAATGCAGCCAAGGATACCATTCTTCTTCTTTGCAGCAGGGGCACATTGCTGGCTCATGTTCAACCTGGTGTCCACCAGGAGTCCACACCCTTTTCTGCAAAGCTGCTTTCCAGCGGGGTGTCCCCAGCATATATTGGTGCATGGGATTCTTCCTCCCCAGGTGCAGGACTTTGCATTTCTTTTTGTTGAAGTTCATGAGGTTCCTGTCAGCTCCTTTCTCCAACCTGGTGAGGTTCTTCCTGGATGGCAGCATGACCTTCTGGCATATCAGCCACTCCTCCCAGTTTGGTGTCATCTGCAAACTTGCTGAGGGTACGCACTGCTCCATCATCCAGCTCATTAATGAAGATGCTAAACAGGTCTGGACCCAGTATCGGTCCCTGGGGTACAGTGCTAGTCACTGGCCTCCAATGAGACTTTGTGCTGCAGATCACCACCCTTTAGGCCCAGCCATTCAGCCAGCTTTCCATTACCTCACTGTCTGCTCATCCAGCTTGTACATGAACAGCTTGTCTATGGGGGTCTTATGGGGGACAGTGTTAAAGGCTTTAATGAAGTCCTCTCACCTCATCTACCAGGGCAGTCACTTCATCATATAAGTTTATCAAGCTGCTCAAGCATGACTTCCCCTTCTTGTGTTTGAGTTGGGCCAGGAGCTACTTGTTCATCCACACAGGACTCCTGGCATTTTTGCCTGACTTCTTATTTGTTGGCATGGAGTTCTCTTGAGCTTGGAGGAGATGATCCTTGAATATTAACCAGCTTTCTTGGGCTCTTCTTCCCTCTAGGGCCTTATCCCCCAGGACTCTTCCAAGCAGATCTCTGACAAGGACAAAGTCTGCTCTCCTGAAGACCATGGTTGTGATCTTGCTTTTTGCCCTGCTCACTCCCTCCTCTCCAGCTCCTAAACTCTACCATCTCACAGTCACTACAGCCAAGGCTGCCTTTGACCTTCACATCCGTAACAAATGCTTCCTTGTTGGTGAGTATGAAGTCCAACACAGCACCTCTCCTTGTTGGCTCCTCAATTACTTGGAGGAGGAAGTTATCACCAATGCACTTACAAGAACTTCCTGGTTTGCTTATGCCCTGCTGTATTGTCCCTCCAGCAGATATCAGGGTGGCTGCAGGACCAGGGCCTGTGAATGTGAGGCTGTTACTATCTGTCTGTAGAGGGCCTCATCCAGAGTTTTTTTCTAGTTGACTGCCCTATAGCAGACACCCACTATACTGTCACCTTTGTCTGTTTTCTCTTTAATTCTAACCCACAGACTCTCCATCAGCTACTTTTCCATCCCCAGGCAGAGCTCCATACACTCCAGGTGTACGCTCACATAACACTCACATAAAGGGCAAATCTCCCTCCTTTTCCCTTCCTGTCCTTCCTAAAGAGCCTGTATCCCTCCATTGCAATACTCCAGCCATGGGAGCCAATCTCACCACATCTCCACGATCCCAAGAAGATCACAGCCCTGCAGCTGCACACAGATCTCTAACTCATCATGTTTATTCTCCATACTGCGTGGGGATAAACAGTTAAAGAATTGCACTGTTTTAAGTTTCTGTATCCTGACATTAAAGAATTTAATTTAGAACATACTTTTCCACATTTATATAGATTAAAAAGTCAAAACATAAAATTGCATTATTCTTAACAACTGTCTATCTATAATCAGATATTCTACTACATATTATATGACCATATCAAGTATTGACCAGGTTAAGTATTGTCTAATGGAGGTATTTGATCACCGATTCAAGACTGTGGCAGCAAATGTAAACAAGGATATGACAGGAATGAATGACAGTTAAGATTTTTTTCTTTAGTTCTCATATGAACAACTACAACATATGGAACAAAAGAAAAAAGTGCTAGTGCTTTGGAACCTGTTGTATAAAACTGCCTTATGACTGTTTGAAGAAAGTCTAGTAACTCAAAATCAGCACAAAGAAAGTCTGAATGAGAATCCACCTGTTAAGATTTGGGCAGTTCATTAGTTTTAAGTCACATACGTAACAAATGCTGTCAAAGCAGGAAAATAGGATGTATACATATGCTCTTATAATTAGAACAGCTACAGAGCAATTAAAATTTCCAGAATAAGCAATATTTCAAGGAAAGTAAATTTGTATGAAGATTATTTTTAAAATCCAGCCTCTTTCTGGTATATATTTTGTCAGTGGGAAGCTAAAAAGACATCACATTGAATTACGCAGGTCATGTGGCTGTGTAAACTATAGAACAACTGTATTTGGAGAGAACAACATGATACAAATGCTGGCGGGGAGGAGAAAGTGCGCAAGTCTGACTTTTTTCTTGTTGGGAGAATATTTTTGGACATAGAATAGAATCATAGAATCATTTAGGTTGGAAAAGACCTTTAAGATCATCCAGTCCAACCATTAACCTACACTACCAAGTCCACTCTAAACCAATCAAGGATAGACTAGACTAAACCATGTCCCGAAGTGCCACATGGTGCCACATAACTAGGGAGATCATCCTCTGAAAGTGGCATTGGTCCTGCTAGTTTGGCAACATAAACCCTCGTGTCACTGAGTTTTTGGGTGTAATATTTTCTTTGTACAAAGCAAAGATAATAATACATATGCAAAACACTCATAGAGCAAGTAATGAAAATGATTGTAAAATTGCTATGATGTAAGGAAGTCTGATAGCCTCAGCCTATAGTTTCAGAAATATCTGCAACTCTCAGGAGCTTGTGCTTTCATATGGCAGCTGTTAAGGCTGTTTTCAGACTGAAAAGGGAGTAACAGCACATAGTATGATTCTTGTCACCATTTTGTTGCACATCATCTTCTTTGTTCTGAAATTTCCAGTACTTCTAGGTGATCTGTCTGGTGAGGAAGGAATAGGAATTCATTCTATAGCCTATATGATGTATCTGCTTGTTGGCCTTTGTTCTTTTCTTTTTTTTTTTTTTTAACTCAACATAATTAAGAAAAGCCACTTTGCTTCCTAAGGATTTTGCTGTATCATAGAATCATAGAATCGTTTAGGTTGGAAAAGACCTTTAAGATCATCCAGTCCAACCATTAACCCACACTACCAAGTCTACTCTAAGCCAATCAAGGGTAGACTAGACTAAACCATGTCCCAAAGTGCCACATCTACCCATTTTTTAAATACTTCCAGGGATGGGGACTCCACCACCTCTCTGGGCAGCTTGTTCCAATTCTTGACCACCCTTTCCATAAAGAAATTTTTCCTAATTTCCAACCTAAACCTCCCCTGGCGCAGCTTGAGCCCATTTCCTCTCGTCCTATCACTAACTACGTGGGAGAAGTGACCAACACCCACCTCACTACAACCTCCTTTCAGGTAGTTGTAGAGAGCGATAAGGTCTCCCCTCAGCCTCCTCTTCTCCAGGCTAAACAACCCCTGCTCCCTCAGCCGCTCCTCATAAGGCCTGTGCTCCAGACCCTTCACCAGCTTTGTTGCCTTTCTCTGGACACGCTCCAGCACCTCAATGTCTTTCTTGTATTGAGGGGCCCAAAACTGGACACAGTATTCCAGGTGCAGCCTCACCAGCGCCGAGTACAGGGGAACAATCACCTCCCTGCTCCCTGTACTTACAGGCAAGGAAGACAGGGTTTAGTTTTGTGGGGTTTTTGTGATTTTTCTTTCTGAACTGCAAACTGCCCATGCATAAAATGCAGAATATTTAAAAATAAGACTACAGAAAGTCCTACCTATTTTGTCTGTAGATTTCTTCTTGTTTTCAGCTTTGGAGACAATGTTAGATTGCTTGGGGGAAAGATGTTTACATGGTATTGATGACTAAAATGATACCCAGGGTTGCTGGATGAAAATGGGGCTATAAATAGGTGTCCCTGCAGGAAAGCAAAAAAACCCAAGGACTTAATGTACCAGATTCTGCTCTTTTCTACACCATATGACTCTTGAGTTATTAGACTGATTTCTGTGGCATTCCTCCAAGCTTAAACTGATGTAGCCTGAGCAGACCTCACCTCACAGTAATTAGCTCATTTTCTTTAAATGTCATATTCCAGGGAATGCAGTCAGTTGAATACACAATTATTTTCCCAATTCTTTAAAGCCAGTTTTGGAGATATATATAATCTATGAAACCTCTGGTATTATAGTTTTCCAATAAGGCATGTTTGAAAGACTTTGCACTGTCAGATATAATATCAAATATTCTCATTACATATTAAACTTGTATTTTTTGAAAACCAAGGGGTGACAACAGGCCAGAAGCTTAATGAGAATAACATAGTATCTCTTGAGATCTCTTCCAATGCAGTGTCATACTACACTTTTATCTATTAGAAAGCTCTGTTAAAAAAAAAAAAAGATAATGAAGAAAGGAGGAAGTGGCGGAGGAAATTCTTTTGTAACCACTGAAGTGCTTTTAAGGATATGGAAAATTTTTCCATCCTGCCCTTTACAGCCAAACATTGCTGTTGTAAACAAACATCTCTCTCTCATAGTCTCTCATGTGCATGTGTTTTTTGTATGTGTAGTCCTAGTCATGACATTAGTTAATGGAAGTCATGTTCCTATGCCTCTTCTCAGACTCTCCAACTGCCATGATTAAGTCAGTTCTCTAAAGTTCCCTTTTTGCTGTAATCTTATAAACAGTACTTCTTTGTTAGCTCACAGTGAGCATCATATGTTTAATTTCTAGTTTTATTAAGGCCCTAAAAAGAGAGCACCTTGTCCATTCTTATTCTGCAGATAGCAAGATATATTTTATCTCAGGCTTTAAAGAAATTATTTTTCATTTTTACCTTATTGTTTAACAAAAACAGAAATTCAACTGAAAAGGCTTTATGCTGCTCTGAATCTAAGGACTGGTTTTTTTAGGAAACAATATCCCACTTAAACTTAATTGTGTACCTCAATTCAAAGCAAGGTGTCTCCATATTTTGACTAAGATGGAGCATACTGTTAAGTTTTCAGTATACAGGGCCTGATTTTGTTCCTGTTAATGTCAGCAGTAATGACTGGTTGATATCAATGAAAACAGGCTCTGATTCTGCAGAAAGCAGTCGTTTTAGCAAAAGTGTGATTTATTCATAGTTATGTCAAAAAAAGCCTGCTCTAGTTATAGTAGCTTTAATGACTTCAATATTTTTCGTATTTATATGTACATTATTAGGTAATTAAAAAAAAAAAAAAAGGAAACTTACATGCTCTTCAAGCTCTTCCCATGAAGTTTTCAGTTCTTTTAATCTCTTTATATACTGAAAAGACAAAAAAGGTACTGACTTCTTGCTGAACGATGACTTTTATGTCTGTATATATTTCAGATCAAAATTAAACTGTATGCTTGCCACAGCACATTACAATTAAATGAACACAGTGTATTTCTTGAAGGTTATATGTCTCTTTGCACTGTGTGTAGGTTTCACTGTGAGAACTACTTTATACTTTAAAAGATCTCCAGAGACTTTTAAATCCTATTCCAGTTTTACAGATGAGCAAATTGAAGTCAGAGCTGCTAAAACTATACAAATAATAAGCAGCAGAGCAAGAACTAGAACATACTGGTCTTGACTGCCAGACTTCTCCTCAAACTAGAAAGAATGATGCAAAAAGTATGTTGGAAATAATAAGCCATAACAAAAAGGCAGAAAATGATCTGAATGAGAGGAGTAGTAGCACTATTGACTAGCTAGATTTTATTGTACATGCACAGCCAGAAATCAACATGTTCAGTGAATGAGTTTATCAAACAGACAGAACAATCCATTGTGATATGTCTTGACTGTTAGTGGTGCTGGCAGCTCAGCTGAACCTTACAGGGTAATTAGCTAAGGATAAATTAATCTGTTCTCAGATGTGGCCTGCTGATCTTTCCCAGGTTGTGAGCCCTGCTTAAAAGCATGGTTCCTTTTTTTTTTTTACTGTTTAATTTAGTCTTCCTTGGAACTTGAGTAAATAGTTGCATCTGCAGCTATGAAATATTACTTTAACATTTTAAAAGAATTTTCCTGAGTGAAAAAGCTGCATGTGTTGGATTAATGTCAGACCATTTTCCAGTACTACAGGATCTTTAGATTCTTTGTGCAAATGTTCTACAGGAAATACAACTAGTCTCAACGAAGACAAATATTTAGTTTTTGCAATACTGTCCTTAAATGACTATATGTAGCTTAGGCAAAAAAGGATTTGGCACAAATCTCTTTATTTTATTTTAGCTACCATAGATGAAGTTTGTTCACAGTTCTTGAGGTTTTTAAAACTTGGGATCTTGGTTCTTTTAAGCTACCCTAGAACATACCTAGTTTCTGGCATATATTACTGTTTCAAAGATTCTGCTTTAATGGTAGCTAGTTCCAAATACTCTTTGTGACACTTGGTCTTATAGCTCTGTCTTATTAGAGCTGGCAGGCTAAAAATAGAATTGATATTTTAATTTTCTGCAAGGAATTTTTTCAAAGGAAAGAAAAAAATAGAGAACTGCATTCCGGATAGTTATTTTCTTTCAAAATCCCTTGAAATCGCTTCCGATTAATCAAAACCAGAAATGAGACTGTTCTGCCCAAAAAACTAATATAATACGCACATTTTTCCCCATATCTTTCCCAACATACCTTCACCTTCATGAAAAAATAAGGTTTATTTGAACTGCTAAACATTTGAGTTGATTTTTTTCTCCATCATGCATTCTATTGTGCATCCCATAAAAACCTGATTTTCAAGTAAGCTCTCCTTCACACTCAGTTTTACAGCCATTGGTGACAGGAGCAATTCACACCATGCAGAGTATATGCTAATTGCTTGCACCTACGCACACTGTCACTGGGCATCTATTTAAAGTTAAATATGGTAGCAACTGGTTTTGCCTAGAATTAGTGGGTTGTAAAAGCAGCTCCAACTAGTTCACAAAATGTCCTGTCAGCTGAGGTATAAGCGTGGATCCCTCTGCTCATCCATGGGGTTGAGAGTTTGTGCAGCTGCAGAAGGATCCGTTTCTGGTGCTCTGCTATCTGTGGATTCACTCCTGGACAAAACAACTGCAAACAACTATAATTTTCCCCATGTTAAGCCTCCTTTTTTAGGATTCACATATTCTGCTTTTCAAGTTTAACCTTAGGCTTGGCTTTGTGTTTGTTAATTTTTATTCGTATCATCCTCATACAGATTTTGGCCTAGAGATGCTGCTGGTGGAGACCAGCAGAGTGCTTCTCCTCACCCATACTCCTCACACAAAGGTGTGAAACTGTAAATTTGGTCTTGGGTATTTATGCAAATTTTTACCGTTTGCTGTGGGATAGCGGCCCCACACAAGTCCTAAATATGGGCTTCTTTATTTAAATGAAAACATGCTATACACATAACCTGCTGGAGATACACCTCCTGTTCTGTGTCTGATTGATGGTGGATATAGCGTTGGTTAGAGAACATTGTTTTTTTCCTGTAGCCTTTCATACCTTGGGATGAAGCCAGTTTGTGGTCGAGGACAAACTGAGGAGGCGGGCACCAGGGCCTGGCCTCCCGCTGGAGTGCCTCACCTCACCTGCAGGCCAAGCACCCCCCAGCCGCACAAAGGCTGTTGAAGGGAGAGGTAACAGAAGCAAAAGGACTGTAAACAGTTTTTTTCACCCACCGTGCCTTCCAGGTCATATCCTTTCCTCCTGGATGGTTCCAGCCCAGCAGCTCAGAGGCTGGCTGGTTTGCGGCAGATTCGGTGCTGCTGCAGCCAGGTGCCTGTGGCCATCTCCTCTCCCCTCTGAGGTACTTGGCTGCACACCTGCTTCGTCCTCTTTCCCATGGGTTGGCAAGCTTTGCTGTCCCCAAGGGCTCACTCCTCACTTGGTTATTTTCTCACACCGCTCCCCCCACCTCTCTCTCTCTCTCTCTCTCTCACCCCCCCACACCCCCACACCCCCACACCCACACACCCACACCCACACCCACCCCCCACACACACCACACACACACACACACACACACACACACCCCCCTTCCAGAAGGTTCTCCTGGAAAGGGCTCAGCCCCCTGCTCCGTCAGGAGCCGCCTGTCCTTCCCAGTAAGGACAAGCTGAGCCTGTGGCCTCCAAGGGTGCCAAGCTGCACCCTTGGATAGGAACACAACAGGCTGCACGCAATAAATGGTGAACAAACAAAATAAAACAGGTATGGCCTTTCACAGCTGGTAACTCTTGCGGAAACTGCAGCACCAAGGGAGCGGTAGCAACGCTGAGGGGAGGGAGGTGCCAAACAGGGGCAAATATCCCCAGGCCTTACCTGCTGTCCCCACTGCCATGGCAGGCGGTGGTGGCTCCACGGCGCTGATTAGCAAGGAGCTGTGGGGAGGAAGGCATGCCTGGCACTACAGTGTCCGTCTCTGTGAGTGCTACGGTGACTTCAGCCGCCTTTGGCGTCAGCTGCCTGGCAAATCCGTCAGAGCGTGTTCGTGAGATTCGCAGGCTGGCCCCAGCTCGCCGGCCTCCAGCCGAGCAGGGCCTCCTCCCCCGTCTCAGGCGCGGGCGAGCTGGGCCTCGGGGCGGGAGGCCTGAGGCCGGACCAGGCGTGCCGCCACCAGCAGCGGCTTCCGCACAGCCGCACACAGCCTGTGCCCTCAGGTAGGCGAAGAGCCCTCCACACCGTCCGGTGGAGAGGGAAGCTTTGAGAGAGGTCCTGCACATGCTCATGCAGCTTTTTTTTAAAAAAAAATCCACTATGTGCAAGGAGTTATTTGCTCCTTTGGGAGCTTTCTGGGGTTGCAAGTCAAGTCCTGAGATGCGTCGCTGATTTTGGTCGCTGCTTTTTCTGTAAGATAGATGTTGCAATAGTTTCCTGTTCCCCTGAGCAGTGCACAGCCATCGTGTTTTCATGAAAACTGAAAATTAAATGAAAACTGGTTTGTACTAGCGAGTTTCAGGCTTGGCAGCTTAGCTTGCCACTGGTGGTGTGACCGCCTGCATGACCACTCAGTATCTGCTTCAAATTCTTCACCTTTTTATTAACAGTTTCCCATAGTCCATTAACAGCTTCCTAGTAAGGCACATGGTCAGGCTGTTGTCAGCCGTGAGACTGGTTTTCTCTGAAGTTTGTAAGTTTGTTCTGACAGCCTGTTTTGATTAATGGCAGCCCAGTGTCGCTGAACACAGCAGGGCCAGAAAAGGCAACACGCTCCCGTGGCTCAGATTTGACTGATGAACCAGAAAAAGCTGCGGTGAATGCGATTTTCTTTTTACACGGGGCTTGCGATCAAAACAGTTTCAGTGCATATTAACTAAAGGCAGCAGGTCAGGCAGTTAATAAAACATTCACATCAGAGGAGAGATGGGAAGAGAAAACAAGAGCACAACCTTGGGTTTCTTAGTCTGCACAGCCAGTGCCAAGCTACTTTCATATATCACTCAAGATAAGTGAACTGGGATATTAAGGATAATGAACAAGGAAAACTAGGTCATATGTGACTTATAATTAGGATGTTCTACTACAAGGCCTGTGAGACATTAAAAAAAAAGAGATATAATGAAAAAATATATTTAGACATTTTGTTTATTTAGGAATATTTATGTGTTTAAGAAATAAAATCATCATACGGCCATGGGATAAGAGGCTAATAGAATAATTCAGGCTGGGAGGGAGCTTCAGAGGTCTCTGGTCCAATGTGCTGCTCACAGCCACGGTCAGACCAGGTTCCTCAGGGCTTCATCCACCTGGGATACGCAACCCTCTGAGGAGGCGGGGAGCCTGCACGATTTTCCTTGGGCAGCCTGTGCCACTGCTTGCCTGGCCTTCTAGTGGAAGGGCATTCTTACAGCCAGTCTTCACCTTTCTTGTCCCTCACCCTCCCACTATGCCCCACTAAGAAATGCCCAACTCCACCTCCCCAAGAGCCCCTCACAGGCACCAAAGGCTGCTGTTAGGTGCCCTGAGCCAGCCCTTCTCCAGGCTGAATCAGCCCTGATCCCTCAGCCTCCATTCATGGGACAAGTGCTCCAGCCCCAGCCATCTCAGTGGTCCTCTGCCAAACTTGCTGCAGTCTGTCTTTCCCATACTGGGGGCCCAAAATGGAACACAGTATCTCAGTGTGGTCTGCTGCGTGCTGAATAGATGAGGAGTCTCCTCCATTAATTGACTGGCCGTGTTCCTGTTCATACAGTCCGGGACACTGCTGGCCTTCGTACCTGCCAGAGCACATTGCTGGCTCGTGCTCAGCTTGCTGTCCGCCCAGACCCCCAGGATTTTTTTCATCAGAGCTCCTGCCCAGCCTGGCAGCCCACAGCTTGTACCACTGCAAGAAGTTATTCAATCTCAGGTCAGGACTTTGCATCTGTTCTTGCTGAATTTTGTGAGGTTCCTGTTGGCCCATTCCTCCAGCTTGTTTAGGTCTCTCTAGGTGGCAGGCCTGCCCTTGAGCATATTGACTGGTGACCCCAATTTGGTGTCATCTAATTGTAAGTTATAATAATCCATTTAATTTTTAAATTGTCCTTTATATTTTTATTTTTCAAAACATTCCTGGGCAAAACAACCTTCAGAGGGGACTTCTACAGGAATTTTGACTTGTCTTTTAGTGGGACAAACCAAGTAGAACCTGTTTTAGGGCTATTGAAAAGCTAACAAAATTAAGCTGCCCTTACTGTAAGAGAATTTTAGCAACATTTAATAAAGTTTATGACTTCAAGAGTGTATTGGCCTCCTGGAATTGAGTTTTAATTCACAAAAGCTCAGCCACCATTTTGGATTCAATTTTCATGTTTCCTTAAGCTTTAAATAAATCTTTGTGCTACAATAAGACAAACATATCAATGTCATCTCTGTTCAAAAAGTTTTTGAACTGAGAATAATTGGAATAATTGACCTGAAAAGTGATAAATAAATAAATAAGATTACATTTCTTAGCCTATGAAACATTAAGTTGCTCAGAAATGAGAGACAGAGAATAATTCCTCATACTTGCATTTTTCCTTCAATTTTGGAGACATTACTGTAGTGTAATGTGATAAACTGTTTAATATCTATATCCCCTGTGATGTGCACAGTGGTGTGAGTCTGTAGATGTCCTCAGGTACTGAAGAAGGACCAAATCATTAAAGAACAAAGAAGAACATTTATGTTTCAAATTCCCTTTTGTTTCATAAACCAATTTTGATAATTTTCTTCACTTGTTGGGAGACAAAAATGTGATATGCACTGTCTTCAAAATCAGATAAAGAGAAGGCTCCAGACAAGTCTGGGAGATGTTACGCCACAGGGAAGGTGCAGATGACTTTTGAGATAAATACAAGTCTCAGCTAAACCATACAGATTTCACAAATCTTGTCCAGGGTTGAGTTACACTAGTAACTACCTGTGGTGCTGGCACTGTAACTAATAAAAGAATTTTAAAAATACTGGCTGAACCCCTGCATAGAACAGGTATTTCCAGACACAGAAGTATGTAGAGTTGGTCAAACTAGTTTAGGTGATATGTCTAATTTAGGAAAACAGCAAAAAATAATTTATTTCCCTTCCTCCCCTTTGTCTTCCTCTCCACTTTCTTTCCTCAGCAAGCTGCTTTTAATTTCTTAGAGGTTTTAGATTAAAACGCTTCAGAGTAAAAAAGGACAAAGTACAAGCTAATCAAAAGCTGTCATGCTAGGTACAGTTTCCATTAATTCCATTGATAGCTGAATATTGGCTGTGTTTTGGCTAGGGCCTCAACAAGCCAAAGAATCATGGTGGAAATAATTTTAGTAGCTTCAAGCCTTTGAGAGGCATAGTAAAACTTTTAATCACTTCAAGTGGATGTTCACGTCAGGAATCCCAAATGTCAGGATCTAGAAACCAGTGCAGTCAAGACAAGATCTTCTGTATATCTTTCTCCACCAGGATTATTTTCAAATAAAAGGCTGTTCTATTACAGTATACGTTACTTGTATTATATTAAATAAAAGGCTTTGACTACCTGTTAATTTTCCATTTTATCTCCCCCACAGCCCTCTTTGCTAAATGTTCTTATTCCATCGTGGTCTCTTCTGTGTTTTAAATGTTATCTTCTATGAATGGAAACCTCTATAGGGTTCTTATTATGAAAAAACATTTTTGGCAAAGTATTTCTAATGGTGACTGTGGCAAATTTGCATGATATCCTCAAGCATACTGTATCTCTGTGTTAAATCTACCTGAAGTGCACTAATTCACCCACATGGAAACAAGGCCATCTCTTACCTTGGGCACTAAACATATCCTTTCCTAAATTTGCACCAGGCCAAAAGATGCCAGTGTTCAAAAGCATTAATGTTGCTAGTACAAGAAGATCAAATGGTACAAATCTCTATCACACATTATATTATGTTTTACTTTACATCAGCCAATCTAGAGAAACATTCCTCCAGTGTGTAGCTGCTTACAGTATGAACCTGAATACTCTGCCTGAAATGTTTTATGCATTTCTTTTACAGGTCATAAAATACCAGATCTCCTCATCCTGTACCTTCTTAGTGTAGGCATTAAAACTAACAGTATTTATCTGTCTTCTGCTATCACCCCAGTTTTGGAATCTGAGCACAGGATTATTCTCACGTGACCTGAGCCATATAAGAAGCTGCTACCTGGTTTAAAAGTCAAATTCTGTCTCTGTTAGTAATCAGCAAAGACAGTTCCTAGACGCTGAAAGCAGAATAAGGTGTACAGACCTCTGGTTCCACCTGTATCTTTCCACTGACTGGAGATGGAGCCTACATAGATAATATGAACTAATGCATCATAGATACATGATACTACATAGATAATATGAACTCTAGTATCTATATTTCAGGTAGCTAAAGGTAGGTGAGATTGAATTAATCAGTTTTGCAGTGGATTAGTCAGGTTTTTAATCTAGAAAAACTGTATTCAGATTTCCTGTTTTCTTAAAATTCATAAACTTTGTTTTAAATAATGAGCTTTTTTTTTTTTTTAAATAGACTACTAAATTACGTTAGACTTACTTGCTAAAACTCATCTGTATGGATCAGGTAGATATCTGATAGGGTTTTTTTTGTCATTCCACTCTATGACTCACATGTCTGTGTCTTGCATTTTAGTCCATATTTAGGCCGTGTGTGTATATGTTAACACATGTGGATTGCAATACCTTAAAAACACTTGTGTGTGATGGAAGTTGGTCAGTGCAAGCAAAAAGATGGTGTTATTCTGAAATTAATGTTAAATCACCATTTATTAAGCATTTTAGGATGTTATACTCTAGATCATCTTTCAGACCAACAGAAAAACCTAAGGTCCTTGTTATCTGTGGACATTTAAGATCTTGTTGTTTCTCAGCACCGTAAGATATGTGTATGTAAATCCTGGTGTTCTGGCTTCATTCCATCTATTTTATCTGCCAAATTTCCCCTACTAGTTCTATTAGCATGTTTCATTTGCTATTGTACAGCATACATGATACTGAGATTAGGCAACAGCTGACTGCACACAGTGAAGTGACATTTAATTCTTGCAGGTGTTATGAAGATGAATTGGTATTTTTATGATTATGTCTTTACTGCAGCCTTTTACCTTAAAATGATCTGTGTCAATCTAGCCACTGTGCCCTGAGGTCTACAGCAGACCTCAAATTACCTTTTCCGAATACCGATAACAAAAGATAATAGCTGTGAAAATGTGCAGACACTACAATCACAAAATCTGATACCTGATTTTCCTCCTAACCCTTCCACTGGCTTCTCCAAGTACATGCTCCCAAACACATGTTCCTCCCCTCTTGCTGTACCCACCCTGCCTTGCCAGCAGAGACCTAAACTTCATATGGGACTTCGCCATTTTCAGTCCCATCTCCAGCTGTCCGTTTCTGTGCTTGCACTCTTCTGTCTGGTTTTAAGTAAAACAGAACACATACTTCAGAGACTCAATAAAAAAGTGATGAATCTGTTTTTTCACACCTACTGTACAGTGTTATGTCAGAGTAGCAGGAACTGGTAACAGGATCAAGCAAAGCAGCTGGCAATGCACAGAGGTGATGAAAAGGCCAAGGATAACAGTAAGAGATCAGGTTGCCAGCATACAGATCTGCCTTTTTGTGACAGTCTGGTCAACCTGGACACCTTCAAAGGTTTGTCACACATCTCCAGTCAAGAGCAGGAGTTCCCTTGCCTCTCCTGTAACCCAGGGATCTTTTTCATAGTCAGTACCAGAAAGACCAATCAGATACAGCTCTGTTAATAGCAGCCATTTGGCAGTGGCACAATCAGATAATTGCTGCCTAAAAGTTTAACAGCCATCAGTTGTTCAGGGAAGAACAGATCCCCATGGTAAGCATTTAACAGAATATGGTCACGCCAGATTTTCAGGGTCTAGACTCAGTCAAAATACAGCCTGAGGGTCAGCTTTAGCCTTTTTTTTTAATTGTCTCCAGCCAGGCACTTTTCAGCAAGAAGAGAAGGAAAACAGCTGTTTGGGCAGGTAGTGTGCCTTCCTGTACCTACCTGTTGTCACCGTCTGTACTGAGAGAAGCAAGACACCATTGCTTCTGTCATTCCTAGCTAAACTGACCTGGGCCATGGGGAACTGATGTTCCACAGAGGGAATTCAGATACCTTTGGCTATTGAGAGCAGAGCCGTTCTGCTCTAGAGCATTTGTTTCTTTAATCTCTTGATTTGGCAGGCAGGTTAGTCCATCATCTTCTGCAGAAATGTGTGGAATAGTA
The DNA here is from genome assembly GCF_030463565.1 of Pelecanus crispus. Taxonomy (NCBI): domain Eukaryota; kingdom Metazoa; phylum Chordata; class Aves; order Pelecaniformes; family Pelecanidae; genus Pelecanus; species Pelecanus crispus. The sequence goes on from NC_134676.1 coordinate 52,486,564, forward strand.
CAATGATTTACTGCTTTAGAAATCCTGAGATAAGCTGCTTGTTCTACTGATCATAGCCAAAGACAGGCCAGTGTGTACATGGGGCATGACACCAACATACTTACATTTATGTGTGGTTCTACTGCTGCATGTTGAATTGCTACATACAGACTAACTGGCAGTCATTTTACCTATGATTAATTTCCAATGAAGATACAGCCTACATATCCCTTTTGAAAGTTTCAGATGGAAGATGATATAAATTATTTGTCCAACCCTGAAAATCCACAGGAAAAGAGAAAGAAACACAAGCTATATTGTGTGTTGAAGGCACAAGTGTATCTGTGTGCACCATTCACACCACCGAGAGCATGACATTTAAGTCTAAGCAAAGCCATCAGTTATGTAATTAGTTAGCAGAGGCAAACATCCTGCCTGGAAAAACAAGAACAAAAGCTGATTTGTTATATCTTTGCCATTCTCTATAAGCCAATATGCTGCTCCAAATACAGCACTGCTGTACCAGTGTTTGTGTTCCTTCCTCACTAACAAAGCTGAAGTCGTGGTGCAGAACAATTCTCTTGTAGTGACATCAGACGCAAATGTCCTGAGAAGTAACACATTTGTTTGAAGAAAGTCCCAGTTACTAAAATTAGCTGTATAACTGCATTTATCATGAGAGATTACTGTGCCAGTGATGCCATGCTGCTCCCTGGGAGACTTACATAATAGGTTTTTCTATCACTAATAATTCTGATTTGGGGATTCTCTGATCATCAGGGTATAACACAAAACTTAAGCCTGCGTTCAGGCAGAATTAACTGGATAGAGAGATAGAAAGTTCCAATTACTTACATTAGCTGTATGACTACATTTATTATGAGAGATTACTGTGTCAGTGATGCTGTGTTGGTCCCCATGGGACTTACCTAATAGGTTTCTCTGTCACTAATAATTATGATTTTGTGATCCTGTGATCAGCTGGGTATGACACAAAACTTAAGCACGTGTTCCGGCAGAACTAGCTGTAGAAAAGGAATTTCACTTTTGGCTCTACAGAAATAATAGTGTTTATGCACTTTCACATATAAACACTGCTGCTAAGACTACCTTACTTCAAACAAACTTATCCTCATTAGATCCAGCATTCTATTTAAACACTAAAACACAATAGGCAATGCGTATTTGGGCAATCACTGCATGCATCGAATGATGTTTAACCACCCATCAAGTACAATAATCCCCTAGAAATGCACCAGCTGAAATACCGTATTGCTTTTATAGACCTGAACTCACAAAGAAATAGAGGGAAAACAGTCTAAATGGGCACTGGCCTAAATAGGGTACTGCCACAGCCAAGCACAAATCTTTGTTTATATCAAGTGTTCTGGAGCCATTACACAATTTAATGAAGTGTCCAAAGTATTCTCAGTAATCTCCCTAGTCAGAGCTAGTTCAGCAGGATAGGAATATGGCACAATGTGTTAGGCTTTCAGCATTTAACTAAAAATCTGATTGGTCTATATTTGTACAGATTCCGTAATCACCTGGAAAGATCTGCAATAGACAGCTACAGTTGCTGGTGCCTGGGAGAGATAGTCTGGTTGAAATGTGGAAATAAACTTGTCATTGTTACAGTTATCTTTATTTTCTTAAAAACTAAAATTATGTCATGAATTCATACTGGCAAAAGAGGAGAGAAGAGTGATTCTACTCTAAATTTAATGTGGGCTTGACGTTGAACTTCATTGTTTATACTGACAGAGAGAGGAGTCAACATAATTCAGAGGAAAAATCAATTGAACAACTCATAAATCAGGCAGTTCTCAAGTTACTAGTGAATATGCAGTTTTCTCCTTTTCTTTGTTCTTGTATTCGTTTGTATTAGCAATAAACTGAAACTTTTCCAAGGATATAGTCTTGTGTTGAAAACACAGCAGACAAGCAGAGCTAGATAAACATGGGCTATAGTTATCATACTGTTAATATACGTGTTGGTGGGCATATTGATAACCTTTAATGAATTGCATACATTCACACATGTAGATTTTACTGCATTGTATCTGTTACCTTGTACCAGGGCCTTGGTTAAGTCTTCAGGAGTCTGATGCATACACAGGCAGTTCTAAATTCATCATAAAACCAGAGATAAGGAAGATTCCACTGCTACTTTTCTTAGTGTTAATCTTGTCTCTTTGACAGCGGTCAAAGCCAAAAGGAGACAAACCTTCTTGGATACACTTTCTGAGATTCTCAAGAGCAACAGGACTTCTTGGAACTTGAACACTCTGCTCATATCCATTAAAGACAGAGGCTGGAGACAAAGTAGACAATGGAAACCCATGGTATTTAGTGATTCTGAAGGAAAATAAGAATCTTGGTAAGTATTTTCTTGCCCCAACTAGTGGTGAATTATTAGTGACATATTTTTTTAAAAAAAGCACAAAACAAAACAAAAAAACCCCCCAAACTTTTCATTTGATTGTCTGGATATTTTTATAAACTTTAATGTTAACTAAGAGTGAGAGCACTGCAGATCAATTAATTAAAAAGTACTGGTCAGTCAGTACCAGCTGTCTACAATAGCATGATGTATTTTAGTTACAACCTGTACTACATTTGGCAGAGTTTTATGAGTATAAATGCCCAGAAGGATTTCAGGACTAGGACTTGGTTTATGCCAGGCTTCCTTCTTCCTGGTAAAATGTACTCCTAAAGAGATATTCCCTTTGTTGTTTTCCTCAGGTTGTCCACCAAGATTAGGGCTCCAGCTACTTTTCTCACCAAATTGCGTTTAAGTGGGAAATATCTCATGAGACAATGCTGTACTCTGCACTATATTCATGCCCAAATAATGTAAGAAGTTATGGGGTAGTGCTATAACAGGGACTCAAGCTATATGGATGAGTAATGGAGAAGAGAATAATACAGAGGGGTTAAAAAGCTGTTTTCAGTATAATATCATACACACCACCACCACCCCCCCCCCAATTTCAGAACGGTTTGGGTTGGAAGGGACCATCAAAGATCATCTAGTCCAACCCCCCAACATGAACAAAAACCGGTTAACCAGATTATAGTAAGTTTTCCTATCAAAGACCTTTCTTTTAACATGTTCTGAGGAATAACACTTATCTGTGTATATTAGCAGTCTAGAAAATAAACAGTAGAACTGTTTAGAAAGTATCAAATACGAGTTAAGGGTACAAATCTCAGATTGCCTGTTGTTTCTAAGAGAATTGGCCTGCTTCTTGTTGTCTGTCTTTTTTGTGATAACCTTTTATCTTTCATTACTTAGCAATCCGAAAAGTATGTAAGACCTTCTGGCAAGAAGGGCACCTAAAAGCACACAAGCAAGAAAGCAAAATACTCTTCTTTAGTGTAACTTAAGTCTGAGTTTAGAGAAAAAGCGCAGGGGTTATAAAGCCCCACAGATGCAGTCACATAGTACTTATTCTTTCCATTCATTCCCTACTCAGTGGAAAAACGGGACACTTGCTTAAAATCCTCAAGAATTCTTCTCTCACCACGTCTACAGTGACTCACACAGATTTTACTATCTAATTACAACTCTGCAAAGATGCCCAATGGCAGCCAGGCCTGTTTTCCCTGCCCACATGAGCCTTTTTAGAGAGCCCAAGGGTAACACCAAATATAACTCTCAGATCAGTAGGTCATTTCTGATCTGAACGACACTAACAAAACTGAGACCAGAATTTGGGACTATGTAATAGTAATGTCTCTACAGTGGTGTAAAACTAATGTGAGGAGAATCGGGCTCATTGATTTCAACAGAGCTTCTCATCAGAGTAATGCCAACAGGATTGACCCTGGGAATCTTGTGACACAATGTTCCAGGAAGCAGCCTTTGTCTGCACACACTGTGGCTCTTATTTATTAATATGCGAGGCCAACAATGCCTATTGTCTCTTTTCATATTAGAATGTTGTCACATGAGCAGTTCAAGTGACACCAAGGATTGCAAGGCGAAGACAAGTGGTTCTCTCTGGCTCCAACTAGAAACACTGTATATTTGAATACATTAATGCTCAACAAATATCCCTTCAGATTAAATCACTCACAGATTTTTTTTAATTAAAAACCACCCAAACAACTATGCCTAACTAAAAGTAAGTTTACCCACCTAAACAAAGGAATATTTTGTTATGAAAATCCAGGCACAATATCCATATTTTTTAAAAATATTTAACTGAATGATCTGAGTATCTGATGTTAGGTTACACATTATTTATTATGATAAAATCCAAAAAGATCCACTTTGTTCCTGTGCCACCTGGAAATTTTAAGTGCAGAAGTATAATTTTTATATGGAGTTTCGTTCTGCTGTTTGAAAAACTTATCTTCTTTGTTCCCTTCTCACTAGTATAGTTTAGTCTTATAAAATAAACAGCCTATAATATATTTAACCTTATTTACATGAGTAAATTTACATTATGTATAGTTTCATCAGAGTTTTTTCACTCTATAAACCTAGAACAATCCTTTCTTTTTTCCTTACAATTGCTGCTTTTTCCCCATATTTTAAGTGAATCAGTTTTACATAACTGCATCTATTATTCTGTTCAAGAGAACAGATGAGGACTCTTGTAAATGGTATCAGGCTAACTTGAAATTAATACAGCTAAGCCTTCAGCTGGTGTTATAGTGCAGGGAGTAACCTGGCTCCTATACATTTCATGATGGAATAAATGAAGAATAACAAAAATGAGGTAATGAAATACAGAGGAATTATATCTGAATTGTATTTGAACCTGTCTAAACCATTGGCCTGTAGACAGATACTCTGTCCTGGGAAAGTTAGGAGCAAGTACATAGAAGGTATTTTCAGAAGTGCCAAAATGAATTCCCTTTTGCAAAAATTTGTTAAACACATAGACTCCAATCACTAAACGCTCCCCAGGCACAGATTTCAATAGGAGTTATACACCAATTTTTTTTTTTTTTTTTTTATCTAATCCTTGAAAAACTAGACCAAATGTTGTCTACTAAAGGCTAGGTTCAAAAAGTATAGTAGATTTTAAAAAATGGAATGGAATAGCTATGTCCAACATTACAATGCCACTCAGAACTTTGAAATACCTTACACTTGCCTTGTAACTCAAGTGTCCTATGTTTGTGGCAGAAATGTGCAAAACTTCCCAAACATCCAATGTCACCAGACTGTTGGCTCTAAACCTCAGTAAGCAAGAGAGACAGGAAAGAGGGGAATATGGAAGATCTCTTTTACAATTCATATTCCTTTTATGCACATTCGAGCAAATTCAGTTAGGCACTGAAATGTAGCCCAGCAATAAATACACTTGTTCTGTAAGAATAGTACCTTGGCTTTATATAAACAGATATTCTTGAGTAGGTTGAGGCGCCTATCTACATTTGAGAGCTGAGAGCTTTTATCAGTATGTCCCAAAGCAGAATTTAAGCAATCTGCCACTCAGTTTATTGACCTCTGTGAACCCCATTCTAAGGTGAAGACTCCTTCCTGTGTCTGTCACAGATGTTTATATATCTAGCTTGGGACAGATAATTCCTTTAGACACAGGACCCCCAAATGCTGAACATGCCTATGCCCAGGAAGTTCTGGATGTATCTACCTCCCATTGACCTTAAAACATTTAAAAATCCTGCTGTTTGGATTCTTAGACATTTAAAAATCTTTACAAGTCTGGCCTTACATTCCTTAGTTACTTAAGGTACTTCTGAATATTGTATTTCTAGCTTTGCTGTGCCATTTAGATAATATTGCGTAACATATGGATCCAAAGATCTCTCAAATGCCAAAGGCATTTTGCATTAACCTGGTTTTAAAAACATAGGACAATGCTCTCCCTTTCCCTTTCATGACCTGGGGCTCTATGGAGACAGAGAAAGGGAAGGCACAGAGCCAGGAAATAGCTTATCTAAGTACTCTGAGTCTTTCATAAATCAACAGTATTACCATTGGAGAATGAAGCCAAGAGAAGAATAATGCCAGCATCACTAAATTGCAGCCACTGTGCATTGTCCCTGTAGGGGAGGGTAGTGTTATTGCATGGCAAATAATGCAGCTTAGAAGGAATAGAAAGCAGAATTACAGCTTCTTGTGGATGCTCTGAAATGTACATCTCTCTGGATGAAAGGAGGCTCTGTAGCTTCACTATACATATGAAGAACTGCTTTCTAAGAGTCTGCCCATGATTCTGCTGAAGTGAACAGAAGATTTATCATTGCCTTCTCAGGAATTCAGGACCGGTGCATGAATTTTTTTATATACCAAATACTTACCAACTTGTCTCTTAGAAGCTGCTACTCTCAAAACCCGTGTATAGCAGTGGAATAAAATTCCAGAGATTTTTCTTGCACAAGCAACTACCATATTTTATAATAGTTATGCAACAGGCATATCTCCGTTGAAGGGCCATGTGGTTTTAGATTCTCATCACGTGCTGTTGAAGTCTTTGTGAGCTTTGCCACTGACTGAATGGGCTCTGGATCATGTCCTTACTGCTGAAATCATTCTGCAATGATAGACAAGATAGCCGGCAAGGAAGAACAGTGGCACCCAGTGGTGATTTGCTTTTTCTTTTCAAAATACGTTCTTGTGAAAGACTTTTTCCTTAGCTTTTTGAGCAGATGCCCCCATATAATATATAGCCTAGTTTACACAAAGAATATACAGATATCTATGCATATATTATGCAACAGTATACATACATGCACACGCCGTAATTCATAAAGTAAAAGGTGGCTTTTATAATTATAATGTAGTGATAATGTTTAATGTGATTTAGAAGGAAATAAACAACCAAATTAATTACATTTTAGAAAAAAAAACCACTTCATGTAAAATGCTTAGGGTGACTCTACTTGATTAATGATAATGCCATTTCTGCAGCAGTTAAAGAAACTTTGTCCTAATGAAATCTTAAAAATTTGAATTGAAAAGTTGAATATTTAAGTGCAGGTAGCTATCCTTTATCTTTTACCTTATTACAATAAATAAGTGGTGAACATGTTCTCACTTATTAGAAGAATGCCAGCTTACATTTCCACTTCCCCCGCCCCCCCCGCCCCCCGCCCAATCTTTGCCATTTTGCAAAGAGTTGTTTGAAAAAAGATACAGCTTCTTGTAACAGTGTGACTCTTGTTTCATAAAAATCCTCTTTGGCACTGCTTCATACTCCAGGTTATTAATTATTCAACCCAAAGTATATTTATTTGCTAGTCACTTAGAAAATTCTGCAAATTGTTCCTTGGTCTCAGCAACTGTACCCAAGCTGAACTTCTCTTGAATGTTGCATAGTTTCTTACTGCTTTTGCCTGGTGTACTGCAGGAGGTACTGGTTTGTCTACATTTTTGGCTACATGGCCATCACATTAATGCTGCATCTATACTATTAGCTTAAATGTAGTCAGGGTTGTTACCTGATGCTAAAACAAATTGACAAGGGAAGGCTTCTACACACTGTAAAAGTCATTAGTCTCCAAAACTAAACAGGGGCTGCAGGCAAAGCACTCATTTGGAATGATCCATAGCCCTTGCTAGTTCCTGAAGCTCAAACAATAATTATTAAAAAACATTAAGTGGCTCGGGCCACCACTATACCAGAGGTCATTATAGCAATTTATCTGGATGAACAGTTCGGAGCTAATGCCTCAGAACGTTCTCAGACTTTGCTTAATTTTTCAATGTATGGACATCCTATAAAACTGCTATAAAGACCTCAAGATTTCTGAACTCTAAGGTGGTTCTGTCATGCTTGAACATGCTTTTCAGGGCTGCAGGGTAAGAGCGTGCCCTGAGGTCTGAAAGAAATGAGGAGTCCTGGAGCACAAAGCTCTAGACTGATGGAAAGTCAGAAAAAATTGGTTGGCCCTTGGTTGAGAGAGAGAGCTGTAGCTAAAAGGATCAAGAAACAAATGTAGATAATGTTTAATTTTAATTTTATGTTCTGTCATAGTTGCAGCCCTTTGTTTAAAAAAACATGGGTAATAACATGGAGAAGATTATATTGTTGAAACAGTGCATAAAGGTTTGGGCAAACTAACTACTCTATCAAGGGGAATAGTACTTAATTTCACCAGTACGTTGCAGCCTTGGTATTCATTCTGTAAGACCAAAATAATCGAAGAAGAGGAGCTGCTGCGTAGGCTGGACACAAGACAGCCCACAGCACTGGGTCAGCTGCAGCTTGTTTGACCCTTTGCCATCCAGCAAGACAGATAATGGAGCCCTGGGATTTGATAGCCACATTTTGTAACTGGAGCATTACTAGAAGAGCAGGAGGAGAGAAGACAGCTGTCTAAGTAGCTGCATGATCAAGAATTCAGAGGGTGGACTTCCTTTAGGAAAAGGGATAACACACTATAGCATATCTTTCTTTTCTTTTATATAGTATTGTAAAAGATTTGAGTAATTATTTTTGAATGAGGGTTTGTAGCTGATTGATCACCAAGACAGTCCTTCAGTTTTCCAGGATTTTCAGAAGTGGAGGTTAAGCTGCTATTTGTTAGAGGCCCTTCATTGAAAATTGTCAGGCCATATTGAATAAGTCCTCATTGCATGAGTAAACCAGTAGCAAATTAGTAGATCTAAGTTTTACCTGATTTCTTTGGCAAAATCATATGAACTTGACATCAGATGTGACTTTTGTAATTTCGATTGCATGTTAGTAATCAAAGCAAACCTTTCTAAACTGTTAAACTGTTGTAACATTTTCTGCCTCATGCCAAGTGCTGCTATGTTCTGCAGTGCAGACAGAGCATGCATATTAGTTCAGCGAGACATTGTCTATTTGAAATGTTAGGCTTGTTTTCTAAACAGTAACACATAAGGAAAATATCAGGTTTGAGTAAGAAGTTCTATGTCACATATATATTTGCAATCACATTCTTACAAGACCTGTTTTTTTACTTACACAGTAGTACAGATATGCACAATGTCTCTTACTCCAGTGTTCAGAATACCAAATGCTAGGTAATTGTGCTGACAGCTTGTAAGAAAGCAGTGCTGTTGACCCCAATTACTACAATCTGATTAAGAAGCAAACAAAATGAAATTCACTCAGTCTAAAATTCGTAATCTCCTGTCAGTGTAAATTAACTGATGTCAGCAGTTCTGGCTAAGGCTGCTGTAAAGCATTCATGTCCAACCCAGCACATCTCTTCCCTGAATTTAACATGAAAATTGTCATCGTAACAGTGGTTCAGTAGATTGGGGTTTCTCATATCTTAATAACATACTGTGTTCAAAAGCAAGAAGATGATCAAACACTATATGACAAAAAGGTAAAAATGGCAAGCTCGAAGGATATATGGCAGACTCCTATTCTCTATTTTTGAAAAGAGAACTTTAAAGGTAAGGTTTCTGAGAACTTACATTAACTTAAAAGAACTTAATAGAGAAATTAAAGTATTCCTCTATTTCTCTTGGGCAGTCTCGCAGCCAGTTATGCACTTTGGAGTCTCACTATGCTCAGACAGAATTCCAGCTTCCAGGAAAGCCAGGAGCTGCTCTTCCATTGCCACTGGGGAGAACTGCCACATCTAGCTTTAGTTGACTCCCCTCCATCTGCTAAATGCAAATAAATCATCACTACTTGCAAGGACTCACAGTGAATGGCACCAGTCCTAGAGAGAATCAGTTTCCAAGCCAAGACCAATGTCAGACCCACAGGCAGAGAAACTCACCTGGCCAAACCCATATCTAAAGAATCCTACCTACCAGTTTGCCACATGCCAGTGTCTGACATTTCTTTCTTCAGTGAGACTAAAGATTGAGATATTGGGGGTTTCAAACCTTCAAAATACCTCCTGGATATAAATGCTATCTATGAGCTCACAGCTTTTTCCCAGAAATAATCAGGATATCATACTCATAGAATAAATTTCTAAAAGAGTATAAACAACATGGAAGTTTTTGAAATAGAAACAGTGTGAAATACTACAGAATTATCTTCTGGGAACACGTGCAATCATTTTCTATTATTTGATGTTTTATAGTAACTTTATTGTGTAAAAGTTGATTTTGTTAAATCTAGATAAATGCAAGGGTTATGCATAATAAATAACTCAAATAATAAGCAGTAGACATTTGAAATGAGAATTTCATAGCTCCCTAGGGGATAGAATCATAGAATCATAGAATCATAGAATTATAGAATGGTTTGGGTTGGAAGGGACCTTCAAAGATCATCTGTTCCAACTCCCCTGCCATGGGCAGGGACATTTTTCACTATATCAAGTCATCCAACCTGGTCTTGAACATTTCCAGGGAGGGGGCATCCACAGCTTCCCTGGACAACCTGTTCCTGAGGTCTCACCACCCTCATCATGAAAAATGTCTTCCTTATGTCCAATCTAAATCTACCCTTTTTCCATTTAAAACTATTGCCCCTTGTCCTGCCGCTACAGACCTTGGTAAAAAGTGTCTCTCCATCTTTCTCATAAGCCCTCTTCATATATTGAAAGGCCATAATAAGGTGTCCTCAGAGCCTTCTCTTCTCCAGGCTGAACAACTGCAATTCTCTCAGCCTTTCTTCACAGGACAGGTGTTCCAGCCCTCAATAGGAGTACACGATATTCATTAACTTTGTTTTTCTTTAAAATTAAAATAAATGGAACAACTGGTGTTTTCACAGATGAATTTTTAAGTTTATATGAACAAATTGCCTCAGTTTACGAAGCATATATATTGACAAAATCAGAGAATAAACTTTTCAAAGTTTAAATTCATCAACTAGCTAGCAGTATGTCCCCACTGACTCTCAGTTCAAAATATCCAAAGTTTAGGATATTCAGGTCAGGCCCTGAATTATTCAGATCTCTCATTCATAAAGTAGATTCAGCAAATATTGGACATACTTCTCTATCAGTGCTGGACAGAAGTAATACTCCAGAGTTGGCAAATCAACAAAGCTGTATTTGAAAAGATGTACATAAGCTAAGCCAAAATCATAGAAAGTTTTAAGACTACTGAAAACATTCCCTAATAGACTTTACATCACTAAGGCATTTCAAGACTGTCAGTACTGTGCAGAGTGGCTAGCTGAAAGTTCGTAACAGTGAAATAATGGGTTTAGCCCTTTTAAGAGAGCACTTATGCCAAAAAGAGAGAGCCTTTCTGATTCTCTCCAGGGCAATCAGGCTAGACTTAGGTCAGTAGTATAGTACTCACAGTTTAACGACTATGCTTCATACCGTTGGAACAAAGAATGAATTAAATGAAATATGGAGGCCTCCTGGATATAAAAACCTAGTGCAAATTCACAGTCAGCAATGCTTTAATCTGTAGTGGCAAAATAACGCACAGGCTGAAAGCCTCAGAGCGCAGTACTGATCAAAATGCTTGGAAGAGCTTAGAATGGACTAATCTGCATTAGCAGAAAGATAAAATAGCTCTTTCACTGACTGTAGGTCTGTCTCTGCTGAGAGAATTTGATTAAACTTTAAATCCATCCTTATTTAAGTTTTTCCAAGTTCTGTTTTATGCAGTTTGTGTTCCTTGATGCTGTTTCATAGTACAGTTAGTAGAGCAGAGTCTGAAATATAGACAAGAAAAGGCAGCCTGTGAACAACATTCCATCTTATTTAGGGTAATTGCCAAATAACTCCTAAGGACCATAATTTTATTTTAAATTTCTGCCTTCAAAAACTGTCTGCATTGAAAAGCACCCTTGAAATAATCATGAGAAGGAATGCTGAGTGCTAAAATTATAGATCACTCAGTGGCCTCAGGTAGAATCATTTGGAGAAATGTATTTCTCAGTATGAAGTCTAATATTTCTGTCTGGGTGTGAGAAGAATCTGGTGAATAATAAGTTTTCATTTCATTATGTCAAGACCACACAGAAGTGCTGTCATTGACCCTACACATTGGTAGCCATGCCGTCAAGATTTCATCATCTATCTCTCAATTTTGGTGCTGAAGAGAATCTTTTAAGTAGAAAACTTCACCAGACAATCAAATTGAAGTTCAAGAAGAGTCCAGTTCAGTTCTGTACTTTTCTGCATATCTCTGTTTGAAGTACTGTAGTTTCTTTGTAAGGAAAATTTCAGATTTTAAGCCTTGGTCTTCAAAGATACTATGTCCAGTAGAAATAGGAATGCTACTGACATTGGTAGTTTGGGCAAAGGAGGCAAGATGGAATGTGCTTTTACAGCAAAGAAATTCTATTGATCTGGGAATCAGCTGAGGTGGAAGGAAGTTTCCTGCATTTGAAGGACACACACAGAAACTCCATGTCTCAGTGAAGAAATGATGTGCAGAGTGGAATAAATTTAGCCTCTTTGCAGGATTGTGGACAAAATCAAAGGATTCACAGGATTCAAATCAGATTGTTGGGTATAATATTGTCCCAACACTGTTGTCCTCCTACTCATATTTTACATAGAGCTGGGATAGTTAACTCTGTATGGAGAAATATACTTCAATGTTATCAAAGGACATATATTCATTATCATATATTCAAGAAATTATAAAGACAGATTCCTCATGCTTGGTAGGACAAGGTTGGATTAGGTCAAATGAAGAAAAAAAAAAAAAAAGAGTTAAAAATAGAAGGTATGCATTTGTAAGGCATAAGATACTTGGAAAAATGGTGACCTGGGAACAGAAGAAAAGGAAGATCTAGAAATAAACCAGAAGTGAAGAACCGGCAAAAGATGAGAGGCAAAGAGGGCCTTCACTGTGAGTGAGAACGCTCATTTCAAGCAAAAAGTTAGGGATCCTCAAATCTCCTCCATTAATCCCCGTAACTCCCTCAACAAATAAACTAGAAGTCTGTTGTATCATTCCTCATTATTATTCTTCTCTGGAGTTCTCCATTGTTGTGTCTCCCACCCCCCACCCCCCCCCCACCCCGCAAAAAAAAGCTTGTACATACAGCTGTCTTGTCTACAATATTAAATATTATCAACAGTGCAGTTAGAGACTGTTTTGCCTGCTACAAGTTCTTAAACAGAAGAAAGCAAGTTTGTCTGACAAAACCACAGTTTGGTTGATAAAGACGTTGACAGAATATTCTTAAAACTCTTGATGCTGATACTTTAAACTCTTAAAGCTGTTCAACTTAATATTACAAAGCAGTCTAATAAAATAACAAGAGCTGTATAATATAGAAATGGATCATACCACATTAATACAACTTCATTGTTAATGAAGAACAATTCACTATTTATAGTGGTTCTGTTAGGATTTAGACATATATTGTCTTGGGACTGTTGCTAAATTTCTTACAAAAAATAAAGTAGATTTTTTTGTTGATATACTCTGTCCATCAAACAAGAGTTCTCTTCATACAGCCAAATAAAAATGTCTATATTTGGAAACAAGGGACATAAACTGCTGTTGTATCATTCTGAATTATACCCTCAGCAGAAGAGCAGGAAAAAAGTGTAGTATGAAGATGCTTTTACTGGTAGTGTTTCTTTTTCAGACTCTGATAATAAGATGTTCAGACAAAGATCTTTTCCTATCATATTAATTATGTTCGCACTAACAATTTTATTTCTAGTGGCAATGGTATAGATTCATGGGACAAATAGTCTGGAAGCCTGGGATAGGCAACATGGGCTAACAGCACATAGATAAGGGATGTTTTCAATCAACTTTGGGGTATTTAGCTGACAATCACCCCAAAGCCACTCTAATGAAGTGTCAGTTTGGGATATGTAGGGTTTACTAGTTTGTGAGGCCTGCCATATGAACACAGCTAAACTACCTGTGAAATCAAGTCAGAATTTTAGTGACTTTTAACAAACACCCAAGACAAGAAGTCTAGAAGATTTGGGAATCTCTCTTCTGTGCTCCCCACTGCTCTAGTTTACAAAAGTCTGATTAAACACGACATAGTGAATGGCACTTGGATGGTTTCTGCAATTTTTATTGCCTTTCATTTCAGCCAATATGTCTAACCAAAGCTAGAGTTCTGGGAGTTGCATTAAAGCAACGAAGAAGGGAGTGCAGAGCTGAGTGTGGGTGCTCTGTGTGTATCACACAGTATTCATAGTATCCAAATATTTCTGCTCTTCAAGGTATCTATGCCCCTAACTATCCTGGATAATGGAGAGCTAACAATAGTCTCTTCATTCTATTTCTCTAGTTCCCATCAGGGTCTCAGAGAAACTTATGCGCTTTATCTGCTTTCTCTTGCCTGGGCTAGGAAAACTGAATTCCTTCAAAAAAAACATATTCCAGATCTCTTCTGACACAACCACTCTAACACATCCTCAGTGTCAAGCTCCTTATACAATGTCTTAAGCTGGACATTCTGCCTACCAAAGGCATTGCCAGAACAAAGCATTGTAACCCTTCACGTCTTCCATGCAGCAATACCATTAATACATAGGAAATGTCTTCTTTTTTTTAACTAACACTTTACATCTTTACTCATATTTGTTTTGTAATCCACTACAGCCTACAGATTCTTTCTTACAGCACTCCTACCTGGACAGTTATTTTTCATTTTGCAAGTGTGATTCCTAATTATAGTATTGTATGTTATGTATATGCTTCTTATCTTTTATGCATTTCACCTATCTGATTTTAGAGCAATTTATTGTCAATCTTTGACTGACTTACACTGTGCTTGTGACTCTGCATAGCTCATTGTTGCTCATAGATCATAAATACACTCCTCTGTCATTACAGCAGTTAGTAACAATGTGAGAAAGACTGGAAAAGACCAGATTGTCTTCCAATTGACCTGACTGTTCCCAGATTTTCTATATACCCCCATAAACCTGAGATGCCCCCCAGTCTGACAGGAAATTATTAAAAATTTGCCTAAGTGTTGTTTTACAATCAGGTATAGTTCTGCCTTGTAATTTCATGAAGCCTTATCTCCTTAGTTTATCAGGAAAACGTCACATAGAACTGTTAAAACTCTTAGTGAAATCAAGGCAGATTTTCTCCTATCGTCTTTGGCAGATATGCTGCCTAAGAAAAGCACTGGATATGATTTTTTCCTTGATACAAGTATGTTGACTATCTTTTATGTCTTCATTATTCCCTAAGTGCTTGCAAACTGATTCATATCTTTCCAGTATATTTCTGGATAACTAAGCTGATTGGCTTGTACTTCCCAAGACAATTCCTCTGTTCTCAAAATGTACTGTTTGCCCTTCTTCAGTCTACTGGAATCTCTCTCTGACTTTCTTGAGTTGTCTGCAACAGTCTGGAATGTTTCATCTAGTTATTTGAATTTCCTGACATGTATTTTATGTAATCCTTTCCTTTTGCTTTTTTTCTTATTTTGCCCATTTTTTCTATATCTCTATTTAAACAAGCATCCAGCTTTTTTCTAATCTACATTTTTAAAGACACATCTTAAATTTTTATGTTTTTATCAGACAAATTTTATTTGGACAAATATGAATGACATGTTAGACTACATGTAATAGTAGATTAGATACGTTATCATAAATAGTATGGTATTGACAAATGCTTAAAAGCAGAAATGTAAAAAAGAAGTTCTATAGATGGACAGAGGGCAACCACTGTCCCACATGTAGACTGGCAGAACCTGTTCCCTGTCCCCTTCCTTGCCCTTTTCTTTTCTAAATGTCACTCAGATGCTCACAGCCAGCCAGAATCAGGACATAGAAATATTTCTGACATATTAATCCCTGCTGCTGCCTTTCCCAGTCATGTCATTCTTCCATCCCTCTCATCGTATAACTGAAGTGCAGGCAAGTGGTAACACAACCAGCACACACAAGTGCATCGGGAACCTAGTCCAGAGGACCATATAACAAGAACACGTTTTGTCATGTGTTTGTGAATGCTTACATTTTAGTCTAGCAATGGGCACAAGGACCTAATTTTTGGAGTAGGACCACCTCTTTCAAGCATCTCACAGAAAAATGTCCAAAGCAGAAGGAAAACAAAAAT
Organism: Pelecanus crispus; assembly: GCF_030463565.1. Taxonomy (NCBI): domain Eukaryota; kingdom Metazoa; phylum Chordata; class Aves; order Pelecaniformes; family Pelecanidae; genus Pelecanus; species Pelecanus crispus. Next base: position 52,502,432 of record NC_134676.1, read on the forward strand.
TTTAATGTTTGTTCAGCTGATGGAATTACAAATATCTTCTTCATTAAATCCCTTTTTTCTCTGCTTCTATTCTTAAATTATTAAGAGCTGGGCTGGAACTAAAAAATCAAGTCATTACTTTCTGAGAAAATGTTCTTGGCAAACTAAACTGTAAATGAACAGCTAATGTAATTTGAGATAATGAAGGTTTATACTTACTTATTGTTCCACTTACACATTTTTTCCGTATTTGCGTGTCAGTTACGTGACATTCTTTACAGAATCCAATGGGTTGAAAGTTAGCATTGCTGCATAAAAACCAATAACTCTCTGTAACTTTAGAAATCATATGATAGGATTATTTTTTTATAAGTAGTATGAACCATGAAGGATGATTTTTGACCTGATCTGGAAGTACTGGAAGAATATCATTAAGTAGATTTCAAATTTCATCTCTAGTACATAGCTGTATCAACTGCAAAGATACACAACGGATGGGTATTCCTTTAAAATGGAAATCATCCACTCCTTCTGCATATGCCAACAGGACAACAAAAGAAATATCTTTTAAGTGTCAAAAATCTGTCTGCACACAGATATATATATACACACAGAACAAAACTATAGCAGCTGGAAGTCAGTGATAGGGATGGACTAATTTCCTGTATTTGCCTTGTTTGGCACTCTCATACTGTAATTCCGCCAGTTCAATTCACTAAAATTGAAGCTGAACAAGTGTCTAGGTACAGGCTGCTGTATGGCAGGTCTACACAAGAAATGACATTACTACCACCTAGAATAAGAAGGAGGATGCACCCATGGTGACTCTGTAGCCCCAGGGCTCTGCCATCATGTGATGTACTTGAGCATGATGGAACAGTAATACAGTTCTGAAAATCCACGTGTTCTAAGCAGTGTGCATGTATTTAACAATGTGTTAAATTGCATAACATTAAGCACAAAACTAGCCGTTTACAGCATCCATCACACTGTGCCTGCAATGGTGAGTTTCTGAGAGTGTTTCTCAGAGAATTTAGAACCACCACAACAAATTTTGCATTCTCCAGTAGTATATAAAAAAAGTCAGCATTCAGACTGAAGGACAAAGAGAATTAGTTTATAACAGGCCTGGTCCAAAGACAATGAAATTCACTGAAATGCTTTATTTGCCTTCCAGAGGCTTTGAAATGAAGTCTGCTAGTCCAGTAGTCAAATGAAGTTTGGTTTTCCCGGTTGCCTTGTTGTAGTTAGCATCTGTATCGAACAAGGGTTTTTCCACTGGTCTTATAATCCCTTTTTAACATGGAAACTAAATAATTTTACTTAGATTTCTTAGACTTAGCTAGATTTCCATTGTATCCATGTGATTATATTACTCTAGACTTCAATTTCTAAAACACACTAGAGTTTAGCATCATTGCCGGAAATAATATTGTTAAGGGCATTTTTATAATTAGCTGTAGAAAAGTTTCATAATTACTTATAGCAAAGATCAGATCTCTTCTAATACCTTGTTTGTATGGGGAAAAGAGTATTTCATTTATTAATTGTGTTACTTTAGTATCATTTATGGAAGCAGTGTTTATATTAGATTGACATACGCAGCATTTCACTATAAAAGCCTAACTTGCACTGTTAAATTATTTGTTGACTTCTTTCTTTTATATGGTAGATTGGGCTACCTTTGAACTTCATATCTATAAATATATTCCTCAGGTAACTGAATAGTGTCAAATAAGGCATATCCAACACAACCTTTTTTTTCTTAACTTCAAGATTTCAAACCAACAGTGAATAAGCAGGTAGTTTTCAGGGGAGGATATACAAGAGAAAGAAGAACAATAGAAGGAAAAGATGGGTAACAAAAAATTAAAGAAATTGAAGCTTACAATCAGATATCGTAACTTTTTTTCCCAATCCCCCCTCCCCCGCCTTTCCTGATGGGAGACCGCTGACCTGAAAGAAAGCTCAGCCTACTTTAATCCTGGAAGGTGATTGGGGCTTATATCTTCAGGTGTCCAGAAACGTAGGGCAATGAACTAGCACTCTGCTGAATTTCTGTTGCCACTTTTAAACAAGTAACTCTTCCCCCAGAAGGATTTAGATTTCTCTCCATTCTTTTTCATGTGTGTTCATTTTTACTCACCTTCAAACAGCTGCCCCGAACTACGTAAATAAAACACTCACTGTATATGCACTAATCTCTGAATTTTCTGGGGCATTTCTTTGAAGATTTGTTTTCTCCAGGAGTTTAATTTTCTCAATTTTCTTGAATTTCAGGCTTCAGAGTAAACTTCACTGTCCAAACTGCAAACTCAAGTGTTATAATTAAAACAGCGAGTGAAAAGAACTTGAAGAGAAATTTAAAATTCAACAGAAAATTGAATAAATCCCAGAAAAGCTACACAAACTTTTTTGTCAAAAGGATTCTCCCTGTTCAGGGTTACACATACAATTCTGTTGCCATGGAGTGAAGGGTGAGATTTGCCACATATTCTCTAACATCTAGATAAAACTAGACACCACTTTATTGGTGTGCTACATTCCATTTTAAGTAGGTAATGGGAATCAGAGATATTTTGCCCTTAATAAAGACATTGACTGCCTTTGTAGTCTGTCAAATCATTAGTGTACTCTGAGTGGATATTTCCTCTGCTAAGCAATACGGAATAGAGTAAAGCTATGGAAAATAGAGTGATGATTGTTGTTAAACACAGTCATCACTTCACCTTTAGAAGAACAGACAAGTGAACCACACAAGAAAATTGGGAGACTCAGGAAGCATGGGGGAAAGAGTCTGAAAACCATTCTGAAATGTTGTGCCACAAATGATTGCTAGAAGAATCTCTACTGGTAAAAAAACCAAGACCACTGAAAATCAGCCACTTCACAAGACAACAAAAAACCAATCAAAATTTCTAGACCAACCAGGTCCTGGGTTATGTAAGGCTTCTGTAACAGGCATGCTGCGCCTGACATCTGGCTGTATTTGGTGTTTAAATGCAGAAGGCTAAGAGACATCTTGATGAAAGCCAAAGTGGCTTATGCTCCCACATTTCTTTCCTTTCTCCATAAGGAGGAAATTTCACACAAAGAGGCCCAAACACCAAGCAGCTGGTTTTGAAACTATGTGAAGGAGAACATAGGGGTTATTATGAGTAGAAACAGGAAAATGCTGGTCTTCAAAATGCACAAATTCTATACATAGCAAACAGTAAATAGAAGTTCTTCCACTGGTCTAAAAGATGCACCACAGGCCAAAAGATTATTAAAGCAGGACATTACACTCCAAGGAAAATTAAACGTAAGAATTTTAGCTATGTCAATCAGTTCTGTTCTCTGGGAGTCAATAGAGCTATGTCAGCTCTGCAGCAGCAAGGGGCTAGCTCTAAAACTTTAGTAACATATTAAAAGCTAGATTTCCCATAACCTCCAGTGGTCTGGTTGTCACAAAGCTGTCCAATTTGACTTTTTCCCATGAGAACAATTCATTTGTGCAGATTGTTTACAAGGCAGGACATTACTTTATTCAGACAGGAACATGGAGGACATGAGCAATGACTGTGCTCAGAAGAGAATGTTCACTTTCAAATTGTGAGAAAGCAGAGAAGACATGCCAGAAGGCAGTTCTTAAAAAAGTTACAGGCTGTGAAGTGTGAAGTAAGACAAGTGACTTTTCAGAAGTCTCAAATGTCATATACTGAACATATGTCCTGTTATTTTTGTCTCCTTCACACTAACCACTGTAGCATGATCACTGACCTTGACTTATTATCCATGTCAGAGAGGGCAGACTGACTCTTAAGGATAAAGATGTTATGCCAGTACTACATGGTTTTAAGTGAGGGGACTTGCTGTTAGAAGTTGAATACCAGTTCCATTGCTTATCTTAGTGAACAGAGCATGAGGCCCAAAAATGCAGTAAATCTCACCTTATTCTTCCCATGAGTTCCCTTCCTTTAAGGAGAAGTCAGTGCAATATGCTAGGCAAATTAAACATATCTGAACAAATTTTTGGTTGACATATGCACAATTTGTACTGACCATCAAAATTTACTCATACTTTTTCCTGAAATTTCAATGACTTTATAAAATTTCAAATATTACCAGTCCCAATGTACCAACAATTACAAACTTTGACTTAGCGTATGACCTTCCAGTGTAAAAATATAAGACTACCCTTTACACCTACCTGCAATAGCCAATTGACTATTCAAGAAGAAAATTCAGGTTAGGCCCTTTTGAAATTTATGAAAACATTTCACCTTTATGTAATATACATTTTCAAAATCTGAAGCAATCCTACTGGTCTCTGTTCAGCCCTGAAAATTCAATTGTTAGAGCAGCAGATTAGGATGAATCTTCCCACAGCACAATTCCACCACTTCTCCAAACTGGTTGTCCAAGATAATATCAAGCTGACTCAGTTCAGATCAAATGAAAGGTATAGCCACTTACTGTCATTATGTGATAACCAGCATTCGCAGTCCAAAGAAAGAGTCTTAAGCAAAATTTTTTCCATTGTTCAGTAGCCTGATCACTCCAGGTATCTAGGATACTATTTCCTAATTATAAATTATTAGAAAGGTCACATGCCAAATTAAAAGGTGGCGAGTGATAGCACACTGAGGTGATATTTCATATTCGCGTACATACGCTAAACTTGTCTTGCCTATGCATAAAGCAGTAACCAGTGTGAGAGGACTCAGTCAATTAAATACTCAGATCTAAAATTTCAGGCTCAGATAAAGACTTAACATATCCGAAATGAATCAAAGGGTCAGAGAGCACAGAGGCCTCTACAATTCATCTTCATGGCCTAATTACCCTGCAGAGTACAGCTGTTCAGCTTCCAGTGAATCAGAAAAGCAGAAGCTTTCAGAGATGCCATGCATTTGAAGAGTTATTTCAGAATTATTCCCAAGATTTTTCCGTCCTTAGTTTTAGAGGTCTTCCTTGCATATTTTTTACTGCTCTAGTGGGCTAGTGAGGAAGAATATCCTGAAACTTTTAAGGATTTTTCCTCTGTTCATGGACTGTGGGAAGATCCGAAGACAATAGAATGGCACTGGCATGAGTGCATGAAATACTGTTTCCCATGGTCTTCTGGGTGTACAAGGACCATGCGGCTTTAGCAGAATACCCCGTAAGCATACATATTACTGCATTACATGGATGTCTGTTAGCAGTTTACTGTTCCAGCAGTGACTTGCATGTTTTGACTTGTTTCCTCTTTCAAGCACAAATCCTATCAATCTATAATCTAATCATTACACAAATACTGGTTGTGTTAATTTATTCTATCCTTATGAAGCATTCCGTGACAAAGAATTTTTAAAGACTGTAATCTTACAAAAGCTTTGCTGCAGATTGCCTGTGGCTTACTTAAGCTGTTTTTTTGGTATTGGTTTTTGTTGTTGTTGTTTTTTGTTTGGTGGCAGAAAATTAAATGCAGCATGAGTTCAGAAGGGAGCAAAACCACCACGCTGCTCACAGAAAGTCAGCAGGGTCCTAGGATGCTGCTTTTTGGTTTTGTTTTTATTTGTGTTATTATAGTAGTGACTCTACAATGTTGCTAATTTAAACAAGACATTGACAGATTTGTTTTGTTAATTTGTTTCTCAGTCCCAGGACTATTCAGAATTTTTCCTCTGATATGTACCCTCTTCTACTTATTTCTCCCAGCAGAATTACTGCAAGAATGATGCTTTCTCTGGAAAAACAGCTTTGTTGAATTTTTCTTATGCTCCAATAGGAAAGCCAAAATGGTTTTTTTTTCAGATTTTCTTAAAATAAATCAATATATTTCTCTACTAACCCTGAATCTGCACAATGTATACTTGAATTACTTTAGTGCATCATGTCATTTTCCTCTTAAGACCTGTCTGAATAACAGTCCAAAGTTTGAGCAGCTGTTAAATGATTGTTTAAGTTTTGGGTTGTTTGCATCTTAATAAGCAGATTGAATTCAAATGAATTTGAACTGCAAAACTGAAAATTTGAATAACAGAATCACAGAGAAAAATAGGAATTTGAGAGGCTTACTACTTTATCCCCACCCCTAAGCAGGATTATACCTAAACTATTCTTAACTTGCATATACATTGAAATTAGTGGGAACTTTTTGCTGGAGGCATACTTTTGACAAAGTATTTCTCAAGCTATCACACTTCTCTGAGCTTTCTGAATTAAGTCCTTAGCAGTTTAGGAGTACTTCTTGAGCTGGTCTGAGTCAAGGGAACTGGGTAGAACACAGGGATTTGCTTGTTTGCAAGCCATTGCCTAAATTTATAGCCCCATCAAAGTATTGCTAAAGGGAGGCAAGCATTTTCTCAGGTAGACTTGGTGCAGTTAATTGGTAAGCAAGTAATTTGCAAAGATTCCACACTGGAAACAATAGCAACTCATTTTCCCTTCCTATTTCACTTCCATATTAAATCACAGTTTCCTTTCATATACTCAGCATTAGTTTATTACGAAGTCATTTTAAGCTAATGTTTTTACTTTTTGCATGTGATCAATGTAGAATATGCCTCCCTCTCTTCTAAATGTGTTTTTTTTAAAAAAAAAACAACACATCCTTATGATATTGTGTATACACACTTGTCTGGTGTGGACAATTTTCAAGCTATTAATACATTTGCTTTACACATGGAGTATCTACAAAGTAGAAATGAAATAGTATTTTCAGAAAAATGAAAGAGTAGAAAATAAGGCTGAAGTTAAATGCATCCAAGGAAAAACCTAAATCCTCATACTGTCTTCTGCTGTAACAAAAATGTCCTTAGCACTCATCTAAACGTAAATTCCCAGTGTTGGATCTATCCATATCTTGCAGTCTGCGGGAAGACAGCAGATCAGATTTAGCCACAGTTTTCTCTTCCAAAAACAGGATAGCAGTGAGGTCTTGGCAACACTTTGCAGACATTTAATTCCTTTATCCAGGGGGTGTAAATGTTTTTCTCTCTCAGAAGCTTACACCATATATTCTGGAAAAAAAGTTATATAAAGAAAGAGGTACTAAGAAAATTATTTGCAAGTTACTTCAGCTACTGCAAAACACTATGAAACTAGAAGGTATGTTGCATGTGAAGGCCTTCATTCTAGCTAGGTATCACTCCACACAGAGAGGTGGATGGACAGGAACAGGATTCTATTTGCTTGTAAATAGCAAGGTCTATTTAGAGTCATAACACAGATCTCTTTTCTTTTCCTAAAATAGACTTGGCAGATGTTGTGGTAGCCTATGCAGTGAAAATAATTCTCTTCCCTTCAAGCAGCCCTCAGATTAAAGACGTGAAATTTTACCATGTTCTGTCATACTAAATAATGTATTAAAAAGTGGCAAGAATCGACAAAGATGTACTTACATGAATTGTACTTAAAATAAATCTGGGACTGAACTACAGAACCTTAGCAAATCTTGCTCTACAGCTTAGACCAAGCTTAAAGAAAACCACCTACTACTTTCCCTGAAATCTAGATATCTATAACACCCATCATTGAAAGCTTCTAAAAGAACCAGTCTCCAAACCTGGAACTAGATTTTCCAGATTTATCCCTCTTTAGGTTCTGGAATAAGTGACAAGATTTTTCAAAAGAGAGAGATACCTGGCATTTGGTCACTACATTAGGTCGTATAAGGAAACTGGATAAGACTTGCACTTCAGGAAGCTTGCTGGAAGTTCCAGGCAAAGATTTTAATTGCAATAAACAATTAAATCATGTTGGTGGGAGGGTTTCTTGGGAGAGGGGGCAGGTTTTGCCTTTGACACTGCCAATGACAGCACAGTACTAAGTGTGCTATTTAGCTGCCAGAGCAAGTGGAAGAGACATGGGATGATGATTGGTCATTATTCTTTCCACCTCCAGGCAGCCCCTGAAACTGCTATTTAACTGACCTGGCATGCCACAGCTAAGATGAATACGCTTTTACAGAGTGTAAATACGCACAGAAATAGAGAAATACAAGGTTCCTTTTGTCAGCAACTGAATCACAAATAAACTTAAACAATAGCCTCTTTGAAATTTGGCTAATGCCTGAAGAGAAAAGGAGGAATGTAAGACCAAAAAATCCACCCACAGTCTCAACAAACTGATAATTAAAATCATACTTGTTTACCATTCCAAATTGGTTAACCTTTTTGTGTTGCTTACCCCTACAGACTGCCACGTATTCTATTGTGAAATCTGCTCATTACACAGCTGACATATCAATTTAGATGGACTTGGTTCTACATCCTTTGAAATCAATACGAAATTTTCTATTGCATTCAGTGAGGGCAGCATTTACCCCTAAATCTGAGCTACACTTTTTAAAATACAATTTACATGTGTGAATATATATACTTATGCACAAACACATAGCCACATTCCATTGTTTTTTTTCCAATCCAAACACATTAAAAAACTGTCCCTTAAACTAATACTACAGGAACTCAGATATATATTGCATTTGGTGTGCCCAGTGTAAACATGACTGAGGTTGTCCACTGTGGTGTCTGAGAAAATATTTCATTTCTCAGAAGAAACTGAAATACCTAAAGACATTCTAAACTTCCTCACTATGTTTTATCTCCTCTCTGAATTAACAGGTTCATACTAACTGCAATTAAATCTTAAAGAAACTAAGAATTTACCTTTTCAAATATGCTTCTAAACAAGACATGCTGTGTAATTATTGTGTAATTAATTTATAACTACTTCAAAATATAAACAAAGGAACTTCTGGTGAATATCCATTCTGGGACCATTACTTAAAAAAAAAAAAAAAGGAGAAGTGATAGAATTAAATTTGCATATGAAATGGTTACATCCCCATTTTCCACAAAACCTGTAATGTAAATGAAGATTCTTGATCCAAAAGTTACTTGCCTAGTGAGTTACCATTTGTCAATTTTATCCTGGTACAAGCAGCTCAAGGAAATCATAAACATAAAATGCCTCCTCCATCTATTAAATGAAGGATCAGGATCCCAGTGTAACTCTGCTTCTGCTGACCCAAATTTCACGGACTTAGAGTTGGAATGCATTTTTACAGGTATAAACCTGAAAGCAGCATCTGTTGGGTGGTAAATGATCCTCTGAAAAATGGCTTATTTCTTATCTACAAGGGCAGAGCCTTCCACGTGCACAAAAAAGGCAAGATCAGCTGCAAGCTTGACAGATGGATCTAATTGGAGTGTTATAAAATAACTGAACTGAAAGAAGAATAAGATAATAGCACACTCCAAAATTAGCCAGAAAGACTTAAAGAAAATGAAGACACATTTAATGAAATCACAATTGCCTGATGTTATACAAGTGAGCACAGAACTGCAGACAAATAGCTAAAAATCTTACATTTTCTGCTTGAAATTAATGTCTACCTGTAGTTGTAAGGAACACATGATTCACAATGGTCCAGGTGGCACTGGTAGGTGGCTTGTTGATACTGAGACCTTACTGAGCACCTTAGTACACCCATAAAAAAACAACATTTTAAAAAAGTCTTCTGTAACACTCACAGCAAAGTAAAACAGAAGCTGAAATTATTAATCCAGAAAAGCTGCATTTTGGTTTTCTCATTTTTTACCTTAAAATGTTTTTCTGTATCATTTGCATAGATATTTTTACTTCTATGTCTATATTTTACTATCACTATGAAAGTAATTTCCTTTCCCAGTTGAAATTCAGTTAACAAATCCGTGAATTGAAATCTTCTCATAGAAACTGTTTTAATGAGCTTTTTCTTGTCTTCTGCAAAAGAAGAGTAAAAGATGAGACAGATGTAATTTCAGGTTTTGGAGGGATAATTACAAAGAGTATTTTACTTTCTTTATATACATTTTAATAATAAATCTTTTATGTCCCAGGATAGTACAGTTATAGCCACAGAAGCCTTCCTGCAGTGAAGTAAATGAGAAATATTATACCATGTTTGATGGGTTATGGATAAAGCCCTCAGTTAGCTGAACAACCTCATAGCTTGTTTCTAGAATAACAAGATATTTCATAGAATGAAATCAATGGTCTTTTGCACTGTCACTACTGCAAGCCAAAAATTAATTGAAAATATCTATTTTATTAGAATAATATTTTAGCATATGTGAAACAGCTGGATTCTTTGAAAAATTATTTCATTACTGCTTACATCCTCACAGCATGTCTATTCCTAGTGGAATTAAAGCTCACCAAATGTTTAACAGAAACTGATTTTACATGCAACACATTATGTGGACATTACTGGTGTCTAAGACAATCTTTTCTCTCTCGGGTCTTCTGTAACAAGAAGTTAAAAGGATGCCCTTTTATATCATAACCATATTTTCCCTATCTGAGATTACAGACAGTGGCATATTACATGCACAATGGCTTGTTAAGAGTACCTCATTAAGAGAAACATTTTCGAAATGACAGGAGGTGATGCACCATTGCTTTACTCTTTAACCATTTTATAATCACCTCCTCTTGCCCCCTGACCTGTGTTTTGCTTTTGGTGTCTGTGCCATTGGTGTCACAGTGACCTTGCAGCTACAGCCTGTCGGCACTGGAACTGCAGCTCCCACAGGCTGTCGCACGCAGCTACAACCAGACATGTCTGGTTAACAAGCCACCTTTGCTTTCAAAATCATTGCTATTTTAGAGGCTTATAGTAGTTTCTTATCTCCTAACAGCCGCCTAAGGAGAGCCAGCAACAGCTACACAGCCAAAGCAGGACTCAGGCTCTTAACAATTAAACATTTAGCAAGAAAACTGTCTTCCACTGCTCTGGTAGTGTCAATATTTCCTACAGAAAAAAATGTTATTTCCATGTCTACCGCTCATTCTCCTAATCAAAGTGGCTCTTGGAAGTGAACAATCAGCTTCATTTCTGTCAGGATAGTGTAATTTTTACACTTGTTGCAAATTGTCTACAACCAGTGGTAAGATTATGATTTTAAAAGAAGCATACTAATACTAGGCAATTTGCATGAATCTTTGCCCCATGTGTCTGGGCAGAAACCACCTCCAATCTGTTCACAAGCAGGAAGGAATCAGTTCAGGCTATGGCTTTCAACCTAGCAGATGTCTCAGCTCCTCTCCATCTCTCATGCATTGCAAAGGACAAGAGAACAACAATTAGGCTGACTGAAAAGGTATTTTTATTCTAGCTGGGTAATAAAAAACAACTTCTGTTGTATTTGGCAGAACCAAATCAGAACGATGAGCAGGAACTACTATGCATTACAAGAGGCATAATACCTCTGTGGAGCAAGTCCTGCAGAAAAGGATTAGGAACAAAGTTATGATGAGTCAGAAGTATAGCTCCAAACAGACAACCCAGAAGTCAGGCATAGGCCAATTGCCAAACTGACTCCAAAACATGATTTATTTAAGATTTAACCCATGGAAAAAGTGCACCAGAAGTGATTTCTTTCTCACAGAAGATACTGAGGGAACATCAATTTTCATGAAGGAAAATATTTCTTTAGAAATGTTTTGAGCTTTCATAACAATGAGAAGAACTGTCATGACTCAACACACACTCACTTATAGATGTCAAAGCTGGTGAAGACATTCAGCCTCAGAATTATATTATTTTGCTTTTGGGGACAGCATACTTAGGATTGAATATTTAATGAGTACAGACTCATTTAGGCTGATCAGAGCCATGTGTCTTTCCATTTGATTCAGTCACTGGTCTGCAGTATATGAATTCTCAAAATATCTTAGAAAAAGAAAGAAATATATCATTTCAAAGACAGAAAATTTTTTATTACAAGCCTGATGTATCAAGTCCTTCAAACTAACAATGTAGATATATCTTAATTTCGTATAGAATTGGGGTGTATTTTTGTATATTGTGTGCTTTGAAAAACCTTTTCTTAGCATTCATAAGTATCTCAAACCTGTGTTTCCTGAAGACATTTTTTAAAATCATGTGGAAACAGTCTGAGAAAACCATAGTCCAAAATCTCACCTATCCTTTAGGTTGCTTATTCCCCCGTTTCTGGGATGAATTACAAGCAAACAATCTACCCTAAGAAAAGAAAATTTTTAGTTACTTTTGAGGAAAAAACATCTTACTGGGTACCACAGCTGCTTCAGGAAAGGGGTAAACTGCTGGGGCAAGCAGTTCTGCTGAGCTAGCTACCATGCCTATGTTAAATATGACACAAGTAACTAGTAAAAGGATTAAGTTAGCATTAGTGTTGTAATGGAGGACTAGGACACAGTGCCACGGTTTGCTGTAAGTGACTGGAGATTCACAGTCCACTTTCAACAAAACAATGACTATACGGGAACCAAATTTGGAAAGGAATGTCTTTCTGAACAATTAGATTTGATCACAAGGTCTAAATTCAAAGTTTGCATTTGCAAAGACATATAGATACCTATCATTCTGGATCTGTTTGGTTTAAAATTCTACATAAGGTATCACAGTCTTCCAAATTCCCAGAAAATTGAATTGATTTCCATATTTCACGAGTCATAGGTAAAAGTACAGTTTATTGAAAAATCAAGTAAGATTTCACACCCTAGAGAAGTGCTGAGTACCTAACATTTTGAAATTGATTATACTTTGCAAAAACCTCAGGTTTCAAAATAAATATTCTATGGTAGATCAACAATGGCATTGCCAACAAACAAAGGTGAATTGTGAGATAATAAACTGCCCTCCCACACTGTCATATTTTCTGTCAAGAATCTGCAGTGACAGCATGTTAAAAGACTATTCAACAAAGCACTTTTTGGCATTTAATAACCAAACAGACTGACAAATTTACAGCTTTGAAGTTAAACAATGTATAGCAGTAAGAGGGCATAAAGCCTCTGTTTTCTAAAGGGAGGGGAGGGTCATTAATCCAGTAACATGGATTCAAAATCCACAGAGAATTCATGTGGGTTCATTCATTCATCATGAATTCTGTAACATCACTCTAAATCCAGAGATCAGTCAAAATCAGTGTCTAATTTTTTTGATGTTCAGCAAGATATAACTATAAACTTAATTGTCCTGTTTGCAAAAGAGGACTTTTAGCATGTCCTCATGCTCTGCTGAAGTGAGGCAGTAACTTATCAAAACCACATTAGAGACTATCAAGTCATAACTTTTCTGCTTCAGACTGCAAGCTCAGATTCCCCTCAGAATGTTTCTCATGTCTACTTAGAGCACCTGAGCAGTACTGAACATCTTTTGAAAGAAATAAACTCGAACAGTCTGCAAGCCCTCAGCAATATTATTCTTTCTTCCCACTGGAAGTAGTGATGAAATCTTCCATCAATTCAACATACTAGAATCCCGTTCTTGTGGCTTCTTTGGTGAGAAGATTAGTCTTATTTTCACAGCACACAAGCAGCTACAGATGTCAGAGCTTTCAATATTCATTATGCCTGCTTTCCTTTGGCACCTTTTATGCTGCACAATGTTGTTCCAAGCTTGTCTGTGGGTTTCGACCACAACGGTGTATGTTTATCATCATACCAAATGGTCTTTAGATACAGTATATCTTTACTTCCACAATACAGGAAGGAAGTGGAATTTTGCTTTAGGAATGTCCTCTTACAACATTTTAGTGGTCTGCCACTCAGCTGATTACCATGCTGGCTATGTATGCCCCAAAATAGGTGACAAATGCTCAAAGCAACATCCACTATTCACAGTCTTTTTATCAATCTCCATTAAGAGAATGCTATCTGAACAGCATGCTGACATGCCCTTTCACTTATCAGGGAGATGGGATGAAAGCCACCTGACAACAACTTATAACAATCCCAGCTCTAACACAAGATGGCTATCTGTGATATGCTGGCACCATCTGTGGGTCACAGAAGACAAGGAGGTAAACTCTAAGCCCAAGATTGTAACTGTAAATAGTGTTTTGAGCCTAGAAACATCATTCAAGGCTCTTTAGCATCTCTGAAGTCTCTATGAACCCTATTATATTACATCTTATAAACATATTTATTTCAAACCTTGCAGCATTTGAATCACTAGAGTAAATGCTGCTACAAAGCTACAGCAATACTGTAAGATCTGGATTATGTTGCTTGCTCTGACTAAATATTTCATAGGCAGGTGAAAGAGGACGAAAACTTTCAGATTCTGCTTACATGCCTAAGTAACACTCTACAACATAAGTCAAGATACCTGCAAAATTTAGCTCAACAAGCCAAATCTAAAATGATACAGGAAAATCCAAAAAGGATTTGAAGAGTGTAAATATGATGGAAGTAAGTAAATAGTCTCACTGTCTTCTCTGGAGGCTGTACTTTTAAGTATTCCAAAAGCAGAAAAAGAAGTCAAAAGGATTGGGGCCAGATGCTAGTGGAGGGCGTTATGAGTAGCTCTCCACTCAGTTTCTCTAAGAGGAGCTGCCACCCTGAGAGGTAAGCACAGCTGACCTGCCAGTGAATCTGTTCTGAACCTCTGCAGTTTTAAGTCCAGAACGGTAAAGAAGTCATTACATCTCAGACTCTTCCATCTCAAGAACGACAGCTATACTCATCCAATTTTTGTCTGCCAACACGTGTTGCTCAGAACTGCAAACCCTTAGGTTTTTTTCTGATAAATTAATTAAATTAATCTGTCTATTGACTTGCTCTTAGTTTGCCCTGTTACAGGTGAGATAAGAATCAGGACTGAAGAACTCTCTAACTCATTTTAGTTGCTACTTATCATAATAGTGAAGTGAAACTGAGTATACAAACCTGCTTTTAAAGGAAGCAAAGCAATGAGTAGTTGCTATAGCATTAGATTGGAAATTTCTCCTTGGCACATATTCTGAAATGGCTAGATTTTCATTATAAGCACTGGTAACAGGAGTCACATGGACTAATTGTGGATTAGTTGTGAACTACTGTCTTTTTCTTCCTTAGAGAGGAAAAATTGTTATACTCTAGGAAATAATCTAGGATTTCAATACAGCTGGTAGTCACAGGTCCCTAGCCCATCTATAAACATAGTACAATGTGAGGCTGTAGTCAGTGATGTTTCCAGCTGGAATTCTGGCCTTCATCAGCTTTATTGTGTAGGTATCAATGGGTTATGTAAAAATCTGTGTTGAAGCCACGACACATAAACTCAGAAATGTGATCACACTAATTCAGTGAGGTATGAACTCTGGGCCAGAGTACATTGGGAGTTCTGCAGCTTTCTCTCTTTCGCAGGAGAACCAGAACTTCATAGTCCTTCGAATGTGCCAACCAAGGGACCTTTCTGGGTCCTTATGTCAGCTGTAAATAACCAAAAAAGGAGAGAGAGGGGAGAGAAACTCGGCTTGAGCTCTTTCTAGCAGCCAGAATGCAAACAGCATTTGAATCTACCCTTAAGTAGAGCAAGGTCTTAGAAACTGCTGAGCTGTACCCACAACAGCTGTAAGGCTGATCCAAAGCCTCAATTTTCTTGCTTCTCCTCCCCTGTGATTCAGAGAGAGTGTACATTTTCCCAAAGAACCTAGAAAAGAAAGGACAATTGCTAGGATTTCTGTCTTGAGTGGAATTCACTATTTTCTAAGATGTACTTTCCCAGCACTGTCGCCTGTATCCTCACTGAGGAGTTTGGAGGCTCCAGCTGAGTACGCATGGGCTGTAGTTCATAATTTATTGAGATCAAACAGACCAAAAGTGACTTCAAACTCAGGTTCAAAGTTCTCTTAGCAGCCAGAAGCTGAATTTGAGCTGAAACCTGCAAAGCCATTTCTTTTTGCTTGCACTGTAGCAAGTTGCCCATCAGCATTTTCAGTTTCTTTTTTCTCCACCCAGTTCCCTTCCACAGGTGCAAAAGGCAATAAGTGAGTGTTGATCTACATGATCTACTTCTGTGTCTGATCTACATACCTGTAATTAATCTTCTTAGCTTGCTGTCTGGCCACATAGAAAAGAAGTCAAGTTAATGTGATGTTAAATGGAATACGCTAATTGGTGCCTCTCTCTTTTCTACCTTCTGTTTCTGTGAAAACTTATCTGCAAGATTGTTGGTCCCATTTTGAATTGCATTGAAAATTTAAAACTGGTTTTAAAAATCAAGGGAGACAGATAACAATTGCAGAAGCTTAGTTTCTTAGCTGAGGTTTCTACAATAGTCAGATGTGTTCAGCCAAAACTTAATCACTCTCCAAATGGCAAGGAGTAATTCTGGTTGTGAAACCTTGATTAAGCAATGTGTTAGCTCAACAGACAACTTTTTTCCTGTGTCTCTGTCTAAAGAGAGATTTCTGGCAAGTATGTGTGCTGGGCATGGTATTTTTCCATGTCTTCATACCAAATTCTAAGAATACAACATTGTCTTGTTTCCCACCCTTTCCCAACCCTTTTTGGTTGACTTTTCAGGGGTTTTGTTCGCATTATAAGCAATTAATGTTTCATTGACTTTTACATTGTTAAGCTCTATTATATTGTACTCCCTAATGGTTTCTCCCTCCAGCTTCAAGGCAACCAGACTGAAGTTCATTTTTAAAGCAGAAGTTTATATAGCAGAGGTTTATATAAGAGAAGGTGCATGAAACTTCAGCAATTTATATCCTTTATCTGAACAGTTAGTGTCTGGATCAGCAATTCCTTCAGTCAGGTTGCCTTCCTGACCTGCCTAAAACACAGGGGTCCCAAGGTTCCTCGCATGCAGGCTTCTTTTTACTGCAGTTGAAGCACATCTACAATCTTAGCAAAAAAGGATCAGCATTTTTATCCAGGTTATAGGTAAACAAGCACAGCTATTTAATTGCCTGCTTTGATAGCCGATTTTCCTAAATTACTAGAAAGCAATAAAATTACTGAAGTCTAACAGTACAAAAGAAGAAACTTGTTATTTCATTTACTAAGGACAAAAACAACACTTAGCTCTGTCCTGTTTTTCTAATTATGTCATCGTGTTACAAACTTTTCAACATCAGGTTTTCAGTAGCTAAAACGCAACTGCTTACAGCAGCAAAACTGAGACTGAGCCTACAATGACAAGTTCACAATTTCTTTGCAATGGGCAGGCATTTATCACATGCTTTCACAGCATCAATATTAGTGCATTTTCAACCTTAGAAACCAATTTTCGCAGAGTAATTTTACCAGTGGGTGAAGTTTTACATATGAACATAGTTCAAGTAAAAATATTAAAAGCACCAAGTGACCGAGAGCAGTTACACAAATCTCATACAGCAGTCTTCATTGCTGAATAACACTAGTATAACAATTTTTCAGATACAGCTCTAGGGGTTCATTGCTCTTCCATTTCACTAACAAGTATACTTATGAAAACTATAAACACACCTTTGCAAAGCACCAACACATTATAGACCTACAGGTGGGCAGTCAGTGAACCACCCTCCATGAAGGTTAAAAAAAATCACCTAAAAATTTTGCTAATTTCAGTAGGTAAAGAGCCCAGGAGGAATAGTTTTTCAGTCAAGCATGGCTGCTTTTAGAAAGTAAAAAATTGAAAGGCTTAGAAAATGATGTGTCCTGTTAGAGTAGCTCATATATATACAAACCCTCTAATTTTAAAATGGCATTTATTGTTTGGAAACAGAGCAGGGATTTAAAAGTGTTTGTCAATTCATGCCCCACCTTTGGAAATAATTATTCAAACTCTCTAGAGAAACATCCTAACATGATTTATCATCAGTTCCGTACTGGCAAGGTGCTTTGGCTCTTCAGTTTAGTTTCATGCTTTGAAATAGAGGACAGTTCAATAGTTACTTAGCAGAAAATATACCCTCACTTACATACACCAGTTTCACCCATCTATATGGCAAAATAAGTAAACTGGGAACTCTGAGATGGAGAGTTAGCCACACTAAGATTGAAACAATTTTGATTGTTAGACAACCGTACTGCTTTCCAGCTGAAAAAGAACCCTATTATTAAGCATATGTGTATACATATGTGCCAAGAATTCTGCCTGTTCTTGATGGCTGTGGACAGAAGGATCATTTTCCCTTTTAGCTTTACTTATTTAAGATTCACTTCACTTATTAAGAACTGCAGGAAAAGGATGGTCTCATAAATTTTATGTAGAGATCTGATGATAGAAGTTATATGCAGCAAAAGACCCATATACAACATACTCCTTTGATCAACATGTAGAATTCATTAGATAGAAAGTTCACTGCTAAAAATGGTTAGAAAACTACTACTAATAGTTCATTAAATAAAATTAAGTATGTGGAGGGAAAGAGACATTTTGTTTTGAAATACTACTTGTGCTCATTTATATCATCCTTTTGTATCTTCTGCCATCTTTATCAAATATCCTTGCTTAAAGCTCCTTTTATGTTACTTTCGGCATTGTCCAGTAGAACATGCATGTGATACCTCTATTTTTTTTAACATCCTTGGGAAAAGAAGATGCCCTGTTAAATTCTTTTTCCCTCAGTTTTCAATCTGAGGAAGATAGAAGATGGAAGGATTGTTTAGGTAGATAAGGGCTCAATGTTAAAAGAGTAGAAAATTTCCACAAATGTTTTAAACACAAAGAGAAATTTTTATAGTAATTATAATAAAAGCTAAAAAGCAGCTGAAGAAAGTTGTCTGAAGACAAGCAACAAGATAGTGCTCAGAGAGGAGTCAGAACAGAAGAACTATTTAAGGAGAAGAATAAAATGAGAGAAGCTGTAATCCACTGGCTAAGAGAAATGTTCTACATTTAAACTGGAGCAGACAAGAGTGTAGAAATCAATGTTGAACAGGATCAAGTAAACTCAGCAGGCACTTCTGAGAAAAAGTCATAACAGAAGCACCATAAATGATCTACAACAAGATTGCCTGTTAGTAAGCATGGCCAGAATAACCTTGTGCTGAACAAAGCTTGAAAGTTGCAAGCCAAGAGAAAGGAAAAATGTTAATTAAGACCAATTTAAAAAGCTAGAGACCTAGCCACTTGTGAAGAAAATTATGAGGGTAAGCAAAAACGGAGACTGAAGACAGGTAAAAGAAGAAGAAAATGGCACAAGACACTACCCATGCACATCACATTTCTACCCCTAAAACAACTGGGATTTGCACCCCTCTCTGCTTTAAGGATAATTTTCACTGGGGAATCAGTCACTCTTTTCCCTCACATAAGTTCTTTCCTGTGAGGTTTGTTACTCTGCCCACTGCATTGTAGTTATGTGCTCCAACAAAGATCTCTTTAAATCATCACCTACAGAAACTGTCTAGCTTTTTGGTAATTTGAGACCAGATATTGCGAAAAATGGAGCATCCTTGTATTACAGAGAATACTCCTCACATAGAGGAAACAAGGATTCATTGCAGACAAGGCAAAAGAACAATAGACTCACTGTTGAAGAAAGGCATAAATAATTGAGAATGTCTGCAAAGGGACTAAGTTCTCAGAGAAACTGGCTTCTAGCCACCTGTAAATTAAGTGTGAAGCACACAGAAGTAGGAGGCAAACAAACCTGAAATGATTAGGCAAAGGAACAGCCAAATACTAGTCCCAGTCAGGCAGTCAGCATACTAGCCCTAGCTATAGGTAAAGCACAGCAGACATTTTGTATGAGTTTGTAACAGCAGGCTACAATCTTGTTTGACTGCATGACTTCAGTGTGTGTGTGTGTGTACATATATATACACATGTACACACACAGACACACATATGCGTGCACACACAGATGTATACATAAAATAAGGCACACTCCAGCATCTGTACATGAGTATAGGACACTATTTGTGGTCTCCGGCTGAGTGAACCCCAAAATGTTCTACCTAGAGGAACGTATCCCACAGCAGCTATACATTGAGTTTGGCATGGACCTTCATACACTCAGGGTTCACAGTTCCCTAACCTCATGCAAACCCTGCCATACCTCCAAGTCCCACAGCCTTTTTCTTCCAATAGCTGCACCTTGACCAGTCTCTAACACAAGGCACAATTTGCTGGGACCTTCATCACACTTAAGCTGCAGCAAATTTGGGACTGTCATTTCTCTTGGAGTCTATACCTCTTTTGCTGATGCTATGAAAAAGACAAAAAATTCAAACAAGTTAAACCAGTTCTGCATTTCTCAGGGAGATTCCCCCTTACAAGCAGCAAGTATCCCAAAACAACAGTCTTTTCTCATCAGCTGCCTACTTTGAGTGGGCAATCCCGTGTCCATAAGCACTTTTCTCTTTCCTTGTTATGCCTCCCCATGTGGGAGGGAGGAGGAGGGGAAAAAGAAAAAAAAACAAGAGCAGTCAGTGCCATCTCTGGGGTGACATATCCATCTTGTCTGTGGGCCACTCAACCTGACAAAGTAAGACAGTCATCCTGCTTTCTCAGTGCAAACCCAGGAGGCAGAGAGCTCACAGGCTGTCTGTCCCCTGGAGGACTTACGGATCCTGACAACTGACCTGTACTGCAAGCAGGAGCCTCTCACTCCACGGAGTTACAGCCCACCATCAGCCTTGTTGCAAAGCTCACAACCCTGCACAGATTCACAGAAAAGTAGTTGAAGGGGTTACTTTTCCCACCACAGTAGCTCAGAACACCAGATATTTCAGTTTAATAGGCCTAACAGCCTCTTTTATTAAAGAGCTCTTTTATTAAACAGCTTAACAGATACCAGAACACAGGTACTCTTGCGCATCTCTCCCCTGTTCATACACAACCTTCACCTACTGCAAACAGCCAGGACGTGCCAGAAGGTGTTACCATAGAGGCAACCCTCACAACATCCATTTCAGATAACCTTATATGGTTTGAGAGACATCTAGCAGCTTCATTGATTTGCATTTGAAAAGTCAGTATATACTCTAAAGAGTGCTTGGTTTGCTTAAACTCTTCTGTTACAAAAAAACAGGAAACTGGCTCCTCCTCTGAAAGGATACTTTCAAAGATATAGGAAGCAATCTTTGTTCTTTCTAAAATAGCCAGTTTTACATAAAACAGTACATGATCTCTGTTGCTTCAGCACCATGCAGTTTTTGGCAAACAAATCATAAATAGTCAGTACCACTACAAATGCTGAGCTTCCATTTTATAAGAGCGGGTGATCAGGCACTCAGATCTAGTTAATGGAAAGTAAATGGTTTGCAATGATAGGGGTGATCTCACAGTGTAACCACATGGTTTCCTGTGGCTTCTTTGTGTTGAAGTATACTTTCTTTTACTCCACTTTCTCTCTTTTTTGTGTGCATACATGTCAGGTTTGGTCCTGTTGCACACTTCTCTAAGTATGTGTAAGATTGATTGTTTCCCTTTTCTTTCAGTCTGGCTATGTTTCCCTGTATTTCTGTTGTATTTTTTTCTGACCATAATGACGTGGTCTTTTTTGGATTCTGTTTATCACTTTCCAAGACATTGCAGTCATTACTGATTAGAGACACCCCACTCACCCTAGTGTGTCATCCTGTTCATGTCCATGTTCCTAGCATAATTGCAGGAATTACTAGCAGTGTTGTGTGGATCATGAGCGGGAAAATACATTCTTCTTCCTTTGCTCTGTTCAGCTTACCTTGCATGACAGCTTTACTTGCCCTCAGAAGGGACCGTGCCAGAGGATTAACCCTTTTCCTAAAAGCAACTCTGAGCAAAGGGCTATATCCCTTTCCAGGGAGATCCAGTACACTCCATCCAGTCAGGGAGCGACCTGTGGCAACACTGTGCTGCTCATTAACTTTTGCACCCAGCAAATGTATGGTTTCAAATTAATCAGTGTGCTGTCAACACACAGAAATCTGTTTCTCACACTGTTATGCACCTATGCCAGAGCCTAAACTGGTCAGCATCTCATTGTTTCATAGAAATGCATGTTTCTGAAGTGTTACAAACATGATTATCATAATTGTTTAGGAGGGAATACTTTAATTCACTCATTAAGTTCAGCCATGTTTACCATCAGTGCATGAGTAGTATTGCCAGTAAGGGTGACCAAATCAATCTGCATGAGCCAAAGACTTTTTCCTACATGCCTTCCACACCTAGCCTGCTGCCAAGAGTAATTTATGTCATAGTTACACTAGCAAGTAATTGCACCAGTTTATGCTGGTATATCTAATTTTTTTTTAATTCATTATTGCAACCTTTAACTGAATGATAAATTGAGCCAAACGTAGTGTTTTTATTGAAATCACTGTACTGCTGATGTAACCATTTGGGTTTGAATATGGAATCTTCTGCTCAGAAAAGACTGAACTTTAGTTAGTCTCATAAATGTCAATGACTGGCAAAGAAATTTTGTCTAAATATGAGCATTAAATGTCTCACACTTACAGTCCAGATGTACCATCATCAGTTTTACATTTTGTAAGGAGAGGCTGAAAAACAAGGAGAACGAGGAGAAATCTCCCAATAATGGCACACATACAATGCATCCACCCTGGACAATGTACCCACCTGTGGCAGCAGATGACAGCTGCCTTATCCCTTAGGCCAAGGTTCCCCTTCAAGGATTTTATTTTCTTACCCTCAATTAAGTTTAAAAAGACAATAAAAAGCCCAGCATGAACTCAGATTACAGGAAATGAATGTTCAGAGAAATTGCTGAAATAGATGCACAGAAGCTATTTTCCATGGCAGAGTGCTGCGTGTCTTTCTCCAGAGGTCAGCAGCAGGAGCGAAGTGCCTGCTCTGCCCTCCCGGCTGCTCTGCTCTCCTGTCATCTGAGTAATTCTAACCTGTTCCTGCAGGTCTTTCTTTCCACTCTTCAGGCCATGTTTTCAAGCTTGTCCTTTCACTAGCAGTGGGCACACTGAGGAGCACTGCTCTAATAGGAACTGTGAGCCTCCGGGGCCTGATCCAGGCTTGACATGTTTGATTCACCACTTTGCTGTGGCATTTCCTGGGCATGGGAAGATTAAGCAGGCGTACGGGCTCCAGCTACTTTCCTCATAGCCTCAAGAGGAAGGTGTGTGCCTGGCAGTGAGGCACAGCTGACGTGGTATTGCGTACACTGTTCCAGCTACTTCTAACAGATAAAATTGTTCTTTGGGGCTGTAGAGAGCTGTAGAGAAACTGAGGCAGTCCAGCTGCACTTCTGGGCACCAAAGGAGACACTAGTTGGTCCTGCTGTTAGAAAGTTGCAAGGAAAGTCTTAAATCACTGGTATTTTCCATGTCAGCCCAAACTGTGGTAAAAACAAAACCGGGGACTGGGAGAGTGCTTAACCAAATACTGTTGTAGAAAAGCAAAGAGATGCAAGCACAGATTCAGTTACATGTGTTAAAATATTTCTAGTTGCAAAGGATAAATCTAGAGTTGTTAAAAAATCCCATACTCAGGGACTTTATTACATATTTAGCAAGAACAAGAAGCACCTCTCAAGGAAAGAAGAAAGGGAGTCAGTCATGAAATAACAGAATCACAGAACAGCCTTGACATTTATACCAAGCGAGGTGAGCAGCTCCTCAGAAGTTGACTGGGAGATCTCAGAGTATAGTTGCAGCAGCCTCACATCTGTTATATGTATTTAGTTTTTCAAAGTCTGTCCCTATCCCAAATGTAGTCCCACAGTCAGAATAATTTGTAAACATCAGCCAATTTTGAAATCCAGCACTGTGAAGAATGGAAGTTGGGCAACTTACCAAATTTATAGGCTTATGTTTATATTTTCCAATTCTTATGCCATGTTCTAAACATAGACGTTAATTACATAAACAAACACTGGACATCTTTGCCCATTTCAGTTTCAGTTTTACATTATGTAATTATAATTGTATAATTATATATATTGCAGTATATAATTGTATAGTATATATGTTGCAGATGTGAAATATTATCATTATAATGTGGAGGGGAAACACGTAATTTAATTGACAACATCATGTGAAGTAGTTAAATGGATCAGATACACTGGAGGTTTGTCATTTTTACATCTTGTTTTCCAAGTTATCATCAATGTCAAAAGATCTGTATTATTTGTAACTTTTTAAAAGTAGGAAAAAGAAATTACTGGGTTTACAAAATAACTCAGAGTATCTGCCTCAAGACTGTTAATAATGGGATTAGCAAAAGTTTAATACTACATGAAAATTATAGTAAGAACTTCAAGGACTGCAGTATGTCTGCAAATTACTTGTAATATTCAAATTTAAACACCTTTTTTTTTGGGGGTGGGGAGAAGCACTTCAGTAACCACTATTTTACTTTAGATTTTAAGACCTCAGACACAGAAATCAAATAGTACTCACAAAATATGGTGGATATTCCCTTGCTTATAGTGTTCAGGTACCTGCTTTTGGAGTAGTATTAAAGGTTATTGATACAGTGTGAAAAAGCTCCATTTTTTCCATCATCCATCTAGGCACCCATCTCTCCCAAATTGCCTTTGACCAATTTAGCTTTAGTTTTATGACAACTCTTCTACAAAGTCTTCTACAAACTATATCATCAAATAGACTCATCTAATGCAGTGTCTGCTTTATGGCAAAGGAGCAGAGATTCTCCTGCTGCCAGGCAAGTCAATCAGCACAAACCCCAGGGCTAGCAGAATACTGTCCTTCATGTTCAAGCTATGACTAGCACATCTGAGCCACCTGAAGTGATTCATTATGGCTGATACTATAGAATACTTTTGATCTGCCCCATACAATTTCCAGACAGAATAATTACCGTAGAAATTGTTTAGCTTGAATTTAATTGTATACTGCACTTCAGTGCAACATACCAGATATGACAAACAAGGGTGATGTTTCAGTATAGTGTTAAGGAAAACAAGCTCTACTCTGAACTGAATTGCTCATGGTATGTTAGACGACCTTTTTTCTGCATGATTTTTACTGGCAAACTGAAAGATACAAATGAATAGCCTGAAATGACTTCCACTGCATGTGGAATAATCCCATTAATTTAAAAGAAAATAGAAATAGCTGCTTTTTAAAATTATACTTTATCTTCAGATTCTATCAAATTTAGCATTGCAATCAAGTGTCAAAGGCAAATTGATGTTCCTGCAGTCTTAGGTCAGCTGAGAGCAAAACATTCACCTTTCCAAGTATTGCATCCAATGTCTAGAATTCTCTGTGATCTGTCAGATTATTGTTCCCTGCCCCTTCACACCTCTATAATGTCCATTGTGTGTAAGGCACAAGAGTCAGTATTTGTCTCTGTCTTTCTCACTCGTACATGCACATTGAAGTTGAAGAAGGGATTTTTTTGCCTTAACACTAATGCTTAACTGTTTCAAATTTATACAAAACCTTAGCTTTAATTATCAAGTTCCCAACTGTCGTTGTAGGCCAGCAGTCTGTACTGCCCTCAGTTCTGTCATAAAGCTCAGAAGGATATTTGTGGAGTCCAATTTTGATTTATTGTACACAATTCAAAGGAACAGATGTGCGAACAAATAGAACAGTGTATCAGTGCTCCCACCTCTACAATAACCCTGACAGAAAACACACCGACAGCCCTACCATGAAAAAGCCATTCGGAATTTTGTCACTACAAAGAGCAACCCTTGACCACTTTTTAGAAGACAGGCAATGCTATTGGAAAGAAACACAGTACTCTCTTAGACTCCCTCTTAGGCTTTGTATGTGCTATGACTTTCAGGTCTGTAATTCCCAGGGTGCCCAGCTCTGTTCTTGAATCTATAGGAAGCAGGGATCAGCTGGCAGGAGGTGCGTTTTGTTTGCTAACTATCTTGTGGTAAGTTCCCTTATATGCTCCCACCTCCACACATGCTCTCAGGGATGGGAGTTCAACCTCTAAAAACAAAATTTGCATTCTGTGTGAGACAGCCTGAAGCTGAGGACAGTCAGACTTAGCCACAGAGTACTGATCTTATATAAACTCTCTTTACCCATAATATAACTATATCAGTCAAAATCAGATGTAGTCCCGGAATAAGCAAAGTAAAAATACAGATCTCACACACTTGTCTTGAAATCAATGAAAGTTGTCCAATGGTCTAGTTCAATAATAGCAATTAACAAAATAAACTTAATAAAATTACATCAGCAGTCCACAGCTCATGAGCAGACCACCCTCTCTTAGCAGCTTCTGCTTCACAGTGTATTTGCTTAGCTTACTGATCTTCCTGTGTCATGATTCTACAGAGATTAAATATTCTTTTCAGTGGAGGGCTTGCAGATTTCACAATTCCTTTCCCAGAGAAATAATGGATTTTCACAACTAATGAGGGAGAAGGTAGGTCCTAACTGAGATATCTGCCAACAACCCTATTCTCAAACTCGGGAAGCATTTGAGAAATACGGACCTCTTTCTCTTCCCCTCCTATGCCAAATTTTTGAAAGAAAAATAACAGAAAATGACAGATTTTCAATAAAATATTTATATATCTTCTTCTTTTCTGTGGAAAAAAATGAATACTGGAGATCTGTAGAGAAAAAAAAAATTCTCTTAAAACTGAGTATGTGGACCTAGCCGCACTCAGCACAGATGTTTCTAGTAAATCTGCTATTCAAACTATAGATGGTAGCTGTACTTCTTCACATACAACAGAAAGGCACTTTCCCTGGGTGCATATAATCTAACAGTATAAGCAGAATGAAAGTGCTGAAAGCCCAAATCCTGTACGTAGAAAAGTAAAACCAGAAAACCTGTCCGAACAATCTCTGGTATATCCAGTATTTGAAACACGTGTTTGACAGGGTGGGGAAAAAAGCTTTATGGTTACTTCTAGGTGGATTTGCATTTCAGCAGCTTTAATGATTTGTCATTAATCCTTGCTCTCAAAATCTAGCTCCTGAAATGAAAAGACACATTGGCAACATAAAAATCATTAAATGGGAGGCTCTCCTGTTCTGCTGTGGAAAAGATCAGTTCTGCAATCAGTTGCTACATAATGCCTTAGCGTTTGATAGCTTTAATGTTGTTTATGAAAAAATGGTCTGAGTACATTAGGAAGACTAGAGGAAGAGGTAATGAGCTATACTAGAATAAGTAATATAGTTAGGTACTCAAGTTATTGAAAGGATTTACTAAATAGCTATGTGAAACGGAAGTAAACTACAGACCAGTCCTCCTCCCTTTTTCAGCTACTGATGCTAAGACAAGAACTATCCTTGCATGCCCCAGTGGCCATTGAAATTGATTGCAGAAGAGGGGTTTTTTTTCTATTTGGATTTCTTTCTGGTTTTCTTTTTTTTTTTTCCTTTTAATGGGTCGGGACTGCAAGGAATATTTGAAAGGGGCTATAAATAAAAAAGAAATAGATTTATTTTCCTACTGCCATTATGGAATCATCAAATAGGTCTTGCTGTACTTCTCCACAAAAAGAAAATAAGGAAAATTAGATTACCTACAATTGTCTCCCTGGATTTTTAATTTGAAAACTTCGAGATGAAAATTTCAAAGAAAAAATCCACCTACTGTATCTAATTTTGTTGGCGTGAAACAAAAACCCCAGAAAACAACCTCTGTGATAGCAGACTTCAGGCAGTTGAGTTTCCAGTGTGATCCTTACATTGCAAGAAAATGCCCTTGGAATTACTGAACAGCGTTGCTGTGGAGAAAACAACATAAGCCGGCAGTGTGCCCTTGTGGTGAAGGCAGCCAACCACATCCTGGGCAGTACTAGCAAGGGTGCAGCCAGCAGGTCCAGGGCACTGATATTTCTCTATTCTGCACTAGGGAGATCATGTCTAGTGAACTCTGTCCAGTTTGGGGCTCCCCAGGCACGGCTGTACGGAGCAAGTCCAGCAGACTCCAAGCTAATCAGAGGGCTGGAGAACTTGATGTGTGAGGAGAGGCTGAAGGAACTGAGTTTGTTCAGCCTGGAGGAGGGAAAGCTCAGGTGAGACCTTACTGCTGGCTACACCTGACTCCACTGGAGGGTGCAGAGAAGACAGTGCACAATGGAAGGATGACAGGCGATGCACACAAGTTTCAGCATGGGAAATTCCAACAGGATTTTTCTTTTTTTTAACCTGAGGATGATCAAATACTTGAACAGGTTGCCCAGGGAGGCTGTGGGATCTCCATCCTTGGAGATATTCAAAACCTAGCTGGACACAGCCCTGAGTAACCTGACCTAACCAGACCTCCGCTTGTCCTTTTTAACCTTGTGATTCTGTGACTCTATGTGTTTATCAACAACTTCTGCCAATGCTGCTACTAATGTGCTCATATATAAAAAAAAAAAAAAAAAAAAAAAAAGTCCTTTCTTTATCTCTGGTGTTGATGCATCCTTTTTATGTTAGCATAACTCCATACTTCTCAGACACTGCTTTTGTCCTACAAAGAGAATGAATGGCTCTTTTCCAGGGTTTTGTTTTTACACAATGACAGCCATCCAAATATACAACTGTCATGGAGAGGAGGCACAGGGATTTTTTACTCTAAGAGTTAATGGACTATGGTGAATGCTACAGTCCAGAGGGATGGGGATGCTTGTGATGTTTATCCCATTTAACTGTAAACTCTGTACCTTGGTTATCAGTACCAAGTGTCAACAGAGAGCTTAGCAAGGGCTGCTGAACCTGTCCAGGATCTGTTCAGTGCTGAGCCAAAACATGCTTTTTAGTGGTGTGGCTGGGCTACTAGAAATATTTGAGCTTGTTACTCTGGAGTTTAGTTATTTTCCTACACAAACTGCAAGCAGAGTAGACATACTATATATGTCTATGTAATGCTGATATAGGTACAAACTCCACAATGAAAGGTAGAGGAGTGATTTCAAGTAGACATACTGAGATAACAGCTATTGTGCTTCTTTACATTAGGATTTTATGCTGTTTGCTATCTTCTTAGAAAAACATGCTATATACATTATGTCATAACAGTGACTGCTTCAGGTAAACCTATCATGTGTTTAGTTGTATGTGATTATGTCTTTCGTTATGTAAATGCATTGGATTCTTTTTTGCATTTATGCAATCAGAAAATTTGAGCCTTTTGATAAATATGAGTTTGAACAGATCAGGAAACATTTCAAAGCATGTAAGCTAATATCAGCCTGCTGAAGTCAAGGGAGTACTTACATACCCGAGGTGATAAACAATTTTTTTAAATGTACTAACTAGCAGTTGTGAATACTTATTTTCTAAACACATTGGAGACTTTCTAGTCTTGATATACCATTCTATATGGTATTTCTATGTTATTCATTTGTTTTAGGCAAGAACTTTCTCCATCTATATCTTAATCTCCAGAATATATTTAGGAAATTGTGATTTTGTTTATTATCTCTCTGTCTGCTGCTATGTAACCAGCAACACACGGACCAACCAGTACTTACTATCAATCATATTCCACAAAACTATACATTGCAGTCACCTCAAAAATTTCATTTTAATTTTTGTATACATAAGCATTCTCTTTCTTTAATAACACCCATTTTCTATATGGGCTAGAGAGACGCTCCAGAAAAGTTGAAAACACTGCATCATATGGTAATTTACACTGTGTTACAATAATTGCTAGTGAAATATCTAGGGCCAACATATTACAGTACTTCAGGGGAAGAAGCTGCATTTTTGTACACAACACAGTCACATTGTCTTCTGAAGCTAAGAATAATTAATGGAAGTGATTGGTCCATGTTTACAGTAAGAGCTACAATGACTGAAAATAATACTCTTTACTAGGTAACCTGTAAGCTAGGTTGTGGGGATATGGAAGACAGAGATAAAAATCACAATTCTTCAACCATTTTAAAACTCTGACTGATTACTGCAATTCTTTCATTGTATATTTTGTTACCTTGGCCACTGCAACATGTCTTCTTGCTTGATTACACCTGGAAATGACCCTTTCCAGGAGAAGTAAAGCTTTGGCAACAAGCAGAGAGGCATCCAAGCTTGGAATCCCAAACAGAAGGAAGAAATACAGGAAAAAAACTAAGGCAGAAAAATCTGAAATTACAAGATAGGAAGAGAAAAAATTATCTTATGCCAATCATTTTTAAGAACAAGAAGCAGCAACATGTAATGCAGTCTCATAGCACCAAGAAATCCTGATGGTAAACAGAGGAGACATCTCATTTTACACAACTGCCATCTACACAGTAATATTTTATGGCCACTCCTTTCTGGTTATCAAACTCTTTACACTCTGCTGTTCACCATAAAAGACAAAATACAGACAGTATCATCAAGATTTTTTTTTAAATAGCTCATTAAACTTTACACAAGTGAGATATTTTGTATCTCTCCAAATTGATTAGAAAGCACTAGTAAAAATGTTCCAATAACCTCAAATCAAGATTCCATAGGAAACAGGACAATTTTCAAGTCTGTGCAAAAAACTGTCCAAAGTGTAAACAAATAAAAAATCAAAACAAACAAACATCTCAACCAGTTGAGATGCCTAACCAAAAATAGAGTGATAGAATAGAAATGGTGCTATCAATAGTAAATGTAATGCCTGCTTTATGAGACTGGCACCTTTATTAGCAGTCAAACACCATTAATAAAGATAGATTCTGTCACATCAGAAAGCCTGTGAAAGCATGTTGTCACCATAGTAATATTACAGCATTTATAGGACCTGTTAAAGCTTAACAAACAATGATGTTGCTCCTAAAAATTAGTTGACTAAAAAAAAATTGGCTACACATGTACTAAATACCAGTGCAGCACTACCAAGTCTTTGATGCAGCTGTATGTGTTTAGAAATTTGGACCCCAATTCTTAGTTACGCTGATGTAAATCTAAAATAATGCAGCTGAAGTCAATTATATCAAGCCAAAGCCATGGGTAATTAACTCTTAAGAATGTGACCCTCCAACTACAAAAACTTCACAAATACACTTCTTTTTTTGCTGCAAGGATACTGTAATTATAAAGACCTTTAGGTCTGCTTTGACTTACACTGGAGTCTGAAGTGATCACCAGCATCAGCCATAGAATCACAAAGATGGAGGGTTGGCATTAAGTGTGAGTCTTTCTCCTGTCTCAGACTGGGGGTTATTAAACATACTTTACTCTAAGATGTAATCCCCAGGTATTCTGACTCCAGCCTGTGTAATTTTTTCCTCATATGGAACAGACAGTTAAAAAAAATCTGTATTTTTTTGCCTTGGCTTCATTGTGTGTAAAGCAGTTGTCTGCTTAGATGAAATTCTCAGTATCACTTTTCTGTATTTAAACCTCTCATACCAATTCTAAGAGGCAAGTTAAGATGGTAAACCAATGCAGATAAAATTGGAGAATCTCACTGAAAATCAAATCCATAAGATGGAAGTACTGTCTAGTTCAGGCACTGGTTATTAAGTTGCTGGGACAACAGCACCGCACCAAATCCCCCATTTCCCTTGCAGATCTTGCACTGTTCTAAATAGCAGGTTGGGTGCGGCTGCTGCACCACTGGTTCTCCCACACAAAAAAAGAGAGCTCATACAAAGGAGAAGAAAGTGTGATATGGCTTACTATGTTTTACAGTTGTGTCAGAAGTGAAGGGTGCGTTTTCTACCCCCCTGCTGACTAGCGCACAGTGACTTCAACATGGGACAGGAGCCTATGTTTCACAGATCCTGCCTTAGTACTGATAAGTCTCCTTTGTCTCTGCCTTGAAAAAGACCTTTGACTTCTCACTGCTCCTTCTAGACCACGAAGATAACAATGCAAATGTCTAAGGGCATGATGAGGATTGATTAGTTAGTGTGCCAAGAGGAAAAAAAGAAAAATTTCTATAGTGTCAGCTGCTTTTATAGCGACGCTGACAAAAGAACAGGAGCCATGGCAGCTTCACATATCAATGCTGCAGAAATGACATCAAATCTATGTATTTAAAAAAAAGTCCAAAACTTTGCTGCAGAACTCCAGAAGCACTGAAAGCAGGATGTGAAATGTGGGAAACCAATAGCTTTATTTTCATGCAAACTACATCAGTATGAATAGACACTTCCCATGTTTTACAGACTAAGCATATTTCAATAAACCAGGATGAAAAAAAAGATTTTGTGTTGCAGAAAATTCAGGTCATGGCCACAGACCCAGTCATGCTGTAGATCAAAGGTTTTTCTCTTCTTTCCTGCAGTTCTTGGGGGTGTCCAGGCTGCTTCTCAGTGGTCACTTACCTGGGCAAGTCTGTTGATCTTTGCACCAAATTGAGTATAAATTCCTACCAAATAGTCTACAGATTACAACAGAGGTTGCAACTTCTAAGCTAGACTTCTTGAAAATGTCCCATGAGACCACATCCCACATGAGTAGCTCTAGTATCTCTGTGTAGAGCTCCAAACCTGCAAAATCCCTGTGTACCAATCCCATTAGGCTCACAGTGCCACGTAGCCACACATCCAGTACCTCCAGGCCTTCTTCTGGGGGCATGTCTAGTAAAAGCTGACTAAGCTGTGCTTCACAGACCACTTTGTCAAAATCAAGCATTATGCATTTGCTCAGATTACATACCAGGCAGAACAAAAAGTAAAAAAAGACAAGTTTGTATTGATATTTCCTCTTTCTTACACTAGGTTCTCTTTTTGGAAACTTTAATTTAAAGTCCATTCAATTCTATAAACTCAGGTGAGGGAGAAGTTTTCCCTGCTGCCAACTGTATCAGTTGGTTGATGGTTCTTTTTCTCTCCCAGTTAGCACAGCTGTACTGCTGCATCCAACTTCACCTACCTTTGAGAGAGAGCACAGGTCCTGCTAATTGCATGGCAATGGCAGACACATTTCATTGCAGGTCCAACACACGTGTACATACCCAGCAGTAACCCCTACATGGATCTTGCAGAGTGCACAGAGCTGTGGATTTCTGTGGCTGTATCGTTCCTGACACCCAACCTCCTTTGAAGGTATTTCATGTCTGCACAAGTTGCACCCAAACCTCTGGCTGCAGTGAAGGAGCAACATCAGCACTGTTCTCACACAGATGCACCCCAGACATCGCTGAGAACAGAATCCTGTCTCAGTTCCATGCTGTTAGGCCAGCACTTTCATTTAAGGGTCATGACTGAGATATAAAAGTCTTGAAATCCTCACTGGACTAAAACAGCTTTACTCCCTGGTGTCTACCAGTGAAGAGTTTTATCTCTCTCCTTATTTGGCTTTATCTCTCCCCAGTAGCCCTTTGACTTAAACTCCTTGTAGTTAGATTGAACAACCTAACATAAATGTAGTATTTATTTAAAAATTCTGTATTTATTATAAAAATTACATAAATATTCCTTATTTCTCCACAGTATGTAAATTTCCTTAAATTATATCAAGAAATATTCATTCTAAAAAGAGTTTTTAGAGATTGCACAGGATTTTCCACAGAAACTGATATAATAAACAAAAGCCTATACCAGAGTGAGGCAGAGCTGCAGAGCTGCCTGAGCACAGCTGCATTAGCACACAGACCCTCCTTTTCCAGTCTCATTAATATTTCAGGTCATTCCACAGAGAATACATATTCTTGTCAGGCAGAGCGATGTGCCAGAGGCTGCTTTGTGGACTGGAATAGTACTCTTTCCATTCAAAGTCTGGTCTGGTCTCTCCAGGCAAAGGAAAAGTGAGCTGTCATGAAACTGAATTGCCAGCATGTCTTGAGAAAACTTCTGTTAGACTCTGAAAGTGCAAACGAAAAAGTCTCTGCCGCAGTGGGGGAGCTGGTGTGAATTTCCTATTTTTACTATAGTCAATTTAGCAATATCCACAGATAGGCTGACTTGGAGTCACTGCCCAGTAGTGTTAAATTCCCCTTAATAGACTGACTTATCCTGGTGGTTTACAAAAATATCTCCTTGGAATGCTTCCAAACATACCAGAGATGTTGGCCAGCTAAGTCTCCAAAATAGTCCTCAGTTAGCAGCTTCCAAACTCCACACAAGATTCAAATTGACTCACTTGAACACTCTGCTACATTCCCTTGACCAGAGTCATCACCTCTCTCTTTAGGTGTGATTATGAGGAAAAGTCTTTTTCTTTTAAAAGAAAACAAAATTTATAGAGTCTTCAATGAAATAGACCCTGACACAGGAAAGAAATCCCAGGCCAGAGGGAGAAACGCTGTTACTGCTGCTTCATAAATGTTGGCAGAATGCTGCTTTAGGCAGCACTGGTGCAACAACAGGAACATTTCTTGTATGCCACACTGTTGTTACCTTTGGGAAATGATCCGAAAGTTTGAGTTTGCTTTGATCTAGGTGCCCTGGCACTGAAAGATACGTAGCTAAAGCCAGTACCTCATGGCTTCTGGAAAACATAGTTGTGTTCCTGTCCCCTTCTGCCCACTCCATCTCGAAGGTTACAACCCTGCAACAAGCTGTGCTCGCATTTCAGCAGTGACAGGTCACAGCCCACCTTCTTTCTCTGAACTTGTCAGGGAGCTGCATTCATGCCTCTGGTTGCCCTCTTGTGAACTGTGATAGCTAGGGTGCAGAGCCACCCTTCCTTCCACTGCCTCTGCTACAAATAGCTGCAACCTTTAACCGATGGACACGACAAGCAGCAAAGGGAAATAAATAAATAGCTCTAAGTGCCACGGCTGGAATCAGAGCCTCAGCTTGGATGAGTCAGCACAGCCCCAGCTGTACCAGCTATGGGGCTGGCTTTGTTTCTCCATTTGCAGGCTGCAAGCCAAAGCACAAAGGAAAACTTCCCAGCTGCTTGTCATTATTATAGTGTGAGCAAAATAGCTAAATCTAAAGCTTTGTCTGAAAACAGGCAGCATGCGCCTTCCCTTTCCCACTCCATGAAATGTTTAAGAAGCCCGGCAGCACTAGGACCTTTTTCAAGACTCTTCTGTGTTCAGGAGCATGGCCTTTTCCCTTCTGGCAGCACATCAAATGTTGTTACCACTATAGTATTTCAATGCTGCTAAACAATGCTTGCAAACATCCACCTGCACTCCAAGTAGTTCTACTAAATTTTATGCAACCTTTTAAACTTTTCTTTCCCTGATCAATCATGCAGATAGGCTTTTGTTTACATTGACTTCTAGGAATGGGTTTTCATTGTACAAATGCATTCAAAGACATTTATAGGTAAAGAGGGTGGTGGTTATTCATTGATTCTTAGCACCCATGTTTCAGTCATCCATTTAGGAAACAAAAACAATGGCAGTGTGACCTACACAATAAATAAACATACTGAGTGAATGCTGGAAAGGGAGGGTTTGAAATACATGCAAGACTGAAATTTGTTTGCATAAGCTGTTATAAGAACAATGCAAAAACCTATCTTAATAGAAATCAGTTTTGGCACAAAAAGACAAAGATAGGCCAAAATCATTACACATCTCATCACAACAAAGATTACAGTCAGTGATCTGTTAGTATTGAGTAGCTTAATCACTGCTTAATGCTAAGAAAGAGCATCTTATTGAATACCTTGGAAAACATGGAGGAATTTTTTTCTCCTTAAGTTTTCAAGCTCCTTCAATCTTATTTTACAGTGTGGGAAATTTCCTCACTTGTTTTCAGAGTATGGGAGATAGAGTAAGAAGAGTCTTGTGGAGCTTGAAAAGCTAATTTACTACATACAGATCATAAAAACACATTCTTACCTCATTTGTAAGACACATTCCTCCACAGACTCTTGTTAATGATAAAAAGGCTACGCAAAAGAAGACATGTGCTAGTGTCTCTTAGCTGGTTATAAGAGATCACATACACTACATATTGTTCCAGTGCATTCTGAAGAAAAATTCTGCTAATGAAACCTTTACCTTTTTCCCAATGAGGAGATTCACTAATCTACTCTCAAAAATTTAATATGCTTTGGTATTTAATTAAAATAAAATTCATTGTGTGCATATTTGTACGTTGCAACTCCTACAACATTTGAAAAAATGTAAACCAGAAACAAAATAAAGAGACATTCCAGGATTTTTCTTTCTTTATCAGAGTGCTAGATAAGCCTCCAGAATTCTCAGTCTTTAAGCAAGAGCATAGTCAAACTGGCCTTTCTCCAGCCCATCAAGTCCATCAGCCCAGGTTGAGGTTGGCATACTCTGGTAGGGGTCAAGGAGAATTCGGAAGCAGCGAACAATGAGGATTCCCAAGAAAATAAATAATAAAATCACAAAGGCAAATGTTGTTTTCTGTTCCAGGGTCATGCTAGAATTTGGTGTCATGTTCCCAGATGGCACCAAAGTGGTAGTGAATATCTCTTCATCCATCATCCAGGGAAGCTGAAATGAATAATCCCACAGTTGTCTTCAATGCATCATCAGTTTGCTGAGGTCAGAGTAGAAGCCATTTAGATGCACTTAGCTATCTGTAGGGCAAGGGAGAAGCAATGTTAACTGTGAATAGCCCTTTTGTTTGTTTACTTCTATACAACTTTCTCCTAATGGAGGAAAATCAGATGGAAAAGAACTTGACAGCAGGTCTACTTGCCTCTGTGTCATATATAAAAGACCTGTTAGAAATCCTGTACTGTTCTGTTCTGTTGGAAGTGCAGAATGCAGCCACTAATATTAAATGTCACTAGACCCTGAGCTGGCAGCAACCTCTTCCTACCTACCATATCGTTTGGACTAGGGTAGAACATTTCTTTCCTGCAAGGGGGAAAAAGTGAGGTTTAATCACACTGCTCCAGTGGGTAGCCCACAGAAATGGCAAATTGCATGCCTTGCTGCAGGGCAGATGAACTGCAGTTGATGCTACACTAGGTTGGGGGAGAAGGGTTTGAAGAACAAATGTAGTTATGGTTTTATACACAATGATCAAAAATGTTTTGAGGTGGGGTGGACCAGGATCCATGGCAGGCCATGTGTGTCTCCATAATGGAAGGCAGCAACCATTCAGTGCCTGTAACACTGCAGCATTTATAAAGCAGAGGCATAAATATTTTGTGTTTGAAATGAGAGAAGATTTAAGAAGGCAGCCTGAAGTAAGTCAAGTAGTAATTTAGCTCAAGGGCAAATGTTTCCTTTTCTTACTTAAAATCAGAATCAGGCTTACAAACACCATTAGCAAGAAAATGGTTTTTATGTCACCAGCTCTGCCACATCAAGAGAATCACCGGGATTCATGGCTGAACTTGGATGTTTCTAGACAGCAGAGCTATGCTGTACTACCACCTGCCTAGCACGTCTGCTCACTTGACTGTCTGTCTGGGTGTCTGCCTACCATTACTTCCTCCTCCCTTGCAGACTGGATTTTCCTTCCAGTGGGAGGGAAGCACTGCTGGATGCCACAGCTTAGGCCTGGTCATCGGCACCACTGAAATTACCTGTAAAGTGTCCTCAGAAAAAGAAAGGCTTCAAAACTAGTTGAAAGACAACACTGTCTCAGCTGAACATGTTTTGTTAATGGTAAAACGAAGGAAAAGAAATAGAACACAATGCAGTATATAGCATGCACAAGTGAAACTTTCACAAGATTATAACCACTCTGTCACTGGACTGGGGTCAGTAATGATTTATAAGCATGCCTCAGTAACAACAGTTAATAGGTCTAAGTGGATTAAGAAAGCACAGTCATACTGGAATATTGCCAGGATTATTCTAAAAACTGTACCTTAAACAAAATACAGAAAGTATTGAAGCAACAAAAATATTGGAACTGCATGTCTATTATTGCCTGATTTAATATATAATGGAAAGGATAGAAATATCAAAAATGTTGACTTCCAGTCTTTTGAAAGAGTGTCTCAGCTACCAGCTGATGATAAAATGCAGAGGACTGTCTAATAGAGAGAGATAAAACTTTAGGAGCAACTGGTTTAATAAATCTGTCAGACTTTTTTTGCGGTGGAGGGTGATACCTGGTGAAGGAAATAATGAATTTTGGTGATAAATAATCTTGTTACAAAAAAGAAGAAACATATAAACTGAGACAGAGTGGATCACTCTGGCAGTGATAGGCTAAAGGTAGTGGTGCCCCCTTCTAAAAGACTTCTGGTATTCTGACTTCAGAAAGCTCTTCAGCACACACCTTATGTCATGGTTTTTAATGTTATTTAAGCATATGCCCTCAGCTATACACATTACACACACTTAACAGTCTTTCCTCAAACTGCAAGCACACAATAGAGTAACTATACTTGCTTTCACAGATTAGAGTGAGAAAGGTTTTCCTGACATTTTTCTAGGCATTATCTGAATACAGTTAGCAACTGTGGGACAAAATGCAGAAGACGGAAAATCTGTGACTGTCAGGAAAGATCAACTTTTGATATGCTGGTTTTAAATGCCAAACTTAGAATAGACAAAGGATTCTGTGCACAGTACCTTTCCAGTTTTGAAGGAACTTGATTTTAAAAAGATATGTGTAATTAGTCACTCAGTAATAAGTAAATGCAGTTCATTATTTTCCTTTTGGGATCAGAGTAGGCACCTAAGTGGGATAACACAGAGAAGAGTTAGATATTCATTCTCATACCAGTGAGCACTATTGTCTGACTTTAGGAACAGGTGGGATGTCTGATTATTTTACAATTAGCAGCTTTTCACACTCAGAATCCTAATTTTTATGCTGTAGATTATATGTAGTAAAATACTAAGACTCCAAAACTGCAAAGCGGAAAGGAATGTATTTCCAAGGCTTTGGGCTTCCAGGCAGCCTTCTGAATGTGCTCATTACATTGAATGATTGCAAGTTTTTTGGGGCAGGCAGTTTGTCTCCTCAGAAAGGCATGATACCTGGCAAAACCACATCCTTTGCCCTCTTTGGACCACTTCTTTTGCAGGCTAAAACTTAAATGAGATCATTAACCATTTCCTTTGTGATGAAATTATGTTTAACTATCCCCACTGATACAAACACATGGGTACTTGAAAGGAAAAACTAGCTAAAGACATTAATTGAGTGTATCTATAGACACGAGTAATCAGGCTTGGAAGCACCTTGGCCAGTGTGGGCTTCCAACACTCTTGGCCTCCGGTCATACACCTGGAGCAACTGGTGTAACAAGTCCCCAAGCCCACATCTTCCTCCCTGCCTGTCACTTTCTGTTGTATCAGCAGAGCTCTCTCTGCTGGTGCTGGACACCACTCTTTTTCCAACAGGAAACATTCCCTATCTAGGAGACTATACAGAATGTACATGGCAACATACCCTTAAGCTGTATTTTCTTGCATGAGAACCTCTGCACTCCTTGCAAGACTTCCTCCAGCCTGCCTGAACTCCATCCCACCTTGGTGGTACAGATCAAAGGCTGACAGGGAGGACAGGAGCCTGGAAGAGGGTGCTGAGGAGCTGCAAAGAGAGGCAAAAAGGCCCTTCTCCATGGTATGAGGGAGATTTCTGCTCAAGGATCCACCTCTAATGCAGATCCCAAGAGGCAAGAGACAAAAGCATGAGTGTAATGCACACTACAGGTATCCCCATTTCAGCACAAAGGTATCCATGCAGCCAAAACAAATAAATAAAAAATACAGATCATAACAAGGGAAGTGGTAGAAAACAGGTAACAGTATTAATAGCAACACAACGTGAACGCATTTCTTTTCAGCTTGTTCCAATCACTAAGAGCTGAGCCACATTATAGCAGAGGTGGACAAGCCTCAAGATTGTTTAAAAATTCACTGATGTAACCAAAATTCCTCTAGGTGCAGACCTGCTTCTTTGTTTATTCCACATCTCAGATAAAATCATAACTGATAGAACAGATAATCCTTCACTGAAATGACTAGCCCTGATTTTATTTTTTTTTTTAATGCAGAGGTGCCCACTTCAATTACTTTCTGTAATGGGTTCCTTGCAGATGTGTCTAATCCTTTGTTTAATAAGTACACAGTTGCATATCACTCTATCCACATCAGGTTGTTATTATAATTTCTTCTTGCCAGTGTGTACACATCCATTAGGTAGTTAAATTATAGCTCTCCCTGAGGTGTTGCTTACAGTCTATGATACTAAATTTATAAAGAAACAGAGCAAAACTTGCATATCATTAGTGGCATTAAATTGACAGGTTTGTCCTTGGCACATCCTAAGACTTAATAGCCTTCACATAGTTGCAGGTGCCCACCTGCAGCCCAGTAGCTGAACTGAGCACAGGGCCTGGTCAAATGTTACCAAAAGGCAACTTTTCTGGTCAAGCCACTGAGATTTTTGAAGTTAAAATGTCATTGGATTAATTACCTGATAGAGATATCTACACATTCTTATGAAAGATACAAATTAGAATCATAGAATCATAGAATGCTTTGGGTTGGAAGGGACCTTTAGAGGTCACCTAGCCCAACCCCCCTGCAGTGAGCAGGGACAGCTTTAACTATTGCAGGTTGCTCAGAGCCCCGTCCAACCTGACCTTGAATGCTTCTAGGGATGGGGCCTAATTCTCAGGACTCTGAAGAGTTAAATTTGTTCAAAGCAGCTTTGACTAGTCTTTCTGTGCTTTCAGCATTTCATTTGTTTCAAAGTTGACTTTAATTGAAAATTGCTGTACATTAAAAGGCTTCTTACTTTGAGAACAATAGGACTAATGGAAAGAATGGCTTTAAGATCTGCACGTCTAGGAACAACATATTTACAATTAAATTTGGCTTTGTTCTATTGTTTAAACTGCCCCCTCCTTATAACCATGTACAACATAAGTTGCATGTTGTATCAACACTCATATATTTACGTTCTTACCATGAAGGACTTGTATGTTGCTGAGTAGTCACAGCCAAAGAGTCTGTAGAAAATCGCATCCCAGTTTGCTGAGTAGAATCTTACTTATACCTGTTTTGCCAATTTCCGTATCCTACTTGTACATACACTTGCATATCATCCCATCCACGTAGCTGCAATATGGCATGAATAATCTGAGACACACAGAAGCTCTGGAGCTGACCTTCAGTTGCCATAAATTGTTCCAATATAGTTGGAGGTACACACAGATTAGCATTGCTGGCCCTTCGTCTTTCAAAATACTGAGGAATGGGAACTCAAGAAACTATTTCAGACATCCAGACTGAACTGTGACATACACAATCTATGTGTACATGGGGTTAAAGCAAATGTTTTATTTAAAAACATTAACAATGAAACGCCATATAGAGTAGCAGCATCTGTTTATTACTGTTTCTTGACAGACCATTCACTGCACAATGTTCTGTGTAAATCACATAAAACAAATAGAAAAGCCTCCAAAATAAGCAAGTTCAAAGGAGGAATCTGACCAGCAGAAACCCATTTGAGTCACAGGGGCTTGCAGCCTTGCTAACTAGACACAAGGCCAAATTTCCTGCTGCTGCAGCTAGCTATAGAGTGCTGCTGACTTAATTGCCATCTTGCCCGCTTACACTTTTGGCCCTGTAAAATTTGATAGATAAAAATTACAATTAAGCAATAAACACATCAAGACATTAAACATCAAGATATTTAAACACATTAAACAGGATATTTTCCTTTTTTAAGTCAACACCCAGGGAATTTCTTTTGCCCTTCTTGCTCACTCAAGATTTACTGGCCTAATCTGTAAGGTCCTGTGACTTCACTGGGTGCTTCACAATGTATGCCTGACATACAGGTATCCTATATTAGTGGAGCAATTGGTTTTCCATTATGAAATATCTCATGGAATGTAGCAAGCACACAGCTGTGCCAAGACCATGTGCATGATTTTCCTATACCACCCATACTAGTTTCACTGATTACTCACTTCCTTAGCTACAAAAACACATGGCAAGTTTCTTCAGGCTCAAACATCTGTACACAAACTATCTGAGCAAAGATATTTCCATACACTCACAGCTCAGTTGCTGTGATTGACATTTTAAACCTACCTTAAATAAACAAAACTTGATTACAAAAAGTACCAGGCTAACAAATTAAATTACACATGCCCTTCTCTTGTACCCAAATCTGTCTTACATTCCTTTGTACTTGTATCCTGTACTGTTGTTTGCTGCACAGTCTAAATAGATATATTAACAATGTCCTTTTCACCTATGCGTCATCCTTTCCTTCTTAAAAATTTGATATCACGCTGACATTGCTCTTCCCCTGCAGGCATGTATCCTCATCATCTCTTAACAGCTTTTAAGGACAGATCCTTGTATGCAAAAAGAGCCCCTTGGTGCACCATTCAGCTGTTGACTTTCTTAAAGCAAGTTGATGGGGTTAATTTTAGCAACAAAACAATGCTAGAAAGGGATCTGTTCTTTTTTCTGTAGACCCTCTCCAATACCGTGCACCCCACTTTTACTTAATGCACTGTGGAATGCTTAAAATGCAAACTCACCTTTAATGTGTTAATGTGCACACATAATTAATTCCTCTGCATAAGCTGTGTGAGGATGATTTATACACAAAAAAGGTCAAAGTTATTCTACAAGCTTGAATCACTCACTGCATTTGCTAAAGTAATTGCTAGCTTTATGAGATACTACTTGTGAAGATCTGAACGTACAAATCTGTGAAACATCAATATATTTACACCATCCAGGAATCTGTGCAATGGTTTAAAATATGCACCCAACAGACTGTTTCCCTTCCTCTGTATACACTCTTCTTTTAAAAAGAGGGGGTACAGATACACAGGCATACGTATTGCAACCCTTCTCCATGGTGAATATCTTAAATGTATAGTAGTAATAAAATAACCAAAAATGCTAAAGCTTTTAAAGTCAATAAAGTGGCTAATATCCTTATAGGCAGGATCCTACATGAATCAGCAAGCTGAGAATTTGTTGTCTTAACAGTCATAAATCCTTACCAAAAAAACATTTGCAGCTCAAAATGACGAGAAATGGATTTTATACCACCCTTTCTGGTATCCGTAAAAGATGAACTGTAATATATTTTCCAGAAAGTAAACAGGGAATAAACAACAATATGATTCTAATAATCAGTATACATTCATTTAATTATTGTTACTTTTAAGTCTAATGTCAGTATTCCTGACCTGCTATGTAGGACATAATAGACAGTATTAACCAGGCATAAGCAATATAGAGGTTATAACTTTATTAAATAAATGAAGAAAATTAGACAATCGATTTCTGTGAAAAAAATACCTTCATCTAGTCGAGAGGGAACTTGACCCATTTCCCACTGCAGCAGTTACAGGTAGTTACAAGTATCTTCAGTTTCCATTCTTTTGCACCTTTCTTGTATTTCTAAGCATAAAGGATCAGGGACTGCCAAGGAACCGGTGAATACCCAAGTTCAAAAAGCTGCCTTTTGAAGGCTTAGATTTTTACACAAAAAACCACAAACTCGAATGAGAATCCTATTTGTGTGTTAGAAGTAATTAGCTGACAATACTGTCATTTTTTTAAAGTGAGGCTATAATTTCAGTTCTGCCTCAGCAACTCTTCAATGGATTCTGCTTGGCTGAGTACAGCAGTTGCCTCGCAGACTGTCTGAAACAATCTTCAGCAGAACATTAACATTCGGAATGTGTACCAAAAAAACCCAACCAAAAAAAGCCACAGGATATTCCCATACCTTTGCAAAATCAGACCTATAATCTGCTAGTGCTTCTCTCTTCTTGTCTATTGATTGTTGTCAGTAATCTGTCTTTTTAACGCCAATTAACACTCCTTTTATCAGTCAATCTGAATATTGATTACAATTTGTGATCTCCAGCTAAATACCTTAATCCCTTACACTTCTTAAAATGTAGTGGATTATATGAACGCCAATGGTGTACTTTCTTTAGAAAATAAACTGACCTTGCAATAGGAGAGTATATAGTCAGTAGCATTTACTGCTTAACTTCCGAACTTGTATCTAGAGAAACTTGTATCTAGAGATTTTTGCCCTGGGAGTTGTGCTTGTTTCTGCATACTAAAGCTGCCCTTGATATAGTTGCTTTTTATTTTAAGGGAAAATATCTAACTCAAGCAAGAAGGTTCCTGTTTTCCTTTCCCATGAGAAAAATGAAGTCAGTTTTAGAATGTCAGTCAGATAGGCTGATTAAAAATGACAGTCATTTTGTGGACACCTATGCAGACAACCAGAGACATCCATGCAATCTGGGAGTGGTCTGTCTTAAACTCATTCAGAGTCTGGCTTTTCATGCTTTATACAGCTATAAACGAAGATAAAAGCACCTCCTCTTGCTGTCACATACAAACCTCCATGCAGGGCTCCTCCCTCAGCACCTTGTCCTTTGCAGAGTAAGCAGGTAACAAGGGCTATCTAGGCACCTAGGCTTGGCACACACAAATATTCTGTGCGAGTGTGACTATTTCAGTTGCCAGCACGTTGCTTTGCAGAGTGGTTACACAAGTATACACCTCAGTATAAACCATGAGGCAGTCTGCCATACAAATGCATTATGCTCACATCAGGGTATACCTCTGCAGAAAAACATTTCAGGAAGGATTTTTCAGCTCCTTGTTCTCCTTCGCATACATGGCCATAGGTCAGTCTGATGCTGTGTTCTGCACCCTCCAAATGCCTCAGGATCTATTCCTCTAGACATGCTTCAAAAAGGGTGTCCTAGGGCCTCTTCCTATGCTTCCCTTAGTCCCATCAGCATCTCTTGTTCTGTGACTTTAAGGATCCAACTTGTAATTTCCCTTTTTAATTCTCTGGGTATTTTCCACTTCCTGAACCTGAACTCCACACAGATAGATTCGATCCGCACCATTGCTATAGCAAGCAACGTCTGGAAGGATAATTGACAAGTTTTAGTAACCCCTCTTTGTCTGGAAGATTCATGACAAGACTTGACAAAAGAGGCTGGATTACATTCCCAGAAAATTTCTGGCATAGGGATTTTATAACGCAAGACAGAAGCTTTATATTTTGCATTTAAGTACTCTCAAATCACACAAAGTCTTACAGGCTCAGTAGCACACTACTGCAGCACCACCACTCTGTGATCCAGGCAAGCTGGTGTGCTCTCTGGGGTGTACATTT
Organism: Pelecanus crispus; assembly: GCF_030463565.1. Taxonomy (NCBI): domain Eukaryota; kingdom Metazoa; phylum Chordata; class Aves; order Pelecaniformes; family Pelecanidae; genus Pelecanus; species Pelecanus crispus. Next base: position 52,546,933 of record NC_134676.1, read on the forward strand.
TAGTTATGAAGAAACTCTTTGTCACACACTTCCCTTTAAATAATTCTCATTGTGATACAAGTCATCCACTCAGCTCCAAGAAACTGAGCAGGTCTGCAAGAAAAGAAGGAATGATTAATTTCTTACAGGAAGACAGATCATAAGAGCATGAATCTATAATCCAGCAATGAGGGAACTCCCATGGAAGGGGATATTTACTCCTATCACTCTATATGCATTTCATATTAAGCAGCCATTGGATTAAAAAAAAAAAAATCAGAAATAATCTGGGAGCCACCTGGTTGACATACCAAAGCTGGATTTTGCTGCCACACTGTGTGAGTTGGACCCCAGACGAGGCGTATGCAGTGCTTTTGCTATGATCTTGTCCCAATAAGGTTAAGCAGGAGCCAGGAATCAAGTGGAAAAGCCCTGTGGTGTCTGTGACCAAGTCAATCAGAGCAGGAAAACTGGAGGACAGACTAGTAGGTTCAAGGAGTTATTAGGGAGTGTTTTGTATCTCAGTTTCAGAGGTAGGTTCCTATACTCCCCTTAATGCTGCTTCAGGCAGCTAAAATTTTTGGGTGTGACTTTCAGTTTCAACAAATACTGTAAGGTCAGCCCTACAAAAGGCTTGCAATGAGTGTATCGTATCCTGGCTTCCAACCCCAGAGACTGCCAACTCCTAGATACTTACTTGATTTGAAAATAGTATGCTTCACATATGCCTTTGAATCCAAATAATGTAAAATTCTAAAATAAATCAGAAATACATTGGTATTTCAGGTAATTTCCTACAGCACTAGTAATGGGATGAATTTGCATCTCCAGCTATTTAATAGGAAAGTTCTTTTAGTGCTCTTCAAAGAAAGTTTTTCTCAGCCAATATCATTAAAATATTTTCCATAGCCTTGCTTTGCTATAAAGTTGTGTTTTACTCTTAACAACTTTTCAGAAAAGGAGAATTGATGATAATTAATATTTCGATGTGTTTCAGTTCCAAAATCTATGCCCATTTCAAAAAATGTTAATAAAGGTAGCCTTTCAGGAAACGACAAAGTTTTGATTAAAAGCTGTTAAGTGCAATCCGAGATATTAACTGTGACTCAAGAGACACTCCTGCCAACTTTTTAGTGGGCTTCTGTTTTTGTCCACTCACAGATCTGTTACTTACTTTTGGGAGGTGGAGGTGGGGGATCCTGAAGTGCTGCTTCCCACTTGTACAAGAAGCGGCATGCCACATACTCAGTAGCAGGAGTCCCGCTTGCAGGTCCTCTGCCACCACACTTAGACAGAGGGGAAAGGACCATGCAGACTTACTTTTTGTTGTAGAGGTTGCTCTCCCACATGTTTTTACTGAGCTATTCCAACCCTCACAGCCAATGCCAAGACCTGACTTTCTGTGTCATTCTGGTAGAGATAAAGCAAAGAGAAAGATTTTGGCTGATTCAGCAGCATTCACAGCCCAGCACAGCCTTTCCCTTCTCCCCTGGGAAAGGGGGGTAGGCCAGGTGTGTTTGGCCCATGGGTCACCAGTTAAGTTGTTTAACACACTGAAACTTTTTCCCCCCTGCAGATGGCTTTAATTGCTACTAATATCTGGAGTGATCCTTCCCTGTGACATGCACTTGGCTTGAAGTACGAGTTGATTCTGGCAGGTGCTGTGAGCATCCTGACCGCAAGCACAGAGTCCGATCACGCATCTCTCGGAGAACGCGGAGGTTCCCATCCCTGGTCTTCCTCCCAGGCCCTGCAGCACTACCACTGGCACCCCCTCACCTCCACCACAAAAGACATTTTGCAAAATAAACCCACATGCTATATTCATGCCCCCTCTGAGTCAACAGCACTATCTTTTCAGGGTAACTACATTGCTTTTCTTGTTTTGTGCATGCATGGGGAAGTTTTCTTTGGCAGGCATGTGAAGGTGCATGAATATCCTCCTTAACACAGATCATTCAAAATAACAATGTCATTTAGACATTTTCTGAGGGTAGTAGGTGAGCAACATGACTCCAAACTTCTTAATAGTAAAGCTATCTGGAGCACACATGGCTCTCCTATGGTAACTTCAGAAGAAGACCTTCACATGGCATGACATATTTCCCTGCCTTGTCTATTTAGCACACTTCTAGTCTGGAATTTCATCTCTGTGATCCAAATATTAGCCAGCATTTTCCACGGCAATTGCTTGAGCTCTCCCACATATGTTCGGTTTGTCACATTAAAACTATCTTTGTGGGATCAAGTAAAACTGAAAACAATAAAAATCTGGAGCATTTCCAAAGGGTGCCTCGGCCTGGACAGCAAGTGGGAAGGATAAAATGTTGGGGAGGGTAAAATATTCAGCTGTCTGAAGGAAAAGTCATATTATAACTGAGATTTACTTTGGAGACTGTGTAGTTTGCCTGCTCTCCTGTCCTAAGATAAGTGGTTATCTCACGTTTGCATCTACTGTTATAATCTTTAGCACCAACCAGTTCACTAACTGGTGAGCCTGGAATCCCAACTTGGCCAGGGAAAGCCAGGAGAGATTTTGTTTTGCATTTAGTGTAAATATCATCCACATTCTGATGGTCAACGTTGACATATGTTTATATGATCCTAATCTACAGAGACTTTGAAAATCTGGCTAACAACAAGGTGAAAATAGCAAACATTGGTGTGGGAGGTCTGTTGTATCTGGAAAAGGGAGGGGAAAAAGGGAGTAAGGAGAAAATGTGAGGTGCAGCACTTTCTCTGGAGGTATCTAAAGCATCTCTGGAGGTATAATATAGATAGGGTTAAATCAAGCTCTCACATTTCTATTTCTGTGTTTTACTTTTATGCAACTGTGCCCCACGGCACCCATTTCAGAATCCTCCTAAGTGTCTCCATTATGGTTTTGCCATAAGAGCTGACAGACCCCATCCTGCTTCAAACTACTTAAAAGTGCAAATTGGGTCACTGACCTCTGACTGACATTGAAGGCTGGCAGGAATGGGGATCAGCCACTGCAGAGTGCAGTGTAATACCTGTAAAGTGCCATATGCCATCACCTTAAACCAGAGGTGGCATTCAGTGCACTAACTCACTGTTCCCTAGTACCTCAGAAGCTGTGTTTGCCAATTATATTGCACTAATATTGATTTATTTTTCCTTCATTCGTATTCTTTAGTGTGCATTGTAACAATACCAAAAAAGAGCAAAATCCCTAACATCATTTACATAATTCATCATAAGAGCCAAGATGTCAAAGTTAATTTACTTCCTTCACATTTTTCTCTACTTCCCAATTTTGTCTTAATGCAGTCTATATATGACACCTAACATAACATGACAGCACTTCTGCTGCCAGAACATAAAGGTTTGTAAAAACTTCTACTTCTCTTCCCATATATGATTTTTGCAAGCAGCTGTATAAAATTCGGATGGTGTCTGCATGTAAGAAAGTACTAGATATCTTGTGACTGGCAGCTCCAGAAAAACACTGATTTAAACTTATAGCTTGCATGGACACAGCAGAATAAAAGTGCACAGATAGTTCTATCTTTAATCCATAGGCTTATTAGTCATTAAACAAGCAATGTGCAATTTTGCTACTATAATGCTGAAGAGTAAGAGATTGAATTAGGATGCCTTCCAAAAGACATCACTGCATTATGTAGGAAATGTGATTTGGTATAATGCAGTTCAGGAATGTCAGTCAAGGTACATTTATGTCCAACTCATTTAAAAAAAAAAAAAAAAGGAAAAAAGAAGAGATGTTATCACTGAACAGATTTTATTGTTTAAGAAAATATAAAAGCTACCTAACGTTTCCATTCCCACATTAGCTAGCTTGCCTTAAAAGACCTCTCAGAATAACATAAAGAGCTTTGGAATAATGAGTATGAAGAGACATCTGAGAGTTTAATGAGCAAGATGCTGGCTTTCTTGTTGTTTGAGTTTTTCCTGATTTTCAATAACTTTGCAGAACTGAGAGCTACTGCTGAGAAGTGCGACAGGATTGCCTCAGCAGAGAGGTTGAGTGTACCGGTGATATAACTGCTGACCTTTAGAGCAATTTGGGATGATGAGTATGTTTTTCCCTTTCAAGAATCCTGCTTCCTTTACAAAAGCTGCCCCTTTTCACAATGATGTCATTCTTTGAGAGTCTGTCATGAAAGGAAGAGGTCAATCCCTTAAATAAACCCATACAGTTAAAATTTCTATACAATGTGCCACACAATTTCATCCAAGGAAGCTGGTAACACCCAACTGATTCTTATCCAGTGTTTTGGTTAAATTAGGGCCTTAAAGGAATGAAAGTCATCCTGCTGGCTAACCCAGAAATGCCAAAGGTGACAGTGTTTTTTCAGTAAAAAACACAGAAGTTCCACAATGAATGTTTTACACACCCAGCAGTGCAACAGGTCACACTGACACAGCCAGAATGGAATTTTTTTCCCCAGAGCTAAATGCTGTCATTGATCTAGCATTATACACAAAATTTGCATCAGAAAACAACAGAATATAGTATCAAGTAATTTAAGTAAGTGTTCATACAAGTAGTTAGCTAATGTAAGGGAATACTACTTGCACAAAGGTTGCAAACAATACATTTCAAATGTAAGCATAATGGTTTCATGTGACAAAAGATTAGTTATGCAATTGTCTTTTCCAAATAGCATAATAACTAGCATATCGTAACGCTACCTCTTACTGCCCTGTCTCGTGGAATTTATAATCCTCCAAAAATAAAATTAGTCTCCTTAATTAAAACTAAAATCATGTGAGCCCACATAAAGAGACACACTCACGCAGACAGCTATTTAACACTGCAGTTAATTTACATTCAAGATATGTTCACATGTTTCATGATTGGGGCAACTGATGTAATTCTATTTTAAAAGGTGGTAACAAATGTAATGGGTTTCTTTTGAAAGGCCCTTAACACATTAATTAAAATTAATCTGACGGATTCTGTAAAAAAGGTAGCATGCTCTTGAACTTTGGCAAACAAGGGACAAGTATGCCAGGTCCTCACATGTACATCGAAAAAGATAATTCAAAAGCATGAAAGCTTCCCTATGTACTAGCACATTTTTTCATGTCAACAAATTTGTTATTTACTAACAGAACTACACCTAAAAATGTGTAACCTTTAACTTGAATCATATTATAACTGCTAATACATCAATAAACCCCATCTACATGGGGTTGAAAAGCGATTGGTTATATAGCCTTCACTTTGTTCAGGCTGGTATTTCAAAAATCAGCAATGAACTCAGATCACGCTATTTTTTCAGCCTTTTTCCTTTGCTTTGAAGCAGTAATGAAAAATTACCAAAATCACAAAAAGAATCTAAGTTATTGCAGACTGCTTTTGGACAGGCAGCACTGAAAGGAATTTAACCCTCCTCCTTTCCACTCCCTCCTACCATCTCATCCAGGCTGCCCATAGCCCTTGGTACTTTCTTCCACTGCACCCACCAGGCACGAGGATGACCTTTTCTCCTGGGAAAATCTGTAGCCAGCCATTTATGTCCCTGCTTCTTGCTTTGAAAAGAGACTTTTCACACTGCAGCAAAGTCAGCGTGTCAGCTACTGCCAAAAAGGGGCAAACTCGCCCCCACCCCACCTTCCAGACCAGAAGGTTGCCACTACTCCCTTTGCATCAGACATAGCTGTTGTGCAACTACAGCGTAAACCATGTATGGAAAATCCATCTGGGGAATAAAAAACTGAAATAAACCAAAAAAGTTCTTATCAGATCAGTTAGCATCTCAAGAGAGATGGGCACAGAGGGGGGAACCTGAAGACAGAGGAGCAGGACTGCCTCTTTCAGCAGCAGCTTATTATTAGATTGGCTTAGCCGCAGCTTGAAACTGCATCCTAAGCCTTCCTGCAAAGCTGGGGAGGAAAATGACTATTCAGTCACCTCTCCTTGGAGACAGACAAAGGAAGAGATTGAAACAGATGGGAGGATCCACGGGTGTGCCACAGCTGCTGTTACCTGGAGGAGCAGATATGCAGTAGGACTGTAATAGATCAAGGTTGAAAGGCAGCTGGTTACAGATGGCCTGGGGTGATTTCAGCAGCCCGCAGTCAGGCTGCATGCGTGAAAAGAGGTGAAAAGAAGCTGTAGGAGGATATAGGGAGAAGCTGTAGGAAGGAAGGTTGAAGAGGGAGAAGATTTGAAGGGCAGTTAATTGCAAAAGCATGGTTTCAGTTAAGCGCACATGGGAGCAAGAGAAGAGTCTAATGACTGAAAGGAAGGGACAGGAATCTTCTGAGTACCAAAAAACTGGGGAAGAAGCCACAAGAAAACACCAGCTAACAGGATGTGTGCACACATGCAAACACAAATACATATTAAGGTATTCAGATTGTAATCATGCCATAAACTGAGGACATTTCTGGTAAAGGAGCAGAGTTATTACAGCAAACTGCAAGACTCCCAGCCACCCAGTCTGACACCTCTACACTATTTGTACACACCCTGTCAGCACCAGCAGTCACATTGCCAACTGTGAAGTGCCCTGCTATCGTGCAGGAGAAAAAGAAGATGGAAGCTCACCTTTTTCTAGAGGCCCCATTTTTCGTACATTCTCACTGCAAGGTCACAAATACAAAACTGAGGGGAAGACTCCAGTGCCAGAGTTTTGGGAGGTAGCTTCTCTATCACATACCTACAGAGTGAAGAATGGAATTGTGGTGCTTTTAAATTTAATATGATTGCTTAATATAAATCCTCAGAAGGTTACTTTATTCATTTAAAGAAAAATAAACGGAATATCCAAAGGTCTTCCTCATGTCCTCTCTCCTTCTTAAATTACTTTAATATGAAATGGAAATTATTTCATCTTAAAATAAGAAAGAAATTTTTTACAGTGAGAACAGTCAATCACTGGAATAACCTCCTGAGGGACTCTGTGGAGTCCCCATTGCTGGAGGTTTTCAAGATGCAATTGGACAGGGTGCTGGATAATGTCATCAATGCTCCCTTTCCCACAAAAGGTTGGACCAGATAAGCTTTCAAGGTCCTTTCCAACCTGGGCTTTTCTGTGATTCTATGATTCATTTGATACATCTGATATGTCAAAGATTGAAAAAAAAAAAGGAAAAAAAAGAGAGGGACAACAAGCCTTGTTCTGAGAGATCTCATTACACATCATAAAGCTGCAAACATGTCCACAATATTTTTAAAGCTTTTCAATACTTTAAATTGTTCTGATTAGTCTCAGCCACTGCATGATACAGTATTTTGAAAGCCAACTTCCAGTATCATGACCTTCAGCCTTGTAAAAGGCAGACTCCAATCTCATTAAAGGCAGGTACAGGAAAGATGCTGCGCCGATATCTAACTGCGGCTTGCAGCAATGGATGCTGAAAATGGTACCAAAAGACTGTTTCATTGCCTTCATGAGTACAGCCCTCACAATCAACAAGCATTTATCAATAAAGCTTTCTGATTACTTTAGACCTTTGTAGCCCTTAAGGCTTTCCAGATGATAAAATCTAACATGAATTGCATTTAAACCTCATATATAAAATAATACTGAAACAATTGTGAAGCTTATGAAAGAAGCTGACTTAACAGAACTGGAGAGTGCAAGCTTTTGTCTCTCAGGCTCTGCAATGCTATGACGGTATCTCTCCCATGCTGCCCATCAATGTAACTTTGCTCTGGTTTGGTGGGACATCCAATGAGGATGAAAAAAGTTAATATTGATTCATTAACTCTAATTCACTCCTTTATTGCCAGCCAACAGCAAGACAAATGAGATATTGTGCAAAATCCTCATGTGACTTCAAATAGAGACCTCTGTTTTATTATTTAAAACAAAATGTTTATTGGGCTACATACTGTGTAGCTAATAGCATGAATCTCAGAAGCTAATATTGCTGTTAATGCTAGTCAGCCAGTTTATTTGACAAATTTAGTCTTTTTTCTACTAATGGAAATTATTTGAAATACTTCCTTTTGAAGGGGTGATCAAGAACAATTCACAACTTAGCTGTGCTTGGTCACACAGCCTCTTCTCCCAGCCTCAAAGCACATTAAGAGGGAGTGCTTCTCCCCTCTTCTGAGCAGTCTACATCCTCTGTGATCATCCCTCCAAGGGTTTTGCAATTACTCATTCAAAACAACAAACATATTAATCTTGCTTTCCATTCTCTCCTTCCACCCAGTCATTCTGAAAATCTACATGCACAGACCTCCCTGTCTCACCCTGCTATCCCACCTCCCCTGCCATATCGGCAGCACTGCCTGACTCTGCTGGTGCATCCCTCGCTGCCTTCACTCCTCGAGGCTCAACCCTCACCTGTTGAGAAATGCCAAGACACTAGACGTGAGTATTTCACTGAACTCAAGGGGACTTTTTAACAGGTATACTATTATATATATGTATTCATGCTCGTGTGTATGCATGTGTGAATCAGTTTAAGTAGCCTGTAGATGTACGATTTAATTTCAAAGTGAGTCTTATACTGCTGTATTATCCTTATTCCTACAAACCGTTGACCAAGTCTGAAACTACAATTGGACCTGCCGCACCTAGACTCCTCTCTGAGAAAGAGTTTAGAAAGCAAGGGGGTCTATTCTGAACCTTATAACTCAACGGGAGGGTCCTCCTTATCCCTGGCATCCACAATCTCTCTCACCCAAGTGTAACCTAATTTTCTTTTATGCACTTCTTCTAGGTACTAGATATACATATATATATAAACCTTATTCACATAAACTGTTGACCAAGTCTGAGACTAAGAGCGGGTCTAGCTGCACCTAGACTCCTCTCTGAGGAGTTTAGAAACCATGGGGGACTATTCTGAACCTTGTGACTCAACGGGAGGGTCCTCCTTATCCCCTACACACACAATCCCTTTGTGAATCATTCCAACTCAGTGTAGTTTAATTTTCCGATTTAATTTTCCTTTTTGCACTTCCATGTAGTAATAGAGTGAACCTTGCCATCTTCAAATCTGTAACTAAGTCACTGTTTTGATCAATTTTGTCTAATCACTTTGTTAATTACCGATGACTGAGTGCTATTAAAACACTACAATCAAATCCTTTGATTTGATACAAGTAAATTCTAAACTGCTACTAAATCAAACTGTGTAAAGTCACTCATTCACAATAAACAGACATAGTCAGCAGGATTCACAAACCTGCATTCGTGACACTGACACAGGTCCCATCAGAAGGCATTAACGAAGCTGCCGTCCTCTGCAGGCTTTTACTACTCACAATTGCATCTACTTCTAGTCAACAGAGGCACCTCAGCATCCTCTTAATCTATACTTCTAGCAGAGAAACTGTGCAAAACAACTGCACCCGAGTAATTTTCTTCAAGTTACCCTAGCTTGACAGAGAGCAGCCATCCTGTAAAACAATCAATCTGCCGTTTGCTCGTCAGTGCTGCATTCACTTTTGTGAGGCAATAAGGGTGCCTTCGCAGCACTGATACTGCAGTTCACCTTGCAGTTATACTTGAGCTTTCTCTGACCAAGCTAGTACAGCTACTGCACTGGTTGCACTTCACCTGAACTAAGACACTCTGCTTTTTAGCAAGGCAATACCCTTACACCACAAAATACAACCTTGCTTTGCCATGGGTGCAATAACTGTAGATATTAGAAACAGCTGCAAAATCATCTGTTTCTGTTGTTTATCCTGCTATGTCGCTTGCCTAAGTGTTTTTCATTTCACTGAATTCTAACTGCTCACATAAGTATTCTCTCTTTGTCTTAAATTTAGTATCTTTAAGTTTCACCCAATTCTTTACCACAATAGAGAGGGCATATTATTACAGTCTCTTTCACTGTTTTTCAGCTCCAGTTCAGAAAAACCTGCTGTGCAGGTTTCTTGGTAGACTTGAACTATTTCATTTTTCTGCACATGATCTTAGCAAAATGTTTCAGAGAGACCTCTTCAGTAAGAAGGGAAGGAGACTCTATTTTGACAGATACTTAAAATGAAATGAGAAACTCTAAAGCTATGTAAAAAAATAAATCAAATGTCTCTGCATTTACTTTTATTTCAGGAGAATTCGGTTTCCTGCAGAAAATTTTAATCCTGCAGATACTGCATTTTGCAGTGAAACACATTTCTCTGAAAATTCTCAAAAAAGCTTTCATATTTTTTCACTAAAAATACCAAAATGATGTCGTCTTTAAAACATAAAAATAGGGATGAAAATCTCATTGTCCCATTCACAGCCTATTCCTGTAATTACAAACAAAACTTGAAATTCATGTCTTCTCAGTCCCATTATTTGAAACCGACATGAGATTTTCCTAAGGCAAAACCAATTTCACCAAAATTGTTCTGGCAGATGTTTGTTTAACATTCAACAAAGAAAGCTGCTTCTCCTCCTCCTCCTCCTTCATTTTGTGAGCTAGTTATGTGCATTTGGATCCTGCTTGCCTGCTAATTTCTGCATTTTGATGACTAGAATCTTCATTTTTCTCTAAGTGGAAGCTGAAGTTCTCACATGGTCACATGCCAGTAGGAACCAGGCTTTAAGTAAAACATCAAATAGCCATAATTAAATTGCAGGAGTTGGCAGCATTGTCTTAGCTTGCTGAGAAAGAAAAGCAGGCAAGTTTTTGAGTAGCTGGAGGCTCTCAAGTGGTGTTCTGACTCACACAGAGGGAAACCACACGACTTTATTTTGAGAGCTTCTCTTTGCACCTTAATCTGGCAGTCCTGGGGCTCAGTTGGTTTTCAGCAGAGCAGTATCATAAATCACTGTCATTGCTGTCCTTACCCACCAAGAAACACAGCCACCATATTGTGAAACTGTCTTACAACACTTCTTCAGATACAAGTTTGGAAGTGCTTTGAACTCCGCATCAGATATCCCTTATAGTACACATGCAAGCTTCACACAAATGTTTAAACAAGAGCTGTGCACCACTTACCATGAACTACTGAATCTGTGACTGACTGACCTTAAAGCAGTTGTAATGCTCTGATGAAAAAGGCTGTGTTTTTTCTGTTAAGATACCCACTGGACATCTATCTGTGGATAGAACCCTCTGTTGTCCCAGTGTCCTTATGACCAAAAGTAACAATAAAAAATAAAACAACTTTTGGACTCATCCAGTATGACTTTGAAAATGTACTTCCAGAAGAGTACTATCTTTAAAGAAAATATCATAAGTTTCTGGAGAGTTAGGGACAAAAAAAACCCAGTAAAGACTGCTAAGGCAGCACAAGAAAAAGAGGTTAATTGGATGCAGATCCTGCAGGACATATGTCAGCCTTAAGCAGGTACCTGATAAAACTGCTTTTCCACATAAGCATATTAAAACTCATAGGCTCAAGTGTGACCACAAATATAGTTGGAAACAATAGTAAACCAGGTATGGGCTTGAAGATGTGATGGAGAAAATGATGAAACTTAACTACATGGGCATGCTCTCATCTGCAGACAACTGCTGATTCAGTACACAGCAATAAACAGAGAAAATAACTTTTGAGACAAAACTGATCAAAGTCAAAGAAAAATAAAAGAACAAGCAAAGCAGGGCAACAGGTTTGCTGCTCCCCTAAGAAAGAAGCAGCAACTTACAAAAACTATGCATCAAGGGAGAAATTAAAGGAAGCAAATCTTGACAAAATAGAGATTAGGACTCAAGAAAACAGGAACTGGGCAGGCAAAGGCTCAAGAGACACCGCAACACAGAATGACTTTCTGACAAATTACATTGTTAAAGCCCCAGTGCTAGGGGACAATGTGTCAAACATAAGTGTGTTGTGGAGAATAGACAAAGAAGAGAAGATTCAGGTTATCTCCAAGAGAAGTCATTCTCTCCTTGGAGGAGAACAACAAAAGCAGGACAACCGAAGGTCAGTAGGTTGCTCTGTGTTTGTATCCTTCAGAGATGGTTAGTGGTAAGCTTTATCTTCTCAATGGATGGGCACTACCTGAGTCCTTAATTTGCTTAAACTAAGCTGATAGGTCTGGAAGAAGAACTAAGAAACAATCTAAAGTCATTTCCTGTTTTCATCTTAAGCCCTTACTGAAGGCAAGTATAAGTACAGTGGCCTTTTGCTGGCTTAATGTTTAGTGAAGCATAAAAGTGTTTATTAGCCCTAGAAATAACTGAGTATGCTAGTACTAGTAGCATTTATTCTCCAGTCCATATATGAGAGACAGTAAAAACACAAAAATCTGAAATACCTTATAAAATAAAACTAATGGGAGAGGCAGACCACAAAGATATTTGAGAAGACAGAACAAGATGTCACATAAGGAGTGAGAAAACTTGAGGACACAAGTAACTGAAATAGGATTTAATTTTAGAATAGAGACCCCTGCTAGGCGGACAGGGACAAATAAAAAACTTCTGTTTGAAGATGAGAATTGACTAACAAGTGAAAGGAAGTATGTATTTGATGACAGGATGAGTACAAGTACACCAGATGATGACTTAGAGCACTTAAATTATGTTCTTGGTGTCCCTTTATATGGCTATCCATCTCTAGAGACCACAGATGCACCTTTGAGTCCCACAAACCCTTGTTGCTTATGATAGTTCAGATCTTTACCTGAATAAAAAAATTAACCAATTAAATCCTTACTGATATCTGTGGGGAAAAATGTTAAACAAGCAATTGGAAAAAGCTGTGCAGTAAGTCTTTTCAGTTGCTACGCTGATTTTTCATTATTTGCTACTTCCTCAGAAAGTCCATGCAGCTCTGGAAGAGCACAAGATGACTGGAGAAAAACATGATTCTCATTTAATACAGAAATATAAGCAGAACTTAGCATTAGTAGAGAGCCGTCCTCTCTAGTTCCCACAGTCTATCCTAGGTGCCTCTGCTTACTATTAGTCTCATTTTTCCAGTTTTACCTACAGAATTGGTTGAAATTCAGGTTGTTGCAATTTTATGTTAAAAGTAAGCTAACAAAATTTAAGATGAGATGCAGATTAATGTATTCTAATTTTATACTCATTATTGCAATCAATGAATGAGAGATCAAAAATTCTGCAATGTGAACATGCTAAATATAGACATATTGGGGTTGCATGCTGGTTCCTTTTGTTTTAAAATTCTGTTAAAACTATTTAATCTTCATATTTCCCTATTTCAAAGTATTTGAATACTATTACTCCCTTACTTAGTGTTTCTTACCAGTGAAGCCACATTACTCAATTTCTAATTATAAACTGTGAAGAAATATCCAAAAAGGAGCAAGATGATTTCTTTGTAAAATCGTTTCTGGGCTGAAAGAAAGCATGCCTGACAGGGCTTATATAGGTTTGTTAGTACAGATACATAACCAGCAGTAGAGTGAATCACTCAACTCATGGCACAAAATTCTGTCAGAATAGAAAATTTATAGCAAAATTAATCTGTCTTCACGTATTTTGCTTTTATTTTGGAAGATTACTGTCAAATGTATTTTTCTTCCAGAACTTCCAACTGTGGAGAATTTCAGACTTGTTGGTTTTCATGCCTCTTCAAGGCAACATGAAATTCTAGCACTTGAAAAAACGCACTGGGGTAGGATGTGACTCCCATCCTCCCTGCAGCTCCCCTCCTCTGCATGCCACCAAGGACACAAGAATAGATAAAAAAAAAAAAAAAAAAAAAAAAAAAGCCCCAATGTTGCCTGTAATTAAATTGTCTGTGTTGGGCACGGGTGCTCCCTCCACAGAGGTCTGTTCTCAAGTGGATGATCACTGGCATTTTTCCTGTAAGCATGGTGTTAGGAATAGGGTTTCCTCACAAGCACTCTGGGATCAGGCAGCCTCTGAGCGTTTGTCTGGAATGGACAAGAGCTGCATGTTTCCTTGCCAGCTGTGTTTGGATCCAGGTGTTTCCTCTTGTTCAATGACTGTATTGTGACTGTTTGTTAACCATAACTTATATTTCCACAGCAGTGACAGGATGGGAGTAAATGCCACAGATAGCGTCTGAAACGTTCATTTTTGTGTTGTTTCCCAAGAGTCCCAGTCCACACTGAAGGAAGTGGAAGTTTTGTATCAAAGTGCACAGGAATAGGCATGGGGTTAATAGGAACAGAAAATAACCTGACATTTACTTTTTGATTAACAGAGAAATAATTAGCCTAGGCTGATGACTAAGCTCTGAATAACATTACCAGATACATCTATTTAAGAGAAATGAATGGGCTGTCTGTAAGCTAAATGCACATTATCTTTGTCTTTGCAAACAGCCACAACACTGAGATACTAGACTTGCTTTTTCCCATACATATTTCTTAAAAATACCAAAAGCTGATGATATTTTCTTTTCCATCTAGTTCAAAATCTAAGAAAATAAAGTCTCTGCTGTATAAGAGAGAGAAGACTTCTGTGAATTTTTGCATATTATTGGACTTACAGGAGAAGTACTGTCACTGTAGCAAGGCTGACATTGTCATAGCAGTTTGGAGTCAGAGTTGGAAAAGAGAGAAGCAATATTGATAAACATGACTAATGGAGGTAATGGACATGAATTTTGTCTGCTACAGCCTCTGTTTAAGACCTTCCATAAATAAGCATTATTTCCAGTATTTTCTCCAGAAGCCTGAAATGATGGGCTAAATACTCAGTTGTTGTAGATCAGTTGTGCTTCCTTGATTTTATATGCATTTAAATTACCTAAGGATCTACAAGGTGCTACTTTGGAGTGGGTTAAATCTGAAATACAGAGGGCTATTGAAAACAGCTGGTTTTAATTAATTTCTTCAATTTAAAAATACCTGTCTACAACTGCTGATCCAGTGTATTTTGACTTCTTTGGAACTACATGCTAAAAAATCCCCCCCCCAAAAAAAAAAATCCAAGAAGAAAAAAAGAAGTAAAAATATTTCTGAGGTCTTGAAAACAGCTGAATGTTTCAATTAAGAAACATCTACAGAAAAAGATCCACTTATGGAAGGAAGGGTAAGAGATTGGGAGATTTCCTTCAGATGGAATGTTATATCGTCTTGGGGGAATGATCTTTTTGATTTTTTTAATCAGAGTTTTTTGGTTTGTTTACCTATAAAGCAAAACTTACTAAAAAGCCAATTTTACTTGTAAGACCTCCATGGCCAGATTAGAATTATCTGCCCAAACCCTTTCAGTATTTTCATGTCTCTTTTGACCAAAACTTACTCTCTGAGCATTTCCAAAAAAATTTAAGAGAAACATTCAATAGGATTTTACTACATTCCCCTCAAGCTGCAAAAGTACTTTTTACAAGTAGTTGACCTTGGTTCTAAGCTACAGGAGAGGGCATAGATACTTGACTTATCTTCAGGGTATTGTTTCAGGGGCAACACTTCCAGTGGGAAACAATTTTCAAAACACATCAAAATCTTAGGCAGAAGTTACTGCACTGCTAACATTAAAAGAAGCTAAACGTACTTTTTCATTACTATTACTGAGCTCTTCTGTTCAGATTCATGACTGAGCAGGAGATCTGAGATTTTTAAAGCATGGTTAGCATTGATTTGTCACATGGCAGACCGCTTACCTCCCTACTGCTGGTTAATGAAAGTAATTTATTCCTCACAGGGCTAGACCCTGCGGTCCCCTGACATCCAGTGCCATCATGTGGAGACATGAACTGTTACTGTCTGGATGCCCGAGAGCATTGAGGATCATTTGCCCAAAGGCACCATGCTTTGGTTCTGTAGACACAGAGATCCTTCAGAAGGGTATTTGTGTATAGCAGATCTCCCAGATGTATCTTTATCACTAGTCAGGACCTAGAGACAAAGTAGTACATTCACTTAAAAACTTGTATTTGCAATAATGAAACCAGCTTTGGGGGGAAACAAAAAAGTTCACATTAGGAAGATGCTGGACAGTTAAGATCTTCCTTGGCTGTTAAGATCATCCTTAATCCTAGAGATCTGTTCAGCTAGCTGCCTCATCTTCCCCAAGGTTAAACTACAACAATCCTTTCTTAAACGAAAATGGAGTCTCTTTTGCCCTAATTGTCTAAAATGGTGTGAAAGCATCATCCTCTGGAGTTTACTGGGGACTATACTTTTCAGTGGCTTTCCTCAAGGACAAGGCTACAGATTCCTTCCTGAAGAAGAAAAAAAAAAAAAGATCGGTTTTATCTTTCATTCAGATATAAACACATACATGCACACACATATATACATATGCATACATACATAAACACACACACACACAAAAAATCTTTAACCTTCAGACAGAATTTGGGGGAGATGCTGGTCTTCTTGTGGTCACCAGCCATCTCAACTTTCCTGAGCCAGGATTTCAGCCTGTGTGTGTTCCAGAGTGAATGGTGGCCTAAAGACGTATACATGTGAAGAAGTAGAAATAAAAGAGCCAAATCATTTGTGCTCACTTCCAAATTGCCAGAAGTTGTAATTTTTGAATGGTCAGGTGAAGGGCTAGAAAATACAGGTGACAGTTGAGTGCCCTATTAGCAAATGTCAGATACTGCTATGTGCTAACTCTTTTTGGCCCATGTGTTTCCTGGCAGAGAACATACACATTTGGCTTTTGCATAGCAAGTCTTCTAGGGAGGTCAAAATGACCTTCAAACAAGCAAGGTACCAGTATTTCTTTAAAGTAGATCCACGCTGGGTTTTCTTGTCAGAATGCATTAGTAAGAATAGCAACAGCACATTAACTCTGTTCAAGCTGATAGCCTGTGGCCTGCCTCATTCTTATGTCTCAAACATTCAATGTGAAGATACAAACAAAAGAAAAATGAGTGGTTATGTTTCATCAAGTGTCAAATGCTCAGAAAGTAACCACAATTTGCCATGCAATTTTGGCAAGAGTTCTTTTAATTAACTAGAGAAATAATTAGGGTCAAGTCCATATGTTGGGAAAAATGAAATCTGAAATTCCTGTTGCAATGCTTTCTGCTCCACTGAACGCATACGGCTGCTATGTGGAACACGCACAGAAACAAGCAGAAAAGCAGTAATTCTACATTTGTCTTACTATATCCTTCCCCAGATACAAAAGCATTAACAGTATCTCTCATGTCAGGAGTAATCACATAAACAGGTTATCATCCTATATAGCAGCGCGACACTTTAAGGACCAGTCTTTCTTGCTGTGCCAAAACACTGTTTGTTCATCTGTACTAGTTGGTTTAACAGAAGAAAAGTACAGCAAAGCCAGCTCTCCCTCCCATCTGCAGAAACTTCTCCTGGAGCCCAAGGTGCCATGAAAGGTTGTATATTATAGTTTAGAACTGTGCTTGCAATACAATCCCTTCTACACAGCTCTCATTGCCTAGGAGGAAAAAAAAGGCAAAGCATTCAAATGAGAAGGTTGATTTGCCCTCTTTATGCATACGTATTTTTATATACTACAAACAATCAATAAAATATTTAATTATTATGATGCATATATATAATCATATATGTATACATGTGTGCATGTATATATATGATCAACGTAATAGAAACAACCAGAATTCTTGATGAGAATACAATTTCTGCTCTGTTTTCCCCAAGCTTGTATAGGTTGGGCAACTATAGCTTCTTCATTTGGGGATGGGTGGGGAAGTTTAAACCAGGCCAGTAACTACGAAGTACCCAGGGTTGTGTCAATGGGGAACAGATTAGGAGGATTCTTCGCTAAAGAAGCCTCAGTAAACTGGTCTTTAGGCAACATTTATGTCAGTAAATAAGCAGAATCAAGGAAGAGGCTCAAGCACAGCGCTGCAGTGTGTTTACCCCCTAGCACACTCATAGACATCACTGCCTTATGCCATACTGTGCTCCGCTTCATGATGCCTGGCACAGTTTAAGTCTAGTACATGAGGGCCAAAACAAAGAGGTATTTTGGACATGACCATTCTGTGGCCAGCAGAAACCTTAAAATGTTATTTTAGGGCTGAGCTTGACAAATGAACAGGCTTGTGCAGTGCAACCGCAGACAAAGGGATCCGATAGCTGCAATGCCACACTCAGGCTATATGGTCCTATGTTGCAAGAAAACTATGTCAGTGCTTCACACTGCTTCACAGACGGGGATCCCCGACTAGCCCTCCTGCTGTCTGTCCCTCTTCCCTGCCTCTCCCTTTCCCACAGCTGTTCTGTGGGTTCGAGGCTGCACACGCAAAGGGGAGGTGTGTTATCAGACTTCAGTGGCAGTAAGATTAGGCAATATATATTTTCCCTCTGCTTCTCCTAGTCTGTCCCTGAGCTGGTTTCTTCTATCCAAAGTCATCTGACCCTTTTTCATGCCCTCCCTCAGCCCTTTCACTTTTCCACCACAAAGTCTCCTGTCAAGTCACCAAACTCAGACTGCATGTCTGTGCTTAGTATCAGCCCTGCATGCATCCCAGTTTTATTTTATACCATGCTTTATTTATTCTGATACCTCCTGAATGCCTGCTGATACCTTTTCTTTTAGCAGTCCCATATGATGGATATATTTATTTCCATAAACATTTATTTTAGTTATAATTTACTAGGCCTGGACAGTATTTTCCTCTGCTTACTGAGCCAGTAACTGACAGTACGAGACAAGTCTGTAATGATTGCAATTTAGGCCGGTTAGGGAACTGGTGCTGCTGAAAATAGAGATCTGTGTTTGTTGTACAGCAGATGGGCTCAAATTATTCCCCTCCGCAATAAAAAGAGTAGAGCAGGATTGCCTCCTGGAGTTCATCCTCCAAAATCTCACTAAAACCAGGAAGCATTTCTTTACTTGATCCTGCGGTAACAAGGCTGCTTTCCAGTCCACCGCTGAATCTCCACCCACAGTGCAACCCTGCAGGAATCTGAGATCCAGCGGGAATCAGACACAACCTAGGGCGCAGGTTTTGGGGTGCAGATTTCTTCTTTTACTTAGTTGCTCTCTCACTATCTTGTCAGACAAGCAAGAAAAGGAATGAATAGGAAGCATCAGGCCATTTGGTATACAGTGGTAAGACCCAAATATTTCAGGTGTGGGAAACTTGATAGTAGCAGGCAAAAGGGTGAACATGAGAAAAGAACAGGAGGAAGACAGAAGGTATTTGTTTTCAGAAGAAAGGAGCAAAATAAATGAGACCACACCAGAGTATGTGGTCATGCAGATACAGATATTGCTCTGCAGAATGTGGTAGAGTTGAAGAAAACACATAACTATTAGCTTCTTAGTCACCCATGAATAAGAGCTAGAATATAGGCTGGATGAATATTTGACTTCTAATTCTTAAGAGGATTATGGAAAAATACTTCAACACCCATTTTCTTAGTCAACCTCTCTAGAGAGTCTTGGAGGATTTTGTCAGCGCTTCTCTTGTAACATAAGATCACAACAGCCATGCCAGGTCAGGTCAAAGACCCCTCTAGCTACACATCCTGTTTCTGACACTGGTCAGACCCTTAACAAGCAGACTCTCCTAAGAGCAGCAGACTCTTAACAAAGTAACACAAGAACCACTCAGCACACATTGGTGAGTCTCCTGCTAAGGCCTTCCATTTTCTAGCAGATGTAGATTAGAGATACAGTTGTATCTGCATCTTTGTGATTAATGGCATTTTGCACTTCTCCATTAGTCTCTTTTTCAACCCATTTATACTTTTGAGTTTACCAGGATTTAGTTCACAAAGAGAATTTGTTTTGGCTCTGCAGCTGATATGTACTGCAGTACGTATAGTTGTTAGTTCTGCTGGCTGCTTAGTTGAGCTGTAACTTGACTCAACAACACAACAAAACCACAATTTGACCATTTGTCCCCCCCCTTATTTTTCAAGAATGATATAAGAATCATTCAGAAAACACCAAAAATATTTTTTTCTGCTATGCTTATGATAATTGAAATAAAGAATATGGTCCAAAAAACATGTAAAAATCTACATGCATCTGCTCTGGAGACCGTCAGGTTTTATCTTCTGGCTCACTTGGCAGATTTGAAGCATGGGAGCCAAACACCAGCAGGAAATCAGTGAACGTAGCAAAAATGTTCCAAAAATGAGGTTTTGAAATCAAAGACATGTCTTAGACTAGAGCCGCATACTGTCTACTGTGCATACTCTACTGTGGTGGTTACTACATCAACACCACTGCCCTCCTCTGTATGAAATCACAACACCTTAGCTGCATGTCCCACTTACTCTTACCAAGCAACAGTGGTTCCTTAGTATATACGAAGACCTCCTCAAGTAGATGACGAAAAAACATCACACAGAAAAACAACATCAGGACGACCTGAAGCTGTAAGCATCTATCTGTAACCGTCAGATCAGCCCTCCTCACTGGTGTTAGATGCTGAAGGCAAAAGTAGAGGGCTGAAAGAGCATGAAGCTTTGACTGAGTTGTTGAGTTGCTCTTCAGAGTAAAGGTAGAGCGAAACATTGCCAAAGGCTGGAGGAATCAAGAGGTCCCTAGCAGCATCCAGGGAGAGGATGGCAGGCCTACCACAGCAGTAGGACTTCCCTAAAATGGCAGAAATCAAATAAAACTAGGTGAAGAGAATTAAAAGAAGAAATGGAGATGAGGTAAGGGAGCTTCAGTGCATCAGACTAGATTGAGGAGAAACTAACAGAAAGACTAGGATGGCTGAAATAATACAAATCAGGAAATGAGAGTGAAAAGCACAGCTGAACAAATCTGTCAGAAACACAACAACTATTTTTTTCTTGTGCTCTGCTGCGTGTTAAGGACGTTTGCAGGTAATGAGTTTGAAACCAAATAAAACAGAGAATCATAGAAGTGCCCTGGTTAAAAGAAAAAAAATAACAACAAAACCAATCCAGAAAAAAACCAAAACCAGCAGTGCTTCATTTTGAAACTGTGAGAAAGTTAGGAGTCACAAAGACTATGTTCACATAATATTCATATATATTACCTGCCTTACGTTATCTTTATTTTGAAGTTTTCATCAGCTGTGCTTGTGAAATAACACCAACATCCACCCAAAAGAAGCCATTGCAGAACCTTCTGCCCTTGGCTTTGGCTGGAGCAGAACATGGCAGATGTATGCAATCATTCATATTCAGCAGAGACACACCAGGTACACGCAGCTGCACCAGCTGCAACCCCTGACACAGGTGTCTGGCACCTCTTGTGTTTTCCCTTGCTTTCTTGGCATTGGTATCCCTGGAGTGCGTAATTACAGCACTGCTTTCAGAGTAGCTCATCTCCCTTTTACAGGAGTACACAGAAGAAAGTACACAGTGAGGGATTACACATCCAGAATTTGAAATGCCAAATGCCTTCAGCCCAGTACATGGCATGCACAACCCAAAAATTTATACAGAAGTACAGCACTAAGGCTGTCATACAGATAGTGCTAAATGCGTGCAAAGAAGGAAGGAAGCGAACACAAGCATTTGCTCCATGGGAACTTTACACCACCAGAACACTGGCGTAGTCAAACTGAAAGGGGTTGCTGTTGCATGCACACTGATCTAGCCTGCTCAGCAAACAGCCCCACATCCTATTATAAGAATGTCAAACATTTTGATTCTTTCAATTGTAACCTCTCATGAATATTATGTCTTCACTGAATAAAGTAAGAGATAAAGAAATAAAATTTTTAATGTGTTAGGGTACTCAGACACAAGGGGATGACTATAAATAAATACATGGACAGATACAACTTCTCTTTGCTCTGATACTTTTGCAAGCACAGCCACTTTTATGTAGATACCTAGGTAGAGTGTGCAAAACTCTATGGTGTTTGTGATTGCTTACAGACGACTTACGATTTCTGCCTCTGAGCTGTTTTTCTACAGTACACTGAAGATGTGTAGAATACGTAATTACATTACTTACCAAGAAACATTTCCCCCTCACTATATAAACCTAAATCAATTATAAGATATGCACTGAAACTATATTATTGTATAGTCAGCTCTTCTTTTTAATGCCAGGTGAATTCAGCTAGCACTAACTAGAAAGGTGGTTTTGATCACAGCCAATGAATATCCAGATTAATTTCTGAGGCTGCAAAATACTGGGCAGCAAATGAACTCTCTTCAGTTCCCAAAACTGAGACATTTGCAAGCTTAGGCTTCTGTGGGTTTCATTCAACTTTTTTATCTGTGGATTCAGACCCAGTTTGGTTTGGTTTTGCCATAACTCAAAAGTCAAAATAAACTGCAAAGAAAACAGTTCTTCCTATTCAATTAATTGTATGGGAGCAATGCTTTGGTATTATCCTGTTCTGCAGAACTCTGAAAAGTATCTTATGACCTGCTGTCTTTAAATGAAACCAAATCAAAATCATGAAAACATGGGGCTACCTCATCAGTGTGCATGAACTGCTATGTTTCCACTTATGTTAATAAAACAACACTGATTTAAACTAGGAAAGGACTGAGAGTTTGACTAAAACCAGTCATGTTTCATCCAACAGACATGGAAGAGAGAGGTGGGCTTCCGCATCAAGAAAACAGAGAGCAAACTGTAGGTAATATAAACAGCATGCAGTGAGAGGTAACTAAGATTAGCAAAGCAAATTAAATAGATCACTCAAAAATGTTACAAAGTTCTTTTGTGGGCAAAATGAAAAAACTTTCCCTTTCATACTAGAAGAAACTTTACTACTGGAAATGAACCTAAGAAAAGGCAGCACTGTGTTTGCTTCTTTTGTCTAAAACTGTGTGCATTCACACACGTGACTTTATGCAAGTATTGTACGGACTTTGCTAGTACTGCTTAATGTGCATCAAATCATAGCTAGTCTTTATTCTGTTTCAGTGTAACAATCTAACCTGTAAATGCATATGTTCAACTGTTTCATACCCAATATCAAACAGTCCTCCAAGAATAAGTAAAAAAAAGTAAAGTCGCTCATACAGTGGCTTCCAAAGTTATTTCAGATAATTACAGTGGCAAGAGAAGATATGGCGACACACACCGTCATCAAGAGTGCCTGGGTTTTGCATCAGCTCTCACCCACATGCTTCCGCCTCCCTTTACTTCACACTCTTAGTGCCCAAAATACAGCTTCAAGTCCGCATCCTTATCATTTTACGCTATACCATCTTAAATTAGGCTTATACCCCTCCTTCCCTCCTCAGCTTTGTGCCACATGCTTCATCATCAGATAGATCTTCCGCAGGTTCCTATGGCAAAAGTACTGTTCCCACCATGGATGGATTGCTGTACAGCTAATGGGAACCAGAAACAAGCTCCAAAACCCACCTGAAGTCAGCCATGGCATTTGCAGGCATCAGATTTTGTTTCTTGGTTGCACTTAAGAACCCAGGAAGCAAGAAGAAATTGGGAGCTCACTCCCAAGTTTACAGAGGTTCAAAGTTGCTCACTTACTAATTTGGTTGTCGCTGGTGGTAAGAGAACCTGCCCTCATAGATTCATGGGATTTGTAGCACTTCAAAAAACCAAAACCAAAACACCTTATCCCTAGTGATAATTTTAATTTCTTAGATTTATCAATTTAAGACCAAATTTTGTATGCGTTACTGAGTTGCAATGTCCAAGGAAATAAGCTCTGCAGGTACAAAGGACTGCATCTACACGGGACAGAGAGAGCTTATAATGCTTACAACCTTCTAAGTATTGGGATGTGCGTTTTTGTATATACTCTGAGATCCACAGATGAAAAGAACCATGTAACTGTGCAATTATTGATTACAGCAGCTCCCATTACATTAAAAACAAATATTATCCTGTACATTCCTCTCCAGACACAAGTCTGTTGATTTTGTTTTGGTTTTAATATGTTTAATCAAAAAACACATTGGAGCAGCTGCCTTGCATGTGCGTAGCTAGACTTATTCACCCCACAGCAACATCTCAACTACACCGTTGATTGCAGGATAACCTTTTGGCCTGTCTGGGAAGATGTTCTAAACCTGTTGCTCTGCAAGATACTGT
The DNA here is from genome assembly GCF_030463565.1 of Pelecanus crispus. NCBI lineage: Eukaryota > Metazoa > Chordata > Aves > Pelecaniformes > Pelecanidae > Pelecanus > Pelecanus crispus. The sequence continues at coordinate 52,570,663 of NC_134676.1, forward strand.
GTTTTACCTCTTGTTGGATGGCATAGCTATTTCAGAATCCCGCTACTGGTCAAAATACTCTTCCTTACAGAACTTTCTGCACTTTTCCAAGAACTCATGGAACAATCACCACTTATTTGCAACAGTTGTTTCTGCAACTGTAAGAATTAGATCCTGAAAATGATCCCTAAGCACTATGCATTCATGTGTGGACTATGGTAAAAGGAGACCTGTTTGATACTTAAGGAAAAAATAAACTAGGGTGCTTCTCACTGCAGATAAATGCTGCTCTTTTCACAGTCTGTCCCAAGTTGGTAAATATAGCCAGTCAAGAGTTTAATTAAGCCTGTATCTCTTATCTACTCATTTTTCTCACCAGAAGACAAAATTAATCCATTTTTAGCATACAAGCAGGACAACAGCTGTACTCTTTTTTGTTACCAAGCTGAAAAGAAACAAATTCCTTCTAGTACCCTGTTAGATGAGAAAAGTGTTTTCTCCCATTAGGAAACAGTCCTATAAGATTCAGAGCAGAACTGACTCAACTGCACAAGATGTAAGGCATGAACATACAGATACTCAAACCAAGCCTTTCAAAGTGCAAACTGAAAACTCAAGAGAATTTTTGGTGGAATACAAGAGAAAAATGAGGGAGGAATTTGACTCAGTGATTCAATGCATTGTTCACAACAAAGCTACTGCATTAGTTAATTTTAAGTTTGATCTTTATCAAATACATGCTGTTTGCACTGATCAGATAAAAATAAAAGACGTTTGAAAGTCTTGATGCATAATTTCTAGCACCAGATCTTAAAAAAAGCAACAAAAAAATCACATTCACTCCTGTTGCAGAGTATACTTTTACAGGCATGTTTCTGTGATTAGTACCATAAACCAAGACATAACATATAATTCTGTGTAATTTTGTACTAAAGAAAGCCAACATAACCTTGGAAAACCAACTCATCTGCTCTCTCCTCTGCTATATGTGGTACCTTCCCTATTTTACAGGGAAGTCCATGGCTACATTCACTCACAGTTGTAGAATGCAAAGTTAGTTGGAAATAACTTTTTCAACACAAAATATTTTAAATTTGCCTGTAACCTTTTTAAAACTACATCTACTTTGATTCCAGTACATGAAAAATCACTGTGTTAGCTCAGAAGCAGCAGTTGAGTCGTTTTGGATCTGTTATTCCTCTGCAGCACTGTATATTCACAATTTAATTGCCAGATCATAGTCTGGCTGCTTTACAAAGTCAACTGGCTGGAATATCTAAAGCTTTGACAGAATTCTGCACAATGAGACGATAAATCAAACCAATTGGCATTTTTTCCTTTTAGAAACTGTAGCTCTGTACACCATTACTTTTATGCAAATAGTTTTTCCTTAATTGTATAACTATGGATGGAACAGAGCCATAAAGTCAAAGCCAAATGGCTCCAAGATTCAGGATGTCAAAATGTGAGTTCCTGATAGATTACAGACTTAATTGTTGAAGTTAAAATCCACATTGGAAAATTAACCAAGTTTGAAGCTATTTTATTCTGGTTTTCAAGTCTGTTAACAACTTTTGATGGGATACAGAATGTTCTCATTTGCTACTCGTTCCAGTGTCTGTTAACAGTTGGAAAAGAAGGGCGCTTTTTTTTAAAACATTTGCTTGGATAAAAATTATTAAATGTAATTGTAAACTAGACCCACAGAGTTCTATCTGTCAGAGTGAATACTGTTCAGTGGTAAACTCTTATTTTCCATCTGCAAAGTTTACATTACATCATACTATTACCAAAAAAAGGCTACTTTTACAAATAACCTTAAGAATTTTTACTAAAATTCTCATTTTCACAGGTTTATACTTACAGAAACTCTTCAAAAACCTCCCACTTGAAAAACACTCAGTGAAAAACCTACCCCGTGCTGCATGCAAGGGTAAACATCAAAGGCAACTTCTAAACTTCATTAAACAGAGATACGGAATCACAATTATGCTAAACCTCTCTACTGCAAGACTTGCACGTATGTGTTGGAGCTCTTCTAAAGCCAGCCAAGATCAGCAGTAGCAGCAGACACACCCAAGTTATTCTTTAGAAGTATTCAGGAATTACACTGCATTCCCATCTGATTTCTCAGCTACTCCCTACCACCTCTTGCATCCAGAGCATTGAATAAAAGACAATGAAGCTGCTGTACACTCTCCTCCATTCCCCACTAGACAGTCCTATTTCTCTGGTAATCTCCTGATTGCTTTCACATCCTTTCATACTTCATTCTTTTCTTTGCCCTCTTCTGCCACTGCTCACTATCTTGCCCAAGTTGAGCGGGTGTCTAAAAAAGAAGACTGGCACTGTAAAGTGTTTCTAATAACCTTTTGTTAAAGGACAAGTTCTGGAAAGTAATATGAGCAGTCATTGAGGCTGTTTGATTTCAGATCAGGATGTTCCACCAAACTGTATTTGCTGTTTCAGCAGGTCCCACATGCCCTGTCTTTTCTTCACAGATGTTTATGGCAAATCCTGAGAGGGGGAGCTGGGTGAAAGTTACCAGATTAATTTCAATGAACGTGTGGGGAGTTTTATAATGAAGGTTTTTCTAACAGAGCTGTGCCATTCTGAATGGTGCTGTGATGAAAAAACTGAGGCCAGGCACAGGGCAGTAACTGTTCAACTCAGCCTAGCTGCAGCCGAAACGGAGTGTGAGAGCAGCCCCAGGTAACTTCAGCTGATTGTGAGTAGAGAGAGCTTATTCTGCTAGGAGATCTGCAGGGGCAGAAACCTCTACGAACAGGACTGTACCACCTTAAGCCACTACAGCTGCTTGTAAAGTCAATGTCTGACTAAGGCCACAGCATAAGACCTGGGATAACTATGTACTTTCTGAGGAAAGAAGCTGTTAAGACTACTGACTACGTGAAAATGAAGTCCAGGAAAAAAGTTTCATCTGAGCAAAGCAATTTTTGCACACTTAAATTTCCAGCCCTTCTCTACTGATAACCCAGTCATGGTCACCTTCAAAATCTTTATTTGTGACATCATGTCTAAAATTCATCTATCTAATCTTACAGAGAGGCCATACCAGTGTATTTGTTCCACAAAGTACTTCCACACATTAAGGAGTTGAAACAAGTAAGTAATAGTTACTTGCTCTTATTCATGGCTGCTGTACCTTCAATGAAATCAAATCAATTGCAACAGGACTGAATTTGACCCTGGCATGTATTTGCAGCATACATCTCATTTTAAGCTTTCCTATTCTGCATTGTATATTCTTAAGGCAGGGCACCATAACAAGATAAAGGTGGAAATGCAGCACACATATCCACACTTTTGCCACCTGTACCTTGACACAATTAGCAAGTGTTTTGAAAAAGCAGTGCCAAGGGTTTCATTGCAGGTTATCAACCAGTCCAAAAATATCCAGAGCCCAAATACAACCTTGCGTTTTTCCTTCTGTTGTCATCTGCACTGACTAGAATAAAATTAGCATATGTAAGCTCATCACTGCTACCACGCCATGCATCCTTTATTTCACAGGTACACCTGTAACTGGTAGGCACTTGTTCCTCTTTTTGAGGATACTACTACTGAGACAAGTATCTGTCTTCTTTTTGCAAAGCTTTCAGCTTGGACCTCAGTTGGATAACTTTTTGGCAGGCTACAGGTATTTAAAAAAATATGGAGTATCCTTTTTTTTTTTGTACAGAATGGACATACTAACTTTGGGACCAGAATATTGGGGTAAAAAGAGATAAAACTAAGTCTAAATATTTCACTCTCTGCTAACCACTCATTTTTGAATCAGACAAGCAGGCAAACTGAGTGCTTGCAGCAAGCCTCTGAGAAACTTCCTTTTCTCGGTTCTGGCTTCCCAGCTTTCCAGTCATGCAGGAAGGTCCAACTTTCACAATTCATTCATTCTGCTCCTAGGAACCTCTCAGCCCATTAAAGTTTTCAGCCTCATCACTGCATGGGAATATTTGTGGGGATATTCCTTAGCTGAGCCATCCTTCTACATTTTCTGTTTAGTTTCTTTAAACATTATCCTCTTGTGGGAGGTCACTTGTTGTGAAGTTGGACCAAACAGGCAGAGTACGTTTGTGTTAAAAAAAAAAAAAAATCAGAATTTCCTAAGCCCATTGATAATAAAAACTACCCAAAACTCCCACTACAAAAGGGAAAGCTCAATAGTGGGCACTAGAAGTAACTTGTCACAGAAAGTATGTGTGACACAGAATGTCTTTTTAATAGGATGGCTGTTGACATAGCAGGTTTCTCCCCTTCAAGAAAACCAATCAGAATAAAAAAGCTGGAAAAACATCTTTAGCTTCCCTCTGACCTACGAAAATCTCAACTGCAGGAACAAACAAAAATTCTTTGACTCTTAGAGCTGGCATCACATTCACATAATAAATTTCAGAGGCATCTACACTCACCAGCAGGTGCTAGCTTTAATTTCTTTAAACAACTTTAAGTACTGAAACTATTTTTCAGCCTCAGAATAAAAATCCAGTATTATTCTTTATATAAAATCCTTGTGCTGACTTTTCTGAAGACTGATCCTTCTCTTACTAGCCTATACAGATCTTCTTAAGTTCAACCTGAATTTAAAACAGCTCTGCTAAATACTACTTTCCATAACAACTAAAATCCTGCCATTGTGCAATGCACAAGTGACTTAAGGAGTCACTACCTTAACATGTCCAAAGCAGTGCATTTAAACACTTAGCATGAAAGGGACTACACAAAAGCAGCAAGCGTTGCTGCTTAGGGTACCAGGCAATAGCAGGGCTAATGAGCTACCTCCAACATTTTAGACTCTGCCTCAGTTTAAAGATTGTGTAGATCTGCTTGAGTTTGATGCAAACTGGAAGAATTTGGCTGCATCTACCTCAAACACTCTTTAAACAAATGGTAGTATAATGGACAAGTATGTATTTTGGCATGCATGCAGACATGTAAAGAGTTTTAATCAGGACATCCTTGTCAGAGTCATGAAATAGCGGTTAGGCAGTGCTGAGAAGCACTGGTGCAATTATCTGTCACATTCCAGCCCCAAGGACATGCACTGACCACATTCTGGCAGTGAATGAAATTACGGTATCATTATAAAGATGTGCTGCAAAAACAATCAGTGCCACCAACACCATAGCAGAGCATGCAGTTATTACTACTATTACGTTTTGGCTTACCTACAGATGCAGACCATCTCTCGCAGCCTGGCCTTCTGCTCCCTGCTGATCACAGTGCTTTTTACATTTGGCTGCAGCGAGGCAGGAGCTACAATAGAAGTAGGTCATGCCAAATTATGTTCTTTTTACAATGTTATTTATCAACGTGTATTTCCTTGATGAGGCCAGTACCTCCGACACGTCATGAGAATATTGAACAAGCCCATGGTCACGGAAAAATTGCTTTCAGTACCACTTGCTACAAAAGATACAGTAAACGAAACAAGTAGAACAGCAATTCCAAGTGTGGAAATAAAACACAGCAATTAATACAGCTGGTCTCCCCTCCTTCTGGACATATCCCCAGCACCATTTTCAGCAATACTCAATATCCTACATCTTCAAATGTGGGAGCTTTCCTGATTTTTTTTATGACACTCATATTTGAGCAAACTTATCCCTTCACAAAGCAGCAGAAATGGCTTCTGTAGCTGTATCTACAGTGATGACTAGCAGTTGAGAATTGTCTTTACGTGTCCAAATGTATTCTTATATCTGCTTTTCTAAGTTGATTTCAACATAGATTTAACACAGGATGTCAGTGTCCTACCTGTAGAGCTTCTTCTCCTATTATTGCCCACAACATGACCCAGCAGATGGTAAGGTGAACATTATCTTAGCTTGCTCCAGAATTTATCCATGCCAACTGCAGCTCAGACCCTGAAAAGGGTCTTCACTCAGGAAGTAATTTCAAATTTTATTAGCTTTCCAGAGCATACTGCAGACATTTTTCCTTTCCGTGGCCTCTCAGGGAAGAAACTGAGCTCCTAGCTTTTATGTGAGGATGTTATTTTTTTATATATAAACAAGCAATGCTCAGTAAAGGGAGGGAACTAATCGGAAGTTATCAAGTTGAGCCATTTTAATTCTTGGGTGAGCAGTCAAAACTACGTCAAAAGACCTTCATCAAGCCAGAGATTTTGAATGGAGAAAGACCATTTCACTTGACCATATCATATCCCAACACCCAACCACAAGAAGAAAGTAAGTACACAGAAAGAACAGGCAGTCGCACTCATTTTGCCATAAAGAAAGCAAATTTCTACAGAAGAGAGACCTAAAAATTCTCTAAGGCAGGCCAGGGCAGCCTTAGAGTGCGCCACATTAGCAGCCTCGTAAGATAGCTGGAATGCTGGGCCAGTGTTACCACAGTGAACCAGGTGCTGCAAAATGAGAAGCCGCCTTCTGCCTCCACCCTTACCACCTCTGAAAAACAGTGAAGGCCAGGGCCAGGAAAGGGAGAAAGAAAATGGAAATTCCTCTTCAGTTTTGATTTTAGCTCATGCCAGCGTACATAAACCTACTGATGATTTCATGTCCTCTCCCTTTGCATCATGGAGGATGCTGTAAGCAGGGCATAAGACAGCAGCATTCAACACCACAAACTGAAATTATAATAAAAGCAAAGATGCCTTTAATGAACAATGACAAACAGAAGTCCCTGTATCATCCTTTTACTTTATGACACAAAGAAGTGCTCCCAATGAAAGACCTCAAGACCACAAGAGTCAGGTTCTGTTTGTTCCCCCCCCCCCAGACAAGACAGGCATTTAAGTATGTGCCAAATTTTAACTTCGCCATGTAAATATAATTTCAATAAACAGATGTTCATCAGCTATATTAAAAAATAAACCTTTAAAATAGATACAGTCCTCTAGGAAAAACATTTATTCAGCTAATTTACAGAGTAAGCCAATTAAGGCAAAATATATTACTTGGAAACAGGCTTTCACTGGGTACAAATATGAGCTGGCTTAACAGTATATTGTATATAAAAATGTCCTTTGAAAGCATCTAAGAAAGGTAAAGGCAGACCAATATAAGCTGAAAAAACTGCTTCTTTAAGGCGAACAAAAAGTATTTATTTATTCTTCATTTCTTAAAAAAAGTATTATTACCAAAATATTTTCTTCACAATTACTTCCATGTTTCTAAATAGAAATTTGAGATTGTGTGAACATGGATAGAAGGCATTTATCCCCATTAAAAAAATCAGACACCACTGAAGACTTATGAGAAACAGTGAGCTCATGACATCAAGACAGCATTTAAAACTTAAAAATGTTTAGAAGCCCCAGGATAGGAAAGCAAGTGATACACATCTCACCATTTTCCACATCAAATTGCTGACAACCATAACTTGATAGAAGAAATTACATAATTCCATACAAAATACGAAGTTTGGAAGCACTGGAGTAAATTATGTTGTTTAAACTGCTGAGATAATTTCATCCGTATGTAGTACCTGATCCAAAACCCACTGAAGCAATTTGACATTTGTCTAGTGTTTCAATTGGACATGAATTTCATTACTGTTACATAAAAAGAAAAAAGATGCAGCATGGAAAATGAGATTTCAAAATTACTTAGCAATGACTTCAACTAATGGGGCATGGATTTGTGCTCTTCTTCAGCAGCTCACTGTTATATGTTGTAAAAACTACTTAGCATCACTCCTGAGAACTTACACACAGACACCAAACCTATGAGGTGTTAAGTACCACCTAAGCACAGGCCCCAAGAAAAAGTCTAATACAAAAGGTAGTCTCTCTGGATTGAAATGCATATATAACACACGTGTTATGCTGTCAACACGTTTATATTACTAATATAATAGAAATAGCTAAACAATGAACCCCTTCTTTAAAAAAGTATACTAACTAAAATAACTCAGCAAATGCCTGGTAAGGTGTCAAGTAATAGCACATTCCACTTTACAAACTGTAATGCTATTTGTCCCCGTTATAAATATATGTTTGTTCTCATTTCCTGTTTTGTGAATCATATTGGAAATCATATAGTAGTTAAAAATTGCAATTGCTCATTTCCACTATTGGCAATTACTTTTACTTCTTAAGAAGTAAAATGCTGTTTACAGCTAGATTACAAATCTGTGTTGTATCCACTGAGAATTAGAATATGTAGCTTTCACTTCAATTCTAGAATCAAAACCAGTATTCCTTAGTGTCATGGATCAGTCTTCTTTCAAACGGTCCTGGGTGGTAAATGTTGTTTGTACATTCCTGCTAGAGCCTTAGCTGCACTGTAGATCATCTGTCGACGGGACATGCCAGTGAATACCACGTGCCAATCAGTCCTGTTGACGTTCAGGATACTCTTCTCAAGAACTTCACCCACAGTCACCAACAGGCCTGACCATCTCAGATTGTAGTCCTGAGGAGTGAGACTCTTAGCCTGTGTAACATTTTGAGAAGTGATTATTGAAAGAGTTTGAAATGAGTAGTTTTGCTTCCACCATTACCAACTTTCGTAAATAATCACTCTTGTATCAACAGGACTACATGACAAATTCAAGGGTATCAGAATCCAAATTTCAGACTGCCCCATAATTTGCCTAGCCAATTATACTCTTTGGATTTGTATGTATCATGATCCATATTACATCCAAACAGTATAAAACCAAAATATGATGCTTAAGAGAGCAAAGACATTCTGCCATTACCAGGACGTAGTTTTCTCTTTTAAAGTAGCTAATAGATGGAATCAATAACAGTACATATTTATACAATGACTCTTACCCTCCACAGGTTTTAAGAACAGTTAAAATGTCCCTCTGAAGCAGGCAAGTAGCCAAATACAAAAAGAAAGCTGAGCCTGTCAGAAATGGTGGACAGAGTTATTTGCATGAAATCACAGAGGGATTACATACTGTAATTCCCTGAAATTGGAAGCAGAAGGGAAACAGTGAGGGAAGTATCACTGCATTTATCTGGTCTGATGCTCATCTGAGGCAACCACCTCTGGCCACTGTCACACACAATGAAGAAGACTTTTAGCCTCAGTAATACTGTTCTTAGTATTACTCAATTCTTCACAGCATTGCACATTGGGCCCAATTCTTCATACGATTTTATTTTGACAAATATTTGAGTTAGTCTGTTTCCAATGCATGTAGAGCAGATCAAACTTCATTAGCGTTCCATCCTTCCTAAAACTACTGTCTTGCAACAATTACAGCATATCTAAGTTTACTAGAATATGCAGTCTGCTCCAACATCGAAATAACTTATTATCAAGAGGTACATAAAAGGCAGATTTCTTAAGCAAAGCAACAGTAAGTTTTCCTTATTAGTCAGAACATATTGGCAGTAAGTAGTAAATAAGAGCACAACTAGCTGCAAGTAGGAAGTAGGGACTGAATATCTGATGATGATATCTCCACTATGATCCACAATTGCACATAATAATAAATTAATTATTAGGTATTTCTACTGCTAAAAATCAGTAAACTTCAAAAAAAAAAACCAAAACAAAAACAACCCCTTGCAGTAGTTTCCAATCCTGGTTGCAATTTCTGGCTCAGCAAAAAACAAGATGACACCTGGTCTCTTAACAGAAAAAGGTTCTCAAAACAAGCCCTCAAATCCACCTTTTTACCTCCTCGAACCAAGCAATATTTAGAGTTACGAACAGCCATGAGTGTCGTATTATGTGCTCAGGGAACTCTATGCCATTGGTAAAGACATTAACAAAAGAGTATCTATTCTATACAGACAGTTTTATCACTATTTGCATGACACAGAACAATAAAACACATAGCAAGAATTTCGAGGAATATAACTGCTTTTCATGTTGCCTCTATTAAATCTTTTGTACTGTGAATGACAAATAACATTGCCAGTCCAACACAGATTTCTTCTCTGTTCTTAAGTCTGAAGTACAACTATACAATTGCTGGCTTTTTTCCTGTCGTAATCTAGATTTTGCTTAGATATTGGACTGGATTTATACAAACATATGTTTTTTGCACACTCTTGAGAGAAACCCACTCTGATTCTAGAAGGGACGTAAGGGGAACAAAGGTAACAACTGGTGCATGCACACAATCAAGAGACCAATGATTCACCACCACGCATTATGCGTAAGTTAACTGAAATACATAGCAGCAAGACTAGGAAAAATTTAACTCTGAAGGTATGAAATGAAACTATGTTTTGCTGTTGATGCATACACAAGAACAGTTTTCTTTAAATAGGAGAGTAGAGTTCCATCTAGTTCAAGTTTAAAGACTTACAGTTCCACTGAATCTGTACTATACACCAAGCTATACACTAAATGGGTTGCATAAAAGTTAAAACAAGAATGTTTTCTGCTGTTACAAGGTAAACACTACTTTTCAAAGTACGTTTACCTAAGAGAAAAAAAAATACTCAAAAAGTTAAGCTGTTAACTATAGTTTTTAAATGACAAAGAATATTCTGTGAAACAAAAGTTAAAGATACCTACTGTGCTTTATGTTTAAAAAAATAGTTTAGTTCATCTCAATGCTCCATAGAGAATGTGACAATTATTTAAGTAGTAACCACATTGCTGTGCCTATTTTCATAGCATCACAGAATGGTTTGGGTTAGAAGGGACCTTTAAAGATCACCTAGTCAATGAAGTTGTACCTGCTTAATTAGTATTTTTTTCCTGTAGCTTAATGTCTTTCTCCACTCTTTTTGAAAAGCACTCAGGAAAACGACAGAGAGACAGAGCAGTATTTCTCCTTTTGCCACTCATCCGCTTTTCAAAGTTTTAAGAACTCTGAATAATAAGAACTAAAACCAATCCCACAAATGTTCACTCTATTGGAATTGGTACTACCAAAAAAAAGAAAATTTAGACAGTTACTATTTGTTTTCTCAAAACAACTCTGTGAGGATCAAACCCCAAACAGTTTTGTTTTTAAATTCTTCACCAAAACATTTACTTAAAAATAATTTTCAGAACAGAGTTAACTAATATATGACTCATATATATCTGCTGTCAGGCAACATGCACTGACTGAAGTTTGGAGTAATTCCCAGTGTGTGCCCAAAGAAATGTAAACAATCTCACAAAAAACTTCTATTGGTGATATTTAAGAACTGCATTACTTTCAATGGGATGAACCTGATATTTCCAAGATTTAAAATCTTTCCGTTTCAGAAATTTTATATCCTTGTCAGAATAGCACAGTCAGAAGAGGAAATCAGCCTTGCCTTTTAGGTGAGAGTCTATATGTTCATGGTGGAATTAAGTCCAAGCACAGATCTGAAGAAGGGGTAACATTTATTTATTTATTTATTTATTAGGAATGAGTTTTCGGAATACTAATCAGTACACTGTGCTGTGTGTTTGCTGGTAATTAACAACATAAATACCAAGGCTTTATGAGCTTTGTTAAAAATTGAATGGTAAGATCTCAGTTTATAAACTTGCGCCTAAACGAAGTGTAAGCTACTTCACTGAATTGCTAACATGTACATATGTGCACACAGACACTTCACTATTACACAGTTTTGTTGGCATTAGATGAAACTCCAATACATATGTGAAGTAAGTTAAGGAAAGGAAAGCACACCTTCAGATGGATAAGAGCACTTACTGGACTTCCTTGGTGCAGTTGCTTAGTGCATTACTTAAGCTGAAAAAACCTCCTTTCGCACCTGAGGAAGAGTAAGTGTTCTTATTTTATCTATGTAAAGATTCATGAGGGTTCATTTTGAGTCACTGAACCAGACTGATGACAATATCTCAATGATTAAAGTTATATTTCCTTTCTGAGGGAGTAGTTCTTTGCGGTTAATTTCTTCTTGGTTAATAGTTCTTCTTCATTAACAGAAAAGTAAAACTACTGCTTCCAAGTGCCATGTATTGCAGAATGAGAATCCATCAAAAATTGCTTTGCCACAAATGCCTGAAGATTTTTAGGTGATACATAAACATGATTCAAAAACAGTTTTTATCCTCATTTCATAAATCAAAACATCCAAGTAGACCACTTCAGTAAGAACTGACATCATAAATGAAATTGAAATTTAAATCTTGTTAATCCAACATTGGTAAGAAAACTGAAAACTCACCTGCTGAACATATTGCAAAGGCACTGGTGTTGCTTGGGTAAAAGCTTCCAGATGAATTCCATGAATTGGATCCTCAATAATCAGGCATCCAATGTCAAACCACCTGCAATGACAATGCAAGTCACTTTTCTTTCGACTACCGAGTATCACTCAGTTGAAAAACATGTTAGCATTTGACTTATGACCATTTTACAAACTCTACTACAAATACAGTAATAAGGTAATGAGTTTCAAAGTGTACTAGTATTTTTCAAGTAAAATTTGCACATATCAATTTTACATGCATACACATGCACTATATATATAAAAATACATAATATACATGAAAATATATAAAATACCTGAAACTTACAGATCAAAGAAACAAAGAAAGCTGGTGGGGTGGGCATACATGCAGATATGTTCTTTTGGTCATATTTATTATGCTACAGTTTTAATTCAATCTTTGAATGTTTCCCATTAACATAAGCTTCCCTAACAATTAAAAAAAATAATCTATTTATCATTCATGTTCTATATTCAGAAGATTTTTTTGGTATGTCTAATCCTATAACAATCATTTAAATTATTTATTCAGAGAAACACTTCTGCACCTTTTGGAAAAGATGGTGCCTGCTGTAGCAGACACATTAAAAGCTACTGAAGCAGAACCTGAAAGGGTTCCCTATCCAGCTTGCAAAAACGTTAAACCATTTCTCCCTATCAACAAACAACACTGATATGATCCAAGTAAAACCAAGGGCAATGCATCATCACTACCTCAGTGTATTCAATTCCTGTAACAGTTTTACAGTTGAGTTGCCTCAGGAGAAACATACTCCAGGGAAAGCACAAACACAAAATCAAGGCCAAGAATCATAAAAGATTTAAAAAGGAAAATACCATTGTAGTTGTCATTTCATATATATTATATGCGCATCTACGTATAAACTGTATTTTATTCTTTAAAGCATGGGAAGCAAGGATATTGTTATAAAAGGAAATGCAAGACTCCAATTTTAAGAAACAACTGGCTGGGCCACATAACCTTCGTGTTAAGAGTTTAGGAGCAAGACAAGAAGTACTTCACTTGCATCATCTTTGTAGCAGGGAACAGAGCACTGGAATGCTCTGTGATAGAGGACGACCTCACTTGCAACTACAAGTACTGTTGAGACAGCTTCATGGTTAAAGATAACTTGCTCACAATTAATAAAGGAGATAGAGTCTAAAGGGTAAAATACACATAAAGAGTTTGCAACCTTTTCTACAAATAGTATTCAGGACATGCAATTGGAAGGGGAAGTAATGATGGACATTCATGCTGATGGACAGCTGAGAAGTTTAGCAGTGAGCAGTGACTGATCTGTTAAGTGTTAAGTGACTGATCAGTTAAGTGTTAGGTGCAGAACTCTTAGTATTGGTGGGTGGTTGCTTGGAAACTCCTCTCGTTCAGACATGTATAAATATGGTAAATAGTATCAGCGAACACTGACTGCATCCCCCATATCAGAACCGTAAACACCACAATGCTCACTTCAGAATAATAATTAATCAATTACTAGCACCATGACCTATCATTTCATTGCAGAAAAACAGGGGCCAAAAATAGTTTGAATGTTTTTTGTAACACCATGCAAGGAAGCATTCGATGTGGCCTACTGAATAAAAATTAAAGCATGCATTAAGTTATTCTTTTTCTACTGCAACTAATATCGAAGATGAAGGTGTTCTTGGGGCCTGTAACGCGTGGACAGAAAAGCTAGCATTCCTTTCAATAACACTGCAGTCCTGGGTGAGCTCTTTCATGTTTAGTACTTTGAGCAACATTTTCAGATTTAGGTATGAGTAAATTCAAAGGATGAGAACAGTAATTATTTAGAAACAGAGATCTCATTGTCATAGTTACTCCTTTGTGGAAATACAATAAAACATCTAAATCAGACTAGATGGAAATAAATACTAAACAAAAATTAAAACACTTCCTCATTCTATTTACTTTAGAAAATCCACCATCCGTCTTCCACTAAGGATACTAAATGTACCTTTATAAATGGAGCAAAAGCAGAGTATGTGACCAAAAAAAAAAAAATCAAAGCCCATCACATGAACAAAAATGCAAACATGAGGAAAAAAACCTATTTAAGTTTGCATTAAGAAAAACACGACATTGTCCTTAATATTTTGGAAATGAATGATAAAGCTACTTCAAGAACTGTCGGTCAAAAACCATGTTACACAATCAAGTAGTAATACATTTGAAAACACCATTGTTACGTCTGTGCAGTGCAAATTAGAAGTAGTAAGTACATTCTTGGTGAAAGGAAAATGTATAACATTATCTGACAAAATCATATTACTACAAATGCCAGAACAACTCCCAATATACTTTCTGAACTGAATACAATTTCAGAGAAAGAGAAGAGAGAGCGCACACACAAGAGTGAGCAAACTACTAGCCAAATTCCAGCTTTTACAGCTCCTTAATTTTGTTGGTTCAGTATAACTTCATTGTGTTTTTATATTGCGAATCTTGAAAAACCTGACAAGGATTTTGTATATTAAAGTCTCAAGATGTCTGGACAAAAAACTGAACATCATCACCAAAATCAAGTCTGCCAAAGCAATACTGAAGACAGACTCTCTCCTTTTTTCTGCTCAGAGTGATACTGCCAGCAACACTTTATAGGCCCCTTTGAGTCAACAAAGAATATGCCTTCCTCCCCCCTGGAATATATTCAGAGTTCTCACTTGTCAGGAAGCAATTCCTCAATGAAGTTTTCTACTGATACAGCAGGCTGTTTTTCATGTATTACTCCTGTCCGACGCAAGCTGTCTATCCTTTCTTGGGCTCCCTAAATGGTAACATAAGCTGTTAGACAACATTTTCTTTAAATCACAACACAGTACAATGCCTACAGATGAATGCAAAAAGAACTCTAGAACATACTTTTCAAGTTAAAGAGAATATATGAGAGATTTTGAAAAATGACTCTTACTTCAACATTAGAAAAACAAAAAGAAAACTCATGAAAAACCATAATGGATTCCAAAACAGTAACAAAAACTATGATAAAACTGATCAAATATTTTCAGGTTTTTTTCCATGAAAAAGACCTAGATTAGCATGCAAAGAATTCCTAACCTGTAATTGTGCCAAATTTCACTATTAGTTAAAGCATCAGTATATATTTCTGTTACTCACACTGACATTTTTGCAGCTTAAGGTTTGTCACATTTAGATCCTTTAAGAGCTTTGGACCAACTTTGTGGGATGAAGGGAGAGAACCTCTTTGTTGTGGCACCTATCCAACTAAGATGCAGGAATTATTCACTCCAAACCTGTTATCACTCTGAAGCTGTAATAGAAATACTATTACTACTACTACACTGCAGTAGCTAAACTGGTGAAAGAACATATATATTATCCTCCTTTACCTCAATATAAAATTGTATCAGCCAATATATTGTGATGACTATGGGCTTTACTCAGATGTGAACAGTGCCACAGCAGTTAGGAGAAAATACTTCCTTTTTAATGAGTAAATGATTTGCTTACATTTAAGAAACAGAATACTAACTAGTTGTTTTCAGGGTTTTTAGTTATTGGCCAAGGAGGTGGTTGCACCTAGATACACCTGACGAACACATACCTTTTTAAAATCTAGTGAAACAACCTTTGCTAACCCTTGCTCTGGGCCAGCACAGCTGTTTGCAAGGCTGCACAGTGAATTCTTACTTTTTAAACGCAACATAGATCTGTTCGGAAAGATCCCTGACAAGTGTTGATCAAAAAATCTTTGATCTACAGAATTAGTGGGGAGAAAACTCAGTCTCAAAAGTCTCTTTTAAATTCTAACTTTCCCAACATGGTGTGTTAATAATAGACGAAATGCCTGATATACTTTGAAACTACAGTAATATCACAGTGTACGCTAGATGTTATAGCAATCAATGACAGTATAAGAAAAATGACAAATATTCTTCATTTGTTGTGAATGTGTTTGCAAAAAATCCAAAAACTATTTCAACAAGCAGCTTTATACAGATCTAATGATCCAGACAGCATACCTTCTTTTCATGGAAATCAGATCACTTTTCATGGAAATCACTTCTGGGTGAGTGTTTCCACACTCTCTCTTTGCATTGGAGGTACTTTAATACTGTTATATATCAACTTACTTTTAAACCTGCAGCATAGCCCACAGGTTGGGGTGCGATGTTAGACTGTGCAGCCTCTCCAGTAACAACAGCCATTCCAAAGACTTCTTGAAAGGCATCTCGAATTGCTGCAACTTTTACCTCTTTATTAGAAGTAACCACTATGTCCAGTTCTCCCCCAGTTTCTGTAAAATACATATATATATATATATATGCATGCATTTTTTCTCATTCTCATTATAAGCTAGTTCAAATACATTCTACATCTTAAGAGTATGCTTCAGTTGGTCTTTCTCAGGCGCTGTACAAAAGTTCTTTCACGAAGCAGAAGCAAGTTAGGAAGTAAAAGTTAGATGAATAACTAAGTGGATGAAAGACAGACAACAGGAACTGATGGTTGTTCAGCACCTGAAAAAAGCATACCACTCATTTAAGATGACAATTCATACATTTAAGAAAATAACTTGGACAACCATTTCTAAGGATGTTTTGGTGTTCTGGGAAGTGGTAAGGAGTGTTGAGTGACACAAAAACTCTTCCTTATGAAAGGTACCAAGAGCACAGGTGCAGTTCATAAAATCCAGTGAACAGCTGTCAAATTACATAAGCTTTAAAAGAATGTCTCACATTACTTTCTGGTTGTCCTTGGGCTGTGAATTTCAGTGTCATTTTATTGCCTGTCTGCCTCCCTAGAGCTTTATCCTAGTTTTGGATATTAAGTATCTATGGAACCAAAATGTTGTTAAGTATTTCTGAATGATTTCCATATGGCAGTATCTCAATAAAGAAGGATGAGTTTTCACTAAGCTTTTTTAGAACAAAACAAAACAGTTAATGAATTAAAAGAAATCTAGAAGTACTACAAAAGATTGATGAGCTCAATTATACCTCGCATCTGTCTTTATCACAGCTGGATCATTTTTATTGCCAAATTTCATTTATACAAAAGCATCTCATAAAACTTGCTCCTGCTGTGGCAAGCTTTCTTAAGAACAGCTTAAACTTTTTTCAAACATGGAATATGACATCAGAGAAAGCTGCATAAGTTAATTGCATCAGCAAGTGTAAAGGACAAATTAATGGACACATGTCCACAAGCAGGCGCTGAAAGTAATAGGTATGGACATACATCTTGTCATCCTTAGTCCAATGGCTGTGGATGATGGAGGAGTACAAGGAGAAAGGACTACAGAAGTTACCAGATCTACTGTCATTTACCATACAGCATCTCCTGTTGCTTCCGCTGAAGACAGAACATTGAGCTAGATGAATCACTGGACTGTACCATCTCTTCTATGAGGAAAGACTGACAGAGCTGGGAATGTTCAGTCTGGAGAAGAAAAGGCTCAGAGGGATCGTACTAATGTGTACAAATAACTGAAGGGAGGCTGCAAAGAGGATGAAGTGAAGTTCTTTCCAGTGTTGCCCAGTGGTAGGACCAGAACAGGCACAAACTGAAACACAGGAGCTTCCATATGAACATTGGGAAAAACTTTTTTACTGTGAGGGTGACTCAGCACTGGCACAGGTTGCCCAGAAAGGTGGTGGAGTCTCCATCCTTGGAGATACTCAAAAGCTGCCTTGACACAGTTCTGGGCAACTGGCTCTAGGTGGCCGTGCTGAAGGAGGGGGGTTGGACAAAATGACCTCCAGAAGTCCCTTCCAACCTACACCGCTTTGTGATCCTGTGATCCCGCAGGGCGCTTCTTATGACCACAGTAGCAAACTAGTGAAGAAACAGCCTTTTAACCTGTCATTTCTTAGGCCCACTGACTGTACAAAAATATGTTAAGCTACCTCTCTTAGAAGAAAAAAGAACAGAGCTCAGTGGTTTTGCTTCTAAACACTAACACTCCACCTAATTACACAGGCTGACAGTCTGCAATATTTATCCTGATGTAAGAAAAATTACTCCATTGGTAATGATAAGCCTGAAGCTTAAATTTTAAAGAAAAGAACAATTTATTCTTTGGCTCGTATTACTTAGCAGACCTCAGTTACAGGAAACATCTTTTTTATGATGAATCACCAGAGATATGCCAGAACAGCAGTAAAATAGTCTATTTTGGTTTTAGGCTATTTTTTATCTTTTTATTTGTCAATTGCTTTACTGAATGGGATTGGGTGTATGCACTGAACTTTGAGCAGTATTTTTAAACACTGGGTTAACAACAGGACCAAAAAATTATTGAGAGTATCTTTTTTCATTGATTCCTTCTTGATAGAAATCAAGTAACGTAAGTAAACAAGTGCTTAAAATTGACTGCAGGCTTTTGCTAAAGTTAGGCTTGTTTGAGTATACAGGGATAGAAAACCTGTTAAAGAGTTTTTAATGTATTAAATTTCTATTTAATATTTCTATTTAATTTTATTAAATTATTATTATTAATTTATATTAATATATATTAAATTATTATTAATTTCTATTAAATTAAATTTCTGTTTAATAGAAATACTATTTGCTCACACACACACACAAAGGAAAAAATAAGAAATTCCACCACCTCATCCAGAAGCTTTGGAAATTTCAGGCTTTGGTGTGAGGAATCTGCAATTTGTTTGGAATTGCAGCAGTGGAGAGAGCAGAGAGAAGTGGGGCCACTTGTTGAGGGTATGGCTTTTGTTGATCCCAAAAAGCATTTCTAGAAGGAAGTAAATACTAAGTTTACAAATCTCTGCCTTATTTCCACAACCTGCAAATACCAAAAAAATGCAATGTGTTAATGGCCAAGATGCATATAGATGCTTTCCTTTCCAACATGACTTTAGAGAACTTTGAGATAACCACTGAATTTGCTTAGTCTAACTGAATCTTACAAGCAAAGTATTTTATTAGAATTACTTCCTCCCCTCAGTAATGTTTTTCTGTCCAATGAATATTGTGCCAAATTATCCAAATTGTCATTGGATACTCACAGATCCTATTTTAAAAAGGGATGGTCATGACTGCAATAGAAACCTTAAATACAGTTCACCAAACAGTGCATAATCAACATTTACTGTAGCTTTGTGTTGCATCCCGCTATTCCTCTCAAATATTTTCCCAGTTTCTGGCTGGCCTTCTGTGCTGTTTTTGGCTGCGATATAGTTTATTTTCTTCATAGTAGCTAGTATGGGGCTATGTTTTGGATCTGTACTGAAAACAATGTTGATAACACACGATGTTTTAGTTACTGTTGAGCAGTGCTTACAGAGTCAAGCCCTTTTCTGCTTCTTACACCACCCCACCAGTGAGCAGGCTGGGGGTGCACAAGAAGTTGGGAGGGGACACAGCTGGGACAGCTGACCCCAGCTGACCAAAGGGATATTCCATAACACATCATGTCATGGTCAACATACAAAACTGGGGGAAGAGGAAAAAAGGGGGAGACATTTGGAGTGATAGTATTTGTCTTCCCAAATAAGTGTTACACTTGATGGAGCCCTGCTTTCCTGGAGATGGCTGAACACCTGCCTGCCGATGCAAAGCAGTGAATGAATTCCTTGTTTTGCTTTGCTTGTGTGCGCAGCTTTTGCTTTACTTGTTAAACTGTCTATCTCAACCCACCAATTCTCTCACTTTTACTCTTCCAATTCTCTCCCCCATCCCACCAGGGGGAGTGAGAGAGTGCCTGTGTGGGGCTGAGTTGCCAGCTGTGTTTAAACCATAACACTATCTCCTCACTAGTCAGCTGATGGGATATCTTCCCTTAAATGTAAGACAATTAACTAATAGTCAATAATTAGGTCATCTTTCCCTTTTATTCCACATACTGTCCACTGGATTAGTACAATAGTGCAGCAATGTTGTTAGCTGGATCACAGAATAGGTCCAGCTGAAAAACAGCTCAGAAAAACAAAATGCAAAAACATTTTAACAGTTTCTTCTCAGCCTTATCAGTTTACTGACCAGCCTCACGTACACACAGACAAAGGGCAGTACTGGCACAACTAAGGAGGACTGCTTACCAGACTGCTGGAAGGACAAAAACCCAACCAACCAAAACAAAACTAAAACCAAACCAACACCCTGGGCAAATTATGTCTTTTGTTTCCCTGTTTTAATGAAGTAGAAATCTCAGGTCAGTTATATGTGATATGCAATTACTCTAGTAAAACAAAAAGTGGTGAATACCACAATGCTTCTCCTCCCTATTAATTTTGAAGCTGTAATTGAAATGCTACACTTTTCCTTCCAGGCTCAATGCTCAGCAATACTTCAGACTTTATTAAACCATTTTAGAATTTTAACGTTCCTACTGATTCAGGTACTGCTTCAAGTCTGCCAAATTTCCTAAAAATAGTATAAATACTATTAGGCTAGAAAAGTGGAATAGCTCAAAGTCAGAAGAAAGCCTCAAAAGCTATGTAAATACCTCTGTCCTATGCCTCTGAGTATGCCTACCTTTTGGCTTGTTTTAACTTCAATGTGATAGCTAACACAGTAGTATATAAGCATGTGATCCAACAGAACAAATACAGTGTATTTTAGACTCAACTCCATAACGCTTAAATACAGACACAGCTGAAGAAAATACTGTGCAACTTAGGGATTACAGACAAGGTCTCTTAATTGTTTTTTTTTTCTTTATAATTTCCTCATCTTTCACAATCTGAATTAAAGGGTATTACTATGCCACTATCTGAACTATAGCAGAACACAAAAGTCAAATGAACCTCAAGACAAACATTAAAAAGTCAGCCTCCAGAGTGAGAGTTTCACTGGACAATACACCTGAGCAATCAGTACAAGTATTGTGACTTTGAATTAAGACACTACATATACAAACTTGAAGTGTAAATAGTGTGCTATTATATTAACCTCTCTAACATTTACATGTATTAGTTAATGGTTTGTCACAAATACTTACTGATATATGGAACCATGCCAGGATCCAGCGTTGTGATCATGGTCTCCACTGAATGCTTGGTTTTATCAAGAACAGATTTCACCATGGGATTCTCAGCTACACCCTAAATTTAAGCAAATAGATTTCCATATTATCTTCTGTTTTTTTCCCCATGAAACTCAAAATGTTACAGTTAAAAAACAAACAAACAAAAACCAAATATTAAGCTGCTTTGTGTTTTTCTTACTACATATACGCTTTGTAACACCTACTTTATCTCACTCCTCCGCACAAACGCTACAGGATGTAACTATTAGCGCCTGACTTCTCAGTTACAACAGAAAGTTCAAATACCATCTTTACCATCCTCTTCTGCATTAATGCAGAAACAGCCCCATCAGTGATGGTGGGCAACACACTTGATCTAGTCCTATTCTGGGACCGGAAGCCTTGAGCATTTAGCAAAGTTGTACATTCTCAATGCTAATTATAGGTATCATCAGACTAGGTAGCTAAACTTAGACTGTGGTAACTCAAGCTGAAAAGTCTCTCTTTTCTAACCTTCTTGAAGACAATAGGATCTATTTTTGAATGGCTCATTACTAACAAGTATTTCTAGAGCAATTGAGCTGAAAGCCCTCAATTTATAAATAGATTCTAAACATTGCTGGAAAAATGTTCTACATTAGCCAGCCAAATCATAGGTGGAGCTGCTGACAGACCTAAAAGTTCATTAAATATAAACACAAACACTGTCCTGTGTCTTGCAAATAGTTTTAATGAATGTCTGTATCTTGTCAAAAGTTTGTTTAAATTCAGATAGGATCACAGGGGAAAGAAGAAAGATACCAATGCTGAAACAGTGAGAGATAAAGCACTGGAAACTATTTTACAGAAAGAAGCCACACTTCTACAACTACTGAGATATTGTATAGCTACTAATAATGATTATCTCACTCCATGCCTCACACTGAAATAGTTCACTTCTGGGTTCATGTACTCTTTGCACCACTGTGCAGAACACTAAGCCTGACTACAAAACAGTTAATTACTCACTCTAGCACAGTTAAGCTTTTTCAAGCCAGAGCCTACTGTAGCCACTTACTTCTCATGAATGTAACACAAGACTTTTCTGAATGGTAACATTCACTGAGTAATAAATATACTTTTGTGACTACTGATGTACCCACAGGATGCCATCAAGAACAGGGAATTTTCTGTTCCTCCTTCAGATCTCTCACAATCTGAAGTTTGTCTGTTGTTTTAACAAAAACTGAGTGAATGCTATGGGATCCTCAGAAACATTTTAAGTAGGAATTTCCAATTCTAGTGTCTTTCAAGTTATGCAAAGCCAAGCAGTACTTCTCCAATCAGCAGCCTGGCTGTGTAACTAACACGAAGTCATTATACATCTCCTGCAGAAAATCAGGTTCATGAGCAGCAAGAAGCTGCTGCTTCTACCTGTGGAAGCTGCCTTTACGTTCATCAGCCTAGAACAAGCAGGGAGAAATTAGAAAGCAAGGGGGGTCTATTCTGAACCTCGTAACTCAATGGGAGGGTCCTCCTTATCCCTGGCATCCACAATCTCTCTCACCCAAGTGTAACCTAATTTTCTTTTATGCACTTCTTCTAGGTACTAGATATACATATATATATAAACCTTATTCACATAAACTGTTGACCAAGTCTGAGACTAAGAGTGGGCCTAGCCACACCTAGGCTCCTCTCTGAGAAGGAGTTTAGAAGGCAGGGGGGTCTATTCTGAACCTTGTGACTCAACGGGAGGGTCCTCCTTATCCCCTACACACACAATCCCTTTATGAATCATTCCAACTCAGTGTAACTTAGTCTTCCTTTATGCACTTCCATGTAGTAATAGACTGAACCTTGCCATCTTCGAATCTCTAAGTCACTGTTTTGATCAATTTTGTCTAATCACTTTGTTAATCACCGATGACTGAGTACTATTAAAACATTACAATCAAATCCTTTGATTTGATACAAGTAAATTCTAAACTGCTACTAAATCAAACTGTGTAAACTCATTCATTCACAATAAATGGACATAATCAGCAGGATTCACAAACCTGCATTCGTGACATATAGTCAGTAAAAAAAGGTAATTCCTCATGAAGGGTCACAGACAAAACCGCATACCTTTATAAACCCCCACAGTCCTCCAGCAGGTGCTCCACCTTGGGCAGTAGATATTCTGGGGTCTTCACGCTCCTCGGGAAAAGTGATTGCAGAACCAGTTCCAGGAGCCAAAGGTGATGAGAAAGTTGCTTGTTGAGTAATAGGATCTGCCAAAACACCTAGTAAGAGGGAAAAATAAAACACAAGTGTTCCTTTAGTTTACTGCATTTAATTTGTTATACTGTAGCAACATGCAATTGTTTAACTGGAAAATGCGCAGGAAGAATAGAAGAATACTGGGCTGATTCACTTCATTTCTTGAAGGCCTCAGAACAATTGTGCTTGTTAAAGGTTAGCAAATATAACTACTATAAATGAGTTCAACAATACCTGCTAATAGAACTGAGACTGCCTGTACATTATGTATAAAATTAAACAATTTTTTTTTCTTAGCAGGTTAGCTTAGCAGTGGTGCTTTTTATTGTATTCAAATTCTCATAATAAGCCCTCAGTAGAGGAAAAAGAGGAATGGGTGTTGCCCTCTGAACAAAGAGATAGGAATGTTCTCATAAATAATAAAAGAGAAAGAAGTAGGAAATTTTCCAACCCTGACTGCTGGAAATTAGTAGCAATAGAAAAAGGAGCAAGCAAATAAATAGCTTTACATATTTTAAAGGAAAACAAAAGAAACTCAAACAGTAGAAAATTTAAGCATGAGCCTTTGCCCCATTACTTAAGTCTATTTTAACAGATTTTCCAACACTAGCCTTAACCAAAAGTTATTTTTATTTTACACAGCACAATTAATAGGTCTTTTTAGACATTTTCCTAATACAGACTACTTAAAAGAGATATCACCAATAATAGTAAAAGCCTGGCCCAGTTGCAGTTGAGGAGCCAAGTTTCCATTCCACTAGCAGAAAATGACATCAGTTCAGCAACTACAGCAATTGCTTGCATGGAAGGTGTGTATTTTTAGCTGTCCTAATGCAATTTAGTGGCTGGAAAGAAGAAAATAGAAGCTGGTGTCATGTGAGGGACAGCTTGTTATAGATAGCTTTTTCAGAAAAAAAAAAAAAGAAAATTATGAGATTACAGCCTGAGATATCATATTCTGGGGAAATATAAAGGCTGAAGTTGACTCTTTGATCTAAACAAAGATATGTATATACATTCAGCTGGGCTTTCCTGTGCAAGTTAACGAAAAATAAAGCCTTGAAGATTTTTCTGTGGGCCTGAATGCTAGCAGAACTCTACTGAAGAGGACTCTCTGTCCTAGACCATGACTGTATTTTAAAGGCTACTCTCCCTTCTTCTGAGTGCAGCTACATTAGTGTACCCCAAATAATGAAAAAACTGCACTTGCAGGACTCTAGCAGAGTGGTGGAAAAAGCCACCAAGGAGATCCCTCATCCTGTCTCACAAACACAGAAGCATATAAACAAAAAGTTACCTGTGACTGGAGGTGCAGAAAATGATGGCATCAGTGGGCTCTGTGGTGCTCGACCAGCATGACCTCTGGTAATATCATAGGTTGAAGACATGGAAAATCCTGAAATGGGGGGACCAGTGGGAGGTGCAGGAAGACCAGGGCCAGTAGTAGAGCTTAATGGAGGAGGTGTAGAGAGCTGGGACATGGAGGTACTAAAAGCTGAAGGGGCAACAGAAGGTGGGGCAGGAGTTAGAGGTGGTGCAATAGTAGAAACTGTTGCAGAAGGCACAAATGGAAGAGAAGCTGAAGTCATCATAGGAGGAGGAAGCGGAGACACTCCAGTGGGCAAGGCTGGTGAGTATGCGGGAGAAGATGACATGCTTGGTGTAGCAAGGGGACTGGACAAAGCTAGGGAAAAAGAGAAAAAAGGAATTTTAGAAATGCTGAGCCTTAATCTCAGAGATTCAGTTATATAATTGTTCAGACAGTTCACAAATCAGTTTTGACCTGGTCTGCTTTTTTCCCCTTCAAAGTGAATTTTAGTTCTGCTTGAGTTTGCATAAAACACCAATTGTGCTCAATTTTTGGTGATATTATCTTGTAAGCCACATCTCTTTTTCTTACATGACCCTATTTGTCATAAGTTTAAAAACATGAGTCAACATTTGACTACTGAATTTACAGCAGCTGAAGTCTGCCTCAGAAATTTCTAGCAAGCGCTGTTCTTTCTGAGTGACTGCTTAATCAACAGGAATAATGATGGTGCAGGAAGTACCAATCTTTAAGAATAAAACATACACTCATAATATCTAGGAGTGTGGGATTTACTTCAGAGGTATGGTTCTATGACATGGGTTGAGCACCAGGTAGCCCTCTCCTCCCTGGCACCCAGCCTCCTAATCCCTCTGCTTTCTCTGTTTCAGTCTGGCTCTCAGCTGATCCTTGGATAAGCCAATTTTGCTCTCTAAGCCAGGTTTAGCCAGAAAACTAAGTCAGAAAAACAGAAACGACCATTTCTATAGCAGTAAGCTGTTGGATCAGCTCAAGCATCTCACTGGCCTCAGCCTAAACATCAATGACAGTGAAATGATATGTGAAGCTGCACTAATGCAGTAGTCTCCAAACTTTATCACACATACCTATCAGTAAAAAATTTTTAAGCATGCACCCCAACATATGTAAATTAATTTACAAATTATTTACATATACCACTGTACTAGTATATTATAAAACATACACAATAGACATTTCAAAAGGGTGAGATAGATGAATGAAAAAATATTTAAAATAATTTTATTAACAGTACAAAAACTTTTCTGCTCCCACTGAAAATGGTTTTATTAATATACTACTAATATAATAACATAGCATGTTAATAATGGTTAACATACTACATAATACAATTATTAATAGTAATTTTTTACTGTGAGCAATGTGATTGAACAAGCCTCATTATTTTTTACATCGTGGTTTAACACCTCATGATACAGCAATCTGAAGATCTGGTCTATGTTCAGATTATTTCCATACTTGGGTTTAATGGCTGTCATCACTGGGAAAGTGTCCTGGTTTCAGCTGGGATAGAGTTAATTTTCTTCCTGGTAGCAGGCATAGTGTTGTGTTTTGGATTTTGTATGAGAATAATGCTGATAACACACTGATGTTTTAGTTGTTGCTGAGTACTGCTTATGCTAGTCAAGGACTTGTCAGCTTCCCAGGCTCTGCCAGGTGCACAAGAAACTGGGAGGGGGCACAGCCAGAAGAGTTGATCCAAACTGACCAAAGGGCTGTTCCATACCATATGACATCATGCTCAGTATATAAACTGGGGGGGTTGGCCAGGAAGCAGGAATTGCTGCTTGGGAACTGTCTACGTATTGGTCAGCGGGTGGTGAGCAATTGCATTGTGCATCACTTGCTTTGTATATTATTAACATTACTATTTTACTTTATTTCAATTATTAAACTGTTCTTATCTCAACCCAGGAGTGTTTCTCACTCTTACTCCTCCAATTCTCTCCCCCATCCCATCAGGGTAGGGGGAGGGAGCGAGCAGCTGCGTGGTGCTTAGTTGCTGGCTGGGGCTAAACCACGACAGAAAGATACCTCAAAGATACATAGATCCAAATGGAAGTAGTACATTGTTGGCTGTGCTTACTAAATCATGGTATTCATTTTCCACTCCCACCCACCAATTATGCTTTTTCTTGAAATTCAGCTAGCAAATTTCCATCTTTCCTGATGTCAATCTTGCAAACTAATCAGAAGGTATTGCACTTTGGTATTTTAACAAATGGGTTCAGAACCCACTAAAACTCTTTGTTTTGGAAGATTTGCAAGTTCATGTGTACAGATACGACAGTTTGTATGTGACACTTGCATTGTTTTTGGCAACAGGATTGCATAATGATGAAACATGTCAAAATACCAATTTTCAAAATGCTCTCTCAAAGCACAAGTTTCTTACAAAAAGTAGGTACTGTAGCACTCCTTGTTAAACTATCACCTTTACCTTGAAGTGTGTATTTTTTTGAAAATATCTACTAGGTTGCACACCGCTGACAGCCACTTGTCATCATAGAAACTATCAGCAAATCTGGGAGACTTGTCTTTTTGTAAGAAGAATGTTCATGTCATCTTTAAGTTCAACAACTCTTTTAAACACATTGCCACATGACAACCAACAAACCTCTGTGTGATACAAAAAAATTTCATGGTCACTCCCTATCTCATTACAAAGTATTGTTAAAAAATCCACTATTTAAAGATCATTTTTATAAAATTAACAACACCGACGACATCCTGTAGCACTTCGTGCACTTATGGCTCCAGTTTCTTTGCTGCAATAGCTTGTCTATGAATGAGGCAGTAAGTAAATTTCACATGTGGTAGTATCTCTGTAGCCTTATTCCAGAATCCATTTTTATCCTAGTCAAAGCAACTGCTCCATCAGTGCTTACACTACAGAGTTTTAATAAAAATATTGCTTTTGTTAAAGAAGTCATTTACTGTTGAGGATATACCTTCTCTGGCACATCTCTCCTTTAGCATTTGACAATAAAGTCGTTCTTTGTGTATTTTATCACTGAAACAGAATTTAGCAAAAACCATAAGCTGAGACATGTTAGTAACATCTGTACCTTCAGGCAACTGTACAGCAAACCTCCCATGCTATGTAATGTGTTCTAATACTTGTTTCTTCAGATCTTCAGCAATGTTTTCTATGCATCTTCCAACAGTATTTGCTGATGAATGCATTTGAGTTTGTCACTATATTGTTTTACACGTATTTCAGACATTTTTACCATGTCAGGAAGAACAAGTGTTTCTCCAATGTACACAGCTTTTTTGTCTTCACTATTAGGTAAGAAATCTCCAAAGAGGCTTCTAAAGATTTATCAGAAATTTTACTGAAATCTTTAAGTACTGGATTGAGTACTGTATGACTTGAAACATTAAAAAAAAATTGTAGAGGTTTGTTTTCATGTTCTGCTTAGTTTTTAGATGTCTTGCTAATCACAGTGGCTTCATACCAAGCTGATTTCTCAAGGTACAATATACACTTAGGGCAAGGTTCATCATTAACAACAGTGGATTTAAACTTATATTTCAAACAGTCCTCTTGAAAATTTTGACTTTTTTTTGGCCAACTTCTTGTCAGATCCGATTAGATTGTTAGACATATCACAAGGTAAAAACAATGGCAAAGAGCTCATACTAGGAGTTGGAGAAGTGTCAGCTCTTCCATTTTCTTGTTGTTTGCTTGCGCTCACATTATTAGCAGTATTTTCAATCCATGGTCTCTTTGCAAGAATCTTTTAAGTCACTTGTCCATTTTATGAGTTCGTCTAGTTAAAACTAGATAACATAACCCATAAATCCACTTAAGCAGGCACACAAACTGCAAGGTGTTGCATTATGTTGAAAATGAGCAAACGAGTGAGGGTGCCACTGTCAACCCCTTTTGCCTCATGGAACACCCACTGTTCCCTCAGGACATGTGAATGTCCGACATAATGGACCAACTGATTGAGGACACCAGTGTCAAGCAGTATATTAAATACTAGTAGAGCTTAATTTCTTTCTTACATTTTTAGATAAAAATAAAGATTAATGGACATTGTAATATTTTCTGCCCACACCCCAACGGATTGCCTTGCACAACTCCTGGGTTAAGGGCACCCCACTTGAGAGTCCACTGC
Source organism: Pelecanus crispus (assembly GCF_030463565.1). NCBI lineage: Eukaryota > Metazoa > Chordata > Aves > Pelecaniformes > Pelecanidae > Pelecanus > Pelecanus crispus. The sequence continues at coordinate 52,599,457 of NC_134676.1, forward strand.
ACTAGTGTGACTCAAGATAACAATACCAGATGTGTCAGAAAATTAAATATTTGGTATTCAGAATATGGTGTTCAAATTCTTGAAAAATCAGGTAAGTGCTTTGATTACCACCCACAATATTATAAACCAAGTGATTATCCAGGCTTGCCACTGTCCCCCACATGACTAAATTTGTTTTGTTTTTAACTCCCTTCTATGCTGCTCATCTAACTGTGCTCTGTAGTTGAAGGTATTATTTCTGTGGCCCCACATCCTTAAACACAAGTGCATCCACATGACTTCATAAAGAAGTTTCAAGAATAAAAAAACGTTTAAAATATTGTGTGTCAGATCCATGTCAGATAAGCAGCACACTTCCATGATTAAGAAATAATTCAAATTCCTCCAACTACGCTGGAGAAGAGCACTGTAATTATGCTGATTACAGCAGTTTTGGATGAATTGCTGTGCTTCAAAAGACATGAATAAACACGACCAAGTTGCTGAGGAAGTTTCTGTACCTAATGAGACAGGTGTAGCAGCAGCAGCCCCTGCTGTGCTTGGTGGGGGGGTGCCAGGTGGAGTTGTCTCTATTCCACTCTCTTCCATCATTTTCCTTCAGCTATGAAAAGCTGTGAAGAAAAAAAATGTGTATGTTGAGAAACAAGGGAAAAGATTTTAAATGAGAATTTAAAGGCGACAACACAGTGATTTTCATTCCCGAACAGAGGAGGTAATTCAAATGCCAATTCTAGAAAAAAGAAAAAATTGACTGAAGTACATAATTATCCAGTACATCTCATTTCTCCAGTATCTTCCCTTTATTTTTAGCACTGTGATAATACCTCAAACTCCAAGCCTCTTTCTAAAAACCTTACCATGCATGACCAGTTACTGCTTCCAATACATACTGGTGGAACTTAGATGGGTAATAACAGAGAAGTAATTACACATCCACATCACAAAACCCATATCCCGTTGCAAGAAAAACTTCACTACAGGGTAGTATTTTGCTGCATTATTGAGCGGCAGTAACCCAAACAGGGACCTGTTGTTTCCAGAGCTGACGCACACCAGGATGCAAGACGTGGCCAGGGGCGAAATGGAGGACTGAAGTCTCCCCCTCTTGGCAGCCAAGAACCATGGCTGCTCAAGGTGCTGTAGCCCTCTCGGGCTCAAGCACTTCAGCAGATGCTCCTGGGCATCACACCTGAGCGCAAACACCTTGCTGAACACCAGGAAGAGCAGCATAGCTGGCAACGGCCCAGGAATTCCGACTCTGTGACCCAGGCTCTAACCATTACCTTGTCTACCTTAAAGCATTTTGGGGTCAGCTAAATAAACCTCCAGAAAAGCCAAATGAAACCAGCTGAAATTCACTTCCAATATGAATAAAGTTACATTGAAAATAATCTACACTGCATTAAAAATAATCTACACTGAACAAGTTTTCCAGTATAGACCATTCCTGTAAAATCCAAACACCATACTGCTCTGGTGATGCTATCAGATGTGAAAGTAACTGAAAACAAAAAAATTGGCTTTTATTTTGAAGGCCAGATTATGTTGGAAGTATCTTCTCGTATCTCTGAGTAAACCTGTAAAATATACTACTTCTGGAAAACTAAAGCTATATGCTTATTTAAAAATCTTAATGTAAAAGGGCTTAGGAGAAGAAAAGGAGAGGGGAAAAAATGAAGACTTTCACAAACACCTGGAGATTTTTGTTATTCAGTGCAGAGCAGCTAACAAAAAACCCTGCTTCCTTCCAAGTCTGGTAAACTAGACAGCAATGATTTGTATCACTCCCTGAGGTAACAATTCTTAAGGAAATTTTAATGAAATAAAAATCCTATACAGAGTAATTATATGTATGATAAATAGACGGACTCAAACGTTTTCCACTATATCCATTACATCAGCAGCTGCAGACTGCCAGCTTATTCCCTTTAACAATTTACAGAGGAAAAGGCTTAGATAATGTGTTGAGTAAAAATACCCATGTGTGTATATAAAGAACTCCACTTACAAAAATACAGGCATCTTCCTCCCTTTCAAAAAAAAAAAAATTCATTGTTGTTTTACAAGTATGTACAACTCTTAAGTTTAATATGGAGGAAAAATTAGTTATTAGCAAATTGAAAAATCCAAAAAGTAGGATGTCCATGTTAGTCTTGACAGACTTACAAAGAGTCTCAAAAACAAATGAAAGCATCAAAATCACATAGGAGAAATTATAGTCCCTCTGACAAACCAGTATGCTTTGCATAAGTGACTCAAGATTAAATGTTTGAGCCCAGCCTTAGAAAGCAAGTAAATGTGGCTTATCTGCAGTGCGCTTCATGAAGACTCTTATGACAGAGGGATTTTAGGTTATGAGTACCTCTTCAATTCATTTAAAAGCTTCTCTTCAGATGCGATGAAATGGTCAGCAATTGGCTGGTGGGGAACAGACTGTCCCGGGAGAATGAGAACTTATCATCATCCCTCAAAAAGGAACTGCACAGCCTTCCGTTAAACTGCACTGAGCGGAAGAATTTGCAATAATAAGAATTTGTCTTTTAATCAAGCTACAGGAGTTTATGTTCCCCCTCATATTTCTATTTCTAAAGTCATTCTTCTTCCAATTATACAACGCAAAGCAAGAAAGAATTTTCCATTGTGCAACTAAAGTAATCATTGACCAAAACCACCTAGAAACATCTTATTTTATCAAGGCTCTTTTAATCTGTTGCTTGATTTCACGTAATGCCATGATTAAAAACTGCTGAGAGGTGCTTACTAAAAATAAATACTGTGGCTATGTGGAATGACTGAAGAAGTTCCACAGAGCAGCTTTTCAAAAACTCTGTACAAAGCTTTTTCAAAGTTTCACAGAGCTATTAATGTTGGGTGGGGGAACAACCTCCCAAAAAGTAACCTAACTGACATCTGGAAAGTTAGGAATTAGTAGAAATGTAAATAACACTGTAGTTGCTTTTCTCTATTAACTTTACAAGGAGGAAAGTGAAGTGAGCATTAAACAGAAACAGCTTGCAAAAATTATGAGTCAGTTGCTGAAATATAATGATTAAAACCCCCATGGAACCGACTTAAAATTTGAATTTAAAAAAAGCAAAAATCAGTAGTTTCACATTTTCTCCTTTCACTTGTAAGCCCCTCTAGGAAAGCCAACTATCTGCAAATCCAGCCTGGCTAGGAGATGGAAGTTCAAGAGGGGAATCCCATTAGTTGTAGGGCTTATTTCCATTGCCTCAGACTTTGCAGGTCCAGGTATGCACCCCTAGGCAATGTGTCCCAGTAAGCTGGATATCCTCACAGTGATGCTCAGTCAGAAGCATACTGCTATCTCCCATCTGTTCTGGCTTAAATTTTATCCTTTGACCCTTATACATCCCATACGCTTTCATATATTGCCCACTATAATCAATTGGGGGTTTGCCACTAGCTGGGGAAAAGATGACCTCTCTCTACCTTTTGCTGGAAGAGTAGACAAATTCCTTCATTCTCTCACATAATGCACAACCACAATAGCCTGTAGTATTTTCCTCCCACTCTCAACTTTTTGCTTCACTCTTTTCCCTTTCCATCTACTCACCCCCCTGCCAATTAGAGAACCCTGAAGCCTAAATGCTCCTACATTCCTTCCCCTTTAGCTTACCCATACCCTCACACAACCATCAATCTCATTGTGAAGTCCTGATCTGGCAGGGACTAACATGAAGCCTGCACAACTAACAGCTTTCTATACACTGAGTTCTCAACATAAGCCAGTTGTAGTTTGCATGTGTTGCATGAAAAAAACATAACTAAATTTAAAAAAATAAGGTTAAGGAGAAATATAAGACATGGGAGCAGGGAATACACAAAAGGAAAGGAAAGGAAAAAGTACAATAGGTGTAATTGGAAGCTAATACCTCATCATTTGGAAAGAATCCAGCACGACATATAATTAAAGCTGATCCTACAGGTTGGTTTAACACTTCAATCTAAATGGCCTACCTGAAAGCAGTTTTATGTGAGAAATTGGGAAGCACTGGGGTGGAAGAAGAACATGGGGGGCAAAAAACCCAAGCAATCCACAGACTGTAACAGCGTTTGGTCCTCAACAAAGTTTCCAATGAGGGTTTCCAACTTTCCTTAGGGGAGTTCCAGGGAAAACGTTCCCCAGTAAGATCAGCCTACAAATCCTAATGACTACCGGGGTGTGGAACTGGACTGTCTTTTCAGTGATTAAAAAAAATAGTAATAATTCTTCATAGCCCAAGCCACAAACACAGAATTTACAGCACGTAGCACCTGACAATTCAGTCTAACTTCTTAAGGAAGTGACTTCTGTGCCTTCTTGCAAACTAGAACATTTTGTATTACAAAATTGAAGAGACAAAAGGGAAACTCCGAGACAGGCAAATTGAAGCATGTGCAACTAGGTGAAAATAACAGCAGTACTGCCATCTAGTGCTTTGTGATCATAAATTGATTTGATTTCACAAATTTGATAATCTTGCCATATTTAGCTAGAAGAAAATCTTGTCTTATGCCTATATGAAAGTAAAAAAGAAGGGATATGGAAAAAGAGAAATACAGAAAAACACAGAAAAAACACACATTCCCAATGATCAGCTATCCTTAAAATAACCCCTTTAAGAAGCAGAAGCATGATTTTTCTTAGGCTTCCATCAATGACTTAGTTAAAAAAATTAACCCTTTCCAGTACTAATGAAGACACTACAGGGATGATGTTAAACTCCCACATGACACAAGGAAAATATAGTATACCCACAAGGTCTATCCCTAGTTGACTGGTAACTATATTTTACTGATTCTCACCAGCTGAATCTCATCCATTAACTTAAAGCCAAATCTCAGCCATTAACCTAACTCCCATATGCAAGGCCTGTGCATACTGAAGGGAAAACCAGGCTAAAGTTCTGACAGAAGATTTTAACAGGGCTCGTATTAAAAGCAGGAATGAAATAATTTGATTTAGAGACTAAAAGGCTGAACCGGCAAATTATTAATATTGTGACTTAAGTTTAATAGGAAGTAATTACATTTGCGTTAATATTTTGCAATAATCTTAACTACATAAGAATACTTCAAAAGCATTCTTCAGGTTATTACTCTAAAATATAGAAATTCACAGTTAACGATAAGATTACCTACAAATGCAGATTAGCAAATTTCACATGCATAAAAACACTTTATCTAGATATAAGTCATACTTTCGAGTTTATAATGAGGCCGTATTTTCAGTCATTCTTAATTAACCCCTTCTTGTATTTCAGTAAATGCTCCTGCTATTAAAAAAATCAACAATACACTTAAGAACCCTAAGAGGAAAAACTATTCTCTAAACGGAGCCTAAAATGAAACAAACCCACAACTAGAATACTAAATTCAGATGCTATTAAGCTTCTCATCTTTAATCATAATAGGCATAACTATTTTAATTAGGTGTGTGGAACAGTACTGGTTACACACATTGTTAATGGCTAAGCACAAGTTGACAACTGTCCAGAATAAGGAGCAGTCATTTATTTATTTATTTGAACACAACAACCTCTTCAAACAAAATGTTACACCCTAGGTTGCATTAACTGAGAGAGAGATTCACAGACACATACTTTTATTCAACAGGAGAGAAGTCAAAGGGAAATAAAGCCCAAGAATTCATAAAGATGCAAACGAGAGAGATTAAAAACAGAATGACCAAGACGAAAACAACAAAGAAAATGACAAAAGAAAAACCTTCAGCTGTTAAAGATGGAGTGAAGCTGACATCAAAAAGGCAACACTCTTCAAAAATCCCTCACATTGGTTTATTCCATTTTAGAAAGGGAGAGCACAAAGTCAGGGATAAAGCTTCCTTCAGACTATGGTCTGTTAAATGCAGGCAGGTCCCAGAGAACATACGAAGCCTCACTGAAGCCAAAGGAAGGGCATAGAGGGATCATCAGTCTAATCACCTGGTGTTAAATGACTTGTTCTAAAGTCCAAAGCCTTAAAGAGAGGTAATCAGGAAAGGAAAAAAAAAAAAAGATAACAGAACTCTCCTATGCCTGTTTTACATTCATAGCATAAATAATGTTAATCACAACACCTGCACCACTTTCTCACCTTTTCAAAAAAAAAAAAAAAAGTCCAAGCAGAATCCAGTATGCCTCAGACCCAACCAAGATAACTCGAAACACCAGGCATGCCAGAAGGGGTTGGCCTCATCTTGAGGCTACTGCAGATAGAGTTATCATAGTCCATAGATACCATAAAAAAGTTAGTTCCACTTTTCTAAAAGCTTCCTAATCTCTGAGAATTATTTCGTTTCCCACATTCTTAGTGCGATTGCCAACCCTTGGGATTTGTTCCAGACCACACACATCCCTACTATCAAATATTTATTTTTAAAATTTCACAAAGCTTATGTAGCTCCATGGACACTTAATTCCAGATCACTGATGACCACAGTTTAGAGAGCTACTGATCCAGTTAGTATACAATGTTACATATGACTACATAAAACCATCAAAGAAACAGCTAGAGAAAGCCATGTGCGTTCTACCAGTTTGCACCAATACCTGTATCATATGATGTGATGCAACAGCTCCAGCACTTTCAGAGGTTTTTCACAAAAGAAATGTCTTTTTCATGTGACAATAAAAATAAATAAATGATATAAATAAAGAACAAATCACTTCAACAATGCTTCCAGGGACATTACAGTAACTAATAAACCTCCTAAAGCATCACTTCTATCAGATACCAACACATCCTCACGGGTAAGGATTTCCACTGTCAATCACAATAATTGAAGCTGAAACCACTCAGTTCTACCAAGACCAGCATTTCCATCCCTAGCTCCAAGGCTGGAACGCACAGCCCTGAGGCCAGGCATCCAAACTCTACACAGCGCCTGGAGGAAGCTGCTTGGTCGCTTGGAGGCCAACTTGCAAGAGCAGAACAATATACATGATCTAGCAAGGCACCAGGACCAGCCAACTAGGAATTCTATGGAGTGCTGGTCCATGCGTGTGTTTGCAATGCCACCAGTCACTGAAGCAGCAAGGAGTCCTGCTGTGAGGACTCCGATCTGCATTCATAGCCCACGACCCTCACCTTACAACAAGCCCCAAAGCCTGTTCCTGTCAGCAGGGAGGACAGGAGCCGCTGCTGCCCTTTAGAAGGACGAGACGGTTCAGAACACCAGGGATAAGCCAGAGTGCCCACAGCAGGCTCAGGCCCCTGGCCGCTCTCCAGGACTGAGCCCGGTGAGGGCCCGACACCGTGCAGCCCCAGGCGTGCCTCCCAAGGGGGAAAAGCGCCGGGCGGCAGGTCTCGGGGGGGCTCCCGGAGCTCGGCCCGGGGCCGCTACGCGCCCAAAGACACGCACACAGGCGGTCGGGACAGCAGCCGCCCCGCAGGCCAGCGGCGCTGACGGAGCCGTGCGGACCCCGCCGGCGCCGGCACCCCCACCCCCGCCAGGAAGCACCCCAGCGGCCCTCCCGCCTCCCACGCCGCCGCCTCCCACGCCGCCCCCCGCCCCGACCTCCGGACCTGCCCCCGCCGCTTCGGGCCCCAACGGCACCAGCCGGGACCGCGGGGAAGCCACCGCTGCCCGCCGCCGCCGCCGCCCGGCCGAGCCCAGCCCCCCAGCCACGCCCTCACGGCCGCCGGGGACGACGGGTGCCAACGCGGCCCCTCTGCCCGCCAACACAGGCGGCCTCACCGAGCCCAAGCGCCGGCGCCCGCCGCCTCTCCCCGCCGCGGCCCGGCCGGCCGCGCTCGCCTGAGGGGGAAGCCGCACCCCGGGCCCCGCCGGCGACGAACGGAGGCACCGACCGGCTCCGCCGCCGACTACAGCTCCCAGCAGCCGCCGCGGCGCCGCCCCCCCGCGCCGGCCCCGCCCCGCCCGGCGCCGCGCGCTGCCACGTCTCCCGCGGCGCTGCCGAGCGGCGGAGCGCGGCCCACGGCCGCTCCCGGCCCCTCCCGCCGCGCACCTCCGCGCCCCGGCTCCCGGGCGGCGCCTCCTTCGGCCGCGGGCGGCGGGAGCCGCTCCTCGCCCGGCGCGCCGCTGGGGCGGCTCGCTCCCGGCCTCCAAAATGGCGGCAGCGGGAGCCGGACGCCGCTTCTGCCACGTTCGCGGGCGGCCGCGGGGAGGGGCCGCGGTGGGCGGCAGCGGGGCGGGGCGGGGACTCTGCCCGGCGCGGCGGGGCGGGCCGGCCCTGCGGCGGGGCACGGCCAGGCCCCACCGGGCGCCCCGTTTCTGCGCTGTCTGACACTCGCAGCTGCGCAAGGCCTCAGCGGCATGGAGAGCAACAGCCCCTCCGCCGCCTTTCTCTGACTGCCGGGCAGAAAAAACTGTACGATGCACTTAAGCTTTACAGCCTTAACGAGCCATGAGGCAGCCTTGCCTAGATTCTAATTACAGGAATTTAAAGTATATCTTACTTACAATCACTTGTAGTACATCCCTCGATGACATCAGAACCCATCCTCTGGAATGTCAAAACTTTTTTAATTTTTACCATTTAAAATTTAATGCAGGTAGCAAGTATAGTCATGACTGAGCATAACATTAGAAAAAAGAGTGGGAGATTACATCTGTTCTAAACACAATACTATTTTCATTAACAGCTTGAAGCGTTACATGGTAGGTATGGTAAGCAAATTAGTGGGTGATACGAAGCTGGGATCAAACAATATTTTGAAGTATATGAATAAATCCTAATTAAATGGGAAATAAGTGCAAATTAACACAATGGGATTCAACAAAAGGAGAAAAGAGATTAATTTTAAAAAGTTTTCAAGCTGACAGTCCCAGGGAGAATTCTTTCCCTGCTGACATAAATTGCCACATTCTTGTCTGAAACTGAGCTTTTTGTGCCTTCCATTGTGACAGACACTTGGCCGCAAGGGAGGGCCCCTGTGTAAAAAAATGTGTCATGTGTCTTTCTTTGCTCTTGATGCTCTGTTTGACTACTGTGCAGTGTCTCTGTTGTCAGGTGTGTTCCTCTTCTTTTCTCCAGAAAAGTGTTTTAAATGAAAAATCGCAAGTGTTCACTGATGGGGTATGAAAACTGTAGGCTCATGTTCTTTTAGCTGCTGTATTTCCAGCAGGATTTTGGTTGTGCTTTTGTAGTTGTTCCTAGGCTGAGAGTGGGAGACAAATCTTCTGGGGTCCAGACTCAAGTCAGCTTCCCCTCCTCATCTGTGCTTTGAGAAGTACAACAGCATGTAGTGGGAAGGCCCTCCAGGAGAGCAGTTTTACCCTGCTGACACGGCATATCTAATTAACTAGCAGACTAAACTAACATGAGGATTAGTCAGCTCCGGGTCCTAGTGACTCATTTTCAACCACTATCTTAATCCCTTCTGTTGAACAGAGATGTAATGCTGGCAGCTGACACTGGCTGCTCATTTTTGTGTCAGAATCAGAAAATCCAGTATCAGACTTTGGCATTGGCATATGCTAGACCTGTCAAGCCTCACATGACAGCATCGCTGAGCTGGCTCCCACCTGGCTTTTAATTTCTGAGAAGGAAGACATTTAGGGAGAGGGCAATTTCAGCAGAGGTTGGTTGAAAAGCAGCGGTAAGTAAAGAGATAAGCAAGTTCTTGACATCTCATGTCCCAGATTATTTTTATCCCTCTCACTCCAAAACCAAATCTAGCCTACTTCGGGACCTGTATCTAGGATTTCCAAAGAAACCTAGAGGAGATAGGCACACAGTTCCCAAACTGGTCGGTTTATTCAAACAGGATTGCTGCTGAAGCCAAGCGGTGCTCTGGCTGTGTTTGTTTCCTGATTTCAATGTGATTGTCATGTTGCCGAACTCCATTCTACGACTAACCAAACCACTAATTGGCCCTGCCAAGGTAACTGTTCAGAATGGCATTCATTTGATTGTGTGATGTTTGCAAAACAAAAATATTTTTCAAGAGCCTTTGGTCTTATGTTGTGACTTGTATTTATTTGTTCTGTGTTTATGTGTATCTGGTGTGGGCTGGTTTCACCCTTAAACCAGGTTGTTTATCATCTGGGGTAAACATGTAAAAGAAGAAAGAAAAGAGGGTTCCTTATGCTACAAATTCTGCAAAGAGAATTTACTATTTAGAGTGCTTTGTAATTGACCAGTTTTGTTTTGGGAGGTTTCTGGTACACCTTTGTGGATAGTTCAGCACAAAATTACCTTTGGTTATGTGATGAATCTTCTTTAATATTCATAGCAGTTTAAGGTGAAAATATTACAGATGCAGAAAGAATTATTAGCTTAGAATGTGTGTCACTACCGCTGTGCTTGGGAATAAGATAGATTGCTGTAAAGTTTGCTATTTAAAAACATGTTCTGAGATCTGAAAGTAGTGCAACTCCACCCTATTTTTCATTCTGGCACATAGGATATCTTGGAATATCAAGGGCAGTTACTACTCACTGGTTAAAATTGCTGCATAGGCATCCTGCTGTAGTGTACAAGTCTTACTATCTTTTTTTGCGTATCTCCTAAATAAAGTGTGGACATGCTTTCACAATTCTGGACTAAAAAGAACTCATATTGTAATGGATTGCTGTGCCCAATGGCCTTCAATTCAGTTCGGTTCTATTCCAGATTTCTTTGGTATTTCCCTGGTGTTTTGACTGAAGGTATAGCTTCACATTTTTGTATCGGGTATATATCACAATACCCTTTTCATTACATTGCATGGTTACTTTTATTTGGAAATTTAATAGATACTGTACTTAAAATGCAGCATAGCACTGCTAAAAGATGAATTGTGCATTCCTCTCTTCAATCAACAGGTTGTAAAACAAATAGAATAAACCAGAATAGTTCAAATTCACCTTCCTCAGGTATCAGCCCAACGTTTTCCTCCTCTTGCTATTAACATACTTGAAAAGTCCTTTCTTGTCCGACACGCCACTGGCCAGTTTCAGCTCTAGCTGAGCTGTGGCCTTCCGTGCCCTTGGGACCTGGGTCTTCCTCTGGGGCCCCGCAGCAGCTCTTGGTGCCAAAGCCAGCAGCCGCCTTCCGCCCCTCCCCTCGTCTTGCGCGGCCGCTTGGCTGCAGAAGGGGTCACGGAGCGGTGCGTGAGAGGAGGGCGAGGGGCCCTGGGGAGCAGGGAGGAGACGCGCTGCCATTTCTGCAGGGTTCGGTCGCGGCAGAGAGGAGCCGTGCTGCGGCAAGTCCTGCAGAGAGCATGCGACGGCGAGGGGTGGTGTGGGGGGTGGTGAGGGTGCTGGGGAACCGACGGCGCCCATGTGCCCAAGAGGGGTCCCTCCCAAGCGGAGGAGAAGAAACGCCAGCACCGAGGCTGGATCTGGAGGAGTGGGAAGAAAGCCTGTGCTCGAGGGCAGCAGCATGCCCATCTGTCTTGGCTCGTGTCCCCATAGCACTTGAATGAGGGAAGGAGGGCCCAGCAAGAGCAGACAACGCGACTCAGTGGCGCTGAGATCAGCGCAAAGAAACCCTTCTGGTCCATAGGGCCAGGCCCCATGGCGCTGGAATCCGGGGAAAGGGCCCCTGCAAGAACCACAGGGCCAGGCGCCATGGCACCTTGCTCAAGGGAAAAAGGCCCAGCAAGAGCAGAGGGCCAAGCCCCACGGCACGGTGCTCTGGGGAGAGATGCACTCCGAGCGCAGAGGTCCAGCCCCGTGACAACCAAAGCAGGGCAAGGAGGCTGTGCAAGGCTGGAGGGAGAACCCCATGGTGCTGTGATAAGGACAGCGACAGGAAAGGGTGGTCATAGCACCGGAAAAGGGGGAGAAAGCAGCACTGGTGGGCATAGCAACCAGTTTGTGCACCGTTAGGAACACCGAGACGTTTCCTCCAGGTTTCAGGCTTTTATTTTCTTTTCGTGCGTGACAATTAGAGGGCTGGGAGCCCTTGAGGGCTGGTGCAGGCCCCAGCTGCTGGCCCAGCCCCGGTTTTGGCAGCGCCCGGGGCATCCTTCTAGCGCTGCCGTCGCGGTGGCCTCTTCTTGGCTGGAGACGAGGCCTTGGGGCTGCCAGCCCTCCTCTTTGGGGGTCGCTGTGGCCCCTGAGGGGAGCACTCCCTGCCGCGGCTGGGAGCAGACGGAGGTGCCGCGGCTTCCTGGGGCTCCTGCTGGGGCTCTTCCTGCTCCCTGGGGAGAGGAACGCGGGCAGAGGGGGGGCTGCCGGGACCCCCACGAAGGGCAGCCGCTGAGGTGCTGGGCAGGGCGTCCGCGTCGGCTCCTTCCGGGCTGCCGGAGGGGGCTGAGCCCGGTGTGGGAGACCCCCCTCGGGCGGCGGCGGGGCCGGGGGCAGCGGCAGGGCTGCCCTCCCGCCCGCCGGCAGCATGGCCGTCCCCCAGGCCCAGCAGGCGGCGGGCCTCCCCGCTGCACCGTTGCACGGCGACATCGATAAGCTGGTGCACGAATGTCGCCGCGCGGTTTTGGAGGGTGGCCCCCAGCAGCTGGACCAGGAGGTCTTCGTCCAGGCCAAAGAGGACCAGGAGGGGCACGAGGAGGTCCTCCACGACGGCTGCCCGCGACGAGCGGCTGCCAAAGATCTCTCCCAGCTCCTGACGCACCCAGGGCAGAAGGCTCTGCAGGAGAGCTGGGTGGTCCCGGAAAAGGGCCGCCCAGGTGCTGGGGCGGAGGCCGCCCGGAGGAGCCCCGGGCGCCAGCCCTGCAGGCTGTCGCTCCCTTGCCGCGGGGCTGTGGGCAGCTGGACGGCCAGGAGCTCGACCTGCCTGCCGGCCGCCAACTGGTGACGCCGTAGGTGGTGTGAGGACGTGCTCCTCAAAGTCGTCGTCTGCCCGGACCGAGTGCACTATGGAGAGGATCCTCCTCTTGCAGAGGGGGCACTCGGGCTTGCTCTCAGCCCACCGCAGGATGCACGGGTAGCAGAACTGGTGGAGGCACGGCATCACGTAGCTGGCCTCCTCCCAGCTGTCCAGGCAGATGGGACAGCGGTTGTCCAGCTCGGTGGCCATGCCGTGCGCGGGCTGGGGTGGGCTGGGGGGAGCTGGGGGTGTCGAGCCGCTCCCTCTCGCCGGCGCTGCGGCAGCGGGCGTCACGCTGGAAAAGGAGGAGAGGCCACGGTCACTGGCTGGCCTGGGGAGGGCTGGAAGAAATGCCCACGTCCCTCCAGGAAGGCAACCCTCCCAGCTGCCCAGGCTGAGGTGTCCCCGCACAGCTCACCTCTGCTGCTGCGAGCGCGCCTCCGGCGTGCCCCGGCTGCCGGAGGCTGGCAGGGCCGGGGAAAATCCTGCAACGGCTCTGGGGTCGGGCACTGGGAGCTGCAACAAGCAAGCCCCCGAGCACGACACCAGCACCAAAGGCCTCGCTCAGCGCTCCAAACTGCGCGACCTCGCTCAGCTGGAGTGCAGGCGCGAACTGCCTGGGTGAGGCTCAGCACCCCAGTGTAAGCAGCGAGGGTTGCCTGGACACAGTTCACCGCTGGGGGAAGTCATAGTGCATCCCTCGGTGACATCAGAAGCCCTTGCTTGGCACATCACGACGGGCCATCCCCTCCCACGGCGCTTGCCCCGGCAGCAAGCGCTGTGGCCCCGGCATACGCGCCTGGCGTTACCGCTGCGCCGGTGCCCACTCCAGTCCCCCACCTCTTGTCTCGTGCTGGGCACCGGCGTTTCGCGCCACTCCCCGAGGCCTTGGCTGCGTCTTCCCGGGGCCACGTGCTCCAATCTATGCAGATCCCTCCGTAAGGGCTCTTGTTGCTCAAGAGAGTCCACAGCACCTCCCGCTTTAGCGTCACCGGCAAACTTGCTAGCAGTGCATTCAACCCCTGCTTCTGCATTACTAATAAAAACAGTGAAGAGAACTGGTCCTCGGATTGAACTGGCCCTGAGGAACAGCACTAGGGACCGGCCGCCGCCCAGATGCAGCCCCCTTCGCTACAGCCTCTTGAACCCTGCCGTTCAGGGCTATTCTTTGAACTTAATGTTTTAACAAGACCACAAAACTCATCTCTCTCTCCCGTCTTCTCCCATGTCCACTTAACCAAGTTTCCTCTAACTCTCAGCGAGAGGACATAAAAGTAGCAAACTTCCGGTAAAGGAAACAATATATAACTAATGTAAAATAAGCAAGGAGCTGAGAAACATGACAGGCAATTAATAATTATATCACAAATACAAATAAGCCTAATAATGTTGACAGAAACCCCTTTATTTTTTCCATAGCTATTGCTTGAGCAAGACACTACACATTTCTTGCCCATTAGTTTTTATTCCTTCTGTCTTATATATATTGTTTTAATTGATCACTCACTCTTGTGAATGTTTTATTTTTTTCTATTATTATTTGTATTATTATTCAGCCATCACCAGTCTTAACGGACAGTCTGTTTGATGAGTAACTATAAAGTAGAATGCGTTAAGATGTAGTCAGCTGCCTACACTTGGGTGGTGTCCTTGCTGAAAGCCGTAAGGCTTACTTTGCGAATGGTGTGAGGCCTCACTGAACCCAGGAAAGCAACTCTATCTCCTGAAGAATATCGTCCTCTTATTTGCTAGTACCCTTTTAAAATATTTCGTTTCTCCCGCCTTTCTTCCTGGATCCTGAATGTATTAATGGAGAGAATCAAAGGATTCTAAAGGCCACTACTCAAGAGCAGGTACCATGGGGGTGTATCGTGGCAGAGGGGGCTAGCCTCTGCTCTGCCCATACGGTATTTCCGGTTCCTTACACACAGCCACTACCATGTACAGGAAGGAAATATTTAGAATAGAACAGTCCCAGTTGGAAGGCACCTACAACACTCCTCTGGTCCAACCGCCAGACGAGTCCAGGGCTGACCAAGAGTGAAAGCGTATTAAGGGCATGGTGCAAATGCCTCTGGGACGCTGACAGGCGTGAGGCGTGGACCAGCTTCTCCAGGAAGCCTGTCACAGTGTTTGACCACCACGAAAATGGTGGGCATAGCCCCAGGAAAAGGGGGAGAAAGCAGCACTGGTGGGCACAGCAACCAGTTCGTGCACTGTTAGGAACACCGAGACGTTTCCTCCAGGTTTCAGGCTTTTATTTTCTTTTCGTGCGTGACAATTAGAGGGCTGGGAGCCCTTGAGGGCTGGTGCAGGCCCCAGCTGCTGGCCCAGCCCCGGTTTTGGCAGCGCCCGGGGCATCCTTCTAGCGCTGCCGTCGCGGTGGCCTCTTCTTGGCTGGAGACGAGGCCTTGGGGCTGCCAGCCCTCCTCTTTGGGGGTCGCTGTGGCCCCTGAGGGGAGCACTCCCTGCCGCGGCTGGGAGCAGACGGAGGTGCCGCGGCTTCCTGGGGCTCCTGCTGGGGCTCTTCCTGCTCCCTGGGGAGAGGAACGCGGGCAGAGGGGGGGCTGCCGGGACCCCCACGAAGGGCAGCCGCTGAGGTGCTGGGCAGGGCGTCCGCGTCGGCTCCTTCCGGGCTGCCGGAGGGGGCTGAGCCCGGTGTGGGAGACCCCCCTCGGGCGGCGGCGGGGCCGGGGGCAGCGGCAGGGCTGCCCTCCCGCCCGCCGGCAGCATGGCCGTCCCCCAAGCCCAGCAGGCGGCGGGCCTCCCCGCTGCACCGTTGCACGGCGACATCGATAAGCTGGTGCACGAATGTCGCCGCGCGGTTTTGGAGGGTGGCCCCCAGCAGCTGGACCAGGAGGTCTTCGTCCAGGCCAAAGAGGACCAGGAGGGGCACGAGGAGGTCCTCCACGACGGCTGCCCGCGACGAGCGGCTGCCAAAGATCTCTCCCAGCTCCTGACGCACCCAGGGCAGAAGGCTCTGCAGGAGAGCTGGGTGGTCCCGGAAAAGGGACGCCCAGGTGCTGGGGCGGAGGCCGCCCGGAGGAGCCCCGGGCGCCAGCCCTGCAGGCTGTCGCTCCCTTGCCGCGGGGCTGTGGGCAGCTGGACGGCCAGGAGCTCGACCTGCCTGCCGGCCGCCGACTGGTGACGCCGTAGGTGGTGTGAGGACGTGCTCCTCAAAGTCGTCGTCTGCCCGGACCGAGTGCACTATGGAGAGGATCCTCCTCTTGCAGAGGGGGCACTCGGGCTTGCTCTCAGCCCACCGCAGGATGCACGGGTAGCAGAACTGGTGGAGGCACGGCATCACGTAGCTGGCCTCCTCCCAGCTGTCCAGGCAGATGGGACAGCGGTTGTCCAGCTCGGTGGCCATGCCGTGCGCGGGCTGGGGTGGGCTGGGGGGAGCTGGGGGTGTCGAGCCGCTCCCTCTCGCCGGCGCTGCGGCAGCGGGCGTCACGCTGGAAAAGGAGGAGAGGCCACGGTCACTGGCTGGCCTGGGGAGGGCTGGAAGAAATGCCCACGTCCCTCCAGGAAGGCAACCCTCCCAGCTGCCCAGGCTGAGGTGTCCCCGCACAGCTCACCTCTGCTGCTGCGAGCGCGCCTCCGGCGTGCCCCGGCTGCCGGAGGCTGGCAGGGCCGGGGAAAATCCTGCAACGGCTCTGGGGTCGGGCACTGGGAGCTGCAACAAGCAAGCCCCCGAGCACGACACCAGCACCAAAGGCCTCGCTCAGCGCTCCAAACTGCGCGACCTCGCTCAGCTGGAGTGCAGGCGCGAACTGCCTGGGTGAGGCTCAGCACCCCAGTGTAAGCAGCGAGGGTTGCCTGGACACAGTTCACCGCTGGGGGAAGTCATAGTGCATCCCTCGGTGACATCAGAAGCCCTTGCTTGGCACATCACGACGGGCCATCCCCTCCCACGGCGCTTGCCCCGGCAGCAAGCGCTGTGGCCCCGGCATACGCGCCTGGCGTTACCGCTGCGCCGGTGCCCACTCCAGTCCCCCACCTCTTGTCTCGTGCTGGGCACCGGCGTTTCGCGCCACTCCCCGAGGCCTTGGCTGCGTCTTCCCGGGGCCACGTGCTCCAATCTATGCAGATCCCTCCGTAAGGGCTCTTGTTGCTCAAGAGAGTCCACAGCACCTCCCGCTTTAGCGTCACCGGCAAACTTGCTAGCAGTGCATTCAACCCCTGCTTCTGCATTACTAATAAAAACAGTGAAGAGAACTGGTCCTCGGATTGAACTGGCCCTGAGGAACAGCACTAGGGACCGGCCGCCGCCCAGATGCAGCCCCCTTCGCTACAGCCTCTTGAACCCTGCCGTTCAGGGCTATTCTTTGAACTTAATGTTTTAACAAGACCACAAAACTCATCTCTCTCTCCCGTCTTCTCCCATGTCCACTTAACCAAGTTTCCTCTAACTCTCAGCGAGAGGACATAAAAGTAGCAAACTTCCGGTAAAGGAAACAATATATAACTAATGTAAAATAAGCAAGGAGCTGAGAAACATGACAGGCAATTAATAATTATATCACAAATACAAATAAGCCTAATAATGTTGACAGAAACCCCTTTATTTTTTCCATAGCTATTGCTTGAGCAAGACACTACACATTTCTTGCCCATTAGTTTTTATTCCTTCTGTCTTATATATATTGTTTTAATTGATCACTCACTCTTGTGAATGTTTTATTTTTTTCTATTATTATTTGTATTATTATTCAGCCATCACCAGTCTTAACGGACAGTCTGTTTGATGAGTAACTATAAAGTAGAATGCGTTAAGATGTAGTCAGCTGCCTACACTTGGGTGGTGTCCTTGCTGAAAGCCGTAAGGCTTACTTTGCGAATGGTGTGAGGCCTCACTGAACCCAGGAAAGCAACTCTATCTCCTGAAGAATATCGTCCTCTTATTTGCTAGTACCCTTTTAAAATATTTCGTTTCTCCCGCCTTTCTTCCTGGATCCTGAATGTATTAATGGAGAGAATCAAAGGATTCTAAAGGCCACTACTCAAGAGCAGGTACCATGGGGGTGTATCGTGGCAGAGGGGGCTAGCCTCTGCTCTGCCCATACGGTATTTCCGGTTCCTTACACACAGCCACTACCATGTACAGGAAGGAAATATTTAGAATAGAACAGTCCCAGTTGGAAGGCACCTACAACACTCCTCTGGTCCAACCGCCAGACGAGTCCAGGGCTGACCAAGAGTGAAAGCGTATTAAGGGCATGGTGCAAATGCCTCTGGGACGCTGACAGGCGTGAGGCGTGGACCAGCTTCTCCAGGAAGCCTGTCACAGTGTTTGACCACCACGAAAATGGTGGGCATAGCCCCAGGAAAAGGGGGAGAAAGCAGCACTGGTGGGCACAGCAACCAGTTCGTGCACTGTTAGGAACACCGAGACGTTTCCTCCAGGTTTCAGGCTTTTATTTTCTTTTCGTGCGTGACAATTAGAGGGCTGGGAGCCCTTGAGGGCTGGTGCAGGCCCCAGCTGCTGGCCCAGCCCCGGTTTTGGCAGCGCCCGGGGCATCCTTCTAGCGCTGCCGTCGCGGTGGCCTCTTCTTGGCTGGAGACGAGGCCTTGGGGCTGCCAGCCCTCCTCTTTGGGGGTCGCTGTGGCCCCTGAGGGGAGCACTCCCTGCCGCGGCTGGGAGCAGACGGAGGTGCCGCGGCTTCCTGGGGCTCCTGCTGGGGCTCTTCCTGCTCCCTGGGGAGAGGAACGCGGGCAGAGGGGGGGCTGCCGGGACCCCCACGAAGGGCAGCCGCTGAGGTGCTGGGCAGGGCGTCCGCGTCGGCTCCTTCCGGGCTGCCGGAGGGGGCTGAGCCCGGTGTGGGAGACCCCCCTCGGGCGGCGGCGGGGCCGGGGGCAGCGGCAGGGCTGCCCTCCCGCCCGCCGGCAGCATGGCCGTCCCCCAAGCCCAGCAGGCGGCGGGCCTCCCCGCTGCACCGTTGCACGGCGACATCGATAAGCTGGTGCACGAATGTCGCCGCGCGGTTTTGGAGGGTGGCCCCCAGCAGCTGGACCAGGAGGTCTTCGTCCAGGCCAAAGAGGACCAGGAGGGGCACGAGGAGGTCCTCCACGACGGCTGCCCGCGACGAGCGGCTGCCAGAGATCTCTCCCAGCTCCTGACGCACCCAGGGCAGAAGGCTCTGCAGGAGAGCTGGGTGGTCCCGGAAAAGGGACGCCCAGGTGCTGGGGCGGAGGCCGCCCGGAGGAGCCCCGGGCGCCAGCCCTGCAGGCTGTCGCTCCCTTGCCGCGGGGCTGTGGGCAGCTGGACGGCCAGGAGCTCGACCTGCCTGCCGGCCGCCGACTGGTGACGCCGTAGGTGGTGTGAGGACGTGCTCCTCAAAGTCGTCGTCTGCCCGGACCGAGTGCACTATGGAGAGGATCCTCCTCTTGCAG
Organism: Pelecanus crispus; assembly: GCF_030463565.1. NCBI lineage: Eukaryota > Metazoa > Chordata > Aves > Pelecaniformes > Pelecanidae > Pelecanus > Pelecanus crispus. The sequence goes on from NC_134676.1 coordinate 52,618,569, forward strand.
AGGGGGCACTCGGGCTTGCTCTCAGCCCACCGCAGGATGCACGGGTAGCAGAACTGGTGGAGGCACGGCATCACGTAGCTGGCCTCCTCCCAGCTGTCCAGGCAGATGGGACAGCGGTTGTCCAGCTCGGTGGCCATGCCGTGCGCGGGCTGGGGTGGGCTGGGGGGAGCTGGGGGTGTCGAGCCGCTCCCTCTCGCCGGCGCTGCGGCAGCGGGCGTCACGCTGGAAAAGGAGGAGAGGCCACGGTCACTGGCTGGCCTGGGGAGGGCTGGAAGAAATGCCCACGTCCCTCCAGGAAGGCAACCCTCCCAGCTGCCCAGGCTGAGGTGTCCCCGCACAGCTCACCTCTGCTGCTGCGAGCGCGCCTCCGGCGTGCCCCGGCTGCCGGAGGCTGGCAGGGCCGGGGAAAATCCTGCAACGGCTCTGGGGTCGGGCACTGGGAGCTGCAACAAGCAAGCCCCCGAGCACGACACCAGCACCAAAGGCCTCGCTCAGCGCTCCAAACTGCGCGACCTCGCTCAGCTGGAGTGCAGGCGCGAACTGCCTGGGTGAGGCTCAGCACCCCAGTGTAAGCAGCGAGGGTTGCCTGGACACAGTTCACCGCTGGGGGAAGTCATAGTGCATCCCTCGGTGACATCAGAAGCCCTTGCTTGGCACATCACGACGGGCCATCCCCTCCCACGGCGCTTGCCCCGGCAGCAAGCGCTGTGGCCCCGGCATACGCGCCTGGCGTTACCGCTGCGCCGGTGCCCACTCCAGTCCCCCACCTCTTGTCTCGTGCTGGGCACCGGCGTTTCGCGCCACTCCCCGAGGCCTTGGCTGCGTCTTCCCGGGGCCACGTGCTCCAATCTATGCAGATCCCTCCGTAAGGGCTCTTGTTGCTCAAGAGAGTCCACAGCACCTCCCGCTTTAGCGTCACCGGCAAACTTGCTAGCAGTGCATTCAACCCCTGCTTCTGCATTACTAATAAAAACAGTGAAGAGAACTGGTCCTCGGATTGAACTGGCCCTGAGGAACAGCACTAGGGACCGGCCGCCGCCCAGATGCAGCCCCCTTCGCTACAGCCTCTTGAACCCTGCCGTTCAGGGCTATTCTTTGAACTTAATGTTTTAACAAGACCACAAAACTCATCTCTCTCTCCCGTCTTCTCCCATGTCCACTTAACCAAGTTTCCTCTAACTCTCAGCGAGAGGACATAAAAGTAGCAAACTTCCGGTAAAGGAAACAATATATAACTAATGTAAAATAAGCAAGGAGCTGAGAAACATGACAGGCAATTAATAATTATATCACAAATACAAATAAGCCTAATAATGTTGACAGAAACCCCTTTATTTTTTCCATAGCTATTGCTTGAGCAAGACACTACACATTTCTTGCCCATTAGTTTTTATTCCTTCTGTCTTATATATATTGTTTTAATTGATCACTCACTCTTGTGAATGTTTTATTTTTTTCTATTATTATTTGTATTATTATTCAGCCATCACCAGTCTTAACGGACAGTCTGTTTGATGAGTAACTATAAAGTAGAATGCGTTAAGATGTAGTCAGCTGCCTACACTTGGGTGGTGTCCTTGCTGAAAGCCGTAAGGCTTACTTTGCGAATGGTGTGAGGCCTCACTGAACCCAGGAAAGCAACTCTATCTCCTGAAGAATATCGTCCTCTTATTTGCTAGTACCCTTTTAAAATATTTCGTTTCTCCCGCCTTTCTTCCTGGATCCTGAATGTATTAATGGAGAGAATCAAAGGATTCTAAAGGCCACTACTCAAGAGCAGGTACCATGGGGGTGTATCGTGGCAGAGGGGGCTAGCCTCTGCTCTGCCCATACGGTATTTCCGGTTCCTTACACACAGCCACTACCATGTACAGGAAGGAAATATTTAGAATAGAACAGTCCCAGTTGGAAGGCACCTACAACACTCCTCTGGTCCAACCGCCAGACGAGTCCAGGGCTGACCAAGAGTGAAAGCGTATTAAGGGCATGGTGCAAATGCCTCTGGGACGCTGACAGGCGTGAGGCGTGGACCAGCTTCTCCAGGAAGCCTGTCACAGTGTTTGACCACCACGAAAATGGTGGGCATAGCCCCAGGAAAAGGGGGAGAAAGCAGCACTGGTGGGCACAGCAACCAGTTCGTGCACTGTTAGGAACACCGAGACGTTTCCTCCAGGTTTCAGGCTTTTATTTTCTTTTCGTGCGTGACAATTAGAGGGCTGGGAGCCCTTGAGGGCTGGTGCAGGCCCCAGCTGCTGGCCCAGCCCCGGTTTTGGCAGCGCCCGGGGCATCCTTCTAGCGCTGCCGTCGCGGTGGCCTCTTCTTGGCTGGAGACGAGGCCTTGGGGCTGCCAGCCCTCCTCTTTGGGGGTCGCTGTGGCCCCTGAGGGGAGCACTCCCTGCCGCGGCTGGGAGCAGACGGAGGTGCCGCGGCTTCCTGGGGCTCCTGCTGGGGCTCTTCCTGCTCCCTGGGGAGAGGAACGCGGGCAGAGGGGGGGCTGCCGGGACCCCCACGAAGGGCAGCCGCTGAGGTGCTGGGCAGGGCGTCCGCGTCGGCTCCTTCCGGGCTGCCGGAGGGGGCTGAGCCCGGTGTGGGAGACCCCCCTCGGGCGGCGGCGGGGCCGGGGGCAGCGGCAGGGCTGCCCTCCCGCCCGCCGGCAGCATGGCCGTCCCCCAAGCCCAGCAGGCGGCGGGCCTCCCCGCTGCACCGTTGCACGGCGACATCGATAAGCTGGTGCACGAATGTCGCCGCGCGGTTTTGGAGGGTGGCCCCCAGCAGCTGGACCAGGAGGTCTTCGTCCAGGCCAAAGAGGACCAGGAGGGGCACGAGGAGGTCCTCCACGACGGCTGCCCGCGACGAGCGGCTGCCAAAGATCTCTCCCAGCTCCTGACGCACCCAGGGCAGAAGGCTCTGCAGGAGAGCTGGGTGGTCCCGGAAAAGGGACGCCCAGGTGCTGGGGCGGAGGCCGCCCGGAGGAGCCCCGGGCGCCAGCCCTGCAGGCTGTCGCTCCCTTGCCGCGGGGCTGTGGGCAGCTGGACGGCCAGGAGCTCGACCTGCCTGCCGGCCGCCGACTGGTGACGCCGTAGGTGGTGTGAGGACGTGCTCCTCAAAGTCGTCGTCTGCCCGGACCGAGTGCACTATGGAGAGGATCCTCCTCTTGCAGAGGGGGCACTCGGGCTTGCTCTCAGCCCACCGCAGGATGCACGGGTAGCAGAACTGGTGGAGGCACGGCATCACGTAGCTGGCCTCCTCCCAGCTGTCCAGGCAGATGGGACAGCGGTTGTCCAGCTCGGTGGCCATGCCGTGCGCGGGCTGGGGTGGGCTGGGGGGAGCTGGGGGTGTCGAGCCGCTCCCTCTCGCCGGCGCTGCGGCAGCGGGCGTCACGCTGGAAAAGGAGGAGAGGCCACGGTCACTGGCTGGCCTGGGGAGGGCTGGAAGAAATGCCCACGTCCCTCCAGGAAGGCAACCCTCCCAGCTGCCCAGGCTGAGGTGTCCCCGCACAGCTCACCTCTGCTGCTGCGAGCGCGCCTCCGGCGTGCCCCGGCTGCCGGAGGCTGGCAGGGCCGGGGAAAATCCTGCAACGGCTCTGGGGTCGGGCACTGGGAGCTGCAACAAGCAAGCCCCCGAGCACGACACCAGCACCAAAGGCCTCGCTCAGCGCTCCAAACTGCGCGACCTCGCTCAGCTGGAGTGCAGGCGCGAACTGCCTGGGTGAGGCTCAGCACCCCAGTGTAAGCAGCGAGGGTTGCCTGGACACAGTTCACCGCTGGGGGAAGTCATAGTGCATCCCTCGGTGACATCAGAAGCCCTTGCTTGGCACATCACGACGGGCCATCCCCTCCCACGGCGCTTGCCCCGGCAGCAAGCGCTGTGGCCCCGGCATACGCGCCTGGCGTTACCGCTGCGCCGGTGCCCACTCCAGTCCCCCACCTCTTGTCTCGTGCTGGGCACCGGCGTTTCGCGCCACTCCCCGAGGCCTTGGCTGCGTCTTCCCGGGACCACGTGCTCCAATCTATGCAGATGCCTCCGTAAGGGCTCCTGTTGCTCAAGAGAGTCCACAGCACCTCCCGCTTTAGCGTCACCGGCAAACTTGCTAGCAGTGCATTCAACCCCTGCTTCTGCATTACTAATAAAAACAGTGAAGAGAACTGGTCCTCGGATTGAACTGGCCCTGAGGAACAGCACTAGGGACCGGCCGCCGCCCAGATGCAGCCCCCTTCGCTACAGCCTCTTGAACCCTGCCGTTCAGGGCTATTCTTTGAACTTAATGTTTTAACAAGACCACAAAACTCATCTCTCTCTCCCGTCTTCTCCCATGTCCACTTAACCAAGTTTCCTCTAACTCTCAGCGAGAGGACATAAAAGTAGCAAACTTCCGGTAAAGGAAACAATATATAACTAATGTAAAATAAGCAAGGAGCTGAGAAACATGACAGGCAATTAATAATTATATCACAAATACAAATAAGCCTAATAATGTTGACAGAAACCCCTTTATTTTTTCCATAGCTATTGCTTGAGCAAGACACTACACATTTCTTGCCCATTAGTTTTTATTCCTTCTGTCTTATATATATTGTTTTAATTGATCACTCACTCTTGTGAATGTTTTATTTTTTTCTATTATTATTTGTATTATTATTCAGCCATCACCAGTCTTAACGGACAGTCTGTTTGATGAGTAACTATAAAGTAGAATGCGTTAAGATGTAGTCAGCTGCCTACACTTGGGTGGTGTCCTTGCTGAAAGCCGTAAGGCTTACTTTGCGAATGGTGTGAGGCCTCACTGAACCCAGGAAAGCAACTCTATCTCCTGAAGAATATCGTCCTCTTATTTGCTAGTACCCTTTTAAAATATTTCGTTTCTCCCGCCTTTCTTCCTGGATCCTGAATGTATTAATGGAGAGAATCAAAGGATTCTAAAGGCCACTACTCAAGAGCAGGTACCATGGGGGTGTATCGTGGCAGAGGGGGCTAGCCTCTGCTCTGCCCATACGGTATTTCCGGTTCCTTACACACAGCCACTACCATGTACAGGAAGGAAATATTTAGAATAGAACAGTCCCAGTTGGAAGGCACCTACAACACTCCTCTGGTCCAACCGCCAGACGAGTCCAGGGCTGACCAAGAGTGAAAGCGTATTAAGGGCATGGTGCAAATGCCTCTGGGACGCTGACAGGCGTGAGGCGTGGACCAGCTTCTCCAGGAAGCCTGTCACAGTGTTTGACCACCACGAAAATGGTGGGCATAGCCCCAGGAAAAGGGGGAGAAAGCAGCACTGGTGGGCACAGCAACCAGTTCGTGCACTGTTAGGAACACCGAGACGTTTCCTCCAGGTTTCAGGCTTTTATTTTCTTTTCGTGCGTGACAATTAGAGGGCTGGGAGCCCTTGAGGGCTGGTGCAGGCCCCAGCTGCTGGCCCAGCCCCGGTTTTGGCAGCGCCCGGGGCATCCTTCTAGCGCTGCCGTCGCGGTGGCCTCTTCTTGGCTGGAGACGAGGCCTTGGGGCTGCCAGCCCTCCTCTTTGGGGGTCGCTGTGGCCCCTGAGGGGAGCACTCCCTGCCGCGGCTGGGAGCAGACGGAGGTGCCGCGGCTTCCTGGGGCTCCTGCTGGGGCTCTTCCTGCTCCCTGGGGAGAGGAACGCGGGCAGAGGGGGGGCTGCCGGGACCCCCACGAAGGGCAGCCGCTGAGGTGCTGGGCAGGGCGTCCGCGTCGGCTCCTTCCGGGCTGCCGGAGGGGGCTGAGCCCGGTGTGGGAGACCCCCCTCGGGCGGCGGCGGGGCCGGGGGCAGCGGCAGGGCTGCCCTCCCGCCCGCCGGCAGCATGGCCGTCCCCCAGGCCCAGCAGGCGGCGGGCCTCCCCGCTGCACCGTTGCACGGCGACATCGATAAGCTGGTGCACGAATGTCGCCGCGCGGTTTTGGAGGGTGGCCCCCAGCAGCTGGACCAGGAGGTCTTCGTCCAGGCCAAAGAGGACCAGGAGGGGCACGAGGAGGTCCTCCACGACGGCTGCCCGCGACGAGCGGCTGCCAAAGATCTCTCCCAGCTCCTGACGCACCCAGGGCAGAAGGCTCTGCAGGAGAGCTGGGTGGTCCCGGAAAAGGGACGCCCAGGTGCTGGGGCGGAGGCCGCCCGGAGGAGCCCCGGGCGCCAGCCCTGCAGGCTGTCGCTCCCTTGCCGCGGGGCTGTGGGCAGCTGGACGGCCAGGAGCTCGACCTGCCTGCCGGCCGCCGACTGGTGACGCCGTAGGTGGTGTGAGGACGTGCTCCTCAAAGTCGTCGTCTGCCCGGACCGAGTGCACTATGGAGAGGATCCTCCTCTTGCAGAGGGGGCACTCGGGCTTGCTCTCAGCCCACCGCAGGATGCACGGGTAGCAGAACTGGTGGAGGCACGGCATCACGTAGCTGGCCTCCTCCCAGCTGTCCAGGCAGATGGGACAGCGGTTGTCCAGCTCGGTGGCCATGCCGTGCGCGGGCTGGGGTGGGCTGGGGGGAGCTGGGGGTGTCGAGCCGCTCCCTCTCGCCGGCGCTGCGGCAGCGGGCGTCACGCTGGAAAAGGAGGAGAGGCCACGGTCACTGGCTGGCCTGGGGAGGGCTGGAAGAAATGCCCACGTCCCTCCAGGAAGGCAACCCTCCCAGCTGCCCAGGCTGAGGTGTCCCCGCACAGCTCACCTCTGCTGCTGCGAGCGCGCCTCCGGCGTGCCCCGGCTGCCGGAGGCTGGCAGGGCCGGGGAAAATCCTGCAACGGCTCTGGGGTCGGGCACTGGGAGCTGCAACAAGCAAGCCCCCGAGCACGACACCAGCACCAAAGGCCTCGCTCAGCGCTCCAAACTGCGCGACCTCGCTCAGCTGGAGTGCAGGCGCGAACTGCCTGGGTGAGGCTCAGCACCCCAGTGTAAGCAGCGAGGGTTGCCTGGACACAGTTCACCGCTGGGGGAAGTCATAGTGCATCCCTCGGTGACATCAGAAGCCCTTGCTTGGCACATCACGACGGGCCATCCCCTCCCACGGCGCTTGCCCCGGCAGCAAGCGCTGTGGCCCCGGCATACGCGCCTGGCGTTACCGCTGCGCCGGTGCCCACTCCAGTCCCCCACCTCTTGTCTCGTGCTGGGCACCGGCGTTTCGCGCCACTCCCCGAGGCCTTGGCTGCGTCTTCCCGGGACCACGTGCTCCAATCTATGCAGATCCCTCCGTAAGGGCTCCTGTTGCTCAAGAGAGTCCACAGCACCTCCCGCTTTAGCGTCACCGGCAAACTTGCTAGCAGTGCATTCAACCCCTGCTTCTGCATTACTAATAAAAACAGTGAAGAGAACTGGTCCTCGGATTGAACTGGCCCTGAGGAACAGCACTAGGGACCGGCCGCCGCCCAGATGCAGCCCCCTTCGCTACAGCCTCTTGAACCCTGCCGTTCAGGGCTATTCTTTGAACTTAATGTTTTAACAAGACCACAAAACTCATCTCTCTCTCCCGTCTTCTCCCATGTCCACTTAACCAAGTTTCCTCTAACTCTCAGCGAGAGGACATAAAAGTAGCAAACTTCCGGTAAAGGAAACAATATATAACTAATGTAAAATAAGCAAGGAGCTGAGAAACATGACAGGCAATTAATAATTATATCACAAATACAAATAAGCCTAATAATGTTGACAGAAACCCCTTTATTTTTTCCATAGCTATTGCTTGAGCAAGACACTACACATTTCTTGCCCATTAGTTTTTATTCCTTCTGTCTTATATATATTGTTTTAATTGATCACTCACTCTTGTGAATGTTTTATTTTTTTCTATTATTATTTGTATTATTATTCAGCCATCACCAGTCTTAACGGACAGTCTGTTTGATGAGTAACTATAAAGTAGAATGCGTTAAGATGTAGTCAGCTGCCTACACTTGGGTGGTGTCCTTGCTGAAAGCCGTAAGGCTTACTTTGCGAATGGTGTGAGGCCTCACTGAACCCAGGAAAGCAACTCTATCTCCTGAAGAATATCGTCCTCTTATTTGCTAGTACCCTTTTAAAATATTTCGTTTCTCCCGCCTTTCTTCCTGGATCCTGAATGTATTAATGGAGAGAATCAAAGGATTCTAAAGGCCACTACTCAAGAGCAGGTACCATGGGGGTGTATCGTGGCAGAGGGGGCTAGCCTCTGCTCTGCCCATACGGTATTTCCGGTTCCTTACACACAGCCACTACCATGTACAGGAAGGAAATATTTAGAATAGAACAGTCCCAGTTGGAAGGCACCTACAACACTCCTCTGGTCCAACCGCCAGACGAGTCCAGGGCTGACCAAGAGTGAAAGCGTATTAAGGGCATGGTGCAAATGCCTCTGGGACGCTGACAGGCGTGAGGCGTGGACCAGCTTCTCCAGGAAGCCTGTCACAGTGTTTGACCACCACGAAAATGGTGGGCATAGCCCCAGGAAAAGGGGGAGAAAGCAGCACTGGTGGGCACAGCAACCAGTTCGTGCACTGTTAGGAACACCGAGACGTTTCCTCCAGGTTTCAGGCTTTTATTTTCTTTTCGTGCGTGACAATTAGAGGGCTGGGAGCCCTTGAGGGCTGGTGCAGGCCCCAGCTGCTGGCCCAGCCCCGGTTTTGGCAGCGCCCGGGGCATCCTTCTAGCGCTGCCGTCGCGGTGGCCTCTTCTTGGCTGGAGACGAGGCCTTGGGGCTGCCAGCCCTCCTCTTTGGGGGTCGCTGTGGCCCCTGAGGGGAGCACTCCCTGCCGCGGCTGGGAGCAGACGGAGGTGCCGCGGCTTCCTGGGGCTCCTGCTGGGGCTCTTCCTGCTCCCTGGGGAGAGGAACGCGGGCAGAGGGGGGGCTGCCGGGACCCCCACGAAGGGCAGCCGCTGAGGTGCTGGGCAGGGCGTCCGCGTCGGCTCCTTCCGGGCTGCCGGAGGGGGCTGAGCCCGGTGTGGGAGACCCCCCTCGGGCGGCGGCGGGGCCGGGGGCAGCGGCAGGGCTGCCCTCCCGCCCGCCGGCAGCATGGCCGTCCCCCAGGCCCAGCAGGCGGCGGGCCTCCCCGCTGCACCGTTGCACGGCGACATCGATAAGCTGGTGCACGAATGTCGCCGCGCGGTTTTGGAGGGTGGCCCCCAGCAGCTGGACCAGGAGGTCTTCGTCCAGGCCAAAGAGGACCAGGAGGGGCACGAGGAGGTCCTCCACGACGGCTGCCCGCGACGAGCGGCTGCCAAAGATCTCTCCCAGCTCCTGACGCACCCAGGGCAGAAGGCTCTGCAGGAGAGCTGGGTGGTCCCGGAAAAGGGACGCCCAGGTGCTGGGGCGGAGGCCGCCCGGAGGAGCCCCGGGCGCCAGCCCTGCAGGCTGTCGCTCCCTTGCCGCGGGGCTGTGGGCAGCTGGACGGCCAGGAGCTCCACCTGCCTGCCGGCCGCCGACTGGTGACGCCGTAGGTGGTGTGAGGACGTGCTCCTCAAAGTCGTCGTCTGCCCGGACCGAGTGCACTATGGAGAGGATCCTCCTCTTGCAGAGGGGGCACTCGGGCTTGCTCTCAGCCCACCGCAGGATGCACGGGTAGCAGAACTGGTGGAGGCACGGCATCACGTAGCTGGCCTCCTCCCAGCTGTCCAGGCAGATGGGACAGCGGTTGTCCAGCTCGGTGGCCATGCCGTGCGCGGGCTGGGGTGGGCTGGGGGGAGCTGGGGGTGTCGAGCCGCTCCCTCTCGCCGGCGCTGCGGCAGCGGGCGTCACGCTGGAAAAGGAGGAGAGGCCACGGTCACTGGCTGGCCTGGGGAGGGCTGGAAGAAATGCCCACGTCCCTCCAGGAAGGCAACCCTCCCAGCTGCCCAGGCTGAGGTGTCCCCGCACAGCTCACCTCTGCTGCTGCGAGCGCGCCTCCGGCGTGCCCCGGCTGCCGGAGGCTGGCAGGGCCGGGGAAAATCCTGCAACGGCTCTGGGGTCGGGCACTGGGAGCTGCAACAAGCAAGCCCCCGAGCACGACACCAGCACCAAAGGCCTCGCTCAGCGCTCCACACTGCGCGACCTCGCTCAGCTGGAGTGCAGGCGCGAACTGCCTGGGTGAGGCTCAGCACCCCAGTGTAAGCAGCGAGGGTTGCCTGGACACAGTTCACCGCTGGGGGAAGTCATAGTGCATCCCTCGGTGACATCAGAAGCCCTTGCTTGGCACATCACGACGGGCCATCCCCTCCCACGGCGCTTGCCCCGGCAGCAAGCGCTGTGGCCCCGGCATACGCGCCTGGCGTTACCGCTGCGCCGGTGCCCACTCCAGTCCCCCACCTCTTGTCTCGTGCTGGGCACCGGCGTTTCGCGCCACTCCCCGAGGCCTTGGCTGCGTCTTCCCGGGGCCACGTGCTCCAATCTATGCAGATGCCTCCGTAAGGGCTCTTGTTGCTCAAGAGAGTCCACAGCACCTCCCGCTTTAGCGTCACCGGCAAACTTGCTAGCAGTGCATTCAACCCCTGCTTCTGCATTACTAATAAAAACAGTGAAGAGAACTGGTCCTCGGATTGAACTGGCCCTGAGGAACAGCACTAGGGACCGGCCGCCGCCCAGATGCAGCCCCCTTCGCTACAGCCTCTTGAACCCTGCCGTTCAGGGCTATTCTTTGAACTTAAGGTTTTAACAAGACCACAAAACTCATCTCTCTCTCCCGTCTTCTCCCATGTCCACTTAACCAAGTTTCCTCTAACTCTCAGCGAGAGGACATAAAAGTAGCAAACTTCCGGTAAAGGAAACAATATATAACTAATGTAAAATAAGCAAGGAGCTGAGAAACATGACAGGCAATTAATAATTATATCACAAATACAAATAAGCCTAATAATGTTGACAGAAACCCCTTTATTTTTTCCATAGCTATTGCTTGAGCAAGACACTACACATTTCTTGCCCATTAGTTTTTATTCCTTCTGTCTTATATATATTGTTTTAATTGATCACTCACTCTTGTGAATGTTTTATTTTTTTCTATTATTATTTGTATTATTATTCAGCCATCACCAGTCTTAACGGACAGTCTGTTTGATGAGTAACTATAAAGTAGAATGCGTTAAGATGTAGTCAGCTGCCTACACTTGGGTGGTGTCCTTGCTGAAAGCCGTAAGGCTTACTTTGCGAATGGTGTGAGGCCTCACTGAACCCAGGAAAGCAACTCTATCTCCTGAAGAATATCGTCCTCTTATTTGCTAGTACCCTTTTAAAATATTTCGTTTCTCCCGCCTTTCTTCCTGGATCCTGAATGTATTAATGGAGAGAATCAAAGGATTCTAAAGGCCACTACTCAAGAGCAGGTACCATGGGGGTGTATCGTGGCAGAGGGGGCTAGCCTCTGCTCTGCCCATACGGTATTTCCGGTTCCTTACACACAGCCACTACCATGTACAGGAAGGAAATATTTAGAATAGAACAGTCCCAGTTGGAAGGCACCTACAACACTCCTCTGGTCCAACCGCCAGACGAGTCCAGGGCTGACCAAGAGTGAAAGCGTATTAAGGGCATGGTGCAAATGCCTCTGGGACGCTGACAGGCGTGAGGCGTGGACCAGCTTCTCCAGGAAGCCTGTCACAGTGTTTGACCACCACGAAAATGGTGGGCATAGCCCCAGGAAAAGGGGGAGAAAGCAGCACTGGTGGGCACAGCAACCAGTTCGTGCACTGTTAGGAACACCGAGACGTTTCCTCCAGGTTTCAGGCTTTTATTTTCTTTTTGTGCGTGACAATTAGAGGGCTGGGAGCCCTTGAGGGCTGGTGCAGGCCCCAGCTGCTGGCCCAGCCCCGGTTTTGGCAGCGCCCGGGGCATCCTTCTAGCGCTGCCGTCGCGGTGGCCTCTTCTTGGCTGGAGACGAGGCCTTGGGGCTGCCAGCCCTCCTCTTTGGGGGTCGCTGTGGCCCCTGAGGGGAGCACTCCCTGCCGCGGCTGGGAGCAGACGGAGGTGCCGCGGCTTCCTGGGGCTCCTGCTGGGGCTCTTCCTGCTCCCTGGGGAGAGGAACGCGGGCAGAGGGGGGGCTGCCGGGACCCCCACGAAGGGCAGCCGCTGAGGTGCTGGGCAGGGCGTCCGCGTCGGCTCCTTCCGGGCTGCCGGAGGGGGCTGAGCCCGGTGTGGGAGACCCCCCTCGGGCGGCGGCGGGGCCGGGGGCAGCGGCAGGGCTGCCCTCCCGCCCGCCGGCAGCATGGCCGTCCCCCAGGCCCAGCAGGCGGCGGGCCTCCCCGCTGCACCGTTGCACGGCGACATCGATAAGCTGGTGCACGAATGTCGCCGCGCGGTTTTGGAGGGTGGCCCCCAGCAGCTGGACCAGGAGGTCTTCGTCCAGGCCAAAGAGGACCAGGAGGGGCACGAGGAGGTCCTCCACGACGGCTGCCCGCGACGAGCGGCTGCCAAAGATCTCTCCCAGCTCCTGACGCACCCAGGGCAGAAGGCTCTGCAGGAGAGCTGGGTGGTCCCGGAAAAGGGCCGCCCAGGTGCTGGGGCGGAGGCCGCCCGGAGGAGCCCCGGGCGCCAGCCCTGCAGGCTGTCGCTCCCTTGCCGCGGGGCTGTGGGCAGCTGGACGGCCAGGAGCTCGACCTGCCTGCCGGCCGCCGACTGGTGACACCGTAGGTGGTGTGAGGACGTGCTCCTCAAAGTCGTCGTCTGCCCGGACCGAGTGCACTATGGAGAGGATCCTCCTCTTGCAGAGGGGGCACTCGGGCTTGCTCTCAGCCCACCGCAGGATGCACGGGTAGCAGAACTGGTGGAGGCACGGCATCACGTAGCTGGCCTCCTCCCAGCTGTCCAGGCAGATGGGACAGCGGTTGTCCAGCTCGGTGGCCATGCCGTGCGCGGGCTGGGGTGGGCTGGGGGGAGCTGGGGGTGTCGAGCCGCTCCCTCTCGCCGGCGCTGCGGCAGCGGGCGTCACGCTGGAAAAGGAGGAGAGGCCACGGTCACTGGCTGGCCTGGGGAGGGCTGGAAGAAATGCCCACGTCCCTCCAGGAAGGCAACCCTCCCAGCTGCCCAGGCTGAGGTGTCCCCGCACAGCTCACCTCTGCTGCTGCGAGCGCGCCTCCGGCGTGCCCCGGCTGCCGGAGGCTGGCAGGGCCGGGGAAAATCCTGCAACGGCTCTGGGGTCGGGCACTGGGAGCTGCAACAAGCAAGCCCCCGAGCACGACACCAGCACCAAAGGCCTCGCTCAGCGCTCCAAACTGCGCGACCTCGCTCAGCTGGAGTGCAGGCGCGAACTGCCTGGGTGAGGCTCAGCACCCCAGTGTAAGCAGCGAGGGTTGCCTGGACACAGTTCACCGCTGGGGGAAGTCATAGTGCATCCCTCGGTGACATCAGAAGCCCTTGCTTGGCACATCACGACGGGCCATCCCCTCCCACGGCGCTTGCCCCGGCAGCAAGCGCTGTGGCCCCGGCATACGCGCCTGGCGTTACCGCTGCGCCGGTGCCCACTCCAGTCCCCCACCTCTTGTCTCGTGCTGGGCACCGGCGTTTCGCGCCACTCCCCGAGGCCTTGGCTGCGTCTTCCCGGGACCACGTGCTCCAATCTATGCAGATGCCTCCGTAAGGGCTCCTGTTGCTCAAGAGAGTCCACAGCACCTCCCGCTTTAGCGTCACCGGCAAACTTGCTAGCAGTGCATTCAACCCCTGCTTCTGCATTACTAATAAAAACAGTGAAGAGAACTGGTCCTCGGATTGAACTGGCCCTGAGGAACAGCACTAGGGACCGGCCGCCGCCCAGATGCAGCCCCCTTCGCTACAGCCTCTTGAACCCTGCCGTTCAGGGCTATTCTTTGAACTTAATGTTTTAACAAGACCACAAAACTCATCTCTCTCTCCCGTCTTCTCCCATGTCCACTTAACCAAGTTTCCTCTAACTCTCAGCGAGAGGACATAAAAGTAGCAAACTTCCGGTAAAGGAAACAATATATAACTAATGTAAAATAAGCAAGGAGCTGAGAAACATGACAGGCAATTAATAATTATATCACAAATACAAATAAGCCTAATAATGTTGACAGAAACCCCTTTATTTTTTCCATAGCTATTGCTTGAGCAAGACACTACACATTTCTTGCCCATTAGTTTTTATTCCTTCTGTCTTATATATATTGTTTTAATTGATCACTCACTCTTGTGAATGTTTTATTTTTTTCTATTATTATTTGTATTATTATTCAGCCATCACCAGTCTTAACGGACAGTCTGTTTGATGAGTAACTATAAAGTAGAATGCGTTAAGATGTAGTCAGCTGCCTACACTTGGGTGGTGTCCTTGCTGAAAGCCGTAAGGCTTACTTTGCGAATGGTGTGAGGCCTCACTGAACCCAGGAAAGCAACTCTATCTCCTGAAGAATATCGTCCTCTTATTTGCTAGTACCCTTTTAAAATATTTCGTTTCTCCCGCCTTTCTTCCTGGATCCTGAATGTATTAATGGAGAGAATCAAAGGATTCTAAAGGCCACTACTCAAGAGCAGGTACCATGGGGGTGTATCGTGGCAGAGGGGGCTAGCCTCTGCTCTGCCCATACGGTATTTCCGGTTCCTTACACACAGCCACTACCATGTACAGGAAGGAAATATTTAGAATAGAACAGTCCCAGTTGGAAGGCACCTACAACACTCCTCTGGTCCAACCGCCAGACGAGTCCAGGGCTGACCAAGAGTGAAAGCGTATTAAGCGTGGATGTCATCTACCTCGACTTTAGCAAAGCTTTTGACACCGTCTCCCATAATATCCTCCTCGGGAAGCTGGCAGCTTACGGCTTAGACAGGCATACTCTTCGCTGGGTAAAGAACTGGTTGGGTGGCCGAGCCCAGAGAGTAGTGATAAATGGAGTTAAGTCCAGTTGGCGGCCGGTCACGAGCGGTGTTCCCCAGGGCTCTGTTTTAGGGCCAGTCTTGTTCAATATCTTTATCAATGATCTGGATGAGGGGATCGAGTGCACCCTCAGTAAGTTTGCAGACGACACCAAATTGGGTGGGAGTGTCGATCTGCTGGAGGGTAGGATGGCCCTGCAGAGGGACCTGGACAGGCTGGATCGATGGGCCGTGGCCAACTGTATGAGGTTCAACAAGGCCAAGTGCCGGGTCCTGCACTTCGGTCACAACAACCCCATGCAACGCTACAGGCTTGGGGAGGAGTGGCTGGAAAGCTGCCTGGCCGAAAAGGACCTGGGGGTGTTAGTAGATAGCCGGCTGAACATGAGCCAGCAGTGTGCCCAGGTGGCCAAGAAGGCCAACAGCATCCTGGCTTGTATCAGGAATGCTGTGGCCAGCAGGAGCAGGGAGGTGATTGTCCCCCTGTACTCGGCGCTGGTGAGGCCGCACCTGGAACACTGTGTCCAGTTTTGGGCCCCTCAGTACAAGAAAGACATTGAGGTGCTGGAGCGTGTTCAGAGGCGGGCAACGAAGCTGGTGAAGGGTTTGGAGAACAAGTCTTATGAGGAGCGGCTGAGGGAACTGGGGTTGTTTAGCCTGGAAAAGAGGAGGCTGAGGGGAGACCTTATCGCTCTCTACAACTACCTGAAAGGAGGTTGTAGTGAGGTGGGTGTTGGTCTCTTCTCCCAAGTAGCTAGCGATAGGACAAGAGGAAATGGGCTTAAGCTGCGCCAGGGGAGGTTTAGACTGGAAATTAGGAAAAATTTCTTTACGGAAAGGGTGGTCAGGCATTGGAACAGGCTGCCCAGAGAGGTGGTGGAGTCACCATCCCTGGAGGCGTTTAAAAAACGGGTAGATGTGGCACTTCGGGACATGGTTTAGTCTGGTCTACCCTTGATTAGTCTAGAGTGGGCTTGGTAGTGTAGGTTAATGGTTGGACTGGATGATCTTAAAGGTCTTTTCCAACCTAGATGATTCTATGATTCTAAGGGCATGGTGCAAATGCCTCTGGGACGCTGACAGGCGTGAGGCGTGGACCAGCTTCTCCAGGAAGCCTGTCACAGTGTTTGACCACCACGAAAATGGTGGGCATAGCCCCAGGAAAAGGGGGAGAAAGCAGCACTGGTGGGCACAGCAACCAGTTCGTGCACTGTTAGGAACACCGAGACGTTTCCTCCAGGTTTCAGGCTTTTATTTTCTTTTCGTGCGTGACAAGTAGAGGGCTGGGAGCCCTTGAGGGCTGGTGCAGGCCCCAGCTGCTGGCCCAGCCCCGGTTTTGGCAGCGCCCGGGGCATCCTTCTAGCGCTGCCGTCGCGGTGGCCTCTTCTTGGCTGGAGACGAGGCCTTGGGGCTGCCAGCCCTCCTCTTTGGGGGTCGCTGTGGCCCCTGAGGGGAGCACTCCCTGCCGCGGCTGGGAGCAGACGGAGGTGCCGCGGCTTCCTGGGGCTCCTGCTGGGGCTCTTCCTGCTCCCTGGGGAGAGGAACGCGGGCAGAGGGGGGGCTGCCGGGACCCCCACGAAGGGCAGCCGCTGAGGTGCTGGGCAGGGCGTCCGCGTCGGCTCCTTCCGGGCTGCCGGAGGGGGCTGAGCCCGGTGTGGGAGACCCCCCTCGGGCGGCGGCGGGGCCGGGGGCAGCGGCAGGGCTGCCCTCCCGCCCGCCGGCAGCATGGCCGTCCCCCAGGCCCAGCAGGCGGCGGGCCTCCCCGCTGCACCGTTGCACGGCGACATCGATAAGCTGGTGCACGAATGTCGCCGCGCGGTTTTGGAGGGTGGCCCCCAGCAGCTGGACCAGGAGGTCTTCGTCCAGGCCAAAGAGGACCAGGAGGGGCACGAGGAGGTCCTCCACGACGGCTGCCCGCGACGAGCGGCTGCCAAAGATCTCTCCCAGCTCCTGACGCACCCAGGGCAGAAGGCTCTGCAGGAGAGCTGGGTGGTCCCGGAAAAGGGCCGCCCAGGTGCTGGGGCGGAGGCCGCCCGGAGGAGCCCCGGGCGCCAGCCCTGCAGGCTGTCGCTCCCTTGCCGCGGGGCTGTGGGCAGCTGGACGGCCAGGAGCTCGACCTGCCTGCCGGCCGCCGACTGGTGACGCCGTAGGTGGTGTGAGGACGTGCTCCTCAAAGTCGTCGTCTGCCCGGACCGAGTGCACTATGGAGAGGATCCTCCTCTTGCAGAGGGGGCACTCGGGCTTGCTCTCAGCCCACCGCAGGATGCACGGGTAGCAGAACTGGTGGAGGCACGGCATCACGTAGCTGGCCTCCTCCCAGCTGTCCAGGCAGATGGGACAGCGGTTGTCCAGCTCGGTGGCCATGCCGTGCGCGGGCTGGGGTGGGCTGGGGGGAGCTGGGGGTGTCGAGCCGCTCCCTCTCGCCGGCGCTGCGGCAGCGGGCGTCACGCTGGAAAAGGAGGAGAGGCCACGGTCACTGGCTGGCCTGGGGAGGGCTGGAAGAAATGCCCACGTCCCTCCAGGAAGGCAACCCTCCCAGCTGCCCAGGCTGAGGTGTCCCCGCACAGCTCACCTCTGCTGCTGCGAGCGCGCCTCCGGCGTGCCCCGGCTGCCGGAGGCTGGCAGGGCCGGGGAAAATCCTGCAACGGCTCTGGGGTCGGGCACTGGGAGCTGCAACAAGCAAGCCCCCGAGCACGACACCAGCACCAAAGGCCTCGCTCAGCGCTCCAAACTGCGCGACCTCGCTCAGCTGGAGTGCAGGCGCGAACTGCCTGGGTGAGGCTCAGCACCCCAGTGTAAGCAGCGAGGGTTGCCTGGACACAGTTCACCGCTGGGGGAAGTCATAGTGCATCCCTCGGTGACATCAGAAGCCCTTGCTTGGCACATCACGACGGGCCATCCCCTCCCACGGCGCTTGCCCCGGCAGCAAGCGCTGTGGCCCCGGCATACACGCCTGGCGTTACCGCTGCGCCGGTGCCCACTCCAGTCCCCCACCTCTTGTCTCGTGCTGGGCACCGGCGTTTCGCGCCACTCCCCGAGGCCTTGGCTGCGTCTTCCCGGGGCCACGTGCTCCAATCTATGCAGATCCCTCCGTAAGGGCTCCTGTTGCTCAAGAGAGTCCACAGCACCTCCCGCTTTAGTGTCACCGGCAAACTTGCTAGCAGTGCATTCAACCCCTGCTTCTGCATTACTAATAAAAACAGTGAAGAGAACTGGTCCTCGGATTGAACTGGCCCTGAGGAACAGCACTAGGGACCGGCCGCCGCCCAGATGCAGCCCCCTTCGCTACAGCCTCTTGAACCCTGCCGTTCAGGGCTATTCTTTGAACTTAATGTTTTAACAAGACCACAAAACTCATCTCTCTCTCCCGTCTTCTCCCATGTCCACTTAACCAAGTTTCCTCTAACTCTCAGCGAGAGGACATAAAAGTAGCAAACTTCCGGTAAAGGAAACAATATATAACTAATGTAAAATAAGCAAGGAGCTGAGAAACATGACAGGCAATTAATAATTATATCACAAATACAAATAAGCCTAATAATGTTGACAGAAACCCCTTTATTTTTTCCATAGCTATTGCTTGAGCAAGACACTACACATTTCTTGCCCATTAGTTTTTATTCCTTCTGTCTTATATATATTGTTTTAATTGATCACTGGCTCTTGTGAATGTTTTATTTTTTTCTATTATTATTTGTATTATTATTCAGCCATCACCAGTCTTAACGGACAGTCTGTTTGATGAGTAACTATAAAGTAGAATGCGTTAAGATGTAGTCAGCTGCCTACACTTGGGTGGTGTCCTTGCTGAAAGCCGTAAGGCTTACTTTGCGAATGGTGTGAGGCCTCACTGAACCCAGGAAAGCAACTCTATCTCCTGAAGAATATCGTCCTCTTATTTGCTAGTACCCTTTTAAAATATTTCGTTTCTCCCGCCTTTCTTCCTGGATCCTGAATGTATTAATGGAGAGAATCAAAGGATTCTAAAGGCCACTACTCAAGAGCAGGTACCATGGGGGTGTATCGTGGCAGAGGGGGCTAGCCTCTGCTCTGCCCATACGGTATTTCCGGTTCCTTACACACAGCCACTACCATGTACAGGAAGGAAATATTTAGAATAGAACAGTCCCAGTTGGAAGGCACCTACAACACTCCTCTGGTCCAACCGCCAGACGAGTCCAGGGCTGACCAAGAGTGAAAGCGTATTAAGCGTGGATGTCATCTACCTCGACTTTAGCAAAGCTTTTGACACCGTCTCCCATAATATCCTCCTCGGGAAGCTGGCAGCTTACGGCTTAGACAGGCATACTCTTCGCTGGGTAAAGAACTGGTTGGGTGGCCGAGCCCAGAGAGTAGTGATAAATGGAGTTAAGTCCAGTTGGCGGCCGGTCACGAGCGGTGTTCCCCAGGGCTCTGTTTTAGGGCCAGTCTTGTTCAATATCTTTATCAATGATCTGGATGAGGGGATCGAGTGCACCCTCAGTAAGTTTGCAGACGACACCAAATTGGGTGGGAGTGTCGATCTGCTGGAGGGTAGGATGGCCCTGCAGAGGGACCTGGACAGGCTGGATCGATGGGCCGTGGCCAACTGTATGAGGTTCAACAAGGCCAAGTGCCGGGTCCTGCACTTCGGTCACAACAACCCCATGCAACGCTACAGGCTTGGGGAGGAGTGGCTGGAAAGCTGCCTGGCCGAAAAGGACCTGGGGGTGTTAGTAGATAGCCGGCTGAACATGAGCCAGCAGTGTGCCCAGGTGGCCAAGAAGGCCAACAGCATCCTGGCTTGTATCAGGAATGCTGTGGCCAGCAGGAGCAGGGAGGTGATTGTCCCCCTGTACTCGGCGCTGGTGAGGCCGCACCTGGAATACTGTGTCCAGTTTTGGGCCCCTCAGTACAAGAAAGACATTGAGGTGCTGGAGCGTGTTCAGAGGCGGGCAACGAAGCTGGTGAAGGGTTTGGAGAACAAGTCTTATGAGGAGCGGCTGAGGGAACTGGGGTTGTTTAGCCTGGAAAAGAGGAGGCTGAGGGGAGACCTTATCGCTCTCTACAACTACCTGAAAGGAGGTTGTAGTGAGGTGGGTGTTGGTCTCTTCTCCCAAGTAGCTAGCGATAGGACAAGAGGAAATGGGCTTAAGCTGCGCCAGGGGAGGTTTAGACTGGAAATTAGGAAAAATTTCTTTACGGAAAGGGTGGTCAGGCATTGGAACAGGCTGCCCAGAGAGGTGGTGGAGTCACCATCCCTGGAGGCGTTTAAAAAACGGGTAGATGTGGCACTTCGGGACATGGTTTAGTCTGGTCTACCCTTGATTAGTCTAGAGTGGGCTTGGTAGTGTAGGTTAATGGTTGGACTGGATGATCTTAAAGGTCTTTTCCAACCTAGATGATTCTATGATTCTAAGGGCATGGTGCAAATGCCTCTGGGACGCTGACAGGCGTGAGGCGTGGACCAGCTTCTCCAGGAAGCCTGTCACAGTGTTTGACCACCACGAAAATGGTGGGCATAGCCCCAGGAAAAGGGGGAGAAAGCAGCACTGGTGGGCACAGCAACCAGTTCGTGCACTGTTAGGAACACCGAGACGTTTCCTCCAGGTTTCAGGCTTTTATTTTCTTTTCGTGCGTGACAAGTAGAGGGCTGGGAGCCCTTGAGGGCTGGTGCAGGCCCCAGCTGCTGGCCCAGCCCCGGTTTTGGCAGCGCCCGGGGCATCCTTCTAGCGCTGCCGTCGCGGTGGCCTCTTCTTGGCTGGAGACGAGGCCTTGGGGCTGCCAGCCCTCCTCTTTGGGGGTCGCTGTGGCCCCTGAGGGGAGCACTCCCTGCCGCGGCTGGGAGCAGACGGAGGTGCCGCGGCTTCCTGGGGCTCCTGCTGGGGCTCTTCCTGCTCCCTGGGGAGAGGAACGCGGGCAGAGGGGGGGCTGCCGGGACCCCCACGAAGGGCAGCCGCTGAGGTGCTGGGCAGGGCGTCCGCGTCGGCTCCTTCCGGGCTGCCGGAGGGGGCTGAGCCCGGTGTGGGAGACCCCCCTCGGGCGGCGGCGGGGCCGGGGGCAGCGGCAGGGCTGCCCTCCCGCCCGCCGGCAGCATGGCCGTCCCCCAGGCCCAGCAGGCGGCGGGCCTCCCCGCTGCACCGTTGCACGGCGACATCGATAAGCTGGTGCACGAATGTCGCCGCGCGGTTTTGGAGGGTGGCCCCCAGCAGCTGGACCAGGAGGTCTTCGTCCAGGCCAAAGAGGACCAGGAGGGGCACGAGGAGGTCCTCCACGACGGCTGCCCGCGACGAGCGGCTGCCAAAGATCTCTCCCAGCTCCTGACGCACCCAGGGCAGAAGGCTCTGCAGGAGAGCTGGGTGGTCCCGGAAAAGGGCCGCCCAGGTGCTGGGGCGGAGGCCGCCCGGAGGAGCCCCGGGCGCCAGCCCTGCAGGCTGTCGCTCCCTTGCCGCGGGGCTGTGGGCAGCTGGACGGCCAGGAGCTCGACCTGCCTGCCGGCCGCCGACTGGTGACGCCGTAGGTGGTGTGAGGACGTGCTCCTCAAAGTCGTCGTCTGCCCGGACCGAGTGCACTATGGAGAGGATCCTCCTCTTGCAGAGGGGGCACTCGGGCTTGCTCTCAGCCCACCGCAGGATGCACGGGTAGCAGAACTGGTGGAGGCACGGCATCACGTAGCTGGCCTCCTCCCAGCTGTCCAGGCAGATGGGACAGCGGTTGTCCAGCTCGGTGGCCATGCCGTGCGCGGGCTGGGGTGGGCTGGGGGGAGCTGGGGGTGTCGAGCCGCTCCCTCTCGCCGGCGCTGCGGCAGCGGGCGTCACGCTGGAAAAGGAGGAGAGGCCACGGTCACTGGCTGGCCTGGGGAGGGCTGGAAGAAATGCCCACGTCCCTCCAGGAAGGCAACCCTCCCAGCTGCCCAGGCTGAGGTGTCCCCGCACAGCTCACCTCTGCTGCTGCGAGCGCGCCTCCGGCGTGCCCCGGCTGCCGGAGGCTGGCAGGGCCGGGGAAAATCCTGCAACGGCTCTGGGGTCGGGCACTGGGAGCTGCAACAAGCAAGCCCCCGAGCACGACACCAGCACCAAAGGCCTCGCTCAGCGCTCCAAACTGCGCGACCTCGCTCAGCTGGAGTGCAGGCGCGAACTGCCTGGGTGAGGCTCAGCACCCCAGTGTAAGCAGCGAGGGTTGCCTGGACACAGTTCACCGCTGGGGGAAGTCATAGTGCATCCCTCGGTGACATCAGAAGCCCTTGCTTGGCACATCACGACGGGCCATCCCCTCCCACGGCGCTTGCCCCGGCAGCAAGCGCTGTGGCCCCGGCATACACGCCTGGCGTTACCGCTGCGCCGGTGCCCACTCCAGTCCCCCACCTCTTGTCTCGTGCTGGGCACCGGCGTTTCGCGCCACTCCCCGAGGCCTTGGCTGCGTCTTCCCGGGGCCACGTGCTCCAATCTATGCAGATGCCTCCGTAAGGGCTCCTGTTGCTCAAGAGAGTCCACAGCACCTCCCGCTTTAGTGTCACCGGCAAACTTGCTAGCAGTGCATTCAACCCCTGCTTCTGCATTACTAATAAAAACAGTGAAGAGAACTGGTCCTCGGATTGAACTGGCCCTGAGGAACAGCACTAGGGACCGGCCGCCGCCCAGATGCAGCCCCCTTCGCTACAGCCTCTTGAACCCTGCCGTTCAGGGCTATTCTTTGAACTTAATGTTTTAACAAGACCACAAAACTCATCTCTCTCTCCCGTCTTCTCCCATGTCCACTTAACCAAGTTTCCTCTAACTCTCAGCGAGAGGACATAAAAGTAGCAAACTTCCGGTAAAGGAAACAATATATAACTAATGTAAAATAAGCAAGGAGCTGAGAAACATGACAGGCAATTAATAATTATATCACAAATACAAATAAGCCTAATAATGTTGACAGAAACCCCTTTATTTTTTCCATAGCTATTGCTTGAGCAAGACACTACACATTTCTTGCCCATTAGTTTTTATTCCTTCTGTCTTATATATATTGTTTTAATTGATCACTGGCTCTTGTGAATGTTTTATTTTTTTCTATTATTATTTGTATTATTATTCAGCCATCACCAGTCTTAACGGACAGTCTGTTTGATGAGTAACTATAAAGTAGAATGCGTTAAGATGTAGTCAGCTGCCTACACTTGGGTGGTGTCCTTGCTGAAAGCCGTAAGGCTTACTTTGCGAATGGTGTGAGGCCTCACTGAACCCAGGAAAGCAACTCTATCTCCTGAAGAATATCGTCCTCTTATTTGCTAGTACCCTTTTAAAATATTTCGTTTCTCCCGCCTTTCTTCCTGGATCCTGAATGTATTAATGGAGAGAATCAAAGGATTCTAAAGGCCACTACTCAAGAGCAGGTACCATGGGGGTGTATCGTGGCAGAGGGGGCTAGCCTCTGCTCTGCCCATACGGTATTTCCGGTTCCTTACACACAGCCACTACCATGTACAGGAAGGAAATATTTAGAATAGAACAGTCCCAGTTGGAAGGCACCTACAACACTCCTCTGGTCCAACCGCCAGACGAGTCCAGGGCTGACCAAGAGTGAAAGCGTATTAAGCGTGGATGTCATCTACCTCGACTTTAGCAAAGCTTTTGACACCGTCTCCCATAATATCCTCCTCGGGAAGCTGGCAGCTTACGGCTTAGACAGGCATACTCTTCGCTGGGTAAAGAACTGGTTGGGTGGCCGAGCCCAGAGAGTAGTGATAAATGGAGTTAAGTCCAGTTGGCGGCCGGTCACGAGCGGTGTTCCCCAGGGCTCTGTTTTAGGGCCAGTCTTGTTCAATATCTTTATCAATGATCTGGATGAGGGGATCGAGTGCACCCTCAGTAAGTTTGCAGACGACACCAAATTGGGTGGGAGTGTCGATCTGCTGGAGGGTAGGATGGCCCTGCAGAGGGACCTGGACAGGCTGGATCGATGGGCCGTGGCCAACTGTATGAGGTTCAACAAGGCCAAGTGCCGGGTCCTGCACTTCGGTCACAACAACCCCATGCAACGCTACAGGCTTGGGGAGGAGTGGCTGGAAAGCTGCCTGGCCGAAAAGGACCTGGGGGTGTTAGTAGATAGCCGGCTGAACATGAGCCAGCAGTGTGCCCAGGTGGCCAAGAAGGCCAACAGCATCCTGGCTTGTATCAGGAATGCTGTGGCCAGCAGGAGCAGGGAGGTGATTGTCCCCCTGTACTCGGCGCTGGTGAGGCCGCACCTGGAATACTGTGTCCAGTTTTGGGCCCCTCAGTACAAGAAAGACATTGAGGTGCTGGAGCGTGTTCAGAGGCGGGCAACGAAGCTGGTGAAGGGTTTGGAGAACAAGTCTTATGAGGAGCGGCTGAGGGAACTGGGGTTGTTTAGCCTGGAAAAGAGGAGGCTGAGGGGAGACCTTATCGCTCTCTACAACTACCTGAAAGGAGGTTGTAGTGAGGTGGGTGTTGGTCTCTTCTCCCAAGTAGCTAGCGATAGGACAAGAGGAAATGGGCTTAAGCTGCGCCAGGGGAGGTTTAGACTGGAAATTAGGAAAAATTTCTTTACGGAAAGGGTGGTCAGGCATTGGAACAGGCTGCCCAGAGAGGTGGTGGAGTCACCATCCCTGGAGGCGTTTAAAAAACGGGTAGATGTGGCACTTCGGGACATGGTTTAGTCTGGTCTACCCTTGATTAGTCTAGAGTGGGCTTGGTAGTGTAGGTTAATGGTTGGACTGGATGATCTTAAAGGTCTTTTCCAACCTAGATGATTCTATGATTCTATGATTCTAAGGGCATGGTGCAAATGCCTCTGGGACGCTGACAGGCGTGAGGCGTGGACCAGCTTCTCCAGGAAGCCTGTCACAGTGTTTGACCACCACGAAAATGGTGGGCATAGCCCCAGGAAAAGGGGGAGAAAGCAGCACTGGTGGGCACAGCAACCAGTTCGTGCACTGTTAGGAACACCGAGACGTTTCCTCCAGGTTTCAGGCTTTTATTTTCTTTTCGTGCGTGACAATTAGAGGGCTGGGAGCCCTTGAGGGCTGGTGCAGGCCCCAGCTGCTGGCCCAGCCCCGGTTTTGGCAGCGCCCGGGGCATCCTTCTAGCGCTGCCGTCGCGGTGGCCTCTTCTTGGCTGGAGACGAGGCCTTGGGGCTGCCAGCCCTCCTCTTTGGGGGTCGCTGTGGCCCCTGAGGGGAGCACTCCCTGCCGCGGCTGGGAGCAGACGGAGGTGCCGCGGCTTCCTGGGGCTCCTGCTGGGGCTCTTCCTGCTCCCTGGGGAGAGGAACGCGGGCAGAGGGGGGGCTGCCGGGACCCCCACGAAGGGCAGCCGCTGAGGTGCTGGGCAGGGCGTCCGCGTCGGCTCCTTCCGGGCTGCCGGAGGGGGCTGAGCCCGGTGTGGGAGACCCCCCTCGGGCGGCGGCGGGGCCGGGGGCAGCGGCAGGGCTGCCCTCCCGCCCGCCGGCAGCATGGCCGTCCCCCAGGCCCAGCAGGCGGCGGGCCTCCCCGCTGCACCGTTGCACGGCGACATCGATAAGCTGGTGCACGAATGTCGCCGCGCGGTTTTGGAGGGTGGCCCCCAGCAGCTGGACCAGGAGGTCTTCGTCCAGGCCAAAGAGGACCAGGAGGGGCACGAGGAGGTCCTCCACGACGGCTGCCCGCGACGAGCGGCTGCCAAAGATCTCTCCCAGCTCCTGACGCACCCAGGGCAGAAGGCTCTGCAGGAGAGCTGGGTGGTCCCGGAAAAGGGCCGCCCAGGTGCTGGGGCGGAGGCCGCCCGGAGGAGCCCCGGGCGCCAGCCCTGCAGGCTGTCGCTCCCTTGCCGCGGGGCTGTGGGCAGCTGGACGGCCAGGAGCTCCACCTGCCTGCCGGCCGCCGACTGGTGACGCCGTAGGTGGTGTGAGGACGTGCTCCTCAAAGTCGTCGTCTGCCCGGACCGAGTGCACTATGGAGAGGATCCTCCTCTTGCAGAGGGGGCACTCGGGCTTGCTCTCAGCCCACCGCAGGATGCACGGGTAGCAGAACTGGTGGAGGCACGGCATCACGTAGCTGGCCTCCTCCCAGCTGTCCAGGCAGATGGGACAGCGGTTGTCCAGCTCGGTGGCCATGCCGTGCGCGGGCTGGGGTGGGCTGGGGGGAGCTGGGGGTGTCGAGCCGCTCCCTCTCGCCGGCGCTGCGGCAGCGGGCGTCACGCTGGAAAAGGAGGAGAGGCCACGGTCACTGGCTGGCCTGGGGAGGGCGGGAAGAAATGCCCACGTCCCTCCAGGAAGGCAACCCTCCCAGCTGCCCAGGCTGAGGTGTCCCCGCACAGCTCACCTCTGCTGCTGCGAGCGCGCCTCCGGCGTGCCCCGGCTGCCGGAGGCTGGCAGGGCCGGGGAAAATCCTGCAACGGCTCTGGGGTCGGGCACTGGGAGCTGCAACAAGCAAGCCCCCGAGCACGACACCAGCACCAAAGGCCTCGCTCAGCGCTCCAAACTGCGCGACCTCGCTCAGCTGGAGTGCAGGCGCGAACTGCCTGGGTGAGGCTCAGCACCCCAGTGTAAGCAGCGAGGGTTGCCTGGACACAGTTCACCGCTGGGGGAAGTCATAGTGCATCCCTCGGTGACATCAGAAGCCCTTGCTTGGCACATCACGACGGGCCATCCCCTCCCACGGCGCTTGCCCCGGCAGCAAGCGCTGTGGCCCCGGCATACGCGCCTGGCGTTACCGCTGCGCCGGTGCCCACTCCAGTCCCCCACCTCTTGTCTCGTGCTGGGCACCGGCGTTTCGCGCCACTCCCCGAGGCCTTGGCTGCGTCTTCCCGGGACCACGTGCTCCAATCTATGCAGATGCCTCCGTAAGGGCTCCTGTTGCTCAAGAGAGTCCACAGCACCTCCCGCTTTAGCGTCACCGGCAAACTTGCTAGCAGTGCATTCAACCCCTGCTTCTGCATTACTAATAAAAACAGTGAAGAGAACTGGTCCTCGGATTGAACTGGCCCTGAGGAACAGCACTAGGGACCGGCCGCCGCCCAGATGCAGCCCCCTTCGCTACAGCCTCTTGAACCCTGCCGTTCAGGGCTATTCTTTGAACTTAATGTTTTAACAAGACCACAAAACTCATCTCTCTCTCCCGTCTTCTCCCATGTCCACTTAACCAAGTTTCCTCTAACTCTCAGCAAGAGGACATAAAAGTAGCAAACTTCCGGTAAAGGAAACAATATATAACTAATGTAAAATAAGCAAGGAGCTGAGAAACATGACAGGCAATTAATAATTATATCACAAATACAAATAAGCCTAATAATGTTGACAGAAACCCCTTTATTTTTTCCATAGCTATTGCTTGAGCAAGACACTACACATTTCTTGCCCATTAGTTTTTATTCCTTCTGTCTTATATATATTGTTTTAATTGATCACTCACTCTTGTGAATGTTTTATTTTTTTCTATTATTATTTGTATTATTATTCAGCCATCACCAGTCTTAACGGACAGTCTGTTTGATGAGTAACTATAAAGTAGAATGCGTTAAGATGTAGTCAGCTGCCTACACTTGGGTGGTGTCCTTGCTGAAAGCCGTAAGGCTTACTTTGCGAATGGTGTGAGGCCTCACTGAACCCAGGAAAGCAACTCTATCTCCTGAAGAATATCGTCCTCTTATTTGCTAGTACCCTTTTAAAATATTTCGTTTCTCCCGCCTTTCTTCCTGGATCCTGAATGTATTAATGGAGAGAATCAAAGGATTCTAAAGGCCACTACTCAAGAGCAGGTACCATGGGGGTGTATCGTGGCAGAGGGGGCTAGCCTCTGCTCTGCCCATACGGTATTTCCGGTTCCTTACACACAGCCACTACCATGTACAGGAAGGAAATATTTAGAATAGAACAGTCCCAGTTGGAAGGCACCTACAACACTCCTCTGGTCCAACCGCCAGACGAGTCCAGGGCTGACCAAGAGTGAAAGCGTATTAAGGGCATGGTGCAAATGCCTCTGGGACGCTGACAGGCGTGAGGCGTGGACCAGCTTCTCCAGGAAGCCTGTCACAGTGTTTGACCACCACGAAAATGGTGGGCATAGCCCCAGGAAAAGGGGGAGAAAGCAGCACTGGTGGGCACAGCAACCAGTTCGTGCACTGTTAGGAACACCGAGACGTTTCCTCCAGGTTTCAGGCTTTTATTTTCTTTTCGTGCGTGACAATTAGAGGGCTGGGAGCCCTTGAGGGCTGGTGCAGGCCCCAGCTGCTGGCCCAGCCCCGGTTTTGGCAGCGCCCGGGGCATCCTTCTAGCGCTGCCGTCGCGGTGGCCTCTTCTTGGCTGGAGACGAGGCCTTGGGGCTGCCAGCCCTCCTCTTTGGGGGTCGCTGTGGCCCCTGAGGGGAGCACTCCCTGCCGCGGCTGGGAGCAGACGGAGGTGCCGCGGCTTCCTGGGGCTCCTGCTGGGGCTCTTCCTGCTCCCTGGGGAGAGGAACGCGGGCAGAGGGGGGGCTGCCGGGACCCCCACGAAGGGCAGCCGCTGAGGTGCTGGGCAGGGCGTCCGCGTCGGCTCCTTCCGGGCTGCCGGAGGGGGCTGAGCCCGGTGTGGGAGACCCCCCTCGGGCGGCGGCGGGGCCGGGGGCAGCGGCAGGGCTGCCCTCCCGCCCGCCGGCAGCATGGCCGTCCCCCAGGCCCAGCAGGCGGCGGGCCACCCCGCTGCACCGTTGCACGGCGACATCGATAAGCTGGTGCACGAATGTCGCCGCGCGGTTTTGGAGGGTGGCCCCCAGCAGCTGGACCAGGAGGTCTTCGTCCAGGCCAAAGAGGACCAGGAGGGGCACGAGGAGGTCCTCCACGACGGCTGCCCGCGACGAGCGGCTGCCAAAGATCTCTCCCAGCTCCTGACGCACCCAGGGCAGAAGGCTCTGCAGGAGAGCTGGGTGGTCCCGGAAAAGGGACGCCCAGGTGCTGGGGCGGAGGCCGCCCGGAGGAGCCCCGGGCGCCAGCCCTGCAGGCTGTCGCTCCCTTGCCGCGGGGCTGTGGGCAGCTGGACGGCCAGGAGCTCGACCTGCCTGCCGGCCGCCGACTGGTGACGCCGTAGGTGGTGTGAGGACGTGCTCCTCAAAGTCGTCGTCTGCCCGGACCGAGTGCACTATGGAGAGGATCCTCCTCTTGCAGAGGGGGCACTCGGGCTTGCTCTCAGCCCACCGCAGGATGCACGGGTAGCAGAACTGGTGGAGGCACGGCATCACGTAGCTGGCCTCCTCCCAGCTGTCCAGGCAGATGGGACAGCGGTTGTCCAGCTCGGTGGCCATGCCGTGCGCGGGCTGGGGTGGGCTGGGGGGAGCTGGGGGTGTCGAGCCGCTCCCTCTCGCCGGCGCTGCGGCAGCGGGCGTCACGCTGGAAAAGGAGGAGAGGCCACGGTCACTGGCTGGCCTGGGGAGGGCTGGAAGAAATGCCCACGTCCCTCCAGGAAGGCAACCCTCCCAGCTGCCCAGGCTGAGGTGTCCCCGCACAGCTCACCTCTGCTGCTGCGAGCGCGCCTCCGGCGTGCCCCGGCTGCCGGAGGCTGGCAGGGCCGGGGAAAATCCTGCAACGGCTCTGGGGTCGGGCACTGGGAGCTGCAACAAGCAAGCCCCCGAGCACGACACCAGCACCAAAGGCCTCGCTCAGCGCTCCAAACTGCGCGACCTCGCTCAGCTGGAGTGCAGGCGCGAACTGCCTGGGTGAGGCTCAGCACCCCAGTGTAAGCAGCGAGGGTTGCCTGGACACAGTTCACCGCTGGGGGAAGTCATAGTGCATCCCTCGGTGACATCAGAAGCCCTTGCTTGGCACATCACGACGGGCCATCCCCTCCCACGGCGCTTGCCCCGGCAGCAAGCGCTGTGGCCCCGGCATACGCGCCTGGCGTTACCGCTGCGCCGGTGCCCACTCCAGTCCCCCACCTCTTGTCTCGTGCTGGGCACCGGCGTTTCGCGCCACTCCCCGAGGCCTTGGCTGCGTCTTCCCGGGGCCACGTGCTCCAATCTATGCAGATCCCTCCGTAAGGGCTCTTGTTGCTCAAGAGAGTCCACAGCACCTCCCGCTTTAGCGTCACCGGCAAACTTGCTAGCAGTGCATTCAACCCCTGCTTCTGCATTACTAATAAAAACAGTGAAGAGAACTGGTCCTCGGATTGAACTGGCCCTGAGGAACAGCACTAGGGACCGGCCGCCGCCCAGATGCAGCCCCCTTCGCTACAGCCTCTTGAACCCTGCCGTTCAGGGCTATTCTTTGAACTTAATGTTTTAACAAGACCACAAAACTCATCTCTCTCTCCCGTCTTCTCCCATGTCCACTTAACCAAGTTTCCTCTAACTCTCAGCGAGAGGACATAAAAGTAGCAAACTTCCGGTAAAGGAAACAATATATAACTAATGTAAAATAAGCAAGGAGCTGAGAAACATGACAGGCAATTAATAATTATATCACAAATACAAATAAGCCTAATAATGTTGACAGAAACCCCTTTATTTTTTCCATAGCTATTGCTTGAGCAAGACACTACACATTTCTTGCCCATTAGTTTTTATTCCTTCTGTCTTATATATATTGTTTTAATTGATCACTCACTCTTGTGAATGTTTTATTTTTTTCTATTATTATTTGTATTATTATTCAGCCATCACCAGTCTTAACGGACAGTCTGTTTGATGAGTAACTATAAAGTAGAATGCGTTAAGATGTAGTCAGCTGCCTACACTTGGGTGGTGTCCTTGCTGAAAGCCGTAAGGCTTACTTTGCGAATGGTGTGAGGCCTCACTGAACCCAGGAAAGCAACTCTATCTCCTGAAGAATATCGTCCTCTTATTTGCTAGTACCCTTTTAAAATATTTCGTTTCTCCCGCCTTTCTTCCTGGATCCTGAATGTATTAATGGAGAGAATCAAAGGATTCTAAAGGCCACTACTCAAGAGCAGGTACCATGGGGGTGTATCGTGGCAGAGGGGGCTAGCCTCTGCTCTGCCCATACGGTATTTCCGGTTCCTTACACACAGCCACTACCATGTACAGGAAGGAAATATTTAGAATAGAACAGTCCCAGTTGGAAGGCACCTACAACACTCCTCTGGTCCAACCGCCAGACGAGTCCAGGGCTGACCAAGAGTGAAAGCGTATTAAGGGCATGGTGCAAATGCCTCTGGGACGCTGACAGGCGTGAGGCGTGGACCAGCTTCTCCAGGAAGCCTGTCACAGTGTTTGACCACCACGAAAATGGTGGGCATAGCCCCAGGAAAAGGGGGAGAAAGCAGCACTGGTGGGCACAGCAACCAGTTCGTGCACTGTTAGGAACACCGAGACGTTTCCTCCAGGTTTCAGGCTTTTATTTTCTTTTCGTGCGTGACAATTAGAGGGCTGGGAGCCCTTGAGGGCTGGTGCAGGCCCCAGCTGCTGGCCCAGCCCCGGTTTTGGCAGCGCCCGGGGCATCCTTCTAGCGCTGCCGTCGCGGTGGCCTCTTCTTGGCTGGAGACGAGGCCTTGGGGCTGCCAGCCCTCCTCTTTGGGGGTCGCTGTGGCCCCTGAGGGGAGCACTCCCTGCCGCGGCTGGGAGCAGACGGAGGTGCCGCGGCTTCCTGGGGCTCCTGCTGGGGCTCTTCCTGCTCCCTGGGGAGAGGAACGCGGGCAGAGGGGGGGCTGCCGGGACCCCCACGAAGGGCAGCCGCTGAGGTGCTGGGCAGGGCGTCCGCGTCGGCTCCTTCCGGGCTGCCGGAGGGGGCTGAGCCCGGTGTGGGAGACCCCCCTCGGGCGGCGGCGGGGCCGGGGGCAGCGGCAGGGCTGCCCTCCCGCCCGCCGGCAGCATGGCCGTCCCCCAAGCCCAGCAGGCGGCGGGCCTCCCCGCTGCACCGTTGCACGGCGACATCGATAAGCTGGTGCACGAATGTCGCCGCGCGGTTTTGGAGGGTGGCCCCCAGCAGCTGGACCAGGAGGTCTTCGTCCAGGCCAAAGAGGACCAGGAGGGGCACGAGGAGGTCCTCCACGACGGCTGCCCGCGACGAGCGGCTGCCAAAGATCTCTCCCAGCTCCTGACGCACCCAGGGCAGAAGGCTCTGCAGGAGAGCTGGGTGGTCCCGGAAAAGGGACGCCCAGGTGCTGGGGCGGAGGCCGCCCGGAGGAGCCCCGGGCGCCAGCCCTGCAGGCTGTCGCTCCCTTGCCGCGGGGCTGTGGGCAGCTGGACGGCCAGGAGCTCGACCTGCCTGCCGGCCGCCGACTGGTGACGCCGTAGGTGGTGTGAGGACGTGCTCCTCAAAGTCGTCGTCTGCCCGGACCGAGTGCACTATGGAGAGGATCCTCCTCTTGCAGAGGGGGCACTCGGGCTTGCTCTCAGCCCACCGCAGGATGCACGGGTAGCAGAACTGGTGGAGGCACGGCATCACGTAGCTGGCCTCCTCCCAGCTGTCCAGGCAGATGGGACAGCGGTTGTCCAGCTCGGTGGCCATGCCGTGCGCGGGCTGGGGTGGGCTGGGGGGAGCTGGGGGTGTCGAGCCGCTCCCTCTCGCCGGCGCTGCGGCAGCGGGCGTCACGCTGGAAAAGGAGGAGAGGCCACGGTCACTGGCTGGCCTGGGGAGGGCTGGAAGAAATGCCCACGTCCCTCCAGGAAGGCAACCCTCCCAGCTGCCCAGGCTGAGGTGTCCCCGCACAGCTCACCTCTGCTGCTGCGAGCGCGCCTCCGGCGTGCCCCGGCTGCCGGAGGCTGGCAGGGCCGGGGAAAATCCTGCAACGGCTCTGGGGTCGGGCACTGGGAGCTGCAACAAGCAAGCCCCCGAGCACGACACCAGCACCAAAGGCCTCGCTCAGCGCTCCAAACTGCGCGACCTCGCTCAGCTGGAGTGCAGGCGCGAACTGCCTGGGTGAGGCTCAGCACCCCAGTGTAAGCAGCGAGGGTTGCCTGGACACAGTTCACCGCTGGGGGAAGTCATAGTGCATCCCTCGGTGACATCAGAAGCCCTTGCTTGGCACATCACGACGGGCCATCCCCTCCCACGGCGCTTGCCCCGGCAGCAAGCGCTGTGGCCCCGGCATACGCGCCTGGCGTTACCGCTGCGCCGGTGCCCACTCCAGTCCCCCACCTCTTGTCTCGTGCTGGGCACCGGCGTTTCGCGCCACTCCCCGAGGCCTTGGCTGCGTCTTCCCGGGACCACGTGCTCCAATCTATGCAGATCCCTCCGTAAGGGCTCCTGTTGCTCAAGAGAGTCCACAGCACCTCCCGCTTTAGCGTCACCGGCAAACTTGCTAGCAGTGCATTCAACCCCTGCTTCTGCATTACTAATAAAAACAGTGAAGAGAACTGGTCCTCGGATTGAACTGGCCCTGAGGAACAGCACTAGGGACCGGCCGCCGCCCAGATGCAGCCCCCTTCGCTACAGCCTCTTGAACCCTGCCGTTCAGGGCTATTCTTTGAACTTAATGTTTTAACAAGACCACAAAACTCATCTCTCTCTCCCGTCTTCTCCCATGTCCACTTAACCAAGTTTCCTCTAACTCTCAGCGAGAGGACATAAAAGTAGCAAACTTCCGGTAAAGGAAACAATATATAACTAATGTAAAATAAGCAAGGAGCTGAGAAACATGACAGGCAATTAATAATTATATCACAAATACAAATAAGCCTAATAATGTTGACAGAAACCCCTTTATTTTTTCCATAGCTATTGCTTGAGCAAGACACTACACATTTCTTGCCCATTAGTTTTTATTCCTTCTGTCTTATATATATTGTTTTAATTGATCACTCACTCTTGTGAATGTTTTATTTTTTTCTATTATTATTTGTATTATTATTCAGCCATCACCAGTCTTAACGGACAGTCTGTTTGATGAGTAACTATAAAGTAGAATGCGTTAAGATGTAGTCAGCTGCCTACACTTGGGTGGTGTCCTTGCTGAAAGCCGTAAGGCTTACTTTGCGAATGGTGTGAGGCCTCACTGAACCCAGGAAAGCAACTCTATCTCCTGAAGAATATCGTCCTCTTATTTGCTAGTACCCTTTTAAAATATTTCGTTTCTCCCGCCTTTCTTCCTGGATCCTGAATGTATTAATGGAGAGAATCAAAGGATTCTAAAGGCCACTACTCAAGAGCAGGTACCATGGGGGTGTATCGTGGCAGAGGGGGCTAGCCTCTGCTCTGCCCATACGGTATTTCCGGTTCCTTACACACAGCCACTACCATGTACAGGAAGGAAATATTTAGAATAGAACAGTCCCAGTTGGAAGGCACCTACAACACTCCTCTGGTCCAACCGCCAGACGAGTCCAGGGCTGACCAAGAGTGAAAGCGTATTAAGGGCATGGTGCAAATGCCTCTGGGACGCTGACAGGCGTGAGGCGTGGACCAGCTTCTCCAGGAAGCCTGTCACAGTGTTTGACCACCACGAAAATGGTGGGCATAGCCCCAGGAAAAGGGGGAGAAAGCAGCACTGGTGGGCACAGCAACCAGTTCGTGCACTGTTAGGAACACCGAGACGTTTCCTCCAGGTTTCAGGCTTTTATTTTCTTTTCGTGCGTGACAATTAGAGGGCTGGGAGCCCTTGAGGGCTGGTGCAGGCCCCAGCTGCTGGCCCAGCCCCGGTTTTGGCAGCGCCCGGGGCATCCTTCTAGCGCTGCCGTCGCGGTGGCCTCTTCTTGGCTGGAGACGAGGCCTTGGGGCTGCCAGCCCTCCTCTTTGGGGGTCGCTGTGGCCCCTGAGGGGAGCACTCCCTGCCGCGGCTGGGAGCAGACGGAGGTGCCGCGGCTTCCTGGGGCTCCTGCTGGGGCTCTTCCTGCTCCCTGGGGAGAGGAACGCGGGCAGAGGGGGGGCTGCCGGGACCCCCACGAAGGGCAGCCGCTGAGGTGCTGGGCAGGGCGTCCGCGTCGGCTCCTTCCGGGCTGCCGGAGGGGGCTGAGCCCGGTGTGGGAGACCCCCCTCGGGCGGCGGCGGGGCCGGGGGCAGCGGCAGGGCTGCCCTCCCGCCCGCCGGCAGCATGGCCGTCCCCCAGGCCCAGCAGGCGGCGGGCCTCCCCGCTGCACCGTTGCACGGCGACATCGATAAGCTGGTGCACGAATGTCGCCGCGCGGTTTTGGAGGGTGGCCCCCAGCAGCTGGACCAGGAGGTCTTCGTCCAGGCCAAAGAGGACCAGGAGGGGCACGAGGAGGTCCTCCACGACGGCTGCCCGCGACGAGCGGCTGCCAAAGATCTCTCCCAGCTCCTGACGCACCCAGGGCAGAAGGCTCTGCAGGAGAGCTGGGTGGTCCCGGAAAAGGGACGCCCAGGTGCTGGGGCGGAGGCCGCCCGGAGGAGCCCCGGGCGCCAGCCCTGCAGGCTGTCGCTCCCTTGCCGCGGGGCTGTGGGCAGCTGGACGGCCAGGAGCTCCACCTGCCTGCCGGCCGCCGACTGGTGACACCGTAGGTGGTGTGAGGACGTGCTCCTCAAAGTCGTCGTCTGCCCGGACCGAGTGCACTATGGAGAGGATCCTCCTCTTGCAGAGGGGGCACTCGGGCTTGCTCTCAGCCCACCGCAGGATGCACGGGTAGCAGAACTGGTGGAGGCACGGCATCACGTAGCTGGCCTCCTCCCAGCTGTCCAGGCAGATGGGACAGCGGTTGTCCAGCTCGGTGGCCATGCCGTGCGCGGGCTGGGGTGGGCTGGGGGGAGCTGGGGGTGTCGAGCCGCTCCCTCTCGCCGGCGCTGCGGCAGCGGGCGTCACGCTGGAAAAGGAGGAGAGGCCACGGTCACTGGCTGGCCTGGGGAGGGCTGGAAGAAATGCCCACGTCCCTCCAGGAAGGCAACCCTCCCAGCTGCCCAGGCTGAGGTGTCCCCGCACAGCTCACCTCTGCTGCTGCGAGCGCGCCTCCGGCGTGCCCCGGCTGCCGGAGGCTGGCAGGGCCGGGGAAAATCCTGCAACGGCTCTGGGGTCGGGCACTGGGAGCTGCAACAAGCAAGCCCCCGAGCACGACACCAGCACCAAAGGCCTCGCTCAGCGCTCCACACTGCGCGACCTCGCTCAGCTGGAGTGCAGGCGCGAACTGCCTGGGTGAGGCTCAGCACCCCAGTGTAAGCAGCGAGGGTTGCCTGGACACAGTTCACCGCTGGGGGAAGTCATAGTGCATCCCTCGGTGACATCAGAAGCCCTTGCTTGGCACATCACGACGGGCCATCCCCTCCCACGGCGCTTGCCCCGGCAGCAAGCGCTGTGGCCCCGGCATACGCGCCTGGCGTTACCGCTGCGCCGGTGCCCACTCCAGTCCCCCACCTCTTGTCTCGTGCTGGGCACCGGCGTTTCGCGCCACTCCCCGAGGCCTTGGCTGCGTCTTCCCGGGGCCACGTGCTCCAATCTATGCAGATCCCTCCGTAAGGGCTCTTGTTGCTCAAGAGAGTCCACAGCACCTCCCGCTTTAGCGTCACCGGCAAACTTGCTAGCAGTGCATTCAACCCCTGCTTCTGCATTACTAATAAAAACAGTGAAGAGAACTGGTCCTCGGATTGAACTGGCCCTGAGGAACAGCACTAGGGACCGGCCGCCGCCCAGATGCAGCCCCCTTCGCTACAGCCTCTTGAACCCTGCCGTTCAGGGCTATTCTTTGAACTTAAGGTTTTAACAAGACCACAAAACTCATCTCTCTCTCCCGTCTTCTCCCATGTCCACTTAACCAAGTTTCCTCTAACTCTCAGCGAGAGGACATAAAAGTAGCAAACTTCCGGTAAAGGAAACAATATATAACTAATGTAAAATAAGCAAGGAGCTGAGAAACATGACAGGCAATTAATAATTATATCACAAATACAAATAAGCCTAATAATGTTGACAGAAACCCCTTTATTTTTTCCATAGCTATTGCTTGAGCAAGACACTACACATTTCTTGCCCATTAGTTTTTATTCCTTCTGTCTTATATATATTGTTTTAATTGATCACTCACTCTTGTGAATGTTTTATTTTTTTCTATTATTATTTGTATTATTATTCAGCCATCACCAGTCTTAACGGACAGTCTGTTTGATGAGTAACTATAAAGTAGAATGCGTTAAGATGTAGTCAGCTGCCTACACTTGGGTGGTGTCCTTGCTGAAAGCCGTAAGGCTTACTTTGCGAATGGTGTGAGGCCTCACTGAACCCAGGAAAGCAACTCTATCTCCTGAAGAATATCGTCCTCTTATTTGCTAGTACCCTTTTAAAATATTTCGTTTCTCCCGCCTTTCTTCCTGGATCCTGAATGTATTAATGGAGAGAATCAAAGGATTCTAAAGGCCACTACTCAAGAGCAGGTACCATGGGGGTGTATCGTGGCAGAGGGGGCTAGCCTCTGCTCTGCCCATACGGTATTTCCGGTTCCTTACACACAGCCACTACCATGTACAGGAAGGAAATATTTAGAATAGAACAGTCCCAGTTGGAAGGCACCTACAACACTCCTCTGGTCCAACCGCCAGACGAGTCCAGGGCTGACCAAGAGTGAAAGCGTATTAAGGGCATGGTGCAAATGCCTCTGGGACGCTGACAGGCGTGAGGCGTGGACCAGCTTCTCCAGGAAGCCTGTCACAGTGTTTGACCACCACGAAAATGGTGGGCATAGCCCCAGGAAAAGGGGGAGAAAGCAGCACTGGTGGGCACAGCAACCAGTTCGTGCACTGTTAGGAACACCGAGACGTTTCCTCCAGGTTTCAGGCTTTTATTTTCTTTTCGTGCGTGACAATTAGAGGGCTGGGAGCCCTTGAGGGCTGGTGCAGGCCCCAGCTGCTGGCCCAGCCCCGGTTTTGGCAGCGCCCGGGGCATCCTTCTAGCGCTGCCGTCGCGGTGGCCTCTTCTTGGCTGGAGACGAGGCCTTGGGGCTGCCAGCCCTCCTCTTTGGGGGTCGCTGTGGCCCCTGAGGGGAGCACTCCCTGCCGCGGCTGGGAGCAGACGGAGGTGCCGCGGCTTCCTGGGGCTCCTGCTGGGGCTCTTCCTGCTCCCTGGGGAGAGGAACGCGGGCAGAGGGGGGGCTGCCGGGACCCCCACGAAGGGCAGCCGCTGAGGTGCTGGGCAGGGCGTCCGCGTCGGCTCCTTCCGGGCTGCCGGAGGGGGCTGAGCCCGGTGTGGGAGACCCCCCTCGGGCGGCGGCGGGGCCGGGGGCAGCGGCAGGGCTGCCCTCCCGCCCGCCGGCAGCATGGCCGTCCCCCAGGCCCAGCAGGCGGCGGGCCTCCCCGCTGCACCGTTGCACGGCGACATCGATAAGCTGGTGCACGAATGTCGCCGCGCGGTTTTGGAGGGTGGCCCCCAGCAGCTGGACCAGGAGGTCTTCGTCCAGGCCAAAGAGGACCAGGAGGGGCACGAGGAGGTCCTCCACGACGGCTGCCCGCGACGAGCGGCTGCCAAAGATCTCTCCCAGCTCCTGACGCACCCAGGGCAGAAGGCTCTGCAGGAGAGCTGGGTGGTCCCGGAAAAGGGACGCCCAGGTGCTGGGGCGGAGGCCGCCCGGAGGAGCCCCGGGCGCCAGCCCTGCAGGCTGTCGCTCCCTTGCCGCGGGGCTGTGGGCAGCTGGACGGCCAGGAGCTCCACCTGCCTGCCGGCCGCCGACTGGTGACGCCGTAGGTGGTGTGAGGACGTGCTCCTCAAAGTCGTCGTCTGCCCGGACCGAGTGCACTATGGAGAGGATCCTCCTCTTGCAGAGGGGGCACTCGGGCTTGCTCTCAGCCCACCGCAGGATGCACGGGTAGCAGAACTGGTGGAGGCACGGCATCACGTAGCTGGCCTCCTCCCAGCTGTCCAGGCAGATGGGACAGCGGTTGTCCAGCTCGGTGGCCATGCCGTGCGCGGGCTGGGGTGGGCTGGGGGGAGCTGGGGGTGTCGAGCCGCTCCCTCTCGCCGGCGCTGCGGCAGCGGGCGTCACGCTGGAAAAGGAGGAGAGGCCACGGTCACTGGCTGGCCTGGGGAGGGCTGGAAGAAATGCCCACGTCCCTCCAGGAAGGCAACCCTCCCAGCTGCCCAGGCTGAGGTGTCCCCGCACAGCTCACCTCTGCTGCTGCGAGCGCGCCTCCGGCGTGCCCCGGCTGCCGGAGGCTGGCAGGGCCGGGGAAAATCCTGCAACGGCTCTGGGGTCGGGCACTGGGAGCTGCAACAAGCAAGCCCCCGAGCACGACACCAGCACCAAAGGCCTCGCTCAGCGCTCCACACTGCGCGACCTCGCTCAGCTGGAGTGCAGGCGCGAACTGCCTGGGTGAGGCTCAGCACCCCAGTGTAAGCAGCGAGGGTTGCCTGGACACAGTTCACCGCTGGGGGAAGTCATAGTGCATCCCTCGGTGACATCAGAAGCCCTTGCTTGGCACATCACGACGGGCCATCCCCTCCCACGGCGCTTGCCCCGGCAGCAAGCGCTGTGGCCCCGGCATACGCGCCTGGCGTTACCGCTGCGCCGGTGCCCACTCCAGTCCCCCACCTCTTGTCTCGTGCTGGGCACCGGCGTTTCGCGCCACTCCCCGAGGCCTTGGCTGCGTCTTCCCGGGGCCACGTGCTCCAATCTATGCAGATCCCTCCGTAAGGGCTCTTGTTGCTCAAGAGAGTCCACAGCACCTCCCGCTTTAGCGTCACCGGCAAACTTGCTAGCAGTGCATTCAACCCCTGCTTCTGCATTACTAATAAAAACAGTGAAGAGAACTGGTCCTCGGATTGAACTGGCCCTGAGGAACAGCACTAGGGACCGGCCGCCGCCCAGATGCAGCCCCCTTCGCTACAGCCTCTTGAACCCTGCCGTTCAGGGCTATTCTTTGAACTTAATGTTTTAACAAGACCACAAAACTCATCTCTCTCTCCCGTCTTCTCCCATGTCCACTTAACCAAGTTTCCTCTAACTCTCAGCGAGAGGACATAAAAGTAGCAAACTTCCGGTAAAGGAAACAATATATAACTAATGTAAAATAAGCAAGGAGCTGAGAAACATGACAGGCAATTAATAATTATATCACAAATACAAATAAGCCTAATAATGTTGACAGAAACCCCTTTATTTTTTCCATAGCTATTGCTTGAGCAAGACACTACACATTTCTTGCCCATTAGTTTTTATTCCTTCTGTCTTATATATATTGTTTTAATTGATCACTCACTCTTGTGAATGTTTTATTTTTTTCTATTATTATTTGTATTATTATTCAGCCATCACCAGTCTTAACGGACAGTCTGTTTGATGAGTAACTATAAAGTAGAATGCGTTAAGATGTAGTCAGCTGCCTACACTTGGGTGGTGTCCTTGCTGAAAGCCGTAAGGCTTACTTTGCGAATGGTGTGAGGCCTCACTGAACCCAGGAAAGCAACTCTATCTCCTGAAGAATATCGTCCTCTTATTTGCTAGTACCCTTTTAAAATATTTCGTTTCTCCCGCCTTTCTTCCTGGATCCTGAATGTATTAATGGAGAGAATCAAAGGATTCTAAAGGCCACTACTCAAGAGCAGGTACCATGGGGGTGTATCGTGGCAGAGGGGGCTAGCCTCTGCTCTGCCCATACGGTATTTCCGGTTCCTTACACACAGCCACTACCATGTACAGGAAGGAAATATTTAGAATAGAACAGTCCCAGTTGGAAGGCACCTACAACACTCCTCTGGTCCAACCGCCAGACGAGTCCAGGGCTGACCAAGAGTGAAAGCGTATTAAGGGCATGGTGCAAATGCCTCTGGGACGCTGACAGGCGTGAGGCGTGGACCAGCTTCTCCAGGAAGCCTGTCACAGTGTTTGACCACCACGAAAATGGTGGGCATAGCCCCAGGAAAAGGGGGAGAAAGCAGCACTGGTGGGCACAGCAACCAGTTCGTGCACTGTTAGGAACACCGAGACGTTTCCTCCAGGTTTCAGGCTTTTATTTTCTTTTTGTGCGTGACAATTAGAGGGCTGGGAGCCCTTGAGGGCTGGTGCAGGCCCCAGCTGCTGGCCCAGCCCCGGTTTTGGCAGCGCCCGGGGCATCCTTCTAGCGCTGCCGTCGCGGTGGCCTCTTCTTGGCTGGAGACGAGGCCTTGGGGCTGCCAGCCCTCCTCTTTGGGGGTCGCTGTGGCCCCTGAGGGGAGCACTCCCTGCCGCGGCTGGGAGCAGACGCAGGTGCCGCGGCTTCCTGGGGCTCCTGCTGGGGCTCTTCCTGCTCCCTGGGGAGAGGAACGCGGGCAGAGGGGGGGCTGCCGGGACCCCCACGAAGGGCAGCCGCTGAGGTGCTGGGCAGGGCGTCCGCGTCGGCTCCTTCCGGGCTGCCGGAGGGGGCTGAGCCCGGTGTGGGAGACCCCCCTCGGGCGGCGGCGGGGCCGGGGGCAGCGGCAGGGCTGCCCTCCCGCCCGCCGGCAGCATGGCCGTCCCCCAGGCCCAGCAGGCGGCGGGCCTCCCCGCTGCACCGTTGCACGGCGACATCGATAAGCTGGTGCACGAATGTCGCCGCGCGGTTTTGGAGGGTGGCCCCCAGCAGCTGGACCAGGAGGTCTTCGTCCAGGCCAAAGAGGACCAGGAGGGGCACGAGGAGGTCCTCCACGACGGCTGCCCGCGACGAGCGGCTGCCAAAGATCTCTCCCAGCTCCTGACGCACCCAGGGCAGAAGGCTCTGCAGGAGAGCTGGGTGGTCCCGGAAAAGGGCCGCCCAGGTGCTGGGGCGGAGGCCGCCCGGAGGAGCCCCGGGCGCCAGCCCTGCAGGCTGTCGCTCCCTTGCCGCGGGGCTGTGGGCAGCTGGACGGCCAGGAGCTCGACCTGCCTGCCGGCCGCCGACTGGTGACGCCGTAGGTGGTGTGAGGACGTGCTCCTCAAAGTCGTCGTCTGCCCGGACCGAGTGCACTATGGAGAGGATCCTCCTCTTGCAG
This sequence comes from Pelecanus crispus, assembly GCF_030463565.1. Classification (NCBI taxonomy): domain Eukaryota; kingdom Metazoa; phylum Chordata; class Aves; order Pelecaniformes; family Pelecanidae; genus Pelecanus; species Pelecanus crispus. The sequence goes on from NC_134676.1 coordinate 52,660,064, forward strand.
AGGGGGCACTCGGGCTTGCTCTCAGCCCACCGCAGGATGCACGGGTAGCAGAACTGGTGGAGGCACGGCATCACGTAGCTGGCCTCCTCCCAGCTGTCCAGGCAGATGGGACAGCGGTTGTCCAGCTCGGTGGCCATGCCGTGCGCGGGCTGGGGTGGGCTGGGGGGAGCTGGGGGTGTCGAGCCGCTCCCTCTCGCCGGCGCTGCGGCAGCGGGCGTCACGCTGGAAAAGGAGGAGAGGCCACGGTCACTGGCTGGCCTGGGGAGGGCTGGAAGAAATGCCCACGTCCCTCCAGGAAGGCAACCCTCCCAGCTGCCCAGGCTGAGGTGTCCCCGCACAGCTCACCTCTGCTGCTGCGAGCGCGCCTCCGGCGTGCCCCGGCTGCCGGAGGCTGGCAGGGCCGGGGAAAATCCTGCAACGGCTCTGGGGTCGGGCACTGGGAGCTGCAACAAGCAAGCCCCCGAGCACGACACCAGCACCAAAGGCCTCGCTCAGCGCTCCAAACTGCGCGACCTCGCTCAGCTGGAGTGCAGGCGCGAACTGCCTGGGTGAGGCTCAGCACCCCAGTGTAAGCAGCGAGGGTTGCCTGGACACAGTTCACCGCTGGGGGAAGTCATAGTGCATCCCTCGGTGACATCAGAAGCCCTTGCTTGGCACATCACGACGGGCCATCCCCTCCCACGGCGCTTGCCCCGGCAGCAAGCGCTGTGGCCCCGGCATACGCGCCTGGCGTTACCGCTGCGCCGGTGCCCACTCCAGTCCCCCACCTCTTGTCTCGTGCTGGGCACCGGCGTTTCGCGCCACTCCCCGAGGCCTTGGCTGCGTCTTCCCGGGACCACGTGCTCCAATCTATGCAGATGCCTCCGTAAGGGCTCCTGTTGCTCAAGAGAGTCCACAGCACCTCCCGCTTTAGCGTCACCGGCAAACTTGCTAGCAGTGCATTCAACCCCTGCTTCTGCATTACTAATAAAAACAGTGAAGAGAACTGGTCCTCGGATTGAACTGGCCCTGAGGAACAGCACTAGGGACCGGCCGCCGCCCAGATGCAGCCCCCTTCGCTACAGCCTCTTGAACCCTGCCGTTCAGGGCTATTCTTTGAACTTAATGTTTTAACAAGACCACAAAACTCATCTCTCTCTCCCGTCTTCTCCCATGTCCACTTAACCAAGTTTCCTCTAACTCTCAGCGAGAGGACATAAAAGTAGCAAACTTCCGGTAAAGGAAACAATATATAACTAATGTAAAATAAGCAAGGAGCTGAGAAACATGACAGGCAATTAATAATTATATCACAAATACAAATAAGCCTAATAATGTTGACAGAAACCCCTTTATTTTTTCCATAGCTATTGCTTGAGCAAGACACTACACATTTCTTGCCCATTAGTTTTTATTCCTTCTGTCTTATATATATTGTTTTAATTGATCACTCACTCTTGTGAATGTTTTATTTTTTTCTATTATTATTTGTATTATTATTCAGCCATCACCAGTCTTAACGGACAGTCTGTTTGATGAGTAACTATAAAGTAGAATGCGTTAAGATGTAGTCAGCTGCCTACACTTGGGTGGTGTCCTTGCTGAAAGCCGTAAGGCTTACTTTGCGAATGGTGTGAGGCCTCACTGAACCCAGGAAAGCAACTCTATCTCCTGAAGAATATCGTCCTCTTATTTGCTAGTACCCTTTTAAAATATTTCGTTTCTCCCGCCTTTCTTCCTGGATCCTGAATGTATTAATGGAGAGAATCAAAGGATTCTAAAGGCCACTACTCAAGAGCAGGTACCATGGGGGTGTATCGTGGCAGAGGGGGCTAGCCTCTGCTCTGCCCATACGGTATTTCCGGTTCCTTACACACAGCCACTACCATGTACAGGAAGGAAATATTTAGAATAGAACAGTCCCAGTTGGAAGGCACCTACAACACTCCTCTGGTCCAACCGCCAGACGAGTCCAGGGCTGACCAAGAGTGAAAGCGTATTAAGCGTGGATGTCATCTACCTCGACTTTAGCAAAGCTTTTGACACCGTCTCCCATAATATCCTCCTCGGGAAGCTGGCAGCTTACGGCTTAGACAGGCATACTCTTCGCTGGGTAAAGAACTGGTTGGGTGGCCGAGCCCAGAGAGTAGTGATAAATGGAGTTAAGTCCAGTTGGCGGCCGGTCACGAGCGGTGTTCCCCAGGGCTCTGTTTTAGGGCCAGTCTTGTTCAATATCTTTATCAATGATCTGGATGAGGGGATCGAGTGCACCCTCAGTAAGTTTGCAGACGACACCAAATTGGGTGGGAGTGTCGATCTGCTGGAGGGTAGGATGGCCCTGCAGAGGGACCTGGACAGGCTGGATCGATGGGCCGTGGCCAACTGTATGAGGTTCAACAAGGCCAAGTGCCGGGTCCTGCACTTCGGTCACAACAACCCCATGCAACGCTACAGGCTTGGGGAGGAGTGGCTGGAAAGCTGCCTGGCCGAAAAGGACCTGGGGGTGTTAGTAGATAGCCGGCTGAACATGAGCCAGCAGTGTGCCCAGGTGGCCAAGAAGGCCAACAGCATCCTGGCTTGTATCAGGAATGCTGTGGCCAGCAGGAGCAGGGAGGTGATTGTCCCCCTGTACTCGGCGCTGGTGAGGCCGCACCTGGAACACTGTGTCCAGTTTTGGGCCCCTCAGTACAAGAAAGACATTGAGGTGCTGGAGCGTGTTCAGAGGCGGGCAACGAAGCTGGTGAAGGGTTTGGAGAACAAGTCTTATGAGGAGCGGCTGAGGGAACTGGGGTTGTTTAGCCTGGAAAAGAGGAGGCTGAGGGGAGACCTTATCGCTCTCTACAACTACCTGAAAGGAGGTTGTAGTGAGGTGGGTGTTGGTCTCTTCTCCCAAGTAGCTAGCGATAGGACAAGAGGAAATGGGCTTAAGCTGCGCCAGGGGAGGTTTAGACTGGAAATTAGGAAAAATTTCTTTACGGAAAGGGTGGTCAGGCATTGGAACAGGCTGCCCAGAGAGGTGGTGGAGTCACCATCCCTGGAGGCGTTTAAAAAACGGGTAGATGTGGCACTTCGGGACATGGTTTAGTCTGGTCTACCCTTGATTAGTCTAGAGTGGGCTTGGTAGTGTAGGTTAATGGTTGGACTGGATGATCTTAAAGGTCTTTTCCAACCTAGATGATTCTATGATTCTAAGGGCATGGTGCAAATGCCTCTGGGACGCTGACAGGCGTGAGGCGTGGACCAGCTTCTCCAGGAAGCCTGTCACAGTGTTTGACCACCACGAAAATGGTGGGCATAGCCCCAGGAAAAGGGGGAGAAAGCAGCACTGGTGGGCACAGCAACCAGTTCGTGCACTGTTAGGAACACCGAGACGTTTCCTCCAGGTTTCAGGCTTTTATTTTCTTTTCGTGCGTGACAAGTAGAGGGCTGGGAGCCCTTGAGGGCTGGTGCAGGCCCCAGCTGCTGGCCCAGCCCCGGTTTTGGCAGCGCCCGGGGCATCCTTCTAGCGCTGCCGTCGCGGTGGCCTCTTCTTGGCTGGAGACGAGGCCTTGGGGCTGCCAGCCCTCCTCTTTGGGGGTCACTGTGGCCCCTGAGGGGAGCACTCCCTGCCGCGGCTGGGAGCAGACGGAGGTGCCGCGGCTTCCTGGGGCTCCTGCTGGGGCTCTTCCTGCTCCCTGGGGAGAGGAACGCGGGCAGAGGGGGGGCTGCCGGGACCCCCACGAAGGGCAGCCGCTGAGGTGCTGGGCAGGGCGTCCGCGTCGGCTCCTTCCGGGCTGCCGGAGGGGGCTGAGCCCGGTGTGGGAGACCCCCCTCGGGCGGCGGCGGGGCCGGGGGCAGCGGCAGGGCTGCCCTCCCGCCCGCCGGCAGCATGGCCGTCCCCCAGGCCCAGCAGGCGGCGGGCCTCCCCGCTGCACCGTTGCACGGCGACATCGATAAGCTGGTGCACGAATGTCGCCGCGCGGTTTTGGAGGGTGGCCCCCAGCAGCTGGACCAGGAGGTCTTCGTCCAGGCCAAAGAGGACCAGGAGGGGCACGAGGAGGTCCTCCACGACGGCTGCCCGCGACGAGCGGCTGCCAAAGATCTCTCCCAGCTCCTGACGCACCCAGGGCAGAAGGCTCTGCAGGAGAGCTGGGTGGTCCCGGAAAAGGGCCGCCCAGGTGCTGGGGCGGAGGCCGCCCGGAGGAGCCCCGGGCGCCAGCCCTGCAGGCTGTCGCTCCCTTGCCGCGGGGCTGTGGGCAGCTGGACGGCCAGGAGCTCGACCTGCCTGCCGGCCGCCGACTGGTGACGCCGTAGGTGGTGTGAGGACGTGCTCCTCAAAGTCGTCGTCTGCCCGGACCGAGTGCACTATGGAGAGGATCCTCCTCTTGCAGAGGGGGCACTCGGGCTTGCTCTCAGCCCACCGCAGGATGCACGGGTAGCAGAACTGGTGGAGGCACGGCATCACGTAGCTGGCCTCCTCCCAGCTGTCCAGGCAGATGGGACAGCGGTTGTCCAGCTCGGTGGCCATGCCGTGCGCGGGCTGGGGTGGGCTGGGGGGAGCTGGGGGTGTCGAGCCGCTCCCTCTCGCCGGCGCTGCGGCAGCGGGCGTCACGCTGGAAAAGGAGGAGAGGCCACGGTCACTGGCTGGCCTGGGGAGGGCTGGAAGAAATGCCCACGTCCCTCCAGGAAGGCAACCCTCCCAGCTGCCCAGGCTGAGGTGTCCCCGCACAGCTCACCTCTGCTGCTGCGAGCGCGCCTCCGGCGTGCCCCGGCTGCCGGAGGCTGGCAGGGCCGGGGAAAATCCTGCAACGGCTCTGGGGTCGGGCACTGGGAGCTGCAACAAGCAAGCCCCCGAGCACGACACCAGCACCAAAGGCCTCGCTCAGCGCTCCAAACTGCGCGACCTCGCTCAGCTGGAGTGCAGGCGCGAACTGCCTGGGTGAGGCTCAGCACCCCAGTGTAAGCAGCGAGGGTTGCCTGGACACAGTTCACCGCTGGGGGAAGTCATAGTGCATCCCTCGGTGACATCAGAAGCCCTTGCTTGGCACATCACGACGGGCCATCCCCTCCCACGGCGCTTGCCCCGGCAGCAAGCGCTGTGGCCCCGGCATACGCGCCTGGCGTTACCGCTGCGCCGGTGCCCACTCCAGTCCCCCACCTCTTGTCTCGTGCTGGGCACCGGCGTTTCGCGCCACTCCCCGAGGCCTTGGCTGCGTCTTCCCGGGGCCACGTGCTCCAATCTATGCAGATCCCTCCGTAAGGGCTCCTGTTGCTCAAGAGAGTCCACAGCACCTCCCGCTTTAGTGTCACCGGCAAACTTGCTAGCAGTGCATTCAACCCCTGCTTCTGCATTACTAATAAAAACAGTGAAGAGAACTGGTCCTCGGATTGAACTGGCCCTGAGGAACAGCACTAGGGACCGGCCGCCGCCCAGATGCAGCCCCCTTCGCTACAGCCTCTTGAACCCTGCCGTTCAGGGCTATTCTTTGAACTTAATGTTTTAACAAGACCACAAAACTCATCTCTCTCTCCCGTCTTCTCCCATGTCCACTTAACCAAGTTTCCTCTAACTCTCAGCGAGAGGACATAAAAGTAGCAAACTTCCGGTAAAGGAAACAATATATAACTAATGTAAAATAAGCAAGGAGCTGAGAAACATGACAGGCAATTAATAATTATATCACAAATACAAATAAGCCTAATAATGTTGACAGAAACCCCTTTATTTTTTCCATAGCTATTGCTTGAGCAAGACACTACACATTTCTTGCCCATTAGTTTTTATTCCTTCTGTCTTATATATATTGTTTTAATTGATCACTGGCTCTTGTGAATGTTTTATTTTTTTCTATTATTATTTGTATTATTATTCAGCCATCACCAGTCTTAACGGACAGTCTGTTTGATGAGTAACTATAAAGTAGAATGCGTTAAGATGTAGTCAGCTGCCTACACTTGGGTGGTGTCCTTGCTGAAAGCCGTAAGGCTTACTTTGCGAATGGTGTGAGGCCTCACTGAACCCAGGAAAGCAACTCTATCTCCTGAAGAATATCGTCCTCTTATTTGCTAGTACCCTTTTAAAATATTTCGTTTCTCCCGCCTTTCTTCCTGGATCCTGAATGTATTAATGGAGAGAATCAAAGGATTCTAAAGGCCACTACTCAAGAGCAGGTACCATGGGGGTGTATCGTGGCAGAGGGGGCTAGCCTCTGCTCTGCCCATACGGTATTTCCGGTTCCTTACACACAGCCACTACCATGTACAGGAAGGAAATATTTAGAATAGAACAGTCCCAGTTGGAAGGCACCTACAACACTCCTCTGGTCCAACCGCCAGACGAGTCCAGGGCTGACCAAGAGTGAAAGCGTATTAAGCGTGGATGTCATCTACCTCGACTTTAGCAAAGCTTTTGACACCGTCTCCCATAATATCCTCCTCGGGAAGCTGGCAGCTTACGGCTTAGACAGGCATACTCTTCGCTGGGTAAAGAACTGGTTGGGTGGCCGAGCCCAGAGAGTAGTGATAAATGGAGTTAAGTCCAGTTGGCGGCCGGTCACGAGCGGTGTTCCCCAGGGCTCTGTTTTAGGGCCAGTCTTGTTCAATATCTTTATCAATGATCTGGATGAGGGGATCGAGTGCACCCTCAGTAAGTTTGCAGACGACACCAAATTGGGTGGGAGTGTCGATCTGCTGGAGGGTAGGATGGCCCTGCAGAGGGACCTGGACAGGCTGGATCGATGGGCCGTGGCCAACTGTATGAGGTTCAACAAGGCCAAGTGCCGGGTCCTGCACTTCGGTCACAACAACCCCATGCAACGCTACAGGCTTGGGGAGGAGTGGCTGGAAAGCTGCCTGGCCGAAAAGGACCTGGGGGTGTTAGTAGATAGCCGGCTGAACATGAGCCAGCAGTGTGCCCAGGTGGCCAAGAAGGCCAACAGCATCCTGGCTTGTATCAGGAATGCTGTGGCCAGCAGGAGCAGGGAGGTGATTGTCCCCCTGTACTCGGCGCTGGTGAGGCCGCACCTGGAATACTGTGTCCAGTTTTGGGCCCCTCAGTACAAGAAAGACATTGAGGTGCTGGAGCGTGTTCAGAGGCGGGCAACGAAGCTGGTGAAGGGTTTGGAGAACAAGTCTTATGAGGAGCGGCTGAGGGAACTGGGGTTGTTTAGCCTGGAAAAGAGGAGGCTGAGGGGAGACCTTATCGCTCTCTACAACTACCTGAAAGGAGGTTGTAGTGAGGTGGGTGTTGGTCTCTTCTCCCAAGTAGCTAGCGATAGGACAAGAGGAAATGGGCTTAAGCTGCGCCAGGGGAGGTTTAGACTGGAAATTAGGAAAAATTTCTTTACGGAAAGGGTGGTCAGGCATTGGAACAGGCTGCCCAGAGAGGTGGTGGAGTCACCATCCCTGGAGGCGTTTAAAAAACGGGTAGATGTGGCACTTCGGGACATGGTTTAGTCTGGTCTACCCTTGATTAGTCTAGAGTGGGCTTGGTAGTGTAGGTTAATGGTTGGACTGGATGATCTTAAAGGTCTTTTCCAACCTAGATGATTCTATGATTCTATGATTCTAAGGGCATGGTGCAAATGCCTCTGGGACGCTGACAGGCGTGAGGCGTGGACCAGCTTCTCCAGGAAGCCTGTCACAGTGTTTGACCACCACGAAAATGGTGGGCATAGCCCCAGGAAAAGGGGGAGAAAGCAGCACTGGTGGGCACAGCAACCAGTTCGTGCACTGTTAGGAACACCGAGACGTTTCCTCCAGGTTTCAGGCTTTTATTTTCTTTTTGTGCGTGACAATTAGAGGGCTGGGAGCCCTTGAGGGCTGGTGCAGGCCCCAGCTGCTGGCCCAGCCCCGGTTTTGGCAGCGCCCGGGGCATCCTTCTAGCGCTGCCGTCGCGGTGGCCTCTTCTTGGCTGGAGACGAGGCCTTGGGGCTGCCAGCCCTCCTCTTTGGGGGTCGCTGTGGCCCCTGAGGGGAGCACTCCCTGCCGCGGCTGGGAGCAGACGGAGGTGCCGCGGCTTCCTGGGGCTCCTGCTGGGGCTCTTCCTGCTCCCTGGGGAGAGGAACGCGGGCAGAGGGGGGGCTGCCGGGACCCCCACGAAGGGCAGCCGCTGAGGTGCTGGGCAGGGCGTCCGCGTCGGCTCCTTCCGGGCTGCCGGAGGGGGCTGAGCCCGGTGTGGGAGACCCCCCTCGGGCGGCGGCGGGGCCGGGGGCAGCGGCAGGGCTGCCCTCCCGCCCGCCGGCAGCATGGCCGTCCCCCAGGCCCAGCAGGCGGCGGGCCTCCCCGCTGCACCGTTGCACGGCGACATCGATAAGCTGGTGCACGAATGTCGCCGCGCGGTTTTGGAGGGTGGCCCCCAGCAGCTGGACCAGGAGGTCTTCGTCCAGGCCAAAGAGGACCAGGAGGGGCACGAGGAGGTCCTCCACGACGGCTGCCCGCGACGAGCGGCTGCCAAAGATCTCTCCCAGCTCCTGACGCACCCAGGGCAGAAGGCTCTGCAGGAGAGCTGGGTGGTCCCGGAAAAGGGCCGCCCAGGTGCTGGGGCGGAGGCCGCCCGGAGGAGCCCCGGGCGCCAGCCCTGCAGGCTGTCGCTCCCTTGCCGCGGGGCTGTGGGCAGCTGGACGGCCAGGAGCTCGACCTGCCTGCCGGCCGCCGACTGGTGACGCCGTAGGTGGTGTGAGGACGTGCTCCTCAAAGTCGTCGTCTGCCCGGACCGAGTGCACTATGGAGAGGATCCTCCTCTTGCAGAGGGGGCACTCGGGCTTGCTCTCAGCCCACCGCAGGATGCACGGGTAGCAGAACTGGTGGAGGCACGGCATCACGTAGCTGGCCTCCTCCCAGCTGTCCAGGCAGATGGGACAGCGGTTGTCCAGCTCGGTGGCCATGCCGTGCGCGGGCTGGGGTGGGCTGGGGGGAGCTGGGGGTGTCGAGCCGCTCCCTCTCGCCGGCGCTGCGGCAGCGGGCGTCACGCTGGAAAAGGAGGAGAGGCCACGGTCACTGGCTGGCCTGGGGAGGGCGGGAAGAAATGCCCACGTCCCTCCAGGAAGGCAACCCTCCCAGCTGCCCAGGCTGAGGTGTCCCCGCACAGCTCACCTCTGCTGCTGCGAGCGCGCCTCCGGCGTGCCCCGGCTGCCGGAGGCTGGCAGGGCCGGGGAAAATCCTGCAACGGCTCTGGGGTCGGGCACTGGGAGCTGCAACAAGCAAGCCCCCGAGCACGACACCAGCACCAAAGGCCTCGCTCAGCGCTCCAAACTGCGCGACCTCGCTCAGCTGGAGTGCAGGCGCGAACTGCCTGGGTGAGGCTCAGCACCCCAGTGTAAGCAGCGAGGGTTGCCTGGACACAGTTCACCGCTGGGGGAAGTCATAGTGCATCCCTCGGTGACATCAGAAGCCCTTGCTTGGCACATCACGACGGGCCATCCCCTCCCACGGCGCTTGCCCCGGCAGCAAGCGCTGTGGCCCCGGCATACGCGCCTGGCGTTACCGCTGCGCCGGTGC